>NC_133460.1:3612500-4995000 GCF_048565385.1 Saimiri boliviensis | reverse complement strand
AGTTAAAAATTGAGCTCCTTACAGAAGTGGCCAGGTGTGGTGACACACACCTGTAGTGCCAGCTACTCAGGAGGCTGAGATGGGCAGACAACTTGAACCCAGAAGGTTGAGGCTGCAGTGAACTGAGATCACATCACTGTACTCCAGACCAGGTGACAGAGTGAAACCTTCCTCAAAAAAAAAAAAAAAAATCTCAGCTCTGAAATCTGACAAAGTTGCGTTCTCTTCCCATCTCTGACTTGCTAATGGAAAGTAAGAGCTCACTCCAGAGCTGACGTTCACCCAGAACTCATTGACAGTGTTGGTTCTGATTGTTGTGCAGAGTTCCAGTTCTTAAATAGTCTGAAAAGCATCCTTGTCTATCTTTAAGGGCTGCCATAAAGACAAAATGTGTAGGACAGTGTTCAGTCCCTGACACATCAGTAGAGTTCAGCATGCGCTTATGTTTCTTGCTGTGGTCATTTTAGAGAACTTCTCACCAGCCGCCTGATGTGAAGTTCCAGTCTTATTACCAGAATTGCACAAGGGTCTGCTAGAATTACGTAGGGTTCAACAGGTTTATTTTGACTCCTCTTCTGCCTTTGATTCCAGCCCACATTCATGCAGCTCTGCAGCTGTGTGATATCTGACCCCTCTTTTCCAACTCCCATTGAATGTCTTTCCCCTTTGTTAAGCACTGTGCATGGGAGGGCTGGAATAGACGTATTTACTTTGTACAGAAGGAAGAAAGACTATCCTCTGGGCTGAGTTCTGAATTCACGAGGTTGCTAATCATTGATCATAGCAGCTGTAATTTACTGAACACTCACAATTCTGTAGTCATTTCCTTTACATGGATTATCTCATTTAATCCTCATGATAAAGGTCCTAATATCTCCTCATTATAGAAGAGGACATGGATCTAGGAAGTTAAATCGCTTATTTGATTTCTCCCAAAGTAGAAGTAGTGCAACTGGGAGTTCAATCCATGTAATTAGGACTGTGTTCTTTGCTCCTCTCCCAAACTGTCTAGGACTAGGTGTCTATTACTCAGGCATTCTTTTCTTTATCATAGTTTCTCCTCTCACTCTACAATTATTTTATCTTATTTGTGAGGGAAGGTCAGAAAGTCACACTAGACTTCAGTTCCTCTTTCCTTTCTCCTCCTCTCTTTACTCCTATCCAATTTGGACAATGTAAGTTGTACTTAAGTTTTGTGAAAAATATCTCCTACAAAATCTAGATGCATAAAGTAAAACAGGTGCAACAATGAAAAGATGAGTCCTTTTCAGTAGTTTTTGATGCCTGGTAAATGTTATCAGAATGTGTTATTAGGATGTGCTTCCTTACTTGAACCCAGGAGTTTAAAACCAGCATGAGCAACATAATGAGACTCCATTTCTATAAAAACCTATTTTTTAAAAAAATTATCCTGGTATGGTAGCATGGTGTGTGCCTGTGTCCTCAGCTGCTTGAGAGACTGAGGTGGAGGAATCACTTGAACCAGGAAAGTCAAAGCAGTGACCCACGATTATACAACCATATGTAGTCCAGCCTGGGTGGCAGAGTGAAACCCTGTCTCAGCAACACCATCACCACCACCGACATCAATAATAAAAACCAAACTGGCAGTTTATTGCTAGATGCACGTGGTTTAATGGAAAGGGTATGGTTTGGGAGCTAAGTACATTTGGCTCCTACCCAACCAAGCCACTCACCAGCAGGGTCATCTTGGTGGAGTTACTTCAACTCTAAACCCGGTTACTTAGTGCTGTCAGCTAGGGAACTTGTTCCTGCTATTTAGGGCTTTCCTTTTAAGGACTGGAAAGTTGTCAATAGGTAAATGGATAGATATCTGTCTATCTTAGTCTCGGCAGTGCCTGTCAGAGACTAAATCTTCAGAGAATACTTATTCAATAGTTATTTATTCGGAGACTTTGAGTGGCAGCTAGTGTTTGCTGTTTAACTATTTCTTGCCCTGTGGACGTGACTTGTATTTGCTTATGTCTCCTTGCATAACTAAAATAATTTGGCCAGGCGTGGTGGCACATGCCTGTAGTCCCAGCTATTTGGGAGGCTGAGGCTGGAGGATCTCTTGAGTCCAGGAGTTCTGGGCTGTAGTGCGCTATGCCGATCGGATGTCCACCCTAAGTTCAGCATCAATAAGGTGACCTCCCGGGAGCAGGGGACCACCAGGTTGCCTAAGGAGGGGTGAACTGGCCCAGGTCAGAAACGGAGAAGATCAAAACTCCTGTGCTGATCAGTAGTGGGATCACACCTGTGAATAGCGACTGCACTCCAGCCTGGGCAACATAGCAAGACCCCGTCTCTATTAAAAAAAAAAAAAAAAAAAATCCGACTTTCAAGATGGCCGCCTAAGAACAGCTCAGGACTTCAGCTCCCAGTGAAAGTGCAGAGGGTGAGTGGACGCCACATTTCCAGACGAACTCTTATTGCCCACAGACCAGGAGATACCCAGGCAGAGGGGTCGCCAGCGTCGCAGGCCCAGCCGGTGCGGCTGTTTTGGCCCCCGCGGGGCTGATTCCGCCCGCGCGGCTGCTGTGACCACTCCCTGTTGCTGCAGTTCTCCGTACAAAAGCCACTGGTCCGGGAGCCCTCTTAGCTGGCGAGCAGAGCCCTGAGACGGCAGAGCTGCCCATTCATCTGAAATAGCGAGCCAGGCCAGGAGATTCCTAGGCAAAAAATCCGCCAGGAGCCAGCGCCGCGGTTCGAGCCGACTCCGTGAGTCGCAGCACGGGAGATCCCGGCGCCTTTTCAACAAGCGACCGGAACGCGGGGTCGTTCAACTTAAAAGAAAAGACTCTGAGTCAGGGAGCCAGGTGATCAGGCTCGGTTGGTCCCACCCCTCCACCCCCAACAACAACGAAAACAAAAACAGTAATTGGAAACCCTCTGGGTTGAGCCCTTCAAACCAAGCACAGCTGAACCGGGACGGTCCGGCTCCGTGGGGGAGGGGCTTCCGCCATTACTGAGACTCTGCACCGCTACGGAGGCAGGCTGCCGTTGCCGAGGCAACCCGCCGTTGCCGAGGCAACCTGCCACAACAGAGAGAGTCCGCCATAACAGAGGCGGGGCCACCATTGCCCAGACAGTTCTAACTACGCCCATATAAAAAGGACTACAGGGAAGAGCTCAGGGCAGCTGGGCGGAGCCCACAGCAGCTCAGCAAAGCCCCTGCGGGCAGGCAGTGGCTAGGCGTGCTGCTAGCTGGGCGGGTCAGACCTGAAAAAAAAAATCAAAAAAGGCAGTAGTGCAACGGAAACTCATAAAGCTCCAACTCCCTGGGACAGAGACAGACAACAGGTGGATAAACCCACAAAAATGGGTAGAAACCAGCGTAAAAAGGATGAAAACTCCCGAAACCAGAACACCTCTCCTCCTAAAAGTGATCACAACTCCTCACCAGCAAGGGAACCAGACCGGATGGAGAAGGAGGGTGATGAAATGACAGAATCAGACTTCAGAAGATGGGTAGTAAGAAACTACAATGAGCTAAAAGAACATGTTCTAACCCATCGCAAAGAAAACAGGAACCTTGAAAAAAGATTGGACGAACTGCTGACGAGAATGGACAGCATAGAGAGGAGAATAAGTGAATTGATGGAGCTGAAAAACGCAACACGAGAACTTCGTGAAGCATGCACAAGCTTCAACAGCCGAATTGACCAAGCAGAAGAAAGGATATCAGAGGTCGAAGACCAACTCAATGAAATAAAAAGAGAAGGCAAGAACAGAGAAAAAAGCGCAAAAAGGAATGAACAAAATCTTCAAGAAATGTGGGACTATGTGAAAAGACCTAATCTACGTCTGATAGGTGTACCTGAATGTGATGAAGAGAATGAATCCAAGCTGGAAAATACTCTTCAGGATATTATCCAGGAAAACTTCCCCAACCTAGCAAGGCAGACCAATATTCAAATCCAGGAAATACAGAGAACACCACAGAGATATTCCTCAAGAAGAGCAACCCCAAGGCACATAATCGTCAGATTCACCAGGGTTGAAATGAAAGAGAAAATGCTAAGGGCAGCCAGAGAGAAAGGTCGGGTTACCCACAAAGGGAAGCCCATTAGACTCACAGCAGATCTCTCAGCAGAAACCCTACAAGCCAGAAGAGACTGGGGGCCAATATTCAACATCCTTAAAGAAAAGAACTTTCAACCCAGAATCTCCTATCCAGCCAAACTCAGCTTCATAAGTGAAGGAAAAATAAAATCCTTTGTGAACAAGCAAGCACTCAGAGATTTCATCACCACCAAACCTGCTCTACAAGAACTCCTGAAAGAGGCTCTACACATATAAAGGAACAACCAGTACCAGCCACTCCAAAAACACACCAAATGGTAAAAAAGCAGCAACACAATCAAGAATCTGCATCAACTAACCAACAAAACAGCCAGGTAGCATCAAAATGACAGCATCAAATTCACACATAACAATACTATCCCTAAATGTCAATGGACTAAATGCCCCAATCAAAAGACACAGACTGGCAAATTGGATAAAAAGCCAAAACCCATCAGTGTGCTGTATCCAGGAAACCCATCTTACATGCAAGGATACACAAAGGCTCAAAATAAAGGGATGGAGGAAGATCTACCAAGCAAATGGAGAGCAAAAAAAGGCAGGAGTTGCAATTCTCATCTCTGATAAAATAGACTTTAAAGCAACAAAGATCAAAAGAGACAAAGAAGGACATTACATAATGGTAAAAGGATCACTGCAACAAGAAGAGCTAACGATCCTAAATATATATGCACCCAATACAGGAGCACCCAGATACATAAGGCAAGTTCTTAATGACTTACAAAGAGACTTAGACTCCCACACAATAATAGTGGGAGACTTTAACACCCCATTGTCAATATTAGACAGATCAACCAGACAGAAAGTCAACAAGGATATCCAGGACCTGAACACAGACCTGGAACGAGCAAACCTAATAGACATTTACAGAACTCTCCACCCCAAATCCACAGAATATACATTCTTCTCAGCACCACATCACACCTACTCTAAAATTGACCACATAATTGGCAGTAAATCACTCCTCAGCAAATGCAAAAGAACAGAAATCATAACAAACAGTCTCTCAGACCACAGTGCAATCGAGTTAGAACTCAGAATGCAGAAACTAACTCAGAACCGCACAGCTTCATGGAAACTGAACAACTTGCTCTTGAATGTTGACTGGATAAACAATGAAATGAAGGCAGAAATAAAGATGTTCTTCGAAACCAATGAGAACGAAGACACAACATACCAGAATCTCTGGGACACATTTAAAGCAGTCTCTAGAGGAAAATATATAGCAATGAGTGCCCACATGAGAAGAAAGGAGAGATCTAAAATTGACACCCTATCATCAAAATTGAAAGAGCTAGAGGAGCAAGATCAAAAAAACTCAAAACCTAGCAGAAGACAGGAAATAACTAAGATCAGAGCAGAACTGAAGGAAATAGAGACACAAAAAACTCTTCAAAAAATCAATAAATCCAGGAGCTGGTTTTTTGAAAAGATCAACAAAATAGACAGACCACTAGCCAGATTAATAAAAAAGAAAAGAGAGAATAACCAAATTGATGCAATAAAAAACGATAAAGGGGATATCACCACAGATTCCACAGAAATCCAAACCATCATCAGAGATTATTACAAACAACTCTATGCACATAAACTAGTAAACCTGGAAGAAATGGATAAATTCCTGGACACCTGCAACCTCCCAAGCCTAATCCTGGAAGAAGCCGAAACCCTGAATAGACCAATAACATGGTCTGAAGTCGAGGCAGCAATAAAGAGCCTACCACCCAAAAAAAGCCCAGGTCCAGATGGGTTCACAGCTGAACTCTACCAGACATACAAGGAGGAGCTGATACCATTCCTTCTGAAACTATTCCAGACAATCCAAAAAGAGGGAATCCTTCCCAAATCATTTTACGAGACAAACATCATCCTGATACCAAAACCCGGCAGAGACTCAACAAGAAAAGAAAATTTCAGGCCAATATCCATGATGAACATAGATGCAAAAATCTTCAATAAAATACTGGCAAACCGATTGCAACAGCATATCAAAAAGCTCATCCACCATGATCAAGTAGGATTCATCCCGGGGATGCAAGGCTGGTTCAACATACGCAAGTCCATAAACGTAATTCACCACATAAACAGAACCAAAGACAAAAACCACATGATTATCTCGATTGATGCAGAGAAGGCTTTTGACAAAATTCAACAACCCTTTATGCTAAAAACCCTCAATAAACTAGGTATTGACGGAACGTATCTCAAAACAATAAAAGCTATTTACGACAAACCAACAGCCAATATCATACTGAATGGGCAAAAACTGGAAGCATTCCCTTTGAAATCTGGCACTAGACAAGGATGCCCTCTCTCACCACTCCTACAATATAGTACTGGAAGTTCTAGCCAGAGCAATCAGGCAAGAAAAAGAAATAAAGGGTATCCAAATTGGAAAGGAGGAAATCAAATTGACTCTATTTGCAGATGACATGATTGTATATCTGGAAGACCCCATCATCTCAGCCCAAAATCTCCTGAAACTGGTAAACAACTTCAGCAAAGTCTCAGGATACAAAATCAACGTGCAAAAATCACAAGCATTCCTATACACCAGTAATAGACTTCAAGAGAGCCAAATCAAGAACGAACTGCCATTCACAATTGCTACAAAGAGAATAAAGTACCTAGGAATACAACTAACAAGGAACGTAAAGGACCTCTTCAAGGAGAACTACAAGCCATTGCTCAACGAAATAAGAGAGGATACAAACAGATGGAGAAACATTCCATGTTCATGGTTAGGAAGAATCAACATCGTGAAAATGGCCATACTGCCCAAAGTAATTTACAGATTCAATGCTATTCCCATCAAGCTACCAATGACCTTCTTCACAGAACTGGAAAAAAACACCTTAAACTTCATATGGAACCAAAAGAGAGCCCGCATAGCCAAGTCAATTCTAAGCAAAAAGAACAAAGCGGGAGGCATCACTCTACCGGACTTCAAACTATACTACAAGGCTACAGTAATCAAAACAGCATGGTACTGGTACCAAAACAGAGATATAGACCAATGGAACAGAACAGAGGCCTCACAGGAAATACAACATACCCACAACCATCTGATCTTCGACAAACCTGACAAAAACAAGCAATGGGGAAAGGACTCCCTGTTTAATAAATGGTGTTGGGAAAACTGGCTAGCCATGTGCAGAAAGCAGAAACAGGACCCCTTCCTGACACCTTACACCAAAATTAACTCCAGATGGATTAAAGACTTAAACATCAGACCTAATACCATAAAAACCTTAGAAGAAAATCTAGGCAAAACCATTCAGGACATAGGTGTAGGCAAGGACTTCATGACCAAAACGCCAAAAGCAATGGCAACAAAAGCCAAAATAGACAAATGGGACCTAATCAAACTCCACAGCTTCTGCACGGCAAAAGAAACAGTCAGTAGAGTGAATCGGCAACCAACAGAATGGGAAAAAATTTTTGCAGTCTACCCATCTGACAAGGGGCTGATATCCAGAATTTATAAAGAACTAAAGCAGATCTACAAGAAAAAAACAAACAAGCCCATTCAAAAATGGGCAAAGGATATGAACAGATACTTTACAAAAGAAGACATACAGGAGGCCAACAAACATATGAAAAAATGCTCATCATCACTGGTCATCAGAGAAATGCAAATCAAAACCACATTGAGATACCATCTCACACCAGTTAGAATGGCGATCATTAAAAAATCGGGAAACAACAGATGCTGGAGAGGATGTGGAGAAATAGGAACACTTTTACACTGTTGGTGGGAATGTAAATTAATTCAACCATTGTGGAAGACAGTGTGGCGATTCCTCAAGGACCTAAAAATAGAAATCCCATTTGACCCAGCAATCCCATTACTGGGTATATATCCAAAGGATTATAAATCATTCTACTACAAGGACACGTGCACACGAATGTTCATTGCAGCACTGTTTACAATAGCAAAGACCTGGAACCAACCCAAATGCCCAACGATGATAGACTGGATAGGGAAAATGTGGTACATATACACCATGGAATATTATGCAGCCATCAAAAACGATGAGTTCACGTCCTTTGTAGGGACATGGATGAACCTGGAAACCATCATTCTCAGCAAACTGACACAAGAGCAGAAAATCAAACACCGTATATTCTCGCTCATAGGCGGGTGTTGAACAATGAGAACACATGGACACAGGGAGGGGAGCACTACACACTGGGGTCTGTTGGGGGGAAATGGGGGAGGGGCGGGGGGTGGGGAGGTGGGAAGAGATAGCATGGGGAGAAATGACAGATACAGGTGAGGGGACGGAAGGCAGCAAAGCACACTGCCATGTGTGTACCTATGCAACAATCTTGCATGTTCATCACATGTACCCCAAAACCTAAAATGCAATAAAAAAAAAAAAAGAAAAAAAAAAAAAAAAAGCTAAAATAAAATAAATTGAAGCAGAAGTTGTGTAATATTGGACAGATCAGAAAATGTTTGGGTTTGGAGACTCCCCCAAATCCCCAGGGGTTGCATTTCTCCCCTAGAAGCTGAAACTTGGTTATGAGAAGTCCTAATGCAGGAGTCTACCATAATGGTCCCTCAGTGGTATGGAAAAAGATCAGGGCTGGTGATCTGTGGTTCCTCTCCCACTGTGGAGAACACAGACATGAGGAAATGAATTCTCCAGCTGGAACATTGGTTACATAATTCACAGGACCTCCTCCTGAGACCTCTGCAAATAAGCAGATGGTTGAAGAATGAGGTAGTTTTTGTTGGATTTTTTTTTTTGCCTTTTGCTTTAATTTTTGGAGTAATTATGTTTATTTCTCTAGTTGGGTTGCTCAGGTGGATTGTTTTTGAAAGGGATTTGGGAGGCTCAGCATGGTTACCCACACATTTTCTGATCTATCCAATATTACGCAACTACTACTTCAAATTCTTTAGCCATGCAAGGAGACTTAAGCAAATTCGGTTTACATTCATGTTGTTTCCATGGAAAACCAGTTTATTTTATTAATTTTTATATCTAATTTTTTCATAAGTTATTGGGGTATAGGTGGTATTTGGATACATGAATAACTTCTTTAGTGGTGATCTGTGAGATTTTAGTGCACCCGTTATCCAAGCAGTATACGCTGCACCATATTTATTGTCTTTTATCCCTCACCCCCTTCCACTCTTCCCCCTCAGTCTCCACAGTCCATTGTATCATTCTTAAGCCTTTTCATTCTCATATTAGCTCCCGCAAATCAGTGGCGTTGGATGTGATGTTTGGTTTTCCATTCCTGAGATGCTTCATTTAGAATAATAGTCTCTAGTCTTATGCAGGTCACTGTAAATGCTGTTAATTCATTCCTCTTTAATGGCTAAGTAGTATTGCATCATATATATACACACACATACACACAAACACACACATACACATGTATACATATATATGTGTGTGTGTGTGTGTGTGTGTGTGTGTGTATATATATATATATATATATATATATATATATATATGCCTGTATGTATGTGTATGTGTATAACAGTTAACCCACTGATTGAGTGATGGGCATTTGGGGTTGGTTCCACGATTTTGCAACTGTGAATTGTGCTGCTATATAAACATACCTTTGCAAGTTTCTTTTTTGAATAATGACTTCTTTTCGTCTGAGTAGATACCCAGTAGTGGGATTGCTGGATCAAATGGTAGTTCTAGGTCTTTAAGGAATTTCCACACTGGGAAAACCATTTTAGAAGGAGAGGTTGTGATTTGTAGCAGGTTGCATTTCAGACTAAGTATGGAATCCTATATTCATATATGTAAACTCCAGTTGTGGACACCCTGGAAAGTGGGATACCTGCAGTCTGCAGCAGCTGATTTGGAGCCTAGGTAAAGACTTAGCAAAGAGGAGTGCCATGATGGATGAACGATGTCTGCTGTGAATGTGGCATTGGGAAGTGACAGCCTATCTGCCCTGTATTTGCCACTTATCCCTGATGTGGAAAGTGTCTGAAAAAAAAAAAAGAATAATCTCATTTAAGCAATATTCAACGAACACCTACCATGTGTCAGATACTCCATTGGGCACTGAAAAATCAATAGTGAATGAGACAGACAGTCCCTGCCTTCACAGGGTTTACAATAGAGGAAGCAACGGAGGCAAAGCTGTAAAGAATATTGACAAGAATTAGGGATATTTGGCGAGGCCAAGCAAAAAATAACACAATGTAAGTTGAATAGATAAAAGGTGACGATATTTTTGCATCTCCCCACATTTCTTCCTTCAAAAGTTCACTTGTGAGTGTCACTGTCCTTATATGTTATTTATAGATTTCTTGTTTAGAAGTATAAAAATCAATCAGGTTTATCTGTTGCTTAAACTACCAGGTAAAGACTAGAAGAAATCATGGGCCTGCATGTCAGCGTGCATCACAGTGTCAAAGTAGAATTCAAATATTTGGAAGTTAAAAAGAACAGACATGTTACTCCTTGTCCAGTTGAGCTAGCTGGAACAGCAACAACCTGATGCCTATCAACTTTCTGGAAGTCACTCCTGCTAAGTGTTAGTTTAAAATCTGGTCTCTGGTTCTAGGATGTGTTTTCTCGCCTGAGGCTCAGTTGATATGAGGGCTTAGCAAATAAATACAGTTGGAAAGAGTGAAGAATGTTAATCAGGTTCAATACAGGCTAGCTTTTTTTCCTCAAAATGTCCCAGACCCTTAGGTTGGTTAAATGTCTAGGTACACAAATGATGTATGGGATTTAAATAATAGTCTATTTATTAATAGGAGGAAAGGTGTTTTATATCAAGATGATTGTTTATATTTCATTTAGTTAAGTCCTTTTATTTAGGACATTGCAGTCGTGTCCTAAACAAAACATACTATAATATTTTAGAGATGGGATAAGCTATGAAGCCTAAGTTATATTTTAAAAAGTTGAATAAAGTATTGAGTAAACATTCCTTAGCACAATGCTTGATCCAGAGAAAAGTGCTAAATAAATTCTAACTATTGCCACTGGGAATAATAATGTGTCTCTACAACAGAAAATGAAAACATAAAGGTCTTGTCTTTTTTATTCAGTAATTCTTTAAAACAAAAAAAAGTTAGACATCTACTTATAGCCAAGATGGTGGACCAGATTTAAATTCTCATCTTAAATGACTGTATGATGATCAAAACACATGAAAGAAATGGTTTGCATAACACTGTACATCATTGATGGACAGAGATCCTTGACAGGAGCAAAGAAGGTAAGTACTTCGATTGCCCCAGGTTACTGCCTTAAGAGTTTCTGTGAAGAGAGAAGGGGAACTCAGGTGAAGCCTGGAATACTCTCTATATTGAAGAAATGGAACTGAGCGTTTTAGGACCAAGGCACCTGTCATTCTGAGGACACAGCACCAGAGAGGACAGGGAGAATGCAGGAGACTATTTACAGGAATTCTAACTGTTTATGTATCAAACAAAAGAGCTGTAGAGTCTGTGAAGCAACAGCATGTAGAATGGGGGAAAAAACAAATATACGAACCCACAATTACAGTTGTAAACCTGAACATCCATCTGTAAACAGTTTACAGAGTGACTATATAGGATATAAGAAAGGATAGAGAAGAAGTCAACACCGTCAACCAACAGGATGTAATCAACAATTATGGAACACTTTACCCCAAAACAGCAGAATACACATTCTTTTAAGGGGCCCATAAAACATATACCTTGAGAGATCATGTCCTAGGCCATAAAACAAACTTCAGCAAATGTAAAGTCTTTGAAATACTGGAGTGTGCTCTCTGACAACAGTAGAATCAAACCAGAAATAATAACATGCAGAGAACAGGAAAAGAATCCCAAATACTTGGAAGCTAAACAGTAAACTTCTTGGTAATCCGTGAGCTGAAAATGAAGTCTCATAAATAATTTTTAAAATAACATTGAATTTAAACATACAGTATATCAAAATTTGTGTGACACAGCTAAAGCAGTCCTTAGAGAGAAATGTATAGCCCTAAATTCTTTCAATTTAAAAATGACTATTCTAAAATCAATAATATAAGCTTCCCCTTCAAACAAAAGTAGGGAAAGAAGAGTTAAATAAACCCAAAGCAAGCAGCAGACGGGAAATAATAGAGATTGCAGCAAAAGTCAATGAAATCGAAAACAGAAGAACAATAGAGAAATGTTAGTTCTTAAAAAATATAGAGGAAAATGGCATCCTTCTAGTAAGGATGAGAGGGAAAAAAAAGAGAAGACAATTATTACCAGTATCAGGGAAAAAAAGCAGAGAATATTACTATAGACCCTGCAGACATTAAAAGAATAATAAGAGACTACTTTGACCAACTCTGCACTTAAACATTTGACAACTTAAATCAATTCTCTTGAAAAGCACAAACTACAGTTCACCCAATATGCAACAGATAATTTGAATAGCCCTATAACTATTAAGGAAATGGAATTCATAATTTAAAAACTCCCCCAAAGGGAATCTCCAGATCTAAGTGGTTTCACTGGAGAATTCTACCTATATTTTTAAAATATTTAACACCAATTCTACAAAATATTTTTTAGAACATAGAAGATGGTGGTGCAGATTCCAATTTATTTTATGAAGCCATTACACTCTGCTCACAAAGCCAAAGAAAGTATCAAAAGAAACAAGAAAACTGCAAATCAGTATCCCTCATAAACATAGAAATAACAATATTTAAAATATTTTCTGGGACAAAGAAATGAAATGCTCAAGATAAAAATAAAAAATAAATATTTTTAAATCAAATGTAGCAATGTATAAAAAGACTTATGCACCCCAGCATAACGAGGAATAGTCCAGTAATGCAGTACTAATTCAATATTTGAAAATCAACTGATGTTATTCGCTATACTGATAGGTTAAAGAAGAAAAATCATAGGCTCATCTTAGCTGATGCAGGAAAAAAATCTGACAAAATTGATACACAACCAGAACTCTCAGAAAAAAATAAGAACAGATGGTAGTTTTCTTAACTTGATAAAGGACATGTGCAGAAACCTACAGCTAATATTGTGTGTAATGGTAAAAATGAATGATTTCCCCTTAAATACGGGAGGAAGGCACCACTGCTGTTCAACATAGTAAGAAATTTCGAACAGTGCAGCAAGACAAGAAATAAAAGGCATACATATTAAAAGTAAAGAAATAAAGCTATCCTTACTTGTGGATTGCATGATTATATAGAAAACACCAAGAAATTAAAACCCAGACACAGGTTATGAAATCACATTGCAAAAAACAGCTTCTAAATTTCTCGCAACAAATGCATAAAAACAACTTAAAATACAATACCATTTTAATCACTCGAAAAAATCAGTCTGCCTGGTTTCAAGACGTGGAAACTAGGAAAGATGTTCAGCATTAGTAGCTATTAGGGAAATTCAGATTAAAAATATAATGAGATATCTTTGCATACATGTTAGAACACATAAAATTTAAGATAGAGGCAGTACCCAATGCTTGCAAGGATGCATGGAAAGTGTATCTCTCATACATTGATGATGGAAATGTAATATATCAAAATATTCAAAAAATATTTAGATGTGTATTTAACAGGACTTGTATACTGAAAATTATCAAATGCTGATGAAAGAAGGCCAAGATGTAAATAGATGGATAACCATAGCGTATTCACGGATTGAAAGACTCGATTTGGTAAAGGTGCCAATTCTATTCACATGGATACACAGATTTAATGCAATCATTTCAAAATATCAGCAGAGCTTTTAAAAATAAATTAGCCAAGATTATCCCAAAATTTGAATAGAAAAGCAAAGAGACTAGAATAGTTAACACAGTTTTGAAAAATAAGAATCAAGTGAAACAAATCAGTCAACCTAATTTCAAGACATGATGTAACTCCGGTCATCATCACTATATGGTATGTGCTAAGACGTAGACACCTAAATTTATGGAAGGGAAGAGAAGACATAAAAATAGCCCCACATAACTATGACCAACTGATTTTTGCCAATAGTGCAAAAGCAGTTTAGCGGAAGAAGGACAGTCTTTAAAAGTGTGGTGCTTGAATGATTGGCTATCCATAGGCAAAGTAATAATAATAGTAATAATTAAATCTTGACCTAAACTTTATATCTCATAAAAATTAACTCAGAATGGATCATAGATTAAGTTGAAAACATAAAAATATAAAACTTTCCTTAAATGACTGTATGATGCACTAAATATTTATGCACCTCAACTTTTAAATACATGATACAAGAAATTCTTATAGGAAAATAATCTTTCAAACCAGAACTTGGCGACATGCCACCAAGAGTCTATCAAAGAAAAAATAATAATGGTAAATTGGACTTCAAAATTTGGCTGGGAGTGGTGGCTCCCTCCTGTAATCCCAGCACTTCGGGAGGCCAAGGCAGGTGGATCACCTGAGGTCAGGAGTTTGAGACTAGCCCGGCCAGTATGGCGAAACCCCATCTTGACTAAAGATACAAAAATTAGCCAGGCATGGTGGTGGGCACCTGTAATCCCAGCTTCCCCAGGAGGCTGAGGCAGGAGAACTGCTTGAACCAGGGAGGTAAAGGTTGCAGTGAGCCGAGATCCTGCCACTGCACTCCAGCCTGGACGAAAGACTGAGACTCAGTTTCATAAATAAATAAATAAATAAATAAATAAATAAATAAGGTGGTCTCTGAACACTCCTATTTACATGTTGGAAAGAAAAGCTATAAAGTAGAAGAAAATATTTGCAAATTTTGTATCTAATAAAGAACTAAGATCTACAAATATATAAAGAAGTAAAATGGTAGTTACCAGAAACTCGAAGGGTGAAGGGTTAGAGAAATGTTTGTCATAGGATACAAAGTTTTTTAGTCAGCTCGGAGGAATAAATTCAATAGAACAGTTGTATAATGTGGTGACTCTAGTTAATAATTCTGTATTATATTGTTGAAAATCACCAAGAGAGTAAATTAAATGCTTTTTTTAATCACAAAAATTTTAAGTGTGTTTGATTCGTCATATGTTAATTAAATTGAGTTAGCCATTCTACAATGTATACCAGGTGTCCCCAAATTACGGCCCGTGGGCTGCATGCAGACCCCTGAGGTCATTTATCCGGCCCCACTCTGCACTTCAGGAAGGGGCACCTCTTTCGTTGGTGATCAGTGAGAGGAGCACAGTATGTGGCGGCCCTCCAGCGGTCTGAGGGACAGTGAACTGGCCCCCTGTGTAAAAACTTTGGGGATGCCTGATGTATACATTGTTCAAAACATCATTTTGTACATGATCATATATATAAGTATTGTCAATTTAAACATGTTAAAAAGTGAAAACCAATCCATTTAGAAAATGTTTTTAAAAGTGACTTGTAGAGACATTTTACCAAAGAGGTTATATGGAGGCAGTTAAGACGGAAAGATGTTCAGCCTTACTAGCTATTGGGGAAATGCAGATTAAGAATATAATAAGATATCATTACACACCTGTTAGATAAAATTAAAGCTAGAGACAATACTAAATGCTTACAAGGATGCATAGAAATTATATCTGTCATACACTGATGATGGGAATGTAAAATGACACAACTCTTCTGTCAAATAGTTTTGCAGTTTCTTAATGAAAATAAATAGACATTTACCAGTAAGTCAACAATCACATTTCTGGGCATTTATCCCAGAGAAATGAAAGCAAATGTCCAAACACACGCACACACACACAAAAACCCCCAAAAACCTATGCACAATTATTCTCAGCAGTTTTATTTATGAGTCAAAAACTAGAGACAACCAAAATATCTACGTAGGTGAATGGTTAAAGAAACTGTGAGATATCTATACTGTGAACTACTATTCAGCAATAAAAACTGAATCAACTATTGATACACACAACAACACCTTGGATGAATCTCAAGGACATATGTTTAATGAAAAATAAAACAAACTCAAAAGGTCACAGATTATATTATTTCATTTACATAATACTTTCACCATGACGAAAGTATAAAGATATGGTCATAGTCGCCAGTATGGTGAGAGAAAGATGAGCAGAACTATAAAGGACAGCATGAAAGAGAAATCTGTGGTGAATTAGTTCCGTATCTGGATTGTGGTGGTGGTTACAGAAATCTATACATGTGAAAAGGGGCATAAAATTATACAAACACACTGTATCAAAGTCAATATCATATAGCACAATATGGTATTATGCTGCAGTTTCATAAGATGTAACAAATGGGTTACCAATGTCACCAGCAGTATAGGGAAACAGAACCTCTCTGTAGTATCTTTACAACTGTCTGTGAATCTACAATATTCTCAAAATAAAAATTTATAAAGATATTTCTTTTACAGTGTATTCTAGAAACCCTAATGTTTCCACCAAAAAGGTGAAATGCAGGATGATAGCTAATAAGCCAGCAAAGGAGATAGAATAATGAAAATTTTCAATTACTCTGAAAGAAGACAGAAGAGGAGGAAACGGGAACGTTGAGACAAATAAAAAAGCAGATGGTAGATTTCAACCTAATTCTATCAGTAATCACATTAAATATGAATGTTTTACATATACTCAGTTCAAAGGCAGAGATCGTCAGCATTAATAAAAATAAGATCAAATTATAAGCTGTGTTATGACAAACACACTCGAAATATAAAGACACAGATATGTTAACAGTAGGCGTCAATGGTGGCTCACACCTGTAATCCCAGCAGTTTGGGAGGCCGAGGTAGGAGGATCCCTTGAGGCCAGGAGTTGGAAACCAGCCTGGGCAACATGGCAAGGCCCTATCGCTACAAAAAATTTAAAAGTTTAACTGAGCATGGCAGTGCGTGTCTGTAGTTCCAGCTACTTGGGAGGCTGAGTGGGAGGATCACTTGAGCCTGGGAGGCTGAGGCTGCAGTAAGCTGTGATCACACCACTGCACTCCAGCATCCACTGCACTGCACTGAGGACAAAGCAAGCCCCTGTCAAAAAAAAAAAAAAAAAAAAAAAAAAAAAAAAAAAAAAAAAAAAAAAAAACAGTGAGAGAAAATAAATAAATAAATGTTCATTGTTATTTTTTTCCATGTCTTTTCAGTATTTAAAAATTCAAGTGCATTTGTTTTTGATTATTTATAACACATTTCCTTATATAGTAATTAAGGATATTAACAGTTTGTCTATGCTATATACAGCAAATGATTTTCTGGTTTTTCATTTGAGTTTTAATTTTGTCACTATTCTCTTTTCAACATATAAAGCAAGTGGTGTGTTTGAATGTTTAAATAAAGTGCAATTTTTTTCCTTTAAAAAAAGATAAAGACACAGAATGCTAACGCTAATCTAAAGAATACGGAAGTAACTAAAATTACTAACACACAAATAGATTCTAGAAAAAATATATCAGCGATGAAGGTAATTTCATAATGGAAAAGGTCACTTAATCAAGAGGACATTAAATACTTATGCGCCTCAACTTTTAAATACATGAAACAAAAACAGATGGGATTGCAAGAAGAAATAGCTAAAGATTTCAGTGCTTGTCTTTGAATAATTGACAGAATAAATAGCTGGAAAATTAGTAAATATATAAAATATTTGAATAGCACAATCAGCCAACTTGTCTTAATTAGTGGCTATAAAACTCTTTATCCTAAAGTACCAAGATGCATATTATTTTCAAGTACATAAGGAAACATTAGTAAGAAAAGAGCTTTTCTGGACTGGATTTTTTTTTTTAATCAAGAATTTTAAGAGAATTGAAGTTATTTCTCCAACCACAATGGAGTCAAACTAGAAAACAATGACAGAAATACAAAATAAAATTTTTCAAACACTTAGAAAAGAATGCATACCTTGGTAAATAACCTATGGATCAAAGAGAAAATCTAAAGAGGAATCAAAATAAACAGTGATCTGAACAAAAATGTACATGTGGCATATCAGATTTTGTGTAGTGTCACTAAACAATGCTTGAAAAAAAATTCGTAGCATTGAATGCCCATGTTAGGATAGGAAAAAATGGTCTTAAATCACTTACTTTATAGAATAGAAAAAGAAGTCGAATTAAAGTCAAGTTAAGTAGAAGATAAGAAATCATAAAGATCAGAGTTGAAATCAATAAAATAAGTAGCAGGCCAAAAAATGGAGGAAATCTTTGAAACCAAAAGGTGGTTCTATGAGAAAATTAATAAAAGCAATACATATTTAGCCAGACCTAGTAATATAAGGGAGGTGATACAAATTTCCAGTATCAGTATAGAAATAGGAGACATCACTACAGATTGTATAGATATTAAAAGAATAATAAGGTAATATTATGAATAATCTTATTTCATGATATTAAGATTTAAGAGTAAAATGGGTTAATTCCTTGAAAGAGACCTAAGAAATCTCACTCAGGAAGAAATAGATCATCTGAATTTCCTGATATCTATCAAGCAAATTAAATCTGGAGTTTAAAATCTTTCCACAAAGAAAATTTCAGACCAGATGGCTTTTCTAATGAACTTGACAAAACCTCTCTACAGAAAATGAAAAAGGAGGCTATATTTCCCAGTTCCTTTCTATGAGGCGAGTATTACTGTAATACCAAAACCAGAAAAACAATTCAGAAGAAAATAAACTCAAAACTACAGACGTCTTCCTCGTGAATACCTATGTGAAAATTCTGAAACAACAGGCAAATCAAATCCATTGATAAATGAAAAAGATATATTATCAAGAGCAAGCTGATTTTATTCCAGGATTGCAAAGATGTCTTAACATTTGAAAATCAGTTTATAAAATATACCATATTGACAAAAAAGTGAACAAACACAACTATTTTAATAGGTGTAGAAAAGGCATTTGACAAAATTCAACATGGATTCTTGGTTTTTAAAAAGCTCAGCAAGAATAGAAGAGAAATTGGTCAACATGATAAAGGCATTTATGGAAAATGTATAGCCAATATCATGCTTAATGAAGAAATAACTGGTATTATCCCCAACATCAGGAACAAAGCAAGGTTTTATGCTTTCATCCCTTCCATTTTACATTGTTTTCAGCTCATGGTAATAAGGAAGAAAAGGAGGTAAAAGGCATCTATTTAGAAAAGAAAGAAGTAAAATTGTCTTTGTTCATAGGCAGTGTGATTATCTGTGCATATAATTTTATGTTTTCTACAAAAGAAAGATACTGGAAGTTAGAAATGAATTTATCAGGTTGCAGGATGCAGTATCAGCATACACAATTTAATTATATGTTTATACATTAGTTACACAAATTGGAAATTGTATTTTAAAAATATCATTTGCAGTAGCATTTTAAAAAGTGAAATACTTAGAGGAACAAATCTGATGGAAGATATGCTAGTCCTATGCTCTTAAAACTACAAAAGAGCTGAGGGGAGTTAAAGCAGACTTAAATATGCGAGCATATATGCCAATTTCATGTGTGTAGGTTGAGAAACTTACCTTAGTCTCCCTAATTGATCTTTGCATTCAACATGATGACAAACTCCAGCAGTCCTTTTTTTGTGAAAACTGTCAAACTTATTCTAAAATTCATACGGAAATATAAATGAACTAGAGTGGCCAAAATATATTTGAAAAGAAGAAAAATTTGAGAAGATGAATAACGTGTGATTTCCAGACTTAATGGGAAGCTACAATAATCAAGAAAGTGGTATGCTGGGCATGTTAGCTCACACCTGCAATCTCAGCACTATGGGAAGAAAAGATGGGTAGATCACTTGAGCTCAGAAGCTCAAGACCTGTCTACACAATATGGCAAAGCCTCATCTCTACAAAAAATACAGAAATTTTGCTGGGCATGGTAACACATGTCTGTAGTCCGCAGCTATTTGGGAGTCTGAGGTGGGAGGATCACCTTAACCTGGGAAGTTGAGGTAGCAGTGAGCTGTGATTGTGCCACTACACTCTAGCCTGGGTGACAGAATGAGACAGGTGTCAGGAAAAAAAAAAAAAAAAAAGTAGTGTTGTCTTATTAATCCTTAATTATTATCAATTAATTGAAAGTTTACACAGGGTAGAAAAGTGAAATATTGATAAATATAGTCTATTTTTATATACTCATAATCCAAATGTTCCCAGTAATCCCAAGTCTGCTATAGGAATCCTAGATTTTATTAAGCATAACAACTTAAATCTTGATGTCCAGTTCATAAAAACTCCCATCTCCTAGCAGTTTTCCCAGTATTTCCCAGTTGAGCCCAAACTGAAATCTTACCTCTTGACATAGATTGCTGAAGTGTTAGCCTACCGAAGTCCTACCAGACCTCTGCAGAATGCCTCACGGTGCCAGAGCAGGTCCCTATACCATGCCAAATGAGGAGAATGTTAAATTATCTTGGCGGTTTACACATTGTCTCCTGGGATATGTAAGAAGCCTGTTGGGGCAGTGTTCACAGAATCTCTATTAAAAGTGGTATTTTTTTGTTCCTTCTGTGGCTCGTCTCTTCAAACATCTCAGATATTGTCTCTTGTTTAAAAAATGTTGCTGTCCCATACCACCGCTACTATGCCCTTCTGATTGCTGTCTTTTTTTGCACAAGCAGAAGTATGTCTTCTGGGCACCATCTGCTTCATGGATAGCAACTCATGCAAAGAGATTCCTGGGAGTTGTGAAATTTACCTGCGCGTAGATGTCTGAATCGTGACTTACTCTCAGTCCCTAGCCACCATCCAGAGTCATTTTTCTGACATAAAACTTTCATAGGCAATCCATACCTTATGGCTTCAGAATTGTAAAATCGGGGTAAAGTGCAATACACTATCAACTTCAGCGTCACGAGGATGGGGCTGTGTTTTCTAAATTTTTTATCTTTTACAATACACATGTTATACAAGACTTAGGTTGTGTGATTTGATGAGTTTGTCACAAGTAGTAACACAACTATTTGTTGTACCATTTTACTGATACTTTTTTGTGTTAACTTGTATATGGAATTATTATCTGGTAGTATCATTTTTTCCCAATATTGTTTATGGCATGATTTACTAGCATCTCAATTAGGCAATAAATGCATATTTAATTGGGTACCATTATGGATTCAGTGCCATGCTGTGCATAAATACCAGTGATATATAGACCCAGCCTTCTTTTCTCTCTCTTTGTCTCTACACACACACACACACACACACACACACACACACACACACACACACGTATAACTATATACGTATGTATGTATGAGGCACAAATTATTTGGGCTGAACACTGTGGCTCACACCTATAATCCCAGCACTTTGGGAGGCCAATGTAGGAAGATTGCTTAAGCCCGGGAGTTCAAGACCATCCTGAGTAACAGAAGAAGACCTTGTCTCTCCAAAAAATAAAATAAAAATTAGCTTGCCATGATGGCATGCATTTGTAGTTCCAGCTACTTGGGAGGCTGAATGGGAGAATCACTTGAAGCCAGAAGTTTGAGGCTGTAGTTACTTACACCACTGCACTCCAGCCTGAGTGACAAAGAAAGACCCTCTCTCAAACAAACAAAACATCAAATTATTTGGAGTAAAGAATTTGTACTTCCTATGTATGTCTGAACAGAAGTTATCTGGAGTATATGGAATTTCAACTTGACTTAGGTGTTTGATAAATTCTCAAAGGTTATGATTACTTAACTTTTACCTTTCATTCAGTAAGATTTTATTGAATACCTTCTAGATGCTAGAATTTCAGCAATGAGCAAGACTGACAAGGTCTCTGTCCAAGGAAGAACATAGACCTCAAAAAATTAGCATTACGGTTCTTTTAGAATTTGTCTTGCCAGCTTTCTGGTCTTTTCTATAAAGCACTCTAATAATTTATAAAATAAAAATTTTTTTGAAAAGGAAGAATTAAAAATCATGGGATTAAATGACAGGAGGAGCCAGTATGGGTGTTCATAAAATGACTGATATTCCTGTTGACAGCTGAGTGAAAAGCATTGGAAACCAACATTCACTGAGCAACTACTAGGAAGGACAGCGACATTCGAGAGAAAAAGTTGTGGTCTCAGACAGATCTGGGTCTGGATCCTGTTCTGCTAGGCATTCCAGGGAAGATCATGGGTTGGCAAGTTGTCTGTCCCATCTAAGCCTGGGTTCCTTATTGGTACAGAAAGTCAGAAATGGCATCAACCCAATTAAATGAGAGAGCAGATGTGCATAGGATGCATTCTGCTCAGTGCCTCGTTCAAAGTAAGCGCTCAGTATGTGAGTGCCACCATCCTTCCCTCAAGGAGGCACGCAGTGGATCCTGGTTCTTCCTGTTATGGTCACTGAGGCACTTTATACTCATAACGGTCCTGGAAAGTAGGGCTTATATTTCCCCCGATTTACAGATAAGGATACTGAGGTTCAGGGGATTAGAACTAACCTGCCTTTGAGTACATACCCAGCAGACAGCCATGCTGATTTCAGAGCTCTTTTCATTCATTGTGTCGTTTATTGACCACATACACATTCTTCATCTCCTGGAGACTCTCTCCTAATCAGTACATCAGGAGTAACAAATCTTAGTGACGTCAGTGAATAAGAAGCCCAAAGAATTTCAGTGCACAGATGCTTGCTTAAGAATAACAGCGACTTGGAAAGTTTCTCAGTGTCAATAGAGCAGCCTCATGATTAAAATCACTGAAGAATGCAATGTGAAATGTTTTTACTTCCTCTTGCTTTCTGTCTCCCTTGGAGTAATAGTCAGCAGGAAACACATTTCTGAAAGACTTCTCCATCTCCACATCCTCAGAATATAATAAGGGCCAAGCTGACTGTATCAGGGTGTTCAGAGTTAGTAGACACACAAATGAAAAGATGGTGCTCTCAGAGTTTTATGAATTTTTCTCTCTTAACAGACTTGGGTTGGAAGGACATCTTTGAAATTGATGTAGCTATCAACCAGGGGCTAGCATTAAGATTTCAGTCGAGGTGTATAAGGTTATGATCTTTCTGTTACTGTCAGAACTGCAGCTGTTGTATTTGCATTGAGTGGTGTGCTGGAGAGAGCAAAATGGGATGCAGGAGAAGGAAAAAGAAATAGCAAAACCTACTGAATCATGGGCTCTACCGGAGGGCATTTGTTAAAGGTAAATTTATCAGTGGCTGTTAAGTCATTTGTATTGGATCATTCTCATAGCCTCACATCATTTCTTAGTTTTAATAATGGACCAGAGAGAGGAGGTTGGTGATGGATGTGTTATTATGGTATTTAGGCACTTAATTGCAACTGGGCTTAAAATAGCAGCAGGGACTGAAACCAGGGTGGCTCGGGAGTGAATTATGTTTTCAGACTACCAAAACACCCTTTTTTAAATTCAAATTTAATATTTCTTGACATATGTTTCTTGGTATGCTGTTACCAGCAGTTTATCAGAGATAGAAGGATGTTAAAATAAACCGGTGACCGGAGTATGGTGTTTAAAGATATTCCTTGTCCATCACCGTAAGAGATATTTAAACCCAAGTTAAAAACACCTGCAGTGATGTTAGGACGGGGTGCTCATTCATTCATTCATTCATTCAGTTGTCATTTATTGCTATTGTTAAGGGGATAAGGGAGTCTATGAGACAGATCCTCTCCTTCATGGGCTAATTATTATTTCAGTGGCGGAAGTGAGAAAAATATGTAATAATATATAATAATAAAAATAAAAATATAATAAAATAAATATTATAATAATAAAATAAAATAATAAATATAAACAAATATATAATAAAAATATAAATATAAAATAAATAAATATAAAATATATAAATTTATAAAATAAAATAAATATAATAATAAATATAATAAATATATAAATTTATAAAATAAAATAAATATAATAAAATTAATGAAAATAATAAAAATATATAATAATAACAATAATACCAAAGAGGATGTGTGTTATGAAGAAACCAGGAAGCTGAAACAGTGAATGATAGTAGAACATACAGTAGCGTTTGCTTCAGATCAGTGAGCCAGGGAAGGTTTCTTGGAGAAGAACCCATTTAAGCAAAAGTGCGAGTGATATGAAAGTGCCAACTGGCCAAAAAGAGGAACGATCATGGCTGTGCGCAGTGGCTCACGCCTGTCATCCCAGCACTTTGGGAGGGCAGGGCAGGTGGATCATGAGGTCACGAGTTTGAGACCAGCCTTCCCAACATGGTGAAATCCCGTCTCTACTAAAGACACAAAAAATTAGGCGTGGTGGCACGTGCCTGTAATCTCAGCTACTTGGGAGGCTGAGGCAGGAGAATCCTTTGAACCTGGGATGCGGAGGTTGCAGTGAGCTGAGATAGGGCCTCTGCCCTAACAGAGTGAGACTCCAGCTCAAAAAAAAAAAAAAAAAAAAAAAAAAAGAGGAAGGATCATTAGAAACAAGCAGAAACAGCATCTTCAAAGGCCTTGAAGTGGGAAATAATGAAAAGGAAACCAGAGAGGCCAAGCTTAGCAAAGAGGTCAGTGGGGGGATAGGACCCGAGCTTGAATAGAAAGACAAAGGTCAGGTCCTATGAGGCCTTTGAAGGTTAGTTTACATTTTATTTGAACTACAATGGGAAACAACTAGAAGTTTTAAGGACTAGGATATTGAGCTCTGATGTTTATTATTAGGAGGTCACTTTTATTGACTCTAGAATGGATGGGGAGTAGGTGGCTAAGGAGGAAGTTGGCAGCGGTGCAGGAGAGAAATCACAGTAGCCTCTACCAGAAAAAGGAATGGACTGAAAATGCACTTAGAAGATACATGAGACAAAGAGGAAGTAGCTAGGAAGTCCCCTAAAGGAGGGTGGTCCCTATAATTGGGGCATTTGCACCCCGATGACTGAATATCCTAATTTCCTATGTCTAAATCCATCTGCAACAATTCTTTGCCTTACTTGTAGGTGAAATGATTTGGGGGTCACTCAGTGGATAAAGAACTGCAAAGGTATTCTGGGTGCGGTGGCTCACGCTTGTAATGCCAGCACTTTGGGAGGCTGAGGTGGGTGGATTACCTGAGCTCAGAAGTTTGAGACCAGCCTGGGCAACACAGTGAAACCCTGTCTGTACTAAAATACAAAAACTTAGCCAGACATACCAGCGTGTGCTTGTAGTCCCAGCTACTCAGGAGGCTGAGGCAGGAGAATTTCTAGAACCCGAGAGACAGAGGTTGCAGTGAGGCAAGATCATGCCACTGTACTCCAGCCTGGGTGATAGAGTGGGAAAATGTCAAAAAGAAAAAAACAAGAAAACTACAAAGAACATACAGTACTTCCTCCACATATCCAATCTGGGAGTTTTGGACTTTACTTGACTGCATGAAATGTCAGAGAAAGCCAATAATATTGCTTTATTTCTTGAGTCCATTGTTTCTCATCAGCTTGCTACTTACAATGCGTAAGCGAATAAAGACAGAAACAGCAATTCTGGGCACTGCACAGACGTCGTTTACTGCCCCTGTGGTCTTATGAAGAATGGGTGATTATCGTAACCCACTTGTTATTATTTTTATAACAAAGCTGTCTCTGACCAGCTACAGTCTTGGACTTACATAATTGAATTTTAGATGGAGATGTGCTGCTGGTTTATATGAATTTTCCACGGGTGCCAGCATGAGTCCAGGCTTTAACAAACAGTATTTTTAATTGAGATTTTATGTCGTTGCCCTCAAATCAAGTACTTTAATAGGATCCCAGTTGGAATAGGTGACTCAGTAACAAGTTACCACTGCTTTCAACTTCAGAAAAGTGTTCATTTCTCTAACTCCTGCTGGGTGTCCATCTACTTGGGTGACCCACTGCCTGCATGCACCACCAAACGAGTGTTTTGCATTCCATTATGTTCAAAGTATAGCCTCAGTAATCTGCATATTTCTTATAGGATGTGCTGGCTTTGTGCCATCAGGCGACATTAAGATGGAAAAGTATTAAAAATATCGATTTGTCATTTATAACATTGAAGTGATAGATTGAAATGCAATTTGGAGGCATGCCAAACCTCCAATAACTTTGACATTATTGGATGAAATAGAATGATCTCAGTCTAATTAATATGTTATGCTCTCTCTAAACATAGGGAGAATGAAGCAAGAAACTGGCCACGAGGAATTGATGGCTCCGTGTTTCAAAGAGTTGTGGAATTTAGAGGTCCAACATGACACTCTCTATCGCTGGACCTTGTTGTCTGGTGGAGGCTGTGTTCTTTCCATGTCTGCTCATCTTTAAAAGCAAGTTAGCACATTCCTGAAGAGTTAAGTGATATTCTTCGCTGAACTTTGTAAACTTTTTTAGGCTTCTTACTATGGCATCTTGCCATAATGTTCTTCCATTCCCCTGCTCTGGAATATCAATAATAACTCTAACACACACACCTTTCTGCATATCATTTTCATGTAACATAAGTACCTATGTTGATTTCAGACTTTCCTACCCCCTTTACCTTACTGCTTTTTGACTTCCCCCTTTTCATGGTGGTAATGAAACTATCAAACTTTATTCCTAGTCTAATTTTTTTTCTCATTTTTTTTGAAGCAGGACTCTATGTTCTCTGTCAGCCTCTCTGTTCACATATTTCTCTATCAGCCTGTCTGTTCACATATTTCAGTTTCTCTATTCTCCCAGATAATTTTTATCTTCCTATTGGCAGTGTGTCTATAAGATGTGAATGTGTAATTTATTTGGTTGCTATGGAGAAGGGAAAATATACAAATGTGCAAATTTCAAAATCGATTTCAACAGTTTCATTGTGATCAGATAGTAGTATTAGGAAGTAATGGCACAAAAAATACAAATATGAAACTTGAGCAAACGTGCATGCTGAAAGTTGTAGGAAGTATTTTAATCATGTCTGAAATTTACTTTGAAATGCACCAAAAATAAGATGGGTTGATGGACAGAGAGAGGGTTGGACAGATGGAAATATCTGAGATAAAGCAAGTATAGTGAAATGCCAATAGTAGCATATACATGGTAGATATATGGATGTTTGCTGGAAAATTTTTTCAGCTTTACTGTTTGGAAATTTACATACTGCAACATTGGAAAAATGTGGTACAAAAGTGAATAGTCACATAGAGAACTCATAGACTGAGATAAAAATTAAGTGCTTGCATTAATATCCATTCTTTTATTCTAGGATGCTTTAAGGACCATAGTTGCAGCAAGATCATCTTGCCATAACTCAATGTCCCCCTTTTATCTCCCCCGTACCAGATCTCTCTTTTTCTTTTTTTGAGGTGGAGTCTCACTCTGTTGCCCAGGCTGGAGTGCAGTGACTTGATCTCAGCTCACTGCAACTTCCGCCTCCCATGTTCAAGTGATTCTCCTGCCTCAGCCTCCGGAGTAGCTAGGATTACAGGTGCCCACCCCTACACCCAGCTAATTTTTTGTGTCTTTAGTAGAGATGGGGTTTCACTATGTTTGTCAGGCTAGTCTTGAACTTCTGACCTCGTGATCCACCCGCTGTGGACTCCCACAGTGCCGGGATTTCAGGTATGAGCCACCACACCTGGTCTCCGATATCATGTCTCTCTGCGTGTTTTCTTTCTTCTTCTCTTTGAATATTTGTTATGTCCGTTTTAATAGAAATGACACAATTTTGTCTCTTCACCACCTCCTGTAAGTAGAACCAGTAACAGACCGGAAGGGAGACAGAGAAACGTCCTTCTTGTCTTCTTCCTTTTCTGTCTCCCCACGCAAAGCCTAGTGCCCTCCTCACTCGTGTCTTGTGTCAGAGTTAGCGGAGCAACCCTGGCCTCCTTGGATTTATGTGACTCAGAGTGAAAGAACGCTGCCACAGCTGAGGCTGTTGCCTGCTGTACATTGATTGAGTTTCCTGGGCTTGAGGGATTTTTGCAGAGCTGAGTTTTATGGTTGATATGCTCTCGGTCATTTGTCATAAAATCATTCCAACCAAGCTGTTTACTGGTTTGAATGCTTAATTACTGAAGGAGAAGAGAATCGCTCCTTTTGGAGCTGAGCGTTTACTTGGATGCTTTTTACCGGGTTATGTTCCGGTACCCAACTCTTGTTGAGTAGTTTATACAATTTACACACCACCCTTCAGAATGAAAAAATTAAGACACCTGTGATTTTACCTAAGTATTTTGAGCAGTGCAAAGACATAGCATTTCCCTTTGTATTATGACGGCATTTTTCTTTTGAGTAGAAATTGATTGCAGAACTCAACACTCAGGCAGCCACAGCTCTGAAAGGGTCTGTGCTCTGGGGTTCAGATGAGAATGTACACCTGGTTTATTCAGATCAATTTCCAGAAATGCATTGCTGACTCTCTCCTAACTCAATATTCACAGTCCAAATTGCGTAAATGGTGTTGGATATATTTATCTCCCTGAAAAATTTCACCTAAATTGGAATCAAATTTATTTGTAAAAGCAAAGTCATCTTGGGAATTATATTTCTAAACCCGTGGTTGAAGATTCAGTGAATGAAGCTCTTTCCTGGTGCTTCTTCCACAGTTTCAGCTCTTCTTTTTCGTGAGGAAAATTAAAGCACTCTTCAGGTTCCCACTGCTCCCTCCTCAGCACTGATTCTCACGTAAAATTTCTCTCTACAAATGGATCTTCACTAATTTTTTACATTGATTATGTATTGTTGAATTTTTCAGGAGCACACTGCTATATATAGGGATATTGTTTTGGAGGCGGGAGAAAGAGAGAGAGAATGAGAGAGAGAGCTGCAGGAAATGGAATGTTTTAATGCCAAGATAACCTGTCAGAACACCTTAAATATTTACTACAGTTTTGATGTTTCATTGATCTCTTAGTCAGCAGGGTATTCTGTTGTTTCAATTTTTTTATCATGGAGTACTGGGACTCTTTTAACGGTAAGGAATTAGAACTTTAATAAAAATAATTTTTAATCACTTTGCTCTAAATAGAATACTACAGAATTGTTTTCTTGTAGTATCACTTCCGTGTTATTCAAAAACAACTACTTGTCACCCTCTGTACTTTGGGTTTCTTTTTTTTTTTTTTCTCTCCCCTCCTTTTAACTGTCGCCCCTATTCGGAGCGATTATACTTAAAGTAATATGGATTCTCTCAGAGCTGCCAAAAGGTGAAATTGACTTTTCGAGAATGTATTGCTGAAAACTGCAGCCGATGCACTTTTCCCATGTAGAAACATCCTGTGTGTTAAGACTGAAAGGGACAATTTACAGCCAGTTTCAAATTGCTAGCTGAGGTCAATAAGTGCCCACTTCTGCAATCACATCAGCCCTGTTTGGATGACACTACTCAATGAGGTACCTCCTGGGGAGTGACCACCTGGGAACTGACCACCTCTGTTGGCAGCAAAACCCTTTTTGCAAGTTTTAGCTAGTCATTCATTGCAGAAAACTTTAAAAATTTAAACATTGTCAACCATTTAAAAAAATATATACTTTACTATCATTTACATATAATTGATTTTATGTAATCATTATATATATTGGGAAAAGGACTCACGCTTTCATAAATGGTGCTGGGAAAAATGGATATCCATGTGCGGAAGAATGAAACAAGACCCTCTCTCTCACCAGATACAAAAATCAACTCAAAATGAATACATTAAAGATTGCAACCTGATACTTTAAAACGACTAGAAGTAAACATAAGAAAAAATGTATTACGACACTGGCCTGGGAAAAGATTTTATGGCTAACACTTCAAAGGCACAGGTAACAGAAACAAAAATATACAAATAGGCCACATTAGACTAAAAAACGTTGACACAGCAAAGGAAACAATGAATGAAGGGAGGAGAGGATCTGTAGAATGGGAGCAAATATCTGTAAGCTATTCAGTCAAGTCACATCCAGAATAGAAACAGGGAATGCAGTCAGCTCCATAGCAATAATAATAATAATAATAATAATCCTATTAAAATAATGGGGAAATGATCTAAATAAACATTTCTCAAAAGAAGACTTACAGGCCAGGCACAGTGGCTCACGCCATAATCCCAACACTGGGAGGTCAAGGCGGGTGGATCTCCTGAGGTCAGGAGTTTGAGACCAGCCTAGCCAACATAGTGAAACTCTGTCTCCACTAAAAATACAACAACAACAACAAAAATTGCCAGTTGTTGTGGTGGGTGCCTGTAATTCCAGCTACTCGAGAGGCTGAGGCAGGAGAATCACTTGAACCCAGGAGGCAGAGGTTACAGTGAGCTGAGATCGTGCCACTGCACTCCAGCCTCGGTGACAAGAGCGAAACTCTGTCATAAAACAAATAAACAAATGGCCAACAAGTATTAAAAAAAATGTTTAACACCACTAATTATCAGATAAATGCAGATCAGAACCTCAATGTAGTATCATCTCATCCCAGTTAGAATGGCTATTATCAAAAAGATAAAATATAAATTCTGGCAAGGAGAAAAGGGAACTTTCATGAATGTTGATTGGAATGAAAATTGGCACAGATAGTATGGAAAACAATACAGAGATTTCTCAATAAACTAAACATGGAGCTACCATAAAATCCAGCAAAATCCTGCTATGGATGTTTACCCAAAGGAAAGAAAATCACTATCTCAAAGGACCTGCATACCCCTGTGTACTGCAGCACTGTTTACAGTAGCAAAGATATAAAATCAGCCTCAGTATCCATTAAGAGATGATTAGATAAAAATGTGGTATGTATGCTCAGTGGAATACTATTCAGCCATTAAAAAAGGATGAAATGCTGTCCATTACAACTACATGGATGGAGCAGGAAGGAGGCCATTATGTTAACTGAAGTTAAGCCAAGCGCAGGAAGTCTAATACCACATGTTCTCACTCATATGTGGGAGCTAAAAAAGTTGATCTCTGGAGGATAGAGAATAGAATGGTGATTACCAGAGGCTGGGAAGGGTGGAGAAGGTGGGATGAGGGGAGGCTGATTAATAAATATGAACATACCATTAGGTAGGAGTGAGTTTTAGTGTTCCACAGCATAGTATGGAGACTATGGTTCACAACCATTTATTATACATTTCACATTAGCTAGAAGAAAGATTTGAAATGTTTCCAAAACACACAGACAGGACAAAATGTTTGAGGTGATAGATACCCGCAATTACCCTGATCATAATACATTGTGTGCATGTATAAGAATATCACATGTACCCTGTAAACATGTACAATTATTATATATCAGAAACAAAATGATTATAAACAGTTACCACAACATCCAGGACTTACTGATTGTTTTTAATGCACCAGAAACTGTCCTTAATTACACTGAACTATCACACCTTTAAGAAGTCGGTTCAAACGACTGTCTTCTTTATGCCAGTAAGAAGAATCAGGACATAGAAAGTTAAGTAAATGATCCAAGTAAGTAAATGTGGCTTCATGATTTTGAAACCGTGTGGTTGGACTTCAGGTATTATCCTCTTACTGTCTTGCCGTGAGATTTGAGATGCAAGATAACTTGGCGTTGTTGAGATACTGGGAAGCTACCATCAGAATCAGTCCTCTGCTTGCTTTGTTAGTGTAAACTAGAGATAATTTAGTGTAAAATGTTCCAGTAAAAATTTTCCTCCAAGCATATGTAAACCACAACATAATAGATTTATCAAAGTAGCAGAATGCTATTATGTTCAAAAGATTAACCAGACCAAAGCTATTTGTCATAGCAACGGGTGCTAGAGTTGACAAATTACAATTGAACCCAGTTTGTAGCAAAATGTTAGACAGAGCCTTGGCACTGATAAATTGACGTGAGAGTCCAGCTTTAGAATATATTAGAGCAATTTAAATATCATTCAATACAGAATATATAACCATGCTCTCTAAAACATCCCAAACTGTACCAAGCAACTACATTTTCTTGATTCTATAATGCACATATTTTATGCCTAGGACTTTAAAAGCACAGATTGGGTCAGCAGCAAGACATACCACCAATTTAGTAATTTTTAATTGAAAAGAAAATACATTTTACACTAAATACTTATGTTAATTGCCAAGAAGTCTGACTACGGGTCCTTTGTAACTTGCAGCATGGGGTTAACAGAGACCATCATCTCTTTAAAAATTTTTTAAAGATATTTTTATTCTGGGTAATGTGTTTACCCTATTTAGATAAGAAACCTTGTCCTAATACAATGGATGGACTGAAGGTGACCTGTGTTAAGGGAGTAGGGGAAAAGAGTTTAGAAGGAGGAAAACCCTTTGCTTTTTGGGCTAGAAAAATTGATATTGAACTTAAATCTCTTCAGACAATGATGAGCTGGTCATATTGTAACAAGAATAGGTCTCCTCTTTCTTGTATTTAAGATTTCTGTTATGAAATAGGGAACATAATTATATTCTACTGATTGATTATATTATGCTAGGAAAATGGGTGTTGAACTTATATCTCTTCAGACAATGATGAGCTGGTCATATTGTCACAAGAATAGGTCACTTCTTTCTTGAATTTAAAGTTTCTGTTATGAAACAGGGAAAATGATTATGTTCTACTGAAAAGGAAGTTGAAATGGAATAGAGTCAGTGGTGTTTCATGTTACTATCAATTCTTTTTCTTTTGAGATGGAGTCTTGCTCTATCGCCCAGGCTGGAGTACAGGGGCACAATCTTGGCTCACTGCAACCTCCACCTCCCAGGTTCAAGTGATTCTCCTGCTTCAGCCTCCTGAGTAGCTGGGAATATAGGCACATGCCACCAAGTCTGGCTAATTTTTTTATTTTTAATAGAGGCAGCGTTTCACCATGTTGGCCAGACTGGTCTCGAACTCCTGATCTCAGGTGATCCGCCTGCCTCAGCCTCCCAAAGTGCTAGGATTACAGGTGTGAGCCACCATGCCCAGCCCCATTTAATTTTTTATTCAACCAACTTCATTTCTTGATATGTCAGTCCCGTGTGTGCGTGTGTGTGTGTGTGTGTGTGCGTGCGTGTGTGTGTGCGTGCGTGTGTGTGTGTGTGTGCGTTTTCAGTTTTTGTCCATCTGACGGTTGCTGTGGTTTTAATTGTTACGATATGAGTTCCAGCTTCAGTATTTCTTTGGCAGATCCGTTTTTCTTTTATGGGTAGAGATTTATTTAGATCCATTACCCGTTTTCACTTTCTCTCTGCCTTTTCTTAAATTTCCACTTTAATAATACCCTTTAATAGAATAATAGTGCATTACCTTTCATTGACTAAATTTATGCTGAGGAATTTATGCTAAAGGAATAATGAGGAATCGGTACCAAGATGTGGCTATAGGGATATTCATTGCTAAACTGTTTATAATAGCAAGACAGTGGAAATTACCCAAATGGGCTAGAGCAGGGAATTGATGAAATCAAGTATGGTGTAAGGTTACAGTGAAATTCTCATTGGTTTATTTATTCATCACCTAACACATATTAGTTGAGAGGATATTTTGTATCAGTCCTTGTGGAGTTTCTGAATGTGTAGCCTTCAAGAGCATTAATAGTGATATGGTGGAAGAATCATCAATGACACAGAAAAAGGCCAGCATATGGCTCAGGGAGTCCAAACCCAGTGTGATCTTATTTTCTTTAAAAGATAAAGGACAGTAGAAATCTGTTTTCTCAAGAAAAAAAATATATGCACCAGGATAAGCATTGCTTTGTTTGGCTCGTTGGGTATTTATTCTCTAGATAGTTTGTAACAAATTCCTTGGTATTTTTAAAGCAGAAAACAAATTGTAAACGGTTTTAAAAGGCAGTTGTTTTAAAGGGTAGAGGAGAGTATTGACACCTCTGTTTCTGTTAGCTATTAAGGTGGAAGGGGAATCCAGATGGTTTCAATCTTTTGTTTTTAAAGCAAATGGAGTTCTTCAACATCTTAGCTATCTTTTAACTCTTGCTGTTACAACAAGTGATATTTTAATGTTTGGGAATTGCATGTATTATTAAGAAAAAAAATGAGATAAAACACCAAGGATACCAGCAATCACCATGGACTGGGTGGTGGGTGAAAAGGTAAGCAGTAGATGGTTCTAGAAGGAATTGTTAGCCTTCTCCATGGTTTAGCGTTCAGTCTGGTTCTGAGTTGGTAGAATGACTTGAAGAAGTAGTTTTACTTGGGTAAGACAAAATAAAATCATGAACTGGCGTAGAGAGATCCCATCCTTCCCTTTCTCTACAAGGTTTGTGTTTAGGTTACAAAAAATAGCTGCGGGAGAGGTTAGGGCAAAGCATAGCGTTGGTGCAAGACACTGAGATAAGCAGTCACTTATTTCACAAGGAGCAGGGTCAGAGAGTCCAACTGGAACCAATGCCAACAGTGTGTGTCCCCAGCAAGCAGTGCTGCCTCTGGTCACTGCCACCTGTCGGGATTGGATTTTAATGGATGGATCCTCCTAGCTCTCGCCCTGAAAGTTGACTGAGCCATCTTTCCAATTAATAGGAACATACCAAACAGGACATTAAAGTTTACAGCTTCACATTTTCGAATTAAATTATCTATTGATTAGTAGGGGGCTATCATTAAAAATCAGCACAACTACAACTGACAGTGCCTTGAAAATATTCATCATGATGACTTTGATCAAACTGTAAATGCGGATCTGTACTTTAGAAGTAAAGGAGGCAAATGAGCAATAAATTTGGAGCCCAGGTAATTGGAGGGAAGAGTAATCAATTTTGTCAGTCACAAGAGCTACGTGATTCAGAGAACTGACAGTTGGATGTTTAGTTAAAGCCTTTTGTCTGAAAACATCACTTATATATGTTTAGGAAAATATTCTATAGCAGGCTTACATTTAGTCTTTGCGTCTCATACTGTTAGTTTTTTGTTTTTAAATATCTGCTTAAAGGTTTCTCTCTCTCTCTCTCTCTCTCTCCCTCCCTCCCTCCCTCCCTCCCTCCTTCTTACTATTGTACCATCTATATAACAATCACTCAGAGCAGTTACATCTCTCATGACAAGTAGGTACCTTCTTCCTCACTCTGATCCCACGTTGTCTTCACCTCTAGACTGAAGGTCATTCATCTCTGCCATTTATTGTTCAACCACAGCCCACTTAACCAGCCTTCTCATGTGCCCCTCAAGCTCGACAACTCCACATATGCTAAGATGAAATACAGTGTACACGTTCAAAGGATTGCTCTGGACCCTGATCTCCAAATCTGGTTCTATCTCCTGCTAGCTGAGTTACCTTAGTAAATTAACTTAGTTTTTCTGCTACCTCTGTCTTCCCCTCTGTAAAATGTAGTACCAATATATAAAAATTCCATAGGGTTCTAATCAGAATTAGACAAAATAATACTTAAAAAGTTGCAAATAACCTATTGCATAGAGAGTGATAGGTTGTACTTTCAGTGTTATGTAGAATCCAGACTTCTGTGAAAATACTGACCTTTGGTCTTAAGTAAACTAGTCATATGTCAATGTTGGCTTTTTCTTAGTAATTTTTAGCAAACCTCACTAGTGCACTTAAAAGTGAAATATTAGCAAACAGTACTTAATTGAACATACCACCACTGACCGTGAAATTCCAGGTTACCTACCTGTAAGGACAAAAGAACAGGTTTAGATTAGTTTATGGCTCACCAGTGTGACCCCTTTAGAAGGTATACTCCCACAAATGTTATGTTCAAGGTTTGAAACTCTAGGCTACCGTATTTAATTCCCCTCAAGACTCTTAGAGGTGAAAGGAACAGCAAAGCTCATTTCATCAATGTTTAGTCCTGGTACTAGAACTCCATTAAATTGGCATTTGACTTTTTGTTTTGGGCCCCAGCAATGTACCATGGAATAGGTTGAATTCTAGAGATTTAAATAGTAAGGCAAAGAGCCCGACCGCAAGGGGACACGGACAGTCAGGGAGACAGGCAAGTCAACAGGCAATTGCAAAATAAAAACCAGGTGCTACCAGAGTCATAGTGGCTCTGGAAACACACAGAAGGGGGTGCCTCTCTTTGCCTTGGGTGGGAATAAGTGAGTCCAAAAAGAATTTCTGAGAAAGATAGTGTCTGAGCTGAAACCTGAAGAACAAGTAGGAGTTCTCCAGATGTAAGTAGAGGAATACAGCAAAGAAATTTACCCGGTGTATGCACAAAGAAATTTACCTAGTGCAAATAGAAACATGTAAGATAGAGGATGCCACAGTCATTGAGTGGGTATTTATTGAGGTCCTACAATGTATCAGGACTGTGTTACGAGAATTTAGTTAAATGTCAGACCACTGTTTCCTCCACCTCTAAACTGAGGGTTTTTTTATGGCAGAAAATGTCCAGTTTGTCTTTGCTCACCTAATGCCTTCAGTTCAATGTTTATCAGATGGAAAATATTAAATAATTATTAAGTGAAGAAGTGAATTAATCAATAAATGGTTTATCATAATTGCTTCCTATCAGTGAGAAGCAAAGTCATTGGAAAAAACCCTGACCAGAACGGGGTCAGGACTACAGACTTGTAGCCGAACACTTGTGATTACCTTCCTGGTGGAAAACAAGCCATTTCCTCAGTGTTCTTTGGCACAGTCATTTAACCAGCAAACTGTATCTTCATTAGGCCTGTATACCAGTCATATTCATGAAGATTCCATAAGCATAATGTCAGATACATGATTTCTGACCTCTCCTCCAACCTGGTTAACTTGGGTTATAGCAACAGAGAAAATGAGTTTAGCTTGGAGTAATTTCTTAGTAAACTATCATTGACCATTATTCATCAACAACCACTTGCCTTTCCAATGTCTCACCAGTTACCTATTTCATTCTCTCTTCTACCTCCCATCAAAGTATCAAGTATGTTTTAGACTCTACCTCTTTATTAGAATTTTTGCCCCTTTTAGGCAAATACCACCTTTTCTCATTCCAAAACTACTGGACCGAGTCCACACAAACAGGAAATATGGGAATAGCACGTGGCATATATAACATGGAATACCGCTCAGCCATAAAAAAGAATGAAATAATGTCTTTTGCAGCAAATTGGATGAAGGTAGAGGTTTCTTCTAAGTGAAGTAACTCTGAAATCAAAAAATACTGCATGTTGTCACCTGTGAGTGGGAGCTAAGCTCTAAGTATGCCTCTCTTGGCATACAGAGAGGGGGATGAGGAACAAAAAATTGCCTATTTGGTAAGATGGATACTACGCAGGTGGCGGGTGCACTAAAATCCTAGATTTCAACACTATGCAGTTCATCCATGTAACCAAAACTGACTTGGACCCCTAAAGCGATTGAAATTTTTTAAAAAGTTTCTAAAAAAGCACAATTTTAGATATGGAAACATGAGTAGCTCTTACAAATAGCATTTGATTTCATTTGTTCCCTCAGAACAAATAGCATTTGATTTCATTTCCCCCTCCTGTTCATTGCTTTCATGTAGCTCTTTGTCTCTTTCCAACAGGGAAAATAAAGAATTTTTCCTTTGTAGTTTTTTAGTGTTCAGAGGGGGAAGAAACACAACTTTTCCTACTTGAGCATTTATCTGTTTTTTATGTTGTTGTTGTTGTTGTTGTAAATATGATCATAGTCTCTGTAGCCTGGGAGGCCTTCAGCAGTCACCTGGCCTTTCCCAGTTCAGTTACATGCTGTTCTTCATTTTTCAGTCTTTGAGAGGGAGAGGAGAATGAGAGGAGATTCTAGAATCACACTTTCCAATAGACCTTTGTGCAGTGACACCCATGTTCTGTATCATCCGTGTCTAATAAGGTACCCGCTAAATACATGTGACTGCTCAGCTCTCACATTCAAGCTAGTGCTACCAAGGAGCTGAATTTTAAATTTTATCTGAATAGCCACATGTGGCCAGCAGCTGTCATCTAGGGCAACACAGTTCTAGAGCCTCTTCTGAATGCGATGCCAGTGGATTCACTGAAATTCACTACTGGAATTTACACCAGTGGTGGTCTCCACATGGCCTTTAGTTAATGACTTTGATGACATTTCAGCCAAGACCTAAAGGATGAGAGGGGATCTGGGGAAGCACGTTCTAAGCCGATGAAACAGCAAGTAAAAAGAAACTCAATCTGAGGACACTTGAATGTGCACAAATCTCTGAATGCAGCCTGTGGTGCTAGCACTTGATAAGTTGGCGGAGGCTGAAGGCTGGATGTACAACTTTCTGAGTCAGTTCCAGATCACTTCTGTTCATGGCGAGATCTTTTTCACAAAATAACCGTTGTTTCCATCTGTCCAGTGTCCGTTTCCTCATCCTCTATTCCCATAATTGCATTTTTCTTGGGGGACTACTTCTCTTGCATTTTTCCTCCATCCTTTCAGAGAGGTGGCTCCTTACCTAGCTCTAGAGTTGAGTGTGGAGCCCTAACCTCACTAGTTGGCATAATGCCATCTCCCAGCCAAAGGGATTGGCTCATAGATGACAAAGTGGCTCAAGTCTCTCCAAGGAGATTCAGTCTCAGAACTCTTGATAAAGCTGTTAGAAACTGAACATGTTGAGCCTGAAATTGCTAGCCATTTCTCTACCTCCCTGAGAACATGGCCAACCTCATAAAAAGACCATAGGGCTAGGACTGAGTCCCAAGTCTATGAATGTAGCCCCACTGCAGTCTAGAGTTATTCTGAGATTTTTTTTCACTTATGTGAATGAATACGTTTCCTTTTTTTGTTTAAGCCCATTTGAGCCAGTGTTTTAATATAAAACCTCTCTGAAAAAAGAAAAAAAAAAGTTCTGATGAATACAATGATGTCAAGAACTATAGCATTTGTGAAAATATAAATTTCTCAAATCCCACAGGACACCTCCCTAAGAAATTATGGGAGAAAACTGGACAAAAGTGGGGGTACAGAAGTGGAAAATCACATTGTGAGGAAGCTAGTGGATTTTCTTCTTTAGTTATTTAGCTGGAAATACGAATCTGCAGACAAAGGGTGTTTGAATTGCTTGAGCCCTGGAGGCAGAGGTTGCCATGAGCTGAGGTTGTACCACTGCACTCCAGCCTGGGCAATAGGCTGGACTCTGTCTCAAAAAAACACAACAAAAAACAAAAGAACAGTGTTTTTTTTTTTTTTAACTCCATATACTTATTTTTAGTCCATATACTTTTTTTTTTCCAGTTTTTGCTTTTTTAAACAATACGTTTTTGTAATTTATATGACAAGAAAGAATCTTATTAAAAAGTATTTCAAATTTTTTTTTTTGCTTCTAGGGTAGATGATGTAAATATTTTATTCTTTGAAAATACAAATATAATTGCTCCAAGAAGATCAAACATATAAGAATACAGAGAGAGGTAAAATTCCCCTCCCAATCCACACTAGCCTTCTAAATATACTTCTCTTCCTAGGAAAAACTACTATGAATAGTATCTAGTTTCTATATATTGACAAAAATATTAGAGATAATGGGTATAAAAAAAGATGGATCAATAAATACACATCTACAAATGTATATATAATGTTGTTTAAATATCTCCTACCTTTATATATGTATATATCCATTAGTATGCATATGTACAGACATAGGTACAGTATATATGTACCTATATATGTGTATATGATACTACTTTTTTTCTGTTTAGCAATTGATAGGGTTTGGCCATATTCCCACCCAAATCTTATCTTAAATCCCCACCCAAATCTCATCTTGAATGAGTTGTGGGAGGGAACAGGTGGGAGGTAATTGAATCATGGGGGACATGTCTTTCCCATACTCTTCTCATGATAGGAAGTCTCACAAGAACTGATGATTTTATGAGGGGGAATTTCCCTGCATAGGCTCTCTCTTTGCCTTCTGCCATCCATGTAAGACGAGACTTGCTCCTCCTCGCCTTCCGCCATGATTGTGTGGCCTCCCCCACCATGTGAAACTGTAAGTCCATTAAATCTCTTCCTTCTGTGAATTGTCCAGTCTTGAGTATATCTTTATCAGCAGCATGAAAACAGACTAATACAACCAAACCTCATGAATATTTTCCATAAGGTCCATATGCACTCCGACATTCTTTTTAGCAACATCTTAGGATTCTGTAGTTTGTGTGTATATCCTTAATGGTTTATCACCCCCTTTTTAATAAACATTGGACTGCTTCCCACTTTTGGCTATTGATGACAGTGCTGAAAGAGCTTCCTTGTAAGTAAGCAAGACTTCTCTCTGGGATCTCCAAATGATGATTGTTAGCTCTAATATGTAATACCAGAGGATCATCCATATCCCTTTCTGCTAATGTTCCCTGCTGACATGGGATAAGCTTACATGGCTTGATCTTGGCTGATAATTTGGGCACACATGTAACAAAGGGATGAGATGCATTCTAAACTCAACTCTAGAAAAGTCGAGGGTTTTCTGCATCAATGATGTTGCAAAACACATTCTGAGGGGAACTCACTTCGAGTTTGAAGATGATTTGTTTGGAGTGATTTGAAATCAAGGTTCAGATTTATTTCTCATAAGTCTGTTGTTTGGAGGAGGGTTTCATGAACTGTTCCTATCTGTCTTATGCCTGCAGGCTACAGGTCCTTTATGAGATGGATATTTTTAAAGGAACAACTCTGTTCTTGGGATGGTTGACAGGACTTTTAATGAGGAAAGAAATTAGAAACCAGAGCTGGAGGCAATGTGTTCAGCCGAAAGGAAAGAAAAGGAACAGAAAGGCACCTTAATATGCCCTTTCAAGTGTCTGTGATTGTAAATATTCTTGTATATATCCATTAGCAGTCATGGGTGAGAACAGCAGAATTTTCGGGGTTATCATTGATAGGAAAGTAGTTGTCACGTCTCCACAGGCTCCTCATTTTACTTAAACTTGACCATGTCTAGTAGCAAATGCAATTACACAAATCAAATAATGTATTTAATGCCACAGGGCAGAAGTTGGAAAACTGTAGCCCGTGGGACCAATGTAGTCCACTTGGATTATTATTTTTGAATAAAGTTTTATTTATACCCAGCTGCACCCATACAGGCATGTGTTTCTGAGGCTGATTTTGGTCTTCGTGCCGAGCTGCATGTTAGGATAGGCCTGCATGTGGAAAGTATTTATTATCTGCCCTGTTACAGAAAATGTTTGTCAACCTAGGGAATCTCACTATTTCAAGGTGTTCCCTGTTGAATTTTTTTTTTAACGTGAGAAAAGAAATCAATGTCTACTCAGAGGCTGCAGAGGCTTCCTGGGAGGAGAGGCGAGACTACAAAGTTCTGTGTCTGCCTGGGAGGGAGACGCAGATGAGAGGAAGTGGGAGAGGCTGAGCTGCACCTGCTGGGTTCACTCCCCGTGTTTCCCCAGTTAGGGAAGTTCAGGAAGTTACTCCTTACATGACAGGGAGGAAATGAGCAGTGGACAGAGCCCCATTCTAAATACTAGGGCTGAAGTCTACCGTGGATAATGCAGCCAAGTTATGAGTGACACAGAATCATGTATCTGGGTCTGAGGATAGCCTCTTATTTGGAGGCCGAATCGTATCTCCAGTACCTGCAATTCAGATGCTAATGTTCTCACTCCCAGGACCTCAAGAGTGCATGTGTTTGGAGGCAGGGTCCTTAGGGAGTTAATCTGGGTTCCATGAAGTTATGGTTGGGCCAGAATCCAGTATATTTGGTGTCCTTATAAGAAGAAGAAATTAGAACACAGACACACAGAGAGAATACCACATGAACACACAGGGGGAAGATGGTCGTCTGCAAGCCAAGGAAAGAGGCCTCAGAAGAAACCAACTCTGCAAACACCTTAGTCTTGAACTACCTCCCAGAATTGTGAGAAAATAAATTTCTGTTGTTTAAGCCTGTGGTGCTTTTTTTATAGCAGCCCTGGCAAGCTGACACACTTCTGCTCCCATCTACCTCTGTGTCTTAGATGTGATGCAGATAGTACAGATCTTTCTGATGCCTACATGTCAGCAGCCCTAAGAAGCTAATACACTTCTGCTCCCATCTGCCTTGGTGTCTTTTTAGATGTGATATGCATAGTACGGAGACTTTCTGTTGCCTAAGTCAGCAGCCCTGGCAAACTAACGCACGCTGCCCCTGTCTACCTTGGCGTCATCTTAGATATGATGCAGGTAGTATAGAGATCTTTCTGATGCCTACGTCAGCAGTTCTCAACTGTGGACAATTTTGCCCCTCAGGAGACATCTGGCAATGTCTGGAGACATTTTCAGTCGTCATAATTAGTGGAGCAAGAACACTGTAATGCAACTGGCATCTAGTGGGTGGAAGCCAGGGATGCTGCCTAACATCTCACAATGCACAGGACAGGCCCCTATGACATGAGTTACCCAGCCTAAACTGGCAGTGATACCAACATTGAGAATTCCCGACGGAGCAGAAGACACATCGCTGTTAGGCTCTCTGCCTCCCCTTCTCTCTCCCCTTCGTCCTTTGGTGTTCTTTGAAGGGGCTGACAGAAGTTATCTCCTACTCTGAGCGATGTATATAATGTCCATATAAGAGCCTCAAAATAATTGAAAAGACTCCCTTGGGCTCCTTCTGCCATTCCAGTAAGTTCCTCCTAAGTATGCTCTAGGAAAACTGCGAGGTGCTGTATGATTTCTACGACGGGAACTCTGGGTTTCCTGAGCAACAGCCTTCCTTTCACAGCTGTTCAGTTCCCCAAGTTTGTGGCCTATTGGTGGTGCTAGTGTGGGCAAAGAGAAATGAATGATTGATGGACTGTGAGCCTCCCAAGTAGAAGTGGGCTACTGGGGAGTTTTTTTAATATCATATTTTATATACAACTGCAGGTCGGGCCAGGCTGAGGATATACAGTGCCTGACCCTAGTACAGAGGAGCAATCGATTGTGCTCAAACAGTGAGCTATCCAAATGATTTATTTATGCAGCAATGCAGCGCTCTGCTTCTTTGGAGGTGGGCACAGACTGGAAGGGTTTTGTGCTTGTGTGTGTGTGTGTGTGTGTGTGTGTGTGTGTGTGTGTGTGTATGTGTGGGCATGGGATGCATTTGTGTGTCTATATGGGCGTGGGGTACATTCGTGTGTATATTTGTATGGGTGTGGGGTGCATTTGTATGAGTGTGTATGTGTGGGCTTGGAGTGCATTTGTGTGTGTGTGTCTAAGTGGGCTTGGAGTCCATTAGTGTGTTTGTGTGTTGGGGGCAGGCTTGGAGTGCATTTGTGTGTGGAGGGGCTTGAAGTGCATTTGTGTGTGTATGTGTAAGTGGGCTCGGAGTGCATTTGTGTGTGTGTATGTGTGAGCTTGGAGTGCATTTGTGTGTGTGTGTGTGTGTATGTGGGCTTGGAGTACATTTGTGTATAGGTTCTTGGAGTGTGTGCATGTGTGTGTGTGTGTGTGTGTAAGTGGGTTTGGAGTGCATTTGTGTGTGTCTGTATATGTGTGGGCTTGGAGTGCATTTGTGTGTTTGTGTGTGTATGTGTGTGTGTAAGTGGGTTTGGAGTGCATTTGTGTGTGTGTGTAAGTATGGGCTTGAAGTGCATTTGTGTGTGTGTGTGTAAGTGGGCTCAGAGTGCATTTGTGTTTGTGTGTATATGTGTGGGCTCGGAGTGCATTTGTGTGTGGGGGGCTTGAAGTACATTCGTGTATGGGGGGCTTGGAGTGTGTGCATGTGTGTGTGTGTGTGTGTGTAGGGCTTGGAGTGTATGTGTGTGTGTATTTGTGGATGTGGATTACATTTGTGTGGGGGCTTTAGAGTGCATTTGTGTGTGTGTATGTATGTTTGGGTGTGAGGTGTATTTGCATGTGTATATGTGAGTATATGTGTGGGTGTGGGGCACATTTAAGTTGGGGGTGTGGCTGCATTTGTGTGTGTGTATGTGTATCTGTGTGTGGGGGGTGCATTTGTATGTGTGTGTTTATGTGGGTGTGGGATGTATTTCTATTTGTGTGCGTGTGTATGTGGGTGTAGTGTGCATTTGTGTGTGCATGTATGTGTGGGTGTGGGTGCATTTGTGTGTATATGTCTGGCCCTGGGGTGCATTTGTGTGTGTATGTGTGAGGCATGTGGTGCATTTGTATGTATGTATATGTGTGAAGGTGGGATGCATTTTTTTGTGTGTGTATGTGTGGGCCTGGTGTGTATTTGTGTGTGTGTATGTGTGGGCCTGGGGTACATTTGTGTGTGTATGTGTATGTGTGGGTGTGAGGTACGTTTTTGCTGTGGAGCCATGGGGTGCATTTGTGTATATGTGTATGTGTGGGAGTTGGGTGCATTTGTGTTTTGTGGGTGTGGGGTATATTTGTGTATGTATGTGTTTATGTGAAGGTATAGGGTGCATTTTGTGTGTGTGTTTATGTGTGGGCGTGGGGTGCATTTGTGTGTGTGTGTGTGTGTGTTTATATGTGGGCCTGGGGTGCATTTGTATGTGTGTGTGTTTATGTCTAGGAGTGGGGTGCCTTTGTGTTGGGGGGCATGGGGGTGCATTTGTGTTACAGGGATGTGGGTTGCGTTTGTGTGTGTGTGTGTTTATGTGTGAGCATGGAGTGTATTTGTGTTTGTGCACATGTACATGACTCTCATGATCTTCCCATTTTCAGCTGAACTTGTAATTAGCTCCTCAGAGACCAGATAATCACATTTTGCTTTTTCTACCTATAAATGCTCATTTGGCTTTCTGATTTTCTCTTAATTTCCTAGCTTTAAATCACCAAGCACTGGACTTTTTGCAAAATACCAAGTTATCAGAACAAAGACTGGCAGTCTGGGAAGACAGGTGAAAAATTCCAGAGTCTCTGTAACTGGGATTGCCCGTTATTAGTAGGTTTGTCTGTCTGTTTGGTTTTGCCTGCATTTAAAAGGAAGCTTTTGAGGAATTCATGGAGCATGTCTACTGTATTCCTTCCCAGGTGAAAGAGTGCCCTTCTAGGAAAATATCAGAATGTGGTCGTTAGGAATGCACATTTCCGACCTGGCCAAGTCTACACAGGCATAACAAATTGAGCAATTGCATCCCGTGGTGGAGATCACAATGCCTAAAACTCGGATCCTCAGTAATAGTTTCTGGAACCAAATTAAATATAAACAACTCAGTTGTCTTTTGTCTCTGCTACCGAGCATGTATTCTGATAGTCACTGTCTTCTCTATGTTCAGATAATTATATTTAAGGGGAGAAACAGGTAATCATCATTTACTGATGATTAGGGATACTCTACATGTCTGCTCTATAGAGTCATGTATAGGAATTGCATCTATAAGCTATATACATTAGGAATAGATAGAGTATTCTTAACAGTAAATTGGCATTAGCATTATAACTATTAGTATTATAGTATGATAAGTATTAGTTAATTAGTTCACTTGTTCAGTTGAACTCTCTTTAGTCATGGAAGTGTTTTACAACTAGACTTTCTAATATAGTAGCCATGAGCCACATGGGGCTATTGAGCATTTGAAATGTGATTAGTGCAACCGAGGAGCTTTTAAAATAATTTTAGTTAATATAATATTAAATAGCCACATTGAGTAGTGGCTTCCATATTGGTCAGTATATCTCTGGAGGCCCTTATCTCATTTCTTCTTTAAAAAGAATGAATATATATCTTTATTAATAATCTGTGTTCATGTTATAAAACATACTTAAACATGTAGACAAAACACCTAAAAAGATACACGCCCAACTGTTAAGACCTCTCAGGTTGGGATTAGAAAGGCATCAAAAAGGGATTTTAAAATCTTATCTTGCCCAATTCTAAAAATAAAAAAAAAAAAAGTGACAAGATTAAAAACTAATTAAGTAAATCAGATGAGACTAATTATATCATGGAGCCAGTTAGGTCAGGCCATCTCCTTGAATTAAAATTAAAAGGAAAAAGATGGAGAGTTTTGATAATTATCTCCATAATCCAGACAACTTTCTCCCTCTCTCTGTCCCATTACAGAGGAAGTAAATTCGGGAGCCTCAGTCAAACATCCCTTGTAGTTTGTGCAATCGGTGCCTAATGTAATCATTTTGGTGGCTCTCAAAGCTGTGAACCAGCACACAGGTGACAGTGAGAGGAAGGAGCAAGCATGTGAACAAATGCATGAACGACGGTCAGTCTCTGAATCTAAATCCGTGCGTCTTATAAAAATCCGTTATTGCTGAAAGCCATTTGCAAAGCTCGCAGGATCCTCGCTTGGCTGGTGCACGGTTGTGAGTGCCTCTTTCCAAGTTGTGGGTGACAGAGAAATGACTAACCAGAGATGGTGATCACAGGCATACCGATTCCAAGTCTGATCACAGCCACAGATTGCTTTCCCAGGTTATTAAGAAGAAATCAACACTTCACTTTCTCGGATCATATGTTTTTAAACATGAGTATCGATGACATAAAGAAAGGGAGAGAGGAAGAACAAGAAGTACAAGAAAGAATACACAAAGGAGAAGCAATATGGTGCAGTTTTTAAAAATGCATACAATTAAAACACATAGAAGAGGAACCTCCATTAGAATTACAGCACTTAATCAGATCTCATCCAGAGTTGACACTGTTCACCGAGTGATTTGGACATTCAGAGCCTCTCTGGGTGGGGAGACTTTTTCTATCCCTGTCAAATCAGTATGCCATCTCTGCATACCTGTATTATTATACAGGCAACAACATTATAAACTCCCCAGTGCCTACCAGGACACAGTGCTTTGGTGTGATTGAGCCACACTAGGTACTAAACCTTTCTGCACTGATGCAATCAAATTGGAGGTTAAATCTGATACTGTAACAAGTTACCACCTGGGAACAGAAATGCCTTGCCTTTTATTTTTTCTTTCTAGCATTGTGAAATGAGCATGGCATATGGCAGATTTTAATTACAGCAAATATTAATTTTTAATGGGAAATGTACACCTGGCTTTGTATTGTTCATAAATTACCTGAGAGGTTGAAAGTTATGTGATTTTGATGCAGTTGTAATTAAAGTGAAGAAACTAATAGCCTTCTGTAATTGAATGCACATTAATCTGAAAGCTACCTGAGGGCAGGGATTCTGTGTTAAGCATGCTGTATACTCAATTTAGTAAAATGCTAGACTTGGAAATAGTCTTCTAGGTGATGTGCTAGATATTTTCCAGATATTTCCAGGATATTTTCTTTCCTGTAGAAAAATGATATCAGCTGGTACTGCAGGTAATTACGTGCAAGAAAAGAATATTCTATCACATTATCTGCCATTGCTTTTTTAGTTTTGTAAGAGAGAAATTGATTAGCACTACTGTGCGTTAGCAAGGTATTTTCCTCCTGTATCTAGTAGATGGTGTTTAAGTTAACTATATTTGTGTGTCCCTGAGAAAGAGAACTGAGGCAGGAACTTGGGGGATGGTATAGGGACAAAGAAAGCAACAAAAACCCACTAGGTATCAGTTTTCAGCTGCATGTAAACTCGACTTATTTTTTAATGATTTTATTAGGAAGGCTTCTGTATTTTATTTTGTAATGCATTTCCCTGAGGGAACTTTAGACCTGGCAGGTCTGTTTGCAATTCCTATCAGATTAGGGGGGAAAAAAGAGAACAGAATATTGGAAATTTCACACATTATTCAGTGTTTTAAAAATCCAGTTTCTTGGCCTGACAATTTCTTAAATCTGTAGACCTTGATGTTTTAATCTCATGCATTCTGATGGAGCTTGATATTCATAACTGGTGGGTTTGATAAATTTTTAACCAGGAAGTTGAATATGATGAGAAAACACAAGGGGAGGTTTGTATTTTGCACCTCGTCGTCAAGCTTTCCAGTTTCATTTTCACTTTTTGCACTAAGAGTATTCCTTGGAGGTGTCAGAGCTGCCCAAAGCTGACTTCCATCCATATTGAAATGACTTTTTCTGAGCTTTCCAAAATTCCAATTTCAGTGCAGGTGGTAATATCTGAATGTGAGCAGCAGAATAAATATCAGTTTAAAACTCATATAAATATACATTTGTGCTCCATGTGTGAACTCATAAGGTATGGGATAAATCTTGTCATTTCGACGTAAGTGGAATAACAAATAGATTGAATGTAGGATGCACTATTGAGAAAACATTTTCTGGATTCACAATGTGATTACACAGTGATGGTTTCATGAGAATTGAATTCCAAAGATCACACAATGGATTAAAACAATTCAGTCTCTGGTCATTTTCTTCCGTAAATTAAAACATTACTTTTATCTGAAGAATGTTTTTCAGTGTTTTCATTACACAAAATAACAAACATAAGCGAAAGTAGAGCATAGTAGAACGAATCCTCATGTACCCATTCCCAGATTCAATGATTAACAACTGATAGCCAATCATGTTTAATCTATATCCCCACTTATTTTCTCCACATTCCTGAATTGTTGTAAAGCCAATGCCAGACATCACACATCTTATTCATAAATGTTTCAGTGTGTATCTCTAAATATAATCACACCCAATCCTTCAACATTAACTTTGATTCCCTAAGATGATTAATATCTGATCAGTGTTCTCCCAATTATCTTACCTATTTATAAAGTTAACTTGACCTGAACTCCAAATGAGAACTATAGAATGCATTTAGTTAATATGGCTAGAGTTCTTTAGTCTATAAAGAGTAGAGAACTTTCCACATTTATATTTTACTCTCTTTTTTCTTAGACTTTTTATATTAAAGAAACTGGATTGTCTGAGACTCTTTTTGAAAAATATGATTGTGAATTATTTTTCTTGCTTACTGCACATAATAAATTTGCCTTAAAAATTATTGATTGACCCAAAAAAGTCTATCAAAACAATTGAATATTAATTGAACACACACACACACCCCACTCTAGTTTTTTATTTATTTTAATTTTTATGGTTATGTCAGAGTTGTACATGTTTATGGGGAAATTTTTTTTTTTTTTTTGAGACGGAGTTTCACTCTTGTTACCCAGGCTGGAGTGCAATGGCGCGATCTCGGCTCACCACAACCTCCGCCTCCTGGGTTCAGGCAATTCTCCTGCCTCAGCCTCCTGAGTAGCTGGGATTACAGGCACGCGCCACCATGCCCAGCTAATTGTTTATGGGGAAATTTTTACAAAAGTGTATAATGATCAAATCAAGGTAATTGGACTAGCCATAACTTTAAACATTTATGGTTTTGTTGTGTTGCAAACATTGTAAATCTATTACTCTAGTTATTTGAAATATACAATACATTATTGTTAACTATAGTTGCCCTATTTTGCTATTGAAGACTAGATCTTATTTCTTTTATCTAACTGTATTTTTGTACCCATAAATTCGCCGACTTTTAACTCCCCCTTGCTCTCAGTTACCCTTCCTAGTATTTGGTAACCATTATTCTACTTTCTATCTCTATGAGATCAATTTATTTTGGCTCTGGCATATGAATGAGAACTTGCAATGTTTGTCTTTCTGTGCCTTGCTTATTTAACTTGACATCATGTCCTCCAGTTCCATCCATCTGTGTTAAATGACAAAATTTCATGTTTTTTTTTTTGTGGTTGAATAATATTTCGTTGTATGTATGTGCCACATTTTTTCATTCATTTCACACATTGATGTCACTTAGGTCAATTCCATAACTTGGCTCTTGTGAAGAGTACTATAGTAAACATGGCAATGCAGATATTTCTTCTATATGCTAACTTTCTTTCATTTGAATATATACCCAACAATGAGATGGCTAAATCATACGTTAGTTTTAGGTTTTTGAAGAACCTCCATACTATTGTCCAGAGTGGCTGTACTAACTCAAATTCTCACCAACAGTATACAAGCATTCCCCATTCTCCATATCCTTACCACCATTCATTATTGCCTGTTTATTGATTTCTATATATATATTTTTGTCTTTTTGTTTTTCTATTTGTTAGTTGTTTGTTATTTTAGTATATATTCCATATCTATTTCATGTATCTATATCTCATATATATATATATCTCATATATATGTATATATATCATATATATGTGTGTGTATGTGTGTGTATATATATACACATACACACATATATATGGCATCTGTCTTTTTGAGAGAGCCATTTAAACTGGGGTGAGAAATTTCATTAAATTTTTTTTTTTTTGTTTTTTTTTTTGAGACGGAGTTTCGCTCTTGTTACCCAGGCTGGAGTGCAATGGCACAATCTCGGCTCACCGCAACCTCCACCTCCTGGGTTCAGGCAATTCTCCTGCCTCAGCCTCCTGAGTAGCTGGGATCACAGGCACGTGCCACCATGCCCAGCTAATTTTTTGTATTTTTAGTAGAGACGGGGTTTCACCATGTTGATCAGGATGGTCTCGATCTCTCGACCTCGTGATCCACCCGCCTCAGCCTCCCAAAGTGCTGAGATTACAGGCATAAGCCACCGCACCCGGCTTCATTAAAACTTTTATTTGCATTTTTCTAATGATTAGTGATGTTGAGCATTTTTTTTTTCACATACCTCTTGGTCATTTTTATCTCTTCTTGAGAAATGTCTATTGAGATATTCGTTTATTTTTACTTGGATTATATGGGTTTTTATTTTTTGGAACAAGCTGTTTGAACTTCTTACATGTTCTGGCAGTTATTCTTTTGTGTTGGGTGGTTTGCAAATATTTTCTTCCATTCTGTAGGTTGTCTCTTCACTTGTTTCTGGTTTCCTTTGCTGTGCAGACACCTTTTATCTTGATGTGATCCCATTTATCCTTTTTGCTTTGGTTACCTTGGCATTTGATGGCTTACTCAAAAAACATTTACCCACACCCATGTCTAAAAGCATTTCTCAAGGGTTTTCTTTCATTTGAAGAATGACTAGCTTCACTAGTCCAGGTCTTATTTTGAATCGTTTAATCCACTTTGATTTGATTTTTGTAGATGGTGAGAGATAGAGACCTAGTTTCATTCCTGTGCATGTGAATATCTAGTTTTTTCAGCACTGTTGATGAAGAGACTATACTTTTTGCAATGTAACTTCTTGGTTCCTTTGTTGAAAATAAGTTGACTGCAAATGCATGTATTTATTTCTGGGCTCTCCATTCTGTTGTATTGGTCTGTACGTCTGTTTTTATGCTAGTACCATGCTGTTTTGGTTACTATCGCTTTGTAGTATAATTTGGAGTCAGATAAGGTAATGCCTCCAGCTTTGTACTTTTTGCTCAGAATTTCTTTGGCTATTCTGGGTCTTTTGTCGATCCATATAAATTTTAAGATTTTTTTTCTTTTTTTTTTTTTGAAGAACATCGCTGGTATTTTCAAAGGGATTGCCCAGAATCTGTAGATAGCTTTGGATAATATGGGTGTTTTGACAATATTGATTCTTCCAATCCACGAACATGGGGTGTCTTCACTTTTTCTGTCCTTTTCAATTTCTTTAATCAGGTTTTATAGTTTTCATTGTAGAGATTTTTTATTTTTGGTTAAATTTATTCCTCAGTAATTTTTTTTGTAGCTGTTGTAAATGGGATTGCTTTCTTGCTTTCTTTTTCACATCATTTGCTGTTGTCATATAGAAATGCTACTGCTTTTTGTATGTTGATTGTGTATCATGCAATTTCACTAAATTTATCAGTCTAATAATGTTTTGATTTCTTTAGGTTTTCTAAATATAATATTATATTATATGCAAATAAGGATAATTTGACTTATCCATTGTTAATTTGGTTGCCCTTTCTTTTGTCTAATTGCTCTGGCTAGGACTTTCGGTACTCTGTTGAATAACAGTGATGAAAGTGGATATCCTTATCTTGTTTCACATTTTAAAGGAACGGTTTTCAGTTTTTCCCCCATTCAATATAATAGTAGCTGTAAGCTTGTTATATAAGGCCCTTACCATGTTGAAGTATGTTTCTTCTATACTCAGTTGAGAGCTTTTAATCACAGAAGAATATTGAATTTTATCAAATGCATTTTTTGACATTGACTGAAATGATTATATGGTTTTTGGTTTTCATTATGCTGATGTGATATATCACATTTCTTTTTTTTTTTTTTTTTTTTTTGAGATGGAGTTTCGCTCTTGTTACCCAGGCTGGAGTGCAATGGCGCGATCTCGGCTCACCGCAACCTCCGTCTCCTGGGTTCAGGCAATTCTCCTGCCTCAGCCTCCTGAGTAGCTGGGATTACAGGCATGTGCCACCATGCCCAGCTAATTTTTTGTATTTTTAGTAGAGACGGGGTTTCACCATGTTGACCAGGGTGGTCTCGATCTCTCGACCTCGTGATCCACCCACCTCGGCCTCCCAAAGTGCTGGGATTACAGGCTTGAGCCACCGCGCCCGGCCTATCACATTTCTTAATTTGTATGTGTTGAATCATCCTTTTATACCAGGAATGAATCCCATTTGATCATGATGAATGATCTTTTTAATATGTTCAGTTTGATTCAGTGGTATGTTGTTGAGGTTGTTTGCATTCATGTTCATCAGATATTAGTCTGCAGTTTTCTTTTTTTCTTCTGTAGCAGTCTAGTTTTGGTATTAGGGCAGTTCTGATCCTGTAAAATGAGTTCAGAAGTACTATCTATTCCATGATTTTTGAAAATAGTTTAAATAGAATTGGTATTAATTCTTCCTTAAATATTTGGTAGAATTCAACAGTGAAACCATAAAGTCCTGGGATTTTTCTCTAGTGGGAGTCATTTTATTACTTCTTCTATAGCATTGTTTATTATTGATATCTTCATTTTTTTCTGGTTGTTCATGGGTCAATCTTGGTAGGTTTTTTATGTCCAGGAACTTATCCATTTCTTCCAGGTTTTCTAATTTGTTGGCATATAGTTGCTAAAAATACTCTCAAATTTACCTTTGAATTTCCGTGGTATCCGTTTTAATATTTTCTTATCTCTGATTTCATTTATTTGGGCATTCTCTCTTTTTCCTTTGTCTGGCTAAAGGTTTGTTGATTTTGTTTATATTTTCCAAAACAAGTTTTGTTTTGTAGTTTATTGTCACGATTTCATTTATTTCTGCTCTGTTCTTTAGTGTTTCTTTTCTTGGATTAACTTTGGGTTTAGCTTGCTCTTTTCTAGTTCTTTAACATGCATTTTTAGGTTGTTTGAAGTCTTTACTTTTTTCCACCCTTTGAGATCGAGTCTCGCTCTGTCAGCAGGCTGGAGTACAGTGAGGTGATTTCAGCTCACTGCAATCTCTACCTCCTGGATTCAAGTGATTCTTTTGCCTCAGCCTCCTGGGTAGCTGGGACTACAGGTGTGTGCCACCATGCCCAGTTAATTTTTGTATTTTTAGTAGAGATGGTGTTTCACCATTTTGACCAGGATGATCTTGATTTCTTGATATTGTAACCTGCCCACCTTGGCATCCCAAAGTGGTCTTTTTACTTTTTTAATGTAGGCATTTATTGCTATAAACTACCTTCTTAGTACTGCTTTTACTGTATCCCATAGGTTTCAGTATGTTGTGTTTCCACTTTTATTTGCTTTAAGAATTTTTAAATTTCCTTCTTAAATGACTTAATTCATTCAGTAGTTGTTCAGGAGCATGTTATTTAATTTCCATGTATTTATATAGTTTCCAAAGTTCATCTTACTGATCTCTTCATCTTTTCTATTTTTCCATGGTTTAATCCTGGTAGGTTTTTTTTTTAATGTCCTGGAATCTATATATCCAATAAATGCTTATTGATTTCTGGTTTCATTCAAGTATGGCCTGAAAAGATACTTGCTATGTTTCGGACTTTTCTGATTTTCTGAGACTTGTTTTATGGCCTAACATATGGTCTACCCTGGAGAATATTCTATGTGCCAATGAGAAGATTGTATATTATTCAGCAGTTGGATGAAATGTTTTATGAATGTGTATTGATTCATTTGGTCTGTAGTGTAGATTAAGTCAGATGTGTCTTTGCTAATTTCCTATCTAGATTTTCTGTCCAATGGTGAAAGTAGTACGTTAACTTATTATTCCCAACTATCATTTTACTGGAGCCTATTTCTCTCTTTAGCGCTAATAATATTTGCTGTATATATCTGGGTGATTCAGCATTGGGTGTATATATATTTACAATTGTTATATCCTCTTGCTGAATTGACTTCTTTATCATTATACAGTCATCTCCTTTGTCTCTTTTTACAGATTTTGTCTTGAAATGTATTTTATCTGGTATAAGTGCAGCCATTTGTACTCTCTTTTGGTTTTCATTTGTGTGGCATGGCTTTTTCTGTTCTTTCATTTTCATTCTGTGTTTTCATAGGTAAAAGTGAAATTTCTTATAGGCAGCATATAGTTGGGTCTTTTTTTTTTTTTTAATTTATTCAGCCACTCTGTCTTTTATTTGGAGAATCAAGTCCACTTACACTCATTATTATTACTGATAGATAAGGACTTACTACCACTATTTAGTTAGTTGGTTTTTTTGTTGTTTTCTTAGTTTTCTCTTCCTTTTCTTTCCTTCTTATCTTCCTTATATATAAGTGATTTTCTGGTAGTGTTTTAATTTCTGTCGTTTAATTCCTTTTTGTCTCTGTTAAAGGCTTTTGCTTTGTAGTTACCATGAGGCATTCAAAGAAAAAAATTGTAACCAGTTATTTGAAATTGATTAAAGCTTAAATCTGATCACAAAGAAAAAAAAATCAAAAAGGAGAAAACTAAAAATCTCAATACTTTATCTCCCCCAATCTTTGACTTTTTGTTATCTCTATTTATATCTTTTTTATTGTCTAGCTTTCAACAAATATTTGTAGTTATTATTATATTTGAAAGGCTTGTCTTTTAATTTTCATGCTAAAGATATGAGGGGTTTACAGACAATTACAGTGTTAGAATATTCTGTATTTGTGTACTTACTTTTACCTTTAGTGAGTAAAATTAAGCTTTAGATCTTCAGGTAATTTCTTGCTGTACATTCGTACCCCTGTCTTTCAGGTTGAAGAACTCCCTTCAGCATTTCTTATGAGACAGATCTGGTGTTGATAAATTATGTCAGCTTTTGTTTGTCTGAGAAAGTCTTTCCTTCTGCATGTTTGAAGGGTAACCATGCTGGACACAATATTCTAGCTTCGAAAGCTGTTCCTTCAGCACTTTAACTATGTCATCCCATTCCCTCATGGCCTATAAGGTTTCTGCTGAGAAGTCTGCTGCCAAACATTTGGACTCCTTTATATGTTCTTTGCTTATTTTCTCTTAGTACTTTTAAGATCCTCTTTGTCCTTAACCTTTGAGACTTTGATTCTTATATATCTCTGGGTTGAATCTGCTTGGTGTTGTTTGACTTTAATGTGTGAATATTCACATCTTTCACTAGATTTGAAAAGTTATCTTTTTTTTTTTTTTTTGAATGAACTTTCTATCTCAGTTTCTTTCTCTACTTCTGCTTCAAGGCCAATGACTCTCAGATTTGCTATTTTGAGGCTACTTTCTAGATATTACAGGCATATTTTGTTCTTTTTAAACTCTTTTATTGTCTACTGACTGTATTTTCAAATAGCCTCTCTTTGAGCTCACTGGTTCTTTCTTCTACTTGACCAATTTTCCTGTTGAGACACTCTGATGCATTTTTCAGTTATTGATTGAATTTTTCAACTCCACAGTTTCTATTTGATTTTTTTTATTACTACTATAACTTCTTGGCTTATTTATCTGATAGGCCTGTGAATTCCTCCTCTATGTTATTTTGAAGTTCATTCAGCTTCCTCATAATAACCATATTCAATTCCCTATTTGAGAGAACACTTATCTCTATATCTCTAGGATTGGTCACTGATGCTTTATTTAGTCCATTTGGTGAGGTCATGTTTTCTTCTTGCATGAGGGCATCTGTTAATGTCTGATTTTTTTTTTTTTTTTATGATAAAGGTGCTTTATTGTGTGTTATTCAATTTGGTGTTCCTGAAATTGGGGGTTGTGAGGAAGTAAATCCCTGGAATTTTCTATTTGGCCATCATGTTCCACCTCGTATATTTTATTTTTTTAAGGAAAGCAGGTGGAAGTTGAAAGAATTGCCCAAGAGCTAAGCGAAGCTGGGCTGGAGTTATTGTCATGAAGCACTCTTCTAAGTTGCTTGAAAAATAGCACAAGCAGTGTGTTTTAAGTGTTCAGATAGGGAATCTTTCTTCCTTGGATAAACTCATGGTTGCTATTGACATTGATTTGTTACACTTCTGAGTGAAATAAATACAGGCATTTCACATAGAATAGATTACTCTTAACATGATGTGACTTTAGAAAGTGGTCGTGGTTTCTTCCAAAGATATTCATTATTAAATATGGTATATTTCATTCCTGAACAAAGAGATCTACCATATCTGGGCTGCTCTGGAGGAAAAAAAAATGACAAAGGAGAGAATTTGAGGAAACCTCCCTGTCCCTTACTAACTCCCATAAGAGTTGATGTAGAGTGACAGTTATTCTCAACACCATGGACAGTGGGCCATAACCATCTCGTTTCTCTCATCATCTCTGTGGTTCAGCAAATTTTCCAGTTGTTCTGGATACAAAGTTTTGAGGGAGTGGAGTGATTCTTGCCAAGGAGAGGTCAGTGTTTCTAGACTGGGCAAAACTGCAGTGATCCTTAGCAAGACTCTAGACTAGACAGTTGGCAATAAAAGCCATTTGCATCCGGGTAGCACCTTTCCATCCTAACTTCACCAAAGCTCAGCAGTATTTCCTCTTGCCACGTAAATTAAAAACATCAACATATGTGGACAAGTTTTCCATTAAATATGCTATTTTTCATTTGTTTCCAACTGCACAATAACCGTCAGAAACACTTATCTAATGTGTATTTCCATGTTTCATGTGCCATGTTCCACGTGAGCATATTAAAGCTACTGTCCAGTTTAATATCATATGAATATGAAATACCATTCCCACTACTGTTATCATCATTTTCCAGATGAGGATACCAAAGCAAATTCAGGAAACAATGATAAGACGATGACACCTTACTTGAGAATACACAGCTAGTAAGTGAGAAAGCTGGAATTAGACTCAGTCCATGACGCTCTAAAACTTATGCTGCTGCTCAGGCTCCCCTTAGCGTTTGCAACAAATGGCCCTGTGAGTGAGAAACCTTGTGTACACAGCGGTGACTTCCCAGCTGGCACTTCCCAGCTAGCGACCCTTCCAAGTAGTTCTTTTTTAAACACCCCATCTCAAATGTAGGGACACGCACAATGGGTGGTGTCTGCACTGGGGAAGATGTACCTGGGGCAGAAGCCCATGCAGGGTCTGGAGTGGGCTTAGTCACTTTGGCAAAAGTCTCTGTGACTTTGGGTACCCCTAAATGAAATGGAGTTTGGGGGCCAGATGAGCATTCCCATGGTCCTATGGACTCCTTATTCTTTGGGGAGCATTGTGTCAGAAGATGGTCAGAACTGGACCCTCACAAGTAGGAGCCTGGCCAGAAGTCAGAATTTTTTGGCTCTGAGATCTCTTAACCACTAGTTATAATTCCTCCCGCATTACAAAGGTCCACAATGCGCCCCCACAATGACGAGATCCCCTGTTGTCCTAGACAGCATTATTCTCCTCCTATCTTTGGGCAGGCACATCATTTTTTAGGATGTAGGTCAAGTGGAAGAAGCATTTTTATGGGTTAAAAGCAAGAAAGTAACAACGAAGAACTCTGTAGCCTCTCAAAAGACTGTAGCCATGAACATTTCAGAAAGAGCTCAGAGATCCTCAAAAGGAAATGGTAAGCCAAAAAGCCTCTCCAAAAAAATAATAATAAGGACTAAAGCTGGTTCCCCTGATCCTTGCGAAGGGGACGGGGAGAAGGGGTGGTGCTCTGTGCCCATTTAGAAGTCAAGTAGGCCAGAAAAGGTCTGTTTTCCCTGAGTGGAGACCCTTGCACTGTGGTACTCTCATCTAGCTCTTTCCTTAAACACTTGGAAATGAGACACTTAAAGAAACTCCACCCAATGGAAGTGGACGTGAGGTCACGTCGAGGGTCATGGTCGCAATTGACTAAAAGGGTAGGGAATTGATTTGAGGATAGCGTATTTCAGACACGAAAGAAGAGAATTGCTTAGGCAGCAGGTTTCTTCCTTAAAAAAAGGCTTATTGACTCTTAGGGACCTTATCGGAAAGTGAGATGACCATTTGCTCCCCCGCACAGGTCACCTATCACACTAAAAACCTCCTGCTTTGGGGCTCAGGTTGGGATGTCAGACATGTATTGGTTGCTTTGAATTTTGAATACATGAAAAGAAAGCATCCCTCGTAGAATGTACCTTCACCAAGATGCAATGATTTTCTGCCTTAATTGAGTGCTCTGCAAGAAACGTTGATGCGACATTTATCAGAGTTGTGTAGTCAAGGTCATAGGTAGCACACTGGCACAGAATTAAGCTGGATAAAGGAGTCAACACGCTCTGTGCAGTTCCCAAACTGATCCGCTCATTCTAGGCAGCATAGTCTTAAGAGCAAAAGGCAGGTTGGCCCTACCGTGTTTGGATATTCATCAATAATGGCACATAAAGAAGTTCTTTCAACTTAAAATTTTATGCACCAACAGCAAAAAGATTAACATCTGAAGTAGTAACAATGACACGTGTTTTCCAAAACTATTTATTTTTCTCCAGGTAAACTGTGAATTGGAGTCTCCCTATGGTTAAGTCGAAGTTATCTGATTGTATTCTGGGCAATAGAAAGTGGGTGTAAATTATATTAATATATGCCACTTCTAGATTTAGCAATAAATGACCTGTGTGACCCTTCACAGTCTCTATTCTCCATCCACTGTGACCTTGGAGGCTAGGTGTTGAAGATGCTTTATAAGAAGATGAAAGAGATTGCATCCCTGAGTGATTGATGATAATAGCCTTCCATTGATTGCTCTAAACCAAGCTATCAGTGAGCATGGAGCTTCTGCTGGCTTAATCCCCAAGACCTGGAGTTGTATAGGCCTTAGTCTTCCTCCATAATACAACTTAATCCAAGTCTACTGAAATAGAACTATATATTCTACTGAAAACTTAACATACATAATCATAATTGGATACTATAGAGAAAAGTTTTAATATTAATAGCCAGTCTGTCATTACTAAATAACTGGTGAAAAATAAGCCAATGAGCCAGGCGCAGTGGCTCATGTCTGTAATCCCAGCACTTTGGGAGTCCAAGGTGGGAGGATCACCTGAAGTCAGGAGTTCGAGACCTGCCTGACCAATGTGGCGAAACCCCATCTCTACTAAAAATACATAATTAGCCCGGAGTGATGGCACATGCATGTAATCCTAGCTACTCAGAAGGCTGAGGCAGGAGGGATTGCACCAGTGAGCTCCACCCTGGAGAACAAGAATGAAACCCTGTCTCAAAAAATAACAATAATAAAATAAAATAAATGAATAAATAAGCCAATGAGGTCTGCTGCATCATACGTGTTCTGATTTGAATAGGATGACCACTTTCCTAAATTCCCCACCATCTGCCGAGTATTTCATTCAGGTTCAACACAAGCTAGTGATGCATCTAATTGCCTTATAACTAATTTCATAGTAATTATTCTTTTTCTCAAAATAGACTGCTTTGGACTCAGGTGCTCTGCTGATTTCTAAGGATACCTCTGTGATGTCATACAATGTGCCAATTTTCATCTTATGTCTTTGTTAAAATGCACACTCTGAATGATGAGACTGTCCCCAAACAGGCTTTGTGTGAGCAACAAGGCTGTTTATTCATCCGGGTGCGGGCGTGATTGGGTTGAGTCTGAAAAGAGGGTCAGTGAAGGGCGGTGGGATAAGAGTTGTTATCCTAGGTTTGGGGTGGGCAGTGAAAAGTTACAAACATTGCAGTTTAGGGAGGATTTTTGCAAGCTGAGAGGGGTTTAGGTTTACAAGCTGGGAGGGGGTCATAGGGTGTGGCGTCAGGAGGTTGACCAACGTCAGTTACAAAGTCCAATGGCCTTGTCAATTGAGGCCAGAATAAGAAACAATAGAAGAATGTCTCAGGTTACTTAGGCACGGGAAGGGCTTGATAGTTCTCCTGCTTTTCATAATCTTCTAGCTACTTCACGTTTTCTAATTCTGGAAGGCCCTCCAGAGGTGTAGGTACGGGTCACTGGGGTCACTGTGCCTTCCACAGCGCTGTCAGACCTTACAGTCTTAAAATGGCATTATTCCACTTTTGAGAGATGTTGTCACTCTGTAGCTAACTCTCTGCTCTAAGAGCTCAGAGTCCCTAGGCCAACTTCCTAGGTTCCTCCTGGCATTCGCTGTTTTTTCTGCTGCACGGGGGGGGCATGTGGTTTCATTCCCTGAAAAGTCACTCCTGGATGGACCCAGTCTGAAGATGGTTCTACTGCTTTATGGAAATGTGGATGTCATGAAACTTCCTATGGGAAGCTATTAAACAACCTCCCTGAATTTAGTAGGTTAGGATTTTAGTGAAAACTTACTGCATAGCCACTGCTTGTGGGTAGAGTGTCCTTGAGGAAAATCTCAGGCTGTAAAGATTGCAAGTCATGAAATGGACATGCAAGATGAATGTCATTGCCTAATTTCCAAAGCAAAGATCACCATGGTTCACCAGAACTTAAACACAGCAGATGATATTTATAGCCATTGGTAAACGACCCTATCTTCAGTATGGTGAGGTTCAGCTTTGAGATATGTTCCAGAATGTTACAATGTTAAGGGGCCCTAGGGGTTGTTAATATCAATTCTATAATTTTTAAGACAAAGAAACTGAAGTGTGTTGACGGCAAGAGAAACACTAATGGTGTCGAGTTGGTATTTTGGAGAGAGGCAGTTATTTCATTCCCAGTTATTACGTGCGCTGGTTGTACGACTTTAAACAAATTATTGCACTCAGCAGGTGCCATTTTCTCTATCCATAGACACTGGGGACTATTTGATTCCGAGAATGCTGCGCATCTGTTAGCCACTTGGATGTTATCCCCCACATCTTAAAAAGTTCATGATACAGCTGCTGTCACCAGATTTTTGTGTTATTTTTTAGGAACCCCAGAATTTAAAACAGATAACATGATCCTATTGATCAAACAGTATAATTTTTTAAAAGGTACCGTTAATTTTAAGAACATTTCAGTGGACCAATGGGAGTAGAAATGTGGTCCCCCTGTTAGGCGTAGATTTTACATACAATTTTTAAAATGAAATTTGATGAGAGAAGTTTAATTTCTTTTTTTCCCAAAATGCGATTTTCTTCCATTGAGATTGATTCGACTCTGTAGGTTCCCTGTAGGAGGGTAAGACTTTCTTACCTATTCTTAATGCAGAATTCTCTGAAAGAAATGTTCCTTTATCTCAGTGTCTCCGTGGACATTGTTGGTATTCCTGAGTGTGTTGACATTTTGGGCATTTCCAAACATTTCTAGGTCTTTGTTACTGGACTGCCTACATTTCAACCCTTGGCCCTCCCCTCTGTTTTGAAATTGTTTGTTCTTTCAGAAGAGCAAACTGAAAGCTTTACTCTCAAGCGAAAAAGAAATCTTGAGCCAAAGTATTATAACTTGCTCTGTAGGAAATGACAGCAGTGTACTGGCTATCTTTTCACCCTGTTGTTAGAGTACATTAAATTAAAATAACACAGCAAGAAACATTAGTTTCCATGATTTATTTTAGATTTACGTTGGTGTGTGCATTTTGGTTGGTTGGTTGCTTTGGTTAGGAGGAGGTGGTATATGAAAGCAGAGGTCTTGTATAGCTGATGGGAATGAGTTGGTTTTTGTTGTTGTTGTTTGTTTGTTTTTGTTTTTTTTTTTTAAGGTTATGAAACATCTCTCTCTTGAGGAATAGTCCAGGGGAGTGATCATATATCGAGATAAAATCAAGAGGGTGGTAATACAGCAATCGGTTTATGATTCAGTAACTCCACCAGATTGGTTTATTGGTTAGGTAATGAAGCAGGCTAGGGAATTTCAACCAAACATGAGTCAGCGCACTGCCCAAAAACATTTGAAAGGACTGAACTACAAGTTTAGGAAGCATGGGATGAGGTGTGCTGTTACATTGCTCCTGGGCTGGAAACTGTTCCCTACGTTCTTCCCATCACTACCTGGAGAGGTTGACCCGGGATTATTTGGGAAAGGCATGGGACTTTTAGGTCCTCTCAAAGCTTTTCACATTGCCCCGTGTCGTGTGTTGTTTCTTGTTTGCGATTTTTTTTTTTTTTTAAACCATGAAGGCACTCAAACCAGGCTGATACAAACTTGAGGCATTCTCAAAGTACAGGAAATTGTTTTCCTTAACTACACCCCTTTTAAAAAATGGTGTTTAATTACCTGCTGCTTCTGTGGTGCTCAGATTCCCTTCAGGATGCAGGGGGAGGGATGGGAGAGGAATTTCCTTTGCGATTTAATGTAATTATTCATAATGACTACATATGGTCATTTTATAAGTTTCTAATTATTTTAAGTGATTGGTGCATGGTCATTTGCATAGGCTGTTGAGTGGAACACTCATTTCATTCAGTGACCTACATATAAATCATGGAATAGTCTCTAGGCATGTAAAGCAGATGAGAGAAACCAAATCCCCTCCATCACTTAACGGTTCCAGTGGGTGCGTCTCAGAATGTTTAATGTAAATCATAATAGCAACCCGGATTTAGTGTACTTCATAGGAATGTGTGGTTGATGTGGGGAAACATGTTTAATTTTTTCTTTCAGTAGCAGATGGTACACGGATTTTTATTTGATGCAGGCACTACTTTCCAAGGTAATTGTCAAGGACTTTTTTACCCCTATGAAAAAAATGGAGAGAAGGCCTCTAGATCAACCCATTCATTTTACAGATGAGCAAACTGAGACCTCAATTATTGAGGGATTTTCCATAAATCACCAGGTTTTAGACAGAATGAGGGCTAAAACTCACATCTCCTGACAGTCAGCTTAACTCTCTTTTCTTCATACTGCACGTTTTCTCTTGAGAGTTGATGTGATATATGTCACTTAAAAAAAAAAAGTGAGTTTCCATTTCTGGTTATATTTTATCTACTTTCCTTCTCTGAAAGCCAAGTTCTGTTGATTCATAGTAAGGACCAGATATTTCACAGTGCTAATTCCAAGCCGGGTATAATTTGTGACTTCTAGGTTACCCACTTGTGTCCACAAACCACCTAAATTTGTTAAATGTACACAGTCACCCTGATGGAAAGGGCCTAGAGAGCTCATCTCATTCCGTGATTTTTCCAACACTGGTTTCTTGGCTGCTGATGTGCTATTCCATTTCATCCAAGTCCAGAACAAAATAAGAAAAAGTCAGCATGGGGAGTTTTGGCCTCGAGTTAAATTAATTCCCTTTTTTTACTCAAGTCTTTATTAAATTATGATCCTTGAGGATAGTCATTGCTGCCTTCTTTTACTTTCATGAGAAAACAAGAAATGATGCATGTATGTCAGTTTTCCGCGAAATTACCCCCATCCTTCCCCTTAGTTCCTTTTTATGTTCTTGTGTTTTTATTGTGTTTACCCATCAGTGAATCCAAACATTGAGACACCTTGGGATAAGAGAGTGTTATTTTCTAGGAAACCAAAATTTTTGAATGTCATGGTTACTGTATTAGTCTATTTTATGCTGATAATAAAGGCATACTTGATATTGGGCAGTTTAGAAAAGAAAGAGGTTTATTAGACTTGTAATGCCATGTGGCTGGGGAGGCCTCCCAGTAATGGCGGAAAGTGAAAGTCTTGTCGCACCTGATGGCAGACAAGAGAAGAAAGCTCGTGCGGGAAAACTCCCCTTTTTAAAACCATGGTATCTCGTGAGACTCATTCACAATGATGAGAACAGTGCAGGAGGGACCCCCTGTAATTCAATCACCTCCCTCTGGGTTCCTCCTATGACTCGTGGGAATTGTGGGAGTTACGATTCAAGATAACATGTGAGTGGGGACACAGCCAAACCATATCAGTCACTATAGTCATTTTTCAGCAAAACCAAGAAGTAGCAGATTTGAACCCAGTTGCTTAAAACAGATAAATCACCCTACCCCCCACAGCCAAATCAGCAGTCACTCTTCCTCTGGGTCATTTTCCGCTTTCAAGAAATAACTCTTTCATTCACTGTAGATAACAGAATAGATGTTACCTATGAATTTACTGCCTAATTTTTCATTTATTTACTTCTACCTTTATTCATATCTATCCCAGACAGCCTACAAAGGAGCTTTCTCTCCCTCTCTCTCTCTCTTTAAAAATTGTATTTTGTAATTCTTAAACGTGTACAAATATTACCAGTTGGCTACGGATTCTTTTTGGATGAACTTTCTCTCCTGAGCATACCTTTATGATCCTAAATTCCCCATGAAGATGTGCCTACGTCTGCCTTCCAACTTCTGTGTCCCTTAGCCATAAATATCAACATTGTTTCATTGATAAATTTTGGGAATGATAGAGAGAAGACAATAAACTGTATCATGACCACTTGCCTTGTTCTTTAGTAAATGTACCTATGTCTCCACCCTCTTTCTTCCACATCTCAAGGTGGAAATCACTGAGTACTAGGAGAGAGAGGAAACAGGGCATTCCTTAGTGGGGAAACATAAGATGCCATGTGCAATCTAAATGTCAAGATTTGGGCTGCTGGTCTAAAAGGTTTCCACTCTCTGGGTTGCTCTAGTGAAGCCAATAAACAGTGTAACACATCTATCGTCTCAAAGGTAGAAAGCTCTGCTGTATTGCTACGCTGCAGATTGGCGGCATCATCATCATCAGCAGCAGCAGCACCTGGAAGCAAGAATGAGTCTGAGCCACCCATATTTGCCAAGGAATTTGTCCAAGTTGGCCATGTCTGTGATGGATATTGCTATTCATCCGTAACACCATCCTTAGGATCCTGGTAAATCTCAAAGAACTCTACAAAGTTATAGTTTCAGAGCAATGAACGTGGGCAAAGGTAAAAATGATTATGAAGCTGGGAGTGGAGATTATCAATAGGTGGTCAAAAGAGAGTGAGCAAGAGTGGCTTTGTTGCCTAATAGAATGGAGGTAAACAGTTAAACACGTCTATCATTTTCCCCAGCACAAGCCTACTGCTCCTGATTTCAGGTTCCTCTGGCAACATTCAGTTACTGCCCCTGTTATATTACAATGGGAGTAAAGGAAGCATTTTCAATTTTCATGAAAGGAGAAATAAAACAGCAACAGCGTTAACAACAGCACATTTGGACACTGGAACCCTTGTCTTTGCTTCTGGAAGAGTCCTAGAGATTTATGAGTAAATCAGACCATTCCAGCTATATGCATTAAAGTTCTCTTGGCTCTTGGGTCCATTATGCCTTGTTTTGTGATGTTTAAAAATTTAGTGTCATTTGGTGAGAAGTAACATAATATCTGCAATCATAAGCTCTAGAAGTACTTGAGTTTCTACCCCTTTTCTATCAACTGAGAGTTGGTAGATCTTTGGAAAGGTACTTAAACTTTCTATGCCCCTATTTTCTTATCTTTGAAATGGAGATGATGATCCTGGTGATGGTGATGGTGATAATGATGAAGTTGACAGTGACAAAACCAAACACATAGAGATGTTAGCAAAATTATAAAGACACGCCACACCCTTAAACAGCACCTAGCATGTGTTTAATAAATAAGTCTCCTTGTGATTAGCAGAATCAATCAAAGCAACGCATTTCTAGTCTGTTCTCTGGTAGTGTGGCTAAGAGAAACTGGAGGTGCCTAAGAATCACGGGGGATGCTAGTTCCAGAGAAGAGTTCTTTGATCTTGTTACACAGTTCCTGAGTCTGTATAGGTTGTACTTAGAAACTTGCATTTTTGATAAACTCTGGGAAAGGTTAAACTTTGAGAATTGACGGACTTGGGCAAACGTGGAAGCCATTCTGAGACAAAAGAAGTGGAGGCTATCACCAGGTGGTCCTATTTAATAGATAGCGAGAGACAGAGAGCTGCTGTGTTGTTTAATTCGCAATGGCAGGCAGCTGAAACATTGCCTAATTCTGAACCAGACCCCTGTTGCTTAAATAGGAAGCCTGGTTAACACCCCTAATTCTAACGGCAGCCATGCTAACCAAGGTAACAGCTGTCTCCATTCAAAGACACATATCTGTTCTTTGTTGACAAGTGCCTTTCATTTCTCTGACCAGAGCAAATGTGCTTTTCCTGGCTTTAATTTTGCGCTTTTAACTGATTAAATTGTATATATGAACTAAAATATTTATATACCCAAGATAATGAAAATAACCCACGATAAGTGGAACAAATGGAGTAAAAGTAGATTTAGTGGCACCAGAGTTTATTGAGCATCTGTGATTAGATTGTGTTCCCTGGTTTGCTTCGGGGACTGTAATTCAATCTGCAGCTTGAACTGATGACTCTTCTTTTCTGTAGAGGTTTAGAGAAAAAAAAATGAATTCTTATTTTTAATATTTCAAGTTCCTCTTCAAATGGCTACTTGTTACATCTTGGGGTAGGAGGGGAGTCTTTTAGGAAAAAGAAGAATGGGATTATTCTGTGGCCATCCAGGAGGGAGATTGAGCAGAAAATGAAGCTATAGTTGGAAGCTCATAATCTAAGATGTGAGTGTGAAGGTGGGGTAGGGTGACTAGCTGTTGCAGGTGATTCCCAAAACTGGGGCTCAGCTTGGAAGAACTCTTGGCTTTGCTCAGGATAGGATTCAAAAGCAAGCTGACAGAGAAAGCAAGCAAACAAGCATATTAGGGAAACAGTGTACAGCAAAAATGTCTGCTGCATAGACACAGCAGGGCTACCTCAGAGGTAAGCTGCCCTCCTGGATTGCTGGCTATCTGTATTTCTAGCTACTCCTATGCTGATAGGTGGGTGCAAAAGTAACGGTAGTGTTTGTAGCAAAAACAAAACGAAAAAGGTTAAAAACTGCAATGACTTTTGCACTAACCCAATAAATTAGGGGTGAGTTATTCACAAACTTTCTGGAAAAAAGGCAGGGAGTTCCTAGAACCATTCATGCAGGTGAATGTTAGGTGTCAACTTGACTGAAGGATGCCTAGAGAAGTGGTGAAGTGTTTATTGTTTCTGGGTATGTGTGTGAGGCTGTTGCCAGAGGAGATTAACACCCGAGGGAGAGGATGCAGAGAGGAAGACCCACCCTCCACCTGGGTGGACCCCATCCGATTCGCTGCCGGGACAGCAAGCGTGAAGCTCGTGGAGGAAGGTGGGATGAGCTGGCTTGCCGCGTCTTCCAGCCTTCGTCTTCCTCCTGTGCTGGATGCTTCCTGCTCTTCCACATCGTTCTCCAGGTTCTTTGGCCTTTGGACTCCTGGACTTCCACCAGTGGTTTGCTGGAGGTTCCTGGCCCTTTAGCCACAGATTGAAGCCTGCACTGTCGGCTTCCTCGCTGTTGAGGCTTCCGGACCTCGAGTGAGTTTCTCCTGGCTTTCTTGCTCCTGTGCTTGCAGATGGCGTGTCGTGGGACCTCGCCTTGTTAGCCTGTGAGTCCATTCTCCTTTACGAAGTCCCTTTCATATAGATTAAATACACATATCCTATTAGTTCTGTCCTTCTGGAGAATCGTGACTAATACACCATCTAAGATAACTGCTGGGCATTGCCATGGATTGGTAAACTGTCCTGTTGCTGGTGGAAGTGTCTTAGGCAGATGTATCGTAATTCCTAGTCCTGCTGGTTTTGGCCAGTTTCCCTGCCCCTTCCAGTTTCGATTAACAGGGAACTGAAAACAAGTCTTGGTGTTTTCTTGCCTCATAACCATCTCTGTTTGCATAAGATTGTGCCAGTTTTAGCACCCGGCGTTTAAAACCCAGCTTCCTGGAAGCACCTCAGTCCTGGGCCAAGCAGAAGTAAAGTGCTGTCTATTTCTACCAAAAATCAGTGCTATCCATTTTTGGTTTTTATAGAGTAAGTGAAGGAAGCGGTTTCCTACTCTAGTATAGTGTTTCTCGCTCTTTAATGTGTATAGGCCTTGCCTCGGGATCTTGTTAAATGCAAATTCTGATTCATTAAGTCTGGGGTGGGGTCAGAGTGACTGCATTTCTAATAGACTTCCAGGTGATTCAAAAGCTGATCCCTCCATGCACACTACACTTTAAGTAACAAGCTTCTAGAAGGCACAGTAATCACCTGGCGGATGCTTAAAGAGTAAATTCAGGATACCACCATATTTTAATTCTACCCAATTATTTCTCTTTCTCTCCTTATAATTTTTGCCTTCTAAATAACAGCTGGGGTAGGCCCATGGACATTCAGTTTTTCCTTAAAAGGCTCCCTTTATCTTTTAGATGAAGTACAAAGCAAGGGTCTCCAGAAACTAATAGATGAGAAAGTAGCTTTTTAAATGAAAATCTCATGTGAGCGACTCTGTATCAGTAGCATGCGAAATGGAAGGATTTCTCATTTTCTTCTGGTTATTTTTCCATGAAGTTGGAAGTTATTTCACTTCTTCAAGTGGAAATCTTGAAAACAGTTTGCTGTCTGTCTTGCCCCTGTTCGAGTATCTCTCAAGGGTATCTGACAACGGTGTGGTGTGGGAAGTGAGTAAATGTTTGTTCGATCAATGAAAAAGTGAGAATCATTTAACGCCCTGCCTCTTAAAGTTTAACGTGCATAGGAATCACACAGAGAACTTGTTAAAAGTGCAGCTCCCCATTCAATAGATCTGGGGATTGGCCTATTAAGCATTTCTAATATGCTCCACGTGACGCTCATGTCCCGAAACACACTTTGAGTGGCTAAAATCGAAACTGAACATAGAAACAAAAAGTAAAGTTACATATCCTATGTTTTTCACCATGCAATTAAAATGCTAGGAAGTGTGATGGTCATTTTGACCTTTAGAACACAAAAATGGGACCCAAATGTGGGAGAGAACCGTATAAGGCTTATCGGTCATGGTCAGACTTCTGTATTTAAGGTATAATTGCATCTACCTTTGTACTAGCTCCTTTCCCTTGGGAACTGCTCAGCTGAAGATAAATAAGCAAAACAGACTTATGTGTAGCCTAATAGCAAATAAAAAGATTATTGAGCCAGTTTATAGTGACTCAGTAAAATTCTGCTTGTCACTGGGAAACAAAAGTCGGTGCCCTTGAAGTTTAGGGTTCAGCGCAAGTAAACCCGTAATTGGGGTGGAGGTTGGAGAGAGGGCCGGGAGACTCAGGTGTCGATCAGGAGCCAGCTAATTGAGCTGGAAAGATGTTTCTGGACCAAATTGAGGGTCCTGCTGCTGTTTCTCATGGCCCAGTAACGAGATGCAGATGAACCCGGGAGGAAGACAATTTTTATTTCTGTAACCAGTTTTAAGGAGAACACCGGGAAAATATCACCAGACCAACTCAAAATTACAAAGTTTGCAAAGCTTAGATAGTGTCTCCTTTTATGTCTACGTGTAAGTGTGCGTTCATCTAAAGACATAAGTGATTAACTTCTTCTCATTTATAACTAAGACCTAAGTCCTGAAGACATTCCTCTGGAGCCTCAGTAAATTTACTTAATCTAAATGGGTCTAGATGCTGGGGTGATTACTCTTGTCACGGAAGTTGGGGGAGTTCTTTTAAACCCCCAATAAACTTGTTTGTGGAAACCTGGGGAGTTTCTTCAGACCCCCAGTAAAACTTCTTAAATCCTAAACGAGTCCTGTTAAGAATATTTTCCTTGTCTTGTCACGATTTAAGGCCCAGGAAAGGCCTGGGCACAACTCTGGGTGGGGTTTTGTTACATCCTAGCCTTTGTAGAAGGGTACTGGCTTCCTCAGCTTTTAATATTTCACCTAACCACACACAGTGCTGAACCAATTGTTAGGGAGGCCTCTGTTACACCTGGTTTGCCACACAGGGTCCTGTTCTGCTCCTGCGGGAATTTTATTGCTTGGATGTTATTCGACATTTACCTTTTAGCAGTTAATGTTAGAAAGTCCATGTTATGGCTGGGTGCTCACACCTGTAATCTCAGCACGTTGGGAGGCAGAGGCCAGCAGATCACCTGAGGTCAGGAGTTCCAGACCAGCCTGACCAACATGGTGAAATCCGGTCTCTACTTAAAATAAACAAGATAACTGGGGGTGGTGGCACACACCTGTAATCCCAGCTACTCGGGAGGCTGAAGCAGGAGAATCGCTTGAATTTGAGTGGTGGAGCTTACAGTGAGCCGAGACTGAGTCACTGCCCTCCAGCCTGGGCAACACAGTGAGACTCCATCTCAAAAAAGTCTGTGTTACTTGATTGGTTTTATATTCTTGATTCATTTTAGCAAAAACCATTGCTTCCTGCTGTTACAAGGATCTGATTGTTAGATGGTATCAAGCTACTGAAGTAGGTTGACGCAAAAGATTTTTTTGGAGACTTGGCTATGAAGAATTTTATAAACTAACTTAAGTTGCCTTTCTTTTAGGGAACTGAGATTGTGGGATTGTGCAAAAAGGTTATTTTGGGTTCCCTTATGGTTAAATAATTACCGAAGAGGGAAGATGGCTTCTTCTACAACAAGATTTACATTCTCCGTTTTTAATCCAAAAGTGTTTTAGCTGATTTGCTATTAAGAAAAGGAACTTACTGATTTCCATTGGACTCAGAATGGGTGTGTGTGTGTGTGTGTGTGTGTGTGTGTATTTCCCCATTACCTACTCTGCAGACATACAACCTCTGAGCTAGACCATGGCTTGATTTTTTTAAATTGTCATGAGTTGGACATTTAAGTACACCAAGGGATAGAAATTAGCTGAGAATATTCACTTGACCCTCACTGCCTATTAAATTGCTGTTCACTTTCTGTCTGAAAGTACAAACTTCAGTTTTCAGGAGGGCCTGAGTGCCAGAACTGGCTTTGTTTCTCTTGTCGTTGGAAACAAAACTGTAACAGAAGTGTTGCCTCCAGCCTTACAGAAAAGAACAATCTGCAGCCACAATCAGGACACCCTTCCTTCCCAGTGAAGTGAGGAAGTGAGAGTGGTGTTCTGGCCTTTGAAAAACAAACATTTGTTACTGCTTTTCTGGGTGCTGAAATTTTAGCTCCCCAGTGCAATCTATGAATAACCTAGATTTCTAATTTTTTTTTATTTGGAAAACAAAAATTTGCCTTCTTAAATTATTTATGGTGGTAAAATCAGCTAAGTGACAAGGAAATGGGATTGTTAAACCCATGGGACTAGCAAAAGAATCATTCACCATTACTAATTTTACCTGTACAAATATGGAGGTATTTTATCAGATAGAGACTTCGGGCTTCTCTTACTTAAGAGTAATTCTCAGCATCTATTATTTCTGAGAGAATAAGATTCATAAGCGGGAGGATTCATTGTATAGCTATACAAGGAGGTTCACAGGCTACGTTTGTACTTTAAGAATTTGTAATTGAAGAACTCTGATTACAATATAAAACCATGCTGTAAGCGGCAGAGCGTTACTGAAATGTAAGCTTTTATCGTTGTTGTAGATCTGAGATATTGGTCAGAACCCAGAATTTCCTAACAGTTGCATGTTACAACACATGAAGCTAAACTGTATAGGACTTGCACATTGATAAGACTTAAAAAAAAGAGACCGGTCCCTTCCTTCATGGAAGTTAAATTCTAATAGGATCCCTACTGCCCCATCCAGCCGTGCAATATTTCAGATCAGTAATAAGTCTTTGCTGGTTGAAGATTTGACTGGATGGCACACGTCCTCCAATGGAACCAACAGGGTCCACAGCTCTAGGTACCTAAATAATCTTGCTGCTACAAATAAAGAATTATAAATTGGACTTGATATATTGTATGTGGCTACTGTGGAAGTTTGGAAGATTGATCAGATTAATGTCGGGTCTCACAATGTATTCTTTCATTAGGGTGTCAATAATGAGAATGAACTATTCATCTGAACAGCTCACTTTCTAAGGAGTAAGGACACTGTCCTCGCAGGTCACTGGGGCAGAACATGGTACGATTTGTTGACGGAGGGCCATCGAGTGGGAGGCAGTGGATGGAGAGTCGTTCTCTCCTCTTTTGCCAGGTATGTGCTTTGGCACCCTGACTTCTTGTAGGTGAAGTGTGGAAGCTGCAGTTATGCCCTCCACGGTCAATTTCATTCCTAAAAAGGCCATAGGTCTCAAACAGTAACTGGAAAACAAAAAGCCAGACTCAGTGATTTCTCATACACGCTGTTGGTGGGAGTGTAAATTAGTTCAATCATTGTGAAAAGGCGTGTGACAATTCCCCAAATAGCTAAAAACAGAAATACCATTTAGCCCACCAATCCCATTAATGGGTGTATACCCAGAGGAATATAAATTATTCTGCCATAAAGACACGTGTATGTGAATGTTCATTACAGCACTGTTCACAATAGCAAAGACATAGAATCAACCTAAAGGCCCATCAATGACAGATTGGATAAAGAGAATGTGGTACGTATACACCATGGAATACTCTGCAGCCATTAAAAAAGAATGAGGTAATGTCTTTTGCAGAAATGTGGGTGGAGCTGGAGGCCATTTTCCTTAGCAAACTCACAGGAATAGAAAACGAAATACTGCATGTTACCACTTATGAGTGGGGGCTCAGTGATTTCAACACGTGGGTACACAGAGGGAGACAACAGACACTGGGGCCTCCTGGACGGTGGAGGGTAGGAAGAGACAGGGCTTAGCACCTGGGTGGTGAAATGATCTGGACAATCCCCATGACGTGAGTTTACCTATATAACCTGGACATGTACCCCTGAGCAGAAAATAAAAGTTAAAAAAAAAAAAAACTCACTTCAGTTATGATCACCTTCAAAGGAAAATGGATCCTCAGACAATCAAATCAGATTTTTCCTGGTATCTCTTCCTGGGCGTTTTCAAGGAGGGAAGTCTACTATGAGTGAATGCTGAAAGCATCTTACGTCATCTTCCCATCTTGTCCACTCTCTGCATTCCTCACAATGTACCCTCCATTTTTCTAGAAAATTTTTCCTTCCACTTGGAAGTCTGAAGTCTAACGTGTAAGCCATGTGAAGCTTTTCACATCGTTCACTGCCCTGATGCACTCGGCATCTATCCTACCCTTTGTCCTTATGGTAAAACCTGGCTCTTTCTAACACAAATCCCTGGTCTTCACTTTTCCTCTTCTGCCTTTTTTATTCGTTGCTTTAGTTCTAAGCCATGGAATTCCAAAAGCCAAGCTGGCAAAGGAGGAGTTATCTTTTGTGAGTTAGGGAGGGGAAAAAAAACTGGGGGTATTCACATACTCATAGTATTTTCTTGTTACAACTATGTTAGACATCATCCAGCAGCTTGGAGAAGTATATGGTTCACTAAGATGGTTTATCCAAGAACCAATGTGACTATTTAGATGATTTAAAGGGAAATTAGTTAGAATAGAAATTACTATAAAATCGCTACAGGTCACAATATAAGAGAATAATTAGCAAATTAATTAATTGGATGTTGTTCTATAGCTAGTATTTGTTGTAGAGATTTTTTTGTGAGGTACTTTTTTCTTTCTGAAAGTCGTTATAAAGCTTTGTATGAGTCCAGTGATGTTGAATCGTTACTTTAACAGCATCCACAAAACTGCAGTGATTTGAAAGATGGAATGAGAAACTGGCCTATAATAAGGAAAAGCCAGAAAGATTGTTATACATTTGTATCTTTTTCAAATTCATATGCTAACTGGAGGTAGCAAATGTTAAATAATTTCAGAAAGTATCTTTGCTGTGCCTATTCTGACCAGGAAATAACATCATTTGAATGAGTTCACCACCTTATGTGGATAGTTTTTGGGGAAAAAATAAAATGGTTTTTAAGGAGCCTGAACTAGCTCCTAGCAAATTCTGTCACATTATTTTTTAAAACGTGTTTTTTACTTATATATAGTAACAGATTTGTAGTATCATATGGGCTAAAATAACGTATTAATGAGATTATGTTATCTTACTTGTATTACTAGAGGAGCATCTTTCAAACTTTGTTTCTGTTTTTCTCCCTTCGTTTTACTTTTTCTGTTTTTTTCTTTCTCCTTTCTTTCTCTCTCCATTTTTTTTTTTTTTTTTCTGTTGAGACAGAGTCTTGCTCTGTTACCCAGACTGGAGTGCAGTGGCATGATCTTGGCTTACTGCACCCTCCGCCTCATGGATTCCAGCAATTCTCCTGCCTCAGCCTCCCCAGTAGCTGAGATTACAGGCATGCATTACCACATGTATTACCTGCCTAATTGTGTATTTTTTAGTAGAGATGGGGTTTCACCATGATGGCAAGGCTGGTTTCGAACTCCTGACCTCAAGTAATCTGCCTGCCTCAGTCTCCCAAAGTGCTGGGATTACACGCGTGAGCCACGTCCCCCAGCCTCTTTATTTCCTTTCTATGAAACACGGGTTACAATGTGAGAAGTAGATTGGAGAGTGGACAGGGAGACCAGTATGGAGTGTGTTTCAGTAGTTCAAATAACAGCTGATGCCATCTTAAACTAAAGCATTGAGGGAGATGGTGGGCAGTAAGTGGCTGATTGAAGAGACCTAGGTTGTACAATGAAGATAACTAGGCAATAGATTGATAATGGGTATTTTGGGAAAAGGACGAGTCCAAGGTGACTTCTGCTTTTAGGATTGTTTCACTGGACAGTGGTGCCTTTCACCGGGTTGGGAAATGCCGGAGGAATGCCGGAGTAGCACACAGGGCTGGGGGCCTGAGTTCTGCACTCACTCATGGGATTTCGCTTGTCTTACCATATTAAGATCCATATTACTCCAGGCATGGTGGCTCACACCTGTGATTCCAGCACTTTGGGAGGCCGAGGCGGGTGGATCATGAGGTCAGGAGATCGAGACCAGTGTGGACAACATGGTGAAAGCCCGTCTGTACTAAAAATACAAAAATTAGCTGGGCATGATGATGCGTGCCTGTATTCCCAGCTACTTGGGAGCCTGAGGCAGGAGAATCACTTGAACCTGGGAGGTGGAGATTGCAGTGAGCCGAGATGGCACCACTGAACTCTAGCTGGCAACAAAGTGAGACTCTGGGGAAAAAAAAAAAAAAACAAAAACAACAACTCTATATTATACCATAAATATATCTGTCTTTTGGAATTATATGATAGGATATGTGTCTAGTTCTGTTGAATATCTGTATGTTTATGCGGGGTATGATATCCATAGAACTATGCATAATATGCATATTATGCCGTGTGTGTGTGTGTGTGTGTGTACTATCATATATATTCAATAGAACTATATTTATATACATACTATCTCATATTCAATAGAACTAGATATATATAGATTATAATAACATGCATAGAACTCTCTATATAATATTTTACCGTATATATATTGTACCGTATATATGTATATAGTTCTGTTGAAGTATGCACCAGCAGCCAGCATGTAGTCTTTATAATCTACTGAAGCCCCATCACTTTGGAATTACCTCTTGCCTTTTTTCTCTCCCCTCTTGCTAATATCACTTCATCCCTGATTCTCATCTGATTATGCCTACTTCGCTGAAGCCCTCTTGACACTCCGTTCGGTGCCTAGAGTGTTGCTTTCTCACGTGCTATGGAAGTTGAGTTCCTTTTCTTCCAGTGAATAGACTACATCCCGAGGACCTCACCCTTTGCTTCCCCAGCGAATAATTCTCAAATGGAAAATAAAACAGCACCATTGTTCTGTGAGAGTCTTAAGAGGGACAGGTTTGCATACTCGACAAATATTGTCTGATGGGGAATAACTGCCAGATTTATCATCTCAGGGTGTTGGTGCCTGTTATTTTAATCATTTAAATTTTGAATAGCTCATTGATTCATAGGAATCTTATTCTGCCTGGCAGAAAAATGGTATACAGTGAAGGGTAATGCTGCATCCAACCTCTGCCCCCAAGTAACACTAATTCTTTCTCCAGAGAAAAATAGCTGGTTCTCTCTGGGTCTGGGTCTTAACTCTATCTGCATCTTCTCCCAGTCATAAAATACAGTATCTCTAATTTATAGAAAATGACTGTCTCATACCAAGGGAATACTTACTGTAGCACCTTTAGTAGGGAACAGTATCAGATAATCTCGAAACAAGGTGTTCAAGCAAACTAAATATGGCCTGAGAAGGACTCTGTACCTCTGTATTTGAGTCCTTGTGGATGAACTGTAACCTCGCCTAATAGACAGGATTGAAAACCTAACTTAGGAGTGTGTGCCTGTAACAGTAGCAGAGTCTTGGCTAATGCCAGCAGCTGTTACTTCAACCACTCATAAACTGCTCAGTGTTTAAATAAGGCAAACGCCAACCTGTAACCAGTCCAGCTGTGTCTGTACCTCACTGCTGATTTTCCTACCTCATTTCCCTTTTCTTTGTCTATAAATCTTCTTCCATCATATGACTCTGCTGCAGTCTCTGTGAGTCTTCTGTGCTGCCTGACTGTGAATCATTCATTGCTCAATTTCATTCAGCTCAAGTTTTTCTTTTATCAAAGGGAAGAAAGTAATGTAGATTGCCTCTAAGCACCAGCCACTGTGCTGGACACTTCTGAATGTACATTTTAAAAGAACAATTATTTTTTGAATTTTTGTGGTTATATACATAGATGTATATATTTATGGGGTACATGTCATACCAAAATATTCTCTTCCTCATCTATGTTGAAGAGCTGTCATTCACCCCAGGAGGCAGTGTGGAATAAGTTACTGTGTACCTGGGACGTCATCCTAGTGTATATGAAGCCTAAACTGAAAGGGCCATAAGCTTGGTACAGAATTGCTACCCCATCAGAAGTCCATAGGAACACAGCACAGAACAACCTGAAGTCTGAGAAGTTGAGGTGAGTTTTGTGGAGCTGTGGAAAAGGAGTTTTTCATTGTCTCTGAATTGGTGCTTCTCAGCAACAGAGTCATTTATGAGATGGGGACAATCATAGAAAGCAGTGGCTTTTAAAAAACACTTTAGCTGCCAAAAATCTCATTCCAATTCCCTGGAAGAAAACTGTCGTACCAAGTGTAATTCACCAGCCCAGTGCCTTTCTGGAAGTTAGGAAATTGGAGAGAGTTGCTTTTGTACAAATGAATAAACACCACCAAGATGAGCCTACCGGCTTGTCCTGAGTTGAGCTTGATATGATCTGACATCTAGAGCTCGTTCTGCTGGGTGTGTGTCTCGAAAAAATCACTTCTGTGTTCTCTCTCCTTTTTTTTTTTTTTTCTTTAAATACACAGGTGATGCTGTGGTCTGAGGGGGTTTCAGGAAGGAAACAGGTATCTATCTTTTCTCACCAACAGTAAGCAACAAATATGCCTTTTATGGACAGGGGTAGCAATTACAGATCACTGTCATTGGCTTATGTGTGCAGCTTGGGGTGGATTGTTTTGTTAGCTATCCAGAAAATGTCCGTCCCTCTTTTTCTTGGAGCAATTTACTTTTTCCCACATTTTGTGATTAGAGTGGGTCTGGCAGTGAAAGTGGTTTTAAAAGATTAAATGAGACACCTGAGGACCACACAGGACGATTCTGTACATGGCTTCCTATCCTTGTCCAAGTGGTGAAGATGGAGGTGCGTAAGCTAAGTGTGGACAATGGTACCCTTTCCTGGACTTTGACTCTTTAGAAGGATGAGTAAAAAGATGGCGATGCAGTGGTATCTAATTTTGCATTTATGGCACCCTCCATGAGTCTTGATTCCGTGAATGTCCCCATATTACCTTGCAAATGCCTGTTTTTTTCTCTTAAGTTACCTGGTCACGGGCTGGTATGAGTCAGTTTCACAGTGCTGTAAACAACTTCCCTGAGACTGGGTGATTTATAAAGGAAGGAGGTTTGATTGACTCACAGTTCCACATGGCTGGGGAGGCCTCAAGAAACTTACGGTATGGTGGAAGCCAAAGGGGAAGCAAGCACGTTCTTCACAAGGCAGCTAGAAAGGGAAGTAGGCAAGAGCAGGGAGAACTGTCTCATGAAACCAGGTCTCAGGAGAACTCGCTCACTATCACCAGAACAGCATGGAGGGAACCGTCCCCATGATCCAGTCACTTCCCTGCCTCAACATGTGGGGATTACAATTCCAGAGGAGATTTAAGTGGAGACAGAGCCAAACCATATCAAGGTTCTATTGTGTGCAAGCACATACCTACCAGCTAATTCACTAAATGCTCTTCCAGGATGGATTTACACAATTTCTGGAAATAATTATGGAACACACACACAGAAAAAGTGACAATAATAAAATAACCCAAGAAGCATCTGGATACTTCTATTGGGGATCCTGTGGCTGAGATAACTTGATTGAAAACTAGATTTTGCTAAGTAACTTCTAAAGCTTCCAATCCTAAAGGAAAAAGTAAATGATAGGAAAGTTTGGAAGATAATTTAAGACATCGGCCTTTGCAGGAATTAACACAGGCGGGGAAAGACAAAGAATGCCACTGAATTGAGTTAAAGAGAATAAAAGAAACAGAATTATCTCTCAACTTTGTAAAATATAATTGAACAGTGATACTGGACAAGTCTTAAAATATGGGGTAAGATCACTTCTTTTCAATGTGATTAGGTTTTAGCCAGATAACATTCAATATTTTAACCTTTCATTGACTATTATATAATATATGTATATTTTTTCTCTATGAATATTCTAAAATTCCTGCTTGTTCAGTTTAGGAGACAGGGATGTTTAAATGATTACGTAGCTAGTCTTCAGTGAGACCAAAGTTAATAAGGTATTTTTGTTTTGTTTTGTTTTCTGGCATGGGAAAGATTACCAACCTGGATGCTAGCATTTAAAAGGTACAGGAGGCCAGGGCACCATGGCTCACACCTGTAATCCTGGCATTTTGGGAGGCTGAGGTGGGTGGATCACCTGAAGTCAGAAGTTCAAGACCAGCCTTGCTAACATGGCGAAACCCCATCTCTACAAAAGTACAAAAATTAGCCGGGTGAGGTGAAGCCCTTCCAAGCTACTTAGCAGGCTGAGGCAGGAGAACAGGTTGAACCCAGAAGGCAAAGGTTGCCATGAGCTGCGATCACACCATTGCTCTCCAGCCTGGGCAACAAGAGTGAAGCTCTGTCTGAAAATATAAATAAAAAGAAGACATAAAGATACAGGAAAAATACTGACATAAGGTGCAGACTGGACTTACAGATGTTTTTCCTCAGCATGAACAAAGGTGGCCATGCTGTTTCTCCAGATACATAGTGCAATACAAGAGTGTTGGTTGATTTCGTGTATCAACATATAAAGTTATTTCATCGGTTTCCATATGATGGAGGCTTTATGAGAAACTCAGTACCAATACAAAATTATTTTAAATTAATGAATGATTTTCAAGTAGAGGCCCCACAGGATTCATTATTTGTCCTCCTGTTAGAATGAATATCTCTGAATATTAAGAAGCTCCTCAGATCTACTTTTTGTTTAGAAACTCATTCAAAATGGGTGTCTCTCCCTTCAGAGCAAGCTAGGATGTTCTACTAACAAGGTGAGAAAGAAAACGTAGAATGCAAAGTGTTGGTTAGCACTGCCAAGTTCTGGTTCAGTGTGTTATTTTTTATTTATTTTACTGTTTTTTTGAGATGGAGTCTTGCTCTTACCACCCACTCTGGAGTGCGATAGTCTGATCTTGGCTCACTGCAACCTCCACTTCCCAGGTTTAAGCAGTTCTCCTGCCACAACCTCCTGAGTAGCTGGGATTACAGGCACATGCCACCACCGCCAGCTAATTTTTTTTGGACTCTTAGTAGAGACGAGGTTTCACCATGTTAGCCAGGCTGTTCTCAAACTCCTGACCTCAAGTGATCCACCCATCTCGGCCTCCCAAAGTGCCGGGAATACAGGTGTGAGCCACCGTGCCTGGCCTTGGTTCGGTTTTTTTTTTTTTTTTTTTTTTTTTTTGAGATGGAGTTTCGCTCTTGTTACCCAGGCTGGAGTGCAATGGTGCGATCTCAGCTCACCGCAACCTCCGCCTCCTGGGTTCAGGCAATTCTCCTGCCTCAGCCTCCTGAGTAGCTGGGATTACAGGCACGTGCCACCACGTCCAGCTAATTTTTTGTGTTTTTAGTAGAGACGGGGTTTCGCCATGTTGACCAAGATGGTCTCGATCTCTTGACCTTGTGATCCACCCGCCTCGACCTCCCAAAGTGCTGGGATTACAGGCTTGAGCCACCGCGCCCGGCCTTGGTTCGGTTTTTAAAGCCTACATGTGGTCTAAATTTTTTAGGACGAGGTGGTCTTGTGCAGCCTGCACCGTTGGAGGCTGGCTCTTCATTTGTGCACATAAGTAGCATTTTCCTTGTGGACCTTCTGTTTTACTCCATAAGGTTTTACATCCTGTAGTACCATAGAAACTGAAGCAGGTAGAGATGGTGGGAGGCACCTGAGTCCTTTGTTGATCTTGTCGGAGTAAATATGTCCCTGCAGGTCATGGCTGGCTTTCTTAAGGGACTGGGAGAGGAGGGAAGTAAAGGAGGAATTTAAAATTCCCGACTTCTCCTCTCTTTTCTGTTAGATTTTAAAATAACATTTTATTTCAGAAAAATGACTATAGTCATGGCTAGCAGTCATACAGCATTGACGTATATAAAGAAAACCATGAACATATTTTTACTGTCATTTAAAAAAAATGCTACCTACCTTTTTAGGCCTCACCTTTGTATGGCCAAATATGAGGTCACAATGACTTTTTTGGGGGGAAGAGGGACAGAGTCTTGTTCTGTCATCAGGCTGGAGTGTAGTGGCACAGTCTTGGCTCACCCGCAACCTCCACCTCCTGGATTCTAGCCATTCTCCTGCCTCAGCCTCCCAAGTAGCTGGGGCTACAGGCACGCACCAACACGCCCAGCTAATTTTTTTTTTTCTTTGTAGTAGAGACTAGATTTCATCATGTTAGCCAGGGTGGTTTACGTCTCTTAACCTCATGATCCACCAGCCTTGGCCTCCCAAAGTGCTGCGATTAGAGACAGGAGCCACTGCGTCTGGCCCACAGTGGCTTTGTATACCAAAATTGTGATTACAAGAAGAATCATTGGCTAATGACTAAAATTTATGCTTCTGCAGTTCTCTAGAGAGCATTCCAGTTCTTTCTGGCAGTCCCCAAAATGGCCATATTCCATGAAACAGCTCTCTCCCTTTCCAGCTTCCAGTTGAACACATCCGTGTAACTGCCTTCAGAAGCTTCTTCTTGTTGCAGTTCCCATCTTGAGAATTCTGTTGTGGGTTTCTACGTGTCACCTCTGAATGCCCTCATGGCTCTAGTTTGCAGACCCCAGAGCCTTCTTAGGTTTTCTTTAGAGAAAGGGCCAATGGGTCCCTCCCCAGCTCTATGCTATGATCTGTCACCTGGTCCCTAACAGTAGCTTTGCTTGAGCTGAATCTCATTAAGTCTCTCTTTTATCTTCTGCATCTAAACCTCTCTCTCCACAGGTGGCTCAAAATCAATCTGAGGAACTGAGTAGGGGGTGGATGCAATTCCTTTTCATTTTGAATTTCCTTATCACCTTTCCAAGTCCCAAACTCTCTCACCCAATTGGAATCTTCTATGTCTGTCCCTAGTTCTAATATCAAACCTCCCAGGCATGCCAATGGCAGCAGGCACCTGCAGAGATGGGGAGGATTTCTGAGGAATGAGTAAAGGGAGGAGGCGCTCTTGATACCTTCTCTGCTTCCATCTGAGCTCAGCCAGCCCCTTGTTATGTAATGAAGGGAGATAATGGTCCAGACTGGTTACATTTCCTTCCTGAAGTTACCCAGCGAATTACTAACCAGTCTTCACTACTAACACTCTCATTGTGGCACCGGCAATATCTGAGGGTCGGTTCAGTGATCTGCACAAAGGGAAATTAGATTCAAACAAACATAACAACTTGTCCTGGAGTGAAAAGCAGATGTATAATTTCTCTTATTTGTCCCTACTTTATTTAATAGCCCACATAGGGAGCTTATTTCAAACCACAACAACAACACACCAAACCAGCCAGTGTTCTCAGATCTCATTGCACGATCGACATGATCATAATAACTGTTATTTTCTTCTTTGATGCAATAACACTAAGGGAAAAATGTGGGGGAAGGGAGGAGATTTCAAAGAGTCAGAAATGTCCTCTTCTGCTTTTCAAACGGAAAGCAAGAAAGTTCATTAAGACCACCAGCTTGTGATCGTGTCCTAAGTGTTTCCACGTCTTTCTGTGACACTGTTTTCCATCCATTCATTCCGTGAATAATTTCTCTCGGTTATGAACCCGATACTGGGTGGTAGAAGCAGATGGGTGAACAAGGTAGGTGTGGTTTCTAGCTTCATGGAGCTTAGTGTCTAGTGGGGGACAGGCACTGATAGAATTAATCCATAATTACAATCTTCAGTATGTGCTCTCAAAGGAGGTTACACTGATGAGCATGATGTGTGTGAATTACAGAGATTCCCTCAAGCAAATGGCATTTAAAGACACAGCCGAATGACAGGTCGGGGACAACCAGGCTGAAGGGGAGGGGCTTCTCCAAGCACAGGAAGCAGTGTGTGGAAGGTCTTGGAAACCTGAAGAAGTGAAGTGAAAAGTCCTTCAGGCTGGAACCCTGGAGGAAGGGTGGAGCTAGGGTTGAGGTTGGATAGCAGCAGCTCATCAAGGGGTTTGGCGTTATGTCCTGTAAGTGTTACTGGAGAGGGGTCCTGATCCAGACCCCAAAGAGAGGGTCCTTGGAGTTTGCACAGGTGAGAACTCAGTGTGAGTCCACAGAGTAAAATGAAAGCAAGTTTATTAAGAAAATACAGGAATTAACGAAATGCTGTTCCTTAGGCAGAGCAGAGGCCTGGGCTGCTCACCTGCTTATCCTCATGGTTACTTCTTGATCATATGCTTTAAAAGGGGCAGATTATTCATGAGTTTTCCTGGAAAGAGGTAGGCAATACCTGGTGAGGGTTCCTCCACTTCCTGATGTTGCCATGGCATTTGTAAACTGTCATGGCGCGGGTGGGGGTGTCTTTTAGCCTTTGAGTGCATTATAATTAGCGTGGAGTAAGGAATGAGGATGCCCAGAGGTCACTCTGGTTGCCCTCTTGGCTTTGGTGGGTTTTGGCCGGTTTCTTTACCACATGCTATTTTGTCTGCAAGGTCTTTGCCTTCTGGGAATGCAGCCCAGTAGGTCTCAGCCTCATTTCACCCAGCCCCTGTTCAAGATGGAGTCGCTCTGGTTCAAGCATCTCTGACGTTTGCAGTGGGAATCCATTAAAGGATGTCAAGGAGATGAGACATTACATGTCTAAATTGTTACTGGAGCATCCCCTATGCCAGACTTAGTGCCAGTCTATCCATACAGTATCTCATTTAATGCTTCTGTCATTAATCTCATTTTACCAACGAATAAAATTGAAGCCAATCAATGACTTGCCCAAGACTATCCACTTAGGCCTTGCCGGGATTCCGACTTAGACTGTTTAGCTCCAGGACATACACTCTTAACCATTACACGCTCTTCTCGCTAGTCCCCGGCGGAAACTTGGTTGTTGGCAGCCAAATCTCATTCTCCAACTCTAGCTACCTAATAGTTTGCTCTTAATAATTACTTTAGGGGGAAGAGCTTAATTCTCACAACTTTCGTAAACACTGACTGTCTGCCCATGGGTCTATTTCAAAATATAATTTACTTCTGTTGAAGGAAGGAAAGGATAGTCTCTAGAAGTTAAATACTTGAAGACCTTTGTATCAAGAGTCTTAATACTAAGATTGGGAAATCCTTCAAGGTAGGGAGTTTCTTTCTGCCTGTTATACCATTTGCAAATAATAGGCTGGGAGCAATGGCTCACGCCCATCCTAGCACCGTTGGAGGCTGACACGGAAAGATTGCTTGAGCCCCAGAGTTTGAGACCAGCCTGTACAACAAGTGAAGATCCCGTCGCTACAAAATTTTTGTTTTTAGTTAGCTAGATGTGGTGATGCTAGCTTGTAATCCAAGCTACTTGGGAAGCTGAGGTGAGAGTCCTGGCGTTCAAGACTGTAGTCAGCTGTGATCATGCTGTTGCACTCCAGCTTGGGCCACAAGGTGCGACCCTGTCTCAGTCAGTCAGTCAGCAATCATTGTGTCCTATCTGCCTGCCTGTTGAAAAAGTCTTTGAGATGCAATTCAGTGTTGGGTTTTGTTGTTACCAGACTGGCCCTAGTTTACCTTCAAATTTATTTTTTATTTTTTATTATTTATTATTTATTTATTTATTTGTTTATTTTTAGAGAAACAGGATCTCGCTCTGTTGCAGTCTTGATGGACTGCAGTGATAGAGTCATAACTTACTGCAGTCTCCAACTCCTGGAGTCAAACATTCCTCTCAAGTAGTTTGGACTACAGGGGCATGCCACCATCCCTAGCTGTTTTTGTTTTGTTTTGTTTTGTTTTTTGTTTTGTTTTGTTTTGTTTTGAGAGAGGGAATGTTAACTAAGTTGCCCAGGCTGGTCCCAAACTCCTGTGCTCAAGCAGACCCACTGCCTCTGCCTCCCAAAGTGCTGAGATGACAGGTGTGAGCCACTGTGCTCAGCCTCTTTCCCACAGTTTTTGCGGATCCCTGAGTTGAACTTCACATTTAGGTGACTATGGGTGTAAAGCTGAAGTCCTGACCTTTGACATGGCAGCCTGCAGCTGAGTAAAGGCTGATCCCTTGATTGTCCACTTGATTGGATGCAAGGAACTTCGTTGCAGAGATTTTAAAGTGGAATCAGACACCCAGGTAAAATACTTCTGACCACCTTAATCTTTCGTATCTTCAAACACATTTAACCAGAACCCTTCTTCCATGTACGGAGATCCTGCTTGGCTGTCACCTGCACCTGTCACCTTTCTTTAGTGTCTCGTAGTGGAATTAATTAAGTTTTGAAATTAACTTTCAGCTGGGCGCAGTGGCTCATACCTGTAATCCCAGCACTTTGGGAGGTGGAGGCAGGTGCATCACTTGAGGTCAGGAGTTCAAGATCAGCCTGGCCAGCATGGTAAAACCCTGTCTCTACTAAAAATAAAAATTAACCAGGTGTGGTGGTGCATGCCTTTAATCACAGCTACTCAGGAGGCTGAGGCAGAAGAATGGCTTGAACCTGGGAGGCAGAGGTTACAGTGAACTAATAACCCACCACTGCACTCCAGCCTGGGCAACAGAGCTAGACTGTCTTGAAAACAAACGAACAGAAAAAGTATCTTTCAGCAGACCGCACAAAGGTTGTATATGTTAAGCACATCTCCGTTGTATGAAACTTTTAAGTTTCTGACAACAGCAACAAAAATCATACTAACTGTAACTTAAGAATTCATGAAGTCCCCTGTGAATGCGACTCATACCAAACAGCAGAGCTAAGCCCGTCGTGAAGGCTTGCCTCATACCCTATTCCTGTGCCATTGCTCAAAAATCTGTCTCTGTTGGGTTTCAGAATGAGGTGACCTGGTTTTAAACCCACGCCTGCCATCCTCACAGCTAAATGGCCTTGGAATGGTGGCTAAACTTCTTGTGTCTGCTCTCCTATGTCTCATATGGGAGTAAAATTATCTTAGATATCGTGATGTCATTGCATCATTGTTTCAGATTTTCCATCCCGCCCTCTATGGGAGCCCTTTGCTAGGTTCCTCTTGATAGAGTACCAAGCCTATGGTTTCCTGCCACAGGGATGCTGGTGTTGGTCTTGTGACAATTTCACCAAGGAAATGTTAGCGGACATGATATAAGTGGAGGCTTTAGAAGGAAGTACTCTTGCAGTTGGATTCACCCATGTGTGCTTCTTTCACTACCATGAAAATCATGGTCTCTAAACGGACGTGACATAGGGAGCTGACCTCACCCATCCCACAAGTAAGAGTTAAACCAAGTTTAGATGAAATGAACTTGAGCTGACCTACAAATCCGTGAGTGTCAGCCCCGCCCCCCAAAAATAGCTTATTATTGAATACCCCTGAGAGTTTTAGGTTTGTTATGTAGTTATTTATTATCATTATTATTATTACTGTTTTTGAGACAGAGTCTTGCTCTGTTGCCAGGCGCCAGGCTGGAGTGCAGTGGAGCAATCTCGGCTCACTGCAGCCTCCACCTCCCAGATTCAAGCAATTCTGCTTCAGCCTCCCGAGTAGCTGGGACTACAGGTGCATGTCATCAAGCCTAGCTGATTTTTGTATTTTTTTTTTTAGTAGAGATGGGGTTTCACCATGTTGGTCAGGATGGTCTCCATCTCTTGACCTCATGATCCACCCGCCTTGGCCTCCCAAAGTGCTGGGATTACAGGCGTGAGCCACCGCGCCCGGCCTGTTATGTGGTTATTAATGTGGCAGTAATACAAGTTGTTGTTAAGATTGAAACTCTAGTTCCTTTCTTTCTTCTAAAGTTGCTGTGGCACTCTTAATCTCTAGTACAGCATGTATATCTCTTGGCACTTGTGATGAATTGGTGCTGTTTTTCTTGCTGGTTTTCTTTCTTGCCCCTTTTTCTGGTAAAGCATCTTAGTGTTTCTTTAGAGGACTCCTCTCTGCCATCCTCAGCCTGTGTCATCAGATGGAGAAAATGCCAAGCTTCACAAGGGAGAGTGTGTTCCAGGCCTGGCCACTCACACCTTTCACCTTCCTGGCCTCCCTGACTGGTCCCTGCCTGGGTATGTGGCCCAAGTCAGTCCAGTGAGATTAAATCTCAGGAATGTACATGGAGGTTGTTTGGAAGGCAAGATTCAGTTTCCTCTGAGCGTGCTGACCTGGTAGAATGAAGTCTGAAGTTACTGATAGCCACCTCTTTATGGGTTGAAAGGCACCTGTCTGAGAATCAAACCAACCCAGAGGAAAATAAAGACGAGCAATGGAGATGGACGTTCAACAGTATTGTTAAGCAGTTTGAATCAGTTCGTTCTGAATACAGACGCCTTAGACTTCCGGTTTCTTGATCCAACGAATTCCATGTGGGCTACAGTTGAGTTTATATCACATATTTGACCCTTGGCCTCTCAAGTGTCTTAATATTTATTTCTGTATAGAAATCACCTTCACTGTTGTGGTTGGCAATCCTGCCTTATTTAACTTTGTGTCCTCCAATAGAAATGGCATAGTCCCTTGTATATAGCATGTGCTCATTCACATTTAAATTATTGCTTAAATGAATAAATATATTGGTCTACAGTGAACACACACACACGCACACACACACACACACCCTTTAATATGGCTATAGGGTTTAAGTTGCAAAAGGCAGGCTTTGCAAACTGAAAGCTATATAGTCTAATAGGTATAAAAGTTTAATTCCAAGAAAGGCACTTGTTTATTCAGACACTCTGATAATTTACCAGAAGAGCCAGCATTTGAATCCAGCCCTGTGATTCCAATGTAATGTACAGTGTAAGTAGTTTCCAGAAGACAAAGCTTACAGAGCTCTCTGTATCAGAGAGAGTGTTCCTGCAGATGTGATGTCATCTGGTATTTTCACTCATCCCCATATGGTTTGGCTGTGTCCCCACCCAAATCTCATTTTGAATTTTAGCTCCCGTAATCCCCACTTGTCATAGGAGAGACCCAGTAGGAGGTAATGGAATCATGGGGCCTGATTTTTCCCATGCTGTGCTCATGATAGTGAATCAGTTTTATGAGATCCGATGACTTTATAAAAATCACACTCTCTCTTGCCTGCCACCATGTATGACATGCCTTAGCTGCTTCTTCACCTTCCATCGTGATTGTGAAGCCTCTCAAGCCATGTGGAACTGTTAGTCTGTTAAATCTCTTGTTCTTTGTAAGTTATCCAGTCTCGAGTATTTCTTCATGGCAGTATGAAAATGGACTAATCGATCCTGTTAATCATCAAATAATCTTTTGAGTTGCTAATAGATAGGTAACTGTGATAGGCCAGACACAGTTGCTCACTCCTGTAATCCCAGCACTCTGGGAGGCTGGGGAGGAAAAATCAGTTGAGGCCAGGAGTTTGAGACGAGTATGGGAAACCTGGCAAAACCCTGGTCCACAGAAAAATTAAAAAAAATAATAATAACTGGGTATGGTGGCATGCACCTTTAGTCCCAAATACTTAGGAGGCTGAGGCAGGAAGATTGTTTGAGCCCAGGAATTAGAGGCTGCAGCAAGCCATGATTGCACTAATACAGCGACACACCAGCCTGAGTGACAGAGTAAGACCCTGTCTCCAAAGGAAAAAAAAAAGCAAGCATAAAACAAAACTGACTGCAGTGCACTCTCATTCTTAGAAGAATTTTTTAGAGCCATCTGTGGACCTCAAATAGGTGCCAAGTCAGAGACTTCTTATTACTGAAAAAGGCCTGTTAATGAGCACAGATACATAGACCACTCGTCCTTCCAAAGAAGCCTTGTAGAAAGTAAATTATTTTTCACCCACAGAATTGCTATTTTTATCTTTCATCATCCTTAGCAGCTTGGTCCACACATTTCATGCACAACAGCTGGATGATAATTAAAGGTACCAGTTATTGAATATGTGTTATGTGTTATATACAGTGACTTACAAGAGAGTCTTAGGGTTATAATTTAATTCTTAAGATAACCCTATGGAAGAGATTTCTATCTATTTCCAGTATGGACAGCACATCTCAGAACTGTTCAGGTATCAAGCACTATACCATTAAAAATCAGTAGTGCTGAAATGCAGTGCCAAGTCCTGCTGCCCGTGTTCATGATCCCTTTTCTATTAGTCTCTTCTGGACTTGCTAGAAATCCAAGGTGCTTAGACATGGTGTCTCTTTACATCTAACCAGGGCTATGACCTTGATCTCTGGTGCTTTCCTCTCTTCCTTATTAGTGGGTTTTTCTACTGTTTTGTCCCTGAATTGGAAAACTAGTCTTCGATATTGTTTTATTTTAAAAAAATTTCGTTGAGGTGTATTACGCGTTACCTGAAGTCAGTTATTTTTAAGTGAACAATTCAGTGGAACATAGTATGTTAATGTTGTGCAACTCTCACCTTTAGTTGTAAAACTTGTTCATGATCCCTCATGACAAGAAATCTCATGCCTATTAAGCAGATGCTTTTCATTTCTCTATTCCCCCCAACTCCTGGCAGTCACTGGTCTATCACAGTGGATGTGCCTGTTCAGGATATTTTACATGAGTCTTACGGTTTGTGGCTTTTTATCTGACTTCTTTCACTCTGCGTGTTTTCCATATTCATTCACATCATAGTATGTATCAGTGCTTCATCAGTTTTCATGGCTGAATAATATTCCAATGTACGAATTAATCACTTTGTTTATTCCTTCACAGACATTTGGGCTGTTTCTGTTTCCTAGCTACTGTAAATAATGCTGCTATGAACAAGAGTGTACATGCACTTTTCTCAGTATCTGTTTTCGGTTTTTGTGGGCATATACCTAGAAATGAAATTGCTAGGTCCTATGGTTTAACCCTTTGAGAAACCTCTGTGTTTCACAGCCCTAGTTTCTGATGTGATTGCATCTCCTGTTTGGGGATGGATGACTCTTGGCTGACAATCCTTCTACATGATCGAATAGGGCAGCACAGTTGTATAGAATTGACAAGTTCTCATCGAAGTGAGTCTAGTGCCAGTGAAATGGTTGTGTGTGGTTTTTCTGCAGACACCGGGGGAGATAGACTGAGAAAGGATAGAGGGAAGTTAAAAGGGAGCTCATGTGCAAAGTTGAGGCAGCATAAGAGGGGAGAAGGATGACTGGTTGGATGACAGTCAGTTTGAAATGCTGGAATGGCAGGTTTCCCCTGAGTATCGATGCTCAATAGTCCCAAATGCTGCCTTTTTCGTTCTCTCGCCATTATTCTTTCTTGGACACGCACATTCTTCAATGCCTGTTGACTCTCAGCCATTCTGTGGTCTGTTACTGTCACTTGCAAGAATCTGGCTGTCAGGGAAGATGCCAGCAGGTCTTTTAAAAGCCACTGCAAACTTTCATTGCTAACTTGTAACTTGGAGGAACTTTCAGAGAAAGGGTTATAAATAAAATGCATGCATCAATCTGGGTTTCGCAACAGGAATGCAATTCCACTTCGTGGCTAGAGATAAAACATGTCTTACCGTGCACAGTGAGTTCTTCGGCGTGCCTGCATTTTATTTCCCATCACAATCTAAGTTATGGCAGATGAAGCGGCTCATGAGGTATGAGGTTAGACAACCCCATGCTAATTCACACTTACACACTATGGCGTGTTTTTAAAGATCCAAGCTCTGCTTTCTTTAGTAACTCAAGCTTGAAGGAAGGGAGAGGGGTGGAAAAGAACCCCAAAGAACCCATGGGACAAGGGTGAGTATGGTCTGACTCTCCAACCAGGTTAGGCCTTTTGAGAGCAGTAGCTGAGTCTTAGATCTCTTTGTGCCTTAAAACGCCTGGCAGAGTGATTCACGTAAAGGGCATGCATTAGTATTAATGAGCGTGTGCTGCTGCCGCAGAGGATGATTCTGATACCCATTAGAATTCATGGATAAAAAACAATGATCCCTAACAGCTTCTCAACATGGAGATACTTTGCCTAGTACTGTATGTGCATTATTCTCATTTCATGTTCTTTATCAGCGTGTGAGTTTAATACTACTACTATTTCCATTTTATAGAAGGGTGACTGAGTATCAGAGGGCAGTAGCCATTTTATGAATCCCGTATTTGATAAAAGCCAGGACCATCTAGGCCCCAAAATAATTAGGGAGCCTGTGTTCCTTCTTCACCATTCTACCTCACTGACCTCTTGGCCTGCCTGAAGTTCAATTTTTTTTTTTTTTTTTTTTTTTTTTTTTCCCAGACAGAGTCTTGCTCTGTCACACAGACTAGAGTGCAGTGTAACTGTCTTGGCCGGCTCACTTCAACCTCTACCACCTGGGTTCAAGTGATTCTTCTGCCTCAGCGTCCCAAGTAGCTGGGCTTACAGGCACATGCTATCACAACACACCTGGCTAATTTTTGCATTTTTAGTAGAGATGGGGTTTTGCCATGTTAGCCAGGCTGGTCTCAGGCTCCTGGTTTCAGATGATGCACACATCTCAGCCTCCCAAAATGCTGGTGTTACAGAAGTGAGCCACGGCACACAGCCACCACCTGAAATTCCTTTAAGGGACTTTAGTATCTCCCTCCTTCCTTGGGTACACCACTACTTTTTCTCCCTTGTTTTTGAATCTGCCAATTCTTGATTTCTTAGGGTCAGTGGAAATGATACTTGTTCCCTTTTACATTCATTTGTTCATTCATTCATTCAATATTTACCATCAATTGAAATTTTGAATATTTAACATTAGCTACTGGTCTAGTTGTAGCAGATAAGAAGATGAGTGATAGGAGATTCCTACCTTTGGGGACCTCGTCAGGTACTCGAACAAACAGAGGGCTCTGTACTGTGGGCTGGGGTGGAGGGGATCACAGGATGCTATAGAAAGGAGCATGCTGGAGCTGCACCTGACAAATCAGTGCAAGAAATGGTGTCCTGAAAGAGGTGGCATGTGGTCTGAATCTTGAAGGATGGGTGTGAGCTGATCCCATGAACGAAAGTATGGCAAGAGTGTTGAGTTCTCCTTCATCTGGATTTCCATTTCTTTGTCTACACCTTGTGTTTTACAGTAATGGAATGGTGAAGAGGAGGTTCTAGAATGTAAACAGATATCTGGCTGGGCACTGCAGGGCATGCCTGTCATCCCAGCCCTTTGGGGGAGGCCTAGGCGGGCGGATCACCTGAGGTCGAGAGTTCGAGACCAGTCTGGTAAACGTGGTGTACCCCATCTCTATTAAAAAACACAAAAGTTAGCCAGATATGGTGGCAGGTGCCTGTAATCCCAGCTACTGGGGAGGGTAAGGCAGGAGAATCACTTGAACCAGAGAGGCAGAGGTTGCAGTAAGCTGAGATCACGCCATAGCACACTTCAGCCTGAGCGACAGAGCAAGACTCCATCTCAAAAAATATAAAATAAATAAATAAATAAATAAATAATGTAAGTATCTTACTGTCAAGAAAACTCAAGAGATTCTATTTCTTTATGTAGAAAATGGTGATAGTGTTTTGCAGTAAATTTTAGATTTCATTTTTGTTAAATTAACGTGTTGCGTGTGTCTCCTGTTTTTCTTAATCATCGTAATAAATACTAATACAACTCTGTAAGTTAAAATGGTCCTTGTTTGTCAACACCTTACTGAGAAGAGGAAATCGATCTATTCCTTATAAGAAGAGGTTCTTTGGATTCATCACTCACCACCTTGAAATTATTATTTTCTTGTATATACTGTTTTGCTTTTCTTTGAAAAAAGTCCAAAAGCTTTTTTAAAAAAACTTCCCTGGAAGAAAACATTGAAAATGAATTAAATACATTTCTAAATTTGTAGTAACATTTCAAAAATAATACATGTGGATTGAAAAGAAACACTCTTAACAGTTCAAAAGTGAAATAATTGAAAGCGGTATTGTAATGTTCCTGCCACCTCCCTGGAGGCAGCCGCTGAGACAAGCTTCAGTGCACCCTTCTAGACTGAGGATTTCTTTATTTTTTTTTTTTTGAAATGGAGTCGGACTCTGTCTCCCAGGCTGGAGTACAGTGGCATGATCTTGGCTCACTGCAACCTCTGTCTTCCCGGTTCAAGCAATTCTCCTGCCTCAGCCTCCCAAGTAGCTGGATTACCGACTTCCCTCAGCACCCTTGATGTTGCTGGTCAGGTGGTCCTTTTCTGTGGGGGCTGATCTGTATACGAAAGGCTGCTTAGCAGCCTCACTGCCCTCTAGCTACTACATGCCAGTGGCACACCTCTTCCCCACTCGAGATACCCAAATTGTCTCTAGACGTGGTCCAAGTTCCCTCGGGGACAAAAATCCCTGGTATTTATAACACACATTTAAAATTAAAGAATTATTAGAAAAGTCAGATTATCGGACAAGTCAGGGATGGTTTGAAAAAAAAGGAAAAACAATGACAGGAAAAGGGGGTTGTGTACTTAGAACAAGCTAGCTGAGAACGCAAAATGAATCTCACTTTTTGAGCAATGTGTTGTGATATCGAAGATGCAAGTCACTACACATGTATGAAGCATTTTTGAGGTCCATTTTCTCTTGCTCTTTGAAACTGCAGTGTCCTCTCCCTGGGGGTGGGTATTTATTCACTGCATTACTGCGGAAAGCTCGAATCTTGTTTCAGTGACTCAAGGGAAGAACCCAACAGGATGTGAAGAGGAAAGGGAGAGTGTCAGGGCAGTCCAGTGCCAGGGGCACGTGAAAAGGGATCCTGAAGACACGCAGGTAATGAAGGGTGAGGGTGGAGTTGGATGCAGTGATTCTGCACAGAAACTTTGACCTTCTATCCAGAAAGTAGCTTGAATATCCTCGGGGAGCTTTCTGATGAAGATGGCAGCAAGACTTTAGGAATCCTGTGACCTCGAATTTCAATCCTGGCTGTCCCACAGGGTGCTCAGCCTTAAGAGGTCTCAGTTTCTGTGTCTGGAAATAGACTACACCTGCTTCAGATCGTGCTGACCAGCTGAGTTGGTCTGCACTCATTGCCCGCCTCCCCCGCTTGCTGTTTATTTCAGCTTGGTGATGCCGTCTGACTTCCCCCTGTCCCATTTTTCTCATCTGGAGAGGACAGGCCTAATCCTCACCACATTAAGTTGGATGGATTGGGCCAGTTGATGCACCTAAGAACTTAGAACAGGCTGAGTATGGGGCCTCATACTTGTAATCGCAATACTCTGGGGAGGATGAAGCGGGAAAATCGTTGGAGGCCAGAGGTTCGAGACCAGCCTGGGCAACATGGGAAGACCCCCATCTCTAGTTACAGAAAAAAGGAGGGGTGCTTAGAACACCACCTGGTACTCAGTAAATGCTCCATAGTGGTTGGTGGGGATCACTATCATTCAAGTAATTCCCATGGGTTGTTGAGAGATTTGAGGATGTGAAAAAAATCCTAGAACAGTGCCTGGTACACAATAAGCATTCCGTAAGTGGCAGTGCGGGTACAGTCTTGCGGATGCATGCTCTTGTGCGCTCTCTCTGCCCCTCTCTTGGGTCCCTCTCCCTCTTAACTTTCTTTTCTTTGTTGAGGAAGAATTCCTAGCTGGGCACTGTGGCTCATGCCTGTAGTCCTAGCACTTTGGGAGTCCAGGGCAGGTGGATCACAAGGTCAGGAGTTCAAGATGAGCCTGGGCAAGACAGTGGCCCCATCTGTACTGAAATTAAAGAATTAGCCGGGCACAGTGGCAGGAGCCTGTAATCCCAGCTGCTCAGGAGGCTGGGGCAGGAGAATCATGTGATCCTGAATGGCCAAGGTTGCAGTGAGCCAGGATTGCCCCACTGCCCTCCAGCCTGGTAACAAAAACTCCGTCTCAATATAACAAACAAAACAAAACAAAAACTTCTTTTTTCTTTCTCTTTGCTGCCATCCTAAGAGCGCAGGAGAGAGGGGACTAACCCTAAGACCAGGCGATTTATTTTTCTCATGCTCATTTCTGTTGAATAATTACCATATTGACTCTGAATTTATTATACTACAAGAATGACTTGATGTGGAATCTCATGAATTTAAACATTAATGTAAGATAAATTGAATTCCTCGAATACAACTGGATGTGTTTCCGTATGATGAATAAGAAATTTTCCAAATAAAATCTGCATCTCTGATGTTCCATTTTTGCATGAATGGCAGAAATCTGTGAGGATACTTGATAAGGTTAAAATATGATTGCACTGTAATAGATTAGCCATGCTATAAACTAATGTTTTAGTGTGGGGAGAAAGCAGTTTGGGGGCAGACTTTAGTGGATAAAAAGTGAAGGTTTCTTTTTACGTATTTATCGAGTCTCTTAGTGACCTTTAATTGAACACCAGTTGATAAAAGATATACCTTCGTAAAGAGGACACTCCTTTTTATGTTTTTTAAGTTGATCAATTTTGTTAGAGGGTTTTTTGTTTTGTTTTGTTTTGCATCTACTTTAATCTCATTTTCTCCGAAAGCTCTTTTCTTCAGTATGATATATAAAGTGCTGTCCTCCAAACCAGGCCAGAGGAAGTGGTCACAGATGAAGCAAGTAAATCTATTAAGGAAGAAATGGGAAAACCGTGTTGTGCACCTTATCTGACCCAGCGTTATCACTGGAGGAAAAGCGCTTAGAGGGAAGAGAAGTTTTCTCAGTTGACGCAGACTCTGTGTGTTGACAGCCGGTGACTTCCTGAGGGTTACTCATTACAGTTGAGCAGGGCGATCTTTTCAAAGCCTGAATGTGACCCTGTCACTCCCTTGTTCTCCAGTGCTTTCAGAATAAAAGTATAATCTGTCTCAGAGAGCCAGGCTCAGAGTATCCACTGCCAGCCCCACCCTTCACTGCCCACCAGCCATCTTCTTCCCCCTCCTCCCTCTTTCGAGATCTTTCTGATCCCTCAGGGGCCAGCTTCCCTTCCTCCCAGGGGTGTGGGCTTATGCCAGCCTCCCACCTGGATCTCTCGTCACTCTTACCTGGTGAGCCCTTCCCTGGTCTTTGGATCCCAGCTGGGCTTCCCTTCTGCAGGAATGCCTGCCCTGAAACTTCAGGCCTTCCCATTGCCCCTCCTACAGCATTGGGCACTCCTCATGGGAGGCAGTAATTCCACTAGTAATTTGCATACATTTCTAAGCAGTTTTGAGTAATGCGTCTTATTTCCGCGAGACTCCGTGCTCTGTAGGGGAGAAATCTTAACTGCTTTTTGCTCATCAATTTCTCCCCAGCACCGAGCTCCGTACTGGCACGTGGTAGACCCTTGAGAAGATGAGTGAACACCTCTAAGCCATGCAGATTTGAAGAACCAAGGGAAGGTACAGGTGGCATGGGACCACAGTCAGAAAGTAATTTGGCTTCAGGAGGAAGGCCAGTGACTCACAGATGGGGTGCTAGCACTGTCCCTTGATCCTTGAAGTAAGAAAGGAATAATACAGGTGGTCACAGGATAATACAGATTTCAGATAGCAGTTTTATATGACTGGAGGCTTTGGGCTGATAAGGTCCTGAAAAAACAGGTGTGGCCCAAGCTGGCTAAGACGGACTGGACCCAGCATGATGCTGAATTCCACCTAGGTTTTACATAGGACCTCATGTTGTGTTCGTTATTGTCCCGAGTCACACCGTGTGACTCGGGACGATAATGAATGACTTAGGATGTGGACGAGTATGTCGTGAGACCCTGGGTGACCAGCATCATGAGTTCAGTGAACACCTCTATTGGGTGTAAAAATGGGTGGCATTGAGTGGTCACGGTGGCTCACGCCTGTTCTCCCAGCACTTTGAGAGGTTGAGGCAGGCGGATAGCAAGGTCAGGAGATCGAGATCATCCTGGCCAACATGATGAAGCCCCTGTCTCCACTAAAAATACACACACAAAAAAGTAGCTGGGTGTGGTGGTGGCACGTGCCTGTAATCCCAGCTACTCAGAAGGCTGAAGCAGGAGAATTACTTGAACCCAGGAGGTAGAGGTTGCTGTGAGCTGAGATCGTGCCTCTGCAATCCAGCCTGGTGACAGAGCAAGACTCCATCTCAAAAACAAACAAAAAAAATGGGTGACACGACAATTCTAAGACATTTCTACCCTTTTCCCAGAATTTTCATGAATATTCCTCCCCTCGGTTAAAGAAACCCATAAAGGTAGCAGCCCCAAACCCTCTTAGGCCTCACTCTCTCGATAGTCCCCCGGCACTCCCTTTTCTTGAGTGTGTAATTTTCCCTTTGTAATAAATCTCCATACTTAACACTGTTTTCTGACTTACCCTTGAATTCCTTCTTTAGAGGGTGTCAAGAGCCTGGACACCAGCTGACATCAAAGTGCCACCAGCATTGAGGGTCTTCCCCCAGCTCACCAGTATCAGTAGAGTCCCTATAGGTAATTGTCTAGTGAGTGGAAGGTGGACGTAGAAGTTTCAAGAAACTAAAGAAGTGCTAGATGTGTCATTTGACTCCATAGAATAGCATTTTAAAGACAGTTAATGAAATGTAGTCAGCAAAAAATAGCATAAAAGGAGAAACCTGAGAAGTTCTACTTTTAGGAATTTAATCTACATAAATACGTCTATAGGGGAGCAGGAATATGTTAGGAAGTAAATTCAGTGTAAAAAAGTAAGCACGACTTGTTAAACAAAAACGGATATTTGCATAATCATGTGGATGGTATGAATTTTTTTTTTTTTTTTTGACACGGAGTCTGACTTTGTCACCCAGGGTGTACTGCTTTGGCACAATCTCGGCTCACTGCAACCTCCATCTCCTGGGTTCAAGCAATTCTTCTACCTCAGTCTCCTGAGTAGCTGGGATTACAGGCACCTGCCACCATGCCCAGCTAATTTTTGCATTTTTAATAGAGACACGGTTTCACCACATTGACTAGGTTGGTCTTGAACTCCTGATCTCAGGTGATCCAACTGCCTCCCAAAGTGCTGGGACATGAGCCAATGCACCTGGCCCTTTTTTTTTTTCTTTTTTGAGATAGAGTTTGACTCTCGTTGCCCAGGATGGAGTGCAATGGCGCAGTCTCCACTGACTGCCACCTCCACCTCCCGGGTTCAAGTGATTCTCCAGCCTCAGCATCCCGAGTAGCTGGGAATACAGGCATGCACCAATATGCCCAGTAATTTTTTATATTTTTAGTAGAGACAAGGTTTCACCATGTTACCCAGGCTGGTCTTAAACTCTTGACCTCAGGTGATCTGTCCACTTGGCCTCCCAGAGTACTGGGATTACAGGCATGTACCACCCACACTCGGCTGAATGTATCTTCTTAACGCGTGTGAAGACATTAGTATCTAAGAAGAGATTGTGCGTTCTGATATATACAACAGGGAAAGTCTAAAATAATACAGATTACTCCTGGTTCCTGACATTAACATTTCATGAGGGAATATTCCACTTTCTTTTTTCTGCTTATCTTCAAATTTTAATAACTAACAAAAAGTAATCATAGGTCAAAGAAGAAAAATGTCACAGGAACCCTAAGAGGAAAACCTTAGAAAGATGAGCAGGAGAAAACCATCCTCTATACCGGTAGTTCTCAACTGAGACGATTTTGTTCCCCGAGGGGACAGCTGGTAGTACCTGGAGGCATTCTGGTTTGTCAAAGTGGGATGGGGCAGTTGCTGTAGACATCTAGTTAGTAGAGGCCAAGGGTTCTGCTGAACATACCACAGTATGTAGAACCGCTTTCACACAAAGACTTCCCAAAGCCAAAATGTCAACAGTGCCTAGGGGAAGAAATGTTGCTCTATGCTGGTTAAAATACGGTACTCTACTCTTTCTATTCTGGTAATTTTAGGGGGATGAGATCCTCTGTTGACATGGTAAGGGATTGAGAGAGTCATCCATATAAAATCTGTGTTGACTTTGAAATACCCAAGTCACTCATAAAATTCTTCAAGATGTTACTCTCCCATGTCCTGGCCAGTTTGATGTTTCAGCAGCCAGATAGAATTGGTCCTATGGTCTGTTGTGAATCCGTGGATATTTTATTTAATGGCAGTATCTAAGAATTCTCCAAATGTGGATACCATATCACTTTAAGCCTTTTCCCAATTCATCTCACTCTTAGTCTTCTAGTCAAATGTATCTCAAACTCCATCTGAAGTAGAGCTGGACAGATTCATACCACTCTGTTATCACTAAGGTTCGTTTTATTTGCAAGCAGTTTTGCTCATTAAAATGTCATTAGCATATTTGGAGGTGGGGAATGAGAGGAGACAACACAGCTTAGTCTTACTTTAAACTTTGCCTTGACTTGGTTGAATTTTAATTCCATTTGGGTCCAAGCTGTAAACTTACAGAAATAACTTCCTGGGCTCTTCTGTTTCTTCCAGTGTATTGTTAGATGATACATATTTTCTAGATTTTACTGAGTTAATATATTTTAGTTCTGTTATCTATACATAAAATAGAAATACCCTGAAACATGTGTAACCACACAATTATACCTCAGCAAACCTCCAACCAGATGCCCACTATATATTATTTACTTAGCCTAGTAAATTTCTGTTTTTAGGTATAAGAGATTTCCCCTCTGATTATTACATCTAGACATGGGCAACTGTTCAATTATTTTAGTAACTCAAAAAATTACTTTGAGCAAGAGCCAGGGCTGTGGGAAGTGTCCTCAAATGGAAGAGTTTTAAGCATTTTTTTTTTTTTTTGAGACAAACTCTGGCTCTGTGGACCAGGCTGCAGTGCAGTGGCACAATCTCAGCTCACTGCAATCTTTGCCTCCGAGGTTCAAGCAATTCCCTGCCTCAGCCTCCCGAGTAGCTGAGATTACAGGCATGCTCCACTATGCCCGGCTAATTTTTCATAATTTTAGTAAAGATGGGGTTTCACCATCTTGGCTATGCTGGTCTTGAACTCCTGACCTCATGATCCACATGTCTCGGCCTCCCAAAGTGCTGCGATTACAGGTGTGTTTCAGGCATTTTTTCAATACAAAGAAGATAACTTGCAATCACTTCCATTATTTGTAACTCATCACCTTCATTCATCTCTTGGGTTTGAGAAGAGCTGGGTCCTTGGACAATTATTTTTTCCATTTGCACATCTTTGGGAGGGAGGCACAGTGGGAAGAACAAGACCCAGCACTTGGGGAATGTTTATAATCGTCTCCAGCTGTGAATACTGGAAAGCATCATTTATGCAGTGAAGGGAATAGGAAAAGCAGTATCTTCTTAAAAAACAGCCTCTAGTTGTCTCCAAAAGGGTGGAATAAAATTGCTGTTGCAAAAACGGGAATATACGGAATGGTATCACCAATTAAATAAAATACTTTGGAATTAATTGACAACCTGCACTAAAGAATATAATTGCGTATTAATCAACCATTTGCAGATAAAACTGAATGCTATTTATTATGTTAGGATAAAACTTTTTCCTGATCTTTCAAAGCCTGGGATTCAACTTTGTTCATAAAATCACCTTCAGAAATGAATGCATTGTATTTGTGTGTGAGGATCCCAAGCGAATAAATAAGCAGGAGTTTCTGAAGGGAACAACACAGTGGGATTTATCTTGAAAAGAGCAATTGCTGACATATGTCACATGTCATTACCGGAGAGTTGGCGACAGTATTATTCATTATGTGGTTTCAGAGTGTTCTAAATTAGAGAAATGGATTATTGGAAGCGGATGATTTCCCCAGATTGCTACTTAATAGTGACTGAGGGGTCTGCATTACTCATATTTGCAATGAAAATGGTGCCAAAACCCAGCAGTGGCTGACTGAAATGAAATGTAAGACCTATTGGGTATTATCTTGAGATGCTGCCTAATTGTATGCCTCTTGCTTAGTGTAAATGTCCTGGGGTCTCGGAGGCTGGGTGCTTGCAGCAACTGCAGATGGGAAGTGAAAGTTTCTAAGTTATTTACCTCTTTGTTTCTTCCTGCCTCCTGGCTGCCAGGTCTGTGTGTGCAGTGCAGTAATTACTTTACCAGCTCAAAGTAAGTTTCTCCACTTGCCCTTTTCCATTCCGGGGAAGGGTTTATCTTTGCGGCTCTCTGGAACTGTCCCTACCTGTTTGGAGCTGCCAGGCTCCTGCTCTGAAGTGAGCAGGCCAGTTACTCTTTTCATTCATTTAGTCATTCAATAGGTAAGTTTCTCAACTATGTATCAAAGCCAGTGCTAGACCCTGGTTCTGGATTGACAAGCAAAGTAGCGTATCTGCATTTCTGCAGCTTTCAGCCTCTGGGGAGACAGATGTCAAAAGTACAGTCATTTAAATCGATATGTGACTCCTGCTCACCTCATTTAAAACTAATGTTGTAACTCACCACTAGCCGTTACTGGCCTCCTTTCTCTTATTCACATATTTCAGCTTCTTTTCAACCTCAGGGCCTTGGCACTTAGTCCTCTTCCTGGAAAAATTTTACCCTGGCACTCACCTACTCATTCTTCAAACTAGCTAGCTTGCTTGCTTGATTGATTGATTGACTGACTGACAGACTGAAACAGAGTCTTGCTGTGTTGCACAGGCTGGAGTGTAGTGGTGAAATCTTGACTTACTGCAACCTCCGCCTCCTGGGTTCAAGAGTTTCTTCTGCCTCAGTCTCTCTGAGAACTTGGAATTACAGACTCTGATTCCCACACCTGCCTAATTTTTTGTATTTCGAGTAGAGACAGGGTTTCGTTATGCTGGTCATGCTGGTCTCAAACTCCTGACCTCAGGTGATCCACCCACCTCAGCCTCCCAAAATGTTGGGATTACAGCCATGAGCCACCGTGCCCAGCCTCAAGCTTCATTTTAGCTGCCACCTTCTCAGGGAGCCCCTCCTTGAATTATTTCCCAGCCTAGAATGGCAGCCTGCCCACCTGCTCCCTGACAGTCTGGCTGATTGTTTCCTTCACTGCACTTATACATCCGTTAATACCTTGTTAAAGTTACGTGTCACAGGGCAGAGATTTTTGTCTTCCTCATGTCTTGCCGTCGGCACCTTGAATTGACTGGGTGGTAAATAGACATTTGTCGTGAACAGAGAAAGACTCTCAATGCTATGGAATATTATAATGAACAGACTCAATTTGGATGGAAAGTCCAGGGATGGCTTCTGTGAAGGACTGGCATTTAGGTTGATGGGCACGTAGGAACCGGACAGGAGAGAAAGGGCAAGGAGCAGTGCAGACGGAGGAGACAGCGTGGGTACAGCTTGAGGAGGGGAGGGACCTGGCAAGGTTGACGAATCTGCAGAAGAGCGCGTCCAGAGTGATCTGGGAAGGAGCTGCAGACATCAGCCTTGGAGGTGCCAGAGGGTTTGGACTCTGTTGTGAGTACACTGGGAAGACACTGGAGGGATTTAAAGGATGGGGTTACCTGATCCAATAAATATTTTAATTATTTTATTTCGTTTTACTTTATTATTTTTGAGGTGTAGATTTCCTCTTCCATGTGGCCTGGAGTGCAGTGGTGCAATCTCAGTTCACCACAACCCCTGCCTCAGCCTCCCCAGTAGCTGCCATCACAGATGCCTGCTACCACATCTGGCTAAGTTTTTTTTTTTTTTTTTTTTTTTTTTTGTATTTTTAGTAGAGATGGGGTTTCACCATGTTGGCCAGGCTAGTCTTGAACTCTTTACTTCAGATGATTTGCCTGCCTTGGCCTCCCAAAGTGCTGGGATTATAGGCATGAGCCACTGCACCTGACCCTGATCCAATCAATATTTTAATAAAATCCCTTGGGCTAGTGTGAGAAGACTTGTTTGGGAGGGGAAGAGTCCATGGATGCCTACAGCCTTACCTGGCGCAGAGAATGCTGCCAGTAACTGTTGACTGAATGAATGAATGAATGAATGAATAGGAGATATCAGTAACTGATTTGTTCCAAAAAAGAAATCTTTGAGAATCTTGAAGGTTTTTTTTTTTTTGGGATGACTAAGCAAGGGTAGACAGACTGTTGTCATTCATAAATCTCATAATAATGAGAATTATAAAATTTAGAATAATATTGTCGTCATGCTAAAATGATACCTGGAATCAAGCATCATCTTTCTTTGGCCTGTGACTGCTAGTGAGACATCGTTGCATTTACTCGGGTAACTTTGACTCCGAAAGTCCTTCTTAAATGTTTTCTTTTTCTCCTTCTGCTGTTTGTGACTTTGTCCATCTGGAAGTCAAGTTTGTTTTGGCCAGTTAACTTCAGAGGCCTGATTTCTCTTGTAAAGATGGCTCCATTCGTGAGCACTGTGGACTAAGCTCTTCAAGCACAGCTGCTACAAGGTTTCCCTTTCTGTATCTTTGTGAGTTTCAGCATCCAAAGCTAGCCCTGATGAAGGCACGGACTCCTTGGTATTTTACGCTGCGTAATGAGGACCAGAAAAGATGTAGGACCTATATTAGTTAAAGTGACACAAGCTTCAGAATCACATTAACTTTCAAATCAGTGCCTTAATGCAATTTAAGTTTCTATCTTCTCGGTCCGGCATGGTGGTCATAACTGCAATCCCAGCACTTTGGGAGGCCAAGGTAGGAAGATCACTTAAGACCAGGAGTTCGAGACCAGCCTGGCCAACATGGAGAAACCCCGTCTCTACCCAAAATACAAAAGTAGCTGGGAAGGGTGGTGGACGCCTGTAGTCCTAGCTACTGGGAGGCTAAAGCAAAAGAATAGCTTGAACCTCAGAGGTAGAGGTTGCAGCAGTAAACCCAGACTACACCATTGCACTCCATCCTGGGTGATAGAGTTAAGACTGTCTCAAAAAAAAAAATTTTTTTTTTCCTTCTTACTCGTATCTCTAAATGGGTGTCCTGATGGATGGACAGTTCTACTCCATAATGTGATATAGGGATCCAGGCTCCTTCCATAGGTGGTTTCACCTTGATGGTTGCCAAAGAAAGAGGATTACATGGGCTGAGCCTAACATGATACAGAGCAGCAACTTCACTCACATTCTGTTGGTCAAAAGTGTCATCTGGTCACACCTAACTGCAAAAGAAGCTCAGAAATACAGTCTTTGTCCCTGTCCCCGGAGGAGAAAAGAAATAGGTACTAAGTAGCTGGCTCATTTCTGCCATTGGATGCCCACTACAGAAACAGGAGATAGTCACGCATTCCTTTTCTATAGTTTTATCATTTCTAATGAGTGAATTATTAATATGTCACTAGGTAACATATTATTGATTATGTTAGTCATTTTTTTCCTCATCATTTCTTGAAAAAGAAATTGTTGGACAGTTCTCACTTTCCATCCAGCTCCTTAAAATCTGTTTTACAAACAATGAGATAATTAAGGATTTTCAGCTCTACAGTTGAATTACACCACAGAAAGAAAGATGCTTTTGAAGTTAGAAACTGAAACACACAGCAACAGAAGCAACCAGAGACCCCATAGGGTTTTAACCTTGTTTTGTTGGATTTCTCAACAAACTCCTGATTTGTTTGGGGATTCAGCTTAGCTCTGTGGAGAGGTATCTTGATTTCCGTGTCACTTTAAAACTTCCTCCTACGTGAGTTAGCCTTAGGGTGTGACCCGGAGTGACACCTTCAAATGGGAACCTTTTATGCCTAGAGAAATCAGATCATCTTTCAAGACCTGCCTTAAGGGGTATATCTTCCATGAAGCTCGTACAGCCGTTCTCTCACTCCGTTTCGGGATGACTGTTCCTTTCTGTGCCCCCTCATTTATCCTATGTAAACTATGATAGCTCTTCCACTACGATAATTTAGTTCTTTGTGTTTGTTTTCTTAAAGTGTAACACCCGTTCATTACAGAATATTTAGAAGTTACAGATTTTGTTAAAGACCAAGTAAAAATTATGTGTGAGTCATTGATGCACAGTACTGATTGCTGTGCAACACTGGCTGTAAGGTTAGATTGAGAGCTTGTTGAAGGTAGGCACTGTGTTTCTTTTATGCTTTCAGCATTGAATCACCATTGCCAAGCAAAGAGCCTAACACACGTTACCTCCATATTAATAGAAGGATGCAAGGTGGCTGGATGGATGGATGGATGGATGACCCATGTAGCTCCTCACAGATGAGCACAACCTATTTACCCTGTTTTGTTTGATTTTTGTTTGTTTTGAGATGAAGTCTCACTCTGCTGCCAGGCTGGAGTGCAGTGGCGAGATCCTGTTTCACTGTAACCTCCGCCTCCTGGGTTCAAGCGATTCTCCTGCCTCAGCCTCCCAAGTAGCTGGGACCACAGGTGCACGCCACCACACCCAGCTAATTTTTGTATTTTTTAGTAGAGGTGGGGTTTCACCATGTTGGCCAGGTTGTTCTCGATCTCTTGACCTCATGATCTACGCACCGTGGCCTCCCAAAGTGCTGGGATTACAGGTGTGAGCCACTGTGCCTAACCTACCCTGTTTCTAGAGTAAGCCCAGGACATGGTAAAGATTAATTGGAAATGACATATATTGGTTAACGGTAGCCAGAGCAGTACAGAGAGTTCCCTTGTTTGCAAACAGTTCAGTTTTAAGCTGCTCAGGAAAGCTGGTTTTCTGAGTTTAAATGACTGAAACCGGGTTAGGTTGTACTAGGCAACATTCAAACTGTGGATCTGTTTTGACATCGCGTGTTGCTCACTCATCTGAGTGTGCTGCTAGTCTATACCACAAGGTGGATCCCGATCCAGGCTGCTTCCAATTTGTAGCTGTGCCCACCTGGCAGATGCTGATAAGGAAATGGAGTCAGAGCCAGAGCTTTCAGGCTCTCTGTGATGGACATAACTTCCAATCGTAGTCCAGCAGCTATGATAGTAGTCACTCAGCATCACCTAACAGCAAGAGTCTTTTGAGCGACCAGGAAAGAGAAGAGAGCTAGACATGGATGAACACGTAGTCTACCAACATGACCGCGACTTACACAGTACTGATTAATTAGGAGACACTATAATATAAATGGTTTAGCATGTGAGTACCGGGGTCAGACTGCCTGGTTTTGAGCCTTTACTGGGAACCATTTGTGCGGTCTTGGGCAAATCGCTCAATCTGCCTAAGCCTCACTTGCCTTGTTCATTGAAAACTGAGAATAATAGTAATTTTCATTAAATAATAGGCTAGTCACTGAATGTGGGTATCATGCAAGTTCAGATAAATGTTAGTTATCTTTAAAAGTTCATGAATACTTATCATAATGGTCATTATCACAATCCTGTTACCTTTGGTAGAAGTGGTTGTGATGAGGTAGGACTCCACTTCAGACCAGATTGAAGACTGGCTGAAACAGTAGGGAGGCACTTAAAGCATGCCCAACAGCAACATAGCATTTTACCATGATCACAGAAACACCTAGAAGTCACCGCCCCTTTTTAAAAATCTTTTTGTTTAAGCACTGGGATACATGCACAGAGTGTGCATGTTTGTTACATAGGTACACATGTGCCGTGGTGGGTGGCTGCACCCATCAACCTGTCATCTAGGTTTTAAGCCCCACATGCATTGGGTATTTGCCCTAATGTTCACCCTCCCCTCACCCCTCACCCCACAACAGGCCCCTCCTGTGTGTTGTTCCCCTCCCTGTGTCTATGTGTTCTCATTTTTCAACTCCTACTTTTGAGTAAAAACACGTAGAGTTTGGTTTGTTCCTGTGTTAGTTTGCTGAGAATGATGGCTTCCCACTTCATCCATGTCTCTGCAGAGGACATGAGCTCATTCTTTTTTATGGCTGCATAGTATTCCATGGAGTATATGTGCCACATTTTCTTTATCCAGTCTTTCATTGGTGGGCATTTTTGTTTACCACCCCTTTTCTAGAAAGCTCTGCTTTTAATTGCATGCAATTACAAGTAGATATAAATACAACTGCAGAATTGCTTCTGAGCTGTCCCTCTGCACACACTGCCTGTGAGGTAGGCCTGTTGTGCAAGGAGCAGCCCCTCTGCTGCTGTTGACTGCCGCTTAGATAAAAGTTGCTGTCTACCACCAGTGGTTTGCTCTTGAATTCTTCATTGGGCAAAGCCAAGAACCTTCCCAAGCTAAGCCCCACTTTGGGGGCCTGCCCATCCTGCATCAGTAACACCTTCACTTGCATCCTCAAGGAGTCTCAATTAGCACCGTACACATGGACATTCCTCCAAAGAATACAGCAGAATACTCCATTCTCAGCTTTTCAGGTGCTTCAGTCATGTTCTGTAGGAAAAATCACACAGAGAATCTCACCCACACATAAAGGTTCCTTTTTTTGTTTTTTTCTTGAGACAGAGTCTCGCTCTTTTGCCAGGCGCCAGGATGGAGTGCAGGGGCACGATCTCAGCTCACTGCAACCTCTGCCTCCTGGCTTCAAGCAATTCTCCTGCCTCAGCCTCCCAAGTAGCTGGGACTACAGGCATGTGCTACCACACCCAGCTAAATTTTTTTTGCATTTTAGTAGAGACAGGGTTTCACTGTGTTGGCCAGGATGGTCTCCATCTCCTGACCTCCTGATCTGCCCACTCGGCCTCCCAAAGTGCTGGGATTAGAGGCATGAGCCACCACACCTGGCTCACATAAAGATTCTTCATTATTAAATGCCATGCAAGACTGTGCAGCAGTTTTTGTTTTTTCTTTTTCGTTTTTAAAATTACACTTTAAGCTCTAGGATACGTGTGTAGAATGTGCAGGTTTTTACATAAGTATACACGAGCCATGGTGGTTTGCTGCACCCATCAACCTGTCATCTACATTAGGTATTTCTCCAAATGCTATCCCTCCTCTAGCCCCGCGCCTCCCGACAGGCCCCAGAGTGTGATGTTCCCCTCCCTGTGTCCATGTGTTCTCGTTGTTCAACTTCCACTTATGAGTGAGAACATGTCATGTTTGGTTTTCTGTTCCTGGTTTGGTTTGCTGAGAATGATGGTTTCCAGCTTGATCCATGTCTCTGCAAAGGACATGAACTCATCCTTTTTTATGGCTGTATAGTATTCCATGGTGTATGTGTGCCAAATATTCTTTATCCGGTCTGTCATTGATGGGCATTTGGGTTGATTTCAAGTCTTTGCTATCGTGAATAGTGTGGCAATAAACATACATGTGCATGTGTCTTTCTAGTAGAATGATTTATAATCTTTTGAATATATACTCAGTAATGGGATTTCTGGGTCACAAGGGGAGGGGACCCATCCATCGTTTTCTTTTTTTGTTTATTTTTGAGACCAAGTCTCACCCTGTCACCCAGGCTGGAGTTCAGTGCCGCTATCTTGGCTCACCAAAACCTCCACTTCCTGGGTTTAAGTGATTCTTCTCCCTCAGCTTTCCAAGTAGCTGGGATTACAGGTGCCTACCACCGCACACTGCTAATTTTTGCATTTCTTGTAGAGATAGGATTTTACCATGTTGGCCAGGGTGGTCTGGAATGCTGACCTCAAGTGATCCACCCGCCTTGGCCTCCCAAAGCGCCGGGATTACCGGCATGAGCCACTGTGCCTGGCGCCTCATTTTCACCATAGCTGCCTCAGTCAGAAAATGATAAGTTCTCACTCTGCTATTAACCCCACTGACTCCGTCTGGGTGGAAAGGCTTGGGTTCTCAGCTGCATTGCTGCTGTGGAAACATCGACAGACTCAATAAACGCCCTGAAATTTAACATGCCTCTGCTGTCTGCTGAACAGCTTTGGGGCCAAATAGGTTTCTTTTATTATGGACAGAAAGGCCAAGTGAAATTTTAATCAGACAGACAAGGAGGGTATCTGAGAACAGTGAAATGCCAGCCCTGCTGGTATTTCCACAATATTGAACTTGTCTTTCAGGGGCCTTGGAAGTGATTTCAATTAGCTGTGAGACACACAGCCTGTGTTTTTGCAAACTGTCCTATTTTTAATTAAGATGCTGTTCGCTGGGATATTAGAAGGCATGTGATTATTCTTGTAATATGCAAACTGTAGAAGAGAAAATTAAGCAGTTAAAACATTAGTGTTTAGAAAGCGCATTGTTCTCATAGCTAATATCACTTCATGTACTCATAGCTATCATCCGATCACTCTTCTTGATATATGGGGTATTATTCCCCTTCCATCCCAATCTCTGGATGTCTTGACTTTCAGTTGTGTTGTATATATTTGCTTTAACATATGTTGAGACTGTTTCCCTGTTTTCTTTTTTAAATAATGTAATATTTGGTATAAACACAGTAATGTCTAGAGAAAATATGGACACTGGGAAGGATAATACAACCAAAATCTCTGATTAAAACATTTATCAATACTACCGAATTGACTTGCTTGCTTCTTGGTGAGTTTATTTTTTCATGGAGAGAATCAAGCACCATTTTGCCAGTTAAGGTACATAAAGGTACACCATAAATCACTGGAATTTTAAGAACAAAAAGAAGTCTTTTTTGTTTTGAGATGGAGTTTTGCTCTTGTTGCCCAGGCTGGAGTGCAGTGGTGCAATCTCAGCTCACTGCAGCCTCTGCCTCCCAGGTTCAGGTGATTCTCCTGCCTCAGCCTCCTGAGTAGTTAGATTACAGTCATGTGCCACCAAGCCCAGCTAATTTTTTGTGTTTTTAGTAGAGATAGGGTTTGTCCATGTTGGCTCTGCTGGTCTTGAACTCCTGACCTCAGGTCATCTGCCTTTCTCAGCCTCCCAAAGTGCTGGGATTATAGTTGTGAGTCACTGTGCCCAGCCACGGTCTTTCTTTCTTTAAAGCTTTGTTCATCTGTTAGTCACACAGAACACATTGAAAGACCTTCTGAAAAATAAAAAGGCAACTTCAGGGTGTGAAGGGCAGCAGGGCCAGCTCTGACATTGATTCACTTGTTCACTGGTCTCTGCATTTAAAGATGCCTCAACTAGTTCCTCCATTCCATGATTAAATATGGGGTATGATCACAGTCTTCTTTAAGCTATAATTAGTATGATTAACTGCTATTGTCTCAATGTTTATGTCCCCCCAAATTTGTGTGTTAGAATCGTAACCGAAGGTGATGGTATTAGAAGATGGGATATTTGGGAGGCAATTGGGTCCTTAGCCCTCATGAATGGGTTAGTGTCCTTATAAAAGAGGTTTCAGAGACCCCTCACCGCTTCCATCATGTGACGCTGGAGTTAAGAAGCATGTCTACGAGGAAGTGGACGCGCACCAGACGTCAAATCTGTCAGCGCCTTGAGCTTAGCCTCCAGAACTGGTTGAAATAAACTCGTTTTATGCAAGCTACCCAGTCTTTGGCCTCCTCCTCACAGCCCGAACAGACGAAGGCAAGGATTATTATAATATTTAGTTAGACATATTATAATAATGGTCAGTTATCCTGCCCATAATCCTGGGATTCTGTTGAGAATTTGATAAGGGCATTAGATTTTGTTTGAGTGCGCGTGGTTGTAGACGGCAAACTGGCCTTCAAGAATGTCAGACAGGGATTCACTTGAATAGCCGCACTCACAAGGAACTCAGAGGCATCTGCAAGGTGTTTTCATTGTCATCCTGCTTTCCACGTTTTTGTCCCTTTTGTTTCCTTGAGAATAAAACCCTCATGCAGGCTGAGTGGAAGCGGAGACTCAGTAAGACCGCAGAGCTTGATGATTTTCTGAAGAACCTAACCTCAGGCTAATGAGGCGAGTATTACCACTGGCCTTTCTGCGAGGAGCTGTCCACCCACAGTTGAAGAGCTAATTTTACTCTCAACACTCTCACCAACGCTTTTGGTTCCTGCTGACTCTTGACTAGTAAAGGAGTGCCTTAGCCCTTTGGGGAAAATGGTGGAGGCAACATCAGGGCATAGGAAACGGATGTCATCTCACCTGTACTCAACCTGGACCATGCAGCGTATGGATTCCATCCTCAAGCCAGTGAATATCACTGTCTTCATGTGAATGTTCTTCAAGTAGAATTCTTAAGCATGAAAAAATTGCAACTTAATGTTAGCTAATTGAATAGTCTCAGCTGAATAATATCTCTGACCTAGTATCCTTCCAGTGGTATATATTCTTCTCTAAAGAGACGAAAACGTCTTTCTTAATTATTGTTTTCTGATCAGAGAAGCACGCTCCCATCTTTGGAAAGACAAATACTTTGTGCCTATGTAGAGAAGAAATTTTCTCCTTATTTAATCCAGTCGCTTAAAGATTACTCACTGCTTGGGCAACTTTGCTGACCTTGCTCTATATTTATATACAGGTATGAATGTGTGTGTTTTTGTGTTTAGAAAAACAAAGTTGAATCATACATTTTTATCCTGCCCTTTTCAGCTTGATGAATATCTGTATTATCTTTTTAATGGCTCTGCAGTGTTCCATTGTATGGACGTACTTAATTTATGTATCTGGTTTCCTGCTGATGGGCATTGAGGCTATTTTTAAAAATCTATTTTCTTTTTAAAAAAAATTATACTTCAAGTTCTGGAATATGTGCAGAATGTGAAGGTTTGTTACACAGGTATACATGTGCCATGGTGGCTTGCTGGACCTGTCAACCCATCATCTAGATTTTAAGCCCTGTTTGCATTAGATATTTATCCTGATGCTCTCCCTCCACTTGCCCCCAATGCCCGACAGGCCTCTCGGTGTGTTGTTCCCCTCCCTGTGTCCATGTGTTCTCATTATTCAACTCTTACTTAGGAGTGAGAACATGCTGTGTTTGAGTTTCTGTCTCTGTGTTAGTTTACTGAGAATGATGGTTTCCAGCTTCATGCATGTCCCTGCAAAGGAAATGACCTCATCCTTTTTTATGGCTGTGTGGTATTCCATGGTATGTATGTGCCACATTTTGTTTATCCAGTCTATTATTGATGGGCATTTGGGTTGGTTCCAAGATTTGCTATTGTAAATAGGTTGTTTCTTTTTGTTGTTGTTGTTGTTTTTCCCAAAACTTAAGAACACATTTTAAATGTATGATCCGGGAATCAAAATTTTCTGTTAAAATGGATATCTCTTGGGTTAAAAGAATGGGTGAAAATCTTTATTTCTATGAACGTTTTGCAGAGTTGGGCAGAAGTATCAAGTCAGCCGAGGAAGGATGTCGCATGAAGTGGCCATGGTGTCTTATAGAGGAAATAGTTGTGAAGAAAACACATATTCCAGGGTGGAAAAAAATACTCTTTACCTTTTGTATAGCCTACTCTTATTTTCAGTTAATAAAGCTTTACATATATTCCCTCTTCACATAGAAATTGAGTTAGTGGATTTAGGAATGCATCCTTCACTATTCTGTTCCATGCCCAAGAAATAACAGAAACAAGATTTGAATTAGGTTAAAGCTCTGCTGAACTGACTGTTCCCTCAATACCATCATATCCTGTAGAGTGTCTTGCAATATCTAAGAATATGGAATAAAAGTTCCGGAATCCTCCCGTGTCTCACGATTAACAAAGTATATAGCGTTTTCTGTCTGAGCCTTTCCTCAACAGCTTGCTCACGCTCTCGTTTGCTCTCTGTCTGTCTCTGTCTCTCTCTCTCTCTTCCTCAACCCCCTAGTCCATCTCCCTCTCTAAGCCACCATCACCTCTTCCCTGCCTGGCTTTTCTCTAACCCCTCCACCCTTGCCCTTACAGTCCCTTCCCCTTACAGCTTCTGGAGGAATCTTCTTTTTTTCTCTTCCTTCAACTTTAAGTTCAGGGGTACATGTGTAGGATGTACAGGTTTGTTACATAGGTAAATATGTATCATGGTGGTTACATGTTACGTATCACGTAACAGATCATCCCATCAGCTATGTATTAAATTCAGCATTCATTAACTGTTCTTCTGATGCACTCTCGCTCTCTTCCCCCTCAATAGTTCCCCATGTCTGTCATTCTCTCCCATGTGCCTATATACTCTTATCACTCAGCTCCTACTTATAAATAAGAACGTGTGGTGTTTGTTTTTCTGTTTCTGCTTTAATTTGAGGATGATGGCTTCCAACTCCATTCATGTCCCTGCAGAGGACGTGATCTCACTTTTTACGGCTGCATAGTATTCCATGGTGTATGTGTACCATATTTTCTTTATCCAATCTATCATTTATAGGCATTTAGGTTAAGTCCATGTCTTTGCTATTGTGAATAGTGCTGCAGCGAACATACTTATGCATGTGTCTTTAAAAAAGAATGATTTCTATTTCTTTGGATATATACCCAATAATGGGATTGCTTCGTCAAATGGTATTTCTTCCTCCAGGTCTTTGAGGAATCGCCACACCATCTTCCACAATGGTTGAATTAATTTACACTCCCAACGACAGTGTAAAAGTGTTGTTTTTTTCCACAACCTTACCAGTACCTGTTTTTTGTTTGTTTTGTAATAGCCATTTTGACTGTTGTGAGATGATATCTGATTGTGGTTTTGATTTGCATTTTCTAATGATCAGTGATACTGAGCTTTTTTATGTATGTTTGTTGGTTGTATGTGTGTCATCCTTTGAGAATCGTCTGTTCATGTCCTTTGCCCATTTTTTTAATGGAGTTATGTTTCTTGTGTACATTCGATTAAGTTCCTTGTACACTCTGGGTATTAGACCTTTGTCAGATGGATAGATTGTAAAGATTGCCATTCTGTGGGTTGCCTGTTCACTCCGGTAGTTTGTTTTGCTGCACAGAAGCTCTTCAGTTTAATCAGATCCCATTTGTCAAATTTCACTTTTGTGGCAGTTGTTTCTGGCATTTTCATTATAAAATCTTGGCCTGTACTTATGTCCGAAATGGTATTGCCTCGTTTTTTTTCTAGGATTTATAGTTTTGTGTTTTACATTTAAGCCTTTTGTCTTTCTTGAGTTAATTATTGTATATGGCATAAGGAAGAGGTCCAGTTTTAGTTTTCTGTTTATGGCTAGCCAGTTCTCCCAGCACCATTTATTAAATAGAGAATCCTTTCTCCATTGCTTGTTTTTGTCAGGTTTGTCAAAGACCAGATGGTTGGGGATTGCAGTCTTGTTTCTGAGTTCTGTGTTGTGTTCCATTGGTCAGTGTGTCTGTTCTTGTACCAGTACCATGCTGTTTTGCTTACTGTAGCCTTCCAGGGAATCTTCTTAAGAAATCATGCATTTTCTCAGAATACTCTCACTTAGGACCCTTCAGTGGTTTCTCGTTCTACAAGGAGAAAATTTCAGAGATCTCACCAGAACGTTCCAGGCCTTGCTTCTCAGACATGGACCCATGTACCTCCTCCCCAACCCCATACTCTGCGCACACTGGTATTTTATCAGATCCTCCAACAAGCAAGCGTCTTTCATGTTTCAGAGACTTTGTACCTTTCTTTGCCCCTACTGGGATAATCTTGGTCCCAGTGGTGTATGGCTGTTTCCTCTCGTTCTTTATATCTCACTTTAAATGTCATCATCTTAAAACAGGCAAACCTCACCCTGCCGCAGACAGCAGGTGGTTCTTCCTCAGGTGTTACTGATGAAATAACGCACCTCTGCAAAATGTGCCTTTGCATCTGCTTCAGGCCATATTTCTGTCCCACAGCAAGCACTTCAGTTATAATCTGGGCCCATTAATACTTCTTTCTTACCAAAATACAGGCTTCATAAAGATACGACCTGTATTTTTCATGCTTATATTAGAGTTGTTGCCTAGCCCAGAGCCCCTTACACAGTGGCCATCCAAAAGTTGTTGAAGACTGAAGGCTAAGGCAAGATCCTGCCTGTTTTCAGTCTGTGCAATAGCTTTACCTCCTATTACATGAATAGGCCCCGTGATCAGTTCTGTGTCATCAAAAAGTGTGAACACATCACAGTTCCTGACTCAGTCAACAAAGGGTGGCCTCTGAACAGCAGGCCGTATTGCTGAGAACCAGGCCTTTTTCAATAAGCACATGGACAATGAGAATCAGGAGACCGCACTGTTTTACAAGAAGACAACTGGGTCATAATCAGGGAGAGAAAAATAAGACCACAGCACATGAAACATAAAACGTGTAACGTACCAGACAGGGGAGGAACCAAGGGAGCTGTTCTGAGACCTGCCGCAATGCAAGATTAGAGCTACAAATGTGGAAATGCACAGAGACCTTTGCCCCTATGAATCATGTATTGGGAAAACAGTTGAGCATCTACAGACGTCAAATAACCAATAAAATTTCATGAATGGTAATGTTCGCCAGTATCCAGGAGAATAAGGCTGACCTCTGCACATGATCTGCTAACAAAATTAGGTCATTTGTCTTTGATAGGAGATGGCCACTTGCTTATTTTTTATTTATTCATTTGTAAGCAGCTGCTTTAATAAGCCTACAGGATCTTGGTCAGCATGCTCATAAGTTCTAGTAAACCCTGGAAGAAAATTACAGAGGGAAAAACTCCCATTAAATTACCCTAGGAAAAAAATAAAAGAGGTGACGGCTGCAGTTTTATCATGTCTTTGGGGGCAAAGTGATTTCCTTTTTTTCTGTGTTCTTATAGGGGAAAAAGGGAAGGTTTTAAATCACATCGCTGCAAAATAGATTCATTTCTGCCTCTCTTGAAAAGCGAAGTGTCTTTCCTTCCCGGAGAACTTTATCTTTTCTCAATCAAATCCACTCACAGATGGTTGGTTAGTCCACATCTGCCTTGGAGCCATGAAACATGGCAACTCAAAGCCTCCCTTCCAGGGACATAATATTGGTTACAATACTGCATAACAACAACATTTCTTGATATACAGCTTGTATCTCTTACGCTTTTCTTGGTTGGCTGGGGTTGGGCTGACCCAGGCTGGTCTCATTTGGACAGCTCTGTTTCACTCTATGGAGTGTCCTTATAACTGCGAGTGGGTCTTCACTCTGCCCTATGCGTGCGCATTCTGGGGCCCAGTCTAGAGGAAGTGGCCACGTAGACTGGCTCGTGCTCTGTCATCATCTTCACAGCAATGGGGAGCCATAGGGGTTGAGCTGGAAGCCTACCACTGCAACCCACATTTTATTGGCCAAAGCAGGTTATGCAGCTGATTCCACAGTCAAGGTGTAGGGAAGTGTATTCCACAGTCAGTCGCTGAAAAGTTGCATGGCAGAGGGCATGAATGCAAGGGGTAGGAAGAACTAAAGAATTGTTGCCAATACTTCAGTCAACCACAGCGCAACCGCGTGAGTCTGATACAGTTACTTGACGGCGATTGTCCTGATGAGAGCACCTGTCCACCAAATGCTTACGCATTTGTATTCTATTTTAAAACAGTCATGTGTGGCTTGGCAATTAAATAAAATGTAATACCATTTTAGTATGAAGAGAATTATTCCCAGTAAGACTTCTTTCTCTCTCTTTTTTTTTTTTTTTTTTTGAAATGGAGTCTTGCTCCATTGTCCAGGCTGGAGACTAGTGGCACAATTTCGGCTCCCTGCAACCTCCACCTCCTGGGTTCAAGTGGTTCTCCTGCCTCAGCCTTCCAAATGGCTGAGACCACAGACTCCCACCACCACGCCTGGCTAGTTGTTGTATTTTTAGTAGAGATGAGGGTTCACCATGTTGGGCAGACTGGTCTCAAACACTTGACATCAAGTGATCCCCCGATCTTAGCCTCCCAAAGTACTGGGATTACAGGTGTGAGGCACCATGCCAGGCAGAAGGCCTTCTAATGCTGTATGACCCCACAAAGAGGCTGACCACACACAGAGTCCTCGCATGGTGATACACCAAGTGTTGACACCATGGTGAGTTAGGAGCCCAGGACCATTGAAAGGGAGTCACTTCACAGCCATAGCTGATAGTGACCATGTGGAGAAGTGGGCAGAGGATGGCTAGCCTTTCTCATTTGTCTGGAGAAGTTGGGTATCTGCATTTTTTTAAGTGTGAAATTTACAATTTTTGTGTGTTAGTCACTAAAACAACATTTTAGGAAAACATTTTGCGTGCCAGACACACACTTCTGTTGACCACGCATGGCTAGCAGGCACCCTGTTGCCAGCCTCTCTTAGGCTGAAGGCACTATTTGCTATTTTCAGTATTATTGGTCAAATCTAAATAGCTAGGTGGATTTACAGAAAAAAGAAGAGATAGAAAAAAAGATAGATGATAGAACCAAAGAAAGAATGAAAGAAAGAGAAGATGTATGTGTGTGTGTGTGAGTGTGCGCTTGTGTGTGCAAAGAGAGAGAGAAATGATGGAAGGAACGGAGGGAGAGGGGAAGAAAGCAACCTAGATAGACTGATGGCCAGATGGATGGATGGAGAAATAATAGATATCTAACCTTGTATGTGCGGTAACATATGACAAGTCACATTGCCAAGTAGAAGAAAGTCAGTGTTTAAAGAGAGTTTCAGACTCACGAAGGAGCAGGCTCGTGACTGGTGTCAGGGATAATGACCCAGATTAACTGGTTGTATTTCCTTGGGTATCAAAGAGGAACAGAAAACAATAGTGTGGCCAAGAAAAAGACCAGAGAAGGTCTCACCCGGCGTAATTCTGCCTTACTTCATGCACGCTTTACTAGCAACTTGGCTGTCCTGATTCCAAAGCACATTTAGATAGCCCCACGCTTAGCCAGGCTTAGGCTTCCCCGAACATGCAGATTTAGAAAAAGTAAATAGCTGGCCTCAGGAGTGCATCAGACCCTCCAGATTTCTCCTTTCTGATTCGTATATAATCGGCCCTCGAGGGTAAAATGAAGAAACCAGGAAACTTGCTGAACACTCTTGAATGCGGAGGAAACAATTACCCACCTATCAGAAAATGTGTAGACTGTACTGAGCTTTAACACTGAAGAAGTCTTTCTGTGGCACCTAAAAGTTAGCTCCTGAAACATTCTGCTCATTGGCAAAAATTTTGTTCATTTTTAAGAGAAATAGAGTATGACAAAAGTGGAAAAATAGATTCTTCCACGTTAGGTAGAACTGAAAATCCCATTCGGGTGTGGTGACTCAGACCTGTTAACCCAACACTTGGGAGGCTTAGGCTGGTAGATCACTTGAGGCCAGGAGTTCAAGACCAGCCTCACCAATATGGAGAAATCTTGTCTGTACTGAAAAAATACAAAACTTGCCTGGGTGTGCTGGTGTACTCTTGTAGTCCCAGCTACTCTGCAGGCTGAGATAGGAGAATCACTTGAACCTGGGAGGCAGAGGTTGCAGTGACGCAAGATCATGCCAGCACTGCATTCCAACCTGGGCGACAGAGTGAATCTCTGTCTCCAAAAAAAAAAAAAAAAAAAAAAAAAAAAAAGGAGAATTGAAAAGCCCATCTGCCGTGACTATCTCCATCCCCATATCCTTAAGACTCACTTCAGATGCCGTCTCCTCCAAGAAGCCACCTTGATTTTTACCTGCTGAAAAGTCCTCTCTCCCTCTTTTCTCTGTCTGTGGTTCCTTATCTTTCACCCTGCCCTGCTACTTAATTCTCCCTGATTTATAATTGTGTGTGTGTGTGTGTGTGTGTATTTCCCCAGTTGACTGGAAAGGTGTCTTGGATTAGAAAGCTGGGGACTTTATCATTGAAGCTTGCAGTACTATTGATTTTAGTAGATGAACAAGAGTGACAAGTGACATCGTTTTTTTTCCTCAAAGAAATATACCATATACCTCCTTGGACATAAATACCTTCTTAATTGAGTTGATTGAAATGGACTCTTAAGTATTTAGTTTCTTGGATTCTAAAGTAAAATTCGAAGTTCAACCAGGATGCCCTTCCCTTTATCATTCAGTCCTTCATTCAGTGAATTTAATTGTTTCTCAAATGAAGCAGAACCGATTCCTCTCTAGGAGCCTAAAGTGTAGTGTGAAGTGTTAAAAAAAAATAATTGCAGTCTTAGAAATATTGACAGGTCTGAAGAAATTATAAACTAGGGTGTTCCACGAAAGAAAATTAAAGTGAATGTAGTTGGAAGAGAAGTCTGCTTAGGCAGGGTGGTCCTGGAGGGCTTCTCTGAGCAGGTGATGTGCAAGCTGAGAGGTAAATATTGACAGATAACGTGGTTGGGTTGAAAACCTAAAAGGAGAGCGATGTGGCTAAGGTAGAATGAGAGAGAGAAAAGGTGGGAGAGGAAGCTGGAGGAAGAAAGAAGGCCATGTCCGTGCCTACAGAGCTGAGATAACACACCTACTGGCCTGGACAATTAAAGCACTTCTTCATGCACCTTCCAGGAGATTACTCCTCATGTCACTATTTTGCACTATTTCTGTCTTCCATTATTCTAACTCTTCTTACATATAGCTATGCAGAAAAAAATCCATTTGTGGGCTAAAATAAGCAATAGCGGCAATACCAAATGCTGTCAAAGATTACTCAAATGTTTCTGGTGAGAATGTCAAATGACCTAATCATTTTGGAAAATCATTTCTCCTGGTCTTGGAGGACTAATCGGGCACCTGCCATATGACTGAGCAGTTGCACACTTGGGCATTTATCCTGGTAAAATGAAAACACGTCCATGAAACAACCTGTATGCAAATGTTTGCTGCAGCTTTGTTTGTCATAGCTAAAGACTGTAAACAGCCCATATGTTTTTCAGTGGGTGAATGGTTAAACAGTGATAATACACATTATGGAATACTAGCTAGCAATCAAAAAGAACATGTTATTGATACACACACAACAGCGAGGATGAAACTCCAAGGGGAGTTTCACTCAGTTGTGGCAAGTGAAAGAGAAGCCCATCACTAAATCATTTTGCTCAATCTCAGCAATCATTTTGTATGTATCTAAAGGTTACAGACAAAATGATTTCATGTATATAGCATAATTGAACTTAAAATTCTAGAAATAGAGATGAGTGATTGCCAGTGGTCAGGAATGAGAGATGTGAAGTGCCGCTAGAATGTGGTCATAAAAGGTATCCTTGTGTCTGTGGGCTATTTTTTGTCCTGGCTGTGATATTTTTTAATTTTGCCAGATGTTACCACTGGGGCAATTAGGTTGGGGTCATGGTCTCTCTGCGTTTCCTAAACCACGTATGAATCTACATATCTCAAGAAGTTTAACCTTTAAAATCCTTGGCCAGGCACAGTATCTCGAGCCTGTAATCCCAACATGTGGGGAGGCCAAGGTGGGTGGATCACCTGAGATTGGGAATTCGAGACGAGCCTGACCAATATATATTCTCTACTAAAAATACAAAACTAGCCTGGCATGATGGCACATGACTGTAATCCCAACTACTCAGGAGGCTGAGGTAGAAGAACCCCCTGGACCCGGGAGAAAAACGTGGTGGTGAGCCAAGATCATGCCATTGCACTGCAGCTTGGGCAACAAGATCAAAACTCTGTCTCACTCTTATATTATAATTATAAAAACAATTACAATAAAAGAAAATTCCTTCATGTAACAACTTAGAGTTTTGAAGATTTTTACAATATAGTTTACATACTAAATTTGTATTTAAATACATGTCTCCCCTGCCAAACTGTAAGAACTTTCCCTTCGGAGATCTTGTCTTAATTATCTTCACACGCTTCCTCTCAAGCCTCCTGTTGTCATGGAAAGAACAAGGCTCTAGCTGTCTGGGTGAGATACATGCCAGGAAGTAGCCATCCAGGTGAGATGCATGCCATCAAGTAGCTGTCCAGGTGAGGTGCATGCTGGGATCTAGCTGTCCAGGTGAGGTGTGTGCTGGGAACTAGCTGTCCAGGCGAGATGCATGCTGGGAAGTAGCTGTCCAGGCGAGGTGCGTGCTGGAAACTAGCTGTCTGGGTGAGATGCATGCCAGGAAGTAGCTGTCCAGGTGAGGTGCATGCTGGGAGCTAGCTGTCTAGGTGAGGTGTGTACTGGGAAGTAACTGTCCAGGTGAGGTGTATGCTGGGAAGTAGCTGTCCAGGTGAGGTGCATGCTGGAAACTAGCTGTCTGGGTGAGATGCATGCCGTGAAGTAGCTGTCCAGGTGAGGTGCATGCTGGGATCTAGCTGTCCAGGTGAGGTGTGTGCTGGGAAGTAGCTGTCCAGGCGAGATGCATGCTGGGAAGTAGCTGTCCAGGCGAGGTGCGTGCTGGAAACTAGCTGTCTGGGTGAGATGCATGCCGTGAAGTAGCTGTCCAGGTGAGGTGCATGCTGGGATCTAGCTGTCCAGGTGAGGTGTGTGCTGGGAAGTAGCTGTCCAGGCGAGATGCATGCTGGGAAGTAGCTGTCCAGGCAAGGTGAGTGCTGGAAACTAGCTGTCTGGGTGAGATGCATGCCAGGAAGTAGCTGTCCAGGTGAGATGCATGCCATGAAATAGCTGTCCAGGTGAGGTGCATGCTGGGAGCTAGCTGTCCAGGTGAGGTGTATGCTGGGAAGTAGCTGTCCAGGTGAGGTGTGTGCTGGGAGCTAGCTGTCCAGGTGAGGTGTATGCTGGGACTATGGTGATGCCATCAGGAGACCCTTTGAGACCAGGACCCTATAGATAGAGTATCTCACGGGCAGAATTGGAACAGCTGGCCACAGCTGGCTTATTGCTTGGCAACCCAGAGAAAGCCTCTGGTGTTAGCCTTCACACAATTCCTCCCCTCTCTCCATATTCACCACCTAATGATTGCGTGATCTTGGGAAAGTTGCTGAACTTCTCCCAGTCTGAGTGTCCTCCTTTGTAAAGGGGGAATAATACTGGCATTTACCCTTTGGGCTTTTGTGAGCGTTACTGATCATGTGTATCAGGTTTGTAGTAAGTGCCATGTAAATATTGGCTATAATTATTATATTCATGTTTTCATATTTCTATGATGATGGTGCTGGTAGTGATGGTGGCATACCTATGCACACTGTAGGCATACCCGAAGGGTTGGCTGCATAACATTGAGTTTTAGTTCATGGAGTTACTGATGTTGCCTGCACCCAGCCATTGGGCTTCCTGGTTTAAAAGGCAAATCATCCCCATGAGGGATGGTGCTGACAGTGTGGTGCTGGAGGACAATCCCTGCCTGCTGGCAACTGCGACAGTGGTGGATGCTTTCAGAATTTGGGTTATAAGCTATTGAGGGAGGTTAGCAAATGGATTCCTGCCTCCTTGCAGTGTATGAAGCAGTTTGATGGGATTAGTTTGAATGGCCCCTGGTAAACGCTCTCAGCCTGTATGGAGACTAATTTGTAAACCTGTAACCATTTATCGCCCTGGTTGGATTTGTTTACCAGTAGACAACGTTATTGGGATAATGTGCCTCACTGTGCACAGAGAGGAGCTGCACTCTGACCTCACTTGAAGAAACCACCAAGGGGTAATTTCTTCCCCAACAGATGACTGACGTTACAGTGTGCTGACAAATGATCAGTACGGTAAATGGTTAATATAGCCAGGACCAGGATCCATATGATTTATGCTAATAATTAGCTCTTCCTGGGTAGTGGCCTGCATGTCTAGGTAACTTTTATTTTTTCAGACAGTCGTCTCCGTAATGAGCTATTAGTCTGCAGACCAGAAAGAAAGAAAGGGAGAAGGAAGGAAAGACCTCAGGCGGTTAAGTCTTTGTTCCTCCCCGAAATTCTCATTTATTTAAAGCTGAATGTGATAATGCTTTCTTTTATAAAACTCCATTGCTCTATTTTGTAAAAGCAACTCAAAATGTGAGGGTCTGATGCTTATTTGTTTCAATAATGGTTTCTGGATTTTAGACAGAGCTAGCATTCCATCTTACTCATCTTCACCGAGTTCTGTTAACATGGAGGGACGTATACCATTAGCACCGTTTCCTAGTTAGAGAACGTATGGAAAGATGGAGGATAAATATGCCTGTATTAGGCAGGAGGCTTTGGGTACAAATGACAGAACCCATGAAGAGGAAAGGGGTTAATTATTAAAAGGCTTATCTAAGAAAATAGGAGATCATCTGGGAAGCCAAATTGTTGGAAATTCAAGGGTATGTCACCCCTTAAAGAGTAACATAAATGGGAAGTTTAGTGAAGTTGGGACTTAGTCTCATCTTTTTTCTGACTCAAGTTACCTGTTTTGCCTGGCCACCAACATCTTTTGAACCTCTCCCGTTACCTCCCTGCCGCCTAGGAGAGGTGAATCATTTTTTCATTCTGGTTTCTGTATGACAGAGGAGAATTTGATCAGTGAGATTAGAATTTCTTGTTAACACTTGAGCTAGTCTTTGGTGGCTAAGTAGTCGGTACCACCTAAGAACAAGGTTTTACTCTTGGGAGATGGGATGGGAAGAGCAGGTCCTGAGAGGAGAGAGTGATGATCCCAAAAGAAGAGAAGGATGCTGTGTAGGCAATTGACAGATTTTGCACTGTACTGTAAGTTCCATAAGAGTGTAGCTATGTGTGTTCTGGTGAGCATGATATCCCCAGTACCCTCTATAGTACCTGGCACAATGATAAGCATTCAGTGAACATGCGCATGAGGAAGGGAGGGACGGAGAGGGTGAAGGAGGGCAGTCAGAATTCCAGTGTACAGGTCTTAGATAGCCAAGGAAAAGCAAGCAACATTTTCAGCAGGTCATCACGCAAAACAGAAATAAGAATGAGAGATCTTTTTAACTCTGGAGAGTTATCTCAGTGATGAAAACCTTGATTGCACTTCCTAGATTGCTTGTTTCATTTAGTTGATCAGCCCTTGGAAGTTTTATCCACTAGCTTTGGAGGATTTTGAGTGATAAATTTCCTCCATCCCTCCCTCCCTCCCTCCCTTTGCCTCCTGGGCTCAAGTGATCCTCCCACTTCATCCTCTGGAATAGCTGGGATTACAGGGATGTACCACCATGCTGGGCTAATTTGGGTATTTTTTTGTAGAGATGGAGGTTTCACAGTATTGCCCAGGGTGGTCTTGAACTCCTAGGCTCACATGATCCTCCCACCTTAGCATCTCAAAGTGCTGGCGTTGTTTGCTGTGTAACACAAAACTCCAAAACACAGTGGCTTAAGAAGTAACCATTTATTCACCTTATAATTCTGTTGGTTAGAAATGTGAGCTGGATTCAGCAAATTGGCTCTTCTAGTGTTATTTGGGTTTTTCAGTAACATTTTGATGTTTTCAAAATAACACAGACACAGCGTAGCCTCATTTGAAAATATATATACATAAGTGGGGAAAGGATGGAAAGACCTCAAAATGGCTGCCGTCGTGTTGCCATGGTTTCCTCTGAGTCCTCTGCCCTTTCTTTCCTCCTACTCTCCCTCCTTCCTTCCCTTCTTCCTTTGTTCCTTCCTTCTTTCCTTCCCTCCCTCTTTCCTTCCTTCCCTCCTTCCTTCCCTCCCTCCCTCCCTCCCTCCCTCCCTCCTTCCTTCCCTCCCTCCTTCCTTCCCTCCCTCCCTCCTTCCCTCCCTCCCTCCTTCCCTCCCTCCTTCCCTCCCTCCCTCCTTCCCTCCCTCCCTCCTTCCCTCCCTCCTTCCTTCCCTCCTTCCCTCCCTCCCTCCCTCCTTCCCTCCTTCCCTCCCTCCTTCCTTCCCTCCTTCCCTCCCTCCCTCCTTCCCTCCCTCCCTCCCTCCTTCCCTCCTTCCCTCCCTCCCTCCTTCCCTCCCTCCCTCCTTCCCTCCCTCCTTCCCTCCTTCCTTCCCTCCCTCCCTCCTTCCTTCCCTCCCTCCTTCCCTCCCTCCCTCCCTCCCTCCCTCCCTTCCTTTCTTCCTTCATCCCTTTATTTCTTCCTTTCTTTCCTTCTTCAAAGGTGCACTCAGAAGCAGATACTACGCCAGCCAGAAACATCTGACCCAGGCAGCCTCCATCTCCTCAGATCCTTTTGGCAGCTGTTTTATTGTTGAGTGTGATGATGTCGGAGTTTTATTCCCAATTCATTATTTTGAAGCCATCTCTGAATTCTGAGTAATTCTGATGATGAGTGGACCATGTGTCCTTGGGGCCACGGTTTAAGGCTAGGATTTAGGTGATGAATCCTGGTCCCACTAAGGAGACAGCAGGATCACCTGAGCCATTGACCTTTAAACCCAGATAAAAAGCTTATCGTTGTGCTCTAAAAATACAAATGGGTAAGAAAGGGAAATGCTCGCTCATGAATGTTCATCAAAGAGTGTTTCCCATCAGGTGACGTTCCATCACTTCGGGCCCCGGTGGGATTCATCAAAGATGAGAGGACAGTGATGAAGCATCTCTTGTGCAGGAATATTTATAGATTCCTGGATTCTTAAAGATGTTACAAATTCCATTTAATAAGTAAAGTGGTTATCTCAATCACATACTACCGTGAGGCAATAATGATCCATTTGTCAAAAACCGCCGTTCAGGTATTAAGGAGATGTGTTTAACAGTTGGCATTTTAAGCAGTCTAATTGTCATCTCACTGATTGACAGACTCCTTCATTGTCAGCTTGGACAATAACAGTTCTGCAAAATGTAGAAAGAGACAGACAGACTAGAAAGGGAAAGGAATGTAAGAGCAAGGAAGAGAAGGAAGAGGAAGGGAAGGAGGGGAAGAAGGGGGAGGCAGACAGAGAAAAGAAGTGAAATAAATATTAGAAATGCTTTGGAGTTTTAGAATCGATTATTGCAGATCGTATTCAATCCCACATCATTGCTGGCTGGTTGTCTTGTTTATTTTTTGTGAGGTGATTGCTTCAGAAACCCTGACACAACTCTCTAAAGACTGATTTTTGCATGGTCAAGAATTTTGTGATTTTAAAGACTTTCCAGTTGCTGCTCACTTGAGGCTCTGGCCCTCTCTATGCAGGTATGTAGATCATACTGCACCACACTGATAGCTACCTTTATTCCTAAATACATCATGAACTTATTAGGAAGAATTCCAGAGAAGAAGTCAACATTTTTACTGAAGAACTATTTTAAAAGATGTATGGGTAGTATCTAAGTAATCACATTATTCTTACTGAATTGGAGGCCTCCATCCTAAGAAGCATGGGAGAGGCCAAACACCATGTGTGCCAACTGAAAGAGTTAAGCCATTTTTCTTTTTACATGGTTTATTTCACAAGTGTCTGACTCATTGGGCATAGCCAGCACAGTTAAATTACAAAATTACTATTTGGTCCTTTTTTTATTGACTACAATTCAAGGCTGCTTCAAGCCTCCCAAATTTAATCCCTGTAGCTCTTTGCCAAGAACATTACCTTTTATTTTCAGTGTTAAACTGTGTAAGATACCCCTAAGGCTACATGGAAACTTACTCTCTGTGATAGCAGCTAACGGAGTGTATCAATTGTTCATGATTTCCCATTCTCCTGTAAATTGGGAGAGGCAGGGAGGGCAGTGGAATGCGAATTTTGTTCTGTCAGCACTTTCTTGCCCTAGCTTTAGCCCAAGCGATGCCTGTTTTAGCAATTAATTATAGTGTGTTTGTAGCTCTTCATTCTTAGTTACCCTTTAGCAACCTGTCAAATCCTAAGCTAATGAGCCTATCCCATAGAATTCAATGCATTTACTTTATTTTCTTTTTAAGCATGCAGACAAGACTGGTTTTTCTTGGGTCAGATGAATTTGAACGGGAGATTCTAAACCAGCATATGGAAAAGGCCAGGCTTTTCTCCTCTACTCAGAAATGTTCATACCAAGAATGGCCCTGCTTGACGATTTTCATGGATGTTTGTCTAACCAGAAATTGGAGTATCCTAGTTATTAATGTGACTACAATTTAATATTTGAAGGCAGAAATAGCTCACTCATCAGTGTCCTTGTCAAGGTGGTGTAGTAAATGGAGGTTGAATGGTTTTGAGATGTATCACAAATGATGACCCACACTTTGTAGGGCATGTGTCTGAGGTCTTCCCTCCCTGTTGTGAGAGGCTAGAGGAGGATATCTAGCTTAGGATTTTCATCTAAAATACAGGAAAATCCAGAGCAGATTCGTGATACTTTCCTCCTCTTGTTGCTCTGTAGCCGTTCTTTTTTCTTTAATTGTGGACTTAGAGTAGTCCTGTAATCTCCCTATGGGAAGGACTTAGGCATAGCAATTTGGTTTGAGGGCAGAGGTAAGACATACTCCTTGAAGCCGCCTTCATAAAAGGCTTGCTTGTTTTACTAAGGATCGTGTGGTTACAGCTCAATTAAAATAGCAGAGTTTCCTGAGGATGATTTCATTCGCTTTATGTGAGACTAAGACGATTTCATTTGCTTTATATGAGACGTATCACTGATCTCTACCAAAGAATAGAAACAATAATTTTATGGAATTACATATCAGAATGTGAGTATTGATGTCAACCTTTTTATGGAACGATGTATACCAATAACACATCTTTATTCTTAGTTGAAAGGTTTAGAGAACCCAAAAATTAGAGCAGTGGCATTTGCCTCTGGTGGTTAGAAGTCAAATCTGCAATTCAACATGCAAAACTCAGACTCACAGCTATTTCTGAAGGCCAGCTATAACTATAGTATCATGTGGTCAATAACTTCTGCCATTCAAAAGGGAAGTATTTTTCCCTGTCAATCAAAAGCAGGTAAGAACACATGTACACATTTTAGCTTAGCCGCACAAGTCACAGGGATGTGTACCTGCTTATATATATGGGTCAGCAGTGAGGCTGGAAGAAGGAAGGTACGCTCCCTTAATACCATCAGTGTTATATTTTCCTAAAAAAATAAAAACACAAATTAATCCTCAGTCCAATAAGAACATGATTGTTAATCTGTATAAAAATGCCACCTCTTGAGTGTTATATGTTCCCACCCCACTTATTGAAAATATCTATTATATTTTTATAATAAAGAGTCAAAGATTCTGTACAAATTTCTCTGTTCTCCTCAGACAGATGAGGGAACATTTTCTGATGCTTTTGTCCATACTTGGGGCTTAATATCAACTCTAATATCATAATTTCTTTGACTCGTCGGCCCTCTGTTCATCAGAAAACTTGGTAAGAAGAGCAGCTGCTCAGTCTTGTTCAGGTCTCGTGCCCTAATGGCCACAGACCTGCAAATTTCCCAAATGTGACTGATATTTTTGCTGCTTGTATAAACCTGAGTTTGGATGAGCCACACTTTGTAGAAAATGCTTCAGAGGTCTTCCTGCTGTCTCTCTGTGTTGATAAAATCCATGGAATTGTATTTGGTAGACACTCCATGTTATAACCATGTAATTCAAAATTTTTAATTGACTACCATATCAGCAACATGAGAAATGACCTTCACACCCTGGTCTTTGACAATAGCAGGCATATTAATACGAAGTCATTGTTAAGCTTCCAAAAGGCATTGATACAAGCTTCCCCCCCCACCTGCCATTCTTGTTTCTTTATAGATTCACAGTTTTGAGTATTCAGAGCTTGCTTTTCCTTTGAGTTAGAGGAATGCAATGGAGAGAAGTGTTATTGATGAGGGCTGATTAAGCAAATTAATGAATTGAGACAGCTGAATAGTAAGTGAGACGAATTTGAGGAGTGGAATTGGTTTTCGCTCATTGACTGTAAAGTGTAGGAGTTAAAACCACAAGGGTACCTGATGGCACGAGCTATGCTGCTGAGGTAAGTGAAGAAAGAGCATTTGGAATTGTATACTGTTTTTCCCCTTCCAGAGAAGAGTTGCGTTCTAGCTGCTCACTGCTTTCCTGGCATATATTTTCCTTGTCTCATTTTGTGAGTCATCTGCAATAGCAGAAGTGAATTATTTCAACAAATATATATTGAATGCCCATTGTGTTCCAGACACAATGTTAGGCACTTAATGATACCGGTGGAAATAGATGATTTAATACGTCTCATGACCGAATGTTCTCAGTTCTAATGGAGTCAAGTGCCTTTCGCTGGGGATGGTAATCTTTGGAAAGCATTTGCTATTTCACACTCTTCAAATCTGCCCATCTTAAAAAGTAGGCAACACTACATGGTGGCTATGACGTGGGAGCAGTAGGTGCTCTGTCATGCTGCTGGTGGGCATCTATCTTGATGCATCTGCTTTGATGCCCACTTTAATGACATCACGGGGCATTCAAGATATATGTCCCTTAGACTGAGATATTTCATCCGTAAATGTACACATGAAGGAGACACATATAAGAAGATTCCTCTTGGCATCCAAGGAAAACAATAATCAACCAACCAAACATTAATTGTCCACCAACTGGGAAATAGAAAATCAATGGTAGCAAGTCATGTCTCATGTGCCACGTTAAAATGAATAAATTAGATCTCTGTTTGCCAATGTGGAGAAATCTGAAGGCCATAAAGTTGAACAACAATAAAAAGTCATTTGCAAGAGGAGACACACAGTATGACATTTATGTACAGTTTTTAAACAAAAAAAGTGTTTCAAATACATAACTGTTCAAAAATACATATTCCAAAATACACATTTACATGTGTTTATATATAAAGGTGTTCAGAAATATCTATTCTCTTGGAATTTATGCATATGTGGTAAAACAATATACACTCCCACTGTCTTTCCAAGTGAGAGATGGGGGAATGATACACAGTAAGTTCAGCAGTACGCTCACCACTGTTAGGGAATAGGGGAGGGGTGGTAGTCGGAGACAGTGGCTGAGAAGGATTCCATTATGTTTGTTACACTTTGTGTTTCGAGCTGCGGGGTGGACATATGGCATTTGCTGCAGCATCCTCAGTATTTTACATGTCTGATGGATTGCAGAGGAAAGGAGAGTGCATCTGAACAGTGACAGCTATCGCTGTGTGTGTGTATATGCATGCTAAGTTTTTTGAGCCCCAGATTCTCACCATCATCTAATCATCTACAGGTTTGCAAGAGGGTTTTGTACATCAAGAAAGCAAGGTCCATTTTGAGTGCAGTATCATGGTCAGATTGTTTGGGGCAGATGAGCAAAGGGAAGCAGAGCCCTGAATCTCCGAGACAGAAGCTGGGGTAGTCAAGCAGCTCCCTCATGTCTTTGATCAATGTAAACTGCTAATTGCAAGGCCTGACTCTCTTTTCCAAAAGGAATGATTTTCTCCCCCACTCAATTACTAGAATAATTGCTTCAACTCGCAATGTTCCTTTAACTGGACCCATTCAATGTTAGCATCTTAGGCTCTCATTTCATATGAAACTCCTAAGTCATTCCAGTTAACAGCACCCCTATTGCATCTTTCCATTGTAATATTACAGACTTGGCACACACCCTCCTCTGTGTTTCACTGTGTATGATGAGGTCAGATTCATTTTGGAAGGCCCTGAGGTCTTCCCGATTTACAGCAGTTTGAAAACCCTATTGATAATAAATACTTGGCTAAAGTGTTTTCACATTCATACGCTCCCCCTCTTTCCTGGCCAGGGTCCCCCGCTTCTTTTTTGGTCTAGCCTGCACTTTCTCCCTTCCCACAAATGTCATTAACATGAACAAGGGTTCTCCTTGGCACTGGCGGCAGGTCTGCAGACAGGACTGTTTGGAATGTGCAATGGGAGGCTGGAATCAAACAAAAGCTTTGATAGAAGCTGTGGAGTATGTAGGGCAAACTTGATAAGCTCCAGTCAATACTGACAGGAAAGATCACAGCAAAACTAATTTTGATGAGAACATATCGTTGGGCTTTGGGGGAGGCTTGGAAAAGATACTTCAGTCACAATAACAGCAAAATAGATATTTTCATTTAACTTTCAGATTATGAAGGGCTTGCCGTGTGTGTCATGTTTGGGTCCATAAAGTTAAGTAAGTACTGATCCTTACTCTGGAGATTTATGGGGCACAAGAATTCTCCAGAAATCTTATAAAGACCCAGAGTCCTGGACCACCATCAGTGGTTATAATTCTGTAGGTCTGGAGTGGAGACTGAATTTCTCTTGTTAAGAAGCTCAAAGGTGATGCTGATGCTGCTGGTTCTTGGAAGCACTTTAAAAAAATATATGTGCTTTAAGTTCTGGGGTACATGTGCAGAATGTGCAGCTTTCTTACATAGAAATACACATACCTTGATGGTTTGTTGCATCCATCACCCTCCATTGGAAGCACATTTTGAATAGCAACGCCCCAGAGCAGGTTCAATGAAATGGAAGAGAAAAGTCAAATGAAACTCCTTCATTCAGTGCTATGGGGAGACAAAATGGCAGCATTATTAGCAATATTACAGTTAACTTGGAAAGGGAGCCAGTAGCCCGGGGAACCAGCAGAATGGAGGTGATACTTAACCAGCACCTTAAAGAGTGAAGAGACTTCCAGGCAGAAAAGAGAGTTGTGTTACGGGCAGAGGAAGTGACATGACTGAAGTATGGGACACAACTGGAAAATGTGAGTGGTTTTGTAGGAACAGAGCTGGAGGTAGAGTTGGAATCAATACAGATGCTCTTTAAGAATTGACTGTGGCTCGTGCCTGTAATCTCAGCACTTCAGGTGTCCAAGGCTGGTGGATCACCTGAGGTCGGGAGTTCAAGACGAGCCTGGCCAACATGGTGAAACCCCGACTCTACTAAAAATAGAAAAAATTAGCTGGGTGTGGTAGCAGTCACCTGTAACTCTAGCTTCTCAGAAGGCTGATGTAGGAGAATCATTTGAACCCAGAAGGCAGAGGTTGCAGTGAGCCGAGATCCCACCACTGCACTCCAGCCTGGATGACAGAGTGAGATTCCATCTCAAAAAAAAGAAAGAAAAAAGGCTGCAGCTGGTTTTCGAAGGAGTTCGCAGAATCTCTCTAAGATGCTTGGTACATTCTATGGTGGAGAGCAGTGGAAGAATTTTTACAGATTATTGGTGGGAGAGTGGATGAAGAGAAATCAGTAAGCAGGAAACCAACAGTCCATAGGGAAAAAGAGGAGGGCTTGCCTGAATTAGTTCTTGGAATATAGTTGGACATGGCACAAAACATTTCAGCCTGAAAGTAAAGACCCTCAAGTTTGGATACAAAGTATCTTGTGGATGTAGATTAGAAAAAATGATCAAAAGAAAATGGTCAAGATGAATAGGTAGAGGTGAAACGTGGGTCACCAGGAGGGTGATGACTCTCTAATCATCAAGAGTCTATGGCTAAAGCTTCAAAGCTCTTTCCTAAAATTTAGAAAAGGCCCGTAATAGAAGGAACTGAGCAAGTTTTGCCTTCTGCGACCTCTAAATTCATTCGGTTGCCTGTACAAGTAGAACACATCAAGGGCTGTGTTCCAGTACCAGTTACAGTTATTTTCTGGTTGCATAGATAAATAGGAATGAAATGACATTAAAGATGTGGTCTGTTCCTGGGTGCCATTTTATCTTCTTTGTTAGAATGAGGGAGAGATAATGTATCCAAATACTGTTCTGTTTTGTTTTCTTCTTTAAAAAAAAAATGTGGTGGCATATCTCACGTATTTGTGAGAGCTAAAAATTAAGATAAATGAACTCATAAAGCTAGAAATAGAAAGATGGTTTTACTAGGAGCTGGGAGGGCTGGTGGGGACATGGGGAAGAACTATGGATGGGTACAAAAAGTTGTTAGAAAGAATAGATAAGACCTAATATTTCGAGTACCACAGGGTGACTATAGCCAAAAATAATTTAATTTTACATTTTAAAATAACTAAATAAATGTAATTGTATTGTTTGTACCATAATAAAATGCTTGAGGTGATGTATACCCCATTTACTCTGATGTGATAATTACATAATGCATGCCCCTATGAAAATATCTTACATAACTTATAAATATATATACCTCATATGTGCTTCAAAAATTAAAAAATAAAAAAAAATTTACACCATCCTAAAAAAAAAAAAAATGACCCTAAACACAAATTGGATGTTGGTACCTTTTATTATTATTATTATTTAAAAAAAAAAAACCCAAATAACAACCTTATGAAGGTAATGAGCCTTGTGATACAGTCTGAGGAGAGTGTGTTATGAAAGGAGCCAAATGAGGTAACCAGAAAGGAATACCAAGTTCTTTACTGGTATTTTGAATGTTTATTACACAGTTACCAACCTATTGCTATTTGTTTCCTTCACACTTGATGCTCCTTCCCCCTTCCTTGTCTTGCAGAATCCTCACAACTTGTTCTGTCTTTCCATTCCTCTTTTTTTTTTTCGTTGTAGAGATGATGCCTTGCAAACACCTCTAATTAACCTGCCTAGCAAAAGCAGAACCTTCTTCGGAGAGCAGGGAGAGTAGAAAAAAATAAAACTGACAAACAAGAAAACCGAGGAGTCTCTTTAGCAGGAAGGAGGGGTCATTTCAGGGAAATTGTTTTAATAATTCTTGTGTCCTGATATAAATTACTCATTTTTTTCTTATAAATCACTATATTCCTAGACTTCTTTCCAAAGCATAAGTCTTATACTGTGAGATACGCTCAAAAAAGAGAACATACTTCATTTGCTCTCCTATCCAGTTACTTCAAAACAGAACATTTCAAAAATAATAAATTCAGAGTGCAATAAAGGAAGGTTATTTGTTTTAATTGCACCATCGATTCAGCAAAGAAATAGCATCATCATGCCCAAAAAAGAAGAAATGACATAATCTGAAAATAACATAAAAAACTTTAAAATTTAGTTTTAGTTTTAAAACACCTTATTCTCTCCATCCTTTTTTTCTTTTTAATCATGGACTAATATGTCATAATAGGCTGTATGTGTCAAAGGAAAGATATTTGGGAATCAAGGATCTAATTCAAATGTTTTATTTTGTTCCTGATGGAAAATTCCAAACTGGCTTTTCAAACCTTTCAGTAATACATGGAATCCTGAAGAAAAAGTTGCTTCCTAGAATATGTTGCTCTGTTCAACCTGTATTTGTGTCTTTTTCCTCTAATGTGGATTTAAAAACAATGAAGAGAGACAGGCACTACTTGGATATTTTGTTGGGACCAATTCCCTTCTTTTCTGATGTTATGTAAATGGATACTCATCAAAACAAAAGAGGCATTTTTGATATTTTTGGTGATAAATTGCAAACAGGAGTCAAAGGTGAGTCCTCTTCCTCAATCCCAGTGCCAGTGTTAGAGTGGGCTTGCTTTCTTTTCTTTTCTATTTTTTTTTTTTTTTTTTTTTGAGATGGAGTTTTGTTCTTGTTGCCCAGGCTGCAGTGCAGTGGTGCCTTCTTGGTTCACTGCATCCTCCACCTTCTGAGTTCAAGTGATTCGCCAGCCTCAGCCTCCCGAGTAGCTGGGATTACAGGTGTGCACCACCATGCCCGGCTAACCTTAGTATTTTTAGTAGCGATGAGGTTTTGCCATGGTGACCAGGCTGGTCTTAAACTCCAGGCCCAAGTGATCTGCCCACCTTGGCCTCCCAAAGTGTTGGGGTTATAGGAGTGAGCCACCACACCCAGCCTGGAGTGGTTTTCCAAGTACTTACATTAATTACTTAAATAATATGTGTTCATTGTAGATAGCATGAAAAATACAGAAAAACAAAGAAAAATCATTTCTAATTTTACTGCCGTTTATGATTACCGTGTACCATTTTGATCTTTGTAGTCCCATACACCCAGGCACCTTCCTATTTCTTAACATTTATTTAACCCATGGTTAGCAATTTGCTACTGTGCTCCGGAAGTTGTATCAGGTGTTAGAAATACACTGTAATCCCAGCACTTTGGGAGGCCGAGGCGGGTGGATCACGAGGTCGAGAGATCGAGACCATCCTGGTCAACATGGTGAAACCCCGTCTCTACTATAAATACAAAAAATTAGCTGGGCATGGTGGCGCGTGCCTGTAATCCCAGCTACTCAGGAGGCTGAGGCGGGAGAATTGCCTGAACCCAGGAGGCGGAGGTTGCGGTGAGCCGAGATCGCGCCATTGCACTCCAGCCTGGGTAACAAGAGCGAAACTCCGTCTCAAAAAAAAAAAAAAAAAAAAAAAAAAAAAAAAAAAGAAATACAATTTGTGTTAATCTTTAGATCATATTTTTGTGATCTAGTGTTTTTTAATTTACTAAGATACTATGCACTGAGATTTTTAATTCTTGATGATGTACGATTACAACACAGTATTCCCCAATTCCTTTAATTAATAAGTTCATTTTGCCTTCTCACTTTGTCTCTCATTTGCTATTTTATCACCTTCACAAATGGGCTTATTTGTTGCATTTTTTTCCTGCTTTATTTGTAAGCAGTATTAGATAACAGTTGGACACTGAGAATTTTCAGGTACAATTACGTTCTCTCTCTTTGGTGTGTAGGCTTCTTTCTTCCTGCGATGTCTTTTGCCTTCTAAGTAACTTAGTGTTAAAACATTACATAAAAAAGTCAACCCATTTGGTTCTTGCCTATTCATGTCTAAATCATGGAGGGAATGCATTGAAAAAAAAAATCAGGGAAAAAAAGAGTAATATTGACTAGCATAACATCTTGGAATAAATCTGGTAAGAAAAGGATTGAAATGGAAGCTAGAAAGTGATATTTTTATGCAAAATAATTCCTCTCTCCTTTTCTTTCTCCAGCTCTTTTTCTATCTAATAAGCATTTTTCTTTATATTATAAAACAGTTTTGCTCACCTTATCTCTGGTAGTTCTTTATTACTTCAATCTCTTCTCATTATTTTTTAATGTTCAGGAAATGTAAGCTGCTTTCCTACCACTTTTCATTTTTGTGGATAGGGTGGCTGATGGACTTTAAGTTTCAAGCTATGATGAAACAAGAAAATACATCACTTCTTACAGGGTAATAATGGAACTCTGTTGATGGGTCTAATAAAGAAGAAAGAAAATCAAACTTTATCCATCATCTCTGTGACTTCTGCTGTCTTTCACATCTGCATCTTTGTGTTAAGTAAAAAATACATAATGCAAAAAGTGTGTTCACAAGGGGCTTTTTTTTTTTTTTTAAAGGTTAGGGTTGTCTAAGATGGTGACTTTTGTGTGCATAGCACTTGCCATACAAAGCATCATGGTAAGGAAACAGGCCCTTAAGGGTCATTAGCTTCATGACAATATCTAAAGGTCATACTGTTTTAAGCTTACAAAAAAACCCTCTAGTTAGAGTCTGTGTTAGCTGTGTTTAAAAAACAAAAATTCCATGTCTTGCTATTATTACGAGTTTGTATTTAACGATTGCATTCTAACCAGCGGGAACACTTCCAGTGGGAATTTCCTATAAAGCAGTCAGCTTTTAGCTTGGAGATGTACTAAATGCAGATGTTTTGGGGATTCTCATCTTGGTCTGGCAAAGAAAAGCATGAAGCTCTATAAGTCTTTCTGTAGGAAAATAAAATAGAATTTTTTATTTTCCTTCTTTTTTTTTTTTTTTTTTTTTTTTTTTTTACCTTTCTGATGAGCATGGGTGGAGGAAGGGGAGCTTCTTCTGGAACATTTGTGGCTCTCATGATGATTTTGTACAAGGAATAATCTCTCTTGGTTATTCTTTTTAATTCTCTTGATTCTCTTTAATGACCTTATAATCCAGAATTTTTTTCATAGGAGAAACTAGTGAGAATTAAGAGAAGAAAGGGAGCCTGGCATGGTGGCTTACTCGTGTAATCTCAGCACTTTGGGAGGCCAAGGCAGGCGGATCGCCTGAGGTCAGGGGTTCAAGGCCAGCTTGACCAACATGGCAAAGCATTATTTCTACTAAAAATACAAAAATAAGCTGGGCTTGGTGGTACAGGCCTGTGGTCCCAGGTACTCAGGAGGCAGAGACAGGGAGGATCGCTTGAACCCAGGAGGCAGAGGTTACAGTGAGCTGGGATTGTGCCACTGCACTCCAGCCTGGGCATCAGACCACAAGACTCCATCTCACAAACAGAGAAGGGACAAGAAGAAAGGTATCCAACAGATATTTATCAATTAATGTGTCAATTACCCATGGCATCATTACCTTCAGATTTTCTCAGGGCAAGCCTTGTTTATTCCTTAATCCCGGTATAGTTATTAATATCCCCCTTTCTTCTGACAGGTGTCCCAGTTTCAATGATGTATTAAACCGTCATTCCGTAACAGCCCTCTTAAACAAGAGAGTAAGCAAATTTAGAAGTCAAGCCTCCAGAACTGTGACTCAGACAAATTTGTAATTGAATTCTGATTTGCCTACTTGATTCTTCTGAGAAGTTAAAACTGCTAGATCTGAATTACCTTGTTTGAAAAATAGGTTGAATAGTAATGTTTTCGCCATATGGGTGTTGATAAAATTAATATGAGCAATTTTGATCAAAGTACCTGATAAATAGTAAACACTCATTTCACATTAGCGAATATTAATTCCTGTTTGTTTTTTCATTAAAGTCTCACAATGCTACATGTCGCAGCGTCTAGGTCATTTAATTTATAGAAACAGAAGTACTTCCTGGTCAGCAGCAGTGGGTATAGGAAGTGGTTTATCATAAGAAGATGGACAAAGAAAGTGGTTTGCTGAAACAAGAGGGGTTTGTCTATGATAGGTAAGTGTAAAGGGACTGTGGTTCTAGAGACGTTTCTGTAAGTTTTCATGTGGGTTAGTGTTCTAACCGGTAAAGTTGCCGGGGCCAGATAGGAAAATCAGATTCAAGCCAGTGCTTCATATATATTGGCTTATGATTTTTCTTATTTTTCTTTTTGAGACAGACTCTCACTCTGTTGCCCAGGCTGGAGTGTGGCGGTGTGATCTCAGCTCACTGCAGTCTCTCCTTCCTGGGTTGAAGTGGTTCTTCTGCTGCAGCCTCCCTGGGAGCTGGGGTTACAGATGCCCACCACCATGCCCAGCTGATTTTTGTATTTTTAGTAGACATGGGGTTTCACCTCATTGTCCAGGCTGATCTTGAACTCCTGACCTCGGGTGATTCACCCACCTCGGCCTCCCAAAGTGCTGCGATTACAGGCATGAGCCACTGCACCAAGCTAATATTTCTTGAAGATAGATGATAGGATTGCATGTTTTTGCCCCCTGAAAGATGGGCTTGGCTATGTGACTTACTTTGACTAATAAAACATACAGGGAGGTGGTATGACTGTCTTTTGGGTGGATGATTGATGTGACATTTTGTGATTTACCACATTCTCTAGCCCTTGCCTTAGAGATTTTGGATGCATGAGTTGAGATAAACCCTCTGTGGGCTTATGTCCCTGAGTGACTTCAAAAAGCAAAAGTTCTAGCCAACCTGTATTGGGTACGTGGCACGGGTGAGAAAATATTGTTATAAGCCACTGACTTCAGGGGCTGTTTATTACAGCAGCGTCATGTGGCCCATACTGCTTGCTTTTCCTATCTTCTCCTTCCTTTGGACTCTCATCTCTTCCTTCTCCCACTTACTATTATCACCAACATTTACTGAGCAACTACTTTGTGCAGAGTGCTTAGTGTCAATATGTTCTTCATAAGAACCTTATCAAGTAAACACTTTTTTTTATGTTGACACTGGCAGATGAAGAAATGGGCTCAGAGGGTCACTGGTCACAAATCCCACAGTAGTAGGCAGAGAAATTGTCAAACACAGGTCTTTCTCACTCCAGATTCTGTTATTAACTGTTGTGCTGTCTGCCTTGTGTTAGGAAGGTATTTACTTTGTCTTTTGACTGTTTTTATGTAAATGTGCTGAGTTTTTCAATGCATACAAAAGGATTTTCTGAGAACTTCTTGTTCAGAAAAGAAAAGGAGATTAACATGAATTCTGTGCAGAGTAGAATGAAATAGAGAAAGGGAGAAAATAAAAAATACCAGAATCAGTTATCAGCTCTGATGTCTTAGAAGTAGGATTCTTATCCTTCTCAAAACAAATTCTAAGACACACATTGATGCAATTTGCAAAGCTATGTAACTCTAGAGAGCCGTGTTGACTGATTGGAAATGGGTAAAATTCTAAACAACGTCAGCTTGGTGTGCAATTTCCAACTACTTAATTCTGGTTGGTTTTGAAGACACATGAACTGACTGCTTCATGGGAATAGGAATGAAGGGGAATCTGTTCAGAAGGTAGATGCCTCCCCATACTAAGAACAATCCAAAGCCATAAATTATTTATATCATCTCAGTACCTGGTGGACTGCTCATTAGTCTTAAGGCCTATAAAATAAGGGATCAGAGGAACATTTCTATGTTGATGCTATGAGATCTGTGCATTCTTGGTCTCAGTTGACACTGTGAGTTTTAAAATTATTAAATTGACAATTTACTAATCTTTACTTTTGGATGATCATCATAATGACGATTTTTGCAGAACTCTTGGACCACCTTGTTTTCACAAGGTGCTAAGCAGTGAGTTCAGGGTTTGGCCTAAAAACCGTATTTCATGTAGAAATTTGCAGGCAGAATAAAGAGAGTTAACATCCTTGGGTGGGGCAGAGAAGGAGCGAGTATGGCGTTCCCTTCGGTCACTTGAAAAAATCGGTGTCTTTTCCCTTGTCAGCACTACTGAAATTCAGCACTGCTACGAAACAGAAATCTGATGTTCCAGGATGCTCCCATTGGACTTTCAGATATCTCCTTTGCATTTTGATAGTTTCAGCAAGTCATACCTCACTTTTGATACCTATAAATATCTAGGGTTTTAGTTGACGCACGTCTGGCTTGCTTTACAACAAGGATTTAAGAGCTTCGCGATATTATTTGCCATGAATAATTGCAAGTGGAACACAGTGGATCACCTTGTATAATTTTGCAGGCTGGTTTTAATTTCAGGTTTGACTGTTATATTGTAGCTTTGCAAAGCAATAACAAAAAAAATCATAATTTAGATTAGCAGAAACAAAACAAATGATGATGGGAATATTACCATAACCATAATTTTACAGCGCAGTTTAATTATTTGGTTCAGTAATGTTCAATAATTATTTCAACACCAAAATTCCTCCCCACCCCAGCCCCTCAACAAACTAAACAACTGTTTCACTACTGGCAACTAATTTATAAGGCAATTTCAGATTCTTATGACTTCTTGTCTCTCTGAGATTTATAGTCACTAATAAAAGGCCCTTACTTTGAGAGGCATGAATTAAAACTCATTTATAAAGAGAATAAAAATTCAGTGTTTTTCCAGTTCTATCCAGAAGCATCCATATTCCTCGAGACTTGGATATAAGTGGATGAAGCCCAGTGTCAGGTGAACAACAGGTGCTCATTAAATATTGGAAAGTGAATGAACTCACAGATGCATATAAAGTAGACAGTCGTATGAATGGACCAGTTAATTTATCTTCCTCCTTACTTTCTTTTGGATGGAATTTGATGAAGGTATTTTTCTTTTCTTTTTTTGTGTGTGAATAAACAAACTGAAGTTTAATTCCATGTGTCTGAACATCACTTTATTATTATTTTAATAGAATCTCACTCTGTCACCCAGGCTGGAGTGCATTGCCATGATCTTGGCTTACTGTAACCTCCACCTCTTAGGTTCAAACCATTCTCCTGCATCGGCTTCCCATGTAGCTGGGATTACAGACGTGTGCCACCATGTCTGGCTAATTTTTCTGTTTTTAGTGGACATCGAGTTTTACCATGTTGGCCAGGCTGGTCTCAAACTCCTGAGCTGAAGTAATTTGCCTGCTTTGGCTTCCCAAAGTGCTGGGATTACAGGCCTGAGCTATCCCACCCAGCCTGAAAATCACTCTTGACTCTTTCATTACCTTTATCCCTCATGCCCAAAGATCAAGTCCAATAGATTGTCCCCTCTTAATTATAGATGGAAACTCTTTGCTTCTCTCCATTCTACTTCTGTTCTTCTGGCCAAAGCCACACTTCCTCCTTGCCTGGAGTGCTGTTAACACTTCTAAACTGGCCTTTCTTCCTTCACACTAGCCCCCATTAATCTATTCTCCATATACCAGTGAGAGTGATTTCCTGGTCCATGATCACCATCATTCTTGCTGAAATTTCTACTTTGGCTTCTGCTGATTTTAGGATCGTGTCTAGAAATTCTGTCCCTGGTCCTCAAGGTGCAGTTGTGGCCTAGACTATCCTGTCCTGAATCCACATCTGAGAGCACTTTCTCACAATCCAGGCTCTTCGAGAGAGTATGTGTGTGCACGTGGGTGTGTGTGTGCATGTGTTTCCCTCGGTAGAGAGTGAGGATCTCCGAAACCACTTTGTATGATCAGTCCCGTTGTTCATTATGATTGTGTGTGGGCACCACTTCTGAAAATGCTTCTCAGTTAATTAGCTGCCTTTGTCTTTTCATAGCACCATTGGAGTGCCCAGTAATGGTACCTGCGATGTCTTACTTTGATACCCTTTCTGTTCCACCAACTGGAAAATGGTGAGAACAGTGCTCTGTCTGTCTTAGTCACCAGCTTATGCTCAGCACACAGCATGGTTGCTAGCACACAGCACAGACTTAATAGTTGTTGTATAAATGAATAAAACATATCTATTCAGAGCGATAACTTGGGGCAGTTTTGCTTCTCTGCAGTCTGTCTCCCTCCCTTCCTTCCTCCCCTCTCTCTGCTTTTCTCTTTCTCTCTTTCTCATAGTAATAATATCTTTACTGTGATCATAGCTCTTTTTTTTTAACCTATTACCTTTTAACACTTTATGAACTATTCCTAAAATCTCAACTTAGAAAGCAACTGAATTAGCCCCTTTCTGTAGGATTCAGGCTTCCATGAATTCCGTACTATTTTCTTATTTTAAAGTATTGTTCCTATTTATATTGGAAGCATTCTTTAAAAAGAGAAAAAAGCATTTGGAAGAACAACAAAACACCTAGGTAATGTGCCACTACGTTAAATATTCCTACAGTGGCAACAATTAAAATAGAATCATTGCACACTTTCACTGCTAGCAAAATTATAATGCAGGATGAGCTAGATTTACAGTTGTCTCAAAACCTGCTGCCTTCGTTCTTCATGAGTTAAAAATGCAAATAATAATAATAATAACAATAGAGATAGAGATGAATTGATTGCATCAAACAAAATGGTTAAACTCTGTTTGGGTCTTTAAAAGAGTTAAGAGAATATAACCTTTCAAAAACTCCATGTTCCATAAAAATAGTGTTATTAGGAAGAAAGTCATACTTCTCCGTAACCTCCCTGACACTTGCTCTGTTTGACTTCCCCAGCCGCAGCTGGTCTTGAGTATAATGCCATTGATTTTGAGAGATTTTACAAAGATAATTAGATATACTGGAGTGTGTTCTATATTCTCAACATTTCTGAGGCTATGCAAAGCCACCGAAACTTTTGAAATATGTACCTGGTGTTTCTCACTTGAGAAACTTTTAGTTTCTATGCACTGGAAAAAAAAAAAAAATCTATAGCAAGCCTTCCTCCTGAAGTAAGAAGAAGGAATAAACGATGAGTAGAGATTTTGTCCCCCTTTTTCATTTATGTAAACAAATGTATGAAATGGATGTTTAATTTATGCATTAGTTATCTCAGTCCCAAAGCATAACTCTTCCAACACCTTGAGCTTCCTTATGTTGGAAGGGGAAAAAGAGTGCAAAATCATTAGAAACATGATTATGCTTTAATTTAGGTCTTTTAGTTATGTAAGCAGGATGCAATTAAACAAGAAGTGCTCGCTATGACTACATATTTCAAATAGGCTTTCAATTTCTCAGTTTTATGTGTATCTTCTGCAATTGCATGAAGCTTCCTCAAGGCTATGACCGTGAATTATAGCTGTGTTCTTGTAATTGTTTTCAGCTTAAAAAAAGAAAAACTTCGCTGCATAAACTATTGAGTTAAACACATTACACATCTAGTGTTTATTGGGCTTCTGTGAGATTTTACACCCGCCATGGGATTCTCTCCATTCATAGATTTAGATGGAAAATCCTCATCGTCACCGTTACTGTCATTCTCTCATTGTCGTCATCACCATGAGAATCGAATGCACGAGCGTTATCTTCCTTAATCGTTGCAGCAACTCTGTGATCTTCATTATCCCCATATTCCAGATGTGGAATCCGAGGCTTTGAAACATTAACTTGCATAAAGTCAGACAGCTAGAAAGTGTAGGGTCTAAAATAGGAAACCGGCGCTCATTTCGGCAGCACCTATACTAACATTGGAATGAAACAGAGAAGATCAGCAGGGCCCCATGTCCAACGATGACATGGGAATGTGTGAAGCATTTCATAGTTTTATGAACGCAGAAATACCAGTTGATCGAGTATCTACCAAGAGGAAAATAAGTCATCATAGAAAAAAGACACTTGCACATACATGTTTGTAGCAGCACAATTTGCAATTGCAAAAATGGGGAACCAGCCCACATGCCCATCAGTGAACAAGTCGATAAAGAAAGTGTGGTATGTGTATTACACACACACATACACACACAAACACACACACACACACACACACACACACACACACCATAGAATATACTAGGCTATAAAAAAGAATGAAAGAGGCCAGGAGCAGTGGCTCACACCTATAGTCCTAGCACTTTGGCAGGCTGAGCCAAGTGGATCACCTGAGGTCAGGAGTTTCAGACCAGCCTGGCCAACGTGGTAAAACCCCGTGTCCCCTAAATATACAAAATTAGCCAGGTGTGGTGATGCGTGGCTGTAGTCCAAGCTATTCAGAAAGCTGAGGCAGGAGAATAGTTTGAACCTGGGACATGGAGGTTGCAGTGAGCGAAGATTGTACCGCTGCACTCTAGCCTATTTGGGAGACCAAGACTACATCAAAAAAAAAAAAAAAAGAAAAAGAAAAAAAAAGAAAAAAATGGTATTTGCAGCAACCTGGATAAAGGTGGAGGCCATTATTCTAAGTGAAGTGACTCGGGAATGGAAAACCATCTCATAGCTTAGCTCCCTTCCACTTATAAAGGTTTTCCATTCCTGAGTTAGTTAACATTAGATTAATGTGCTTACATATTCTCACTTAGAAGTGTGAGCTAAGCTATGAGGATGTAAAGGCTTAAGAATGATATAATGGATTGTGAGGACTTTGGGGGAAGGGTGGGAGGGGGTGAGGGGTGATGGGTGCACCCAAATCTCAGAAATCACACCTAAAGAACTTACCCATGAAACGAACACCATCTGTTCCTCCAAAACTATTGAAATATAATAATAAAAGAGCAACGTTGTTTAAAGAAAAGATAAGAAACCAAGAAGCCTGGCTTCACAACCCATGCAACTAATCTGAAAAATGATTCCAAGTTGGGCAGAAAATGGGGAGAAGCTGTCAGTGGGAACAGGTGTGTTCAAGGAAAGCGGGAGAAATGTTAAGAACTCAAAAGCTAGGTTGTAGTGTTACCAATTGATTGTGTTACCCTGACTCAGCTACTTAGAGTGTTTAATCATAGAATGCCTATGATGCTTGTGCACATGATTGACTTCTTTATAGTCAGCATAGTGCTACTGTTGATCATGATACTATGACTGTTGTAATTCAGGAAATTTCAGTGTCTCTGAAAACTTTTCGGTTGTCTAAGTAATACAACTCATGATGGTGGGGGTGAGTTTTTTAGAGAAATGTTTATATTTTAATCTGTCCTTTAGACACAGAGCTTTGATCTCTCCTGTCCACTGTGACCTGTGTCTCTCAAGTTGGAAGTGGTTTCTGAGGTCTCAGTTGTAATGTGTGGTTTTTTCATGTGACTCGTACAGACTGGCTGAGAGTCTTGGATGTTTTTGACTCACCATTAACTGCAGCACATATCAATTCAGAGCTCTGGCAAAGACTGCCAATTATGTTTATGTCTGAAGCAAGGCCATGGTTAAGGAAAATAGTAGACTTGTTAAGGCCTTGTTTATTTCAGCAGAGAAAGTTAGAGTTGACCCACATCTGGATAAAAGTGATTTAAATGTAGAAGTTACATTATCTTGATGACCCTCAGGTCCCTTTGTCTAATAGCCTAAATGAATCAGTACCAAAGTTGGGCATGGTGGCCCATGTCTGTAACACCAGCACTTTGGGAGGCTATGGTGGGAGGACCATTTGAGGCCACGAGTTCAAGACCAGCCTAGGAAACAGGGTGAAACCCCATCTCTGCAAAAAATTAGGTAGTTATGGTGGTGCATATTTGGAGTCCAGGCTACTTAAAGGCCTGAGGTGGGAGGATCACTTGAACTTGGGAGGTGGAGGTTGCAGTGAGCTGTGATCATGTTGCCGCACTTCAGCCTGGGTGACAGAGTGGACCCTATGTCAAAAAATAATAATTAAATTTTAAACAAAATTAAGCTGACATGGTAACACACATCTGCAGTGCTAGCATCTCAGGAAGCTGAGGCAGGAGGATCACTTGATCTAGGAGAAGCCCAGGAGATTGAGGCTGCAGTGAGCTATGATTGCACCATTGCACTCCAGCCTGGGCAACAGAAGGAGAAAGACCCTATCTCAAAAAGCAAAGCAAAACAAAACAAAAAGAATCATCAACACAATCAGTCTAAGGTTACTTACATCTGGTCTTTCTATTCTTGGGAATCATCCTGGAATCATGTAATTGCTTCCTGGTAACCATATTCATTGGACAATGAATGGATTGTTGACTTTTCCACCATCAAAGAAAAATAATAATACCATCCAACCCCCAAAATGAGCCTGTATTCTATGCAGAGTTAATTAGCTGAAACAAAGTCACTCTCCATAAAGGAAGTGATGTCAGAAATAACCACCTTGGTTTTTGTCACTGTTTTATCTTCACATAGCATTGTACCTAGCACATAGTAGGCACTTGATAAACATTTGTTTGCAAGAAATTAAACCACTTCTATAAAAATTAATAGACTGAAAAGGTTTGGACTTTATGATGCAGTATACTAGAATAAAAGACTTGAGCCGGGCAGGCTCAAGCCTGTAATCCCAGCACTTTGGGAGGCTGAGACGGGTGGATCACGAGGTCAAGAGATCGAGACCATCCTGGTCAACATGGCGAAACCCCATCTCTACTAAAAAAAAATACAAAAAATTAGCTGGGCATGGTGGCGCATGCCTGTAATCCCAACTACTCAGGAGGCTGAGGCAGGAGAATTGCCTGAACCCAGGAGGCGGAGGTTGCGGTGAGCCGAGATCGTGCCATTGCACTCCAGCCTGGGTAACAAAAGCAAAACTCCGTCTCAAAAAAAAAAAAGACTTGAGTTTGTTTTATTTTCCTCAGAGTATGTTTCATAGCTAGGGTTCTATTTCTTAATCTTGGCTGGAACTAAGGACGTTTTTATCTGTCATCTGATCCAGAAAGAACCCATAGTCCCTGCATGGTAATTAGTGCTTTTTTTCTTATTTATGCTTGCATTACAAGAGAACATGACCACACTGCCATGTGTGTACCTATGCAACAATCTTGCTTGTTCTTCACATGTACCCCAAAACCTAAAATGCAATTAAAAAAAAAAAGAAAACATGAAATAACTGTATCTCCTAAAACTGACCGAAAGATGGATTTTAGACCTGAGCAATGGAAGTGGGGTTGGCATTCATCATAGTGCAAATGGGAAAGTGCTTTTAGCCCACCAAATACTGGGTACACTATGCTAACCTTTTTTCTAGTTTCTGAAATGTTTATGGAAGAATAATTTGTAGAATAATGAATATAGTTTTCCAGTGGAGCAACAAATGCACACTATATTTCTGCTATTGTTTCTTATTAAATATTCATATGTAATATTTTGTGTTGCTTCATAACTGGCCATTTACCGGTGCTTAACAAGCATAGACAGTCCCACTGAAGAAAAATAACACCAAACAACAGTAAACAAAAGAGCAAACAAATGAAGAAAAGATATCTTACTTCTGCAGCAGTTACATTTAAAAAGTGTGTTTAACATTTTTAATACAGTCCATATTTCATAAATTCCACATGTTGACATGTCCTAGAGAAAGATGGATGGGTTGACTTGGTGGTATGCCTCTATCTAGTTTTATGTGTGCATCTGGCAGAGCTAATCTTTACTTCCCTTTAGCAGAACACAGAAAATGTAATTCTCTAATAACTGACATAACTGCATCATCTTCCAATATGGACTGCATTATTAAATCACAAAGACAGGCAAAACCAGAGTAGTGGGGAAGCTTGACTTCTACTTGATATCAGACCATAAAATGCCTCCTTACTGTGACCCAAAGGAAACAGAGCATTGACTCTGAGTGCTTGGAATTTGGAACAACTTCTGAATTCACAGCTACAGAGCTGTGTGTGTGTGTGCACCGGCCTCTGTCTTCGCATTTGCATACTGCTTTAGAGTTCACAGAGCATTTTTATGGACAAGACCACCGTGTTATAGTCGAGGAAGGATTGCTATTCTCTGTATATGATGAGAAAAGAGAGGGCCAAAGAAATTTCCAATATGGTACAAATTATTTCTTGCAGTACTTTAAATTGTATACATTGCTTTAACACATACAGTTAGGTTTTGCTTCTGTAACTGGGAGAATAATTCATCTAGCAGTCTTCTTCCTATCTCCAAAATACCCATTCAAAGACAATAGAGAAGGGGTTGCCTCCAGACTAAGAACTTAGATTTTTTGCAAATGGTAGTTGCAAAACGTACACAGTCATGGATTCGCAAAAAGCAGGGGATACGGGTTGTGGAGAGCCTAGTCATTCTGCTTAAGCGTATAGGAGGAATTTCAAGATGTTGTTGCTTCTCGGAGGGATAGAGCTGAAGGACACATTAAGGGTCGGAGAGAGAGAAGAGAGAATGGCTGAGATATGTGTTGGTTTGTATGCAAGGATTTCTAAGAGTAGTGATATCTAATGTTTGTGCTGCTACACTGTAAATCCTTCAACTTCCCCAAGCAATGTATTGTATGGTCACCATGTGGGCTTATCAACAAGTATTCCATCTCCTCCCTGCTGGACGCTGCTGGAAATGCTTGTGGTTTTAGTGGGGCCAGGAGACTAGTTCTGGCCAATGAGCTATAAATGAAAGTGACAAGTGCTGGAACATTTTATTGCTGATGCAAGAGTTTCTAGAAATTTCTTATTCCTCTGACATGGTGGCTAGAAATATTTGAGATGATGATTTTTCCTTCATCCTAGATTGCTGAGAGTCTTTGAGAAGCAATATCACCTTGTCTCATTGCACCACATCCATGATGGACGTGTGATATGAGCAAGAAATAAACTCTCGTTATTCCTAAACCTTTTTGATTTCAGAGTCATTTATTGCCACAGCATGGCCTGGTATATTCTGACTGACACATAGGGTGTCTTCATGTGGACATTTTGTTTGTTTGTGTGTTTGTTGTCAAGGAAAGTCACTGCGGTTCGTGTTAGCCTCAGTTTAATTCAGAGGTAAATGAACAGCAAGAAACATAGCAGAAACTCAGCAAGGGCAAGAAATGGAAACTTGATATATCACGTGAGAGCGTAAGGCCCCTGACAATCTGCAGAAATTTTAAAAAGTGCTTTGGACTTTTCACAAAATGTAGAAGGGGTGTCTGGAAAAAGTCTATTCTAAGGATCAGAGAGAAATTAGCAGCTATCTTTGATAGTTCTCCCAGTACGTTCGTTTTTCAAGTTAAAGAGAAGGATAGGATTTTTTTTTTTCTTGTATTAGAGGAGGAAATTAAAATTGAGATAAATATAATGACTTGTATAAGGTCCTACAAATGCTAATAAGCAAAGCCCTGATTACTAAATTATTTGATCACAAGTGTAGTGGTGTTTCAGTCCACTCTTTCGAGAAGTTTTCAGAAAGCCAGCTAACTAATAGCCTGAATATATTGTAGTTTGACCTTCATTTTAGCAGGATGGGCAAATCGTTGACAAAATGGTTGCAGGAATACCAGCCCTTTTAATAAGTTTTCCAGTAATATGATATTTTTATTATTATTCAATGAATTGATTTTGTGGATTGGCTTTCAGGGAATTTATTTATCAGCCTATCAGCCTATTTCCTGAAGGGCAGCTCAACACTATGTGCTGTAAATGTTATTTGCTATAATTAACTTCACTCCGTCTCCTATCTTTCCTAACCTCATCTCTCTTCTCTGCCCTATTTATATTTATTGGATGCTCTGGTATGTAATTATTAGAAGTTTCCCTTCACTTTTAAAACTGTTATTTCGTCTTTGTATATATCATTTATTGATGGCCCCATCATGACCTTCACTGCAATTGACATACTGGTTTGCTATAAAGTTACAGATAGGTTAATTAGATTATTCACTATACAGGTAGATGCACCATAAATATCCATTGTCATTTTTAAAGCCAGTATCATCCACAAAACATCAGTATGTCAGGAGATGTTTTAGGAGCTTCAGGTAAGGTCCAGTTGTGTTATTCTACTTAACTATGTTCTACATCCCTGTTTAATCACAATATTCTTTCCTGTGGAGGTCACTTCAGCCTCTGAATCCTACTTAACAATGTTCCTGGTCCTTACTACCACTCCCCCTTATTTGACTTTGGAATGGAAGCATTTTTGCCTTCCCTGTTCTGTTTATGGTGCTAAATTTACAAAAAGGTTTGAGATATTTTGAATTATCTTGTAAAAATGTGAATCTTGCCTGAGTTAAATTTGATAACTTCCCTTAAAATATTATTTAAATTTTCATTGCGTAATTTCTTTTATCTGTTCAATGCCCTTTCCACCTCTGTATCTGTTAATCTTCTAAAATAGTCTCAGTCTTTCACACTTGTAGTCCCTCTGTTTGCTCCATCTATGCAACTAAACTCTCTTCCAGATTCAACTCCTTTCTCCTCAAGGGTCTTCCTGGTAGTCCCCTGACTTTCCAAGTTATTTCTTGTCAGTAGCTGGTGGTAGATGCACAGCTCTTTAATCATGGGATATTTCATCAAAATCTGTGTAATCCTTGAGGGCATAAAGAGCAAAATTTGCCTCCTGGGGCAGTAGCATGACAAGAAGGTTAAGAACGGAATTAACCATGGGAGAAAAATAAGACCTAAGGTTGTCTGGGCAGATGAGGCAGGCAGAGAGAGCGCCTCCACTGTTCCTGACCACTGCTTTGGTTTGCAGTAATATTCCTTCCCACTCCAATCACTGCAAGCCACTGCGCTGCTGCAGGGATGAACATGTGATCCAGGTCCAGCCAATCAGGGTTTGCTCTTCTCCTGTGTTGATGTTTGGTCCAGGGTGGACGTGTGATACAAGCTGGGCCAGGTAGAGAGATTTCCTGAAACCTTGCTAGTCAGGTTAGACAGCTTCAGAAATGTGAACTCAGAGGAGGCCAGAAGCTGTTTTGTGTGTGTGTGTGTGTGTGTGTGTGTGTGTGTGTACTCTTAAATGTGAACTGGAAGGAGCAGGGTGGGGAAGAAATGCACTAAAAAAAAAATGGATGAATAGAGTGCTGAGTTGTATGATGATCCAGAGTCAGTATGATTTCTTGAACGATGAGCATATTAGGATTGTGTTTGATTGTGTTGTATTATAATTAAGATGATTATATTTTTATTATAGTATGTCTTGTACTATTGGATGGATAAATCAATATATAAATGTTTTGGAATTGCTGGACAGCAAACTGTATACATTTTATGTGGTCGACAGAAATAAGCTACTTGAAGCTCTTGAGCAGAGTGATAAAAAGATGTAAATGCTACATTAGGAGATTCAGTCTATTAACAGTTTTTCAAGATGAATAGGCCAGTGAGAGCCTAGGCAGGGCTGAAACATATATAGCCTGTACCTTCTACCTTCCCCTCCTATGCCTGTGGCAGACATTGCTAATCAATCATGGCCCTCTTAGCCACTGAGTCTGAGCTGGCCTCAGCATCCTTCTCCATGCAGTGCTCCAGGCAGTGACTATAGATGATCAGAGTCGGCATGCAAAATGAAACCTATTTGCTCTCCCAAGCTCGCAGGCAAGGAGGATAGCCAGGAGTCTAAGCATTAATTAGATGTAATGTTCTCAAGATTAGACCTAGGTACGGAGAGAGCAAAGGAAGGGAGAAAATCTAATACTGACAGTATTAGTCTGCTTGGGCTACCATAACACAGTGCTACGGATTGGGTGGCTAAACAGTTTCTCTCACAGTTCTGAAGACTAAAAGTCCAGAATCAAGGTGTTGGCACATTGGTTCCTTCTGAAGGCTTTGACCGGAGGGTCTGCTCCAGGCCTCTCCCCGGCTGGTAGAGGGCCATCCACATAGGGAGCCTGTCCATCTTCACATCCTCTTCCTCTGTGTATGTCTGTGGCCAAATGTGCCTGCTCCTCCTCGTGTAAACACGCCAGTCATACTGGTCCCCACTCTGAGGACCTCATTTTAACTTGATTCCCTCTAAAGGTTCTGTTTTCTAATAAAGTCACATTCTGAAATGTTGGAGGTTAAGACTTCAACATATGAATTTGGGGAACAATTTAGCATATCACACTGGGTACTTACCATAAGCCAGGCGTGAGCTTATCTATCACCATTCACTTGAGCCTCAAAGCAGCCTACATACTGGATACTTTTATACTCCCTATTTTACCGAACAGGAAACTGAGGCTCAAAAATCTTAACAAATGTAGTAAAAGTTATACATCCATAGTTGCTGTATAACAGGATTCAGATGCAGGCTGCTACTGGTTGGTTGACATAGTATAAAAAGAAGGGAACCTGCGTATGTGTTAGAAATAAAGGAGAAATTTAAAAAAAAAAAAATTAAAATCACCAAAGTCTCTGGACTTGGTTTCTGGAAAAATGGTGATGTCAGTCTTGCTGTTTAATATTTCAATGGCCTCCTACTCCCTGCAGGTTAAGATGTAAATTATTTAGCAGGAAAATCAAGGCTGCTGATGGTCTTAGATGCCTCATTAATTCTGTCTCTAGCTGCTCTCCTCCTGGACACTCTGGTCCAGCAACTGTGGGCAATTTATTTGCAGTTCTCCACTGTGGGAAGAGGGAGAAGGCTTGGAGAGAACAGAGGATGATGGGGAAGAACCCCATGTACACTGCATCTCATCCTTGTTGTTTAAACTCGGGGCTACTTTGAGCAGTGAGCCGTATAATTGCAGTTCAGTCACTTAACCTCTCTGATTCTCTCTCTTCCCAACTGGTAGAATCAAGTAGTTTAATTATGCTCTTCCATACAACCACAGGGATCTCTGAGAAGATTAAATGAGATCATGTGTGGATGAGTGTGTTGGCTCATGCCCCTGATCACAACGCTTTGGGAGGCCAAGGCATGCAGATCACTAGTGGTCAAGAGTTCGAGACCAGCCTGGACAGGATGGTGGAAGCACATCTTTACTAAAAATACAGAATTAGCTTGGAATGGTGGTATGTACCTGAGGCAGGAGTATCGCTTGAACCCGGGAGCCGAGAAGGTTGCAGTGAGCTGAGATCCCGCCACTGCACTCCAGCCTTGGTGACAGAGTTAAACTCTGTCTCAATGTAAATAAATACATAATAAATGAGGTCATGCATATAGAGTCCTCAGCACAGCGTCTGGCACTTGGCAGGTGCCCCTTAGCTGTATGCATAGCAACCGTTCAGTCTGGGAGATTCGGAATGTAACATAATCTAGGGTAGCCAAAGAGACAAGTTCCTTAGCAAGCTAGAAACACAAGAGCAGGGTGCAGGTGGCATTCCTGAGGGTACCCGTTCTCTGTTTCTTTGCCCATTTTCAGAGACTTTATGTTCACTCCCAGGAGTGAACCACCATCTTCCTACCCCACTCCTGCTTTCCATTATACCTACCAGGAGTTATGAAAATTGGACTGGGATGTCTTCAGCAGCTTCTCTTCTTGTTTTAGCAATCAATAAATTGCCATTTCTAAAGGTGAGATTGTGAATTCTTAAGGCCAATCTGCAGATATTCTAGATGACCCATATGTCTTCTGGCATCGCTGTATTCATAGATGGCTTCTCAAAGAAACCATTATTAATGATGTAATTAGTATGAATGGCTACAGTATATATCAAGCAGATCATTAAGGCAGAGGTGGGGATGTAGCCATTTATATTAAAGATACATTTTATGTTCTGAACCCAAGCAATAGAGAGAAAGTACTTAGCTTAGAAGTCTCACTTTGCTACAGTGTGGATTTTATGTTTTAAATTGTCCTAGACAACCTTCTTGCTCGCTTAATGCAGCCCTTTGTCGGAGTCCTTGGGAATTTGAGTAAGTTAATAAGGCAGCTTTGTTTGTAAAAGCATATAATCAAGGAAATCACAGCCTTTAAGATCACAGATTTCAGAATCCAATCCATTTAATTAACGAGTCGCTTCTTGGACATTGGAAAAGCTTTTATTTGATTTCACTAGCTGCTTTCTCTTAGACACCCATCTGCAAGAATATTTACTTATAACTTGTGTAAAGGGATCTTCCTAAGGCAGATCGCCATATGTAACTGCTCCACTTACCTTTAAGGGAAAATATTGAAGTAACACCCTCAAGCTGTTCTACTCTGCGTTCCGATCTCAAAGCTAGATTTCTATCTTTGTAGTAAGTATTGAAACCTTGCCTCCCACATCCAGGCTGTTCAAATACAAGATAAAATAGTTTCTAAGAATGATAGAGTCCAAAAGTTTTCTATAGTTCTTAGAGATGTGAGCTGAAACACATGTTTTAGTGAAGAGGTTTTTTTTCTTCTTCTTTATGCCTCTTTTTTTCCCCTAGGAATTAATGTCCTTTGTAGTAGCCAAAATGTTAAATGTTTTTAATAAAAGCTGAGACTTAAGGTAGAGGGGAACATCTTTACCCCAGGTACAAATGACATTGCTTCTTGCTGAGTTCCCAAGTGCAGAGCAGATGGGGGGATTATGAAAACTGAGGAGTCACACACAAGGAGGGGGCGTTTTTCTTCTTCTGGCAAACTCATCCTCTTAAGGATCCACTGCAGAGGGGTGGCTGCTGTGTTATGCAAGCACCTTTAAGGAGCTGCAGAGGAAGAGAGGTGCCTGACGCTGGACCAACAGGAGCCACTGCAGACAGAAGCCGGTTCTGAGGCTCCTTCTGTTCACGGGGCATGTTTGCTGGCTCCCGTGCAATCAGCCGTGCTGCAGAGGCCAGGGCCCAGACAGCCCAGCAGTAAGTGCGTGTCCAGCTTTCCGAACTCTGGGTACTGCCACCCAGCTGCAGCTCGGAGCCTTGATTAACCGGGGCCGGGGACCTGGCATCTTGTTCCAAAGTCACTTGAAAACAGCTACTCTGCCCACACTCACTGCGAGTAACCACAGGTCTACAAAAGGGGTGAGGAAAGTAAAGTCTCTGCCTTTAGGGATCAGACGCTATTCTTCTTTTTACTAGTGGCTGCAAGCTGTTAAGCACCCACTGTTTGCAAGGAGCTGTATTTATGATATGTTGCAGGTACATCATCTCCTACGTTACCACAAGACCTCAAATATGTTTTATTACCCCCATTTTGGAGAAATTGTTTTTAAAAAACTAAACTAGCCAGGTGTGGTGGCTCATGCCTGTAATTCCAGCACTTGGGGATTGAGGCCAGGAGTTTGAGACCAGCCTGGATGACATGGCTAAACCCTGCCTCTACTAACAATACAAAAATTAGCTGGGTGTTGTGGCACACACCTATAGTCCCAGCTACTTGGAAGGCTGAAACAGCAGGACAATCACTTGAACCCAGAAGACAGAGATTGCAGTGAGCCCGCTGCGCTCCAGCCTGGATTGCTCCAGACAGCAAGACTCTGTCTCCAAAGAAAAAAGAAACATCCTGTGGAATTAAGTATTAAATGAGAAAACTGAGACCGCAACTCAGATCTGTCTTATCCTAAAGCTTTGGCTCTTTCCATTTTAATAATTAAAGTCATTTTTTTAAAAGCAGCAAAACTTTTATTTAATAGGAAACTTGCAGAAACTGACATAGACATGGATAAAACCGGGATGGCTTGGTTTGAAATGGAAGGAGGAAAGTCTAAAGCTCTCTCTGACTGGACCTCCTCTTACTTTCCTGATTCTCAGGTAGTAATTAACAACAATGAGCAAGTCATCACCTCAGAACACTAGAACTGTGGTTTTTCAGGTGTTGTCCCCAGTCCAGCAGCATCAGCATCACCCGCAAACTGGCTACAGATACATGTTCTCTCACGTCTCTGCAGGCAACCTGAGTGTCAGAAGCTCTAGGGCTCAGGTGTGTCTAAATGAAACAGGCCCTCTGGGGGATGCGGATGCGTGCCCAAGAGTGAAAATCAAAAACCTAAGAGTTTCCAAAACCCATTTTGGTAACAGCTGAGTTCTACAATACTTTTCAGTATTCATAACAATGATTCCTGGAGACTTTCATGACAAGGTGTAGAATGGTGCATTAAGTCGTGCTTTTTTTTTTTTTTTTTTTTTTTTTTTTTTTTTTTTTTTAATGGAGTCTTGCTCTGTTACCCAGGCCGGAGTACAGTTGTGCAATCTTGGCTCACTGCCACCTCTGCCTCCCACGTTCAAGTGATTCTCCTGCCTCAGCCTCCCGAGGAGCTGGGATTACAGGCACGCGCCACAACACCCAGCTAATTGACGTGTTTTTAGTAGGGACAGAGTTTCTACTAAAACCAGTTTGAGAAAGGCTGGTCTCGAACTCATGACCTCAGGTAATCCACTCACTTTGGCCTCCCAGAGTTCAGGGATTACAAGCGTGAGTCACCATACTCAGAGTTAGTCATGCAATTTTTATTTAAAAGAAATTTTAAAAATGGGACCTATTTACTCAATGCAACACTGGAGAACGAGTGTTGACTTTATTAACCCAATATTAAAATTAAATGATTATTCTTGAATCCTTTGCTGTCAAGAATCACAAACCACATGGACTTGAGAAGAATGCAAGTTATTAATGAAATTTCATGCATCAAGGATGCTGTTGAGTGTTCAGTGAAGCATCTTATGTGTGTCACCATCAAGAAAAAAATGGTACCAAATAAATTTGTCCCATTACTGATTGTAGAAGGCATTCCAGCTTCCAAGCTATGAACATGTAGGCCCAGCGTGGTGGTTCACCCCTGTAATCCCAGCACTTTGGGAGTCTGAGGCAGATGGATTACTTGAGTTCAGGAGTTTGAGACTAGCCTGGACAACATGGTGAAACCCTGTCTCTACTAAAAATCCAAAAATTTAGCCAGTCATGGTGGCTCATGCCCGTAATCCCAGCACTTTGGAAGGCCAAGGCAGGTGGATCACGTGAGTTTAGGAGTTGTAGACTACCATGGCCAACATGGTGAAACCCCGTCTCTACTTAAAATACAAAAACAGTAACTGAGTGTGGTGGTGCTCAGCTGTAATCCCAGGTACTGAGGAGGCTGAGGCAGAAAAATTGCTTGAACCCAGGTGGTGGAGGTTGCAGAAAACTGAGATTGTGCCAGTGTGCCCTAGTCTGGGAAACAAAATGGGACTCTGTCTCAAACAAGAGAAACAAACAAAGAGAAAGAAAATGAAAATGTGAGGAAATGTTTGCTTTAGAATCAGTGAAATACGGCAAATATGAAAGAGATGTTTCTGAAATTTTACTGCGTTAGCTCAGTTAGCCTGTGTGATCAGGCGTCTCTGGAAGCAAAACTGTTTCCTTATCATCAATTTAAAATAAGACAAAACGAAAAAAGAAGCTCCTGTGCTTTGATTACCTTCTGTATGCTGACGAGTCTGCCTACTCGGTTATATTCTCCAAGGTGGATTTTCCCTGCAGCTTCAAAATCATCATGTCGCTCGAAAGCTCATGAAGCTCCTTTACATTGTTACTGCAGACTGGACTGTTCTGTTACTGTTTGTATCGTACCATTCTGCACTTCTTCCTCCTCTATCTCTAAGTCTACTTGGAAGAAGACTATAGAGTGGTGAATACCTGTAGTTTGAGAACTGTGTTACCTGTGAAGATGTTTCAAAGTATGGTGGGATATAAAGGGCTTTGATGGTGGGACAGGTGGCGTTGAGTAAACTAAATTGAGAAGTTGACATTTCACCCTTGTCTTAGGGGTTCATTGTGATTTCAAGAAGCAGACAGTATATGGTTGTATCATCCGCAGTCTCCATGAAATCTAATGATTAGTTTCCTAAACTTTGCATCACCTTTTCTGGCTTTTTCTGTCCCTGGAATCATTAATTATGTCTATTAGATGATTTCTCTGTATCTATTTATAGATGCACAAATGTGCATACGCATGCTTTTTTTCTGGGGGATCCTGCCACATCACCATAGAGGTCTTCAGTAGGTTAGTAATACTAGTATTAGAAGGGTTTTATTGTTGTTTTTGCTGTCTTTCCATACTCATCAATTTTTTTTTTTTTTTTTTTTTTTTTTTTGAGACAGACAGAGTATCTCTCTGTTGGCTAGGTTGGAGTGTACTGGTATGATCTCAGCTCACTGCAAGCTCTGCTTCCCAGGTTCAAGCAATTCTCCAGCCTCAGCCTTCTGAGTAGCTCGGATTACAGGGACCTGCCACCACACTGGGCTAATTTCTGTGTTTTCAGTAGACACGGGGTTTTGCTATGTTGGCCAGACTGGTCTCGAACTCCTTCCCTCCTTGATCTCTCAAAGTGCTGGGATTACAGGCGTGAGCTCCCACACCTGGCCTGTGCTCATCATTTTTATCACTACTTCCTATTCTGCTTGGGAATTTTGTTTGGGTGATTGATTTGAGGTGTTTGCTTGTGTGTCTGATTTGGGGAAGATGTTCCCTGGTAATTAGTGTGAAGTTTTCAATGAGCCTCACGAGCTTTACAATGATTTCCCTGGAGGACAGGTTTTATTTAGCATCTAAGAACAGTAGGCGGTAGTTGTGACATTTTGAACATTTTATTTCTTTACCCCAAAAATAACTAAGTTTTGTAAAACCAATAAAAAGAAATCAAAAGAAAACGAGGGACGACACTGCTTTATGGGTTTGTGTTTCTGCCAGCCTGAGTCCCACTCTCCGAAGTAGATACCCAGTTGGCATTATACAATGAAGAACTGAAGCTGTTTGAAAACTTTTTCAATTTTCTGTGAAAATCCAAACTTGGAGTAGAAAGAGCTTACTGATGTCAACACTTAGAAAGCAATGTTCTCTTTATAGAGTCACTTACTGTCTTGGGTTTCATTTTCGGTTCAGGGGGAAATTAAATTCCCTTGCAATTGCACACTCTGTCTACCCAAGAAATTCTATCTCTGCATTGCTTTTGTTTGCTATTTGTCCTCTGGGTAAAATACTGTGTCCGTAGGGGTGGAAGTGCATTTTAGAGGTCTTTTGGTTCATCGGGCTGTTCCTTGCAGGTCAGTATTTAAATTACTTCTGACCCAGATGTCTCCTGTATTTTAAGATCCTAGTAAAAAGCCAGGGAAGCAAGCCCCTTGTGAGTAGAAAGTAGCCTTTCACTGTGAGCTCATTTCTTGGTTAAAAGATTAACCCAGGAATTATATTTTTATGATTTTTATACAAAGTAAATATATGTATTTACAGGGTACACATGATATGTTGATGTAAGTGTACAGTGGGATCACATCAGAGTAATTGTGGTATCCGTTGCCTCAAGTCTTTATCATTTCTTTGTGTTAGAAACAATCTAATTCCAGTCTGCAAGTTATTTTGAAATATACAATCAATTATTGTGAACTGTAGTCACTCTTTTGCGCTACCAAACATCAGATCTTACTTTGCACCCATTATTTTTTAAAACTGTAATTTATATCCAATATTCATCCTCTCTTTATCCCCACCTCCCCACAAAAGAATCATTTTAGCATCTGAATTCATTCTTCTGAATGCATTCTATGACCAAGCACATAGAAACCTTTAGTTACTTACTTACTGTAGGTATGGGGACACACAACTTTTCTGTTTTTTAAGCCTGCCCTTCCACTTAGATTGCAAATAGTCTTCAGAGAAGTACATGTGTCCTCAAATGTTACTGTATTTTTCCCCTTAAAGAGGCAGTTTGGTTAGTGGGGAATCACAGTGGACAAGAATCCAAAAAAACCTGAGTTCAAATCTCCATTCTATTACTGTCATATTTGGTAGGCCATATTCTGACTGAAAATATTGGCTACCTTGTGAGCCATCTCTCCCACTGATCCTTTCCAAGAAAGTGAGTCTATTCTCCCACCCCATTCTTGCCCTGTTAACCCCATGGCTTGATTTGACCAGTAAACTGTGAGCATAAGTGATAGATGTCACTTTCAAGCAGAAAATCTAAGCATATGCATGTATGTGCCTCATTTTGATCTCTTTTCCTTCTGCAGTAAGGCCAGTGATTTCTTAGATATAGCAGCTCTGTCAGCTTGGAGCTTCAGAGAGTAAAGAAAGTGGAACAGGGCCGGGCGCGGTGGCTCAAGCCTGTAATCCCAGCACTTCGGGAGGCCGAGGTGGGTGGATCACGAGGTCAAGAGATCGAGACCATCCTGGTCAACATGGTGAAACCCCATCTCTACTCAAAATACAAAAAAATTAGCTGGGCATGGTGTCACGTGCCTGTAATCCCAGCTACTCAGGAGGCTGAGGCAAGAGAATTGCCTGAACCCAGGACGCAGAGGTTGCAGTGAGCCGAGATCGCACCATTGCACTCCAGCCTGGGTAACAAGAGCGAAACTCCGTCTCAAAAAAAGAAAGAAAGAAAGAAAGAAGTGGAGCAGATAACTCTGAGAAACGGGCTTTTAGCAAGTGGGAAAATAGGCCTGTATTTTGAGCTGTGTATTGGGGTCTTCGTGAGTGCAGTGTAACTTACTGTGTTTTCAGTGATGCTGGTTAGTATTTGCTACATGTACCTGTGCAATTCCCAACTAATTTCTGAGTGTTTGGAGGACAGGAAGTGTGCCCGTCCCTATCTGTAACCCATTCTCAGTCCACCAGTTCCCACCTTGTAATCCAACACCCAGTTGTTGTTTATTAAATTCTTGATGAGCTGTACTGAAACTGTTTTGTATAATCTAGGAATAGCCACTGCCGTGGTCAAAACCAGCATTTTCCAAAGGATGGGCAAGATTTTAGAAGGTCTGTAAGTTTCTTTTAGGTGATCCACAGAAACAGCGGTAGACCAGATTGAATCATAGGGTGGAAAAGTTGTTTTTTTTTTTTTTTTTTCTTTTTCAGTTTTAACACATTGCATAGCATTCAAAACAATTTCTCATAGCCACATATTTCACTGGACACCTGTAATAACTAGAATTCCAGGAGACCAATATGCTTATATTTATACAGTTGCTTACCATTTATGGTTAATAATAGTAGTGTCCTATTTATACCAGAAGTTGGCTTGACAGATTTTCTTTTAAAATAAATTGTGTTTAGTATCATAAGTAGGAGAAAGAAAAATAAATAACATAGGTAGTAAGGTGAAAATGTCAAAACATAAAGGTATGGCAAAAAGTTTAGAGAAATACTACTGTAAGCAGTTTGGTACCCTATAATACTGTTATGAAAACCCAAAGAGGCTGGGGATGGTGGCTTACACTTGTAACCCCAGCACTTTGAAAGGCCAAGGTGGGTGGATTGCTTGAGATCAGGAGTTTAAGACCAGCTTGAACAACATGGTAAAACCCCATCTTTACTAAAAATACAATAATTAGCCTGGCGTGGTGGTGCACACCTGTAATCCCAGCTACGCAGGAGGCTGAGGCACGAGAATCACTCAAACCCAGGAGGTGGAAGTTGCCAGTCAGCCGAGATTGGGCTACTGCACTCCAGACTGGGCATCAGAGGGAGACTCAGTCTCAAAACAAAACAACAACAACAACAACAACAAAAAACCAAAGAATGTTTGAATGGGTTGTGAGAATGGTAAAGTGATAGATTCAAGGAATCATTGCTGTGGTTATTGTTTATTGCAGGCATCCCCAAACTACGGCCCGGGCCGCATGCGGCCCCCTGAGGCCATTTATCCGGCCCCCCGCCGCACTTCAGGAAGGGGCACCTCTTTCATTGGTGGTCAGTGAGAGGAGCACAGTATGTGGCGGCCCTCCAACCATCTGAGGGACAGTGAACTGGCCCCCTGTGTTAAAAACTCTGGGGACGCCTGGTTTATTGTGTTGGTGTTTGTAACAGTCTTTCCTTGCTATCTAGAGATTAATCTCCATCTTGTCTGTGCCCAGTCTGCTGAGATTTCGTTACGAATAACACATTCCAAGTGGAGAAGGAGAGTGCCTGTATTCACTGTCACCTTCTGATTTAAACTTTTTTAACCTACTCCACCCACTCTCTGTCCTGTGTGAGAAGTAACTGGAACCATTTGTGTGGGTGAAAAGAACACTTAGCGACTCAGTAGAGCTCTAAATAGGAGGGATGAAGTCAAGGGTAGGAAGCGAGCCTGAAGTGAGAAACTTGAACACACTCTTGCTTGCCTGTGACTGTAGGTGTTCCCTAGAATTCGTCTGGATTCACCTGGTTCTTTTGTCTTGGACCCTTGAAGACTATGAACTTTTTGAGCACAGTAGTTGCATCTGGCTTCCCTTTATATTCCCCATCCTTTGATAATTGTTGACACCAGGCATCATTTCAACATCCATACATTCATCAGTGACTTTGAATTAAAGCATACTGATGTGTTCTGTTACAGGTGCCAGTGTATCCATTTTTATTATTAATAATGCTGGCTACAGTATTCATAGAAGCTACAGATTGTAGAATATAAACCAGGAATCCTGCTAGCATTTTATATCTGTAAGAACTACTGTTTACAGCAACTTAGAAAGATGGGCTATATTATCTCTAATGAAGGAAATGAAACTTAGTTAATCAACTTGTTAGTCGATATAAGATACAGGCGTTAAATATAGGTCTGCCCAATTCTGAAAAACCCAGAAACCCATTTGCCTTTTCTACCTAACACTACCATATTGGTAAAGACACACACACACACACACACACACACACACACACACACAGAGAGACAGAGAGAGAGAGAGAGAGAGAGAGAGAGAGAGAGAGAGAGAGAGAGAAAAGGAGATCAGCTAGGCCGGATGCGGTGGCTCACGCCTGTAATCCCAGCACTTTGGGAGGCCGAGGCGGGTGGATCACAAGGTCAAGAGATCGAGACCATCCTGGTCAACAAGGTGAAACCCTAAATATACTAAAAATACAAAAAATTAGCTGGGCATGGTGGCATGTGCCTGTAATCCCAGCTACTCAGGAGGCTGAGGCAGGAGAATCATCTGAACCCAGGAGGTGGAGGTTGCGGTGAGCCGAGATCACGCCATTGCACTCCAGCCTGGGTAACAAGAGCGAAACTCCATCTCAAAAAAAAGAGAGAGAGAGAGAGATCAGCTACAGAAACTCCCCAATCCTGCCTTATTAGTTTGTGATGGTTAATTGTTTCCAGTACTTGGGGCATAGCATTCCTCAGCACCATTGTTCCAAATCACTGAAGTTGGCAGCATTCCTTCCTTGCTTAATCGCTGCAAGTTTTAACAAATTGTTAATGCAATGATTTCCTTGAACATACTTAACAGTTACTTTTATTCATCGGAACATGAAAGGCAGAACTCCATGAAGGTGCAATCTGTCTTCAATCTCATGTCTCAGCAAATTCCTGCTGCCCAAAATAGAGTGGAGGTTGAGACAGGCTAGTGTAGTGTCGGCCTGTGATTCCGTGACACCTCCTTAGTGGACAGCAAGACCAGGACTACTTTTAAAACAACCCCCACTTCATCTTGCCTTTCCTTTCTTTCCAGCGAGTCGATTTTCTCATAAGGAGCTGTGACTGCTTGTATTAACCATTTGCATTTGAGCCTGCTTACTGATGCCCTGAAAAAAAAATAATCTTCTCTGTTGCCTCCTTAGAATTTTTTTTTTTTTTAAGACGGAGTTTCGCTCTTGTTACCCAGGCTGGAGTGCAATGGCGCGATCTCGGCTCACCGCAACCTCTGCCTCCTGGGTTCAGGCAAATCTCCTGCCTCAGCCTCCTGAGTAGCTGGGATTACAGGCACGCGCCACCATGCCCAGCTAATTTTTTGTATTTTTAGTAGAGACGGGGTTTCACCATGTCGACCAGGATGGTCTCGAACTCTCGACCTCGTGATCCACCCACCTCGGCCTCCCAAAGTGTGCTGTTGTATAGTTTCCAGGTGGACCACATAGATGACATTTCTTCATTTCTTTATAGCAAATTAACTCTTACTCAAGTTCCTAAGTCCCCCGGTTGGTGATTGGAGACCTCCTTTGCACTCTCTTCCTTGGTAATTTTATGCAAAGTGAATGGCCTTTGGCCAAGCAAAACTCTCATCATTTCTTCAAGTTTTTGACAGTAACACTTTGTAAAAAATGTATTTTAGGCTAGGCTTTTTGACTATAAGGTACTGCATCTCTCCAAAAATAACTCAGTTGAAAAGGAGGTTATTTTAAGGAGACTGAGAAAATATCTTAAAATATCCAAAGACTGAGGCCATGCACATTGGCTCACATCTATAATCCCAGCACTTTGGGTGGATCTCTTGAGGTCAGGCATTCGAGACCAACCTGGACAACACAGTGAAACCCTGACTCTAGTAAAAATACAAAAATCAGCTGGGCATGGTGGTGCACACCTGTAATCCCAGCTACTCAGGAGGCTGAGGCAGGAGAATTGCCTGAACCCAGGAGGCGGAGGTTGCGGTGAGCCGAGATCGTGCCATTGCACTCCAGCCTGAGTAACAAGAGTGAAACTTAGTCTCAAAAAAAAAAAAAAAAAAAAAAAATTAGCTGGGCATGGTGGCGCATACCTGTCATCCTAGTAACTCAGGAGGCTGAGGTAGAAGGATCACTTGAACCTGGGGAAAGAAGGTTGCAGTGAGCCAAGATTGTGCTAGGAATTGGCTAGGAAGCAGAAATGTCAGAAATGCACACCCTGGAAGCCCCTCTGTCTCTGTCTCTCTGTTCTTCTTCAGGGTCTGTTGTGCCCCCTTTACCTGCCTCATTTCTGTCTGCTCATTTCTCAGCACTCACTCCCAGTCTTTGTTCCTCAGTCTTTGTCGCCTGTGGTGCTGGTTCCTACTTTTGCCCTGAAATACTTTGATTTTTAATTGCAAAGAGTACAATTACTTTTACTTGTCAATACCACAGTTACTTTTGCACCAACCGAATACATGATCTTTCACGTAACTCCTAAAAGACTGCCCCCTCACTTGGGCCTCCTTGATTCCATTCTCAGGGGCTCACCCTCTGCAGAACGAATTGCCTTCAAATCAGCTCTGTCACCCCGTTCTGTAGGCAGTGGGGTGAGTTGACAGGAAATAGACAAGCTCACGGGAAAGCAAATGACTATGGAGGGAACACATATTCTCCCAGAAGAACACTGTGTGAAGTTAGGTTTCTTGTCTTAAATCATTGGGTGTAGGTTAAGAAGGCCCCTCGAGATAAAATTCATATAGGTCATCTAAAAATACACGATCCAGTCACAAAAGCACAAGATAAAAAGAAGCCTTTCTTTATCCCTGTTCCATGCCTTTCCAGAAACTGCCTGCTTCATCAAAAGATCTTTCTTTTAAACCTGAACTAGAGCGGCTGTATGTCCGTTGTCAATATCAACAGCCAGGCATCTCTGCTGAGCTCAGAGAGTCGAGTTCCAAACCAAACCAAGTCCATGAGGCCCAAAGTGAATCTAAACCACAAAGAACCTCAGCTTTCTCCTCTCCAGTTTTTATATAAAGGCAAAAACAGGGCAACAGGCCGGAACTGCACTTTATCAGTGTGGAAACGAAAATATATTTTCACTGTCATTTCCGATGAACTTCCGTTTGCGTTTATCATGAAGACCAAAATGCGTGTATCATCTGGTGTGAGGTATTCTTTAAAGGTATCTAAAAATTATAACCACTGACACAAATATGCTTAATACTGCTGGGCCAGTAGAATGAACTGTTTGGGAAATAGTTTAGGTAGTCTGATAGGGTCAGCTGTCATACGTAGAGGGAGCAAGATGTTCTAGAGGATGAACACAGAATGTGGTAGTTAACCAAGTGTTGTGATAACTTCTCATATTCAAAAGACAGCTCTTGATATGGGTTTTCTCCCCTTGCATAATACTAGGTAGGTAGGTAGGTAGGTAGATACATAGATACCGGATCCATCGGCTGAGAGGTAGACAGATAGATACAAACATACGTAGAAGATTGATAGAGAAAATGATAGATAATTGCTACCTATCTGTCTTTTCTGTCTGTCTCTCCTCCTTTTTCTTCCTTCCAAGTAACCATCCTATCCATCATTTTTGCATTTTCTGTCACAGACAGCACTGGTTATTTCAACACAATTTCATAATATGTCTCTATTTCCAAGGGGTGGTCTGATATGCATTTGAGATCCCCTAGACAGCCCTGTGTTACGCCTGAGTTGGACAGTGAGCCTTATGGATGGGTGAAAGGAAGGATCCTCTTTTGCTTCATTCAGCCCCAGTGGCAGCTCTTCTCCAACTCTGAGAGCTCCATCCCGAATTTGTGCTTTTGTCATCTCTCGGTTGGAGTCCTGGGAATCTGTCTCATACTTCTGTTCACACCCTCTCTGCATCCAAACTAGAGGTACTTCCAAAGTATATGCCCTAAACGAGAAGTATTTCTGAAGACACTTGCCCCATTTGGGGTTCTCAGGGCAATTTTATGACACTTCTAAACTGACCATTTCTGTCACTTTATAAGAGCAGGCTAGAGAAAAATAAGTAATAAAGTGAGACCCACAACCTCACTAAAATATTTATGCATTAAAATTTGGTAAAACAGTTACTACCAGATTGCATCAGTTTCGTCCATTTTTTGTGTTATCTTTAAAAGCCATTTTCCCTGTGTTTGTAATTTTATTTTGTTTATTAGTTTAGGTAGTAGCCCAGAATAAGACATGTCGGGTTTAATTCTCTGCCACAGTTCTCAAACGGATGTTTCGTAAGTAACATGTGGCTCTCTCAGCTAAAATTAAATGTCTCGCTGTCTCCAAATGTTTTCTGTCTAGAATTTGCAACATACGCCCTTCAAGAACCAACAGAGACTCTGAAAATGATCATTAAACAATGTCAGTCCAGTTAATCCTTATGTTAACTCTGGCTATACATAAATAGATCTTTAAAAAACTGAAATAATATAATGACAAAAAGAAGTAAAGTCTGGTCCTCTCTTCTATAGAAGTTCAGTTCAGAGAAACACCACATCAGAAAAGGTATATATTAACAAAATTCTCTACTTTTAGGACGATAGACGAATCAAAGAACAAGCCTAAACCTCAGAGACCAAATACATATCCCCATTGGTTCCTGATTCCCAGCATCCCCTAGATAGCTCTAAAAAAAAAAAAAAATACGAAACTGGTCCCATTAACGGTGATTTATTAACTATGAAATGGGACTCAGGACAGGTAGGAGAACTAACTGGTCTACGCTGTTCCTCTGCCTCAGCCACTAATTGTTATTAATATATACGTCTATTCCCTACTGGAAAACAAGCTGTCCATTCCTCCCATGACCTCTGCAAGGCAACTGCACATGATTGAGAAGAGGAAGGATCTTTGTTCAGAAAAGTTTTTAAAAGGAGGAAGAAGAAGAGGAGAAAAAGTTGGAGAGTTATAGATCCTTGATAAAGCCGGTGTTTTTTGGAAAGGAGGCAAAAGTACCTGATAAAAGAAATAAAGGAATATTAAAGGATACTCATGAGAATGCGCAAACGTGGACTACATTTGAACCATGAGGGATGAGGCCTAAGACGGATTGAAATTTTCACCTCTGCTACTTATCCAATGTGAGACTTGGAGCAATTTCATTAAATCTCTTGGGATCAGGGTTACCGTGTGTAAAATGAAGATCATGATGGTATTCATCCTCTTATGTAATCTTTTTGTAAAATGATTTTCTTTTTAATTATGGTGGCTACATAGTAGGTGTATCTATTTCTGGAGTACCAAAGATGTTTTGAGATAGGCATGCATTGTGAAATAATCATATCATGAAGAATGGGGTATCTGTTGGGTTGGGAGGCTGAGGCAGGAGACCACCTGAGGTCTGGAGGTTGAGACCAGCCTGGTCAACATGCTAAAACCGCATCTCTGTTAAAACTACTAAAATTAGCTGGCACTGGTGGTGGGTGCCTGTAATCCCAGCTACTCTGGAAGCTGAGGCAGGAAAATCACTTGAAGCTGGGAGGCGAGAGTTGTGAGCCGAGATCCCACTACTGCACTCTACGGTTTGAGCCTCTGTCTCAAAAAAATAAATCATCCTTTGTTTTTAAATACACAATTACTGCTGACTGTAGTCACCTTGTTGTACAGTCAAATGGTATATCTTATGCATTTTATTTTATTTATTTATTTTTTGTACTTATCAACCATCTCTACTTGGCTCTATCCCACCCTCTGGTAACTGTCCTATTCTTTATGTCCATGAGTTCAGTTGTTTTGACTTTTGTGTCCCACAAATAAGTGAGAACTTAGGGTGTTTGTCTTTCTGCCTGGGTTATTTCACTTAACATAATGAGCTCCAGTTCCATCTATGTCGTTGCAGGTGACAGGATCTCATTCTCTCCTGTGTAATCTTGAGATGGCATTTCAAACGCACTTCGAAGTGCTCGCGCATCCTCAGTGCTGTATAAGTGCTGCTGTGGTCGTTGTGGTAGAAAAGTGCCTGGTAAATTATGCTCTCTCAGTGCCAGGTCCGTGGATTACTCCCAAGAGGGTACAGATCAGCAAATGTACATGGGATGTGGCAGCATTTTAGATCATAGGCTCAGATGAGTTTATAGGACAGAAAGCAGATTGCAGGTCATAGAAAAATCAGTGGAAGAGGGGTGAGAAATGATTAGGGAATTTAGGTGACTTTAAAAAAATGCATTTGGTGAAAGAAAGCAAAGAAAGTCTCCCACAACTCAGAGTGCAGCTGACAGCCCATCTAAAGGATTGCCATTGATAACAGCAACAGCAGCAGCAGCAGCAGCAGGGGCATACCTGTACAGAGCTGCATGTGCCCAGCCCTGAGCTCTCCACACCTTCCTGAATGCTGACAGTACCTGAGGAAGGGAGCAGTGAGTGGGGCTATTCCTATTTGACACATAAGCGAACTACTGCTGAAAAATAGCTTGCCCAGGCCGACACAGTGGGTATAGACTGAAGATTCGAACCCAGGTTGACTGTTTCCCAAAAGTCTATTTCGTATCTTCTGCGATAGAGTAGAAAACATTTTCGTTGACTGGGGCATGTCCCGATACAGACTAAAACCTGGTTCAGCTTCCCACTGCACTTGAGAAAGTGGCCAAGTCCAGGCCAGAAATGGTGGCTCATGCCTGTAATCCCAGCACTTAGGGTGGCCGAGGAAGGTTCATCACTTGAGGTCAGGAGTTTGCTACCAGCCTGGCCAATGTGGTGCAACTCCATTTCTACTGAAATAAAACATTAGATGGCTGTGGTGGCATGCCCCTATAGTCCCAGCTACTGAGGAGTCTGAGGCAAGAGAATAGCTTGAACCCAGGAGGTGGAGGTTGCAGTGGGCCAAGATCATACCACTGCACTCCAGCCTGGGCAACAGAGCAAAATTCCATCTCCAAAAAAAAAAAAAAAAAAAACCCACCAAGTCCTTAACACGGCTGAGATAGCCCTGCAGTTTCCAAACTTACTGTCCATCCGTATCTTTTCATACCCTATGTCCCCGGTTCCCTAGAGCTGTTTCCATCTCTCAGACGCCCACCACCCTCTGTGTAATCGCGTTATAGGTATGAACATTAGCACTCCTTTCCCTTTGCAGGTTTTAACACAAATCCTACGTTGGTGTTACACTGTCCTTTTTTTTTTTTTTTTAACTTAAGTTCTGTAAGCCTACTAAACTACAGGCTGTACGTGGACGAGAGACCAGACCAGGTTTTTGCTTTTTCTCGATGTTCATATCGTGCCTGATAATTGGCGGTCATTCTGTAGAAATGAGGCAAATGAATAAATTCCACAGCATGTTCAGTACCGATGTCCATTTGGCCAAATCATGCATAATAATTGAGGTTGTAGCCAGTGGCATTAAGAATGTTCCCAGTCCATTTTGGATTCTGCACCCATGGCCACCCCTTCAGCATCAAGCTGTGACTCCAGCTGTGATCACCAGCCATCATCAAGCTGCCCTCTGCTCCCTGCCCCGTCATGACCTCTCAGAGCATAGTTTCCCTTTTGATGGAGGGGGTTGAGGAGAGGAGTCAGAGGTGAACGCTAGAGAATGTGAGGGTTTTGAGTGCAGCCCAGCCTCTGACATTTCTGCGTGTTATATGGTTGTGGTTGTAAGCATTTGGAATCGGGTCTATCAATTATTTAAGATTCATAATTCAATCCATATTAAAGATTTATGGCAACAAACTGAAAAACAGTGCAGACACAAAGCAAACAGGACATGAGTTCTCCTGTCAGTTACACAGTACATAAACTTCTCATGTCCGTGGGAGGAACATAACAATAGGTTATGTTTAAAATACTGGAGGATTTCTGAAAGATACTGCAGCTCTGCGCATGTGTGTACATGTGTATCTACATGTGTAGGTGTGTATAATATGTGTGTCTACATGTGTAGGTGTGTATAATACATGTGTACATATGTGTATGTATAACACGTCTGCGTGCATGTGTATGCATTACATGTGTTAGTGTGTGTGTGTTTGATACGTGTGTATGTGTGAGTATGTCTGTGTATGCAAGTCCGTGTACATATAATAGGTGTACGCATATGCATGTGTATACTGTGTGTGTGTAATACATGTGTGTGTATGTGTACGCATGTTTGGTACGTGTGTGTATGATACATGTGTATGTGTGAGTATGTATAATGTATGTGTGCAAGTGTATGTATAATATGTGTATCCATGTGTGTGTCTGTATGTAATACATGTGTGTCTGTGTGTATTATATGTGTATGTGCATAATACATGTGTGTATGGTATGTGTTTGCGTGGGTATGGGTGTACAATGTGTGCATGTGCGTGCATGTGTGTATGCATCTGTGTGCATGTAATATGTATGTATGGACATGTGTGTATATTACATGTGTTAGTATGTATGTGTGTGTAATACATGTTTGTATGTGTGGGTGTGTGTATATAATTCATGTATGCAAATGTGTATATGTATGTGCATGTGTGTATGTGTATGCATATGTGTATATGTTACATTTGTGTGTGTGCATAGTGTGTATGATACATGTGTATGTGTGAGTATGTTTGTGTGTATACAAGTGTGTGTATAATGTGTGTATGTTTGTGCATGTGTACAATGTGTGTGTGTAATACGTGTGTCCATGTGTATGTGTGCATAATACATGTGTGTATTCACGTGTATGTTTGTGTGTTTTCTTGCCTTCCATTTTTTATTTAGCAACAGGCACTTTTCTTCAGCCTAGGCATCAGGGCCCTCTTGGCCTTAATTCTCACCAACACCAAGCGTGGAGGCATTACAGTTTTTGCATGGTCAGTTAGTGAGTCATGGTCTTCGGTTGGTCTGTCAGGAGCACTGAGTTGTCTGCTTACTATACCATCTTGGGAAGAAAGGAATGAGTTTGTATTCAGACACGCCAGGTTGTCGGTTTCAACTCCATCTGTCGCCATCTGAGATTTTGAGCTCAGCTATTGAATCCTGTCAGCCTCAATTTTGTCATCTTTGAAATGGGGAGAATATTCGTTCCTACCTCATCAAGCAAGTATCAGTTGGACTTATCTCTACCAATTGCCTCACCCGTGGGGTCTCAATGCCTGGTGGTTTCATCTTGTGCTACCTCTCAACATTTACTTGAATGAAGTATATCCTATTTATAGATGTGAAGTATATAAATTTTTTTGTTACAAGAGGAAACCAAAGGCCGGCAGTAGTGTTTTGTAAGTAAATAATACTGGGGTCGTGTCCAGGTGTGACGTTAACTATGAAATAGATTGTTGTGCCCATGTTCTGACCCTACCTATTTGAACTATGTTTAGCCTGAATAGTTGGGTGGCTCTGATCAAGGTTAATTTGCCCTTCTGTGCTTCGACTTCCTTGTTTATACCATGAGGATGCTCATAACATCAACTTCTAGGGTTGTCAAGGGGATTAAATGAGTTAATACTCATAAAATGCTTAGAATCGTTCCTGAAACATGAAAGGTTTGAGTTTTTCTTCTGTTTTTGCTCTGGACGGTGGTGTTATTGTTCCTATTCTTAGGCTGAGCCTGTGTGATGAATTGGAATGTATCTGTGAATAATTCACTTGTTATTTAAGCAGGTTCAAACATCCCATCATAAAATTCCTACTCAATTGGTTTATTTCTCTAGTTCATCTACCGATACTCTGTTCCAAGTTGCCATCATCTCTTACTGGTGCTATCACAAAATCCTCTATGTATTCTTCTATAATCTCTATCTATGCTCCCATCAAGGAAAAAGATCTTCTTAAAATGAACCTAGTCATGCTGCCACTCCCCTTTCCCCACTTAAAACTGGCGACTGGCTTCCAGTTGCTCTTAGGATCTCTGCATGATCTTGAATGGTCTGGCCCTGTCCCTCTCTGAGCGATCTTCTGCTTCTCCCCTTACTCATGATTTCAGAGCCTTTTTAGTCTTTTCTCTTTCTAGCAGTGTGCTAAGAGTCACAGCAACTCCCTCTTCCTGGAGTTCTACCCTTCTTAGCTTCACCCCACCAACATCAGTATTCCTTCCTTAGGTCTCAGAATCAATGTTTTTTTTCTCCATGATGCCTTTTCTATCTGTTACGTAAACTGGGATCTTCTATCTGCATGTAAGACTGTCTCCCCTTCCTTCGCAGCACACAGAGCCATTCCTGATATTCCACGCAACATGTTATGGTTGTTGAGTATGTCTGCCTTTTTCTCTATCATGTGAGCTCCATGAATACAGGAAGCTATGTATGTCTTGTTAACTTCTATATTCCCAGCATTTTGCACGTGGTGAATGCTATGAAAACATTTTTCGAATGCACGAATGCAATTTAAGAGGTTCCCATAACGTTCATTAGAACTAGAAAGACTTCCTGACGTTCCTCCCATTCACTGACGTTACGTGGAGCTGGGTGCTGCATTCATAGCTTGCCCACTCTCCACTTCTCAGTTGTGCCTCTAACCCAGTAATGTAAATTTCCTGTCGACAGGCTGTGCTCCCCATTAGACTGTCGCATTCATGTCTCCCGTCCTAGCATCTAACGTAGGTATTCAATAAATATATAAGAAGGAAGATAAGGGAAGAAGAAAGGAGAGAGGAAAGATCAGATTTGAGTCCAGTGAGGATTGAATCACTTCTTGACCTTGTCTGCCAGCCCATCCGTCTCCCTCATTTTAGCAATACTGCAAGTCAAGAGAAGTTTCAACCTGAAAATGCCCCACCTAGCAAGGCCAAGGGTTCAATTTCAAAACAGTGAACAGGACGTTTCTACTATCATCGGAGAAGATGGTAACTCAGAGACCAAGAGGTCAAAGGGTGCCTGGCCTGGGTCTGCCCCTGCTATTCACCCCTAGCCCCTGACTCTCCATGCAGAATGACAGCAGATTCATGTCTAGTTAAGCAAATCCAGAGAAGACTTTTGTTTATGTAATGGAATGCTCAAGTCCTCAATTATGCTGTGAGAGGCTGAGAGGGAAAAAACAGACATTTTTGCAAAATCTGTTTCTGGCAACATTCAATAAGCAAAAACAGTTGAGCATACAGAATTTTCTGTTGTTTCGGCAAAGAGATAATTTGTTACATGGAAGCTCGTTTGCTTATTTGAAGTAAATACTGCTTCAGACCCAGCAGAGATGAACACTCATGGATGAGATAGATTGAGAAGGAAGAGACATAGTACTTTGCTGTTATATTTCCTGTGTTAAATATAAAGTGGGAATTGATGAAAAATGTTCTGGAGTTCCCTGTGAGCCTAAGTGATGAACTGGGGTTTATTTGCCATCTGGCTTTTAAGCAGGGATTTTTTTTTTTTTTATGTCAGAAAAATGGCACCTTCAGAACTATTGCATTACAGACATCTGTTTATGAGACCTTTGCCTGAATGAATTATTCAGAATGTGCTTAAGGTTGTACTTTACCTGACATATGGAAATACAAAGTTGCATACTTGATGTCAGCATATATTTGTCTACATAAAATCAGGTGTCATGCTTGAAACCCGGAGTGCTGGAACTTGGTAGGTGGTGCTTTTAGTACTTGGCATATTCATCTTTCTACCTCCTGTGGTTCTTGATATCTTGATTTTTTTGGAAATCAACCTGTGGAATTCCATGTAACTCCCAGTTTGTCTGCTGAAGTCCCATTTTTTGTTTCCGCTGTGTTCCTTACAACTGAAATGGAAAACTGTTCGTTGATAGGGGATTCACGACAAAACTCTGTCAGTGATTTCAAGTTTGTCAAACAAGTGAATATCTGGAGTTATCAATAGGAAAGTCTTCCTAAATATACTGAGAAGAGCCAAGAAGGAAAGGTGGTATTGCGAGGTACGGTGGCTCGTGCCTGCAATTCCAGCACTTTGGAAGGCTGAGGTGGAAGGATCACTTGAGGCCAGGAGTTCAAGACCAGGCTGGCCAACATGGCGATATCCTGTCTCTGCTAATACAGAAATTGGCCAGGCATGGTGGCGCACACCTGTAATCACTCAGGAGGCTCAGGGAGGAGAATTGCTTGAACCCAGGAGGCAGAGACTGCAGTGAGCTGAAATCATGCCTCCGCATTCCAGTCTGGGTGACAAGGCAAGACTCCATCTAGAAAAAAAAAAAAAAAAAAAAAAAGAGATTGTTTACATACATGTGAAGTTTTAAATGACACCTCAACTCATCATGCCGTCAGAACCAAATAAAGCCTTAACATTATCTGTGAGATTGTACACTTCGTTTTCCCTCCATGTGTTTATTTATTTATAGATTGCTTCCTTGGACATTGACTAAGCTTCTACTTTGTGCCAAGTATTGAAGTTTTAGATTCTCCTCTTTATCAGGGCTTAGAAGGGAGCAGGGAAGATGGACGTAAACAGAATAGTTACACATCTGTCACCATGATTGATGTGTAATTTCAAACTGAGATGAGTCCTCCTATGAAATGAAACAGGGTCTTGTGAGCATCTGTTGGAGCAACTTGACCCAAGACTTCAAGGGGGACTTCTTGGAGGAGGCAAATCTGAAGCCATCACGAATAAGTGACTTCACTTGTTGAAGAAGGAGAGGAGCCTTTCAGATGGCAGGACAGCCAGTTGCAAAGGTCTGGGGGCTAGAGACCTCATGCAGCTTTGCCCAAGCTATTTGGAGGCCAATGTAGCTGGACCCAGACACGGTTTGCCAGAAGGGCTGATGGTTCCTAGAGAGTTCAGCCCTTACAGCCGGGAGTCAGGTAGGCGATGCTTGTAAAGCAAGAGTGGTGGGAAACGGTTGCACAGATTCTAACATAGAGGCCAATTCTGCGCTCCAATTAAAATTGACAAGAGACTTTGGGAGGCTGAGGTGGGTGGATCACGAGGTCAGGAGTTCGAGACCAGCCTGGCCTGTCTACTAAAAGTACAAAAATTTTACTTTAGGCTGAGCATGGTGGTGTGCACCTGTAGTTCCAGCTGCTCAGGAGGTTGAGGCAGGCGACTCATTTGAATTCAAGAGTTGGAGATTGCAGTGAGCCAAAATCGCATCACTGCACTCCAGCGTGGGTGACAGAGCAAGGCTCCATCTCAAAAGAAAAGGAAAAAAAAAATGACAAAATATTTCTAAACTCTACCCTCCTTGCTTGTCTGGCTTTGAATTCTCTAGTGTCTAGTAGTCATCAAGTGCCTGTAAAATAAATACATGATGTGTATTTCATTTCAATAAGATGTGAGCTAGCTTGGAGTGAATTCCAGAAAGATACTCCGCAAAAACGTATCTCTGAAACTGGTGGGAGGTTTCAGTCAAACTGTATAAATGACCCTGGGGACTGTCCTTTGGATGAGCAGGTGTTCTCTTTACCTAAGGCATTAAAAAAAAGAGATGCTTTTTAGAAAGTCTTCAAGGGCAGCAGAGCAAGCACTGAGAGGGAGTAATAGGACCTGAAAGAGAAGAAGTGAGAAGCAGAGGGTTGAGGGCCTTTCAGAGCTGCTGCTGCTTAGCTAGAGGAGGGAAGCAATTGCATCCGCGTCAGGCAGGCTGGAGAGGGATGCAGCTCATTACTCGGAAAGGGCAGTGAAGCTGGGAGTAAACAGCTTCTAGATCAAACTGCCGGGGAGGATGTTTACTAATTAAAGGAGGCTGGCACCATTTAGAGGTACAAATCTACAAATCCAAGGTCCACATCCCAGGGAGTGACCACATGGTCACAAAACACAGCCTACAATTACAATTGCCCCCACCTGAGGTTGTACAGAGATAAGCTACCCCCATGAGGTCTTAGCAGGTGCAGAAAGCCAGATGCTCTTACTAGTCACCCACACACCCAACGGTACAGATCATTCTCCAGTCATTTCTAAAGGAGAAATGAAATCTGTCTGTGTGTGTGTGTGTGTGTGTGTGTGTGTGTGTAAGTTTGATCTGACACACTGCATGTACTATTGATACACATGTATGTTACAGACTGTCATTCTCAGGGACTTCTGTTAAATCTGTTCTCTGTGAGGCACGAGTGGGTGGCTTATGGAATGTATCCATCTTTAGGCTGGGTGTCCTGGCTCATGCCTGTAATCCCAGCACTTTGGGAGTTCCAGGCGGGCAGAACACTTGAGATCAGGAGTTCGAGAGCAACCTGGCCAACTTGGTGAAACCCCCTCTCTACTCAAAATACAAAAATTAGCCAGGTAGGGTGGCACGTGCCTGTCATCCCAGCTACTGGGAAGGCTGAGGCAGGAGAATTGCTTGAACCCAGGAGGCAGAGGTTGGAGTGAGCTGAGATCATGCCACTGCATTCCAACCTGGGTGACAGAGCTAGACCCTTTCAGGGGGCGGGGCGGGGGTAAGTCATTTGCATTCGATCTGAGGACTGTTTGGGGAAGGAGCTGCTTTTGCTGTGGGTTTCTCTTTGGTGTTTTCTACTCACAGGGACCCTTGCTTTGCACTTGCTGGGAAGGCCCGTTCACCTGCCTACGCTGCTTGTTTTTTGTAGAAAGCTGGTGTAGAATGAAGTCAAAGTGGCTAATTTTGTTAGAGAATTGTCTTGTTCTGCTTTGGGTGAAGTTTCTCTCTATTACACTTTTCTACAAATTCCCCTGTTCCTGATTCCCTCAGACAACACAACTACCATTTGCTGGATAAACAAAAGCAGTGGGGATGAAGCCTCCCTGGCAGCCAGTCTGTCAGAGGTGCTGTGCTTGTTAGCATGGTAAAAGAGTTGGAGGAATTTTTCAAGTCGTACAAAATTGAATTACTTAATAAACTTGGTGTAACTTTCTTCCCTGGGAGTCACTGTTGTTAAGAAAAATCCAACAAGACTCTTTTGCAGCATTAGCATTTTACAATTGGGCAGGGTGTTCAAATACTTTTTTCTTTTATCCGTTTTTTTCCCTCAATAGCGCTTGTTCTTTTCTCTCAATAGCGCTTGTTCTTTAGCCATTTCTTCCTAGATAACAGTCTCTGTAACCGTTTAAAAAAGAAACGAGAAAAGAAAAAAAGGGCTAGGCACAATGGGTCCTGCTTGTAATCCTAGCACTTTGGGAGGCAGAGGCAGGTAGATCGCCTGAGGTTGGGAGTTCAAGACCAGCAGGGTCAACGTGGCAAAACTCCATCTCTACTAAAAATGCAAAAGTTAGCTGTGCCTGGTAGCACACACCTGTAGTCCCAGCTACTCAGGCAGTCAGTCTCAGGCAGGAGAATGGCTTGAACCTGAGGGGCGGAGGTTGCAGTGATCTGAGATCATGCCACTGCATTTCAGCCTGGACAACAGAGTTGGACTCCATCTCAAAAAAAAAAAAAAAGGTTAGATGTTTGGTTACCCTGTCAAATCATATAGCTAGTATACTGGACTTTTGTTTATTCAAAATTCCCCCCTTTAACAAGATTGCCCCCACCATCACCACCAAAAGGGGAAAAAAGACAGCACAGTAATCATCCATATTAGAAAGAATTTCTTGAATGCCTGAGGCAAATTTGCATGACATGGAAGGAAATGTATTTTCAGCTGACAGACTGAGCTGGTCCTGCCTAGCAAACATGCTTCCTTGGCATGATGGTATTAGTAGCTGAGGGCTATGTGTTTATTCCCTGAATCTCTGCTGGTCCCTGGAAGCGAGGTGAGTGTCCACAGGCTTTTCTCTGTAGTGACACCAACTTCCTTCTGCCCTTGTGTTTCCAAGGTGAGCTTTGATAGGTGCCAGGCTGTGGGGTCCCTCTGCAGCATTCTGGAGAAATCCTGTGCCTTGTTCTTCCTGGGCAAAATGCCTAGTGGAACCAGGAACAGTGAGCTTAGCTCCACCTGCTCCGTTGTCTATGATGAGACGCTTTGCTTTATCATTAAAAAAAATAATGCCTCACTTAGGGCTGCAAGCAGTGTTGATGTATTGAATAGCGAATTGGAGAAAACATCAAAGCGGATTTGCAGAAGGTGCTCATCCTATGGGCAACCCCCAAAAGCAATTTATTAGCCCCCCAAAATATACATTGTCATGCTGAGCAGAAGGATTAAATATTGATGTCTGTTGGCTGGGGTAATAAAATTGTGTTCAATTATGTCTAAAGCACTACCTAATGATTGTTGAAAACTTGGTAATAACACCGAAACTCATAAAAAATACAGGATAAACAATGCTGGAAGAAAATTATGGCAAAATAGCCTCTGGCCTGTGGAAATGGGACTTTATATTGAAATAATTTGAAATAACAGTGTGTGCATTAAAAAAAAAAAGTTTATATAACCACACTCTAATCTCCAGAAACTTTTCTTTATGGTTTTGTTCTTTGTCAAGTCAAAAACAAGGGCTATGTTGGTAGTGTTTGTGGTAAATCCTGGTAGGCTTGGAGTATCTTGAGGACCTCATAACCCTTTCTTCATCTCTGAACTCTTGGTACTGACAAAAAGCCTGGCTCCGTGTAGACTGGGTGCTCCATAAATATTTGCAGAACTATGTTTGTTTGTTTGTTTGTTTGTTTGTTTGTTTTTGAGACAGAGTCTGACTCTGTAACGCAGCCTGGAATGTGGAATGCAGTGGTACGATCTCAGCTCACTGCACCCTCCGCCTTCTGGGTTCAAGGAATTCTCCTGTCTCAGCCTCCTTAGTAGCTGGGACTACAGGCACCGGCTACCATGCCCAGCTCTGTTTGTTTTTTTTTTTGTTGTTGCTGTTGTTTTGTTTTGTTTTGTTTTGTTTTGTTTTGAGATGGAGTTTCGCTCTTGCTACCCAAGCTGGAGTGCAATGGTGCGATCTCGGTTCACCGCAACCTCCGCCTCTTGGGTTCAGGCAATTCTCCTGCCTCAGCCTCCTGAGTAGCTGGGATCACAGACACGCATCACCATGCCCAGCTAATTTTTTTTTTGTATTTTTAGTAGAGACGGGGTTTCACCATGTTGCCCAGGATGGTCTCGATCTCTTGACCTTGTGATCCACCCACCTCGGCCTCCCAAAATGCTGGGATTACAGGCTTGAGCCACTGCGCCCGGCCCAGCTCTGTATTTTTATAGAGACAGCATTTCACCATGTTGGCCAGGCTGGTCCCAAACTCCTGACCCCAAGTGATCCACCTGCCTGGGACTCCCAAAGCGCTGGGATTACCCAGGCATGAGCCACCTTACTTGGCTTGCAGAACTAAACTGAAAAAAAAAAAATAATAATGGTTTATTATCTCCTTGTCTTCTCTGTATTCCAAGGATTCTCAGCCAGGGTAATTTTTTTCCCTGGTAGGCATTTCGCAATGTATGTACACATGTTTGTTTCGCAACTGGCAGGGGAGTGTGTTCTCCTGGCATCCATGGGCCAGGGGCCAGGGATGCTGTTAAGCCTCCTCCAGTACCCAGGATGGCCCCCAAAGCGAAGCATTCATAGTGCTGACAGTTAGAGTCCTCTTTATCGATTTATCTCCTCACTGTTCCCAGTGCTCAGGGCTTCACTTGGAGAAATAGTACATTGAGCTCTCCTGGAGAGAAGGACCGCATCCATGTTGGTTTGCTGGGGCTAGTCTAAGAAAGAAGTACACACTAGGTGGTTTCATTAACAGGAATTTATCATCTTATATTCTGGAGACTAGAAGTCTGACATGAAGATGCCAGTAGCGTTGGTTACTTCTGGAAACGGTGAGAGAGAATCTGTCCCATGCCTCTCTCTTCGCTTCTGGGTTTTTTGTCTGTTTTGTGTTGGAATTTCACTCCTTTTGCCCAGGCTGGAGTGCAATGGCTTGATCTCGGCTCACTGCAACCTCTGCCCCCCAGTTTCAAGCGATTGTCCTACTTCGGCCTCCCAAGTAGCTGGGATTACAGGCATGTGCCACCATGCCAGGCTAATATTTTGTACTTTTAGCTGAGATGGGGTTTCACCAGGTTGGCCAGGCTGATCCCGAACTCCTGATCAGAGGTATTACACCCACTTCCAAGGCCTCCCAAATTGCTGGGATTATAGGCATGAGTCACCACCGTACCCAGCCAGTTTCTGATGGGTTGCTGCCAGTCATGGGTGCTCCTGGCTTGGAGATACATCACCTCGGTCTCTGCCTGCATGGTTACGTAGAGCTCTCTCCTTGAGCATGGATGTCTCTGTGTCTGTATTTCCCCTTTCAGTAAGGACATGGTCATAGTGGGTTAGGGTCTACCCAAATGGCTTCATCTTAACTTGCTCTTTGCAGAGACCTTTTTTCCAAATAAGGTCACATTCACAGCTACTGGGGGTTAGGACAGACACATGTTTTGAGGGGAAACCATTCAGCTCCTTACAGTTTACTTATTTCCAGCCCTGCAGCTCGCACCTGTTATCTCTGCTCAGCATGGCATTGCCTGAGATCTGGCATCTCATCTTCCTTCCTCCAGCCTTTTGGGCATCCTCTCCTGCAGACCCGGCAGGCCTGCAACATCCAGTCTCTGACCAGGCCTCAGGCCTGTCTTGCTCATCCAAGTTCCTCCGTCTTTGCAGTTTTCTAACCATGATGTGGGTTCATCTGCCTGCCTTCTTCTTTCTCCCAGGAACCTCAGGTTTGCCACTGACACCTGTGGACTCCAGTGTGACCTCTTCTAGAATGTCCCCGTGGCACACTCAGTCCTCTAGGAAGATATTTCCAGCTCGTAGCTGACAACTCTCTTATCAGGTTCCCCTCCCAAACTACTGTTTGTGTGTGTGTGTGTGTGTGTGTGTGTGTGTGTGTGTGTGTGTGTGTGTGTGTTGTTTGTTTTTTCCTTGTGATGGAGTCTTGCTCTGTCACCCAGGCTGGAGTGCTGTGGCACTATCTCAGCTGACTGCAACCTCAACCTCCCAGGTTCAAGCAATTCTCCTGCGTCAGCCTCCCAAGTAGCTGGGACCACAGGTGTGCACCACCACACCCGGCTGATTTTTTTGTATTCTTAGTAAAGATGGGGTTTCACCATGTTGACCAGGCTGGTCTTGGAACTCCTGACTTCAGATGATCCACCCATCTCGGCCTTCCAAAGTGCTGGGATTACAGGAGTGAGCCACCGCGCCCAGCTCAAGCTACTTTTAAGAGTGCCAACCATGTCTTATCCATGTACCTGGCACCAAGCTGAACTTCTGTTACTTACTTGGAAATGGTTAATGAATCCTATATTGTTTCTTCTAGAAATATGGTGCTCTGATCATCCGTGCAGGGTCCAGTTGGGGTGAGGAGGGCTCCAGGGTCAGAATGCCTTGTCTCCCACCCTCACTCACCTCATGGACTCTCTGTACAATCTGAGACTAACTACTTAGTGTCTCTGCCCGGTTACTCCATTGATAAATGGAGGTGATGGTTGTGCTGGCCTCACAAGGTGGTTGTGGGGACTAAATGAGTTGATGCAACAATCTTGGTCAGGCGCGGTGGCTCACACCTGTAATCCCAGCACTTGGGGAGGCCGAGGCAGGGGGATCATGAGGTCAAGAGATTGAGACCATCCTGGCCAACATGGTGAAACCCTGTCTCTGCTAAAAATACAAAAATTAGCTAAGCATGGTGGCACACACCTGTAGTCCCATCTACTTGGGGGACTGAGGCTGGAGAATCGCTTGAACTCAGGAGGTGGAGGTTTCGGTGAGCCAAGATCGCTTCACTCACTGCCCTCCAGCCTGGGTGACAGAGCAAGACTCTGTCTCAAAAAAAAAAAAAAAAAAAAAAAATTGAACAGCGCTAGGCACATGCTAAGCATTCATGCCTGTAGCTGCTACAATAATTTGGCATGATCCGTGCTTCCCCCAACACGCTCTCTCTGGGGGCTCCATTCTTCTGCTTCTGAACATGCTTAGACCTCCATTTCTGTAGGAGGTTCTTATTTTTGCTGTAACAAATGATCACCAATTTAGGGATAATTTAAAACAACAGAAAGGTATTCTCTTATAATTCTGGAGGTCAGAAGTCCAAAGTGGGTCTTACTGGAGTAAAACAAAAAGGTCAGGAGGGTTGCATTTCTTCTGGAAGTTTTATAAGAGAATGCGGTTTCCTGTCTTTGCCGCTTTCTAGAGGCCACCCAGATGATGGCTGATGGCCCTTTTCATCTTCAAAGCCAGCGCTGTGGCCTTCAGACTCTGGCCCCGGCCTCCAGCCTCACACCTCCTTCTCTGGTTGTCCTCTTATAATGCGCTTTGTGATTACCTTAGGTCCACCTGGATAATCCAGGGAACTCTTCCATTTCAAGATCCTTCATTACACCAGCAAAGGTTCTTTTGCCAGGCAAGGTGACGTATTCACAAGTTCCAGATGTTAGGATGCAGGCATTTTTGGCAGGGGACAGTATTGTGTCTGTCACACTCTCTAAAGGCATTCCGTCTGTGTGATGGCTTTATCTACAGCAAACATGCACTCACCTTCAGGCTCTGCCACCTGGAAGCTGTGTGGCCGTGCATGGGACATGGAATCTCCCCAAGCCTGTTCTATCTTCTTCACAATGGGATACAGAAGTTATCAAGTGAGGCTAGGGGACGAGGAATCCTGCATACCGAACGCATGGTACATGCCTGCTAACACGTGGCTGTGACAGTGACTGCTACTGGTTTCTGCTTTTATTTGTGTTACTTTCTCTGAAGTGTGATCCTTTCCTTATTACCTCCAGCCGACGGTCTTCTTTGGACGTAAAGCAGAGTATGCCATTGGAGCTGTCTGCCCAGACCACCCTTGTGTGACAGCATGTGTCTACACATTGGTTCCTTTGCTAATTCTGTTTGGGCAGGATTTGCTTTTTGTTTGCTTAGCAAACTTCATGAGCCATTTCTAATTTCTCATGGTGCTCCACAGGCAGATCTCCCTTTAAAGGAAGGTGGTATTTGTTGGGTTTGTTTGCCTCCTGTTCATTATTCTTACCTCTGGAGGCTACAGGTTTCCTCGGAAGGGATGTTGTGTACGGACATCCCACCCTGGCAGCCAAAAACCTTGGGAGACTGCAGAGAGATTGGGCACGCTGGCAGGGACATGATGGAACTCCAGGAGGGAGAAAAAGCAGACTCAAGCAGAAAATGGGAAAAGAGAAATCCTAAGGGGAGTCTCCTGAGGTGATTAACTCACATTTGCAGTTTGTGCATTTTTTCCAAACTTCCAGAGTCATGTTGGCAGTTGGGCACAGAGGATCTTTTTAGAAGCAAAGAGAGGGAGTGTCTTTTCCATTCCCGACCCCCACGCTGCCTTCCTGTTCGCTGTCCATCCATACACACACAGAGTAGAGCTTTGACTTCACCTCAGGAATTCTGTCCCCAGGCTCAATACTGGGGTGAAATCAAGGACCCCGCTCCATGCCTGGCTGGGTCATCCCCCATCACGTTGATTGTTGAAACGACACAGATGAGTTTTCTTGTAGTTCTAGAGGTCAGAAGTCCAAAATGGTCCTTACTAGGGTAAAACCAAAACCTCAGCAGAGCTGCATTTCTTCCAGACGTTTTCTGGAAGAATACAGTTTCTTGCCTTTGCCAGTTTCTAGAGGCTACATGGATGACAGGGCTCATGGTTCTTGTCAACTTCAGAGCCAGCAGTATGGCTCTAAAACAGCATTTCCTGAAGTCGGGGAGAGGAGACCTGAGAAGGTAACAGTATAACCATCAGATCTTACATCTCAGAATGAAAAGGTGGTTTCCTTCTAAGCTGACTTTGCTATATCTAAGCTGCTGTCCAGGAGAACGCCTCAGTTTGGTGCTAGTGTTTACACCTTTGTATTCCTTGTTCATATCTGTTAGTACAGAGGAAGGAGGGTCAGACGTGGTGGCTCACACCTATAATCTCAGCGCTTTGGGAGGCTGAGGTGGGTGGATCACCTGAGGTCAGGAGTTCGAGATCCGTATGGTTATCATGGTGAAACCTCATTTCTACTAAAAATATAACAATCACCTGGGCATTGTGGCAGGTGCCTATAATCCCAGCTACTCGGGAGGCTGAGGCAGGAGAATCGCTGGAATCTGCTGAGCGGAGGTTGCAGTGAGCCAAGATCGTGTCATTGCACTCCAGCAGGCTGGAGTGAAACTCCATCTCAAAAAAAAAAAAAAAAAAAAAAAAAAAAAAGGAGGAAGGAGACTGAACAGTTGGATCTTGGGTGGTGTGTTAGTTTCCTAGAACTGCTATAACAAAGTTCCACAAACTAGGGGTCTTTGACAACGGAAATGTATTGTCTCACACGTGGGGAGACCAGAAACCTGAGATCAGGGTGTCTGCAGGGTTAATTTCTTCTAAGGGCTGGGAGGAGGGATCCGTCCCATGCTTCTCCCCTGGTTTCTGGTGGCTGCTGGTGGTGCATGGTAGTGGTTGGCTTGTAGCTGTATCAGTCTGACCTCTGCCTTCAGCGGCCCATGTTCTCCCTGTAAGCATGTCTGTCTCTTGGTGTCCAAAGTTCCTCTTTTTATGATGACTTCAGTCAAATTGAACTACATCCCGTGATGACTTAATTTGGTTACCTCTATAAAGACCCTCTTTCCAAGTAAGGTCTCATTCACAGATCGTAGGAGTTAGGGTTTCAACATCTTTTGCTGGAAACAAAGCTCATTCTGTGGCAGACAGGCAACTCTTTTTACCTGCTATTTATAACTGTTTTGTTTTTTTTTTTTTAATTGTACTTACTTTACCATGCATACGTACAGCAAATACTTCGGTTTCCACTTACAGAAAAGATCTATTTTTTCTCCTTTTTTAGTAAATGAATTTACTTTAAAAAAAAATCGAAGTAAAGTGATTTTACGAAAAGTCATTGAGTAGATTGTAGTACAGAGGGTCTTTAGATATGGCCAGATGTAGAAGATACAGCATAAGATTTGCAAAATACTTGGTCCACCAATACTTTGAGGCTTGAGAGTAGGAAGAACAAGAATAAAGATGTTATATAGAGTGAGGTACATTCTTCAAAGATTCCTTTTTTGTGGACCGTTTCTTCCAGAGAGAAGTTTTCTTCCTGTGAATAAATGTCCTGTTGCCTTTTTTAGCTTCATAGTTGATCATTGCTACTATTTCACAAGTTGATGTTTGAGTTCTATTCCCATGCCATGCAGAATGAGGTAAATAATCTGAAACTGAAATTCCCACGTGGAGTAATCTCTCTGATATGGAGTGTCTCAAACTTGAGGGCACATCAGAAGCCTTGCTGGCCTTGTTAAAATGCAGGTTGCTGCTCCCATCCGCACATTTTCTGACTCAGTAGCTCTGGGGCGGAGCTCTGCAATTTACATTTCTAGCAAGTTCCCAGGTGATGTGAATCTCGGGGTGGGAAGGGTACATTTTGGGGACCGCAGGACTACTGAGATGCGGTGTCTGTTCTGTATGAGTACAGAATTCTCAGGATCCTTTCCAACCCTAGGGCTCACCTAGATGAGATTGCAAGATTCTGGTTGGGCGAAGATAACAATACTAAAGTCCTAGTGAGGTTTAGGCTTAAATTCTTCTCTTTCTTCTTTTACTTCTTTATTTTCTTCGCTTTCTTTGCTTTTCTCTCTCTTTCTTTCCTTCTTTATTTCTCTTTCCCCCTCCACTCCTTTTCTTTTCTCTCAACTTTCTCACTGTGTCAAGCAGGTTGGAGAACAGGGGCATGATCATATCTCACTGCAGCCCCAACCTCCTGGGCTCAAGTTAGCCTCCCGTCTCAGCCTCCTGAGTAGCTGGGACTATAGGTACATGTCTCCACACCCACCTGGCTAATTTTTATTTTATTTTATTTTATTTAAGGGAGAGTTGGTCCTACTACATTGTCCAGGCTGGACTTGAACTCCTGAGCTCTAGCGATCCTCCTGCCTCGACCCCCCTAAGTGCTGGTATTACAGGCATAAACTAGGCGTGAACCTGGTGTAAACTCTTGCCTGCAAAGAGTTTCTAGTCAAATCAAGGAGTGACAAATTGCATCCCAGAAAAGTACCTGGAAATTTTATATCCTAGAGTCTTCACATTGAGGTCAGGCCTCATTTTCTCTTTGAAGCTAAGCCACTCCTGACAGCCCTGGGCAAAGCTCCCTACCACTTTTTTTTTTTTTTTTTTTTTTTTTTGAGACACTGTCTCACGTCATGCAGGTTGGAGTGCAGTGGTGCAATCTCAGTTCACTGAAGCCTTCTCTCGTGGATTCAAATGATTCTCATGCCTCAGCCTCCCAGGTAGCTGAGATTACAGGTGTGCACTAGCATGCCCAGCTAATTATTTTGCATTTTTATTAGAGATATGGGGGAGGTTTGCCATATTGGTCAGGGTGGTTTAGAACTCCTGAGCTCGGCCGGGCGCGGTGGCTCAAGCCTGTAATCCCAGCACTTTGGGAGGCCGAGGCGGGTGGATCACAAGGTCAAGAGATCGAGACCATCCTGGTGAACATGGTGAAACCCCGTCTCTACTAAAAATAAAAATAAAAAAATTAGCTGGGCATGGTGGCACGTGCCTGTAATCCCAGCTACTCAGGAGGCTGAGGCAGGAGAATTGCCTGAACCCAGGAGGCGGAGGGTGCGGTGAGCCGAGATCATGCCGTTGCACTCCAGCCTGGGTAACAAGAGCGAAACTCCGTCTCAAAAAAAAAAAAAAAAAAAAAAAAAATAGTAAAAAATAGAACTCCTGAGCTCAAGTGATCAATCCTCCTGCCACTACCTCCTAAAGTGTTGGGATTACAGGTGTGAGCCACCATGCCCAGACTACAGATCCCTGTTTTTCAGTCCTCAGGGGATCTTGGGCAAGATCTCACCTCGTCTGCCTGTTACTCACCACCGTGCCTTATATTCAACTTCCTGTAGCTGCCAGGTGAGGATGGGCTTCTGTTGGGTAGAAAAAAACCTGAAAAGATGGCCCAGGCAGGACAGCCATGATGGAAACAACCTTTGTCCACATGCCAGGCCTCTGGGAGGCAAAGAAAGCCTGTTTTGTTTTGTTTTGTTTTTTTCCCCGTGGGTTACTTAAAAAGCATTTTTTTAAATGCAAAATCAGGGTTTCTGAAATTGCTATCTGTCCATGCATTTAACTGTAATAAAGTAGCACTTTTACTTCATTTCCATAATTACCGCCTGTGTCATGCTGTGCAGAAGATTCACTTGGGGCTAAGGAGGATGGTCCTATATAAACCTCCCTATGAACGTGTGGCCCAGGCCAAGAGCGGCTGCTGTCTGTTCTTGCAAGCCACGGTGCTGTTTGAGACATCTTGGACATTGTATCTCCCACCAGACCCTACACGTGTTACCATCAGACTTTCTCACAGCCCTGCAACCCTTGGCCCACATCTGCAGTGCCACATGCCCAGCACCGAGCACCGAGCACCGAGCACCGAGCACCAAGCACAATACGATTCAGAGTATCCTTTGAAGGGTGAAGTTAGAAGTGAGCAGCATCCCCAAGCCTTTCCCAAAGCAAGTTAAGCCCTGAGGCCCCCAGATTCTCTGGGCAGCAAGTTGTTCTCCAAGAAGTCCTTGGTGGACCTGGCTCCATGCCTACCTGGGGCAGGCTCTGTCCACCCCTGCCTGCCCTCCTAGCTGAGCTTCTAGGCAGCCAGCAGTTAAGTCTGTCGTGGCAGGCTGTTGAGTCTGAAACACACGGTGACAGCAGGCATGCAAAACTACTTCCCAGCCCTGCATGTGGCATAATTGTATTTTCAGGGAGGGCCAATCTATTAGCAAGGTGCCGGTCTCAACTGGGTAACTTTTATAAAGGAAACCACTAAAGGCCTCTTGGGGTGAAGGATATTATAATTATGGATGATTTATACTCCCCAGCTCAGGTATACATTGCACTTGATGAGAATGTTCTACTTGACGAGGCCAGAAGCATTAAGCAAAAAATCGTGTTGCAGCCTGGGTTGGAAACCCATCTTTTGTTTTATGTCTAACCTATCCAGTGCCAAAGTATTTGGACCGATGTCTCTGCGTGCTGCTGTGAAGGAAATACGAACATAACAAGTGCATTCCTGATTTCAGACCAGATGATAATTTCCTTCTAAAACACCTCACTGAGTTTAGCGTATTTATTCCTTGGTGGAATGTTTGCTGCATATTGCAGAACAAAAGCACAAGAAAATCGTTATTATCATCATCATCGTCATTTCCAGGCTAGGAGGGACCTTTAGTGGTATCTAGTCCAGTATGTCCCAGCTTAAATTACAGGGTCAGCTGGTAGGTGACCTACTTTTTATGATTCAGAATCTAGAAGTTAAAGAAAAGAGGCGGAGAGGGGAGAAAAGACAGTAATAAACAAGGAGGTACTTTTACTTTAACAAAAACACAGACCTAGGTGTCTAACCTGCACCTCCTGCCTTAGCCACCTTTGGCAAGTTAGAATCTCTCTGGATTTCCGTTTTCAGCCCTGAAAAGGAAAAGAGAGGGAGAGATCAAGGCCAAGAGCATTGGCTCATGCCTGTAATCCCAGCACTTCGGGAGGCTTAGGCCGGAGCATTGTTTGAGGCCAGGAATTCGAGATCAGCCAGGGTGACACAGCAAGATCCCTTCTGTACAAAGAATCTAAAAATTAGCCTGGCAGGATGCCGTGCACCTGTGGTCCCAGCTACTTTGAAGGTTGAAGTGACAGGATCGCTGGAGCCCAGGAGTTCAAGGCTGCAGTGGGCCAACGTTGCAACCTTGCACTCCAACCTGGGCAACGGAGCGAGACCCTGTCTCAAAAACAAAACACAACATAGGTGGATAGGATTGAGACAGCCCTTACTCACATGATTGTTGGAGTAGTAAGTGGGGTAGGGCTTGTGTACTATTTTTATTATGGTGGTATTGCCAGGCAGCAAGCAGGCCCGGGTGGTGTAGGTCAGCTTTGCTCATCCGTACACGAAGGCTGCAGAACATTCCTCTGTTGACTAATGTGTGAACTGCGCGCTGAGAACTCACCTGAGGTCCTCCAGCTAATTAGTGGCAGAGCTGTGCTCTTTAGACTTGGGGTCAAGGCTCTGGGGCTGAACTGCAGCTTTCATCGGGCTCCCAGAGACCCACTCCTTGTTCTCCTGGGACGAGGCCCCTGGATGAAGTCCTTAGGAGCTGGATGAGGCCCCTGATCCTCAGTGTATCTCCTAATTCCATCAAAGAAGGTCCTGGGATCATTTCCACTCTTGGTGTCGCGGACTAGGGAGGCTCTCTGTGGTTCCTTTCTGCAGGGAAGCAGCTTGCTCTACAGTTGAGGAAGGAAGCACACAGCGTCCCAAGCTTGTCACGTCTGTACTGTTTAACAAATACGCATAGCATGTTATCTTATTTCCTTGGTAACTTTAAAAAAAATTATTTCATCAACAAATGACTTCCTACTATAGCCTAAATCTAAACAATAACCTTTTTTTCTAAGTCCCCACCTCCCCCCCCCTTTTTTTTTTTGAGACAGTGTCTTGCTCTGTCACCCAGGCTAGAGTACAGTGACATGATCTCAGCTCCCCACAACCTCCACCTTTTGGATTCAGGTGATCCTTGTGCTTCAGCCTCCTGAGTAGCTGGGATACAGGCACACACCGCCATGCCTGGTTAAATTTTTATATTTTTAGTAGAGACAGGGTTTTGCCATGTTGGCCAGGCTGGACTCGAACTCCTGGCCTCAAGTGACACATCCTCCTTGGCCTCCCAAAGTGTTGGGATTACAGATGTGAGTCACTGCACTCAGCCCAAAATCCCTTTTTTAAAAAAATCAGATATTGGGTACAGTGGCTCCTGCCTATAATCCCAGCACTTTGGGAGGCCGTGGCAGGCAGATCACTTGAGCTCAGGAGTTGGAGACCAGCCTGGGTAACATGGCAAAACCTCGTTTTTACCAGAAATACAAAAATTAGCCAGGCATGGTGGCACGCACACCCCTGTAGTCCTAGCTATGCATGAGGCTGACGTGAAAGGATCACTTGAGCCCAGAAGGTCAAGGCTACAGTAAGCCATGATTGTGCTACTGCAGTCCAGGCTGGGTGACAGAGAGAGACTAATTCAATCAATCAGTCAGTCAATTCAGATGAAATATACATCACTTCTAATTAACCATTTTAAAGTGTACAGTTCAGGAGTGTGTGGAGCATTCACCATGTGGTGCCATCACTGTTTCTGTCTAGTTGTGAAACATCTTCCTCACCCCGGAAGAGCAGCCCCTACTCATCACATCATAATCGCTCTCATTTCCTCTCTCCCTCCATTCCTGGGGTAGTCTCTCATCTGCTTCCTGTCTCTGTAAATGTGCCTATTCTGGGTGTTTCTTGTAAAAGAGTTGTACCAATTGGGTCGGCCTCCTTTCACTCCGTGATATTTTCGTGGTGCTTCCACATTGTAGCTTGCCTCAGTGTTTTTTCTTTCTTTCTTTCTTTCTTTGGTTTGTGGGCGGGGCAGGGTCTCGCTCTGTCACCTGGTCTGGGATACAGTGTCAGAATCTTAGCTCGCTGCAGCTTCAACCTCCTGGGCTTAAGCAGTCCTCCCACCTCAGCTTCCCGAGGAGTGACCATAGGCATGCACCACCACCAGACACCACACGTGATTAGTTTTTGGTTTTTCTTTCTTTGGGGGGTTGTGGGACAACATCTGGCTCTATCGTGAGGCTGGAATGCAGTGGCACAGTCTTAACTCACTGCAACAGCTGCCTCCCAGACTCAAATGATCCTCCCTCCTCAGCTTTCCGAGTAGCTGGGACCACAGGCATGCACCACCGCACCTGGCTACTTTTTGTTCTCTTTGTAGAGACAGGGTTTTGCCTTGTTGCCTATGCTGCTCTCAAATACCTGGACACAAGTGATCTGCCTACCTCGGCCTCCCAAAGGGCTGCGATTAGAGGTGTGAGTCACTATGTCCAGCGTTAATTCCTTTTTATAGTTGAGTAATACTCATTACACGGACATGTTCCATGAAACGGCTGGATATGAAGAGTGGTCCCCATATGCTGAAGTTGCGGAGAAACCAAAGTACGAGGCAGAAAAATCCAGTGTGACATTAAAGGGAGTTTTACTGAGGAAGCTTAAAGACAGCTGCCTTGGGGGCCAGCAAGACAGAATTCCACTCTGCTACTCCTCAGACCCAAAGCTTATATACCTTAGGGAGAGGTCACAAGTACTCTGTACAAGACAGCTGAAGGCAACCCTCCTGGACAGGCAAGAATGATCTAGGTTTACACGTTGTTGTACTAAGGACTAGAAATGAAGTAGGAAGTGGGAGGCATTCACGGGGCTGGGTCTAATCAGAAGTCAAGATGGCAGAGTAGCATCCAAGATGGAGTCACTCTTATTTCCACGGGATACCACGGTTTGTTCATCTGTTGATGGACATTTGAGTTGTGTCTACCTCTTGGCTATTGTGAGTAATGCTTCTACGGACCTTTGTGCATGGGGTGTGCATGTAAGTTTTCATTTCTCTTGAATATACCCCTAGGTGTAAAATTGCTGGGTAATGTGGTCTAATGCACCTTTGGTTAATGAAGTAAATAGCAATTTTGGTTGTCATTTTTTAAATTGTCATTCTTCTACCATCTCCAGGATTATTGGTGACACATAAACCACAATTTAAGAAATACTGTGAACCATCGTGAATTACGCACTTGTAAGGCCTTCCATCCTGCAATGCTGTCACCCAGTCTGGCTTGTGTTTCTCTGGATGGTCAAAATGACCTTTCCTGGTCATCCTCTCACCTCTAACTGGCCCATTCGTACTTATAAACTCTTGGATAAGCTCAGCTCCTTCCAGCTTTTTTCTGCTACTCATTTAAATTTATCCCATCTTTGAAAGATGAGTTCAAACTTTGAAGTTTTGCTTTGTACCTTGATCTTGGTTGTTTTTCTTTGGTGCTGTTGTTGTTGTTGTTGTTGTTTTGTTTTGTTTTCTTTGTGAGACAGAATCTCTCTCTGTTGCCCAGGCTGGATTGCAGTGACAGGATCTCAGCTCAGTGCAAACTCCGCCTCCCAGGTGTACAAGCAGTTTTCATGCCTCAGCCTCCTTGAGAAGCTGGGATTACAGGTGCATGCCACCATGCCCATCTAATTTTTGTAGCTTTGGTAAAGATGGGGTTTCACCATGTTGACCAGGCCGGTCTCAAACTCTTGACCTCACGTGATCCACCTACCTCAGCTTCCCAAACTGCTGGGATTACAGGTGTGAGCCACCGTGTCCTGGCTGCAAATGATTTGTTTTCAACATTTCAAGTAAAGAGTGGACTGCGTCTCTGTTCTTAATTTCTGTTTAAAATAGAATATCCCAGTGGCCACCTTGGTTCCCACTCAGTGCCAAGAGTCTGCCCCAGCTATTGTTGGGGACTCATTTGTAACCAAACACTGAACAGAGGATGTCACAGTTAGCTACTAACCCTGTCCGGTGAACCCAGTATATGGGATCATACAGAAAATGAAGAGTTTCTGAACTTGAGTGTAGCTCTTTAGCTTATAAAGAAATTCACAAGTGCTTTTGTTCTTGATGTGTTTCATTTGGGGAATGTATGCATTTCTGTCTCTGCCTTCTTTACATCTGAAAGGAAGAGAGTTGGTAGAGATACTCTGTTCCAAAGGAAGATCAATGCTAATAGCGTTGGTTTTTCTAAGTGCCTCCTTTTTCTGAAATGAAAGTTAGGAAGCTCTGACACAGGCTCCGTCCCTGCCTTCTTCACCCAAGCGGGAGTTAAGATATTCGGAATACCATTTGCTCTTCTTGAAGCAGGGTCTGTGCACTCTGTGATGAGTAGACTCTTCCCCCTTGCTTCGATGGGAACGTCGGCATTCCAAGTGGACATATTTCATATCCTCAGGGCTTGCTCTTCTCCTCCCTGGATCTCAGTAGCAGATCTTCAGCTGCCCCCCTCCTTTTTTTTTTTTCTTTCTTTTTTTTTTTTTTTTTTTTTTTTGAGATAGAGTCTCACTATGCTGCTAGGTTGCACAGGCCAGAGTCAGAGTGCAGTGGTGCGATCTCAGCTCACTGCAACCTCCAGCTCCCACGTTCAAGTGATTCTCCTGCCTCAGCCTCCCAAGTAGCTGGGACTACAGGCGTGCACCGCCACGCCCAGCTAATTTTTGTATTTTTTGGTAGAGATGGGCTTTCACAACGTTGGCGAGGATGGTCTCGATCTCTTGACCTTGTGATCTGCCCACCTTGGCCTCCGAAAGTGCTGGAATTACAGACATGAGCCACTGAGCCAGGTCCTTCAGCTGCCTCTTAAGGAACAAGGCCCTGGGAGAGACATCCTTTTTCAGGATTCCTGGAAAAAGACCAAAAAACTGGCACAAGTCAAAAGAGGGATCATGGTGTCCTGGGTATCCCTTTAGGGTGTTCTTCCTCATCCTGAATCTCAGGGTAGCCTACAGGAGAGCCACTTACAAATTTTTTAAAAAGGCACATTGAGGGCTAGCTGGGTGCGGTAGGTCATGCCTGTAATCCCAACACTTTGGGACGCTTAGGCAGGTGAATCACCAGAGGTCAGGAGTTTGAGACCAGCCTGGCCAATATGGTAAAATCCCGTCTCTACTAAGAATACAAAAATTAGTTGGGTGTGGTGGCATATGCCTGTAATCCCAGCTACTCAGGAGGCTGAGGCAGGAGAATCACTTGAAGCCAGGAGGCAGAGGTTGCAGTGAGCTGAGATTGCACCACTGCACTCGAACCTTGGCAACAGAGGAAAACTCTGTATTAAAGAAAAAGAAAAGAAAAGAACATCTGGGGAGTCCATCCGAGACCTGCGGAGTCAGACCGACTGGGCTTGGTGCCGGTGTTTCTGAATTTGTAACAAGCTACCTGGGTGATTCTGGGACCCACTAATGTTTTTAAAGTGTGGCTGTAGGAACACTTCATACATGCAGAGTAAAACCATCTTAAAACCATTCAAATTAGTTGTTAATTAAATAAATGTCTGCCTGGGCCCTAATTTGTAACTTTCATGTTGTAATTCCCTCCTGATATCCAGAGGCATCATTTAAAGAATAAGTAACCAGAGACACAAACATGAATTATTTATTTGTCTTCCCCAAATCTCATACCCTTCTCAGTGCGAATGTGGTTGCTTGTCACGGAGCATCCTGCCCAATGGGCAGATCTGTGGTCATTTCAGAGAAAGAAATGACTCTCTGCCCTCCGAAAGCAGGTAACAGGAAGCAGCAGGCTCACGTTGATACTATGCTTAATAATTAATCTTGGACACAGGAAGATGTATGTGCATTGAACACAAGCACTTCTAGTCAATAAACAGGTATTTTCAGCGCAACAGATGCAGGCTTGGCCCTTATCTGATGTAAAAGATGGAGAAGAAAGTGGTGGTGGGGAGGAAAGTGAAGGTCCTCTAGTTATAGGGTATCCTATTTCAAACGCCATGTCTCCGTTTAATAACAGCTAGCTGGGCTCGGTGGCACATACCTATAATCCCAGCACTTCTAGAGGCCAGTGAGGGTGGATCACGGGGTCAGAAGTTCGAGACCAGCCTGGTCAAGATGGTGAAACCCCATCTCTACTAAAAATACAAAAAAAAAAAAAGAAAAGAAAAGAAAAAAGAAAAAAAAAGAAAACTTAGCTGGGGGGGGCGGGGCACCTGTAATCCCAGCTACTTTAGGAGACTGAGGCAAGACAAGAGAATCCCTTGAACCCAGGAAGCGGAGGTTGCAATGAGCTGAGATCGTCCCACTGCACTATAGCCTGGGTGACAGACCAAGACTCTTTCTCAAAATAAAATAAAAAAATAACAACAGCTAATGTTTATTGACCAGTTCCTATATATCCTGTAGTTTACACATACCAGTTTCTCCAAATTAATTCCTCAAAATAACCCTGCAGTTTAGGTTCTATTATTAGCTCCATTTTACAGACCAAAAAATAAAATAAAGCTCCCCCATACTGAAATATAGAGATTCTTTGAACCTACTCTCTTAGATGTTTCTCTACTTCCTGTGGCCTGAAACTTGTTTTATAAGAAACCCTGGTATCTTCAAACAAATGACTGGAAATTCCATCCTTTTTATTGATGGAGAGATAAAAATCCACATTGATTCCAGATCCCTAAGACACTGTAATCAGGACTGATAATGTCCCTTATAGGTAAGGAGAAAAATGCCCCAGAGGCTGAGTGACTTGGCTAATATCACTCTTTTCTTTTTTCATGAATATTATTTCATTAGTTTCAGGAGAACACGTGGTGTTTGTTACATGGGTGAATTCTTCAGTGGTGATTTGTGAGCTTTTGGTGCACCATAACCTGGACAGTGTACACTCTACCCAATTTATAGTCTTTTCTCCTCACCCACGTCCCACTCTTCCCCTCTGAGTCCCCAAAGTCTATTTATATCATTCTCATGTCTTTGCATCCTCATAGCTTAGCTCTCCCTGATAAGGAGAATATACGGTATTTGGTTTTCCATTCCTGAGTTACTTCACTTAGAATAATGGCCTTCAGCTCCATTCAGGTTGCTGCAAAGGCCATTATTTTGATCGACTTTATGAGTTACTCCTATTCCATGGTATCGGTATACCACATTTTCTTTATCTACTCACTGGTTGATGGACATTTAGTTTGGTTCCATATTTTTGCAATTGCAAATTGCTGTAAATATGGGTATGCATGTGTCTTTTTCATGTGGCTTCTTTCCTTTGGGAGATACCCAGTAGCAGGATTGCTGGATCAAATGGCAGCCCTACTCTACTTTTAGTCAAGAGCACTGTTGATATGGTCCTGATGCAATCTCCTGTCTTCTGCACGAAACCGGAGTCCTTTCCTGGTTCTCTGCTTCCTGATCATATAAAATGGCTTGTTTAAGTTGATAATAAAAAGTTAGACATGTCCTTGACGTGAAGGAGGCACTGAGGCCACAGAGACTCTTGTAATTTCCAAAGGCTGCCATAACAAAGGACCACCTAGTGGCAGACTTGAAGCAACACTGTTTGGGGAACTGGAAGTCTGAAATCAAGATGTGGAATCATTAGCTCTTTCTGGAAGCTTTGAGGGAGAATACATTCCATGCCTCTTCCCTAGTTTCTGGTGGATCTGGGCAGTCGCTGGCATCCCTTGGCTTGTGGCTGCCTCACTTCAATATTTGCATCCATCTGCACATGGCCTTTCTCTCTGTCTCTACGTCTGTCTTCCCGAACTCTGATGATTTTATCTTGAGATGTTTAACTTCATTACAGCACCTCCAAAAACTTTCTTTCCAGTTAGGGTCACATTCATGGATATCAGGGATTAGGACTTGGACATGTCTTTTTGGAGGACACTACTGGACTAGTCTGTAATTGTTGTAACCGAGCAAATTAGAAGGAACACGCGACACTCTGAGTTCCAAATTAAGAGTTCTTAATTCATTTGCCGGTGACCGAGAGATGGCTGACGCTCAAAATTTTCTCAGCCCTGAAAATGGGGCTATTTTCTTAATATAGTCAGGAGGTTGGGGGGAGGTGTGCCAAGCAGGACAGAGTTACAGTGGTTACAAATGTTAAGAACAGTATACTTCAATGCTTCTAAGTGTAGCATGACCCAGTTACGTACCCAAAGGGGCTGTGTGGTAAGGAGGGGGAAGCCAGGTTGTAGTTTACAGCTAAAATGGAGTCAGTTATTCTAGCCAGGGTAGGTTATTACATAATGACAGTCAGAGAATTGATTGTATGGTTACTGGATGAATTCGCCATTCTTTGACTGGGTCTCAGTACCCCAAGTGGTTGTGGTGAAATCCACCGACTTTGGAGCTCAGCAGGTGTTGGTTCCAGCTCCTCCACCCTTCACTAGCTGTGAATTGACCATTGATACGTTGCCTACACAACCCCAAGCTCCCATCTCTTCATTTAGGAAAGAGTGATATGAATCTTAACTAAATGCATGAGTTTTCTATTCTCTTATAGATTACACACACAGACTTAGCAATTTAAAGCAGCACACATTTGTTTTCTCCCAATGTCTATGGGTTAGAGGTTTGATACAGTTTACCTGTGTGCTTCGTTCAGGCTCTCACGTGGCTGCAGTGAAGATGTCAGGTGGGCGGTGTTCTTATCTGGAGGCTCAACTGAGGGTGGATATTCTTCCAGGATCACTCAGGTGGTTGACAGAATTTATTTCCTGTGACTAGAAGTCTGACATTGTTGGATTCTGGCTGACTATTGGCCAGAGGCCATGTGCACCTCCCAGGGGCTGTGTTCAGCTTTCAGACATCACCCATAGTTCCTTCCTACATGGCCTTCTCCATAGGTCCTCTCAAAACCTGGCAGTTTGCCTCTTGAAGCAGTGGAGAAAGAATATTCATGTATATATGTAAATTATATAATGTGTGTGTGTGTGTGTGTGTGTGTGTGTATATATATATATAGACAATCAATCAATAGACAGTGTGGCAAAGGTGATGGAAAGTTACAGTGTTAATGTTCATATATTTGAACATATATGTGTGTGTGTGTGTGTATATATATATATATATACATGAAGATGTACATTGTAAACACACACACACAAACTTTCTACCATGTAACTGTTCATCACTTCCGTTGTATTCATTTGGTTGGAAGCAAGTCCTAGGTCTACCCGTAATCAAGACGAGGACATTATGCAAGGATGTGAACACAGGAAGTCAGGAATCATTGATAGTCACCTTAGCATTGGAGCACCACTGAAATATTGTGTGAATTACAATATACACAAAACTAGCACAGTACCTAACACCTTCTGGATATTTAATGTATGTAACTGCTGTTATGAACTGGCAGCTGGAATGACTATTCAGGTTAATCACTGCTCTGATTTTAGGATCTATACCTTTCTTCACACAGGCTGTTCTTGTACAACTTCAGGGGCTCCTTAGACCTAGGAGAGGATGTGAAATCGAGCCCGTAGGGTAGGTGCAGTTCAGTGGTTCCTGCTATGGTGGAAAGGTCTGAGGCAATGGCATCAATCTCAGAAAGACCTGAGTATCGTACCTTGATGTAAGCCATAACTGATTCAGAAGTTGGAAAGCGCTGGTTCCAAGTGTTCCGTGGAAATCGCGTGTCTCTTATACTGCAGTGCTTTGCAAGCCCAGTAAAGGACACCTTCCAGCCGGCACAGCAGTGGCTGCTGCTTTTCGCTCTCTGCAGTGAGTACTTTTAGGCTGTCTTGCCTCTTCCTGAATTTGTGGGTTGTTGCTAATCTTTTAGCTCATTTTCCTTGCTGTGTTTTTCCACATTTAAAATCCTTTATTTTCCTGCATCTGCGTTTTGAGTCCCAGGAGAGAGTTGGCTTGTTTTTGAAGGAATAAATGAACGTGTGATTCTTTTACTTGCTAGCTGTCGAATGTGAAATGTACAGCCAACTCGAAGCCAGGCAAGGGGACAGTAAACTTCGGCCGTGTTTTGGGCCTCACTGTATCCGCTACTCGAACAGTTAGAAAGCCTTCTGAGAAGATTTTAAACATTTTCCAGTAATTGCACTATTGTGTGGTGACTGTGAGTAATAAATCAGGAAATCAGCATTCATCGTGGGAGGGATTATGTGGTGATGGTGCCGCAGAGCACATCACAGTTAGCACTTTCAGTTCTAGGTGTACTTCAGGAAGCCTTAAACAAGGGGGTCTATATGTCCGTATTTCCTTTTGGTTATTGTTGATAATGGCTAACAAGAACATATCCAAATCAGATGATGTAAGGTGCATTTAATACACAACCTATTTATAAATCTGTGGGCAGCATATAAGGAAACCAGAACACTTCGGTGCCCTGGGCTATTTACACAAAAGCTGTTATCACCCCTAAGCCTGGAGGGCCATGAGGGAAAGTGACTTCTAGAATTCCAAAGGAGACAGGAAAGCGGCTGGTCCAATGTGAGTCTTAGAATAAATACCCTGGCCCCTGCTCCTGGCTTCCAGTTGCTTAGCTAAACTCTCCATTGGCCCAGCCACACAGGCTGCTAGAAGATGTGGTTTCCTGGCCAGGTGTGGTGGCTCATGCCTATTAACCCAGCCCTAAGGGAGGCCCAGGTGGAAGGATGCCCTGAGGTCAGGAGTTCAAGACCAGCCTAGTACACAAACTAGCAGGCATGGTGGTGCACACCTGCAGTCCCAGCTACTCGGGAGGCTGAGGCAGGAGGATCACTGGAAACTGGGAGACAAAGGATGCAGTGAGCAAAGATCATGCCATTGCACTCCATCCTGGGTGATGGAACAAGACTCATTTTCAAAAATAAATAAATAAATAAATAAATAAATAAATAAATAGAAAGATGTGATACCATGTTAATGATGACTGACCATCTTCCAGATGAGCAGAGAGCATTGTGGAATGAGATGGACAGTGATTCAGCAGGGGAGATACATGAGATACACCCACACGCCCTTTACTTTTTACCCCCTAACTACCCCCTTCTAGGCTTTAAAGTAGTGGAAGGCCAGGAAAGTGGTCAGGAGCACAGACATCAAAGCTTAATTAATAGTTAGGCATTATGTTTTGGACTCAAAGAAAGGCTTTGCCACCTGCTAGCCGTGAAGCTTTAGGCAAGTGATTGATCGTCTCTGAGTGTGTTAGTCCATACCACATTGCTATACAGAAATAGCTGAAGGTCAGGCACGGTGGCTGTCTTCCCAGCACTTTGGAGGCTGAGGTGGGCAGATCATTAGAGGTTAGGAGTTCAAGACCAGGCTGGCCAATATTGTGAAACCCTGTCTCTACTAAAAATACAAAAACTAGCCAGGTGTGGAGGCGCATACCTGTAGTCTCAGCTACATGGGAGACTGAGGCAGAAGAATCTCTTCTACCTGGGAGGCAGAGGTTGCAGTAAGCAGAGATCGTGCCACTGCACTCCAGCCTGGGTGACAGAGGAAGGCTCGGTCTCCAAAAAAAGAAGAGAAATTCTTGAGACTGGGTGATTTATACAGAAAAGAGGTTTGTTTGGTGCAGAGTTCTGCAGGCTGTGCAGTCATGACTTCAGCATCTGCTGGGCTTCTGGTGAGGCTTCAGGGAGCTTTAATTCATCAAGGAAGGCACATTGGGCAGGAGAGGAACAGGCAAGAGAGGGAGCAAGAGAGAGGGGAGGAGGTGCCAGGCTTCTCTAAACAACCAGATCTCATGTGAACTAACAGTGACGGCTCACTCATCACTAAGGGAATGGTAGGCACCAAGTCATTCAGGAGGCAGCCACCCCCTCAGATATTGTCCTCCAGGCTGACCTTCAGTGTTGGGGATCACATTTCAACATGAGACTTAAAGGGGACAAATATCTAAACTGTTTCACCAAGCCCCCATTTCCTCACCTACAAAACTGAGATGTAAGCACCTATCTCTTGTTCTTAATGTGATAAAATATTCCTACCTATATCCTTTTTTTTTTTTTTTTTTTCTGAGACGGAGTCTCAGTCTGGAGTGCAGTCCTGCCTCAGCCTCCCAAGTAGCTGGGATTATAGGTGCACACCACTATTCCCAGCTGATTCTTGTAGAGTTGGGGTTTGGCCCTGTGACTAGGCTGGTCTTGAACTTCTGACCTCAGGTGATTCACCCACCTTGGCCTCCCAAAGTGTTGGGATTACAGGAGTGAGCCACTGCAACGGCCTGTCCTTCTTTTTAATGTGACTAATGGACTCCGTATTTATTTATTTATTGTCTTACCCTCCCTGCCACAGTGTGAATGTAAGTTTCAGGAGGGCAGGGATTTTGATGTATTTTATTCACGACATAGCTCTAGCAGGAAGGCTAGTTGTTGGCATACAGTAGGCAATCCATAAATATTTGGGGACATCAATAAGACAGTGACTGCAAAGAGCTTAGAATAGGACCTGGAGTGTGTTAAGAGCTTAATATTTGAGCAAGTATTTGATAGTAAATATGTCAAAGTTGACTTTAAACACCCAAACACAGACAGGTAAAGAATGGGAAATCCCCCAGGTAGGCATGATATTTAGAAATACAATAAAATAAGCCTGGTGAAATTACCTTTGTTGAGTTCCTTGCAAGTTTATGTGATTAAAAAAAAAATAAATCTGTAATTATATTTCTCTTTGTAATTTTGTTTTACCTATTTATTTACTTTTGCATTTAATTTATTTATTTTAGTTACCTAAGCTCATCTTTAAGTCTATAGTCCTGGAAACCATGTCAACCCTGAGGTCTCTGCTTTGGTTATACTCCAAAACCTCAATTTGCTGGTTGGGCATGGTGGCTGACGCCTTTAATGCCAGCACTATGGGAGGCCACGGTGGGCCGATCACTTGAGGTCAGGAGTTCGAGACTAGCCTGATCAACATGGTGAAACCCCGTTTCTACTAAAAATAGAAAAAATGCTGGGCATGGTGGCTCACACCTATAATCCCAGCGTTTTGGGAGACCAAGGCAGGTGGATCATGAGGTCAGGAGTTCGAGACCAGTCTGACCAACATGGTGAAACCCCGTCTCTACTAAAAATACAAAAATTAACTGTATGTGGTGGCGTGCGCCTGTAGTCCCAGCTACTCGGGAGGCTGGGGCAGGAAAATCACTTGAACCTGGGAGCCAGAGGTTGCAGTGAGCCAAGATCGCGCCATTGCACTCCAGCCTGGGTGACTGAGCGAGACTCTGTCTCAAAAAATAATATAAATACAAATACAAAAAGTTAGCCACGCATGGTGACATATGCCTGTAATCCAGGCTGCTCCAGAGCTGAGGCAGGAGACTCCTTTGAACCCAGGAGTGGGAGGTTACAGTGAGCCGAGATCGCACTGCTGCATTACAGCCTGGGCAACAGAGTGAGACTCCATCTCAAAAAAAAAAAAAAAAAAAAAGAAAAAGAAAACATTTGGCAGTGACTGGATACACTGATTTGTGCAACAGGGGACCTGTCTGCAGAAGATATCTATTGGGATCCTTAACACACAGCTAACCTCAGAATTTCCCCTGCTCTGCTCAGTGTTCAGTTGTAGATATTAGGTTCAGGAGGTTGATTAAGTTAATGACATTTGCAGTGGCCTTATGGGCTGCAGGCCAGGGAGAGGCTTTCTGGAAAATTGCAGGGAGCAATCCTGCAGGCGCTGCCTTTGAAAGATAATGGGAGTTGCATGCTGGGGCTATCCTCTCCATTTGTGTTAAAGGTGCAGAAGACCCAGCTTTGCCGGCTGAGAACACATCTGTGCCTGGTTAAGGTAAAAATTCCACTTAGCTTTTGTGCCCCTTAATTCCTTTAACGACTGGTGAAAGAGAACATGCATCTTGGAGACTGAACTTTGAAAGGCTTCTTCTGGGTCTCTTGAGTTCTTAAAATCATCTTTTTGATCATTCTGTCTCATGCCAATACAAAATAAACAAATAAACAGCCACGTGACTCTCTTTTTCTCCTAGCAGGTACTCTCGCAGGGCCTGAGTTTTGCTGTCATTGCTGGAATTCATTTGCTCCTCCTTCCCTTAGCCAAGCCTCTGCCAGCTTCTCAGCCAGCTCCCTCAAGCAGTTGCTAATCCACCACTCAATGTTATTAGCCCTTCAATACCTAAATCCATCTACCATTTTTCTTTTCCTATACATAGGGACCTCAAGCTTGAGGTTATATTAGCTTCCCCTAGACAGTTTAATCCCCTAGAGAGTTTGAGGGGCCCCACCCCTCAGAAGTACTGAATTGTTAGGTCTGGGTGGGGCTTTAGGATTTGTTGTTTTTGTTTTGTTTTGTTTTGTTTTGTTTTGTTTTTTTGAGACGGAGTTTCCTTCTTGTTGCCCAGGCTGGAGTGCAATGGTGCGATCTTGGCTCACCGCAACCTCCGCCTCCTGGGTTCAGGCAATTCTCCTGCCTCAGCCTCCTGAGTAGCTGGGATTACAGGCACACGCCACCATGCCCAGCTAATTTTTTGTATTTTCAGTAGAGAGGGGGTTTCACCATGTTGACCAGGATGGTCTCAATCTCTTGACCTTGTGATCCATCCACCCGCCTCAGCCTCCCTAAGTGCTGGGATTACAGGCTTGAGCCACCGCGCCCGGCTAGGATTTGCTTTTTTAACGAGTCCTTAGGTCCTGCTGAAGCTGCTAGTTCCCATCTCTACTAAAAATACAAAAATTAGCCAGGCTACTTAGAAGGCTGAGGCACAAGAATCTCTTGAACCCAGGAGGTGGAAATTGCAGCGAGCCGAGATCACGCCACTGCACTCCAAGCTGGGTAACAGAGGGACACTCTGTCTCAAAAACAAACAGACAAATGCTCTGAACAGTCTTGTGTTAATCGGCTGATAATCATTTTAAAAAATGTTTCCTTTCTTTCCATATAGATGGAAGCTCCACGTGAGCATTTTTTTGCCCTTCATTCCTTGCTGTTTCCTGGGTGCCTGGAAAAGTGCCTGACATTTAGTAGGAGCTTCATAGACCTCTGTTGCATTTTGGGTAATAGTGACAATGTCAACATCACCTGCTTCCCTTCAGGAGAGTAGATTTTAGGGTCCTGTGGCTGGGCTCATTATCTCTGCAAGTTAGTGTCCTGTGTAAGGTCTGGAACCTAAAATCTCCTGCTCAGTGTTTGTTCTGCTGAATGGAGCCACCACCCTGAAGAGCCAGAAGCCTAACTCTAAAGGAAACAGAAAATGTGGATCTCAAAATAGATTATTTCAAGTCTGTACATATAATAATAGCATACGCTAAATTTCATATAAACACTGAATATGATGATATAATGGCATTGGTCGTAATCTTGAAAGTAGTTCCAGTTCCCCAAAGTTTCCCACCGAGCTGCTGTTCTGCTGCTGCTGGCTCCCCCGTCCTAGCCCCCGCTCCTCTAGATTTATAACTTTCCCAACTTGGGTTGAAGCCCCAGATGGCCGAGAGCTGCCGGTTTACTTTGTTTGCCTTCGGTCCCTTCAGCAGATGGCACGGTTCTTAGTGTGGGTGAGTGGGGTTTTCAGCGTTGGCTGTGCATTGGCATTGCATGGGGAGTGTTAGAAAAGATGGATGTCTGGGTACTGCCCCCGAAGATTCTGATTTAATTGGTCTGAGGATCCCTGGGCATCTAGATTTTGGAAAGCTCACAGCCAGGGTTGTGAACCGTCAGATCAGGGACGAAGGGAATCTGGAAGAAGATGGGGCAAGGAGGGCGGGGAAGAAAAAAGGAAAAGAGAGTCCTGATTTCTGGAGCCAACAAAGGGCACTTTGGGAACAGAGGTTGTTGCAGGATAATGAAGGGGTGAGCTGGCAGCAAAGAGCTCAGGACATGCTTGAGGAAAGGGCCTTGAACTCCGAAATGAGACCGCTTCAATGCGTTCATTATGCACTCTCTTGTCTGCTCTAATCATTTTATCCAGGGTAACCTTGTTGGCCCAAGGAAATTATAAATTCCTTGAGATCAGCAATGTGTTGGACAGTTACCCCGTACCTCCCAAGATCTCTAGCCGCCTTGCATTCGTGTGGGATTCTTCAAAAATGGCCCTCAAGTGATTGAAGAACTGGGAGGTCAGAGTGGTAAGGAAAAGACTACAAAGTCTGCCAGTCAGCGGTTGCGTGTTTATGTGTGTTTCATCATTTCAAATTGTTTGCTTGCTTTCCGCTCTGAAATATGCACCCACACAAAGAAAAACCACACACCCAAAAAATCAGCCACTTAAAACCACGACCACCATCATCACAACAGAAACTTAGAAATGGAGCCCAGCAGAGCATGGGTTGTCAGATACCTGGACATCAGGTCCCTAAAGCAGATGTCATCTCATGTTGGGAAGTGAAGATGTGTTCACAGTGCAAGAGTCGTTCAGGCACACGCATGCTTGGGTTCCACGCAGGGCAGATGTCAGCCAGTTTGGAAGACGCTAGGAAAACAGCGTGCTTGCCTCAGTCCCCAGTCTAGTGTTTTATTCACGGGCCCACATTGCAACTCTTCAATACTTTATTAAACGCGTCTCTTCTCCTGGACACCCTGCTACCTTCAGAGCAAAGACATTCTACTCTTTGAAGCCCAGCATGTTCTTAACTGCTCAGATTCCACCCTTTATCACAGAGAAAAAGAAGACCTTGCTAAGGGTTGAATTAGAGGTAGAAAACTAGGGAAGCTCTGGAAGAGGGCTCTAGCTTGTTATTTTTAATTCATAATGTGAATATAGGCAAAGTTAGAGTCCCAGTGCAAGTCACCATTGTCAAAATGACATCTACAAGCAATATCGAAGCCTCTACCGGGTCAACAGCCGTTCTCTGGTATATATCAGAAGCATGCTTTTCTGTATTCTAAGCAATTTTTGACACAGTGCTTTGCTTTATTGCAAACCACAGTGTTTTCAGAAGGCTTAAAAATCCAGTTATGACTATAGCTGTGAGGGAAAAGGTCTGCATGGGGCCAGGGAAATTTAATTTTTAGCTTAAAAAAAGTACCACCAAATTCAATTTTTCTCACATTTAGGGATTCTTAGAGTTATATCCAGCTTGCATAACTAGTGTATTAGAGAATGTGTTACTACAGGGTTATTTTTTTAACACATTTATTATTTATGAAATGCAGAGGAAAATAGTTAGAAATGATTGTTTCAGGGAATATCCTGTAGCTTTTTTTATTGTATTCAAAGAAGTTGCTCATGCTGTTTTAATTCAAACATTAAAAGTTAAATCTCTTTTCATCCTGACCTACATTTTAAAAACACTGCCTTAGCCCCAATGATGGAGGCCAGAAAATGTGTAGAAGGAAAATGCCCACTGTGCGTTTCTTACCCCACAGTTTCTCAGGAATCAGAATGATGCTTGTCAACCTGTCCAAGAAGCAACAGGAATAATAGAGTGAAATCTCTGTCTTCTTACGACATCCTTGCTTATCCCTTCTGTCTCAAAGCACATGAGCCCTGCTGGTTATGCTGGTTCACTCTGCCTGCTCTTGAATGATGAGAGGCTCCATGTCAACTCCTCCGTCTATGCTATAGGAATGAAGAGAAAAGAGATACTATCCCGTCTCTGACAAGGGATTCATATTGAGAAGATACTGAGAGCTCCTGAAAACAACAGAAAAACGAACAACCTCTTTCAAAACCGAGCAAAGGATGTAAATAGACATTTTCCCAAAAGAGACATGCAAATGGCCAATATGCACATAAGAAGATACTCAACATCAGTTGATTAATTATCAGAGAAATGTAAATCAAAGTCACAATGAGATACCACCTTGCACCCATCAGAATAACTATGTTTTCTTTTTTTTGAGTTGGAGTCTCACTCCGTTGCTCAGGCTGAAGTGGTGGCGCGATCTTGGCTCACTGCAACCTCCACCTCACGGGTTCAAAGTGATTCTCATGCGTCAGCCTCCGAAGTAGCCTGGATTACAGGCACCTGCCACCATGCCCGGATAATTTCAGAATTTTTAGTAGAGACAGAAATTTACCATGTTGGCCAGGCTGGTCTTGAACTTCTCACCTCAGGTGATCTGTCTGCCTTGGCCTCCCAAAGTGTTGTGTTTACAGGCATTAGCCACTGTTTCTTGCCTAATTTCCTATTTTTTAAGTGGGGTTAACATATTTTTATGTTTATTAGCGATTTGGTCCTCCCTCAGAAAGCTACACGATTTTCTCATTTCATTCAGTCTGTGAGCAGATGTCTTCTTGTAAGAGAATGTTCTGGATCAATCTTAACTGCAGTAGCCTGTTCCTATCCAATACTCCCTGCCCTCTTGCCATAACTGAGTCTTCTGTGTGTTTGTGTATATATTTATATCTGTATACATATCTACACACACACACACACGCACACATACACACACTCTTATGTCCTATTTTCTCCTTTCTGGATTGTAAACTGTTTGAATGTAGAAATTAGGATTTGTTGTCTTGTTTTTCATTGCTGTATGCCTAACATTTAGAAAAGCAGATACTGAATTAATATTTATTGATTTTATTTTGTAAGAGTTGTGGTTTTAAAAGAAATTCAGATCACATTGGCCTTTCCTTACTAGTATTCCACTATACAGGTACAACATAACATTTTTAACCTGTCATCTAATGATGGGCATTTAGGGTTTTCTTTGTTTCTTTCTTTCTTTCTTTTTTTTTTTTTTTTTTTTTTTGGTGCTATTCAAAAATAAGAGAGGCATTTCTGCAGGGCATAATCCTAGAAGTGGAACTATGTCAATGAGGATGCTTGTCTTAAGGCTGGGGACATCTTGCCAATTTGTTCACGCAGTGGCTTTGTCAAGTCACACTCCCTATCACCTTACAACGAAGACAAATCTCGCCCCCCAGCCACCAGGATGCTTTGTCTTTGCCTATTTCTATCCCTATTGGAGAGATGAGGAAACAAATGAGAGACTCACAAACTCAGAGTCAGACTGCTTCCAGTTGGTGGGTCTCGCCCTCACTTTGGCTTGTGTAAAGCTCTTTGTTGTGGGCTGTTCCATGCTGCTATCACAGAATGCCATAAAGTGGGTAATTTATAAAGAAAAATGAGTTTATTCAACTGTGATTCTGGAGGCTGGGAAGTCCAAGGGGATGGCACCCGTGTCTGATGAGGGCATGGTGGAAGGTATCACATGGCAAGAGCACAGGAGAGGAGGAGGAGGCGGGGAGTGAGCAAGAGAAACAGGGAGCTGAACTCATCCTTTTTTTTTTTTTTTTTTTGAGATGGAGTTTCGCTCTCGTTCCCCAGGCTGGAGTGCAATGGCGCGATCTCGGCTCACCACAACCTCCGTCTCCTGGGTTCAAACAATTCTTCTGCCTCAGCCTCCCAAGTAGCTGGGACTACAGGTGTGCGCCACCATGCCCAGCTATTTTTTTTTTATTATTATTTTTAGTAGAGATGGTGTTTCACCATGTTGACCAGGATGGTCTCAATCTCTTGACCTCATGATCCACCCGTCTCAGCCTCCCAAAGTGCTGGGATTATAGTCGTGAGCCACCATGCCCGGCCTGAACTCATCCTTTTAATCAGGAATCCACTCTCATGATAACTAACCCACTCCAGTGAAAACTCTTTCTCTCCTGAGGTAACTCACCCACTCCTGCAGAGCCTTCATGACCTGATCACCTCCTTTTTGTTTTTGTTTGTTTGTTTGTTTGTTTGGGATGGAGTCTCACTGTGTCACCCAGGCTAGAGTGCAGTGGCATGATCTCAGTTCACAGCAATCTCTCCCTCCTGTGTTCAAGTGATTTCCCTGTCTCAGCCTCCCAAGTAGCTGGAATAACAGCCACATGCCACCACACACAGCTGATTTGTTTTTGTATTTTTAGTAGAGATGAGGTTTCACCATGTTGATCAGGCTGGTCTGAAACTCTTGACCTCAGGTGATCCACCTGCCTCAGCTTCCCAAAGTGCTGGGATTACATGCATGAGCCACCATGCTGGGCCTAGATCACCTCTTGAAGGCCCCACCTTTCAATACTACTAAATTGGCAATTAAATTTCAACCTGAGTTTTGGAGGAAACATTAAGACCGTGGCACTCTTTTGTCAACTACATACTTAGGAAGATCTGCTTCCAAGTGTTTCACCCATATGGAAGGGAAGTTAGTGCTGGCTGTGGGTATCAGGCCTCAGTTCTTCCTCCAGTGGGCCTGTCCACAGACTGCCCAAACCACCAGCCCTAGGCATCTTTCTTGGAGAGTTGCACTGGATACTAAAGTGCTCAGACGTATTTCTCAACTTCCACTTACCTCTCTTTTTGTTAAATTTGTTTCTGAGTTGTATAAAATATATATAATGTAAAATTTACCATTTTAACTTATTTTTATTGCAGAGTTTGGAGGCATTAAATACAGTCACATGGTTGTGTAACCATGGCCACTATTCATCTCTAGAACATTATTCATCTTGTAAAACTGAAACTCCGTACCCATTAAACATAACCCCCATCCTGCCTCCCACCCAGCCTCTGGCAACCACTATTCTACTCTCTGTCTTTATGAATTTCACTATTGTAATACCTCATGTGAGTGGTATCATCTAGTATTTGTCTTTTTGTTACTGGTTTATTTCACTTATCATAATAACCTCAGGGTTCATCCATGTCATGTGACAAGATTTCTTTCTAAGGATGAATAATATTGCATTGTATGTATAAACCACATTTTTCTTATCTCTCCATCCATTGATGGACATGTGGGTTCCTTCCATGCTTCAGCTACTGTGAATAATGTTGCCATGAACACGGGTGTACAATATCTGTCAGAGTCCCTGCTTTCCATTGTCTTGGATATAAAGCCAGAAGTGAAATTGATGGATCATATGGTAATTTATGATTTCCTTTTGGGAACCACCATACTCTTTTCCATAGTACTGCAACATTTTGCATTTCCATCAGCAGTACACAAGGGTTCCAATTCCTCCACATCCTTGCCAGCACTTATATTCAGCTTTCAAACATAATATCCATCCTGGCCACGTACAGTGGCTCATCTCTGTAATCCCAGCTGTTTGGGATGCCGAGGAGGGCGGATCACCTGAGGTCAAGAGTTCGAGACCAGTCTTGCCAACATGGTGAAACACTGTCTCTACTCAAAATACAAAAATTACCCAGGTATGGTGGCAGATGACTGTAGTCCCAGCTACTTTGGAGGCTGAGACAGGAGAATTGCTTGAACCAGGGAGACAGAGGTTGCAGTGGGCCAAGATCGTACCGCTGTACTCCAGCCTGAGGGACAAAGCGAAACTCTGTCTCAAAAATAAAATAAAATAAAATAAAAAATTGGAAGGAGTTAAAAGGGGTAGGGAAGAAGTACGGTCAGAACAGTTTTTAAGCAAGCATTCATTTTCTGTTTCCAAAATTTCCATGCAGTGTTCACCTCTCTTCATCTTAAGAGATCAATAATTGGGATTTTATAATTTTTTTTTTTTGTCAAAAGAAAGTTATTGAGCAACAAAAATACTGGTGTTTGGGTGCTTAAAGGAAAACAACATGGCACTGAAAAGTCGGAGTAGCTGTCACTAGAGTTAATGCTCATCCTCTCAGCCTACCGGCCGTGGGTCGGCGAGGGAACACACGGATACACTGGGCTACAGGTGCCGTCCCAGAGGCCTTGAGGGTAGGTGCGTGACAGCAGCATTGCAGAGGTAGTTGGCAGTGCCCTTCTGCCACTCACAGTGAGACAGGGAACTTCCTGGGCTTCTGGTACAAGGAGTGTTCCTAACAGTACATGCTCACCTACCTAGTACCTAGTTCCAGTACCTAGTCTGTGGATTCTTGCTATGGAACTGCAGAGCAGTAACTTGAGTCACTGTGAAAGCAACTCTTTAGGCAGGACTGGAGCTACTGCTCTTGCGATTGTCTTTTTCATGATGTTTTCCTTTTTATTGTTTTTTTTTTTGAGATGGAGTTTCGCTCTTGTTATCCAGGCTGGAGTGCGATGGCGCGATCTCGGCTCACCGCAGCCTCCGCCTACTGGGTTCAGGCAATTCTCCAACCTCAGCCTCCTTAGTAGCTGGGATTACAGGCACGTGCCACCATGCCCAGCTAATTTTTTTTTTTTTTTTTTTTTTTTAGTAGAGACGGGGTTTCACCATGTTGACCAGGATGGTCTCGATCTCTTGACCTCATGATCCACCTGTCTCGGCCTCCCAAAGTGCTGGGAATACAGGCGTGAGCCACCGCACCCGGCCCCTTTTTATTGTTTTATGGATACAGAATATTTTACGTATTTATGGAATACATGTTAGTATTCTTTACATGCAGATAGTATGCATGATCAGGATTTTGAAGGGATACCTGCACCCAGATGTGTACTGCAGCACTGTTCACAACAACCAAGATAAGGCATCAACCTAACTGTCCATCAGTGGGTGAATAGATTATATGTTTGCAATGGAAAACTATTTGGCCATAAAAAGAAGGAATTGTTTAAAAAGAGAAGAAAGTCATGTCATTTGCAGCAACATAGAGGAGACTGAATGTCACTGTGTTAAGTGAAATAATTCAGGTACAGAAAGACAAGTACCATATTCTCATTCGTGTGTGGCAGTTAATAGCAATCTCGAGATCTTCCTTTTCTTTTTTTTTCTTTTGAGACAGAGTTTTGCTGTTGCTGCTGCCCAGGCTGGAGTGCAGTGGCATGGTCTCAGCTCACTGAAAACTCCACCTCCTAGGTTCATGCGATTCTCCTGCCTCAGCCTTCTGAGTAGCTAGGGTTACAGGGATGCGCCACCACGTCTGGCTAAATCTTGAGATTTTTTTAAAGAAAAAAGGCTGTAAAGCTCTTTGCTCAGTCCAGTGGGAACTAAGAGAGAGAGGCGCCATGCTTTGGCCGTCACTTGAAAGGCTACTTTAGGCTGGAGACGGAGGCTCCCGCCTGTCATACCAGCGCTTTGGGAGGCCAAGGCCAGCAGATCGCTTGATCTCAGGAATTTGAGAACAGCCTGGGCAACATGGTGAAACTCTGTCTCTACCCAAAATAGCAAATATTAGGTGGTCATGGTGGCATTTGCAACTCAGGAGGATGAGGTAGAAGGATTACTTAAGCCCAGTAGGCAGAGGTTGTTGCGGTGAGCCAAGATCATGCCACCGCACTCCAGCCTGAGTGACGATGAGACCCCTCCATCTCAAAAAAAAAAAAAAAAAATCAGAAAAAAAAAAATTTATTTAAAGGAACTCATTTAGTGATCTTGAGCCATATGGCTGTCTGGCCTAATTTTCTCATCATCAAAGTGAGATAATAATAATGCATAGCTCAGAGTATATGTTCAGAATTAGGGGAGGCAGCAGAAGTAATGTGCTTAGCATGGTTCCTGCATACAGCAAACGTTCAGAGTGGTGGCTTCAGACGGTGTCTGCAAGTTCTTTGGTGGTTTCCCTTCAAAAAGTAAAGCTTCATCTCCCTCCCCGTGAATACAATAGAATGTAGCGGATGTGACTTCCAAGACTAGATCTCAAAAAGGAAATCTTTCTCTCGCTCTCTCTTCCTGTCAATTTTCTCATGCAATAATACGTGATTATTGTTGTCTTAAGCCATTACATTTCAGAGTAATTTGTTTCATGGCAGTAAATAACTCATGCTTTCAGTAGTATTTGCAGTCAAAATCTGTCGTCCTTGAATATTCAAAAATGCGTAACTTATCCCCATTGTGCATGTACACACAAGAACACACTCCCCTGCATACTTTGCTGACATCTTATTCCTAAATGCAACCTGTCTTATTCACAGGGTGATTAGCAGGTTTGAGAATCAGCGTGGTAGCTAAGTGAGACATCTTCCTTGTTTTAATCAGAAGAATAGAAAATGCCTTGTAGAGGCTACTTGGGCTGTCAAGCACAGAGCATGCCTGTCTCTAAGGCATGCCACAGAGTTTATCCTGAGCCAGGATACCTGTGGTCTAGATCCTAAACAGGAGGGATGCTAGCCCACACATCGGTTGTTAATGGAACCCTTGGGTTTGTGTGACTGGGGACCAATCTGCGCCAATGTGTAAATATGTCTGCTTTGCTTATGCTCAGGCACTGATTGCCTATCTGGGGGTTAATGAGCTAAGTTTGGATAATGGCAAGAGGGTGTCTTCTCAATGCACATGAGTGTTTTGCCTGCATCAGGCTGACTGCGGGCATTTCCTTAGATCTGAGGTTCACTTTCTGCTCCAGGGGTTCAGCTTCTGTTCACTTGATGGATGCTGGCCTTAATTTACTGTGTTGCAGTCATCGCGAGCTGTGCAAAGATATTACCTTAAGGATATTCTTTTGAATATTAAATTAGAATAAATTAAGGGATGCTGCATATTAAGCCTAAATCAGAGTTGAGTAATTGCCTTCCGTTTTATGCCACTGAATTTGTTGGAAATGCAAGATATTTGTTTTAATCACCAAGTTGTTGAACCAACTCGCAATAAGCATAGGCACAAACCACAAACAAACAAAAAGTTTTTGGTTACTTTGTGAAATTTTGATAACACCTAATTGGATACATTTTATTAGTGCCTCTCCTCTTATCATTACTTTCTTCCTTCATCCGACATTGACTAATTGACTCCCTACTATGTATCCAGAAACATAAAATGCTCTGGAGAGGATATTAAGGACTAAATTTTTTTCATTGCTTAATTGTTTCCTGTATGCTCCAGCCTAAGCACTTGACATTCCTATAAAATATTCACAGAAGCACCATAAGGTAATTATGACTATGACCCCTATTTCATAGATATAAAACTAAGGCTGAGAGAGGACAGCATTAGATTAATATTAAAACAAAAACTCATACAGCTAGAGATAGGGTAATTCCATGCTGTGTTGGTAATTCAAAGCAGATAAAATTGTTGCCTCTTTAAAGCATATGCCCAAAGACGTTCTTTTCGAATGCTCCAGAAGAGTTTATTTTAAAAGCTGGTCTCCGAAATGTTTAACAGTCACCAGCCAATAATTGTACCTTTAAAATGTTTTGCAAATGATAAAATTGTTGTAAAAAATTTTTTTTTTCTGGAAAAATCAACTATGTCTGTAAGAAATTAGAATAGTATAACGAATCCCTGGGTACTCATCACCCAGATTCAACAATGGCCACTCAAGGCCAACGCCATTTCCTTTATACCTTCCCACATCCTCCCACACCCACCACACATGCACCCTGGATCTATGGAATCAGGTAATTTCCTTTGTTACTATTTTAATGTGTATTTGTAAAAGATAAGAACTGTAATGCGGACATTTCTGAAAGAAATATCTGGCCAATAAATTCGCCTAATAGAAGCCGTGAAAAGTAGTGTATCTCCTATAGGAAAGTCTTACTACTATGCACTTTTTGGAATTTTCTACGTGTTGACCATTCATGTGTCAATGAAAAGAGTCAAACTCTGTAAAACTTGGAAGAGATTTATTCTGAGTGACATAGCCGTGAGGAGATTTTTAGAACACATACCCGTGGTGGTCAGGACACAGCCTGCTTTTGTACATTTTAGGTAGACATGAGGCATTAATCAAATACATATGAGATTTACATTGGTTTGGTCTGGAAAAGTAGGACAGTTGGAAGCAGCGGCTATGATGGGGTGGGCTTCCACGTTACTGGCAATTGATTAAAAGAGTTATGGATAGAAAGGAAGGCCTGGGTTAGGACAGGGGGTTTTAGAAGCCAAAGTTTTATCATGTGGATGAAGCCTCCAGGTAGCAGGCTGCACAGAGAATAGATTGTAAATGTTTCTTCTCAGACGAGATCTGTATTGATTAAATTCTGCTTGACTTTTCCTGATTTCCAAAAGGGAGGAGGGTATCATGAGGCATTCCTGCCATAACCTGAATCACTTTTTCAGGTCAACTTTGGAATGCTGAGAGGAGGGGTCCATTCAGATGGTTGGGGGACCTTAGAATTTTATTTCTGGTTTACACAACTCTGTAGAAATGGGAGCTGACTAATGATGTTATTGATACCCTTCAGTTTCTGCTAACTTGTTGGACAACAACTGCAATCATATACCTTTAAAAAACAGTGTACGTATAGGTTTTTGAACTATTCAAGTTCATTGTTTAAAAAAAATTATGGATTTACTTTTCTAGTGTGGAATATAATCTATCATTGTCCATATTAGCTCATTGTCCTATAAATATCAGGTAGGTTGCAAATATAATCATCTTGGGCAAATCTGTAGCCATTCTATTTTTTGGTATCTTCTTAAAGAAAGTGAAAATGTTAATTGAAACCAAAGCCTGTTGTTGGCAAGAAGGTTCAGTGAACGAAGCACATAAAACATTACCTGGAAAATAGTAAGGGTTGGAAAAATGTACCTGTTACCATTGCTGCTATTGTTATTTTTGGTATTCTTGCCATCGTGTTTCTTGTTAGTGGTATCTAAAATTTCTGAGTCTTATCCACAAAATTAATAGGGATTAAATAAGGTAAATGCCTAAGATTCTAGCATTACCAGGCACTCAATTGCTGTTTTTTTTTATTCTTTTTCTTTTCACTTTCTTTTCCCCCTGGCAATGTGTGGTGCGTTTAGTTGGACTGTTTATAGGAGAGCACTCTAGGTTAAAGGGCAGAAAATGGGGAATGGAAGTCTGGACGCAGTGGCTCACACCTGTAATCCCAGCACTTTGGGAGGCTGAGGCCAGTAAATCACCAGGTCAGAAGTTTGAAACTAGCCTAGCCCTCATGGTGAAATGCTGTCTCTACTAAAAATCCAAAAATTACCTGGCATGGTGGCTGTGCCTGTAATCCCAGTTTCTAGGGAGGCTTAGGCAGGAGAATCACTTGAATCCAGGATGCAAAGGTTGCGGTGAGCCGGGATTGCATCACTGTACTTCAGCCTGGGCGAGAGAGTGAGACTCCATTTTTATTTATAATAAAATAAAAAAATGGGGAATGGAGATTTTTTCCAGGCATGCACTGTAACGCTTCTCACAGTCACTTGACTTAGAGATCTGCCTTGACATGACGAAGTCTGGAACATTAACACGGGAGTGGGTTTTGTTCTTTTCCTGTCATTTTATTCCTGAACAAACAGTAGTCCAGAAACATTTACCAACCTGCCAAGGTCACACCGTTAATTAATGACATAGTTGAAATTAGAATCCAGGCCTCCTAACTACTGACATGCACTTTTCATGGAAGGGAAATATATTTTAATTATTCACTTTTGAAATTAGATATAGAAAAATCATAGCAGTTTCCTCACTCCTCAAATATTGCAGACTTGAGTATAACATGAGTCATAATTTGGGGCCAATTTTTCTTGAAATGACAACTAAATAAATTACCTAGAGTCACAAATACTGTGTAACTTGGTCCAAAGGTTTAGGTAGCTTCATATAGTAGACAACTGTAATTATCTGGATTAATGAATGTGCTCTGCTTTGCATAGAATTTAAACAGTTTCACAGTGTTTCTTTATTTTTTTTTATTTTTATTTTGAGATAGAGTGTTGCTTTTCCACCCAGGCTAGAGTTCAGTGGGAGCAATTTCAGCTTTCTGTAACCTCTGCCTGCCAAGTTCAAGTGATTCTCATGCCTCACCCACCTGAGTAGCTGGGATTACAGGCACGTGCTACGATTCCTGGCTAATTTTTGCATTTTGGGTAGAAATGGGGTTTTGTCATGTTGGCCAGGCTGGTCTTGAACTCCTGGCCTCAAGTGATCAGCCTGCCTGAGCCTTCCAAAGGGCTGGGATTACAGATGTGAGCCATTTCTCTGGACTAGAATTTTTAATAAAGATGACATCATATAGATGGTGAAAGATAAACATTAAGTCTCTTTGTACTTTACTGTGTATTACTGAATTTCATTTCTTAAATAATCACAAATGTGATTTAAAAGAGACAGTAGAAATGACATGGGTGCTGTCTAAAGTTTGTGTAATTTACACTATCCATATCAATTCAAAAAGGCAAAAGTCAGACTGGCCAACATGGTGAAACCCTGTCCATACTAAAATTACAAAAATTAGTTGGGTGTGGTGTCAGGCACCAGTATTCCCAGCTACTCAGGAGGCTAAGGCAGGGGAATCACTTGATCCTAGGAGACAGAGGTTCCAGTGAGCCAGGGTTACACCACTGCACTCCAGTCTGGGTGGCAGAGTAAGACTCCATCTCAAAAATAAAAATGATAAATAAGTAGGCACAGATAGGCTACCTGTGGCTATCAGAGGGGCTTGGGCGTGAGTCCTTGTTGCATCACATGTGGGAAGGGGCTGCTGTGAGTTGCTCTGACCAAGCTAGGTTTTGTGAGATGCTTAAAAGCAACAGCTCAAACTACAATGCCCATTTCCCCTCCAACAAATCCAAGAACCCAACAATTCAGGACTAGCTGAAGCTCCTTTAATCTTCTGTCTGTCCATACAGGAAAAATTGATGAGTGAGTGATGACAGTGATGCTTTAGGTAAATACTGATGAGGAGAAGAAGAATTCTATGTACTTTGAATGAAATTCCTCTAAGTCTGCACCATTGCACTGCAGCCTGGGTGACAAGAGTGAAAATCTGTCTTAAAAAAAAAAAAAAAAAAAAGTGGCTCTCTCATTAATAGAAGAAACATTATATGAGGGTAATATTATAGGAAGCTCCCAGGTTGTGGAGCTAGATAGAACCGGGTTCAAATAAGCTTTGCCTTTCCTGCCTCCCTCCCTCTCTTCTTCCCTCCCTCCCTCCGTTCCTTCTCTATGGCTTCCAGAAAGATAATTAGCCATGTGGAACCTCAGTTTTCTCACTTGGAAAGTTAAGAAATCAGTAGTTTGAAATATATACCAAAGTCCTCTAACATACTGTAAAAGTGCTGTGAACTTTTGATGCCTTCTTTCTTCCTAGTAAAGGGACCATGCTGGGGGGTTTCCTGAAGGTCCTTGCACCTGTCCACCGAAAGACTTGAAATTCCAATAGGGACTCTCCTCTACCTCTTCAGCTATGCCCCTTGTCCACCCTTCATACCTGTTGCGTGTTATAAGAATGGGTTTGTCTATAAAGCAGATATGTCATAGAAACAGAGCTCGTGGTTAGGAAGAATGGATGGGCAGAGAGAGACTGGATTCGGTGTCGTAGACCTGAAAATGTGGTAACTGTAGCAAGCAAGAGGTAGAAGGCAGATGAACACATACTCGCTCTATTGGAAGAACTCACAGGTAAGGATGAGCTTTTTTTTTTTTTCTTTTTTCTTTTTTACTCTGTTTCCCAGCTGGAGTGTGGTGCAATAGTGCATTCGTAGTTCACTGTAGCCTTAAATGCCTATTCTCAAGCAGTCCTCCCACTTCGGCCTCCCAGGCAGCTGGGACAGGCTGGGTTCAATGGCTCACACCTGTAATCCCACCTGTTTGGGAGGCGGAGTTGGGCAGATCAGTTGAAGTCATGACTCCTGTCGCCATAGTACCCTGGAGCGGGGTATCACATCCATGTAAACTAGAGAATAACCTGAGGAATGGAGGGCTTTGGAAATGATTTGTCAGAATCCAGTTAGCCACTCCAGTTGATTGGTGATGGCTGATTCCTGGGTAGTTAGGAAGTTTCAGCTCTCAGCTATTCTGTCTGTCAGAATGAAGGCAGCCTGAAAAGTGGCCGACTGCTGTATGGAGTACTCTTTGCTCCCCCTGGGTGAAAAGGGTCATGACTTTTAGCAGCACTTATTCTTATCTGAACATTCTGCATCCCGTGTTCTAATGCATTATTCAGGCTTTGTGAAGACAGAGCAGGGGCCAGGTCTGCACCCAGAGTCCCTTTGCTGGGGTCGCACCGAGGAAGGGGCACAGTACATAGGGATGAGAGTATGAGAAAGAAAGGGCTGTGACCTCAGACTGCTTAGGAAGGTAAATCAGCAGCAGAGTTCCAGCTCAGCCTCTTAATCGTCACATGTCCTTGGGCAAGTCATGTAACCTCTCTTCGCATAATATGAGGGTGATAATGTGTACACCAGGGGGTCTCAAACGCAGATGCTTACCTGGTGCCAAACAGTTAATGTTATCAGTCAAACATGGGCTCTTGCTGGTTTGAACAGCCTGTGCCGTTTCTAGATGGCTGTACAGGAATGGAGATCCAGTTGTGCCAGATTTTATCATTTTAAAGAAAACACGGATATTCTGATTTTTTTTTTTTTTTAATGAGAAATCTAGTGCTCACTTCCGGAAAGCACTACATGACCATATAAAACAAATCTGTGACTCATGGGCCACCAGTTTGCCCCTTTGAATTTTATTTTTATAACAGAATCCGCTGGTGCTGGCTGGGCTCGGTGGCTCACACCTGAAATTCCAGCACTTTGGGAGGTCAAGGCAAGCAGATTACCTGAGATCAGGAGTTCGAGACCAGCCTGGCCAACATGGTGAAACCCCATCTGTACTAAAAATACAAAACTTAGCTGAATGTGGTGCTGGGCACCTGTAATCCTAGCTACTTGGGAGGCTGAGACAGGAGAATCGCCTCAACCCAGGAAGCAGAGGTTGCAATAAGCTGAGATCATACCACTGCCTTCCAGCCAGACTCCATCCCAACAAAACTGGGGGCATTTACGATTTAAAAGGCATCTGGCTCAAATTCCACAGGTGTCATTTGGACTGAGGTCTTTCTGGAGCTCCCTCTACGTACACAGATGTTTCACTGGAAATGCCACGGAATGAAAGCACACTTTCCCCAGCAGCCTCTAATGGGTAACTCAGGATTTCCTTTATAAATAACCATGTTTTCCTTAAGATTAGGGGTTGGCAAGTGTTTTCAGTAAAGGACCAGATATAGTCAATATTTTAAGATTGAGGTGCCATATGGTCTCTGTGATAGCTGTTCAACTATACCCTTGTAGCACAAAAACAGCCATAGACAATAACATATGGGTGTGGCTGTGTTCCAATAAAACTTTATTCATAAAAATACTCAGTGGGCCAGGTCTGGCCAGCTGGCCTTGTACTGGCTCTACATTGCTTCTCTGTGCCGTAAAGTAAGCTCTACACTTACTCCCTGAGTTCTTTGATGAGAAGAAGCTCTTAGCCACAGTGGTGACTGGCTGGTAATGGGCTTTTTGCATAGCCTGCTTTCCCCCCTCCCACCCTTTTTTTTACATCTCCAAGCCCTCCTGGTGTTTTCTAAGATCTCCAAGAATCTTTTTTTCCTTTTTTTGGCATGGGGAAGGTAATAGGAGTCAGGGTCTCCTTCAGTCGCCCAGGCTGGAGGGCAGTGGTGCCGTCATAATTCACTGCAGGGTCAAACTCCTGGGTGCAAGTGATGCTCCTGCCTTAGTCTCCTGAGGAGCTAGGACTCTAGACTCACTCCGCTCTGCCCAGCTAATTATTTTTTAAATTTTCTGTAGAGACAAGGTCTTACTGTGTTGCCCAAGGCTGGTCTCCATTTTCTGAACTTCAGGCAATCCTCCTGACTTGGCCTCCCCATGTGCTGGGATTATAGGTATGAGTCACCACAACTGGTCCAGAAACCTGTCCAAAGTTATTACTTGGCTTTAAGTTTGGGAGCCATTTGAGTCTTCATCTGAATCCCAGCCTGTCAGCTTTTCCCTAGCTGTGTTGCCTTGAGCAAGGGACTTCACCTCTCTCCTTGCCTCAGGCTCCTCATCTGTAATTGAGAGGTCAGTGCTCTCTCAGCAAATAGTTAAGAGGATTTAATTAGATAAGATCTCTTAGCACATAACCTGTCACATGACGAAGGTCCAGTCACTCGCTGGCCGGGATTGCAACTCTCTGTGTGAAGGGTGCAGTTTATGGTGGTCTTTTAGGAATTGGCCAAAATGATGAGTCGAAAGCTCTTATTTTTCTATTTTTCGCCTTTATTTTGAAGTAAGATCGCCTTTCTCACGGGTGGGGTGTGCTTTAACAGTCTGTAAGACATAACATGATGAAAACACCTGGGTGCCTGAGCCTTTTGAATCATAAGCTCTCTCCCGGGTTTCCTCAGAGAAGGAACAGATGGGAGATTGGAGACTGGCTTCAACTGGCCTTATTTCAACCGGCTGAGAACATATGTTCTTGGGAAGGATGTAGGAACACACTGAAATAGAGCGCAAGATGTGAGATGAGAGAAATCCTTCTGAAACGTGAATGGACCTGGGTTCTGGTTGCTCTTCCTTGCAGCTTGTTACCTGCTGCCTTGTGTAGACGGACGACTGTTCCTGGGACCAGAAAGAGGGGATTTACGTTCTGCTCTGTCACTGTCTCTTGGGGCAAGCTTAGTGACTTCTCTGAGCCTTAGTTCCTGTAATCTATTTATAAACATTGACTTAGGTGGCTTTATATTTTAGCTATTGAATCACGTTTTCTCGTGTTCTTTTTGGTGTTTTTGGAGGCGGAGTTTCGCTCTGCCACCTGGGCTGCTGCTGTGCGGTGGTGCAATCATGGCTCACTGCAACCTCCACCTCATGGGTTCAAGCAATTCTCCTGTCTCAGCCTCCCAAGTAGCTGGAACTGCAGGCACTCGCCACCATGCCTGGGTAATTTCTGTGTTTTTTTTTTTTTTTTTTTAAATAGAGATATAGTCTCATCATGTTGGCTACATTGGTCTCAAACTTCTGACCTCAGGCGATCCGCCTGCCTTCATTTCCCCAAGTGCTGGGATTGCAGGCGTGAGCCACTATGGCCTGGCCTACATTTTTTCATTTTCTTCTGGGGTTTAAGAAGGAGTGGAAAATAACACACATGCGAACATACATTTCGACCAGGCATGGTGGCTCGTGCCTGTAATCCCAGCAGTTTGAGAGGCTGAGATGGGAGGATTGCTTGAGCTCAGGCATTCAAGACCAGCCTAGGCAGCATAATGAGACCACATCTCAAAGAGGAAAAAAAAAAATGAATTTAAAACAAACAAAATAAATCTACTTTCTCAGTGTAAAGCCACGTAATAGAAACAAACTCTAGCATCCTTATACCACATGTCTTTTTCTTTCTTTCTTTTTTTTTTTAATGAAGAGTGAGTCTTATTCTGTCTCACCGGTTAGAGTGCAGTGGCACAGTCTCGACTTACTGCAACCTCTGCCTCCTGGGTTCAAGCGATTCTCCTGCCTCAGCCTCCCAAGTAGCTGGGACTACAGGCACCCACCACCACTCCTGGCTGATTTTTATATTTTTAATAGAGATGGGATTTCACCATCTTGGCCATGCTGGTTTTGAACGCCAGACTTCAGCTGATTGGCTCACCTTGGCCTCTCAAAGTGCTGGGATTACAAGCTTGAGCCACCACGCCTGGTGTTGTCTCAGTCTTATCAGAAACTCCCTCCTCCATCATTTGACTCTCTATTTTTTAAAATTTTCACTGCTCCCTTCAACAAAAAATGCCCGTATAATCCAGAAGAGGAAGTGTCTTTTCTGATAACTGTAGCATAGATCATAGCGAGGGGATTCGATTTGTGGTATGAGTCTTCTGTCTGTGAACCAATTAGAGTGAGCAGAGGGGCAACATACTCTGTCAGTGAGGGAGGGGAGAGCTACCATCCTGCCTTGTATGGATGAGTCGGGTTGCTATGGAATGGGATAGTTTGAGACATTTTCTCAAAGGAAGGGATTCTGGATTAATAATAGAAATTTGACTCTGTGGAGTGCGATTTGTAAAAGACAGAGTAGGGACAAAGCTCCCTTCAAGTTTCCTTTACCCTCTGAAATGTAATTATTGATTTTTAAAAGATATGGATAGGAATATGTAACTGATGCTCTTCATCCACCCCCAACCTGAAAAGTCTAACGTCTAGAGTAAAAGCTACGAAAGATAAACTCCAGGATAGAGAGAGAAGCCTGTAAGAAGCACCTTCATCGCGGGACAGGCTCAGTTTCAGAAAACAAACCCATAAGGGGAGAAGACAGACACGTACCAGTCGGTTTTCAAGGTTTGTCACCTTTTGTTCCTTCGCTTCGTTGAAACAGGCTTTGTTGATGGTTTTAGTCATTCCTTGGTATGTTAGCTGGCTACGGGCACCATAACAAAATACCCCAGGCTGGGTGGCTTCAGCAACACAGATTTATTTTCCTACCCTTCTGGAGGCTGGAAATCGAAAGTCAGAGTGTGGGCAGGTTCAGTGTCTTCTCAGGCCTCTCACCCTGGTTTTCTGACAACCGTCTTCTGAGTGTGTCCTCACTTGGCCTTTTCTCTGTGCGTACATGTCTTGGATCTCTCTTTTTATATAAAAATGGCAGTCACATTAGATTAAAGCCCCAGTCTTATGTCGTCTTTTGACCTTAATTACCTCCTGTCAGGCCCTTTCTTCACATATAGTCACGTTAGGACTGCAGCTAGGAATTTTTAAGAGACACAGTTCAGTTCTGGGAATTGTCCAGTTTCTTCTGATTTTTTTTTTTCTTTTTTTGTCTGTGAATAGGACATCCCTTCACCTGGACAGAATGCAATTCCAAGCTGCTCTGTGGCTGAACTATTCCCCCTTTAAAGCTGTGTTCAGGCCAGGTGCAGTGGCTCACACCTGCAACCACAGCTCTTTGGGAAGCCGAAGCGGGCGGATCACGAGTCAAGAGATGAAGACCATCCTAGAGATCGAGACCATGGTGAAACCCCGTCTCTACGACGAATACAAAAATTAGCTAGGCATGGTGGCATGCACCTGTAGTACCATCTACTCTGGAGGCTGAGGCAGGAGAATTGCTTGCACCAGAGGTGGAGGTTGCAGTGAGCTGAGATCATGCCACTAAGCTCCAGCCTGGTGACAGAGTGAGACTGTCTCAAAAAAAAAAAAAAAAGAAAGAAAGAAAGAAAGAAAAGCTGTCTTCATCTTCTACTTAGGTAGCTGCTTCCCTGAGCACAATATTTTTTTAATTTAATTTTTTTTTTTTTTTTTTGACACAGAGTCTTGCTCTGTCACCCAGGCTGGAGTACAGTGGTGTGATCTCGGCTCACTGCAACCTCTGCCTCCTGGGTTCAAGTCATTCTCCTGCCACAGCCTCCTTAGTAGCTGGGATTACAGGCATGCGCCACCATGCCCAGCTAATTTTTGTATTTTATTTATTTATTTATTTATTTATTTATTTATTTTACTAGTGATGGGGTTTCATCATGTTAGCAAGGCTGGTCTCAAACTCCTGAAGTAACGTGGTTCACCCACCTTAGCCTCCCAAAATGCCGGGATTACAGGCATGAGCCGCCATGCCCTGCCAGCACAATCTTTGTCTTTGCAGAACCACACTCCCTTCTGCATCTCACAGCCTCATGCACACACCCATTGCTTTACCCCATTGAATCACAGTTACTTGTGTGGACATCTGTCTCTCTGCCCACCACCCACTACTCACTCCACTGGCATGCACACTGAGAACAGGGTAATGACTCAGCAGTTTGGTATCCCCAGTGCCTGGCACAGAGTGGATGTTTGAATTGGATTGAAGTTGAACAAATAGAAATTGCATTTGGCAATTATTTCCAGGCTTAGAAATGAATGTGAGTTAAGAGACTTATTTCCATAGCATTAAGATAATGCAATATATATCCAGGTGCCGTGCACCTTATGTAGAAGCTCTAAATCTGTCTCAAAGATGTACAAAGAGGTTAGTTTCAGGATGAGTTGAAGAATGATAAAAGTTGCTTGGCTGGGTGCGGTGGCTCACGCCTATAATCCTAGCACTTTGGGAGGCCGAGATGGGTGGATCACGAGGTCAAGAGATCGAGGCCATTTTGGTCAACATGGTGAAACGCCGTCTCTACTAAAAATACAAAAACTGGCTGGGCATGGTGGGGCGTGCCTGTAGTCCCAGCTACTCGGGAGGCTGAGGCAGGAGAATTGCTTGAACCCAGGAGATGGAGGTTGTGGTGAGCCGAGATTGCGCCATAGCACTCCAGCCTGGGTGACAAGAGCGAAACTCCATCTCAAACAACAACAACAATAACAACAACAACAACAACAACAAAAGTTAGTTGCTCAGGAGAACATTGCTGGGAAAGGGAGAAGATCTGGGGCCATGTAACATGGGTAGGTGACTTTCACTTACTATTGTGACAGAAGGTTCTACCACAACAGATGCTAATGGACTCCTGTTACCTACCTCAGCGTGCTCGTGCTCGCTCTCTCTCTCTCTCTCTCTCTCTCTCTCCCTCATTTTTTTGACATAGGGTGTTACTCTGTCTCTCAGGCCGGAGTGCAGTGGCATTATCACAGCTCACTGCAGCCTCCAACTCCCAGGCTCCAGCAGTCCTCCCACCTCAGCCTCCCGAGTAGCTGGAACTAAAGGCATGTGCCACCACGCCCAGCTATTTTATCTTATTTTTTTGTAGCGACAGGGTCTCCCTATGTTGCCCAGGCTGGTCTTGAACTCCTGAGCTCTTGGGATCCTCCAACCTTGGCCTCCCAAAGTCCTGGGATTTGGGAGCCAAGAGGCTCTGCATAACTTTTTTTACTTAACCATTTGAGAAGAAGCATGTGAGTGAATGAAACGTAGTAGTCATCCATCTTTCTGGGGGGTCATTTTCAGCTGCCTGGAGCAGCTGGATGCTCCTGGAGTAGGCTGGAAACTGGAGTCATTGTCATTGCTATCTGGAGGTATTCCAGCTAACTCCTGCTGCCTAATAAGTCACCCCAGTAAAACAATAACATGCATTTATTTTACTTAAGAATCTGGCGATAGAGGCAGCTCACTTTATGAGGACCTTCCATATCGTTACGTGGTGGCTGAGTCTGGGGTGGTTTTTCACTCGTAAGTCTGGACTGGGAAGACTCAAAAAGTAGGAGCAGGAACATTGCAGACTACTAAGATCTCTCTCACCTGGTTCTCATCTCTCTACACGGTCTTTTCTCATGGCAATTTCAGGGTAGTCAGCATTCATAAGAAAGTCTAGTAACACTTTTATCTCATGGATTCAGTGAGTCAGACACGGATGTCCACCCAGGTTCAAGGAGAGACTCCAGACTTCTTTTTTTTTTTTTTTTTTTTTTTTTCTTTTGGAAGGAATCTCACTCTGTCACCCAGACTGGAGTGCAGTGGCGAGATCTCGGCTCACTGCAACTTCCACCTCTTGAGTTCAAGCAATTCTGCTGCTCCAGCCTCCCGAGTAGCTGGGATTACAGATATGTGCCACCATGGTCAGCTAATTATTGTGTATTTAGTAGAGACGAGATTTCACTCTGTTAGTCAGGCTGCTCTGAAACACCTGACCTCTTGATGGGGGCATGGCAACATTACCAAATGGCATATTAACAGGAAAGATTATTGTGGCCACTTTTGAAAAAGGTGATTTTTTTATACAAGGTTGGTCCAGATGCGTGTACCTTTATCTTTCTGAAAACAGTTGCTTTGTTCCTTGATTTAATATTTTCCTGGGTGTGCTGTCTAGAGCACATAGTCACTGTGAAGGCTCAACATGGCACTCCGAAAGATGTCTCTAAGACAAAAGAAAAGACTGGAACCTTTTCCCGCACCTCATTTCTGTAGATTTCTGGTTCTAAAGGAACAAACTAAAGGTAAAACTCTTGTGTGTGGGAAAAAAAAGTAAAGCTTCAGTTTTGACAAAGTAGTTAACTTAGACCTGTTAGATACTAAACTAGGTCGGGCATGGTGACTCACACCTGTAATCTCAGCACATGGGAGGCCAAGGCAGGAGGAGAGCTTGAGCCCAGGAGTTTGATACCAGCCTGGGCAACATACTAAGACCCTGTCTCGACAAAAAATTCACCAGATATGGTCATGTTCACCTGTAGTACCAGCTACCTGGGAGGCTGAGCTGGGAGAAACGCTTGAGCCTGGAAGGTCAAGGCTACACTGAACCATGATCAAGTCACTGGACTACAGTCTGAGCAAGAGAGCAAGACTCTGTCTCAAAAAAAAAAAAAAAAAAATTCAAAGAAAAAGAAAGTAAGAAAAAATTATCATTGGTAGAACTGTACGTCTTTACCTAGCTTGGCAGTGTGTACTAGGCGTTATTATTTCTATATTGCAGACGGAGACACCAAGCCACAAATAATAAAACAAAAGAAGCTGGAAGGTCTCCCACTGGGTAGTATTTAGGTGTTTTCTTCAACTGGAGGGAATTCAAGAATGCCTCTTTAAATTGGAGGAAAAATAAACATGATCATTCCGTTAGGTTTTGCTCAGCTGGATATGTGTCCTGCGCTCTCAGTCCTGTTACCTATAGTACTCTTTAATTAAATAAAACTTTAAGTTCAAACACATAGAACAGAAATAAGACAAAACTACTCTGAAACAGGAGATTGATGGAGGCTCTTTCCTCAGTACAACTTAATAATGTAGAGATCACACTGTTCCCCTGTAAACGTGTCTTCTTTGTTATTGTTGTTGTTTTTAGGACAGAGTCTTGCCCCGTCACCCAGGCTGGATGGAATGGCACAGTGTCGGCTCACTGCTACCTTAACCTCCCAGGTTCAAGCAATTCTTCTGCCTCAGCCTCCCGAGTAGCTGGGGTTACAGAGGTGCACCACCATGCCCAGCTAATTTTTTGTATTTTTAGTAGAGAGGGTGTTTCACCATGTTGGCCAGCCTGATCTCGAACTCCTGACCTCAAGTGATCCACTTACCTCAGCCTCCCAAAGTGCTGGGATTATGGGTGCCCATCCTCATATGTGCATGGTATTTATACATATACACATGTAAATGTATATATTTTATATTACATAATGGGTATTGATGGATTTTATAGGCTTGTCTTTGAGCATAAAAATTTCAAACCAGTTGCCGCTGATACTCACAGCAGAGAAGAGTAACTGCTGGATAACTGAATTGAATCAGTCTTTGCCCATTAGAAGCCAAAGCCAGTTGTTTACAGAAAGTTTTGTTGTTGTTGTTGTTAATTGCATCTCTTTCATGACAGAGGCATTACCTATTATTTTAAAAAGCGTTTACAGTTTTACAAATCTGATGGGTCTTAGGCAGATGTCAAGACCAGATACTGAGCCTCGTGCACATAACCCTCCGTTGACAAGAGAGAAATAAAACTTCTCTGTCAATGAGGCTCTAATACAATATAACAGACAACATGTAAGGTGTCAGTCACCTTTGCAGGCGTATTTGAAGTTATATTTTTAGATCCAGTAGTTATGATTTATTTTGATGTCAAAAAGTTATTCACATATTTATGTAAAAAGAAAGTGGCAAATCAACGGAGTGTTGATTTCGAAGGTGCTATGTAATAAATCAGGATAGTGATTTGGGTCATGTCGCCGATTTTGACAGTGAGACCTGCTTATTTATGGCATTTTAAGGTCTGAGGAGTTGATTTATAGTTGCAATAACGGTCTTCCACCCATTAGTAGTTCCGGCATGCAGAGATGTGTCACTCTTTTGCATTTAATGATTGACATTTTTAAAATTACACAACTATAAATTGTCAAGCAGGAACAAAACTCAGTTTAAAACATAATTTTGTTGAAACATTTATTTGTTTTCATAAAAAAGGGATATTTAGGATAAAATACATGTCGCCTGTCCTCATTCATCGTCCACCCCAGTGCTATATTAATTATGATCCTAGATCTTTTGCACCGTCAGCATCCATAAGAATAACTTCAGTCAGCTTCCTCGTTCTGTAGATGGAGAAACTGACAAAAGAGGCATGAGTTTTCAAGGGCAGTTCTCCAGCATCGGGCTCATTCATTTAGGGGCTCTCTTTCAAGTGCGGTATCCCAAGGCTGCCCATAGGTGTGGAGCTAAGCCCCAGAGAACATGCTCTCCAGAGGGTCTTAAACCATGACCTGACTTGAACACCCAGTTTGGAGGCAGGTAGAAGGGTTCGAACCTCATTTCTGTGGCTTAATAACTTTCTAAGTTGTTAAGTTGGGAAAGTTGTTTCTTTTTTCTGTGAAGTCATGTGTCCTCACTTAAAGAAAGCTACTTATTCTAACCTTACAAGGCTTTTTTAAGAATCAAATTTCACTGGAAGGCTGGGTGTCGTGGCTTACACCTAGAATCTCAGGACTGTGGGAGGCTGAGGCAGGTAGATTGCTTGAGCCCAGGAGTTCAAGACAAGCTTGGGCAACATGGCAAAACCCCATCTCTCCAAAAAAAAAAAGTACAAAACATTAGTTGGACATGGTGGTTTCTGCCTGTAGTTCTAGCTAGTAGGAAGGTTGAGGCGGTAGAATCACTTGAGCCTGGGACTCTCAGCTCACTCGCAACCTCTGTCTCCTGGGTTCAAGCAATTCTCCTGCCTCAGCCTCCTGAGTTGCTGGGATTACAGGGGTACGCCACCACGCCTGGCTAAGTTTTTGTATTTTTAGTGGAGACAGGGTTTTACCATGTGGGTCAGGCTGGCTTCAAACTTCTGACCTCAGGCCTCCCAAAGTGCTGGGATTAGAGGCGTGAGCCAGCATGCGCAGCCTCCATCCCTTTTTTTTTTTTTTTTTTTTTTTTGTTTAATGAGAATGAGGACTCATTTTTTGGTTAAGTGAGTTACCTTCCTTTGTTTTGCCCATCTGAGTGAGGGCTGCAGCTGCTGGAGTTGTAAATGGCACCGGGACAGATTGCTAAGTCTGGGAAAAGATGGAATGAGGGAAGGGTGAGGATGGAGATGGGAGTACCACACAGGAGATCCTGCACAGAGGCAGGGGAGAAGGGCTTGCTGTGAAGAGTGGAGCTCAAAGAGCTGGGTGAAGAGCGTTTTTAGAGAGTCTTGCTAAGGATTCCCCATTCGTCATCTCCTACATGAATTATTCCCTCACGTCCTACAGGGCTGGAGTTTGTCAGTGTCAAGACTGGACGCGGGGGGAATGAGCAGGCTCCGTGTTCTTCCAGCAAACAGTTAACATTTCTCAAGAGTAAGCTCCATGCTGGGCTTTGTCAACTGCTTTTCAGGAAGATGGCACTGAAGAGTGTAATTTAGGAGTTCACGTGGAGTGGGGAAGGAGAATTGAAGACTAAGGGCCAACGGGGGCAATTCTGGCTCTTGCCTTTGCTCAGGTGTGGGAGACAGAGGGGTGAGTGGTTCAAATATACAACATGTCTTTTCTTCTTGTGCCTTCTGTTGGTAGCTGCTGTTGTTGCTGTTTTCTGTTTCATCATATCAAAGGCATTTGCTCAGCCAAATGTCTTTAGAAAACAATTTAATATCATCTTCGATGGTCTTGTGATTTGACCAGGCACAGATGGGTAGATATCGCTTGGGGTATCTCCTGTGCTTGCAGACAGAGAGCAGCTGGGGCCGGAGTTATCCCAGGATTTGAATGGGCTGGGTGTTCAAGGTGACTTTTTCCCTCATTTGTCTGGTGTCTGGGCTAGTCATGCTACTGGGAAGGGGTCCCGATCCAGACCCCAAGAGAGGGCTCTTGGATCTCACACCAAAAGAATTCAGGGTGAGTCTACAGAGTAAAGTGAAAGCAAGTTTATTAAGAAAGTAAAGGAATAAGAGAATAGGCATACTCCATAGGCAGAGCATCGCAAGGCTGCCGGTTGCCCATTTTTATGTTTATTTCTTGATTTTATGCTAAACAAGGGTGGCTTATGCATGCCTCCACTTTTTAGACCATATAAGGTAACTTCCTGATGTTGCCATGGCATCAATACACTGTCATGGCACCGGTGGGCGTGTAGCAGTGAGCACAGCCGAAGGTCACGCTGCTCATCATCTTGGTTTCGGTGGGTTGGGCTTCTTTACTGCAACCTATTTTATCAGCAAGGTTTTTATTACTTGTATCATGTGCTGACCTGTCTCATCCTGTGATTCAGAATGCCTTAGCCTCATGGAAAAGCAGCCCAGCAGGTCTCAACCTTACTTTACCCAGCTCTTACTCAAGATGGAGTTGCTCTGGTTCAAATGCCTCTGACTGTTGGGCTGGGATACTTTGGGAAATGCCTCACGTCTCTTTTTGTTTGTTTGTTTTTGTTTTTGTTTTGAGATGAAGTCTGGCTCTGTTGCCCAGGCTGGAGTGCAGTGGTGTGATCGTGGCTCACTGCAACCTCTGCCTTCCTGGTTCAAGCAGTTCCCATCACCAGCCTCCTGAGTGGCTGGGATTACAGGTGCCTGCCACCACGTCCAGCTAAGTTTTGTTTGGATTTTTAGTAGAGATGGGGTTTCACCATCTTAGCCAGGCTGGTCTTGAACTCCTAAACGCGTGATCCACCCGCCCTTGCCTCCCAAAGTGCTGGGATTACAGCCCTGAGCCACTATGCCCAGCAGCATGTGTCTTTTCACTTAGCCTCTCTGTGTAGTTAGCCTGGGCTTTCTCATAGCATGACAGTTGCAGATGAGTCAGAGCCCTTAAACGGCACCTTGCCTTTCCCTGCAGGACATCTCTGATCTAGCCTCAGAAGTCACACAGCACCACTTCCAGCATATTCTCTTGGTTACACAGGACTGGCTCCAGCACAGCATGGGAAGGGACTCTACAGGGGTGAGGCTACCAGGAGGCGTGGCTCATCACGGAGCCGTCTTCAGAAACTAAGTCAACTAAGTCTCATGGATGTTCTCAGCAGCCGCTTGTCTGAGCTGCAAAAATGAGTGACGAGATTTTATACCTTTTTTGAAAAGCAAGGGGAGGGGAAAGTTAACTTCATATGGGAGGGCTACAAAAGTTGAGGCACAGCATTTTTTCCAGTAAGCTTGGCTGTCTTTGCTGAGCCCTGCACTATGCAGCCATTAGCAGGCAGGGCAATGCTTTGCTTTATGAGGCAATTATTCCAACACACTCTATTCAAAATACACATTAGAACTTAACCTTCTGAATCCTGAAGTAGCATTTTTATCACCCAACATTAGAAAAGAGACAGAGTCAGCATATTTCCCCCCCTTTTTATGATCTGATATCATTAATAAAGCATTGGGCAAGGACCTTCTCACAATTCTGCCGGATAATTTGTGACACAAAAGGCGTTCTGTGATACAATTGTCTGTTGACTTATTCAATAACGGAGGAAACACATGGATTGTTTAAAAAAAAATAAAGCCCAGGAATTAAGCAAAAAGAATATTTCCTCTCAACAATGGGAACGCACGCTCAGAGTGGAGACGTGGTGTTACTGGCTATGCACAAGTAGAAATGGGAAGTTAATATGGAATTTCTAATTAGGGTCACATGCTAATGAACTCCCTCTTCATGTTAGTTTTATGCCGCTTCAGAAATTTTTTATCATATGCTTAAAAATTTATGGGCAGAAACATTAATGAAAATGAGGCGTGAATTGGAAATTGTGTCATTATGGAGATGAGGGTGGCCTGGCATTGCTGATTTTCAAGGAGGTATCTTTTATTACCTTTTTTTTTTTGAGAACCGAGAAACGATACAGGTAAAATTAATGACAAGGCGTATTCTCCGTCCTAACATAGGCAGCATGGTTATATGTAAAGTTATAAAAGTTTGATTTTAATAAGATTTTGAATTAATTATAAGAAGAATATTAATCATAAGTGACAGTCATTTTTCAGAATAAAACTTCGCCATCTAAGTAATATTATAGTTCTTAAGTGCATGAAGATAGGCGTTTTCTTTTTCTATCGGCTTTGTCTTTTCAGAAATTAAAATCTACCTTTTCAGAATATGGTAGATTGGAAAGCTGGGGCCTTTTCGTCTGTGAAATACTCGCTCAGTTTCAGATTGTAGTTAAAAAGTACCTCTCCTCGCTAAGCTCAGAGGACGGGAAGATTCTGTGAAGCCATGTTTATGAGGAGGGAGCCAGTGCAGGCATATTAAACTTGCTTGTTTTCAATCTCTCAAAAACTATTGTTTTCAATACATCTGATAACTGTCAGATTTGAATGGATTTTCAGAAAGTCATTTTGTGGGTTTCTAAGAATTGTACTTGAAGCTTACCACAGCAGGGATGAAGGCAGAAGTTGAAATAAAACCTTGTTTCTAGGGCTGATCTCATGGGAGTGTCTTTTTTTTTATTTTCCCCTCTCTCACTAATTCTGTGTGCATTTGGACACAGGTCTCAGTGACCCTGTGGCCGGCCAGATCTCCCTAACAGCTGAACAGGCAGGCCTCCATGACAAGTGTTTCAGCACTGATGGAGTGCTTACCTTAATTAAAAGCTGAGGCCAGGCGCAGTGGCTCACACCTGTAATCTCAGCACTTTGGGGAGCTGAGGCAGGGGGATCCCCTGAGGTCAGGAGTTCGAGACCAGCCTGGCCAATATTGTGAAACTCCATCTCTACCAAAAGTACAGAAATAAGCCAGGTGTGGTGGTAGGCATCTGTAATCCAAGCTACTCAGGAGGTTAAGGTGGGAGAATCGCTTAAACCTGGGAGGCGGAGGTTGCAGTGAGCAGAGATAGTGCCATTGCACTCTAGCCTGGGCAACAAGAGCAAAACTGTATCGCCAGAATAAATAAATAACTGCTGAGAGAGCCAGTGCCTTTATACAAAGGCTGGAATTAAAAAATAATAATAATAAAGAGTTTTGCCAGGCCTTTCCTGGGCCTTGAAGCATGACAAGATAATGAAGGAAATCTTAACAGGACCCATTTAGGGTTAAACAAGTTTTATTGGGGGCCTGAAGAAATCCTCAGGCCTCCACAAACAAGTTTTTTTGGAGGTCTAAAGGAACTCCCCAAACCTCCATGATTTTGCAGGAGACTCGATAAAGGTAATCGCCCCAGTACCTGGACCCATTTAGATTAAGTTAGTTCACTGAGGCTCCAGAGGAAGGTCTTCAGGACTCAGATTTTAGTTATAGATTAGATGTTAATCGTTTATGTCTTTAAAAAAAAAAAAATGGAGTCCTGCTGTGTCTCCCAGGCTGGAGTGCTGTGGCACGATCTGGGCTCACTACAACCTCCGCCTCCTGGGTTCAAGTGATTCTCCTGTCTCAGCCTTCCGAATAGCTGGGATTACAGGCACCCGCCACCATACCCAGCTAATTTTTTTCTACTTTTAGTAGAAACAAGGTTTCGCTGTGTTGGCCAGGCTGGTCTTGAACTCCTGACCTCAGGCGATCTGCCTGCCTTGCCCTCCCAAAGCGCTGGAATTGGAGGCAGCAGCCACCACACCCAGCCCACTTATGTCTTTAGATGAATGTACACTTAGACGTAGACATACAGCTTAGAAGGCGTATAAACTCTGGAAAACTTTCTAATTTTGAGTTGGTCTGGTGATATTTCCCAGGCCTTCTACCTGTACCCAGGTACTGAAATAAACTTCCTTCTTTCCCAGTTCATCTGCAGCTCATTATTGGGCTGCAAGAATAAGCAGCCCACCCTTGAATTTGGTCTGGGAACGACTCTTCAGGAGGCAGCTCTTTTTGGTACCTGTTCCCCTCTGTCCTTGTCACATCCTTCCCAACTTCGCAGAAGGGGCTCCCGCCTTTTTCTCTTCCTGCCTTCTCTCCTTTTCCTCCCCCTGTTCTGGAGAGAGAAGAGAGTCTTGTGGGACCAGCATCTTCTTTCCCTGATGGGCACAATCTCCATGCTATCACCACCTCTCCCCACTGAAGGAGGGGGCAGAACTCAGACACTGACCTCTTCAATCAGCACATCCCTGACTGTAGAGATTGGCTCAGGGATGGGTGCATGACCCAGGCGAGGTCGAAAGAGATGAAATGCCTGAAGGCCAGGTGCAGTGACTCAGGCCTGTAATCCCAGCACTTTGGGAGGTTGAGGCGGGCGGATCACGAGGTCAGGAGTTTGAGACCAGCCTGGGCAATATGGTGAAACCCTGTCTGTACTAAAAATACAAAAAATAGCTGGGTGTGGTGGAGGGCTCCTGGTAATCCCAGCTACTCGGGAGGCTGAGGCAGGAGAGTCACTTGAACCCGGGAGGTGGAGGTTGCAGTGAGCCAAGACCGTGCCATTGCACTCCAATCTGGGCAACAAAGGAGATGCCACCTCAAAAAAAAAAAAAAAAAAAAAAAAAGAAAAAGATTAAATGCATGAGGTAGTAAGCTGGTAGGATATCCCTGAGATGCTCATGACCATTTTCTTAGCACTTGGGGAGACCCCATCAGAGGAGAAGAGAGCTGAGCAATGGAGACAGAGTCCCGGCCATAGAAGTGTAGCCCCTGGGTTACACGGCTTGGGTCCACTCCAAACTGTGTTCAAACTCTAGTAATTTCCTTGCACTGCCATAACAAATTGCCGTGAACTTGGTGACTTAAAACAACAGAGGCTGTTCCTTTTGTTACTGGAAAGGGGTCCGATCCAGATCCCAATGGAGGATTCTTGGAATTTGCTCAAGAAAGAATTCAGAGTGAGTCCATAAAGTGAAAAGACGTTCATTAGAGGAGTGAAGAAACAAATGAATGGCTACTCTAGAGGCAGAGTGGCTCTGGGAGCTGCTGGTTGGCAATTTTTATGGTTATTTCTTGATTATATGCTACACAAGGGGTGAATTACCCATGAGTTTTCTGGGAAAGAGGTAGGGACTTGCCCTGGAGCTGAGGTTCCTCCTTCGCCTTTAGACCATATAGGGTAACTTGTGAATGTTGCATGACATTTTTAAATTGTCCTGGCACTAGTGAGAGTGTCCTTTAGCATGCTGATACATGATAATTAATGTATAATGAGCAGTGAGAGCAAACCAGGGGTCACTTTCATTTCCATCTTGGTTTTGGTGGGTTTTGCCTGGCTTCTTCACCACAGCCTGTTTTATCATCAGTGTCTTTATGACCTGCATCTTATGCCAACTTTCTATCACATCCTGTGACTAAGAATGCCTAACCTCACGGGAATGTCACTCGGTAGGTCTCAGCCTCATTTTACCCAACCCCTGTTCAAGATGGAATTGCTCTGGCTTGAAGGCCTCTGACACTGTCATGATTCTGAAGGTGAGAAATCCAAAAAATCAGCCTGTGTATCCAGTACCATATTTCCTCTTGTTAAGAGAATCCCTGCTTGCTTCTTCCAGATGCTCCCTGGTTTGTGGCAGAATGACTCCAATCTCTGCCTGTTTGCACATGGCCTTCTTTGTCAGGTGTGTGTCAAACCTCCCTCTCTTTTCTTTTGCAAAGATACAGTCATTGGCTCACCCTAAATTTGGGACAATCTCATTTTGAGACCTTTAGCATACTCCTGCTACACCTGTAGCAGGAGTCAGGACTTGGACTTAACTTTTTAGGAGATAAATTCAACCCACTACAACCTGTACAACTTTTTGTGTTACATAAATTACATTTCCCCCGGACAAAGGAGCCTGGATTAATCCAGCCGCTCTGTGTCCATGACATCATTTCTTTTACTTCAGAAGCTCAGAGCTCAGAAGCACCTTAGAGATCATTCAGTTCGACATGTTAACCTGAGACTTGGAGCCAGGAGCTCCCACCTACCTATAATCCCAGCACTTTAGAAGGCTAAAGTAAGCAGATTGCTTGAGCTCAGGAGTTCAAAACCAGCCTGGGCAACAAGAGCAAAACTGTGCCTCTACAAATAGGAAAAAATCAGGAGCAGTAGCGTGTGTGTGTGTGTGGTCCCAGCTACTTGGGAGGCTGAGGTGGAAGGATCACTTGAGCCCAGGAGGTTGAGGCTGCAGTGAGCTGTGATCATACCACTGCACTCCAGCTTGGATGACAGAATGAGATCCTGTCTCGGAGGGGCGGGGGGATAAAAAGAGAGAAAATGAGCCTTGGTATGGGGTGGTTTGGGGAGATGGGGGTGGGTTGTTGGATGTTGCTCAGATCACTCAGCTGTTTGCATGGCAAAGGAGAAAAAGCATGCTGACTCCCAGGCAAGAATCAGCTCTGTAAACCTTGGATTTGAAACACAATCACTGTGTGCAATGCCCAGATCAATCGATCCAGGCCCACCTTCCCTCCCCTGTACTGAGGAAGTCTGAGACCTACCTGTGGGTGCAGGACTCCCTTGAGTTCTGGCTGGTAATTGCCATCCAAGCCTAGCACCCCTATATTTTTCGGAGTCCTTCATGCCACAATTTTCTATAAAGAGGTAGCATCAAAAGCAGCAACTGTGTGGCCAAAATGTTATCCCATCTTAGGGTCTTTCAGTAATGACTGTTTTTTTGTTTTGTTTTGTTTTTTTATAATCAGGGTTTTCAGCTTTGAGACAATGGGAATGAAATCCCAGCTCTGTACTTAGAATTTTTTAAAAAGACTCAAAATAAAAATGTGTCGTTGGACTTCTACCAAATGGTTGGTAACAACTTATGTTGTGCTGTCTGAAGCACCGGTTGATAATGGATATATCTTAGAGGATCTGACTTGTTTGCAAAGGGGTGAATGACTCACTTGCAACATAAAATGTACATTTTGGCTGTGTTCTGTAGGATTTCAACTATAGGGCATTCTGGAAAGACAAAACTATGGGGACAATAAAAAGATCTGGGGGTGCCCATGTTTATGAGGGAGGGAGGGATGAATAGGCAGAGCATAGAGGACTTGTTGATTTTTTTTTTTTTTTTCTTTTTCAAGATGGAATCTTGCTCTATAACCCAGGCTGGAGTGCAGTGGTGCAGTCTCAGCTCGCTGCAACCTCCGTCTCCGGAACCAGGCGGTTCTCCTGCCTCAACCTCCTGAGTAGCTGTGATTACAGGCACACACCACCACGCCTGGCTAATTTTTGTATTTTTAGTAGAGATGCCATTTCACCATGTCAGCCAGGATGGTCTCAAACTTGTGACCTCAGGTGATCCACCTGCCTCAGCCTCCCAGAGTGCTGTGATTACAGGCGTGAGGCGCTGTGCTGGACAGCGAAGAGGATTTTCAGGACAGTGAAAGTATGCTGTGTGACACTGTAATGGTGGATTTATGTCATTATACTTTGGTCTAAAGCCGCGTGACATACAACCTCAAGTGTGAACTTTAATGAAAACTATGTGCATTGGGTGATCGTGATGTGTCCGAGTATCGGGTTATCAGTTGTAACAAACTGTGCCTCTGGTAGGGGGTTTCGTTAAGGTGAAGCTATGTCTGTGTGGGGCCAGCGAGAGTATATGGGGGAATCTGGACATTTGCTGAGTTTGCTGTGAAGCTAATACGGCTCTGAAAAATAAAGTTGATTTGAAGGGCAAAAATAACTACATTTAGATTGACACATTCTTCCTCTCCGAGGAATTGCAAAAGCTGAAATAACAAAGGGTGTCTCTGATGACGTGAAGTCCAGAAGCACCTGTCCCTGCCATTCCTGTTGTACAGCCTTTAAGAACTTCTCAGCAGAGCTGTTTGAAAAAAGCTTAATGCTAAGAAAGGCCTTTGTCTGAAAAAGCCTGGTTGAAATCCCTGCTCCCAGCTCCTTGCTGTGTGACCCTGGGCCAGTCACTACTTAACCTCCTCCCTCACTTAAATCAGGCTAATCCCCACCTCTGAGGATTAGAGGAGATAACAGACGCTAGGCAGGTAGAGAGTGCAGATTGTGAGCTATCCTACGTGCTTGAGAAATGATGGTGGAAATGATGATGATTATTTCTTTATTATCTCTAGGTTGTACTCCTTCCCTAGAGCCTGGGGGTGGGAGTGTTAGGTAGCTTCTTCCTGGGGCATGAGGTGGGCTTATCTAGACTCTGTCCCTGGTTGTTGGGGTCAAGGACAACAGTACTGTGGCAGATTGCCCTGGTGGGAGATTCTGCAGAAGGTGGTGGTGGAAATCACGACTGAAAAGGAAACCATTGCTTTTTAGTCATTTGGGTATGAAAAGTGGACAGTTCAGGACTAGAATGACCAAATAGACAAATTCAATTTTTTTCTTTCTTCTTTTTTTTTTTTTTCTGAAACAGAGTCTCGCTCTGCTGCCCAAGCTGCAGTGCAGTGCCGTGATCTCAGCTCACTGCAGCCTCCCAGGTTCAAGTGATTCTCCTACCTCAGCCTCCCCAGTAGTTGGGACTACAGGTGTATGCCACTATACCTGGCTAATTTTTGTATTTTTAGTAGAGACAGGGTTTTACCATGTTGGCCAGGCTGATGTCAAACTCCTGACCTCAAGCGATCTGCCTGCCTTGGCCTCCCAAAGTGCTGGGATTTCAGGCATGTGCCACCCCATCTGGCTGACAAAGCCAATTTTCATTGAGTTCTGGGAAATAGAAGTCCACTGACTATATTATCTGAATTTTAAAAAGTAGATGGAATTGGCTCCAAATGGAAATGATCATAATAATATTTCTTATCCTGGGGTGCTTTCTGCATAGCAAGTATTCACTTCTGTCCTGTTGCTCAGTCACTCATTGAGTCCGTGCTGAAATAGGTGCTATCACACCCCATTGGGATGAGGGCCGGGTCACAGGGAGGTTGTTTGCCCAAAGAAATGTGGGGAAATAGTAGCAGAGTTGGCATTTAGCCTCAGGGGATCCAGTGCCAGGTTTTTAATGGATTCACTTAGGGTTTAGGAATGGGGAATAAATGCTCAAAATGGATTGTGTCATAGAAACTCTGAGATCTGTTTTCTTTTTTTTTTTTTTTTTTTTTTTGAGAGGGAGTTTCGCTCTTGTTACCCAGGCTGGAGTGCAATGGCGCGATCTCGGCTCACCGCAACCTCCACCTCCTGGGTTCAGGCAATTCTCCTGCCTCAGCCTCCTGAGTAGCTGGGATTACAGGCACGAGCCACCAGGCCCAGCTAATTTTTTGTATTTTTAGTAGAGACGGGGTTTCACCATGTTGACCAGGATGGTCTCTATCTCTCGACCTCGTGATCCACCCGCCTCGGCCTCCCAAAGTGCTGGGATTACAAGCTTGAGCCACCGCGCCCGGCCGAGATGTGTTTTCTTATCTTAGAAATAAGAACCTGGACTTAGAGTGTAGTGATTTTTACTCTGTCATGGGATTCTCAACTACAGATCAGGGGCTTAAAAACATGGAAGGCATGGATCCACTCAAATCAGATATTTACGTTCCTTCTTTTGACATGGAGTCTTACCCTTTCACCCAGGATGGAATGCAGTGGCATGATCTCAGTTCACGGCAACCTTCGCCTCCCAGGTTTAAGTGATTCTCCTGCCTCAGCCTCCCGAGTAGCTGGAACTACAGGCGTCTGCCACCATGCCCAGTTAATTTTTGGATTTTTAGTAGAGACAGAGTTTCACTATATTGCCTAGGCTTGTCTTGAACTCCTGACATTGTGATTGGCCCACCTTGTCCTCCCAAAGTGCTGGGATTGCAGGTGTGAGACATCACACCCAGCCAGATGTTTACACTCTGACCGGAGGCATCCTGTCTCTTTGAGCCAGCCCCCTTCCTCTCCGTTCCAGCTTCTCAGACAATGCCACATCCAGGACCATGGAGTATAAAATGGGCCTCACACTTGACTGGGCACTCTTGCAGGCCCTGGGGATAAAATGGGAGTGAAGGAGAGTAGGTTCTGGCTCTCAGAGCATGCACAATCTAGTCCGTAAGACAAATAGTAAATAAGTCATGGCAGGATAGCTGGGAGGAAGGGTACATGGTCCTCACGGTATTATTCCAAAGGTCCCTGGGCAAGGTGGAGGGGCAGGGTTATTCTGCCATCCACAGAGCAGGATTAAAGTAACTCACTGTGGGGCAAGAGGGGTGGATGGGGAAGACCGAGAGAGATAGATCGAGTTATATGATGATTTTGACAAAGAATGGAAGATGGAGTCTTTAAAAATAAGGCCAGTGGACTGGAGAACATGGGGTCACAGAGTGAGAGGTCAGGTGGGGTGATGCTGCTTTTAGGGACGAGATAGTGCGAGTTGGGCTGAAGTGAGTTGAAAACGATCTCAATTATAGCTGTGATGAGAAGTCGCTGTAACTCTGCCTTCCTGTTTGCCTGTCTCTATCCATCCATCCATCCATCCATCCGTCTGTCTGTTTATTCATATCTCCATTTGTCCATCCATCTGCCTACCTATTATCTGTTTGCCTATATATACATGCATCCGTCTACTATCGGTACATCCCTCTTTTATCTCTGTATCTGTCTACTTATCTATTTGTACATGCATCCACCCTCCATCTATCCATCTGTCTGTACATACCTCCACCCATCATTCCATTGATCTATACATTCATTCACCCATCTCCTACTTATCTATTTACACATTCATCCATTCATCATCTATCCATGTTTCTATACATTCACACATCCATGTTCTATCTATATATTAGTCCATCATCTCTTCATCCATCCACCATCTATTGCCTGTACATTCAGCTACCATCTGTCTGTTTATTCATTTCCTCATCCGTGTGTCCACCTATACATTCGCGCATCCACTATCGATTCTTTCATTCATTATTTATCTAGGTATCTCTCTGTCTATTCATGCAGCCATACATCTACCTGCAGTAGGGTTGGCTCTCATGTTTCTTTAGCAGGGAAGCAGATTACAGAAACCCAAAGGCTCATGGGAAATCCATTTGAAGCCAGTTACAAAATGTAATGAGATTTGGAGCTAGGATTAGGATGGGAACAGTGGATAGATTTGAGATGTATTTCTGAAGGAAAACAGGAACTCTTTCATTTGCTGAATAGACTGACCTGCATATGTGTTTCTTGTACATGTCTTTACATGTCATTGGCTTCTCTGGTTCCCTCTGCCCCTCAGTACTAAGCTTGCTTTTCTGTTGAACAGCCAAGTGTGTGTTCAGGAATTCTAGCTCTTCTTAAGGGCTGGCTCAAGATATTGGACACGGTAGGTCCTTGGTCAAATGAGCCTTCTTTAATTGTTTGTGCCCATATGCCATGCAGCTGTGGGACCCTGGGGAATGCGTGGGAGGCAGCAGGTGACCAAGCCCTGAAGCTAAGAATGTAAGGAGAGAGGGTTTAGAAACCAGCAGACATACCTTCTGAAGAATTGGGTTGTCAGTCTGAAAAAAAGACGCCCCAAATAACTGCTCCAATTCCTCCCACCAGCTGTTCAGCTGCCCTGGGTTCCAGAAGGAGAAAAACGCTCCAGGAGAGAGGTTGGCAGTTCTGCTGATGACAGCAGGAAGGTACTGTCTCTGCTCCTGTAAGGAAGTCATGCAGACTCACAGGGCCAGGAGGTGGTTGGGTCTGACCCTGGGATGCCTGTGAGAACCAGTGGAATGGATCTTTGGCTCTGAGCTTGCAATCTCACATGGACATCTCCGCTTAAGTCGGCCTCAGGGTGGGAACCCCCTCTCCCTGGGTGTCCTTTAGCTCCCTTTTCAGTTCAGAGTGACTGACAGGCTTCTCTCCGACTGGCGCCTTTAACTCAGCAAAGACCCCCAGGCAAGCTGTCACTTGGAGACAGGATATTTGAAAAGCTATCTGGTGAAATTAGCAGCGATGGAAATGATGAAAACATTTCATTTATTTTCCTTCTTTTTTCTTCACTTCTTTTTCCCCCTTCATCAGGCATTTTAATATATTTTTTTCCTGGGCTCATCTCAAGCAGCTAAAATGAGAAGGTGTCCCTGTCCTGACCAAGCCACCCAGGTTTCTCCCTGCCTGGGCTAACGTTCTCCCATTGCTGTTTCCTGAGAGCAGTCACAAAGATTGAGAAGCGGAAGTGTGGCAGGGAAGATCTCAGAGTGATGTGAGGGTTTCAGTGATGGATTCCTCCCATCCTTTCAGTTTCAGTTTGCATTTACACAACATGCCGCATCCCACAGGACTCGAAGAAACTCACAAGGAGCTGGCCAGCCATGGAGTACACACGCTGACTCGTGTTCTTGTGGCAGTTGGTCTCATCTCCATCCTGTTTGCTTAGGACTTTGTAAAGTGGCTGATGACCTTCATTAGCTCAGAATGTGTTAATCCATGTTCTTCATTTTTTTTTTTTTTTAAACAAAACCTGCGGGTCTTCTGGCAGCTGAAGGCTACTCTTGACTCTTGGCTCTGTGTCAGGATTCACATAATAAGCTCATTAGAGGAAAGTTCCACTCCCACAATGACCAGATTAGTGGGTGCTCAGGATGTGTACTTTGAGGAAAGAAAGATATCTGAGTAAAGTCAGAATGTTAGAATTTCACACCTTTTTTTTTTCTCCTGTAGTTAATACACTTCCCATCCGAGAGGTGTCAAGACCACTTAGAGGAGAGACCTTCTCCTAATGGTTGGTTAAGAGCACTGTGTGTGAAGTCATTCAGACCACTTTTAGCTGTCTGGCCCCAAAATTGGTAACTTAACTCCTCTTCTCACTGCATTTCCAGTGCCTTCACCTATCATGTGAGGATGATAATGAAGTTCTTGGGAAGTACTTGGAGATCATGAATCGTAAAAATGCTGAGGCAATTACTCAGCGAATCCTGTTTAGTATAGGGTCAGGATTAGAGTGAGTTGAGGGAGGCAGGGTCATGCAGTGATCCCATATTTAACTTGAAAATTTAGATATTTTCTTCATGGTGCATATTTCACTTTAATTAATTTTGATTTTGCAAAACATTTCATTTAAATAAAGTGGCCGGATGCGGTGGCTCATGCCTGTGATCCCAGCACTTGGGGGCGGGTGGCGGTCAAGGTTGGTGACTCAGTTGAGCTCGGGAGTTCGAGACCACTCTGGGCAACAAAATGAGACCCCTGTCTCTACAAAAAATAGAAAAATTAGTTGGCCATGATGGTGCCTGGCTGTAGTCCCAGCTACACTGGAGGCTGAGGTGGGAGGCTGGCTTGAGCCTGGGAGGCGGAGGTTGCAGTGAGCTGAGATCGTGCCACTGCACTCCAGCCTGGGCAATAGAGCCAGACCCTGTCTCAAACAAATAAAAATAAGGTAATATATGTTTTTTGCTGAGCTCTCTGGCACCCCCTTCAGTGGTGTGCCTCACCCTGGTACTGGCCCTAATTTTGAGCATCAGCCATGTGTGAAACATACTAATTGTTGGGTATGCAGTGTTGTGTCAGTTGAGACTCTAATAGTAGTCTGTCATAGATTTCCCACAAATATAAATGTCACACAGTAAAGACACATGTTATTTTATATAATATAAAATCCTTACAAACCTGGGGAACATAGTAAGACCCCACTTAATAAAAATAAGCTGGTCATGGTAGCACACACCTATAGTTCCTTTTACTTGGGAGGCTAACGCAGGAAGATGATTTGAATCCAGGAGTTCGAGATTGAACCGAGCTATGATGGTGCCACTGCACGCTCCATCCTGGGTGACAGAGCAAGACTCTGTGTCAAAACAGAAACAAAGACCAAAAATACAAAAACCCATGAAAAACCAGAAACAAAGTCTTTACAGAACAAGAAGGCTGGGTAATTTCAGTGACCCAGCAACATCATCACCTAGACTATTTCTGTCCTTCTGCTTTCTCAATATAGTGGTTGTACCATTGTTTGTCTTTTCTCAGTTGTAAGGCAGATAGTGCATTTCCCTTAAAGTTTCACTGCCTTAGTCTGTTCAGGGTGCTACCTCAAAATGCCGTGACCTGGGTACTGTATCAACAGTGGGAATGCATTGCTCACAGTTATGGAAGCTGGGAAATCAAAGATCAAGACATCAACAGATTCTTGGTCTGGTGAGGACTCATTCTCTGTCTCCTAACTGGTACCCTGGTGCTGCATCCTCACATGGTAGAAGGGAAAAAGTGCTCTCTCCTGGGGGAGTTCTCTTGTAAGTGCACTAATCCCATTTGTGAGGGCCTTGCCCTCATGATGTAATCACCTTCTAAAGGTCCTAGCTCTTAATACCATCATTTTGGGTATTAGATTCCACCATACGAATTTGGGGGGACATGCACATTCAGACCATAGCGCCTATTAACCTGAATTGAGTCTTATGCCCAGTCTTCAAGGGAGTCTGGGAAAAGCAACTACCGGGAATACTGAGCTTCTGTGGAAGAAAGGAGCCCCTGCTACGAGGAGACAACAACAGTAAGGCTCAGAGTCCTTTGTGCCATGCTGTTCCATTTGCGCGAAACACATGTACACAGACACACATCCATACCAACCCATTTCCTCCTGGCCTTACTTGATCATAGAATGTTTAACAGTTTCCTGCAACAATTATTTCTTGAGAACCGTATTATCTAATCTGCCGAAGACATAGTGACGAACAGGACAGATCCGTTTCCTGATTGGAATGCACTTTACAATCTAGGGGAGGAAGATAGACATTTGACAAATGAGTGGGCCCACTAATACATAGGAAGGAAATAACTGAGAACAGGTATTTGGTATACAGCGATTTTAAAGTATAGAAAGAGGTGTGCTAAAGAGCAGCTGAGTTGTTATGGGGATAGGATTCTTCTAGAAGACGTTGGGGATTCATATGTAAGCTGAGATAGGAAGGCAAGGACATGTCAGCCACAGAAACATCCATGGAAGAACAATCCAGGCAGCAGGAACAGTTGACTCAGCCTGAAGTGGGAAGTGTGTTTGCTTTTTTGGGGAACAGAAAGGGGAGGGTGGTGTAAGATGGGTTTGGAGGGGTTGTTGGGTCACACAGTGCAGAGCCCTTCAGGTCATAATAGAGAGAGAGAGAGAGAGAGAGAGAGAGAGAGAGAGAGTGTGTGTGTGTGTGTGTGTGTAAACCACTGGAGAATTTTGAGCAAATGAAATGTGTTCCCAGGTTACATTATTAAAAGATCACCAGCTGTTACATGGAATAGGGAGTACTGATTGGGGGTGGAGAATGGAGTCAGAGATTCCAATTAGGAATTGGTTAGGAATCCATTCCAATTAGGAAGTGGTTGCAGTAGTCCTGGATAGAGATCATTGTGGTTAGGGCTAGCCTGTTGTTAGCAGAGGTGTGGGAGGGTGGATGGACTGGGGAGATGGGGAAGATGTTGCTAAAGTAGAGTGTCCCCAGTCCTGCTTATGTCAGGCATGGAGGGTGAGGGAAAGAGGATTCAAGGAGAAGAGTAGAGAAGTGTCTCTTACAGGAGTGCCCTTTCCATCAGCAGCCTCAGTGGCGGGTGGGAACTGGGAAGATTGGAGATGCTGGAGAATATAAATGAGCACAGGGCCTGTGCTGCACATAATCACTGCACATAAGTTCAAGTTTTGCTGTTAAGTGACTCAGAGAGAAGAGGGGGACAGAGGGGGCAGGGACTTTTTTTTTTTCCTTAAAAAAGAGATATATTAAGGGCTGGCACGGTGGCTCATACCTGTAATCTCAGCACTTTGGGAGGCCAAGACAGGCAGATCCTGTGAGATCAGGAGTTCAAGACCATCCTGGCCAACATGATGAAGCCCCCATCTCTACTAAAAATACAAAAATTAGCCGGGTGTGGTCGTGCATACCTGTAATCCCAGCTACTCAGGAGAGTGAGGCAGGAGAATCGCTTGAGCCTGAGAAGCGGAGCTTGCAGTGAGCCGAGACTGCACCACTGCACTCCAACCTGGGAAACAGAGCAAGAGTCTGTCTGTAAAAATAAATAAATGAAATTAAAAAAAAAAATAGAGACAAGGCCATCAGCTTTGAAAGAGAGAGAGAGAGAGAGAGAGAGAGAGAGAGAGAGAGAGTGTGCATATGCGTGTTGGGGTGGGTTTAAGGGGTGCGTCCCCATTAATAGAATAAATGATTAACAGTAAGTACTTGAAATCAAGTTGATGCATTTCCTTATGTGCTGTGCAGACAAAATAAAGCTCAGCTTTGTTGTCAGACAAAAGCAGCACTTATTATAATGGTTGGCATTTCAGAGATAATTTAACTCTAAGAGATAATAACATATCAATCAGTCAGGAAGCATTTTTCCCAGTGATATCAACAGAATTAAGTGCAAAGTAATAGGCTGTTGTGGACCCAACCAGGAATTTTCTTTTGCCGAAATGCTCCTATTTCTAGCAGAAGCTCAGCGTTGGTTTTTCAGCTTCTATTTGGAGAGTCTGTTTATTTCTTTCTTCCCAGGGGAAATGTGAGATAGATACTGTAAATGGTGAGGACTTTCTATTGTTTTTGACAGTTACCAAAGAAACATTTTTTTAAAAGCTGGACCATTGACTGAAAGATAAACCCATTTGGGATTTTTGAGCCAAGTGTGTTGAATGGTGTGTGTGATAGTCACTTTTAAGTTTTGGGGAACATAACTGCACCTGTTACCCACTCATGAGTAGTTTAAAATTTTTATTTAATTTTGTGCAGGATATGCAGGTTTGTTACATAGGTAAACGTGTGCCATGGTGGTTTACTGTGCCTATCAGCCTATCACCAAGATGTGAAGCCCAGCATACATTAGCTTTTCTCCCTAATGGTCTTCCCCAGTATCCCTCAACAGGCTCCTTTTCTGTGTCCAGTCTTCTTATTGTTCACCTCCTACTTTTAAGTGAGAACATGCAGTATTTGGTTTTCTCTTGCTGCTTTGGTTTCCTGAGGATGATGGCTTCCAGCTTCATCCATGTCCCTCCAAGGGACATGATCTCATTCCTTTTTGTGGCTGCATAGTATTCCATGGTGTACATGTACCACATTGGTTTAATCCAGTCTGTCATTCCTGGGCGTTTGAGTTGATTCCATGTCTTTGCTTAATGGGCGATAGTTGTAGCCCATATGAACACACAGAGGAATGTGCTGCAGTTTGGTTGGCATTCATGCCATTTCAGGAAATAACAGTCTAGTTACTGGTGACAGAAATCATGTTCTTTTTTTTTTGAGACAGAGTCTTGCTCTGTCGCCCATACTGGAGTGCAGTGGCACGATATGAGTTCACTGCAACCTCTGCATCACAGGTTCAAGCGATTCTTCTGCCTCAGCCTCCTGAAAACTGGGATTATAGGCCTGTGTCACCATGCCTGGGTACATTTTGTATTTGTAATAGAGACAGTATTTCACTGTGTTGGCCAGGCTGGTCTCAAATGCCTGACCTCAGGTGATCCACCCACCTCAGCCTCCTGAAGTGCTGGGATTATAGGCGTGAGCTACCACAACCAGCCACAAGTGTCCATATGTTGATAGCACTTGGGAGAAAACTGATCAGGTTTGTTTTTCCCACTTGATAGTTGAGAAGACTGAGCCACATGATCAGAATTTCAGTCCAAGTTCATAGATCTCTTCCCTTGAAACATCCGTTTATGATTAGCACTGCTCATACGGTCCTAGACTGAAAGTTTTCTACCCCTGTAACCCCTGAAGTGTACTTGGTGGGTAATTAGAAGCTTCCTGAGTGAATAGATAAGGACAATCTTAATGGTAATAATAGTAATAAAAATTAAACTAACTGGGTGTGGTGGTGCACACTTGTAGTCCTAGCACTTTGGGAGGCTGAGGCAGCTGGATCACTTGAGGTTAGGAGTTGAAGATCAGCCTGGCCAACATGGTGAAATCCCATCTGTACTGAAAATACAAAAATTAGCCAGGCATAGTGGTGGGTTCTTGTAATCCCAGCTACTTGGGAGGTGGAGGGAGTTGAATCGCTTGAATCTGGGAGACAGAGGTTGCAGTGAACGAGATTATGCCACTGCACTGCAGCCTGGGCAACAGAGTAAGACTCCATCTCAGGAAAAAGCAAAAATAAAGACAAAACAAGAAGTTAGCATTGACTAAGTGCTTATTTTTTTAATGATTTTTACAGGAGTTATCTCAGGAGTCCTTATATAAGCATCATTACAGGGTGGGAGGCAGGCACAGTGCGGTTAAGAAACTCAGCTGTACTGAGAACAGGAATTTCAACCCAGGCATTCTGGCTTTAGAGGCCACTCTCGAACTTTCTCCTCTATCCTGGTTCCAACAAACTCATTCTTCTTTCCATGAATACATGAAACTAATATTATTTTCAGAATCCGGTTTCCAGAGGCAAGCATGGTTTATACATTTATGGCTATTGATTTCTTACAGAAAAGGGGTCCTGATTCAGACCCCAAAAGAGGGTTCCTGGATCTTGTGCAAGATAAAATTCAGGGTGAGTCCACAGTGCAAAGTAAAAGCAAGTTTATTAGGAAAGTAAAGCGGTGAGAGAACAGCTATTCCATAGACAGAGTAGGGCGCTCCCAAAAGCAAGAGGAAGAATGCATCTACCGTGGATCTTATGCTTACGTAGGATAAAAAAAAGATCTTGGGGTGATGTGCTCTGCTCCAAGGGTTTATGATACAGGATTAATTTTCTTAACTACTGTATTTTGCAAGAATGGATATTATTATTATTATTATTATTATTATTATTATTATTATTTGAGACAGAGTCTCTCTTTGACACCAGGCTGGAGTGCAGTGGCGTGATCGTGGCTCACTGCAACCTCTGTCCTGGATTCAAGCGATTCTCCTGCCTCAGCCTCCTGAGTAGCTGGGATTATAGTCTAACACCAACACATGCAGCTAATTTTTTTTTTTTTTTTTAAAGTAGAGACAGGGTTTCATCATGTTGGCCAGGATGACCTTGATCTCTTGACCTCGTGATCCACCCGCCCCAGCCTCCCAAAGTGCTGGGATTACAGGCGTGAGCCACTGCACCCAGTTGATATTATTATCTTTAAAGCAAAGTTAGGAATGCCTTTGTTCGCCAGATTTAGGGACATCTGGATACCTCCTAGTCTGGGTCTGTTTAGTAAACATTATTAATTTGTTTCCTTAGCCATAAACATCTAGAGGCTAGGAATGCCTAACTTTCTGAGAATGCAGCTCAGCAAGTCCGATCTCATTTTCCTGGCCCTCACTCAAAATGGAGTCACTCTGGTTCCAGTGCCTCTGACGGTTTGACACAGCTGTGGTTCTTAACTCAGGACAGTTGGATTCCTGTAGACTCCAAGCTTCTCAGTGGCAGGCCTGTGGCTGGTCATCTCCTTAGCTGAGGTGCTAACCCAGTGCCAGGCACATCAGCGCTTGGTGAATATTGCTTGAAATGAATTGAAATTGTGGGTGGGGGGGGATGCTGAATAAAGGCCATGTCTTTGAGAAGGAAAAAGAAAGGCCTCTTATCCCATAGTCAGGGTGGATTGTAGGAACCAGAGGCTTGTTTGCAGTATCTTGAAAAGCTGCTTCCCAGTCTGGTCCGTGAGCAGCACATGAGCTGAGGGGACTCTCCGGGGAGATCCTAAGAGGAAACTGCCGCTTCCAGCCTCCCCAGAAAAATAAATAAATAAAAAATAAAAGCAAACCTTCTCCTCCAACGTAGCTGAGTGTATCTTTGCAAAACACTCAGCATTCTTGTCTCTTTATTTTCTGGGTCCTCCAAGCCCCGCCCTCTCTCTCACCTCCCCCATGCCCCTGTTTCATGTGGGTGTCAATTACAGCTGACTTTGCAGGCTCCAGCCCTGAACACAACAGCCGGGCGTGATGCCCTGGGCCCCATGGCATACGGCAGGGCAGGTAATTAGCCAGGCTTGGCTGTGCCCTCTGTTGCAGTTTGAAATGCGTCTTGAAAAACAAGTTTCTAACCTTGGAGAGCATTGCTCTGTATTTTTTGGATGTTCTAAATGTCTTTATTGTGGTACTCTGCAATAAACTGGGTTTCTGTTTTTCTGGTGCTTTATTTTTGGCTGGTCTTTAGAATTCGATGTAACTGATGACCATAATGACAGCTACCTCACTGAGCACATGATATCTGGAAGAATAGTTAAAAACCCTTGATGAGTGTTTAGGCATTACATTTTCATAACAGGCAGGTTGTATTATTATCTCCATTTTACAGAAAGGGAAGCTGAGGTTCATAGAAGTCAAGTAACTGGCTGTGATCATAGAACCCCTGCCTCTTTTCTTTTCTATATTCTACATATTTCCAGGTGGGTCATATAGTACCCAACCTCCCAAGCATTTTCTCTTGTAATCCTTTCAATGACCTCAGATGATCTTGTTGTCCCTATTGTTTGGACTTGGAAGCTGAGGTATTACAGAGGTCATGAGGATGCCGTAAATCTCAGAGGAGGTTTGGAAGAAGGATTGAAACCCCAGATTTCAATCCCAATAGCCTTATTCTGGAGCTCATGCTCTGTGGCTACAATATATTGCCTGTGTCGGGTAAGAAATGCTTTCCACCTACTTCGCATAGAACTGCTTCATTGCATTGTGCCCTGATGATGCTTTCGGAGGCTGCACAGTGTACCTTGGAAGGGCACAGAGGCCTGGGGACCACACACATCTCGGCAGAGAACCTCAGTCTGCCACCTGTACAAGACAGGGAAAGTGTTGGCTCTTTGTGACATCCGGGTATAACTTCAGAGAAGAGGAGATAATGCAAAGGTTATTGTGAAAGCTAGAGGGAATCTGTATAAAATAGATTGTCTATGTTCAGCGTGGTGATTAGGGGCTCAGAATGTACCAAGAATCAGACCTGAATTAAAATCTTGGCTCTAGTGTTGACAGTGTTTGGAAAGTTGAAAGGTTATCTAAATCTTCAAGTCTCAATTTTCCCCCTTTAAAGGGTGACTAAGAGTAAAATACAGTAAAATAGTAAAAACCGTAAAGGATTCCATGAGGTCCTGTCTAATTAAACACAGGGAATAGAATAGCATTCAGTGGAGGGTAGCTATTAGTGTCGTTATGAAAACATTAGTTGAATCTGAGCAACGTCCATGTGTGATAGACCCACTAAATTAAAGTTGAAGAATATCCTTTGAAGAGAAGAAATTACAGTGACGTACAGCTCCTGTTCTTCCCCCGGTACCTTTCTGTTGATTGAGGGGCTCTATGTTGTGCTTAATTAAAATCAATACCTTCAATGGGATACAGCAATGCTTTCCTAAAAGACAAGACAGCAGGATTGCAGCACCATTCAGGGGTGTGACTCCTCCAATTACAGTTTGGGGAGCCCAGAACTTTCCCTTGGGTTGGAGAAATAATTTATGTTTCAGGAGAGCATAAATAAACATACGAGGCATTATTATGCTTATAAATATTGAAGGCTCTGATCATTCCTCCTAAACAGTGGATGGAGGTCTTCCTAGAAATGCAAAATTGTCTCGGTGGGTAATTAACCCTTTTCTCCTGCTTACAAAAATGCCACGTGTACTCGGTCTCAGTGACATGTTTGCTTTGCGAGACCCTGTGCAGCTAGGTGTGGCCATGGGCAAGACCTTGTCAAAGAGATGGAACTGCCAGTTTCTGAGAGGGCTCTGGGAAAGCTTTCCTTTTCCTGATGGAATGGCTGCCTTCTCACCCCCTTCCTCCTTCCAAGCCTTAATGCTGTTATTATAGTCTTAACAGTGGGGCTAAAGAATTAGATGCATAACCATGTGGGATCTTGACTCTGACATTAGAGTATAGCAGGACAGTGATAGCACAGGCTGGACTTCTGTCACGTGAGGACATTAATTCCTCTTCACTGAAGCCTCTGCAGTTAGGAGTTCTGTTATTTGCATCCAAAAGCATTTGTAGCTGAAATAACTTGAAAAGTGACTGCAAAATTTTATTTCCTTTGTAAAGTGCTGTGTCACGTGTGCGTGTTTATGATACTAACATTAGTTCTTCCATTAAATATTACCTACGAGTTTTTAGTTGTTGTTTTGTTTGGTATGAGACAGAGTCTCCCTCTGCTCACCAGGCTGGAGTTCAGAGACCAGATCTCAGCTCACCGCAGCCTCTGCCTTCCAGGTTCAAGCGATTGATTCTCCTGTCTCAGCTTCCCAAGTAGCTGATACTATAGGCACATGCTACCACATTCAGCTTATTTTTGTATTTTTAGCAGAGATGGGGTTTCACCATGTTGGCCAGGATGGTCTCGATGTCATGACCTAGTGATCTGCCTGTCTCAGCCTCCCAAAGTGCTGGGATTACAGGCGTGAATCCCCACACCCAGCCACCTATTAGTCTTTTGTTCCAGATGAAGACTAACAGGTAACTGTTTCTTTTTAAATCTTTTCTTTTTCCTTCATCAGAGCTTACTTGCCATTTTCAAACAGAGAAAGGTACATTCACAAAAACAAAAAAAAAATTTGTCTTCTTACCTTCAAACTCTTTAGTGTTTGTTTGTGTTCCTAGATGCACTGGTTACCTACGACCAGAAAAATGTTTTCCAAGCTAATGTTTGGCACAAGAATTCATAACTGAGTATTGAAAAACAGCTTTAATAAAATTGAGGTGGCAGGTTTTTATTTTTTTTTTTTTCCTGGAAAACTCCAATTCTCAGAAGATACTGATATTTCTCAAGGAAGAAACACAATAGGGCTAAAATTCTGACTGTCCTAGAGAGAATTTGGAGAGGGGAATGTCATCAAAGGGGGCCAGATTTATATATGGGAAGAAAATGTTCAGGAATAGACCAGATGCAGCAGTTCGTGTCTGTAATCTTAGCACTTGGGGAGGCCAAGGCAGGTGAATCACTTGAGGTCAGGGGTTCGAAACCAGTCTGGCTAACATGGTGAAACCCCGTCTTAACTAAAAAATACAAAAATCAGCTGGACATGGTGGCACATGCCTGTAATTCCAACTACTAGGGAGGCTGAGGCATGAGAATCACTCGAACCCAGGAAGTGGGGGTTGCAGTCAGCCCAAATCGTGATGCTGCACTCCAGCCTGTATGACAGAGCAAGACGGTCTCAAAACAAAACAAATCAGGTTAGGAATGATGAGATCCAGTGCTTTTCCAATTAAGTGAACTCTCTTTTTTCTTTGTTTGTTTTAAATTGACAGGTAGATGTGCAGGTTTGTTACATAGGTAAGCTCGTATCATGGGGATGTGTGGTTCAGATTATGTCATCACCCAGGTATTAAGCTTAGTTCCTGTTCGTTAGTGTTTGTGACCCTCTACCTCCTTTCACTCTCCAAGAGGCCCCAGCATGTCTTGTCCCCTCTGTGTGTCCATGTGTTCTCGTTGTTTAGCTCCCACTTTACGGTAAGAACATGGTATATGTGATTTTCTGTGTCTGTGTTATTTTGCTAAGAATAATGGTCTCCAGCTCTATCCATGTTCCTGAAAAAGACATTGTCTTATTCTTTTTTATGGATGCATAGTATTCCGTGGTGTTATGAACCCCATTTTCTTTATCCAGTGTATTAGTCTGTTCTCATGCTGATAATAAAGACATACCTGAGACTGGGTAACTTATAAAGGAAAAAAAATTGACTGACAGTTTCACATGACAGGGGTTGCCTCACAATTGTGGCAGAAGGCAGAGGAGGAGCAAAGTCACATCTTACATGGTGGCAGACCAGAGAGTTTGTGTAGGGGATCTCCTCTTTATGAAACCATCAGCTCTCATGACACTCACTATCATGAGAACAGCATGTGAGAGACCAAACCCCATGATTCAGTTACCGCCCACCTGGTCCCTCCCATAGGCATTATTGGAGCTACCCGTCAAGATGAGATTTGGGTGGGGACACAGCCAAGCCATATCATCCAGATCTACATTGAAAGGCATTTAGGTTGATTCCACATCTTTGCTACTGTGAACAGTGCTGCAATGAACATACACATGCATATGTCTTTATATTATAATAGAACTTTTTATTGGCATATGAGAATATGTATAAGCCCCAAAGAGTGTTAAATACAATTTATTTGAACTCTCATGTTTTACCTTACCAATTTATGTAAATTTTGTTGATATTCATGATATACTTGTGTTGGTTTATATAAGAAGAATGTGCCCCTGACACTGATGACTGAACCAAGTTAGTGCTCCAGAAAGTTACCCATGTTTATCGTATTGGGTTGTGTATTCTCTTGGCATCCTATTTGAGAAACCTGAGAATGGTCCTGTGGTCAGACACTCTGTGGCTGACCATCAAGTATGCAAGGAGAGGTGTGGCCCCTTTCAGTATGAAAACCATTTACCAGGCAACAAAGTTCACCTACATTACTCCATTTGGATCTTTACAGAAACCTTGTGCCATTGTTGGCCAGCATGTCATTTTGACTTTTGTCAGTTTTATTAGTGAGAACCCTGAATGTCATTCCAGAGTCAGGGCTCCGATGCTGTAGCATCAGTCACCTGTAGTTAATTCCCTCCATTGCAATGAGCTTCTTCTAACCAGAGCAATGGATGGGATGGATCCCGGAATAGTCTCAGATGGCCTCGCCATCAGTTCATCATCTTACTGAGGGACTCTCCCTGTTAATAGTTCCATCATAGTTACCATGAGTTGACCCCTTGCAAATCCCTTTCATGTACATTGTCATACTGAATAGTCACAATAAATGTTAAGAGGTAGATTTACTGTTGTCTCATTTTCAAAGATGTAGAATTGGCCAGGTATAGTGGCTCATGCCTATAATCCCATCACTTTGGAAGGCCGAGGCGGGTTGATCACCTGAGGTCAGGAGTTCAAGACCAACCTGGCCAACATGGTGAAACCCCATGTCTATTAAACAATACAAAAATTAGTTGGATGTTTTGGCCAGTGCCTGTAAGGCTGAAGAAGGGAGAATTGCTTGAACCCAGGAGGCAGAGGTTGCAGTGAGTCGAGACAGCATCATTTCACTCCAGCCTGGGCAACAGAGTGATACTCTGTCTCAAAAAAAGGAAAAAAAAGAATGAAAGATGTGGAACTGAGGCTTGGAGCATTTTGATAATTTATCTAACATCACATTATTGGGAAGTGGTCATGCTGGGACATGAGTTACAGTTTTCTAGATACTGAAACTCCTAGCTGTTCCATTGGCAGCTCCCTAGCAGGGAGAGCACACCAAGCCTGCACCCTTTCCTTGGAAAGTCCCCATCCTCTGACTCTGTCATCCACTTTATCCTGTTGATGATTGCAGAGCTATTTGAAATCACTAGTAACTTCATTAGCATGATGTGCAGTGGTCTGTCCAGTGAGTTTAGTCCATCGCTTCTTTACCTGTAAATAAATTATTAGGGAAGTATAGAATTATGGAGGGGAGTCTTTGAAAATGCCAGGGTGGGGGAATATCGAGAGTGATATAATTATCTATTTGCTGCTTCTGGTTCACCGACTTGCTGGCTATTTTTTTTTTTTTTAAATAGGATTATGGGAGATGAAAAGGAAGTGCTTACTTCAGCTTATAAGAGCAATGTAAGCAATTTTGCATTGCGCTCACTCCCCAGTGGTGGTGTGAACATGTTTCTAGTAAATTAAAGTATCATAAAAGCATTGGCAACACGGCCACTTTTATATTAATTTCTTAATTTTTTGCAAGCTTAATTATAAATCTCTTGGGAGAAGAGGCAGGCCTGTGGGTTCTTGGGAAAACAGTGTTGCATCTCTAGGCTTGACGTTCTGCTCCTCTGCTCAGAAGTGTGTGTGCTGTGATACAGGCTGCGTGGCTGCTGTAAGAGGCATGCACTGCTGGTGCCTAGTGACGGTAGTGATGGCCGGTGGAAAAGCCCTCAGGCTGTCCACTGGGCCCATGTGTGCTGCCATGTGGAGAGAGTACTCTTGGACAAGGTGTGTGACTCCCAGCATGCAGTAACGTGTTGTAAGAGCAGTCTCTGCATTTTACTGGGTTTAAAATCCTGGATCCTCCTTTACTACCTGTGTGACCCAGAGAAATTGGACCAACTCCTTGATCTGTGAAATACGATGGTATCTATGTGACCCAGGATCTGTGTGAAAAGCCTGCTTGCTGCTGGCATTGCTCAGCAACCTCACCAGCCTGGGGCTGTCTCCTGTCAGACACATCATCGGGAAAACAGTAGATACCCCCTATGGACAAAGTCACTGTTAGGCAGATTTTGTTGCTTGCAGCCTAGAGCCTCCTCACTTTGACTAGTCATGAAATCAGAATGATGCAGCAGCCAGTGAGTTCTGGATTCACTGAATGATGGAATATTTATGCTGGACAAGATCTTAGCTTTGCCGTGAGTCTACCATGTGCCTTCTTTACTTATAAATGTACCATGAGGAAAGTGAAAAACCGGAAGGGAGGGTTCCTTGAAAAACCCAGGGAGAAATATCATGGCGGTGCTGGCCAGATCCCAATGAGTTAGTTCCTTTGGATTTCACCTCTCAAGACTCAGGAACTTTCCAGACATCCGTTTAGGATAAAGTATTGCCACTGTCTTCCACTAGGCACAAATTATTCTTTCTCCCTTTCCCTTCCCCTTTCCCTACTCCCTTTTCTGTTTCTTTTCTCTACTGTTCTGTAATATAGTAGGGTTTAAAACAGGTCATCAGATTCTTTTTTAATCATATATGTATATATATTTTTTTCTCTGACTGCTTGTCTTTTCTGGGCTGCACACGACATCTTGGTAGGAAATATACCTTGTGTTTTTACATGTCGTTCAATTAATTTTGAAAGATTAATTGTATGATACATTAATTGATGCTACTGTGTCTACATACACAAAAGGAATATGGTCTTACAAATAGGTACAGCTGGGGAAGGTGACTCAGGAGGCTTGGGCGGAAGGACTGCTTCAGCTCATGTGTTCTCAGTCTAGGCTGGGCAGCGTAGCTAGTCTCCATCTCTTAAAAAATTAATTAAAGAACACCACATGTGGGAAATACTGAGTTAAAAAGATTAGACACGGCCAGGAGCAGTGGCTCATGCCTGTGATCCCAGCACTTTGGGAAGCCTAGGTGGATGGATCATTTGTGGTCAGGAGTTCGAGAAGAGTCTGACCAACATGATAAAACTCTGTCTCTACTAAAAACACAAAAACTTAGCCAGGCGTGGTAGCAGGTGCCTGTAATACCAACTGCTCAGGAGGCTGAGGCATGAGAATTGCTTGAAGCTGGGAAATGGAGGTTGCATTCATCTGAGGTGGTGCCAATGCACTCCAGCCTGGTGACAGAGTGAGACTCCATCTCCAAAAAAAACAAAAAGACAGATTTTTTTTTTCAGGACTTCTCTATACCTTTAATTTGCAGATGAATGTGAATTTTAAATCTCCATGGGAGTAGTATACAATAAAGCACTTTCCAAACTTAGTGGACCAAAGAAATTTTTTCTCTTTTCATAAAATATCTTGCAGGAACTCCCTTTAGAGAATCTGCTTCTTGGCAGTTTTTAAATTTCGTTTGTCTTTTTGAAAATGTGCAACAGTTTTTCAACTTATTTTGAAAAATTCTAAACCTGTGGGAAAATGTTAGACCGGTACAATTATCCTCATATACTTCTACCAGATTAACCAATTTATTTATTTACTTATTTATTTATTTGAGACAGAGTCTTGCTCTGTCACCCAGGCTAGAGTGCAATGGTGTGATCTTAGCTCACTGCAATCTCCACCTCCCAGGTTTAAGTGTTCTTTCTGCCTCAGCCTGGGATTGGCTGGGATTACAGGTGCCCATCATCATACCTGGCTAATTTTTACATTTTTGTAGAGATGAGGTTCCACCGTGTTGGCCAGTCTGTTCTTGAACTTCTGACCTCAGGTAATCCACCTGCCTCAGCCTCCCACAGTGTTGGGAGTACAGGCATGAGCCACCACACCAGGCCTTATTTATTTTGTCGAGACAGGGTCTCACTCTGTTATCCAGTTTGGAGTGCAGTGGCATGATGGCAACTCACTGCAACCTCCATCTCCAAGGCTCAAGCCATCATCCCACCCACCTTGGCCTCCAGAGTAGGTGGGACTACAGGCATATGCTACCACACCCAGCTAATTTGTGTGTGTGTGTGTGTGTGTGTGTGTGTGTGTATGTGAGTGTTTGTAGAGGTGAGGTCTTACCATATTGCCCGGGTAGTTTTTTTTTTTTGCTATTGTTTTTGAGATAGAGTCTCACTCTGTCAGCCTGGCTGTAGTGCAGTGGCGTGATTTCAGCTCACTGCAACCTCTGCCCCCGGGTTTAAACAATTATCCTGCTGCAGCCTCCTGAGTAGCTGGGACTACGGGCTTCTGCCCCATACCTGGCTAATTTTTCTGTTTTTAGTAGACATGGGGTTTCACCATGTTGGTCAGGCTGGTCTTGAACTCTGACCTCAGATGATCCACCCGCTTTGGCCTCCCAAAGTGCTGGCATTACAGGTGCGAGCCACCGTGTCCAGCCCCAGGCTTTGAACTCCTGGGCTCAACTGATGCACCTGCCTTGACTTCCCAAAGTGCTGGTATTACAGGCATGAGCCACTGGGCCTGGCCCAGAATCACCAGTTTTTAATATTAAATACTTTTACTGCATTTGCTCATCCTCATTCTCTCTTTTCCTTCCCTTCTTCTCCCTCCTCTTCTCTCTTTCTTTTTGCAAATTCTTTTTTTTTTTTTTTTTTTGAGATGGAGTTTCGCTCTTGTCCCCCAGGCTGCAGAGTAGTGTGATCTCGGCTCACTGCCACCTCCGCCTCCTGGGTTCAAGTGATTCTCCTGACTCAGCCTCCTAAGTAGCTCGGACTACAGGCATGCATGGCCACGCTCAGCTAATTATTGTATTTTTAGTAGAGACGGTGTTCACCATGTTGGCCAGGTTGGTCTTGAACTCCTGACCTCAGGTGATCTGCCCACCTCAGCCTCCCAAAGTGCTGGGAATACAGGTGCAGGCCACCACGCCCAGCCATGCACGTTGTTTATGGGCATCTTTTCCTGACAAGAAAGAAGGTTATCTGGATGTCACTTGCCTTCTCCACTTGCCTTTAAGAAAATAAACACACTGTAGGGCAGGTGCCTGTATATTTCACATGTGTTGGTTGATGATTTATTATAATAAATCCTACCTTAGCAGAATGCTAGAATCTCGGGATGCAGAGGGACCTGAAAAACTAGCTGATCTACCCCTTATTCACTTGCCCACCCCGCCTGCATTCTCTACCCAGGCGTTTGAATGCCATTTATTATGTTTTCAGCGTTGGTTGGTGAGTCAATTCTGAGTGGAATGAAACTTGCAAATGAGGCCTTGTGGAAAGCCTGCCCTCTTCCTGGGCATCATCCAAGCGATCTATTAGCAGCTTCCATTTATCATCGTCTTGTGTGGGTGTAGCGGGCCTAATCATGGGAGCTCAATAAGAGAACAGCATTTTGATAGAGGACTGAAGTGTTTTGCCAAGTGTTGATTACCCATGATAACAAGAATGAAAACCTTGGCCCTGGTTATGCACAGATTTATTGAATCATGGAATATTCTAGCTGGATGGAATCTTAGGGATCATCTGGTTCAGCCCCCGAGGCTTTTCAGTGAGGAAGTGGAGAACAAGAGAGAATGGGTAGTTTGCCTAAAATCTCACTGCGACTGCGGTTTCTGATTCCAGGCCCAGGTTATTTCCTCAGCCACTGAGCATCTCAGGACAGCAACAGAAAACTTTTAAGACACACACAGACACACACACACAGACTTTGTAAACATACTCATATACATGGGCACAGCTACACCTATGCATGGGTGGGCACAGGTGCACAGACATACCTACAGTCTTGTTCATAGAAGGAATTTCCATTTCGCTGAAATATAGCTCATGATGGGGGGCTGCACTGACCTCCAGCTGACAGTCTAGAAATGTGAACTTGGAAATAGAAACTCATCCAAATACATGACCATAGTTTATTCACCTGTTGAGTGCCTCCTGCAGCTAGCAGAGGGGAGGAGCATAAGAACAAACATCCTAAGGCTCTTGGGATGATTGGTCTGTGCAATGACAGAAGAAATGTGGAAATGCGGCTCTATTGGGAGGGCATCTCAAAGCAACCGCATTTTATCCCTCTTCAGGTCAGAACTGAAATGTTGATGATGGCTAGAATGACACCCAGAGGAAACCTGAGCTTACTAAGTGCTAGCTAGGCAGTCTGTCCTTGCATAATCTTATTCTAGAAATAAGATTGTAAATAAGACTGAGTAATATTTTAGGAATCTTGTTTAGTGTTCATCACGGTTATGTTCCTGGTGAAAAAATTAGATACGGCAAGACTATTCTCTCTTTATCCCAAATCACACAGCCAGTAAATAGGAAAACCAAGAATCAAATGCGGATCCATAGAGCAGGCGTCCCCAAACTACAGACTGCGGGCTGCATGCGGCCCCCTGAGGCCATTTATCCAGCCCCCCGCCCCACTTCAGGAAGGGGCACCTCTTTCACTGGTGGTCATTGAGAGGAGCACAGTATGTGGCGGCCCTCCAACGGTCTGAGGGACAGTGAACTGGCCCCCTGTGTAAAAAGTTTGGGGACGCCTGCCATAGAGCATTAAGAACATAGGAATACATAACAAAATATGTTTCAAAGAGAAACACCCCCACAGATTTAATGGTGTCCTAATAGTAAATCTCCCCCTACATTTTGGGAAACAAATTTGCATTTTCCTGCTGATTTCTTCCAGGTAGGACTTTCTCCTCTCACCAAAGCCCTATAGATCAGTGCAGTCTAGTGGAATTTCCTGTGAAGATGAAAATGTTCTATAACCCTACTATCCCCTGTGGTATCTATTGTTTACTTATGGCTGTTGAGCGAGTGTAACATATACGCTGGATTTCAAAGGCTTAGTACATGAAAATGTGTTAAATAGCTCATTGAGACTCTTTAAAAAGTCGATTGCCTGTTATGGTAACATGTTGGGTTAAATATATTGTTAAAATTAGCGTTATCTGTTTTATTTTTTCTATTTATTTATTTATTTTAGTTGAGACCAAGTCTTGTTCTGTCGCCAAGGCTGGAGTGCAGTGGTGCTGTCTCAGCTTACTGCAACCTCCGCCTCAGCCTCAGCCTCCCAAATAGCTGGGATTACAGGTGCATACCATCCCTCCCAGCTAATTGGTTTTTTTGTTTGTTTGTTTTTTGAGATGGAATCCTGCTCATTGCCCAGGCCGGAGTGCAGTGGCACAACCTTGGCTCACGGCAACCTCCACCTCCTGGCTTCAAGCAATTCTCAGCCTCCCAAGTAGGTGGGGTTACAGGTGCCCACCCCTATGCCCAGCTAATTTTTTTTTTGTTTTTAGTAGCGACGAGGCTTGACCATATTGGCTGTGCTAGTCTCAAACTCCTAACCTCCCATGGTCCTCCCTGCCTCGACCTTCCTAAAGTGCTGGGATCACAGGTGCGAACCACTGCATATGGCCTAGCAGTTTCCTCCCTAAAAGGTCAGCTTGGGTTCCTCCGTAGCCTTGGTATTTCTCTGTGGTGTTAAAGGAAACTGAATTTGAAACAAAATCCTAAAGTGATTCCTATGTATGTAAAGGATTTAAAGACTAGCTAAGAAGGAAGTTAAGGAGAAAAGTTTCCTAACTTGAACCATATTCTGTTAGAGCCACAAAGGGCTTCCGAAACCAGCTAACGATTTTACCGAAAAGATGGCATAAGTTCAAGAAGTCCCATCATCTGCCCAAGGTCACTTGTATCTAGAATTCATTGTGTATCATGCCCAGACTGACGGCCATTGCCCAGAAAGCCTGATTTCTTTTCTTTCCGAAAGAAAAGAAACGATATGTGATACATCATCATATTCAGTGTCGATTGCCCAAGCAGGGTATCATTAATGACAAATTGTTTTTTTTTTTATTTTTTTATTTTTTTAAGACAGAGGCTCACTCTGTCGCCCAAGCTGGAGTGCAGTGATGCAATCTCAGCTCACTGCAACCTCTGCTGCCCAGTTTCAGACGATTCTCCTGTTTCAGCCTCCTGAGTAGTTAGGACTAAAAGCATATGTCACCACGGCCAGCTAATTTTTTTCTTCATATTTTTAGTAGAAACAGTGTTTCACCATATTGGTCGGACTGTTCTTGAAATCCTGACCTCATGAGCCGTCTGCCTCAGCCTCCCAAAGCGCTGCGATTACAGGCGTGGGCCACTGCGCCTGGCCAATGAGAAATTTTAATGGATTTCATTGTAAAATGCGGAATCCTTCTTGCTACTTACTTCCTTGCTTTACATATGAAGCTGGGAGGCTGACACTGGGAATGGGTTTTGTTTGAATTTCTGATAGATTTTAATTTTGCAGCTGGAGCTTGGTCCTCACGGTTACTCCCTAATTTCTTTTGTTAGTCCACTGCATTCGTCTTTGGTTCTCTGTAGGTTCCATAGATAGACTGAACTGTGTCGCTGGCTTTCTTTTCTTTGCCTCACTTGTCGAATAAAATCATTTGAGGCTGAGTGGTATTGATGGCTATGCAGTGACTTGTTGCTACTGTAGAGAGGACCCTACACACGCCTTCATGGGAGTCACGTTTGTTGTTCAAATGAGCCTTCTGAGAATCAGGACCTCAAAAAAACAATAATAAATATCAGTAGTATTAAACACTAACGAACAGGGCCAATTTTCATGTAGTGCTTTTCCATAATGAATTGATTTGCTTGTGTTCAGGATTTGTAGAGCATATTCCAAATGCAGTGCAGCCTGAGGGATCAGCCAGAGTGGGGAGGAGAGATGGAGGAAGCCATCCTGTGGCGTTGAAGAAACTGAATCTGTGATCAGGAAACCTGCTGAAAGGTCTTTTCCCCTCTGTAATTTTGTTCTACACAGCGAGGCACGAGTGGTATGGGAACATATGGACAGACTTGAGTTTAATTGTTAAAATTCCACTCAGCCGGGCCCCTTCTTCACCGTGATTTGCACTATTTAGCATTTGTGTGCGTTAGGTAATATATTTAATGTTTCTTGCTCCAATCTAATTTGCGTACGTTTGGCAGCAGCCCAGCTCCGTGGGCTTGGGGCAGGGGAGACCATCCATCTGCCAGCCTGGAGCATGGAAACTGTACTGCTACGTTTGATAGTATGCTTGCATGAACACTCCAAAATGCTTGTGAAGCAATACCACCTCTTCCCCGAAAGTCTCTCAGGGACAAAATTAATGTATCTCATATTGTATTGATTGTAGCCAGTAAGTGCCTAAATGATTTGATGCAAGGCAGAGAGATTATGCAGGGAAGAAGGGTAGAGGGGCTGTAGAAGAAGTATGTGGTTTAATTACTGGCTGAATTTCTCCAATCCACCTTCCCCGCGGGAATTTAACAAATAGGCCTAAGTGCACTTTAGCGGTTGCTGACATCTGTTGAAATGATATCTGCCGGTGATGAGGGGAGTCTGGGAATTGGGCTTGGGGTATTGGCAGGATCGGGGAGCCACAGGAAGCGCCTTTCCAGTCTGCAGAATGAGGAGGAGGAAATGACTGCCTTAGCACTTTAAGGTTAAGCTACGGAGAGCACAGCTTTATCTAATAGAATTCTGCCTTCCAAGCTAATGAAGCCATCTCCATCTTAAATGCAGGGTTAGATTTAAGTGTCTGGAGTCTCACGATCTTAAAGTTCCAGGTGTTGAAAACACACGGAATTGAGCTTAAAACATGGATAGTGCATGTCCTTCACGCTCACGGTTATGAAAACCACCCCTAGCTATCTCCTTTTAATGCCTTGCTAAGAACTGTTAAGAAACTTCATCTTTTTTAGGTAAACAAGTGACTGGTTTTCTTGCACTTTTTAATGGAAGCAAAAGAAGCCAAAACCCAGCTAAAATTTCATGCTGGGTCCAGCACTGGGAAGAATGATGCTGTGTATCTGCTAGTGTTTTGATTACATCAATAATTCAAAGAAAGTGCCGTCCACTTAATCTCTTTTATGCCTCTCCGCCCGAAAGGATCCTGGTTTTATTCCGAAAGTCCTAAAGCTATCATATTCCTCAGATTTTTCTGAAATACGTTATTCTGTTATGCTTGAAACATTTATATATGTTACCGACCAAACTGCATGGAAGTCGTTTGCTTTCAGAGACTAATAAAAATCCACTTTTGATGGTATACGCAAGGTGAGATGGTATCAAAACAAAATTCCAAATTAACGTGGGTATTTCTATCAGAACATATCCCTGATTGGGCATGCAATTCTTGCATCATGTGTGTGTGTGTTTGTGTGTGTGTGTGTGTGCATGTGTGTGTGTGTATTGGCTCTTGTATTTAAAAATGTGTTTGCATATGTGTGTATATGGATACGTATGTGCCATATATAAGCTGGCTAATTATTGTGACTAAAACTCTGGGGTTAAGTGGAAAATTAAAAATTCAGAGCAACCATAGTATGTTATCTGACACCTGTAATTTAGGCTAATATCTCAATTCTCTTGTTATGGACGTATCTCCTACAGTGTGGCTTTACGTAATGGGGATTGGATGTAATGTGATCAATTAATTAGAGCTTATGATTTGCATTAGTGAGACCTATATTGATTACAAAATGACCATGATCTGAAAGTAGCTCTGTGTGTGTGTGTGTGTGTGTGTGTGTGTGTGTGTTTGTGTATGTGTCTGTGTGTATGTTGGAAGTGGTGATACTGTTTTGTATGTGGTCAGCTAGCTGGGGTTGTATTTTTCACTTTATTATTGTGACGTGTGATAGACCTGGGTGTTTTAAAATTCCCAAGCTAATAATCTTGGTGGTGGTGATAGAAGAGAAAGTCTTTGAGGATGGATATGGTGGCTCATGCTTGTAATCCCAGCACTTTGAAAGACCAAGGTGGGTGGATCGCCTGAGGTCAGGAGTTCCAGGCCAGTATGGGCAACATGATGAAACCCTGTCTCTACTAAAAATACACACATGATCCAGATGTGGTGGTATGCACACTTGTAATCCCAGCTACTCAGGAGTCTGAGGCATGAGAATCGCTTGAACCTGGGAGCATAGAGGTTGCAGTGAGCCAAGGTTGGACCACTGCACTCCAGCCTGGGCCATAGAGTGAGACTCCATCTCAAAAAAAAAAAAAAAAAAAAAAAAAAAATGCTGCTCGCCTTGGCATCACATAGACTAAAATTGGAATGATACAGAAAAAATTAGCACGGCCCCTGTGCAAGGATGATACACAGATTCATGAAGCATTCCATGTTTTTAAGTTCAGCCTTATAATAGTGGCAAATAAAAAGTCTTATTTGTGTTAAGAAAAAAAAGCGGGGTGGGGGGTGAAAGGCTTTGAGGTGAAAGCTAGAGGTACTTGAAATTGCTTCAGGTTTTATAACTCATCACGTAAGTATTTGATTCTCTCCGTTCTCCTATGTACGAACCACAGAATTATTAGAAAACATATATAGGAGAAAATAACCAAGTTCTGTGAGTCAGAAACTTTCTAGCCCCTAATCACTTTTTCCCATTGGAAGTATATTTATAGCATACAAATCTAAACTTCTTCACTTACCTTGATAATTGGTCCCCATGTTGATGGCCCTGGGGCATCTTGAAGGATCATCAGTGATCCAAGTATATTCCATTAGTTTTAATGTCAGGAACATTTTATTGTATCCTGATTCTCTGAAACTTGGTCATCTAAAATAACATGGCAGTTCCCAATAAATCATTTCTGTTTGATTTCCTAGCCATTCTAAATATAAGAAAGCTTGATCTGGCCTTTGCTTTTCAATTCGTATAAATACAGTGATATTGAATATCTCTAGAATAACACTGAAATAGTACTGGGATTTTTTAATTTTATACTTGGACAGTCTTTTTCTGCCGTTCTCTGGTTTTGTGCATGTAAGTGCATGTATACATATAAACATATATGTGTGTGCATGTGTATATATCCAGATACCTGTATTCATCCTTCTATGTAGACATGCATGTTTATTACTTGAAAATACATAAGTAGGGCTTGCATACATTCTAATTACTATTGTAAGTGCTTTACAAATATTTAACTCAGAAAAAATAAAAAGAAAAGTTAAAAAAAAAAAAGGAAAGAAAAAAAAATTTAACTCATCTACTGGCCCAGTGACTTCATGCTGTAGGCACTGTATTCTCATTTTACCAATGGGGACAGTGAGCCCCGAAGAAACTAATTAGTTTGGGTCACAGAGCTATTGAGTGGCAGGATTGGGATTGAATTGACAATGCAGTACTTCACACAAATAATGCTTTGTAGTTCTTGAGCACTTTTCTTCATGTCAGATACGGGGATTTAATTTTTTCCTCATTCGATTTTCATAGCCATTCTATGAGTTGATTTCTATCATTATTCTTAGTTTGCAGAATGGGACTCAGGGGCTTAAAGAATAACACACGTGTAGTCACAGAGCTAGGAGCTGATGGAACTGAGCTCTGCATTCAGGAAATGAGAAGAGAGAGTTTATATATGTTATCAAGAAAGCTAGGCAGCATTGCAGATTTCCTCATCAGTTTTATGCATATATGTGTGTGTATATATATTTATATTTACATGTATATATTTACATTTACATGTACATATTTATAAGTATATTGTAGAAAGATGAAAAATTATAAAAGCCGAAAGTATCTTTTGTTATATTGACTGTGTTTTGCCGCCAAAGTTACAATTCTCAATAGTTGTCTTTTCTCTTGGCTGAGATTAAACAGAAAATTATCTTACCATTTCCACCAAATAATTTTAAGGTGTTTTAAGAGATGGTAAGTCCTTTTGAAGACGGGAGTGATTTGACTCAACTTCTCCTTCTAATATAGAAAATCTGCTATGAATCCATGTGTATATTTATTAAAACTGCATATTTATCAGTATGAAGTGGTATCATCAAAACTAATGACTTAAAGGTGCAATTGTCAACCTAAGTTGAAAATATGTTGAACTTCCAAGAGAGAAGTGGCTGCTTGATCAGAGTTCATTTATATCCAAGAGCATTGCACCAGCAATAAACTTTAAGTTAATGTTAACAATTTTAATTTGTATCTTTTAATTGTTGAATTCTGAATTGCTTTCCAATTTCCCACAGAGTTTAATGTGTATGCAAATTACACAGCCAAGAAATTTAAGCTACAAAAGATAGACTGCAGTTTGCAAGCATACCGTAATTATTGCTTAATTTTTAAAAGGTCTTTCTCTTTGTCAGGGTATTGTTCAATTTCCTGAAACTGAACAGAAGACAACTTTTGGTTAATGATTAGCATAAATCTTGTAATAGAACTTAATTGAATGCTAACTTCGTTGTTCTAACAACTACAAACTACTCAAATCCCTATTTCTCTGAGGTAGGGTTTCTTGCTCTCTAAGGACAAATAACTTGTCTTCTAATAATAGCAGGAAAGAGTTATCAGAACATTGATTTAATTGTTTGTAGGTTGTATACTTCATGCAAGCTCTTAGAAAAAGGTAAAAACAATTCTCATGTCTATTTTAATATTATATTTCTTAATGGTTTCAACTAAACTGCCTAACAGTCCTAACAAAATAAAGAAAAAGAATCTGAAGTTGAAGATAAGTGCCGTTCTTTTGTTAAAAATCAAGGTAGGAGATGCTGAGATTTAGAAGAAATAAATAGAAATATAAATGTACATTATATTTATCTACAATAGCATAATTAATATTAATGATCTTTTTATTTACTTAGTGTAAAATGAAGGCATCCAAATCAATTTGTTTGGTGGATTAGTAGTGATTTAACTTTGAAGCATTTATGTGTTTAAATATTTGTTGCTGCATATTCCTAAAGGCTATGGTGATGTAGACACTGGCCTGGGAGAGGATGCCGAAGGATGAACAACACTCCCTGGTTTCTGCTGTTGTGTTCAAGTGTTTACACATGAAACCAAGAGATAAGAAGATACTGCAGATGGTGAAAACTAATCTGAAGGGGGGGAAATGAAGCCGATGAGATACAGAATGGATTGGGGATGCGGGTAGTTGGGTTAGACAAGGCATCAGACGATGTCAGCGCTCTTGGCAGTGCGTTGAGACAGAAAGTTCCAGGTGAGAACAGCTGGTCACCTTGAAGAACCCAAAAGAGGTTTTTAATTCAGTTATATCATTGTGATCGACGAGTTCTGTTGCTGTTTGGTGTCTCGTAATGGCAATCCCGTTTCACATGTTGTGGTTTTTTTCTCTCAGACTATTCCAGGAATGGAGGATGTTTGATGATGGCTATAGGTCGTCTTGTACAGAAAACTTAACATACCAGCCTTTTTTGAAAGAGTAGGAAGGGCATTTTATTACAGCCTCCAGTCTAAAGTTCTCCTAATAAGCGTTTTACAAGATACCCACTAATACTGTAATTATGCTTCTTCTTTTCTTAACTAATTAATTGACTTATTTATTTGTTTATTTTTGAGTCTGAGTCTCACTCTGTCACCTAGGCTAGAGTGTAGTGGCGCCATCTTGGCTTGCTATGATATCTGCCTCCCAAGTTCAAGCAATTCTCTGACCTCAGCATCCCGAGGAGCTGGGATTACAGGTGCCTGCCACCACACCTGGCTAATTTTTGTCTTTTTAGTAGAGATGGGGTTTCACTGTGTTGGTCAGGCTGGTCTTGAACTCCTGACCTCAGGTGATTCATTTGCCTCAGTCTCCCAAAGGACTGGGATTGCAGCCGTAAGCCACCATGCCCGGCCTTTTAAATTTACTTTATTTATTAACTTTTTAAGAGAGTAGTTTTCACTGTGTTGATCAGGCTGCTCTTTAACTCCTAGCTCAAGTGATTCATCTGCCTTGGCTTTCAGAAGTGCTGGGATTACAGGCGTGAGTCAGCATGCCTGGCCAGGAACTGCGTTTTTACTCCAGAACCACTGGTAGGGCAGAGTGATTTGGTGATACTTAATTTCATTCTGAGTTTTTATTTATTTATTTACTTTTATTTTTTATTTGAGATGGAGTCTTGCTATGTCACCCCGTCTGGAGCATTCTGATTTTTTTTAGTAGCGGTTTTAAAATGGTTTGATAATGAAAAATTTTCAAACAAACACAAAATTAGAAATGATTGTATACTGATTCCCTTCATATGCCCTGTGCCAGGTTTCAACAGCTGCCAACATGTGGCCATACTTGTTTCTTTTACGCTTCAATCTTCTTCTCTCTTCCCCATCAGTATTTTGAAGCAAATCCAAAATACACTATTCTTATTAAAATTATCAGCATGTATGTTAGAAAAATGAGAATTCTGTTAAAAAGAACTGTATTATCATTAATGTTATTATGCCTTTACAATTAGCAAGGGGCTAGACACGGTGGCTCACACCTGTAATCGCAGCACTTTGTGAGGATGAGGTGGGTGGATCATTTGAGGTCAGGAGTTCTAGACCCACCCGGCTAAGATGGTGAAACCCTGTCTTTATTAAAAATACAAAACTTGGCGGGATGCGGTGGCTCACGCCTGTAATCCCAGCACTTTGGGAGGCCGAGGCGGGTGGATCACAAGGTTAAGAGATCGAGACCATCCTGGTCAACAAGGTGAAACCCCGTCTCTACTAAAAATACAAAAATTAGCTGGACATGGTGGCGCATGCCTGTAATCCCAGCTACTCAGGAGGCTGAGGCAGGAGAATTGCCTGAACCCAGGAGGCGGAGATTGTGGTGAGCCGAGATCGCGCCATTGCACTCCAGCCTGGGTAACAAGAGCGAAACTCCGTCTCAAAAAAAAAAAAAAAAAAAAAATACAAAACTTAGCCTTAGCCAGATGTGGTGATAGACACTTGTAATTTCAGCTACTCCGGAAGCTGAGGCAGGAGAATTGCTTGAACCCATCAGGGGGAGGTTGCAGTTAGCTGAGATCGTACCATTGCACTTCAGCCTGAACAAGAGAGTGACTCCTTGCCTCTCCCCCAGAAAGCAGTGATTTTTTAAGTGTCCAAACATCTTATTATTTAAAAATGTTTCAGTACTTAAAATTATAGAAGGATTCTCAAAGGAAAAAAGTATTGTCATTAGCATTATTATGACTTGAAATTAGCAATGATCTCTCAATATAACCAAGCATTCTCTCAATATTGTAGTCTACCTGATCATCTTACATGTTTTTAAAGTTTTCTCATTTATCAGAAGTAAAAACCTGATTGATATGTCAGAAATCAAAATTAGCCAATACATGTCTGAAGTTTGTTTTATTATATTTGTGCCACCTCTAACTCACTGTTTGCACTCTGTTTGTTGAGGGCACTGGGTCTTTTTATTGAAGAGTCTCTACAAAGCCTGGATTTCCTAATTGAATTTTCTCTTCTTTAAATTTTCTGTCAACTAGTGGTTAAAGCACAAGGTTGAAGAGATTTTTGTTCAGTTTTGTGTTTGGCAAAAGCATGTAATAAATGTTCTTGTGTACTTTCATCAGGAAGCACATAATGCCTTTCTTTCTTGATGTCCTTTTTGGAGATTTTTGCCTATCACTAACAATCATGACCATCACTCCTTTTTTCATTTATTAGGTAGAATACTTTTACAGAGAAATCTTTTACTAATTCTTTGCTTACTCTGAGATATAGTTCATACGAGAAAAGTAAAGTATATGCATCTTCCTTTTTTTTTCCAGTTTTCAAATTAGTTTCAGTTAGTTTGCTTGCGTATTCCAAAGGTGACTAATCATCATTCTTAATATCCATTCTGAAGCTCGATCATTGAGCGGTGGGAAGCTCTCTCTGCTGTCTCCTTGTCGAGGCAGAGAGCTTCCTTGCTTTGTGAGATGATAAGGTGTTCCTGGTCAATGTCTATATTTTCCACCCTGGCCCTGACTCTCTCTCTATGTATATTTTGAGATGGAGTCTCGCTCTGTCACCCAGGCCGGAGTGCAGTGCCATGATCTCAGCTCACTGCAACCTCTGCCTCCTGGGTTCAAGGGATGCTCCTACCCAAGCCTCCCAAGTAGCTGGGATTACAGGAATGTTCCACCATGCCTGGCTCATTTTTGTATTTTTAATGGAGATGGGGTTTCACCATGTTGGCCAGGCTGGTCTCAAACTCCTGACCTCAAGTCATCTACCCACCTCAGCCTCCCAAAGTGCTGGGATTAAAGGCATAAACCACCATGCCTAGCCTCTATTATTTCTTTATAGAAGCTTTTCAGAACGAAGAGGCAGCTCAGTTAGAGAGATTTTGTGTTTCTTTATTATTACCATTTTAACTCTATTCACCACCTGTCTCACCTTTTCTTAGTAAGCAGGGAGTCCCCATAGTGAGCATGGGTCCCCACAATAGGAGAGCAGTTCTATTTTGCTCTTCTAGAGTCTGTTCTTGTGCATAGATTGAGCACGTGAGTAAACTCTTGGCATTTCGAGTGACCAGTATCCCTGGGCATGGTTGCTTCAGAGGTGGGCACATGATCAGGTGGACTGCTTAGAGATTTCTGTGGGACTTTGCTCTTAGATTGTATGGAGAAATTATTTGTTTCTCATGGATTATTGGTCTTCGTAGGTGAGTGTAGAGTTATGGTGGCCATCCACCTGTCAATTTACAGACATACAATCTAAGAAATTTGGAAAGGGAAAAATCTTGATGCTGTCCCTTGAGGTCCTGGATACAGTGGTACATGAAGTTAATCTACCTGCTTTCAGACTTTGCAAGCATGTGAGCCAATATATTTTCTTTTATCCTCTAAAGCTGTTTTGTCTGTGTGCATGTGTGTGAGCATGTGTGTTTACACGTGAAATCGCCCTGTCTAAAACGAAGGTTTTCTATTTTCCCAACAAGAAGGAGATTTTCAAAGATCTTTTAAAGTATTTTCAATAGCAGTGAGTGGCTTAAAATACGTTACCTGAATGTCGGCTTTGTCTGAGGAATGTGTTGTGGTAGATGCTGTATAATAAAGGGAAATTAGGGTGATAGGACTTTCTGTCAATATCCTAATGGACTCAGTGTGTTAAGATACGGCTAGACATTAGAATAACACCAGGCGGAAACTTAGGGAGTTAGAAAGTGTGGAGAATGTAGGAAGGGAGATGAGGTCAAACTTTTGTTACAATTATTTTCTGCAAACTCTGAGTCGATCTTGATCGTCTTCCCCTGCCCTCCCCACCCCATTGTGTTTCGTTTCCTAAAGAAAGGTAGTACAATCAGGTCATGCTTCACAAAGAATCATTTTGCAGGAGCACTGCATAAAATAGGTTTAAAGAAGAATGAAAGATGCTGGACAAATCATTTAAAAATGAGCTTCTGGGCAGGGCCTGGTGGCTCACACGTGTAATTCCAGCACTTTGGGAGGCCAAGGCCGACGGATCATGATGTCAAGAGATCGAGATCATTTTGGCCGACATCATGACATCCCATCTTCCCTGAAAATACAAAAATTAGCCGGGCATGGTGGCACACACCCGTAGTCTCAACTGCTTGGGAGGCTGAGGCAGAAGAATCGCTTGCAGTGAGATGGAGGCTGCAGTGAGCCGAGATCAAAAATAAAAGGGAGTTTCTGAACCCCTGTGAAATCCTGCTCTCAGGAATCTATATTTACACGCTTTACAAATAAAATACGGGCTGGGCGCGGTGGCTCACGCCTGTAATCCCAGCACTTTGGGAAGCCAAGGCGGGTGGATCATGAAGTCAAGAGATTGAGACCATCCTGGTCAACATGGTGAAACCCCATCTCTACTAAAAATACAAAAAATTAGCTGGGCATGGTGGCGTCTGCCTGTAATTCCCGCTACTCAGGAGGCTGAGGCAGGAGAATTGCCTGAACCCAGGAGGTGGAGGTTGCGGTGAGCCGAGATCATGCCATTGCACTCCAGCCTGGGTAACAAGAGTGAAATCCCATCTCAAAAATAAATAAATTAATTAAATTAAATTAAATTAAATTAAATACAATCTGGGGTTGAAACCAGCTATTAAAATACCTCTAGAGAATAACTAAAGACTTCAAGGAAAATTTTGTTAGCTATAAACTCAAAGGTTGATGGATACAGCATCAAAGGAACATAGGAAAGTTCACTTGATGCTATAATTATTAAATACAAAGGATATGATTAAGTTAGTATGTTTTAGAAAAAAAAAAACATGGTATGCATATCAAGCCTAATTTTATTAATAGAACTTCTTGAGATGAGACTAAAGAACAGTTCCTTGTCCAGATTCTACTAGTAAATTGCAAGTACTCACTACTGATTTTCAGAGGATTGGTTATTTGGTAAATTGCCTTTCACTGGATCAGTGAAATGGTCATTAGAACAGCTATCAATACATTTATCTGCTTCCCTTTAAAAAACACCTGTTTTCCCAGTGTTCCCTATCTGGGCTGTGGGGGAGGGTTAAGTTAAAAAACGTAACTCTTCATGAATTTGCTTGTCATCTTTGCACAGGTGCCTTGACAACTTTTCTGTATCATTCTGATTTCAGTGTATGTGCTGCCAGTGTGAGCACTAGAAATCAATTTTGTGTTTAACAGAACATCTTTTTGAATCTTACACATAAAACTATATATTAATTAAATTAACTCAATTCAGATACCTAAGGTTGTACTGGTGTGTTATTAAACACCTCAACATCAGGATAGAAAGGAAGGCACTTTGGGATCAGACCCTTTGACCCCCTGCTTTATTTACTAACATAGACCCCAGCTGCTCAATATTTGGCTGTGATGAAGTCACCATAGCCTGTATTCCTCACAGGATTGGAGGATCAGCAACTTGGTATACCAGCACTGCAAGAGAGAGAGACCATATCTTTGTCATAGACACATCCTAGCTGTGAATCTAAGATTTATTGATATAATGAATCTCCGTTTAATGGCGTTTAGAGCTGTTTTCTTGAAAAGCTCAAAACTTGTATCCCACTGTCAGGGCTTTTTTTTTTTTTTTTTTTTTTTTTTTTTTTTTAAACAGAGTCTTGCTCTGTCACCCAGGCTAGAGTGCAGTGGCACGATCTCAGCTCACTGCAACCTCCGCCACCCGGGTTCAAGCAATTCCCCTGCCTCAGCCTCCTGAGTAGCTGGGACTACAGGCATGTGTCACCATGCCCAGCTAAGTTTTTTACTTTTTTTAGTAGAGACAGGGTTTCACCATGTTGGCCAGGATGGTCTCCATCTCCTGACCTTGTGATCCGCCTGCCTTGGCATCCTGGAGGGCTGGGATTAGAGGCTTAATCCACCATGCCCAGCCACATTGTTTCTGCATAAGGAAAATATACAGAAGCCGGGTTGTAACCAGAAAGACATATGGCAAGCTGGTACTTCTCCATAGAGGAAAGGAGAAGTAGCCATGAGAGACCAAGGATTGGCTGCACCAGATTAAGATAACCTAATCCACATGTCTCTACAAGCCCTGGGCTGGTTGTTGGAACCTGTTGGGACAGAACAGGTTGAATCCTTGAACAGACAGGCTAGGCACAGTGGCTCATGCCTGTAATCCCAGCAGTGTGAGGCCAATGTGTGTGGATCACTTGAGGTCAGGAGTTTGAGACCAGCCTGGCCAACATGGTGAAACCCCATCTCTACTAAAAATACAGAAAGTTAGCAGGACATGGTGATGGGCAGCTGTAATCCTACCTCCTTGGGAGGCTGAGGCAGGAGCATTGCTTGAACCTAGGAAGCAGAGGTTGCAGGCAGCTGAGATTGTGTCATTGCACTCTAGCCTGGGTGGCGATTCCATCTCAAAACAAAATAAAACGAGCACATATCCTCACATTTGTTGTGTGTAGGACATACAGTAGAAAAAGATGAGGGCTAGTGGCCTTCCCCTGACCTTTCGAGAGAACCTAAAGATCCCTTGCTTGCATTCCAATCATCTTCTTCCCTTTGCACGAGACTGTTTTTGCTTGCTTACGGGGAGGAAGACTAAGTTGACCCATAGAATAGAGGGATGGCAAGGAAACATCCCAATACGGTAAGTATTTCTTGTTGAAGGATGAAATGAGAAAAGTTTCTGGGTGATGTCTAGAAAGGTGATTGACAGGAACGAGGAAAAGGAACCCAGGAATGGCAAGTAAGTCAGAAAAGTTGGCACTATGGTAAGTGTTTTATGTCTTTTATCTCGAGAAATAGAAAAGCAGCTCCTGGAAGATTCTATCAGTGATGACTTGGTGTTGATCAGAGCGGCCTGACACTCACAGATAGACTTTGATGTTATCCTCTTGAACACAAACAATTTCGTAGAATGTCAGCATCAGACAAGGTTATCTCAGGACTGCAGTGGGTCAGGAAAAGACAAGACCACTAGGTGATCATGTCTGAACTCAGTCAGAAACACGGACCTTGCCCTAAATCACAGAATGACCAGGTCATCTTCCTCTCCTGGTTCATGGGAGTGACAGCTGCTTCCTAACCAACTACAGCTTTCGCTTCACAAAATTCTTCCCTTCTTCTGGGTAAGAGTTAGGAAGATAACCAGCAATATAATAGTTCCACTTTCTGACAGCATCCAATTCAGAGAAAAGCGACTCTTCTTTGAACCCTACTCAGGAATACGTAACACAAAGACAAATCCTTTAAGAAGTTGTCCCCGACAACTTACTTATTGAGGTACTCTGTGGTTCCTCATAGTATATGTTCTCCCTTGCAACAGGTAGCAAACCCTACTCTGTTCAAATACAGGTGTGCTTTTAAACATCTTTGGCTAGAGAGCATGGGTAATGCCCTTTATAAAATTTTTTTTTTTTTTAGAGACAGGGTCTCTGTTGATGAGGCTGGAGTGCAGTGTTGTGGTCATAGCTCACTGCAGCCTGGAACTCCTGGGCTCAAGCGGTCCTCCCACCTCAGCCTCCTAAGTAGGTAGGACTACATTTGGGAACCATCACACATGGCCAGGTTTCAGGTTTTGTAGAGACAATTTCTCCCTCTGATGCTCACGCTGATCTTGAACTTCTGGACTCAAGTGATCTTCCTTCCTCGGCCCCCCGAAGTGCTGAGACTACAGGCAGGAGCCACTGTGCCTGGCCATTAATTTCATTAAAAAAAATAAAGCCTGTGTATAAGAGAACACTTAGTGAAGTTAAGTCATTTAGCCAAGGACACTCAACTCCCAAGCAGTGGAACTACACTTTGAACCCTGGCATTTCATGTCTGAGACTTTGTTCTGCATTTCAGATCACCTTCCCTTACGGACCCACTGTCCTGTCTTTTCCACGTTTTCATAGGCTTAGTTTTCTACCACTGCCAGAACTACCACACGTTCGGCAGCTTCAAATAACAAATACCTGTGATCTCATGGTTTTGTAGGTGAGGGGAGGAAGATAAAGTTGACCCACAGAATAAAGGGATGGCAAAGAAACATCCCAATACAGCTGGTACTTCTTGTTGAAGGACAAAAACAGGAAAGTTTCTGGGTTATGTCTAGAAAGGTAATTAACAGGAATGAGGAGTCTAGTTGGCTCAACTGGTTTCTACACTGTGGGTTTTTCTTAAGGCTGAAGTCAGTGTTGGCTGTTTGGAGTCTGATCAGGAGGGTCTGAGAAGCGTGCATTTTCTAAACTCCTTCAGGTTGTCAGGAGAATCTCTTTCCTTGCAGCTGTAAAGCTGAGGTGTCCATTTCGTTGCTGGCTGCCAGCACAGGGGCTTCTCTTAGCTCCTAGGGGTCTTTTACGTCCTTTCATGACATGGGGACTCATGCATCTCCCAGTCAGCAAGTGCTTCTCACCCTTGAAATCTTGTTGACTTCTTCTCCCACATCTTGATTGCAGCTGGAGAAAGTCTTGTGCTTCTAAGGGCTTTTGTGATTTGATGGGATTCTCCCCAATAATCCAGAATCATCTCCCTATTTTTTTTTTTTTGAGGTGGAGTCTCTCTCTGTCACCCAGGCTGGAATGCAGTGGCGTGATCTCGGCTCACTATAGCCTCTGTCCCCCGGGTTCAAGCGATCCTCCTACCTCAGCCTCCCTAGTAGCTGGGATTACAGGTGCCTGCCACAGCACCCAGCTGTATTTTTAGTATCGACCGGGTTTCACCAAGTTGTCCAGGCTGGTCTTAAACTCCTGATCTCATGATCCACCCACTTTGGCCTCCCAAAGTGCTGCGATTGAAGGCATGAGCCACCGTACCTAGCCCATCTACCTGTTTATAGGTGCATACCTTTGTTAACATCTACAAAATTCTATTTGTCATGTCACGCATCACATTTTCAGGTGCTGGGGATTAGGACATGGCTATCTCGGGAAAGGAGGTCATAATTTTGCCTACTGCACATAGTTACACAACTTCCCATTCTCCAGCCATCTTTGTGGCTGTTTAAATCATTCTTTCAATATAATACGTTTCTTTCAATATAATACATTTCAACTCTTTCTTGTTTGGAAGGTCTTCTCTTTAATATGACTTTGAATATACTTTTGTTGCTAACTTCTTAACCTATCAGGGTAAACTCCCATCAAAATGATCTCATTTCCCTACGTACAAGTCTTTAGAAACTGTGAGGATGAGGTAAGGCTGCTGCTAGTGAAGCCTGCACGCTCCTGTGCATTTCTGTAGCCGACCCAGTCGACGACCTTAGCATTAGGAAGTATCAGCATAGGTGTGCAAGAATCTACGTGTGATCTTCTCAGGCTTGCTAGCCAGGGCCTCCTAATATAACTTATGCCCTGAGAAATACATGAAATGGCAAGAGATTTCAGAAATGGTAGCAAAAAACAAACAAACGAACAAACAGTATAATGCTGGGCATAGTGTTCCTCACCCGACTTAGCATTATGTACATTCAATGAAGAGCAAATTTGGATCCAGTTTTCAGTCATACCTACACACGTTGCCCTATCTTGTTTCATGTGCAAGTTCTCATTGAAAAAAATATATATCCACAACATAATGGAAATAGCTGTTAGCAAAGAAAATTTAACAGGATGATATTTTTGGTGAATTGGCTTTAATGAGTCTTGAATGAATAGCATGAAGTTTTAGAAAGTAAACTTTAGGTCACGTGCAGTGGCTCATGCCTGTAATCCCAGCACTTTGGGAGGCTGAGGCAGATGAATCACAAGATCAAGAGTTTGAGACCAGTCTGGCCAATGTGGTGAGACTGTGTCTGTATTTAAAATGCAAAAAGTAGAGGGACATGGTGGTGTACCTGTAATCCCTGATATTCGAGAGGCTGAGGCAGCAGAATTGCTTGAACCCAGGAGGTGAAGGTTGCAGTGAGCTGAGATCACATCTCTGCACTCCAGTCTGGGTGACAGAGCAAGACTTTGTCTCAAAAAAGAAAAAAACAAGTAAAATTTAGTAAACAAGAATAATAACTCAAAAGATTGAAGGTTGACAACTATGCCAATGAATTCCCTCCTTCCTTTCTCCCTCCTTTCTCCCTCCCTCCCTTTCTTTTTCTCTCTCCCTTCCTTCCTTCCTTTTCTTTTTTCTTTCTTTCTTTCTCTTTCTCTCTCTCATCTTTCTCTCCTCTCTCCTTTCTTTCTCTCCTCTTCCTCCTTCTCTTTCCTTCTCTGTTTCACTAATTTTTCTTTCTTCTTTCTCTTTCTCTGTACATGTATAATTTGAAGACACTGCATCAAGCAGTACGATGCAATCAGAAGCACTTTAAAATGGAGAAGACCTCTCGCCACAGTGACAAATCCAAGGGTTTCAGGCCTGCAAGAAACCCTGCACATCCCTAACACACAGCCATAAGAATGTATTGACTGCGGCCCAAGCACAGGAGAAGATTGATCAATCCAGCAGACTTGCATTAATTGTGAAATAGAAGGGACGGTGCGATCAATGATAGGAATGAAAGTGTAGCAGTAACGATGCCAAATCCAGCTAATCCAATAATGGAGAAGCTGATGTATAGCATATTGGAATTCCACCGTCTGGGCACTTGTCACCATAAAGAATATCCCACAATTATGGGGAAAAATTGAGCAGGCAGCAGTTGAGCCAACCTAATCAGCCTGATGCCACAGTAGTTCTCCTGATTAAACACTAAATTAAGTGGCGCTCAGCTCTGTAACCTGCCTGCCTTATGAAAAATAATTCTACAGCTAACGTGAAAAGTTTGTATTTTAGTCAAAATAAACTATGAATATTAAAATATTCCTGGGCTATTTTGGTGCCATTTAGCTGTGAACGTGTTTAACAATTTATAAATGGATCTTTTGCCACTGGCTACAAGAAAAAAGGGTCCAAAGCTATACTGGGAGGTAAGGCTTCCTGTGCTAAAAATCAATTAGACTTGATAGAAGCTTAGAGAACTCATAAGAAAAAAAAAAAATGCACTCAAGAGGACCTGGGAGAATTCAAATTTAGTTAACTTCTATAACGGTTCGCCTAAGGGCATAAACTCTATTCTTTGCTGCAAAGCACGTGATCATTCCAGGAGGGGTGAGGGTTAATCGGCTGTGAATACTGTGAGGATCCCTTATACATATGTGTCGTTATTAAGTCCTGCAGCTCACATGTACAGACAACCCGGGGCTACCTGGCAAATTCTCCAGAACCAAGAGAAAACTGCTTTTCATGAACACTTAAAGAACACAAGAGAAAACCTGCATTGTGAGCTTCACACCCAGTCTGATGGGACTGTCTGAACGGACGCTCGCCCTAGGACACACACTGATGAGACCTTGGTGATTATTCTATGTATTGGCCAGTGAGACTTCTTAGAGTTTACAGAGTTCATGAACATCCACCAAGCTTAGCAGCTAGATATCTGATGGCCAGTGAGGGAGGTGTGGGTTGGAAAAGGAGGGAGAGACACTGATCACATCTCCCCTCTTTTTCTTTTTTTTTTTTTTTTTTTTTTTTTTTTTTTTTTCAGACAGAGTCTTTGTTGCCTAGGCTAGAATGCAGTGGCATGATCTTGGCATACTGTAACCTCCACCTCCTGGGTTAAGGTGATTCTCATACCTCAGCCTCCTGAGTAACTAGGATTGCAGGCGCATGCCACCACTGCCTGGCTAATTTTTGTATTTTTAGTAGGGACAGGGTTTCATCATATTGGCCAGGCTGGTCTCAAACTCCTGGCCTCAGGTCATCTGTCTGCCTCTGCCTCCACCTCCCAAAGTGCTGGGATTACATGTGTAAGCCACTGTGCCCAGCCCTCATCTCTTTTCTTGAGCAGAAGATGTTGTCCCGATGAAGTTCTTCCCACCATAGCAAGGCCCTGGGCAAGAGGATAAATTAATTTCTTAAGCTGTTCTTTCCTGTTATATTTTTTGTGTTGTTTGTTGTTAAGTCGATTTGTTGTCTTGCCTTTTAATTGAAAGCACTATTTCTTTTCTGGGTGGGAAAGGATTATTGAAAGAAGAGAGTTATTCAGGCTGTGTCTTAAATAATTGAAAAGTCAAAAACTGCAGAAGGATTTGGATTTATTTGATTTCAATAATCAACAGTCATTTGTGGAGCCCTCGTACCATTCTAGGGCTGGTTCTCAGGGCTTTTGCAACATTAACTCATGTAATTCTTTTAATGATTCTGAGGTCAAGATGCTATCGTCATTTTCACTTTGTGGAAGAGGAAACTGAAGCCCAGAAAGCTTAAGTGATTTGCCAAGGTCTTAAAAAACGCAAGTGTGGCAGTTGGGCATTGAAACCAGGCAAGCTCTTTGTTGCTGTGTCTTGTTAAAACAGGTTGGGCCTTTCACGTTGTTTCTGGTCAGTGATATTCGTCATGGTAAATGGGAAGGCGTGGGTGCCGGTGGATGATGTTAGCTCGAGTGGTGTTGCATGCTTTTCCACCCCATCTGCTGCACATACCTCTCTGTAGACATGCCCTTCATTCATCCTCTGATGTTGGCTGAGTAGGTCATGATGTGGTGTTCTGATCAGTGAGGTCTAAGCCAGCCACTCTAGGTCAGACCAGATTATTCAGACCCCCAAAATAGTAAGTGGACTTTAGGCCAGACACAAGGAATCACCAATGAGAAACAGCTCCAGAATCCATCCAGCAAAGATCTGGAATAATTATAGGATGAAACCATGATCACTATCATTTATTGACCATCACTGAATACCGGGAGCTTCTGTGGGTGTTTTTGTTTCACTCTCTTAAGTCTTCCATAACTCTTCAAGAAAGAAGGAATTGTCCCAATTTTAAAGATACAGGATCTGAGGCTGACAGACCGAATGCCTAGCAGGTGAGGCCTCATAACTATTAATGACAAACATGGGAGTAAATCGTAGGTCTCCTCAATTCTATCACCTTTCATCTATCAAACCACTCATCCCTCAGGTGGACTTCTGAGGCTACATGGGTGTATCATACACGAGGAGCTGTCAATCACTCCTGACGTGGAAAGTCACATCTGTCTCATTTCCCAAGTCATGTTAACAACTGCCTGGAAAAGACAACAAGAGGAACAAGGATGTTAGAACACCTTATCTCTGGTCTCCTTTCTCTCTGGTACAGTGTGATTCTGAAATACTATTAACAAAACCATGGAAAGAAGTTGTGCCCTGAAAAACGAAATGAGATCCATCAGAATTTTCTTCATCATGGGACAATTAGTTTTAAGCTGACTTTGTCAGCAAAGGAAGGCCAGAGTGACTTGCTTTATCATTTTGGGAAAGCTGTGCACACTGGGTTGGAGGAGAAATCATGCTTTCCTTCAAGTTTTAATCCTTTTCTTTCTTTTCTTTTCTTTTTTTTTTTTTTTTTTTTTTTTTTTTTGAGAATTTTGCTCTTGTTGTCCAGGCTAGGGTGCAATGGTGCAATCTCAGCTCACTGCAACCTCTATCTCCTGGGTTGAAGCAATGCTCCTCCCTCCCTCAGCCTCCCGAGTAGCCGGAATCACAGGCATGCACCACCATGCCTGGCTAATTTTGCACTTTTAGTAGAGACGGGATTTCTCCATGTTGGTCAGGCTGGTCTCAAACTTCCAACCTCAGGTAATCTGCCCAGCTTGGCCTCCCAAGGTGCTGGGATTACAGACATGAGCCACTATGCCCAGCCAAGTTTTGACCCATTCTAACAAACTGATATATTATTGTGCTCAGACTGCCGTTAACAAAATGCCATAGAGTGGGTGACTTGAACAAGAGATACATATTTTCTCATAATTCTGGAGACTGAAAGTCCAAGATCAGGGTGCCAAGGTGATTCAGGTCTTGGTGAGGGCTGTCTTTGTGGCTGGCAGATGGCCACCTTCTCAATCTGCCTTCAGTGGCCTTTTCTCAATGTGCACAGGTGGAGGGAGAGAAAGTAATCTCACTCTTCCTCTCCTTATAAGGGCAGTAATCCCAGTATAGGAATCTTACTTTTATGGTGTTATCTTCTCCAAAGTCCCATCTCCAGATGTCTTTACACTGAGGGTTAGAGATTCCAAGTACGAATTTGTGGTGTAATGCTCTGATGCTGATTGGCTTTGTGACTGAAAATGAGCCATTCAGTTCTCTAAGCCTCATTTTTTTTTTTTGAGACAGAGTTTCGCTCTTGTTACCCACGCTGGAGTGCAATGGCGTCATCTCGGCTCACCGCAACCTCCGCCTCCTGGGTTCAGGCAATTCTCCTGCCTCAGCCTCCTGAGTAGCTCCTGACAGGCACGTGCCACCATGCCCAGCTAATTTTTTTGTATTTTTAGTACAGACGGGGTTTCACCATGTTGACCAGGATGGTGTTGATCTCTTGACCTCGTGATCCACACCCCCTCAGCCTCCCAAAGTGCTGGGATTACAGGCTTGAGCCACCGCGCCCGGCCTAAGCCTCATTTCTTTAGTCAAAAAATGCTTGTAGTCCCTGCTCACATAGGACTGCTGAGATAATTCAATGAAGTAAGATATGTTAGGAGCTTAACTCAGTGTTTTTCTGAAATTATTTTGCAGTAAATATAAACCAGTCCCTCAGTTGAAGGAAGTGTTGCCCACTTTCTGACCCAGAAAACATGTGACAATGTCTGGAGACAAGTTTGCTTATTACAACTGGGAGGAGGATGCTACAGGCATCTAGTAGGTGGAGTCAAGGCATGTGTCTCAGCATCCTCTAGTACATAGGACAGTCCCTGAAGCAAAAAATTGTCTGTGTCAAAATGTTAGCAGTGCTAAGTTTGAGAAACTCTGATATAACTTATCATTGCAATGTAAATACTAATGTTATATTCCCTGGAATCAGGGACTGGAGAGGATGAATTTAACAGAATAGATAAATTCTGTTTTCTTAGAGTATTTTTGTCTGTTGCCCAGGCTGGAGTGCGTCAGCACAATCACAGCTCATAGCAGCCTCAAACTCCAAGGCTCAAGTGATTGCCTCACCTCAGCCTCCCAAGTAGCTGGGATTACAGGTGTGCACCACCATGCCCAGTTAAGTATTCAAAAAAATTGTACAGATTGGGTGTCACCATGTTACTCAGATCATTCTTGAACTCCTGATTTCAAGCAATCCTCCTAGCTCAGCCTCCCAAAGGGCTGGGGTTACAGATTGAGCCACAGCACCTGGCTAATGCTATATATTACTCTACGTACATCAAGATTCTCCATAAGAGAAGGAAGAGGAGGTTTCAGGGAACTTCAGGAACAAGTAGGTAACAGTATTCTCTCAGTATGTTAAAAATAAATACACAGTGTAACTGGAATGGCAGATTTATTGGAACAGGGAATTGTGTATACAGAATAAATGCTTTAAAGAGAACTGTCCAAGGTGCTGAAACTGTGACCAGTGAAACTAACCCTGCTCAAATGGTGTATAAACTGAAGTTTTTGTTTGTTTTCGAGGTGGAGTCTTGCTCTGTCACCCAGGCTGGAGGGCATAGTGGTATGATCTCAGCTCACTGGATCATCAACCTCCTGGGTTCAAGCAATTCTCCCACATCAGCTTCCCGGGTTGCTAGGATAAAAGGCACGCACCACCACCCCTGGCTATGTTGTTGTTGTTGTTGTTGTTGTTATTATTATTATTATTATTATTATTATTTTTAGTAGAGACGGTAGTTTCACCATGTTGGCCAGGCTGGTCTCGAACTCGTGACCTCACATGATCCAGCCTCCTCAGCCTCCCAAAGTGCTAGGATATCAGGCGTGAACCAGCACACCCGGCCTTAAACTGTAGTTTAAGTGGGCTAACTATCTTTGCAAAAATAAATGCAAACCGTTGGGAAAATATAATCTGGATTTGATTCTTCTCCATTTTTCTGTTTTTTTTTTTTTTTTTTTTTAAATTTATTTCTTTAGATGGAGCCTTGTTCTGTTGCCCAGGCTGGAGTTCAGTGACATGATCTGAGCTCACTGCAACCTCTGCCTCCAGGTTCAAGCAGTTCTGCCTCAGCCTCCTGAAATAGCTGGGAGTATAGGCATGCACCACTATGCCAGACTAAGTTTTTGTGTTTTTAGTGGAGGTAGGGTTTCACCATGTTGGCCAGGCTGGTCTTGAACTCCTGACCTTGTGATCTGCCTGCCTTGGACTATCAAAGTGCTGGGATTATAGGTGTGAGCCACTACACCTGGCCTTGCTTCTCAGTCTTTCAAGGTAATGTGAATTGAATCTTGAAATGGAGAGAATGAGTGATAAACTAGAAACTAAGTTTTTTCTTTACCAGGCTATATGCTTTGTGAATGCAGGGATTGTGTTTATCTTTTTCTTGCATTATGGGTTAGTGCAACTTTGGGGTCAGTGGTAGAGTCAACGGTCATTTCTTCCTCTTTTTTTTCTTTCTCCTTACCCACTGTCAGTGGTCTGGGTTTGTCGTGGTGACAGCAGTAGATGCATTCAATGACACTGTGAAGGCATTAGTATCATTATAGACACTGAGGCTATGCATGAGCATATATCGTGGGATGGCAAATCAGAAACTACTCACATTCCTGAGATCGTTGTCCTAGACTCTGGAGAAGATCTGGAGCTTGGCTTCTAAGCCTTTGCTGGGCATCAGAATTACCTCAGAGTTGGCAAAAACAGAGAAACTTGGGCTGTATTACAGACTTACGGAATCTGAGTCTCCTGGAGTATAAGGCACTGAGCAGGAAGTTTAGGTCAGCAGTGTTCAGACAGTGACTGGGGAGAGGAAAAAGTATTTTTCTGCTTCCTAAATCAAATATCTATTAATTTTCAGAACTATGTTGGACAGAAAGCTGTTCACATTATTCTGAGCTTTTGGCTTATTTAAGAGCACTTAGACACCATTTGTGGTTCATCTCTTATTATTTAAATGGCTCTTTTCAGCAAACAAGGAGTATTCGAAATTTTTCTTTTTTTATGTGTAGGGGTCTAGTTATTTATACTTCTATTATGTTCTATTCCATTCTCATTAATTCATTTTAATAATATCTTTTTTTCTTAAAGAATTTTGTTCTGATTAATAACATTTTATTTGGATAGAGAGAAATTTTATTCCATAATAAGCAGTTATGGAATACCAAATTTTCTTGGCTTTAATTATATTTGTAGAGGTAAGCAACATGTTTCAGGGAACTCTAATTTGTATATGAAGGGGAAAGACTCAGTTAATTCATAATTCGCCCATTATTTTGTGTGATAGACAACACCAGTAACTACTGCTCTGTGGTTGTAAGGTTTCCTTCTTGGAAAGACTGCACTTCCTAGTCACTCACTGTGGTTAGGTGAGACCTTAAAGCTTATTTTTGCAATGAAGTGTGGGTATAGTGAAGTTCATCGTTTCTGGCACAAAGGGTGGAAGAGTGAGTAGAAGATCTGTAAGCACTTCCCTTCAGGGAAGAGGAGCTGTTTAAACAAAATGTGCACATTCACCCTTGGCACAGCGAATTTGAAGTTCTATGTTGAGATCATGGAATCACCAGCAACCGGCATCCCTGAGTAATTATGCGGAACAGGACCTGTGTCATGCCCAGGATCTATCTTAGGCATGTGGTATATGTGGGACATATCCTTTTGCCATACTAAGTCCCGGAAGATTGAGAGTTAATGTGGTGTCATGGTATAAGCTAGCCTATAGAGTTTTAGAAAATGGGTTTCAGATACTTAAACCACTGGACTACCAAATTTTGCAGACTGGATCTGGGTTTGTGTTTCTTGTTTTCAGATCTAACATAAGTCAGTGAACTGGTTTGATAACAGATATAGCCAAAGTGTATTCAGTACACCTCTGTGCCAAGCGTTGCACAAAGCATTTTGCATATATCACCTAATGTAATTCTTTTCTTTTCTTTCCTTCTTTTCTTCGTCGTCTTCTTTTTTTTTTTTTTAAACACTGAATCTCACTTTGTAGTCCAGGCTGGAGTGCAGTGGTGTGACCTTGACTGACTGTAACCTCCACCTCCTGAATCCTGGTTCAAGCAGTTCTTCTGCCTCCGCCTCCCAAGTAGCTGGGATTACAGGCACAAGCCACCATGCCCAAGCTAATTTTTGTATTTTTACCAGAGACAGGGTTTCACCATGTTGGCCAGGCTGGTCTTGAACTCCTGATCTTGCGATCTGCCTGCCTCGACCTCCCAAAATGCTGGGATTACAGGTGTGTGCCCCTGGCCCGGCCTCATCTTGTGTAATTCTTTCAACCACACTTCCACTTGGGTAGACATGCCTCCCTTGCTGGACACGGAAACAGGCATGATACAGGCTGCAAAACCAGAAAATGGAAAGGCCGAACTTTAAGTCACAGCTGACTGATGTCTATGACAGTATTTTTCTTGTCGCTGAAGTGGAGTTGACTAAACGATCTACCTCACTGGGCAGTTTAAGGATGCCGTGAGCAGGGTAGGTGACAGGACTTGCTTACCCTGTAGGTGAGGTTATTGTGATTTGGGTTCTCTCAGCACTTGTTGGAGAAAACTTAAGACCGTTTCTTCTCTGTTGTCACTTCACCCCCATTTACCAACCCTGAGATCCCTGACTGGCATTTTGTTAAATTTGTTTGGGTTTTGTGTCCCCCCACCAGTAAATGTTTCACCATTATTTTCATCTCCTGGTTGAGTGACCCTCTTTCTATCATGAGTTTTGCCTTCATCCTTCAGCCTCTCTTACTCTTTTTTTATGGTTCCGTGTCCTGTGAGCAGAGCTCATTTTTCAAAAGACAGATGGTGGCAACCCTGTTCTCTCTAAATAAAAAAGCAAAACAGCTGTTAAGGTGCAAACAGAGTCGCGGCCAGCAAATCGTATCTGCTTCAAGTGTTAGCAAAGTTTCCCTTCGGGGAAGAGGAGCTATCTAAACAAAATGTGCAGCCTCGGCTGGGCCCTGCCGGGGCCCAAGTATAGAATGATGGCAAATAATGGAAATTTATAGCATACTATAGATCCAGCACCTTTCTATCTTGGCGGGTGCATATTTAAATGCAGTGCTAACGGAGCTGAAATTTATGACTCTCTAATAACGATAAAATGTCATCAGAGAATGAGATAAATCTTGGCCTCAAACCTTAGCATGCAATGCACACACTCAGATGCACACACATGCTTGTAAAATATAGCCAGATACTGCTAACTCAGGAGTCTGAGTTTGGAAGAAGTCAACGGAACAGAGAAAGTAAAGGAAGTGTTTTATAGACGACTGCAAATTGTTGTTTTCGTGAGGCTGGGGTCAAGGTCCATTGTGGCCTCAGGTTGAAATGAGTGTTGCTTTGTCTCATGGCTGATATATACTTGACCTTGGTGAGGGAAGCTTTTCCTTTTCTGGATGTTCAATAGCTTTTCTCTTCACCTTTTCACAACCCTGTGACAGGGCAACTTCCAAACAAATAGTGATGAATTATCGCCCTCTGGGAAAAGAACTTGGTGGTGTGCTTATGTGTTTTCTTCTGTTTATTTATTTATTTACTTGTTTGTGCATTCATTCTTTCAGAGAGAATTGAAGTCTTAGAGGCTTAGCAAGAATGGAGAGATTAAAGACATTTACCAAAATGCTGTATTTGCAGACTGTCGGGGACGTGAATTAGGTGTGCACGCTTTCTCTTCAGGCACTTGGCGTCTTCAGGGAATGGAATTTTCTACAGTATCATTCAGGAGGTTGCCATTGACTTTTGAAAACAGGCCCTGCCAGCTTCTCCAGCCGGGACACACCCAGCTGTTTTCTCTCTGTGGAGTGTTTAGGTCTTAGGAAGTGGAGCCCATTTGGAAATGTGTCTTAACCCCTTGCTGAGTTTCTATGAGCAGTACCTTGGTGGATCCTTCCAAGTCAGTAACTACATGAGCGGGGAGGGATTCTCTACTGGCTCTCATTCTAGATATGTCCCCCCGCTCCTCCTGATGCAAGGAGATTTCTCACATTTTTGGCAAGATCTTCAAGTTTCAGTAAGAAGCCTAACCTCCAAGAATTGTTTCAGGCCATCTCCATTAAGAATTAGATGCTTCTTTCTGGATGCTTCTTTAAGCAGTGTGTGTGTGTGTGTGTGTGTGTGTGTGTGTGTGTGTGTTCATGAGCATTGTCTAAATTGCTTCTATTTTTTAAATACAAAGTGTACCACTCTAGGCCAGGTGTAGCGGCTCATGCCTGCAATTCCAGCATATTGGGAGGCCAAGGCAGGAGGATCTCTTGAACTCAGGAGTTCAAGACCAGCCTAGGCAACATAGTTGGACCTCATCTCCAAAAATAAATAAATAAATAAATAAATAAATAAATAAAAAAAAAAGCAAAAAGAATAAAATAAGAAAAGGGAAAAAAGCATTTTTGTTCAGAACTGAGAAGACTGTTCCTTTTTAATATTCATTTAATACTCGTAGGTTTTTAGAAGTGTGTGTGTGTGTGTGTGAAGACTAAGAGGTCATGATATAGATAGAGTTGAAAATACTGATTGAGTTGAATAACCATTCTTGTGGAATATTTCTGGAATTTTTTAGGACACAAAATTATTTTACATAAAATTACATGTTGTTATAACTTCCCTTCTGTCTTATACCCTTCCTTTTTCTATCCTGAAGAAAACTACGAAATAATATAATTTGGTGTATTTGCCTGACTTAGATTTTGTTATGCTGGTGCTTGAGAGAAAAAAAATCAGGTGGATTTGGAAAATAGTGATGTTTAGGAAAAAGTGATCCAATTTTTCATACAAAATGAATTCTTTGGAGTAAGAGCTTTTAACTGGAATTCATGGACTTCATGAAAGTGTGTGTGTTTGTGTGTATGAGAGGGAGAGAGACAGTGTGAGCATACATTCATGCTTTTGTATTTTTTCCTAAGAGATTTTGTACTTTTTGCTAGGTTGTTAAAAACCCTCTTGCCTGAACCTCTGAGCTCGTGGTCCTCTCACTCCTCTGATCTCTGCTGCCAATATTCAGTTACGTTACAGTTGAGATAAATGATCTGTGCTGTGGATACGTAGTTTTATTTTACAGTTAGAATGATGTGATCAGAGCTGTGGTTCTAGGGTAGATCATTACTGGGAAAGGTGTGACTTTGACCAGAAAAAAGTAAGAAAGTGAGTCTCTTGCTAAAGAGAACATGCTTGGTTTCAAACGCTGCTGTTGATGGGTTTGGTGAGCCAGGTTTAGCTTGTAAAAGGAATTGCCCACACCCCGACTCCCTTGAATCCTGAATGTGTGATTCTCTCTACTTGCTTTGCACACCTCCCAATCTGTGGTCCAGCACTGCTGACATTTTTGCGTATGTTCCAAGGAAGCCCTTCTGCTTTCACCTCTCAGCCTTTCCATGTGTTGTTCTCTCCCCCTGCAACAGTACTTCATTTCTTCTGGTCGTCCTTTTATCTCTGATGAAATGCTGCTACCTCCAGGAAGGCCACTGAAGTGTTTTCTAGACCAGGTTAGGCGAACCTCCCGTGTCCTCTGGCCTCCCTGCTTCCATTGCCAAGGTATTTACTACAGTTGGGGTGTCTCAGGCCAGGTGCAGGGTACCTGAGGACTCTTTTTTTTGCTATCTTTACATCTCTGTGTAAATCTAAAAGATTTTCTAAATAAAACGTTTATGAAAAACAAAATAAAAAGGTATCTAGGACAATATCTGTGTTTTTTTTTTTTTTCAAAGCAAATGAAAGATCAGACTTGTCCACACAAAGAGTGGAGAACAAGTATTAACAGAAGGGGAAATGCAATTGGACACTGCCTGTGTAATCACACTGCAGAGGGAAGAGGAGGAGGCGGAGGAGGAGGAGGAGGAGGAGGCGGAGGAGGAGGAGGACATGTCCTTCCCTCTGAGAACTGTCGGCTCAGTGAAATCCCTGCATTCCCACCCACATCTGTACTCTTCCCAGTATCTACCACCCTGCCTGGCTTAAGTGAGCACTTAAGGATTTTTCTTGGGGCTGGACTTGAAAGGCTCCTGCATATAATCCAGCACTTTATGATGATAAGACAGGCAAATCGCTTGAGGCCAGGAGTTCCGGAGCAGCTTGGTCAACATAGTGAAACCCTTCTCTACTGAAAATACAGAAATCAGCCAGACGTGGTGCTGTGTGCCTGTAATCCCAGCTCCTTGGGAGGCTGAGGCAGGAGCATTGCTTGAATCCCAGAGCCAGAGGCTGCAGGAAGCCCAGATAGTGCACTCCAGCCTGGGCGACAGGGCGAGACTTTTTCTTGAAAAACTTGTTTATTGTTGAATAAATGAAGCATCAAAGGGCAATGGAAACTTCTCTCTGTTCAGCTAGTTGCTGAGTAAATTATTTCCTTTATGTGTGGCATCAGCCCCCACCTCTTTTGGTTACTCCTCAGGTCCTGTTGGTCTCCTTTTCTTTTCTTTTCTTCTTTTTTTGAGACAGAGTCTTGCTGCTCCATTGCCAACCTGGAGTGCAGTGGCGCAGTCTCGGCTCACTGCAGCCTCCACCTCCTGGGTTCAAGCCATTCTCCTCCCTCAGCCTCCCAAGTAGCTGGGACTACAGGCAAGTGTCAGCATGCCCCGCTTTTTTTTTTTTTTTTTTCCCTGTATTTTTAGTAGAGACAGAGTTTCACCATGTTGGCCAGGATGGTCTCGATCCCTTGACCTTGTGATCCTCCCGCCTCAGCCTCCAAAAATGCTGGGATTACAGGCATGAGCCATGGCGCCTGGCCTCATTTTATTTTCTATCTCTATATTCATATGTATTTACTTCCTAATATTTAAAAAATATGGAGTATTTTAATATGTGTATTATGTATTTTAAAATGTTTTTATTTTTAAATATGTTTTGTGTTCGTATATTTTATATAATTAATGTAAATACTTTATAAAATAAAATTTATATAATTAAAATACTTTATATAATTTAAAATATATCTAAAATATATTTAATAAACTAAATTATATTTAAATAAAATTTTATAAATATATTTTATAAAATATTAAAAATACAAAAAATATATTTTTAAAGTGAACTATTTTTAAATGTATAATAGATTTTTTATATTTTTACATTTTTAAATATTTTTTCAAAAATATTAAAACAGTATTTTTGAGACAGTCCCGTGTTGTGTCACCCCAGGCTACTGTGAAACTCCTGGGCCCAGATGATCCTTCTGTCAGTCAGGCCAGAGCGGAGTGGTACAATCATAGCTTACTGGAGCCTTGACTTCCTGGGCTCAAATCATCCTCCCACCCTTGTCTCCTTAGTAGCTGGGACTAACAATTGCATGCCACCCCAACTGGCCAACTTTTGTGGGTTTTTTTATTTTTGTGTGTGTAGACATAGGGTCTCTCTATGTTACCCAGGCTGGCCTCAAACTCCTGAACCTAAACCATCCTCCTTTGTCAGCCTCCCAGTGTGCTAGAATTACAGGCGTGAGCTGCCGCAACCAACCTTGGTTTCATTTTGGCCTTGATAAGCACATGGAAATGGCCTTGGCTAAGACTGCATGGGCTTGGCCAGGCCACTCTGCCAGTTCTGGTGTGCAGCTGTCCCTAAGGCCCATCAGCTTCAGAGTGTCACCAGCACAGCAGGTCATGGTGAGGAGGAATGTGCTAAGCTGAATAAAATGAAAACATGAATGAATATGGCTAACAAGTTTAAATGCTTCTCCCATCTTGGCTTTTTTCTCGTACTGATGTTCCTTTAGCATACTGGATTTTTTTTTCCCCCCCTGGAGGTTGAGCACCTAGAATCACAAAACAAAACCAAAGAAAATACCACTTTGCCTTACTGGCTAATAGCAAGTGTCCAGATGCATGTCAGTAATCTTTCCTCTGCTGGAGATTTGTGGGCGATGCCATAGTTTGTCATGGGAATAGATCACTTTGATCAAATGGTACAGCCTTAATTATTTTACAGAAAGATAAATATAGTAACAACTAATTTTTTAAAGTATTTTGAAAGGTTCAGGTTTATGTTTGTTACATAATACATTTAAAATACAAAATTGCCATTTTAAATGATGCGTGTCTTAACTTTACACTAATATTAACCCTTATTTAAAAATAAAAATAAAAACAGGCTTAAAAGAGATCAACTATCAGCTAGGCACAGTGGCTCATGCCTGTAATCCCAGCAATTTAGGAGACCGAGAAGGGTGGATCCCCTGAGGTCAGGAGTTCAAGACCAGCCTGACTAACATGGTAAAAACCTTGTCTCTACTAAAAATATAAAAATTAGCCAGGTGTAGTGGCAGGCACCTGTAATCCCAGCTACTTGGGAGGCTGAGGCAGGAGAATCACTTGACCCTGGGAGGCGGAAGTTGCTGTGAGCTGAAATTGCACCGTTACACTACAGCCTGGGTGACAGAGCAAGAGTTCATCTAAAAAATTAAAAAAAAAAATCACATATCATATTTTAAGTAAAGGCTGGTAGCCAGAAAGTGACAGAGGTGGGGTTTGAACCCAGAGCTTTCAAACTCCAGAGCCCTTGTTGAGGAGGGTTTGAGACTGGAAAACACATCTTATTACCAGGATTATACTGAGATTTAGAAGAAAGTCCCCTGGGGCATGGACCATACAGGTATTTATGTAGTTTTAGAAGAATAAGAAGCAAGACTCATGGGTGAAATGGTGGAGCAGGTAACTGTGAACCCCGGTCTCTGTCCTGCTGCCTTAGTCAGGGGAGAGGAGGTTGGGAGGAGCCTGTTGCAGTTCTTTTACACAAGACAGCGTCGTGGTTGCCAGAAGGTGCTCAGGAGTCCAAAGCTGATCTCTCCCCAGCCTCAGGGAAAACTGCAGGAGGTTGCTGAACTCCAGGCTGGCAGCGTCCCACCAATGGGTACCCTCCCTGAAGGAGGCACAGGCTGGTAGCCATGCACAGGGTTCTTAGAAAACCAATGAGAGATGGTCCAGGATCCTGCGGCGACAGCTGACTCGGATTCTTTGAATTCATGGCCCATTTCTCTCTGTTTATTTGTACAGACTGGATTAACTGTCCATCATCGTATTTACCAAGCTTTTTGTACATAACAAAAATGACCCTAATATAATAGCAATAGCTTTTATTTATTGAGCATTTACTATGTCCCAGGCATGCTTGAAGAGCCTTTATATATGTTATTTCTAATTCTTCAAGGTAGGCAGTATTGTCTTCATTCTAATTTACCAAAACCTGTTTGTTTTTGTTTATTTTTGTTTTTGAGACAGCGTCTCACTCTGTTGCCCAGGCTGGAGTGCAGTGGAGCGATCTCTGTTCACTGTAACCTCCGCCTCCTGGGTTCAAACAATCCTCCCACCACAGCCTCCTTAGTAGCTGGGACTACAGGCACGCACTTGGCTAATTTTTGCATCCTTTCATAGAAATGGGGCTTCACCAGGTTGGCCACGCTGGTCATGAACTCTTGGCATCAGGTGATCCACCCACCTTGGTTTCCCAGACTGCTGGAAATACAGGCGTGAACCCTCACTGCACCTGGCCCCAAACCCATATTCTTAAAGATGGTAGAGGTGGGATTCAAAGTCAGGTCAGCTTGAACCCAGAGCATATATTCATGCCCCACATCACCCTCTCTCTCTTTGAGTTTATGGAGTTGATTTGAAATGTCAAATTTTTCTTTCTTTCTTTATACTCCAGATTACCTACGAGATCAGGAACTAGGGCTGATTCATGATAACTCTAGTGAAGATACTAATTTTTTAAAAACTCAGCTAGTATTTATTGGGAATCTGTTGTGAGCCAGGCACTGCAGTAGGCTCTGGATATATTAGACCCATGCCCATAGAGAGCTGACATGCAGCAGATGAAAGCGGAAGAAGAAAAAGCAATAAGTAAGTAGGCAAAATGAGAAAAACAAAGTACTTGGTATGGGCCAGCCACTTTCCTAATGTTACGTATATTCGCTCATTTTATCCATGAGACCAAGTCTCTTCTTGTTGACCCGATTTTGTATCCAAGGAAGAGGAAGGGCAGAGAATGTGAGTCCTCCAATGCTAGAACGCTGAAGAGCTAGGCTTTGAACCCCATTGTCTCACTGCTGAGTTTTCATTCTTTATCACTAAATAGACACAGCCAGGAAAAAGACAGAGTGAGTAGTGAAATGCTTCTGCAGAAGATAGCATTTAATCTGAGGCTTGAAAAATAAGAGAGAATGACCATTTGAAGAGTAGAGATAAGAGAATTCTATGCCAAGAGCCCAGCCTGTGCAAAGGCACCAAGGTAGGAGAGAGCTGGGTAGGTTCAAAGGAAATAAAACAGTAGTGAGAGGCTGCAGAAGGAGGGAGGTAATGACCTTTAAGGAATGAATGGGCTGGGCACATTGGCTCATGCCTGTAATCCTGTCATTTTGGGCGGCTGAGACCAACAAGTTGTTTGAGGTCAGGAATTTGAGACCAGCCTGGACAAGATGGCAAAACCCCTTCTCTACTAAAAATACAAAAACATTAGCTGGGCATGGTGGTGCATGCATGTAATCCTATCTACTTGGGAGGCTGAGGCAGGAGAATCACTTGAACCCAGAAAGTGGAGGTTGCAGTGAGCCAAGATGGTGCCATTGCGCTCCAGCCTGGATGACAGAGTGAGACTCAATCTAAAAAGATAATAATAATAATAATGATGGGCTTGAGTTGGGTATGCCAGGGGTTTAAGACCAGCTTGGCCAACATAGTGAAAACCCGTCTGTACTAAAAATACAAAAATTAGCCAGGCTTAGTGGCACATGCCTGTAATCCCAGCACTACGAAGGCCACAGCACAACTTGGGACTCCTCTGCCTGGGTTACCTCCATTGTCCTAAATCAGAGATGGGTCTTACTTACTCTACAGTACACACAAACAGGCATCACCTAACAATCACTGTGTTCTTTCCACTTAGCTCAGATGGAGCCTCAGAAAGCTCAGATAGAGCCTCAGAATCCTTCTGAACGTACTGGAGTAGGCTCCCATTTTTAATCACCCAGATGTTAAATTTATTCATCATCCCTGTAACTGCTTCTTGCAGGATCAAAGTATATAGAAACTGGAAAGGGAGTTGAAAACAAGGAAGACTCCCTGCTTTTGATTCCCATGAGGTCCGTATCTGTCACTCTCCTAGGGGATGTTTTGATCAGACAGCCACTTAAGTTTCTATAGCCTCCTGATAATCATATCTTGGGCAAGGATTTAGGAGGAGGAGCATAAATCTGGGGATTTCCTAACAGCAGGCTAAGGCATGGCTTGCTAAGAATATGCTCCTAATGCATTTTAACGATGTGCCTTATATTATCATATTAAAGATTGTAGAAGCATCTAATCATTTAATAAATATTAATGAAGCATTTATAAATTGCACCTTAATTTACAGCACTGGTACTCATACTCTGCTCTGGACATGAATACACAGAGACGTGGTGGCTTTAGCAAAGACATCCATGGAGAGCCCAGCTCGGTGACATTGTGCCATCCTGGTACCATAAGTGATTTTCAAAAATAATAGTTCTTGGAGGGCAGTTCAGTGCAATGAAGCTTGATACCCAAAGCAGTTTTAGCAATTATTATTCTGTTTGGGGAACATTAAAAGATAATCTACCATGAATTTATAATCCATAGCTTCTCTCTCATGCACTTCTTAATAATAGGCAATAATTATAGGCCCTTGTGCAAAAATTCCTTGTAGATGTGAGGGAGATGCTTCTTGATTCTGTAAACACTAGGGCGGCTAACTGCAGGGTGGCCACTCCTCTGCCATCACCACTGTTTGAAGTTCAGGGAGACCTTCTGTTCCTCACAGGCCCTTAGATATGAGTGGAGGAGCCCCAGGCACAAATTCCTCAGCACTCCATCCTGCTCTTCTTGCTGGACTCCGGAGCCTTTCAGAAAGCGCATTCAAGGTTGAGTTCAGAGCCATCCCCGCAAGTCCCTCTGGACCGCGTTGGACATTAGCCACGGTGGTTCTCACACGGGGCTGGGTGTCACATGGCTCGCAGAAAGCTGCAGCTGGAAGGGCCTTAGAAGTCACCTTGCTCCACTCCTCACTTTACAGAGGACACTGAGGCCGAGAGAGGGACAGGACATTCAGAGGCCACACACCAGGCACGAAGCAGAGATGAAACTGTTCCAGGAAAGAGAGGTGGATCTAAACCCCACGAGAGCGTTGTCGGATCTCATGCAAGACCAGAATTCAGGGCGAGTTTGTGCAGTCAAGTGAAAGCATGTTTATTAAGAATGTAGAGACTTAAAGGAATGGCTGCTGAATAGACTAAGCAGCCCTGAGGGCTCCTGGTTGCCCACTTTTGGTTATTTCTTGATGATATGCTAAACAAGGGGTGGATTATTCATGCCTCTCATTTTTCTACCGTATAGGGTAACTTCCTGACGTTGCCTTGGTATTTGTAAACTGTCACGGCGCTGGTGGGAGTGTAGCAGTGAGGATGGCCAGAGGTCACTTTTGTCATGACCTCGGTTGGGGTGGCTTTTTGCCGGCTTCTTGACTGTAACCTGTTTTATCAGCAAGATCTTTATGATCTGCATCTTGTGCTGACCTCCTGTCTCATCCTGTGACCTAGAATGCCTAGCCTTCTAAGAAGGCAGCCCATTAGGTCTCAGTCTTGTTCTACGCAGACCCTATCCAAGATGGAGTTGGTCTGGTTCAAACACCTGTGACAAATACCGGCTCCCAAGGCTTGAGATCGTGTAGTGTGCATTTGCATGCTCCTCAGCCTCACAGCCAAGAAGACCTGGGCATGCCCTGGGGGGATTTTGGATAGAGAGGGGGCATCTTCATCGGGGGTTCTGAAGAAGGCCTGGCCTCTGCGGCCTGTTTGCTGCCGGTCAGATGTCCCAGGCTGGGCAGGAGCCGCAGGCGTCCCGGGGAAATTCTAGGAACTGAGAGGAGTTGGCCAGTAGATGGCGCTGCAGGGATTCAAACTGGAACAGCCACATCCCAAAGCAACCCTAGGCCGGGGATTAAAAGCCCCAGCAACCAGGAGGAGCTGCTTGAAAGCAGAGGTCTGGACTTGAGGGATGCCTGGACCCCCATGGGGAGCTCCAGCCTCGCCTGGAAAGACAGCCAGGTCTAGAATGGGCTGGTGTAGGTATCCGTAGGCTGGACTTACTGGGTTTGGGATCAGACCCTGGACCAAGCTGTAGACCGAATGAAAAGCAAAACAGGACCAGCCCAGCTGCTGTGTCCAGGCTGGGGTGCTGGCGGTGTGGGCAGGACCATGGTCACAGACCAGGGCGGAAATGGCAGCCGGAAGCCCTTCCTCTGCGTGGGGGCTCCCCTAACCCAGCTTCTCAGGGCCCACTCTGAGGAAATCAAGACTGCGTCTTCTGGGGAGGCAGGAGACCAAGACTTGTGAAGCTGCTGCGTTTCCTTTCCCCTGCATGACTTGCAGGCTTGGTGATTGCCACCAGGCCATGTTTAATGTCTTTTAATTAACAGCTTAACTTGGGTGTCCATGATGAAAGGGTTTTGCCAAGGAATTCAATTAAGTTTTCAAAATTGCAGAATTAAATGGATACAGAACAGTTTAGGGTAGCGCTTCTATTTCTGAATATTTAGAGTCTGTTTTTCTTGTTCTTTCATCTTTTTCACACTTCCAGTGTGCCTCCTCTTCTCTCTCTCTTTCTGTCTGTCTCACACTCATACACAATCACAGCTGCTTCCTCTGGCTTCTCCCCCTCCCCTCTCCCAGCGGCTGTGGCCTTTCTGCATAGAGGTGCTGGGAAGGAGGAAAGGCCTTGGATCCTCCGGGCAGGAGTCAGCTGAAACATCAACCAGAAATACCGTTCCTGTACCTCTCAGGTCGAGTGACTTACGGGGCATCTGAACTCTCTTTCTTCCACACCTCCCCTACCCAATTCCCAGGTCTCAACTTTCTGCTGCCAGAGGGCACTGTGCCACCTTTAAATCAGGTTTAGAGAAAGTTTACACGAGGCTCTGCTGATCTGGACATTAAAGTCGGCTAGCTGTGTCTCGTCGTTGCAAGGGAAGGCTTTGCAAAGAGCAGCCGGTGCCGTGCCTAGTAAAACTGGAGCCGGCGGCTTCCCAGGAGGGCTGCAAGGGGCCTGGGTGCTTCGTCCTCTCTGAAGCAGACGTCATCACCCCCCCACCCCAAGATCTAACTGTGCCTCAGCCACAGCCCACACATTCTCTGCCAACAATAGGACTCTTGCTGGGAAGGTCTGGCAGGAGAGAGGAGGGTCTTCTCTGATCCCCTCTCTCCTAAACACTTTTTATGCCTTAGCGTGCTAAGAACAATCTACCCTGCCGACAGGACTGAGTGTTTCCTGAAGGTAGGAGCTGTATTTTATTGAACTCTCTGGCACACAGTAAACACTCAGAAATATTTGTTCAATGAATAAGTAAATGAACACAGAGGATGAATAATCTTTTAGGATAAGTTAATTACATCTGTTTTATTTAATAAGCATTATAGAATTCCGTCTCTGTGCCAGGAACAGCTTAAAGTATTTTTTAGATGTAAGCTCATAGATGCCTAACAAAAACTGTAAGTTAAGCACCGTTAACATCCCCTTTTTTCTGATGGAGTAGGAGAGGAGCAAGCTGGGTAGGAAACTGGTCTAAGGTCAGGCAGAGCTGGGATGCAAACACGAGTAGTCTGGCTTTGGGGCTTTCTCTGACTCACTCCCTGTGGTTTCTCTGAGTTTTACTCTCCTCTGACCAAGATGAAGGGACTTAGATGTACACAACCAGGGAACAAGAAGAATGCATGGGATTTAATCCCCTAAACGCAGCTTTCGTTGTTCAGCTAAAGACATGGCAAGGAAGATTTCCAGACAGAAGAGGAATAGTCAGAGTATATGATTTCACCAAGAAAAGGAATAGCTTCCTTTCGTTTTATATTTGTAACATACAGATTGCATTTTTCGATATGAAACAAACAAGAAAAAAAGTGACGAAGAAGGGAAGGAAGGATGTAAGGAGAAGGGGAAGGCAGAAGAAAGGAGAGGAAGACAGGGAGGAAGGAGGAGCAGAAAGGAGGAAAGGGGAGGGAAAAGGAAGAAAGGAAATGAAGGAAGAGAAGAAGACAAAAGGGAAGGAAGCCCCTTATTTAATCTCCAGCACAGGAACAGCGTTTGCAGCCCTGAGAAACATGGTTTCTCAGGTGCCTGTTACTTGGCCCAGTGTTACTGCCTAGAAGCCTGCAGATATATTGGAAGTCAAGATCCAATATAATAATTGGCTTACAGATTTGAAGAAGGATAGATAGACTCTTCCATTTCCAAGATTCATTAGTCCAGCTTTCCCCATAATAGACAGGGCTTGCTCTACGTGTAAGCCATTTTCTAATCAAATTGGCACACAGTTCATGCTCTGACTTGGTATAAATGGGCTTCTGCGAAATTACTCTGCCTCAGCTCAGGGCTGGAGTTAGATGGGATGGATTTTTTTTCTCGCTGATGCTTGATCATCACGGGTTCTTCATGGAAAAACTCCATCTCTGCTGAAAATACCAAATTAGCTGGGCAGGATGGCACGTGCCTGTAATCCCAGCTACTCGGGAGGCTAAGGCAGGAGAATCGCTTGAACCTGGGAGGCGGAAGTTATGGTGAGCCGCGATCTGGCCATTCCACTCCAGCCTGGGCAACGAGATGGAAATGCCATTTAAAAAAAAAAAAAAAAAAAAGAAAAAAGAAAAAGAAAAAAGAAAATTCAACACATCATTGTGACTACTATTTGTGAAATACTTCCAAAGAAGATTTGAAAATGTAAACGAACTATGAATTATTTCAGGACTTCATTGATATACCTAGAAAATTTAATGGGAGCCTGAAGTTTGGTAATGTGAGTCAAACCACAAGTTGGTAATCAGCAAAGCCAGCAACATGTGGTCGGCTCATGAGAAAAGGTGCGGGCGTTTCTTGGATCTGAGTGGGAGTCCAAGCTCTGTCTCTCAGCTGTGTGTTGCTAGGAAGGTTTCCAAGTGTCTATGAAATAAAGTTTAAATGACCATATCAGCAAGCATGCTGTTTGGAAGCCCAATCTCCAAATGAACTTAACTAAGGGTTTTTAGTAATGCTAAGGCTAAAACAGAAAAAAAAAAAAAAAAAAAAAAAAAAAGTATAATCATGAAGAGCCAGAAGAGCTTGGCAGGCTGTTTGCCACTGATAGAAGAAAGTTGATGTGTCACATAGAAGAAACGTAAGTCTTCGGTTCTTTTGCTCTTGTCTCTGTCCAGAGAAATCGTCTTCAGTCATGATTGGATAGACTTTGGTTTAGGTAATGAAGTCACTGTTGGTGAAGCAGAGTGGAGAGAGAGCTAACTCTTTAAGTGTTTTAGCTGGACTAATATCCCCCAAACAGAAGAGTTACGTGGACCTGGGATCATTAAGTACCATTGACAATATGTGGCAAAAAGCGGAAGGCTGTGAGATTTGAAACGGGGAAATATCAGATCGTATTTTAATTTTCAAAACAGACCAAAGAAACTGGGAGACCCTGTAACTGCAGGGTGGTAGTATCTCATGATGTAACCACTATCTATGGTTCACTTCTTCGGTGGTTAAAGTTCCGTGTCATCTCAGCTGCACATGAGTCTGGATAAGATTATGAAAAGCATGGTTTATGGATTTCTTGAAGATGAAAGATAATTTGATTCATGTGTTCATTCATTGGGGCTAATGTAGACCCAGCAGATGCCGTTTCTTCTCGCTGGAATGAGAGATAGGGAAAATGCGGTAGACATATGATGTGTGGATTCCAGCAAAACAGTCAGTAAGGACACCCTTATCGGGCACATGTGTGATCAGTTTCTGGAAAATGTGGAGGATCGTGGCACATAGATACTCAGAAAAGTGTGTGGGAAAGTAATACGTTATTGAAAATTGGTGCCAAAAATTAAAATGAATAGATTGGCCCATAACCCTGGTGGTTTTAATTGGAGTGATGTCCGTGGGCTTTGTTCTGAGATCTGTCCTGATGTCATTCTTTCTAAATGTTTGGATCGTGATAGAGAAGGCTGCTCTTCAGTGACACCAATGGGATGGAGTTGAGCGTCTCTGTCTAGTGGAGTCAGGAATTTCATACCCATTTTATGGATGAGGAAATGAGGCATAGGGAGTGTATTCATTTCCTAGGGCTTCCGTAAGTTACCATCAGCTGGGTGGCTTAAAAACAGTAGAAGTTGGCCGGGTTCAGTGGCTCATGCCTGTAATCCGAGCACTTTGGGAGACCAAGGCAGGCGGGTCACCTGAGGGTCAGGAGTTCTAGACCAGCCTGACCAACATGGAGAAACCGCATCGCTACTGAAAACACAAAATTAGCCAGGCGTGGTGGCAGGCACCTGTAATCCCAGCTACTCGGGAGGTCGAGGCAGGAGAATCGCTTGAACTCAAGGAGGTGGATGTTGCGGTGAGCTGAGATCATACCAATGCATTCCAGCCTAGGTGACACGAGTGAAACTCCATCTCAAAACAAAACAACAGAAGTTTATTCTTTTATGCTTCTGGAGGCCACAGGTCTGAAATAAGAATGTCAGCAGGGCCAAGACCCTTCTGAAGGCCCTAGGGGAGAATCCTTCCTTCCCTCTCCCACCTTATGGTGGCCCCAGGCATTCCTTGGTTTGTGGTCACATCACTCCCTTCTCTGCTCTGTCTTCACATGCTGCTGTCTGTTTCTCTGTGTGTTCTTTTCTCTTTCTTACATGGACACTCTCTTTGGGTCTGGGACCCACTCTAATCCACTATCATTTCACCTTGATTCTTAATTACATCTGCAAAGATTCTTAATTATCTCTTTCTCCAAATAAGGTCACATCCTGAGCTTCTGGTGGACCTGAATTTGAGGGGACACCATTCAACCCATTATGCAAAGTTATGGGGTCTATTCAAGGCCCTCGAATCAGAGGCAGGTGCAGGACTTGACTTCAACCCTGATTCAAGACCACACATTTGGCTGGGCTCGGTGGCTCACGCCTATAGTCCCAGCACTTTGGGAGGCCGAGGCGGGTGGATCACGAGGTCAAGAGATCGAGACCATCCTGGTCAACATGGTGAAACCCCGTCTCTACTAAAAATACAAAAACTAGCTGGGCATGGTGTTGCATGCCTGTAGTCCCAGCTACTCGAGAGGCTGAGGCAGGAAAATTGCTTGAACGCAGGAGGCGGAGGTTGTGGTGAGCCGAGATTGTGCCATTGCACTCCAGCCTGGGTAACGAGAGCAAAACTCCGTCTCAAAAAAAAAAAAAAAAAAAAAAAGAAGACCACACATTTTTTCCTTTGTCTTAGAGGAGATGATAAGGATAAGGAAAGGAATCCAATCATCATCTTTTGACCAAGAATGGAAGGGAATGTGGGTATTTATCTTGGAAAATAAAATAAGAAAGGACATGGGGTGTGTGGAGTTTAATGGAGAAGACCTTTCTGACCCAGCTGGTTTGGGATGGGAGATGAGGGATCACATGGTCTCTGATGCTGCCTCTTCCAAGGAGGTAGCCAGGGTGGTAAATAAGATTCCAAACTGCTGGGCACGGTGGCTCATGCCTGTAATTTCAGCACTTTGGGAGGCCGAGGTGGAAAACTCACGAGGTCAAGAGATCAAGACCATGCTGGCCAACATGGTGAAACCCTGTCTCTACTAAAAATACAAAAATTAGCTGGGCATGGTGGTGCGCGTCTGTAGTCCCAGCTACTCGGGAGCCTGAGGCAGGAGAATTGGTTGAACCCGGGAGGCAGAGGTTGCAGTGAGCCGAGATCTCGCCACTGCACTCCAGCCTGGCGCCTGACGACAGAGCGAGACTGCGTCTGAAAAACAAAACAAAACAAAACAAAACATTGCAAACTGGGTGGAGAGGAAGCAATTGCAGGTCTGCTGTGGGACAGTGGCTACAGCTTTGCACGTAGAGAGGCAGCACTGCCTCACAGGTAAGAAAGTAGACCCTAAGCTTGGCTGCCTGGGCTGGAATCCTGTCTCTTCCATTTACTCACTATGTCAGCTTTGGCAGCTTTTAACCTTTCTCACCACACTGTAGAGATAAAAGCAGTATCATGGTTGGAGGCAGTGGCTGACACCCGTAATCTCAGCCCTTTGGGAGACTGAGGCAGGTAGATCACTTGAGTTCGGGAGTCTGAGACCAGCCTGGCCAACATGGTGAAACTCCTTCTCTGTTAGAAGTACAAAAATTAGCCGGGTGTGATGGTGTGTGCTTGTTGTCCTGGCTCCTTGGGAGTCTGAAGCAGGAGAATCATTTGAACCCAGAAGTCGGAGGCTGTAATGAGTCAAGATTGTGCCAGTCCACTCAAGGAGAGCCAACAAAGACCCTGTCTCAAAGCAAAAAAAAAAAAAAAAAAAAAAAAATGGCAGTATCAACCTCATTGGGCAGATGTGTTGAATAATGGTGATGGAATTGGTGAGATACCCCAGTACTTTATAAATGCTATCTATTATGATTTCTTAAATACTGTTTACCCATAAATAGCATCCCATGTTTTACGCACTATGCAGAAGATGCAGATGGCTTGTGTTCATTGGGACTTGGTTCACATGTAAGCCAAGGCGGTCCCTGCTGGCCTGCGGGACACCCAGGAGCTGCACTCCCTTGACTTCTAACTCATCTCTCCTTCGTGACTATAATTACAGAGGTATTGCTTTCTCAAGCAGCCAAATTGCTGGAATGGAATTCCTTGTTATTTGAAGCATTTGTTATACAAGTTAGCATGCCTTCATGGCTTTGCTCGCATCTGGGGAAGAAAGTTGATTCTCCTTTGCATTTAGTGGCTTGGAAGCTGCTGGCAACTTCTGGATGACGATAGTGTCTCCTCCTCCTGTTCCCCTTCAGAATCAGAGTTTCATTATTGTTTTTTAATAATCTCATCTTGGCGGGGTGTGGTGGCTGACAACTGTAATCCCAGCACTGTGGGAGGCCAAGGCGGGTGGATCACTTGAGGTCAGGAGTTTGAGACCAGACTGGCCAACATGGTGAAACCCCATCTCTACTAAAAAATGAAAATAAACAAAAAATGAGGTGGGCATGGTGGCAGGAGCCTGTAGTTCCAGCTACTTGGGTGGCTGAGGCACAAGAATTGCTTGAACCTGGGAGGTGGAGGTTGTGGTGAGTCAAGATCAGAATGCACCCCAACTTGGGTGATAGAGCAACACTTCATCTCAGAACACAAATAAATAAAAATCCCATCTCAATGAAAAAAATTAAAACCTATGGTCATGAGCAAATTACAGATTAGTTAACTTATGTGGGAACATCTCCCCATCGATAGCTGTTTCTTTCTCTATTTCTTACTTTTCTTTTTTCTTTCTTTTTTTTTTTTTTAAGAGCATTTTTCATCCCCTTCTGGTTGCCAAGCTGTCTAATAATTTCTTGATGGAATTAAAGATGATAATCTAATAATTCCAGTGAACACACAGTTGATTTTCGAGTAGTTTCATCCTTGAATTTCACTTGTTCTTTTGTTGTCCGTGGCAAATTTTCCCTTAACCCTCTGCGAGACACCCCCACCTTGGGTCTACCTGAACTAACAATGCGTTTGATGTCTTCAGGCTCGGGGCATAGCCCCTGTGGGAAACTTGTCTCACTTCCAGATTCTCAAATTGCTGCCGCTGAGAGCGTGTGTGTCTTTAGGGAAGAGGCTCTCCTGGCTGGTAAGAGATCCGCTTCAGTTTGAGAGACAATGTGAGTCAGCGGGCGTAAAACTAAATGGCTGGAAATCAACTCAGCAAAAATAGCAGGAGCACCTACTGTGTAGAGCAGGCGTCCCCAAACTTTTTACACAGGGGGCCAGTTCACTGTCCCTCAGACCGGTGGAGGGCCGCCACATACTGTGCTCCTCTCTCTGACCACCAATGAAAGAGGTGCCCCTTCCTGAAGTGCGACAGGGGGCCGGGATAAATGGCCTCAGGGGGCCGCATGCAGCCCGCAGGCCATAGTTTGGGGACGCCTGGTGTAGAGACTGTACACTATCCCTGCCTTCAGATGGTGAGAAAGGAATGCCAACCCTCTCCTCTCATCCTCAGGTGAGGCTGAGTGGAGAGATGAGAGAGCAAAGGGAAGAAGAAGGAAAGTAGAGCGAGCAGGTTCTGATCAGGAGGAGGTGGAAGTGTTGATTTTAGGGATTACAGGGAGGCCACCCCTGCCTTAGCTCCTCCTTGAAAGCCTGAGAACAGCATGGCACAGTGGGTCACACCCACTGTAATCCTAGCAGTTTGAGAGGCTGAGGTGGGCGGATCACCAGAGGTCAGGAGTTCAAGACCAGCCTACCCATCACGGTGAAACCTCGTCTCTACTAAAAATACAAAAAGTAGCCCGGGGTGATGGTGCACAGCTGTAGTCTGTGCTGCTAGGGAGGCTGAGGCAGGAGAATCATTTGAATCTGGGAGGTGGAGGTTGCAGTGAATGTGCCACTGCACTCCAGCCTGGGGGACAGAGTGAGATTCAGTCTCAAAAAAATAAAATAACGGTGAATGTGAACTTTATATAAGAGGACACAGATGGACATCATGAGTGACATGCGTAGGATCACTTTAAAGACAGAGAATGGCTCCCTGTGGGGCAACTTAACAAACAAAAGCTGATAAGAAAGGGAGGCTGCTCTGGGGCTTGGCTCCCTATTGAGCAATAGAAAGACATTTTGTCTGGGCTGTCTGGGCATGGGGACTCAGGCCTGTAATCCCAGCACTTTGGGAGGCTGAGGTGGGAGGATCATTTGAGGCCAGGATCCGGAGAGCAGCCTGAGTAACATAGCAAGTGATCTCTACTTAAAAAAAAAAAAAAAGCCACGTGCCTGTGGGCCCCGCTACTCAGGAGGCTGGAGCAGGAGGATTATTTGAGCCTGGGAAGTGGAAGCTGCAGTGAGCTGTAATTGTGCTTCTGCGTTTCAGGCTGGGTAACAGAGCAAGACACTGTCTAAAAAAAAAAAAAAAAAAGATAAAAGCAAGGCGTATTATTAGACACTTAGTGAATACTTGGATTTGTCTCCATTGGGGAGATAAGGCTTGAGTGCTGTCCCTGGAGAAGCGGCACCTTGTTTCGGTGATTCTCATTGCAGGCTCTGGATTCCAATATCCGGGGTTTGACTCCTGGCTCTGGGTCTTCCTAACCTGGGACATCTTGTTTAGCCTGTCCACATCTTAGTCCTCTTACCTATTTAAGGGGATAATGATAATGAGATTATCTCCTGGGTAAGGTCCCTGTAAGAAGTCAGTGTAGGATGAAAAGGCAGAAAACCAGATCATGCCTGGAAGGGACCACGTTGGTGCTGGAGGAGAGGGGGCTAAGGTTGGAGATAATCAGTGCACCATGGGGTCTGGGGATGAAGAGAGCCGCTCACCTCTGCTTTTTCCCACTTCTTCCTTGCTGGGCTCCAGCTGGATGAAAGGGTGTGACCATCTCTGGGGCACTTCAGAAAGATGGATGGCGAGCAGGAAGAGCAGATGAGGCTGCCTACAGAGCCTTGACATTTTAACTTCTGTGTGAAATAGCCATAGGAGACCCGTGGCAACGTTTTTGTACCTGTGGCGTTGAAGACACATGAGTGAGGCTATCAGAGGGCCCTCCTTATTGGGAGGTAGAAGAGCAGAGATTCGCCTCTTAGTGGGGAAACCTCACATCAGGTACCCCTGTAGATTTATTGTGAATTACCTGGGGCTTGGGGGAGCAGTCTCGGAAAATGCAAATTCTAATTAACTTAGTCTGGGGGTAGAGTCTGAGATACTGCATTTCTTTCTTGGTTTTTTGTTCGTTTGTCTGTTGTTTGTGAGTTAGGAGTCTCATTCTATCGCCCAGTCTGGAGTGCAGTGGCTCAGGCTTAGCTCGGTACAAGCTCTGCATCTCAGGTTCAGTTGACTCTCCTGCCTCAGACTCCCAAGTAGCTGGAATTACAGGTGCTCACCACCTCGTCCAGCTAACTCTTGTGTTTTTAGTATAGACAGGGTTTTGCCATGTTGGCTACACTGGTGTCAAACTGGTACCCTTAGGCCATCCAGCCATTTTGGCCTCCCAAAGTGGTGGGATGGCAGGTTCAAGCCGCTGCATCCAGCCTCTGGGATACTGCATTCATAACGAATTCCCAGGTGGTGCCAGTACTGTTGGTCCTCAGTCTCACTTTGAGTGTTATGATCCTGCAGGGTACTCCAAGGGAAAACTGTACTTGGGATCCTACACCCTCTGCTTCCTTCCTTACCCAGGAGTGCCCGTTCAGCTGTGGCGCTGGCCATTTATCCAAGTTAAAGGGTTCCATGGTTCCCTGTGATTATCCCTCATGATACGGATCACGTTAGATACTTAAATTAAATAGAATGCACCCTATTGAATGCACTGCACACAATAAGAATATTTATTTGAATATTAAGTACAGATAAAACTTCCCCTGGGATTGTTTCAGAGCGCATTTGCAGAATTTAATTGCAAGATTTTCCCACTCAGTTTCTTCCCGAACACTACTTGTGAAAATATTTTCTTTCTGAAGGTAAAGCTCTGCCCTGTTGGTTTATTATTATTATTATTTTAAATCTGAAGAGCTCTCTGAGCTCAGTCATTACTTCCAGTGTCTAATTAATACTGATGATGATAAAGCAAACAGCCAGGTGACCTAGATTTTCCTTTTAAATTGCCAGCAATTAACATGAAAACCTGCTCATTGTTAACAGAACTTTTGGGAATCCAGTCCTTCCAGTTAGAATTCCTTAAGTTGGGGGTTTTAAGAGTTCATTTTGTATGAAGCGTACGTCTTCCATCACTCCTTCCATTAAGCTTTCCAGGAAGAATGTGAACACACACACACACACACACACAGACACAAACACACACACACACACACACACACACACACACAGCAACAACCACCACCACCACCCAGCCAACCCTTTCAGACAACTGAACTGGAAAATTAGAAAATGAATACTCCTCGAGCTTCTCAAGCTACGGAATTGTTCCCATTTCTTTAATAATAACATTCTGTAAAGTCATAGAAATCAGCAATGGAAAAAACCTCTTACATGAATATTTCTTCAGATGTGAAAGTCAGAATAGCATGGATACACAGCCTGGAGTTGTTGACCTGGGGTGCCTTAGAGGAAAGAGGGACTTGTATTCCCATTGCCTTATCTGGAAAATTGGTCCCATGGGACTTAGTTCACCTTGACATTTTCTTTTTTTCATGATAGCCTTGTAGTTGTTACATGATTTATTTCTTTGGACATTCTCTATAATCTGTAGATGTAGACTTTTAGTATCTCAGCACAAAGCTTTCAGAAGCAATAGCCACTTTTCAAAATCTTGGTTTTCTACCACTGTGTTACAGGAAATGGGTCCCGATTCAGATCCCAAGAGAGGGTTCTTAGATCTCCCGCAAGAAAGAATTCAGGGGAAATCCATAGAGTAAAGTGAAAACAAGTTTATTAAGATGTAAGGGAGTAACAGAATGGCTACTTCATAGAGTGGATGAGGGGCTGATGAGCCCTTTGGGGCTGCTGGTTGCCCATTTTTCTGGTTATTTGATGGTATTCTAAACAAGGAGTAGATTATTCATACTTCCCCTTTTTAGACGGTGTACCGTAACTTCATGATGTTGCCAAGGCTTTTATAAACTGTCATGGCATCAGTGGGAGTGCAGCAGTGAGGACCATGAGAGGTCATTCCTGTGGCCATCTTGGTTTTGGTGGGATTTAGCTGGATTCTTTACTGCAATCTGTTTTATCAGCAAGGTCCTTATGATCTGTATCTTGTGCTGACCTCCTGGCTCATCCTGTGACTTAGAATGCCCTTCTGGGAATGCAGCCCAGTAGGTCTTAGCCTCTTTTTTTTTTTTTTTTTTTCCCCGTGAGATAGAGTTTTCGCTCTTGTCACCCAGGCTGGAGTGCAACGGTGCGATCTTGGCTCACTGCCAACTCCACTTCCTGGGTTTGAACAATTCTCCTGCCTCAGCCTCCTGAATAGTTGGGGTTACTGACATGTGCCACCATGCCCAGGGTCTTAGCCTCAATATACCCAGCCCCTATTCAAGATTGAGTCACTCTGGTTCATACCTCTCCGACAACTGTGATTTTGTCTGCTCTTCATCTAAGCCTATGGTGAGGCAGGTCCAGTCACTGTCACCTTAAGAAAAGAAAAATCACAGCACCACCACCACAGATGGACTGCTGAATTCAGTTCACTTTCTTGTATTGAAAAGTCACGTTATATAGTGCTTTCTGTGTGATAGGAACTCTTCTAATTGGTTTGCAAATATTAACTCATTCAAATCGTGTGATGACCCTGTGGGACACGTGGGTAGACCCAGGCAAGGAATTTGTTCAAGGTTCCAAAGCTAATAAGGAGTTGAGTTGAGCTTTGAACCTTGGAAGTCTGGCTTTAGAATTTGTTCTCTCAAGCGCTGCATTTTAGACGCCTCTCAAATGTCTCTCAATTAATATGATCAAGATGACTGCGCAGATAAGGCCATGGCCTATGTGTCTGTGCTGAATCTATTTAATTGGGATGCAGATTATAAAATTATCAACTTCTGATAAAATTATCATTAGAGCTCTGTAACATCCAATGAGAAAAAGAAAAAAGTCCAGTTAAAACATCTTAACTTGAAAATGTCTTGAGCATATATTCTATTGAAGTAGAGATATGCAAATAGTATGTAAATCCCCCACCTCCCCTCCCCTTTACACTCTTTCCCACCTCTGGATATAGAGAAGGGGATGATGGGAAAATCTTTGTTGAGATGCTCATTCTACACAGTCAGAGTTTCCTGGCTGTAGGGTAATGATGGTCCCAGGAGACCGGTTCAGGGAAGCATGCCAGCCTTTTTAGTTATCCAGGACATTTTGGTGAGTGTTGCTTGAATTTTCTTGGGCTGAGCAAGGGGTTGGGATGGGGTTGAAGGAGGGCAATTACAACCCTTGATTATGAAGGAAAGAAATGGTGATTGCTTTTGCTGCTGAAACAAATAGAAATCATCTTTGTAATAACTACAATTGTTTTCTCCAACCCTCCTATGCCTCGGTTCACAAAATACCTTATTAAATCTGAAGAATAAAAATGTGCCCGAGGTAATGGTTTATTATTAGAATAAATAACAGGCAGTGTGTTTCTTCCACCTTGTAAGGTATCAGATGCAAAGACATTTTGTGGTTTAGCTTGTAAAGGTGCTTACATGTGTCAGACCAGTCAGGCTCTTCATGGCCAGGGGCTGCCCTTTAATTTGAAGGCCAGCATCAAGCCTGAGATGAACAACTCCGTGAGACTGCATTCTCTCAGACAGCACATGTGGGAGGCGGAAGGGGATCTTGGCCACGTGCTGCTTGTGGTTACCACATCTTGCTCAATGTTTGACTGATCCATCTGCCTGAACCAGGGGAACTTCTTTCGTTGATAATGGGGTCTTTACCAAGTGGGGTGCATGGCACAGCAAGTGTGAGAAGCATTTCCTCCCAAGAAAACAACAACTCTTTAAAACCTGTAATTTGAGGTTTGTTCAAGGTCTTTGGGCATCCTGACTTCCGACATCACTTTAATCAGATAAACGACACTTGCATCTCTCTAGTGACTTATAACCAGAACAGGGATTCTCTTGATTTTGGTATCAATATCACCAAACTGTATGATTTTTTTAAAGAAACAGCAGAGGAAGTGCTCACTAAATATTTTGTCCTGCCTGGAAGATACCACACCATAGTTCATTCAAGTGCTAAAAATACTAAGCGTTTGGATATTGTAAGATGTGCTCTATAAAGTGTTCCCAAGGACTGTTATCCATAAATGAAATATGTTAGAGCTTTCAGCATTTGGGTTTATTCTACAAGTTTACATATAACAACAAATCCATTATTATTATTATTTTTTTCCTACTTAGTACTTAGCCTTGTCAGGCTCTTTCCTCTGTCTCCCTCAACCCTCCAAAGCTGGCATCCTTTCAAAACCAGAAAACATTTTTGCAGCAGTTAATGGTCCTCCCCAATGTTAAGATGAAAACTTCATGGGAGAGCTGGGTGGATTCTCCAAGTTGGGCTCTCAAGTGTATTTTTTTTTCGTTTATGTAACATGAGCCAGAATTGAGTTAATTAATCATGGCTGACTTAAGTCATTGTTGTAACTTTTTGTTTTTATTTTTTTAATTGATTATTTCTCACTTCCTTTCCTGAATCCTAAACTACTTACTACTGTAACGTACTTTTTTTTTTTTTTTTTTTTTATCCCTTACGACAAAAAGAAACAACTGCCGTGACCAGGGGTGGGATCTGTGTTTGCTTATCTGAGATGAAAGATCTTGTCTTCGGGCAGGGCTTGCTGGCTTAAGCCTGTAATCCCAGCACTTTGGGAGGCCGAGGCGGGTGGATCACGAGGTCAAGAGATCGAGACCATCCTGGTCAACATGGTGAATCCTCGTTTCTACTAAAAATACAAAAAATTAGCTGGGCATGGTGGCGCGTGCCTGTAATCCCAGCTACTCAGGAGGCTGAGGCAGGAGAATTGCCTGAACCCAGGAGGCGGAGGTTGCGGTGAGCCGAGATCACGCCATTGCACTCCAGCCTGGGTAACAAGAGCGAAACTCTGTCTCCAAAAAAAAAAAAAAAAAAAAAAAAATTTTCTTAGAATCAGAGGACACACTTTATTGTGTGATACACTTGCAGAAAGCAATGGATATGATTACAACCCTATGTTGGATTATAGGATTGTATTATATTCAAAGATTTCAGGCCTTTAGAAGCTCAGATATATAATAAATATTTCATATGAGGCTGTAGAAGCAGACTAGGCAAATTGACCTCTCTCTTTCTATTTAATGTTTGTACGTTTACTTTTCTACTGAAGAGAATCCACAGAAAAATATGTAATGTCCATCCCTACAGAATTGGAGCTTTGTTTTTTTTTGTTTTTGTTTTTGTTTTTTGTTTTTTGTTTTTGAGGATAGCCACCCATTTACTCTTTTGAAGCTGTGGGGAGTTATTTTATAGCTACCGTTAATCAAACACTTTCTATATTCAGGGCCAGGTTTGGCTTTGATGCTGTAAATATAGCATCTCATTTAATTATTATGGTAATCCTATAACTCAGCCATTTAAATTATATTATTATGGCTGTTCTGCCTATGGTTTTATAAAAGTGATGCATGCTCATTGCAAGAAGTTGAAGTAAAACAACAGAACCCAAGATTAAAAATGAGAAAACTAGCTTCACCCGTCCCCCCTTCTTCTCCATTATTGCTCTGATTCCCAGGACATGGTTCTTGTGCTTTTGTTCGAAGTTTGTTGTTTATCATTCCAGACTTTTTTCCATGGATAAATGGATATTTTTTCTGTGTGTGTGTGTGTGTGTATACATAGCTTTGTAAACATGAGTGGATTATAGGTTAAAGATGGTTTAACTTGGTTTTGTTTTATTTCATCATAGACATCCTTCTTTAAATCACTCAATTTCTAATGGATCCATGGTATCCCATAGTACAGATCAAAGTTTGGCAAATTATGGCCATGGACCAAAGGCAGCCCACTGCCTGATTGTGTAAATAAAGTTTTATTGGAATAAAGTGGCACCCATTTGTTGACACATTGTCAATGGCTGCTTTTTCGCCATGATGGGAAAGCCGAGTACCTGCAGCAAAGACAAAGACTCTGGCTCTCAAAGTCCAATGTATTTGCTCTTTGGCTCATAAGAGTAAAGGTTTTCAACCCCTAATGTAGGTGAACTACAATTCTTTTCTTTTCTTTTTTTCTTTTTCTTTTTTTTTTTTTTTTTGAGATGGAGTCTCACTCTTGTAGCCCAGGCTGGAGTGCAGTGGTGTGATCTCGGCTCACATCAACCTCCACCTCCCGGGTTCAGGTGATTCTTCTGCCTCAGCCTCCCGAGTAGCTGGGATTACAGGCACGCACCACCATGCTCGGATAATTTTTTTTTTTTTTTTTTTTTTTTTTTTTTTTAATACGTGATTTCTCCATGTCGGTCAGGCTGTTCTCGAACTTCCAACCTCAGGAGATCTGTCCCGCCCATCTAGGCCTCCTAAAGTGCTGGGATTAGAAGTGTAAGTCAGGCACCTGTCTGAACCACAGTTCTGTTAACCATTTCATTACTTGTGGACATTGACATGCTTCTCATTTCTGGGTCTTTTCTATGACAAGCACTGTCCTTATTTTCCCATTCACCCTTGCACTCTGCTAAAGAGATTCCTAGAAGAGGAACCTTTGAATTAAAGGAAATGAACTTTCTGCCTTGTGACAACTGTCAGCTGCCCCCTCGAAACAGTACCCATTTATCCACCCTTCTGAAAAAGATAATATCAAACCTTTCACAATTTCAGGGAAGCTGTTGCCTTCGTAATTTCCTTTCTTAAAAAAGGAATCTGGTAGTCCAAAAGTGGCATCAATTTAGCCAAATTCACAAGGCCTCTTGGGAAACAAAGCCGGGATTTAGACCCAAGTCATTTGACCCAGTGCTTCTTGTGAAAACCTCCTGGCTTTCACATTAATTTGAATACCAATTGCTGGTATTTGCTGAATTTTTCAATGTGCTAAGTGCTTTGCTTAGTAATTCAAATAGATTATGCTCTCAACAAAATTAGAGGCTATGCAGATACCATAATTACCTCTCTGGTACACATGGGGAAATTGCCTGCAGAGGTTATATAACATGGCTAACATTACATAGGTGGTGTACAAGGACTGGACTTACCTCGTCTTATTCCTGAGCCTCCAGTCTCCACTGGTGAGAAAACTGGATCTATAGAAGGGACCATTGTTTTGGTATCAGAGAAACTTTTTTTTTTTTTTTTTTTTTAATTTTTTTTGAGATGAGATCTCACACTGTTGCCTGGGCTGGAGTGCAATGGCATGATCTCATCTCATGGGCTCACTGCAACCTCGCTCTCCCGGGTTCAAGTGATTCTCCTGCTTCAGTCTCCCAAGTAGTTGGGATTACAGGCGTGTGCCACCACACCCAGCTAAGTTTTTGTCTGTTCAGTAGAGACAGGGTTTCATTATGTTGACCAGGCTGATCTCGAACTCCTGACTTCATGATCCGCCTGTCTCGGCCTTTCAAAGTGTTGGGGTTACAGGCATGAGCCACCGTGCCTAGCCCCAGAAATCTAATTTGGTGGAAATTATACCAAATCTAATTTGGTGGAAATTATACCAAATCTAATTTGGTGGAAACTATACTTACTTCAAGAAGCCAAGTATAGAAATGTATGTGTTTTATGGAATTACAGAACACTAGCTAGTCAGTGCATGTCTTGTTGTAGAGAAACAGGAGTGTGTAAACAGCATGTTAGCAGGGCAGAGTAGCTAATGAGCACCTGCTAAGCACAGGTGAGGCACAGATCAGGGAAGGAGGCTAACAAGGTAGGTATTCCTGGTTTTGGTTGGTTTCCCTGACTGGGGAAGGTGTGTACAACCGTGATTCAGAGAGAAACCCTAGTAAAACCACCTGGATGGAAATTCCCTCTTGAGTACCTTCTATCTTTATGGTTTCAGGGATTCACTCAGTCTGTGCTTCAGTTTCTTCACCTGTAAGATGGAGCTAAAATCAAATCAGTGAATGGAATCATTTGTTAGCTGCTTATAAAGATCTGAGAACCGAGCTCATCATTAGAAGTGTGTAGCACGTTTTATGACATGTTATTAATATCGGATACATTTTAATGACTGTTAGTGTGAAATTTACTTCACTGAAAAGTGATTAAAGCAAGGCGTGGTGGCTCACGCCTGTAATTGCAGCACCTTGAGAAGCGCAGGTGGGTGGATCATTTGAGGTCAGGAGTTCGAGGCCAGCCCTGGCCAACATGGCAAAACCCCACCTCTACTAAAAATACAGAAATTAGCCAGGCGTGGTGGCAGGCACCTGGCATACCAGGTACTCGGGAGGCTGAGGCAGGAGAATTGCTTGAATATGGGAGATGGAGGTTGCAGTGAGCCGAGATTTTACCACTGTTCTACTCCAGCCTGGGCAACATAGTGAGATTTCATCGCAAAAATAAATAAATAAATTGTTCGTTAGTTATTAAAACAATTACTTTCCTAACAGCATAGTTAAAATTGAGCAAAACCTGCATGTTTTATAAGCCCAGAGTTCCACTCTCCACCCCCGCAGTCTGGTGTTCTTGCCTTGTTTTGTCTGGCTTTTGACTGTGCCTTTTGCAGTGTCTTGTTTCTGTATCCTTGGGTGATCTGCCTACCCAACTCGACTTACTCAGTAGGAGTTAGAGGGCCTCACCTCCAGAAACACCTGACTTCCGTCTCCTCCACTGCTTCCCCTTCTCTAGCAGCCTGGGTTGGTGCCTCGCCTGTGAGTACCCCCGGAACCCTGTTTTTGTTCTTTTCTATCACTTGTGACCCTGTACCATCATATTCATTTTATTCACTGCTCCTCTGCTTTGAGTTTTGTCTTTTAAATAAAATGTAGGAACTTGTCATTTCGATGTGTACCCTATTCCATCAGCATGGTGCTAGGCAGTTAGTACCCAGATACGTGCGTCAAATCTGTGTCATAATCCTGAAATGCATCAAGGAAAAGGCAAACTGCAGGTCTCACCTAGGTACTTGGAGGCATTTGTTTACAGGAAAATGCCATCTTGGTTCAGAAGAATTTATAATGATCACAAAAACAGCAAAGCTGAGAGATAGTCACAGCTACCAATTGATTTGATTTATTGAGTTCTGTGCTGCTAGACTTGTCCCGTGTTGTCCTTCTAAGTGATTCACAATTGTCCTGAAGACTGGATTTTCCAACATTCTATTATTGCAGACATGAAAACATGCACATCTATTTATCCATTCATTTATTGTGTGTCTTCTACTTCTTTTGACTCCTACTTTCCCCAATGCAAGTTAATCTCTCAGCACTTCCCTCCTGCTCTTGACTCTTTTGCCATATTCAATTATTGTACTTCCATAATCTCACTGAGCTTTCCACACATCCCCCCACCTTTCCTCTGAATATATGTATTTTTTCATTCTTCCCTTGGATACATTGTCTAAAAGACAAAACAAAAACAAAATACACTAACACCTTTTCCTATTCTCCGAGACAAGTTTGGCCACCTCTTATGTACTGTGAGCACATCTTATGCTTTCACTGTACAAATGTTCTCTGTATCATAATTATCCATAGAATCATGTTTTACCCCACCTAGATAATAGATGCAGCAGCTTTCTTTGCTGTTGTATTTCTTGTACCTAGGACCGTGTCTGACATCCAGAAGGTGCTTGAGATATGTGTGCATATATATGCATGTGCATTAGGGGACAAATAGTTATATATGAAGGGATACATGAGTAAACAAGTGAATTTCAAGGTACCTAGGATTCTGGTACCTAGAATAGTGTCTCACCTCCACAAGGTGCTTGGGATACATGTATGTACATATGCACATGTATATGTGTGTGGGTAAAAACTCATCTATGAAAGGATGCATGAGGAAACAAGTGAATTGCAAACATCGTATTCATCTCTGGAAAAGGAAAGCTACCTAAGACTCAGTTCCATTTCTTGCCGAGCTAGTATGATGTGTGGGAGGGAAACTCAGACTGGAAATAGGGTCGGAATAAAGTGGGAAGAACTGATAAGAGAGGACTCAAAGTCAGAAGAAGGATGAAAAAGGCTGAGTGTGAGAAAGCATCTTTGGCCCTGTTGGCTAAATGAAGATGGGAGATGGGAAGATGAATCCCCGCTATTAAACATCCCGTTCAACCAGGAGAGCAAAGGGTCTCATGCTGAAGTTTATTGCTTCAGTTTCTAACCTTTCATAAGTGCTTACTTGGCAGCCCTTTCGAGAGTGGTATTTGATTCTGGAAGCATCTTAAAGGAGCAGTGCCCGACCTTCTACTTTCCTTTCTTTCATTTAGGCCATAAAATATATTGGTTTTGTGCATTACTGCCATGGGAGAAAAAAAATATCACATGCTAGTTTCCAAATGAAATGACATTTAATAAAGTGTACATTTAAGATATTTTTCAAGGCTGGCTTTTAAAGAGTGCATAGGTAGGGCCTTTCTTCATCAGAGACAATAGGGAATTACAGGTGCCTTCCCCCTCCCCCTACCCCCAGTCTCTCCCATAATGGCTATGAGGAACGTTTTTTAAGAGCCTCATTAGTTGCAGCAATAACTGAGTGAATCTTCCGAGCATTGTTACACCCTGTTTGGGGTGGTGGTTGATGAGCAAGGCTGCATCCAAAAGACACAACCTATGATAGGACTCTGCCATCTTGCACAGTGGGCAGCTCTGTCTTCAGGGAGGGAGATGTGAGGGAAGCATGGATTTGCATGTGATGATCCCTGCTTAAAGGAGTGGAGGTCACTGACCACCTTACTAATAAGATATGTATGTCACTGAGTTAACTCTCAGAGTGTCCAGGGACACCCACTTCTAACCAAAGGGTTTGGAAGTAGGCAGTGTATGGTGGTGGTGGCGCAGCTTACTAATAATTTATAAAATGGAAAAAGGTACGTGACCCAAAACATGAAGCAGGATATTGTCACTAGAACATAAGCAAGGCAATGTGGGATGCTGTGCAGGGAAAAATAAGCACAACGAAAACAAACATGTCTACTGCAGAGATTACTTGAAATGTCCTTTTCTTTATTCCCAAATCTCATTTTCCTTACTCGGCTTCATTTGAAGGGCAGCATAGCTATTTCCTTGGCTACTGTTGGGTTTTGCTTTTGATACTGTCTGCAATAGGAATATGATAATGTGATATCACTTCACATGGCACAGGTCAGTAGGCTACCTGGTTCCTTAAATGTCATCATTGTGCTTCTGTGAGTCTGGCAAATCTTTGTAATATTTGAAGACAGATGTTAAAAATATTAATCTTGTTATAAAATATACTTTTTATTAAGGAAAATGAATGCTGTGACTCTTACTATACATTTTTAAAAACATCTATACTTCTGCAAAGTACTGATATTAAAATACTTTCTGATTATAAATGCCCTGCATGACGCAAAGGATAATTTGAAAACTGCAGAAAAGCATTGAGAAGGAAGTATTGCCCTTACTCTGTAATTCAAGTTGCCATTTAGTTTTATACTTCACATGTAGATGTGTGGTCCATTTTGAGTTGTTTTGTGTGTGTGTAAGTTGTGAGGTTTGGGTAAAGGTGTGTGTGTATAGATATCTAGTTACTCTAACATTTATTTTGGTGTATATCAGTATTTTTTTTAGGTTTTCTTAAAGATGGTTATGATAGGGATTGTAACACACATCTTTCTCTCAGTCTTCAAGACTCAGTATTTTGTCTCTAATTGGAATGCAGAAACCTTATCACCCGTGTTAATTACTGACTGTGGTAATTGTCTTTACAGTTTATACATATATTAAAATATCAAGTTGAATACATTAAACATATACAATTTTTATTTCTTAATTGTGCCTCAGTAAAGATGTGAGATAAAAAAGAAAACTTATCACCATGTATGTCTCTTTTTTTCTTTACTCGTCATGTTTGGTTGATCTTCTTTCTGTGGTGCGGAGACAGACTCTGGCTCTGTGTACAGTGGCACAATCTTGACTCACTGCAACCTCCACCTCCCAGGTTCAAGTGATGCTTCTGCCTCAGCCTCCCGAGTATCTGGGATTACAGGCATGCGCCATCATACCCAGCTGATTTTTGTATTTTTTTTTTTTTTGGAAACGAGTTTTCACCATGTTAGCCCTAGTGTCAAACTCCTGGCCTCAGATGATCTGCCCTCCTTGGCCTCCCACAGTGCTGGAATTACAAGTGTGAGTTACTGCACCTGGCCATAAATTTTGTATTTTTAGTAGAGACGGGGTTTCACCATGTTGGCCAGGCTGGTATTGAACTCCTGACCTGTGGTCATCTGCCCACGTCCACCTCCCAAAGTGCTTGGATTACAGGTGTGAGCCACTGCACCTGGCCTATGTTTTGTTTATTTTATGTATTGTGTATCCATAAATTGAAAAGTTCTTCATGCAGTTTTCTTTTTTCTTTTCTTTCTTTTTTTTTTTTTTTTTTTTTTTTTTTTTGCTTTAAGCCATTAAACATATTTTAATGAGCTCAGGAGTCCAGTCACCTATTAACATTTACCCATTTGTTTACCATTTTCATTTCCAGTGTTCTTCCTTTCTTGTTGTTTCAAGTATGCATCAGTTATCATATTTCCTATTTCTGGGAAATTGCCTATAACAATTATTTTAGAGCAGGTCTGTCTGCAGTGAATTTTCTTAGTTACCTTCATATTTCACCTTGGTTTCTAAATGATGTTTTCATTGGATTTAGTATTCTCAGTTGACAGTTGTTTTTTCAGTAATTAAATAACTGTGTGTTACTTTCTTCTGACTTCTCTGGATTTTTGTCTGTTTTGTTTACTTTGATTTTTGTGGTAAATCCACAATTATTTGAATTGTGGCACCCTTGTAAGTTTGTCTCTGGCTGTTTTCAGTGTTTTAATTTTAGGTTTTACCAGTTTGATTATGATATATGTGGTTGTGAATTTCATTGAGTTTAACTCTTAGTTTCTTGAAATTCTGTGTTTATATCTTTGGTCAAATGTAGGAAGTTTTCAGCCATTTTTTCTTAAAATTTTTTTTCTGCAGTAAACACTTTATCCTTATATTCTAGAATTTCAGTAATGCGAATGTTGTACCTTTTAATTGTTCCACAGTCCCTGAGTTTCTTTCTTTCTTTCTTTTTTTCTTCAATTTTTTTCCTCTCTCTTGTTTAGATTGGATATTTTTTATGTATTCAAATTCAATGAATTTTTCTTCTGTTGTCTTCATTTTGTGTTTGGACTCATTCCGTGAAATTTAATTTAATCTGATTTTATTTATTTATTTTTGAGACAAAGTCTTACTCTTGTCACTCAGGCTAGAGTGCATTGGTGAGATCTTGGCTCACTGCCAGCTCCCCCTCCCAGGTTCAAAGTGATTCTCCTGCCTCAGACTTCCAGGTAGCTGGGATTACAGGCGACTGCCACCATGCCTGGCTAATTTTTATATTTTTAGTAGAGATGGGGTTTCACCATGTTGGCCAGGCTGGTCTTGAATTCCCGACCTCTGGTGATCTGTCCACCTCGGCCTCCAAAAGTGCTGGGATTACAGGTGTGAGCCACTGTGCTGGATCTGAGATTTTATTATTTTTTTAATTTAGTTACTGTTTTACAGTTGTAAAATTTCCAATTGGTTCTTTATATCTTTTGTTTCTTTGCTAACACTGTTTTTTTGTTTTGTTTTGTTTTGTTTTGTTGTTGTTTTGTTGTTGTTGTTTTTCATTTGTTTTCAGTGTGTTTTTTCTTATTCTTTCAAGGAGTTTTTTGTTTTTGTTTGTTTGTTTTGAGATGGAGGGTTGCTCTCTCACCCAGGCTGGAATACAGTAGCGCAAGGTCTGCTCACTGCTACCACCTTCTCAAAGCTTCAAGTGATTCTCCTGCCTCATCGTCCCTACTAGCTGGGACTACAGGCGTGCACCTTGATGCCCAGCTAATTTTTGTATTTTTAGTAGAGAGAGGATTTTACCATTTTGGCAGGATGATCTCGATCCTTTGATTTCGTGATTAACCTGCCTTGGTCTTCCAGAGTGGTGAGATTACAGGAGTAAGCCACTGCGTCCAGCTAGGAGCATTTTTATAACAGCTACTTTAAAGTCTTTATTTGATAATTCCACCATCTGTGCTCTCTGTGAATGTCTTTTCCCATGCGAGTTTAGATTTTCTTGGTTCTTTGTAGTTAAGTCATTTTGGTTTGTATCCTGGATATATTAAAAATTGTGTTATGAAACTTTAGGTCTTGTTTAAATCCCATGGAAGTTGTTGATATTTTTGTTTTAGCAAGCAATCAGTCTTGTTGGGTTCAGGCTGATAGCTCTTGCTTTTTTTCTGTGGAGTTATTTTCACTATCAGTTATGCTGGGTGTGTTCCATGTATGTATCCAGCCTATGACATGGGTAGTACTGTTCCTTAGTTCAATTCTCAAAGCTTATGGAAATTTTTTAGGGTCAGATACACACATGAGCATAGAGGTGAGTGCAGGAGTTTATAAAAATACTGTATGTAGGTGATTTTCCTCCACCCAGAAAGCTGGTGTTTTTTTTTTTTTTTGTTTTGTTTTTTTTTTTTTTTTTTGAGACAGGTTTTCGCTCTTGTTTCCCAGGTGGGAGTGCAATGGCACGATCTCGGCTCACCGCAACCTCTGCCTCCTGGGTTCAGGCAATTCTCCTGCCTCAGCCTCCTGAGTAGCTGGGATTACAGGCACGTGCTACCATGCCCAGCTAATTTTTTGTGTTTTTAGTAGAGACTGGGTTTCACCATATTGACCAGGATGGTCTCGATCTCTTGACCTCGTGATCCACTCGCTTCGTCCTCCCAAAGTGCTGGGATTACAGGCGTGAGCCACCGCGCCTGGCTATTAGTTTTTAATGTTCATGTTCATGTGCTTCTCATCTGAGTCTGCATTGAGGGCCAAGTGTCAAGAGAAGAGAGGAAATAAAAGCAATTGAAGGTGGGCATTATTTGACCAACTTCTTGGAACCACAGTGGTAGATGTTAAGTGTGTGCAGTTACTGCTTTGCCACTGTTGTTCATACACGAACACTACCCTGAGATTGCAGATTGCAACCTAAGGGGATGTATAAACTTTTAAAAAGAAATCATAATAACAACAAAAGAACAATGGGGATTTTCTGTATTCTCTGAATATTAAGGTTCCTGTTTCTTGATTCCCAAAACAAAACCAGAATGCTTCTCCCCAGTCTCTGTTTGCCTGAGTATCTGATTTTCAGCTCTTGGCTACCTTGCACGCAGCACACCAAGGGCTATTGGTGGGGGCAGATGGTAATTAACCTACCACCAGTGGTGTCTGGTGGTACTTTAAATTTTGGTTGTCTTTTCATCCCCTGTCGACTTGCCACTATTTAGTATTTGGCGATCTCGAGTAGCTGCTCCATGCATTCTGTACAGTTTTCCTAGCTGCACTCATCTGGGGAAACAGGATGAAGTGTTTTCGCAACATCTTGTCAAGAACCGAAACCTCACCACTCACTTCATTTGTTTTATTGTGTTAAAATACACATAAAGCCGGGCGTGGTGGCTCACGCCTGTAATCCCAGCACTTTGGGAGGCTGGGGTGGGCAGATCACCTGAGGTCAGGAGTTTGAGACCAGCCTGACCAATATGGTGAAACCCCATCTTTAAAATAAATAAATAAATAAAATAAAATACACATAAAATAAAATTTACCATTTTCACTACTTTTAAGTATATGTTTTAGTGGCATTTAAGTATATTTGGAATGTTGTGCACCTATCATTATTCAGTTTGAGAACATTTTAGTCACCTCAAATAGAAACCCGACACCCATTAAGCAGCTACTCATCCTCTTCCCTTAACCTAGTCCACTGGCAATGATTTCTCTCTGTCTTAGTGAATTTTCCCCACTTCATTTTTTAACAGTTTATAGAGACATAATTTATGTAGCATAAAGTCACCTATTTCAAGTGTGTGCAATTCAATATGGGCCTTTTTTGTATGTTTATAGAATTGTACTTGTTTCCTTTTTAATCTTTTGGAATATTTATCTGTCTTTAGTTTTTTCTTCTTTTTTTCTTCCTTTACCTTTTTTTTTCTTTCTGAGATGGAATCTTACTCTGTTGCCAGGCTGGAGTGCAGTGGCATGACCTTAGCTCTTTGCAACCTCCACCTCCCGGGTTCAAGTGATTGTCCTGCCTCGGCCTCCTGAGTAGCAGGGATTACATGCGCCCACCACCACGCCCAGCTAATTTTTGTATTTTGGGCCAGGCTGGTTTTGAACTACTGACCTCAGGTGATCCACCTGCCTCGGCCTCCCAAAGTGCTGAGATTACAGGCATGAGCAACCACGCCTGGCCTACCTTCCTTTTGTTTAATGACCTGTTGTACTGTATTTTTAACATAAGATAGGAACCATAACATTGTATATTTCTGTGATTTCTTTTCTCAAAAACTAAATGGTGTCTTTTGAGCATTTTTTCATATCTCTATGTGTGAAACCATGTTTCTAAATGGTAGATGTTATACCATCCTATCAGTATAGTTTATTTTTAATTTTCCCATTATTACACATAATATTCATGATTTCTTTTTTCATAAACATTTTGCTGTTGTTAATTGACAAGGAAATAAATGTTTGTGTACCTCTCTGCTTATTTTCTTAAGAGCTGCTCTTACTCGTATTATTTCTGGGTTACAGGGCATAGAAAAGCACTAATTTATAGCTTTTGGGCTTTCGTGCATCCCAGTAAATATTCTGGTTTTTGTTTTAGAGAAAGTCAGAAGAAACTTCCTATACAAAATGCATAAAATATACATCAAAAGTTGGTTCCTAAATCTCCCTATCCCTTAGTAAAAGTTTCAAAAACTTATAGTATACTGTCTGGTGCTGGAATTCGGGAGTTGCTTCATTGGTTTTAAAAAAGTACTGGAAACATGCAGAATAAAGGTGAATGCAGACCTAAATTTTATTTCAGCCTAACTATTTTAGTTGAAGGTGGAGTCCACAGGTTCCCAATCACAGAATGACCATGTATCTCAAATTTCCTTTTATGTGTTACTTTGTATCTGTGTCCTTAGCATAATCTTGTAATACTCCTCTACCCATCCTTCTTAACCCACCTGTATTTTCTTGTGTGGATAATAAGTTACATGGCTACTCTTAAGCAGCATCCTTGGACATTAAGTGAAACATGTGGGTAGGGCAAAGATAATCCATGCGTAGCATCTGTATTGCTAATACCCCCTTTTCTATCTGATGGCAGATATCAGAAACCAATTAGGGTTTCTTTCTCTGATGGAAGGATTGACCTCAGAATTCTCCCCATCACAGTCCTATTAGTACCCTCTGATTAGAAATGGACCATAAAATGTAACCTAGTTGCCAAGGCATGCTGCTGGCACTGCTGGCCCTAAACATTGGAGAAGACACCGTGTGTTTTCAAGTGACTTATCACAAGCATCTCAAGTGGGCTTTTATGCAGGAATTCCTGCGCCTGTGAGATAGGGAAAGGTCGGGTTTTAGGGCAAAGTCAGGGGTTTCATGCAAGGGGGAAGCTGCCCTCATTCCAGGCAGATGCTGCCTCTCACCCATCCTCCTCCATCTCTCTCCTCATCCCCTTTCCAGTCTCTTGACTTATCCTAAGTGTGCTTCTGAATCATACAGTCAAACTCTAAGTGAAGCTTGGGCTATATAGACCTCAAGAAATATTAAATGCATAATTAATTAATTCTGGGTTTTCTTTGAGCTGAGTAATTAAAAGTAATTTCGTGTTTTCTTTCATGTTTTTTGATACAGAGAGTTCTGACTTCCCCTCTTCTTTCCTTTGTAGGTTTCAAGACAACAGATGAATTGTGAAAGAGAGCAGCTAAGGGTAGGTGCACCTGCTTGTAAAATGCTTCCCGATTCTCGTTTTTGTGTGATAAGTAAAATTTCCTTGTCTCTCCCAAGACATGTGTTCTAAGTAATGGGTTTCATCTTAAGACTGGTAGAGTTGAAAATATTTATCCCAGTTAATTTAGTATTGATTGAGCTGGTAAATACAGTATATCTTCTTTTGAAGTGCCATTATAGTAGATATAGATTTTTTGATTTAGGTTCAGCAATAAATACTTCTCTTCTGGAATTTGTTTGACATCATTGTACTCTTTTTATGTACAACACGAGGTCTAAGTAATAACAAAGGTCAAAAGGATGGCTTGCTGCCTTCATAATGTGAATACCAGGCAGTTTGCTGAGTGGCTAAAATGCTCTTTGGCTGTTGACTGGGGTGGGTGAGCAAGAAATATGTCAAGGGCATTTTCTAGGAGAATTTGCATTATCTATAGACATCTTGGTTTTGGTGACATTTGTGTATATGGGAGAGGGAGACAAAAATTTGAACCTCATATTCTGTTTTCTTACTTAAAAATGAAACTGTCTTAGTGTTCAGGTATTTTAGTGTAAGAAGTATTCCCTATAAGTGGAGGGAATGTTTGCTTATAAATGGAGCTTGGTGACATTGTTCTGCTTTCAGAGTGTCCCAGTGGACATTCTTCTTGGTATGGGGGTGGCATTTTGAGAAACACTGGGATTTCTTCCCTTTTGTTTTCTTTCAAATGAGTTCATGTTTTCGGCGGATGAGATTTCAATTATGATTGCTTTGTCTTTCATGTCACTAATAGAAATTTGCAGTTTTTACTGGACAACGGGCCTTATAGCCATGTTTTCAAATTGTTATAAAAATTAGAGGAAAATGCTGCTTTTAAAACTACAACAGTGAAATTTGGCTTCGGGGAACTACTGTGCCCAAAGATGGCTAATAAATAAGAATAGTCCGTTAAACAAGACTAATCCCTTCCTTTGCTGCCCTGTAACTTTTCAGACCATTTACCTAACGATAGTTTCATGATGGCAATGATTTGCAGAGTTCCTTCCATTTCATAGTTGCTGTTGGCATCAGGTTTGTCAGGTCCTTGGTTAAATAAACAACAGAATCCAAGTGCATGAAACCCAGAAAGTGACTTCAGGTTTTCTGTTTCTTTCATGCATATTTGCTTTATGCGCTATCTCAGTACGGCCCTCTCTATTAACCCCTCATCTCTACTCACTTTCCTCCCGAATACCTGTGCCAACATTAGTTGTGACCCTTTTCTTCATGAAACAGCCTTCAAGATGTTTTAAGCTTTTCTGAACTCTCTTACTGCTTTTTTCCTGCAGTCTGAATTACTGGTTCATCCTATTAAATAATGTATTACAACTTCAGATATCTCTCCCTGTTTGGATGGGGACAATGGCTGGCCAGAACTAGGTCAGAGCTAGATAAAGAGAAATATGTGCCTTTGTCTCCGGGAGTGCCTGATAAATTCCTGAGAATTAAGATAACATTGAAATCTCTATTCCAAATGACACCTGCCCTGGCATGTTAAGGACACAGTAGGTAGTGAAGAGCTTGTTTGCATTTTGAGGGATTATTTCCCATAGACAAGCATTGTGGATGGGGTGTGCTATAGGTACAAGAATGGAGTACTCTCTTCTCTGTTACATAAATTCAGGGAGTGGTTTGGTATTAACTGAATGGGTCATTTAGTTGAGTCCCAAGTGTGACTCCAGTAGCCCCACTTCTAACGTCGGGAACCAACTGCTTTGTTTATGGTTGCTTTTGTACTCACTGGTTTTTTGTTTTTGTTTTTGTTTTAATGTGAGTCTCTTTCTGAGACACTAAATCATAAAAGTTTATTTGAGGGACAAAATACAACACTTTAAAGCTTCATTTACCTAAATTTCCATTTCTAATTACTTTTGTTTTAATTTAATTACATTTTAGGTTTGTGGGTACATGTGAAGAACATGCAAGATTGTCGCATAGGTACACACATGGCAATGTGATTTGCTGCCTTCCTCTCCGTCACCTATATCTGGCATTTCTCCTCATGCTATCTCTCCCCAAATCCCCACCCCCCACTGTCCTTCCCCTAGCCCCCCCGCCATAACAGACCCCAGTATGTGATGCTTCCCTCCCTGTGTCCATGTGTTCTCATTGTTCAACACCCACCTATGAGTGAGTGTTTGATTTTCTGCTCTTGTGTCAGTTTGCTGAGAATGATGGTTTCCAGGTTCATCCATGTCCCTACAAAGGACACAAACTCATCGTTTTTGATGGCTGCATAGCATTCCATGGTTTATATGTGCCACATTTTCCCTGTCCAGTCTATCATTGATGGGCATTTTTGCTGTTTAAACGAATCTGTGTTTTGAATTGATAGATGATGCATTTGAATCAATGGCACACACATTTATAGGGTTCAAAATTTAAATACTACCAAAGAGAGTGCAATGGTGTTTTTCCCTTCCCAGGTGACTCAGGCATGTGTTTCCCTCTGGGAGACCCCCAGTGTGACTAAGCACTGGTAGCTATCTCATCTGTAGATATTTTCTTCTGCCCCCTTCATTTTCATCCTCTGTCTCTCCATCTCTTTTTCTTCCTCCTTTCCTCTATCTGTCTTTTCCTTTCACACTTCTGTTGGTCAGCCCTTCCATCACTTCAAAAGAAAACCTTTATTAATGTGACTTTTTTTTTTTGGAGGGGAAATTTTTAAGGGTTTCCGAAAGAAATTTACAACTGAAATGTAAATACCTGTCCATCTCAATGAAATGCATTTTCCTTAATCTCATTTCATTTTCTTAGAAAGAGAATGGAAGAAAAATAGAAATCTATTTAGTTACCACATCGTTGAAGGGTATCTGTCTGCAAGCCACAATTAAAATGTGTCCTAGGCGCAGCAATCAAAATGCATTTCCAGATTTCCTATCCAGGGTGACTGGACTGTGGCCATGTTGTCACATTTAGGGTGCTTCATTAGTGCATTCTGTTGTCAGAATAGAAGGATACAAGTGGATAGTTGTAAAATTTATTCCTTTTCCTTGGCCTCCTGGAAACAGCAAATGATGCAGAAAGATAAAGCTGCCCTTTCTGGTTTGTGTCGATTGACACTGTTTAGGAACTGTTTTTTAAAAGAATTCATGCTTTTAAATGCTTTTAAAGACCAGCACCTGATCTTTCAGACCTCCTTTCTTTTTCTCACAAAGCCTCAGTTAATTTTTCCAAACCACACTCTCTGAAGTACTTAATACCTTTAAGAGATTGAAACGTCTTTACAAGGATTCTATAATTATTGTGAGAAATTACAATGTTTGAAATAAAGCCAAATTGTTTTTGTTTTTAAACTGCAGGACTTCTCATAGTTTTTAATGTGCAAAGGTGAAATACAAAGAGATGGATATAATATACAACTTTTTCTAACTCAGCTGACTACAGAACATTTTTGGTTGTAGAACATACTCTTGATATTATATCAGCATTAGCAGTTAGGATGTTATTATCTGTGAGATGTAGAAAAGCTAAGAGTTAGAGAAAAGCTAAGCATTATTTAAAACAATAAATAACTCCTCAGCTTGCAGTTCCAGAGTTGATTGAGAGTTTCTTGGTATCATTGCAGCGGTTTGGAATCCCTGTGCTTCCCTTGGGCTTTCTTTCCTTCTTCCAAGATGGCTGCCATCTACCCCATTTCCGGTCCTCACAGGGCAACATTCTCATCAGAGGGAGGGAGAAGAGGAGCTTCTCCTTCATAGCTCTTGCATTTTACTGGGGGAAAATTATTCCCAGAATCCTTCACTGCAACCATTCTCTTAGATCTCATTGGCCAGATCTACATCAATCACTGGCAACGTGAACTGGAACCTCAGCCAATGGCTGCAGCAGTTATGACTCATTTCTAAGATTAGGCACATTGTCACCTGAACAAAAACAGGATTTACTTAAATTGGAGGAAGGAGAGAATGTGCTCCAGTGGAGTCAGTCACCCAGTGGAGTCAGTCACAAAAGGAACCGTCTCTGTCAGGGTGCTGGTTTTCTGCCAGTACCTTTCATTACTTCCTTTCATCCCACATCTGTGGGCTCAGCAACTGTGTGGATTCTGGTTTGTGGAATTTGACACATATGCTTTCTCTGCCAGCCTTGAATCTCACAGGTCACATCTCCCATCCTAACCTACTTTTCTACTTATCTTGGCACTGTCTGTATTTTGCCTTGTGTAATTTGGAACTGCCCTGGATATAGTCTTTGCTCATATACCCTCAGCATTAGATGTGGGAAGGAGGCATGGGGCACTGTGCCTTGTACCCAGTTCAGCCCAAAGAGACCATCAATGAGCTTCCTGGTTCCTACCCTTCCCAAGACAAGGGCATCAGCCAGTTACTCCCAACAGTAGGGTCACCCTTCTCAGAGAACTATTGGAATTACTCATGTTTCTTAGTTGTTAAGCAAACCATAGAGCAGGAAACATGTTCATTCCTCCATCCCAAGGTTTGTTAATCTAGAGTAGACTCAGTCTTCTTCTGAGCTTATAATTCATATTATTGGCTGGATTCTTCTGGTGAGATGGTCACAGGTGTTCATTGTGGAATCTGTGATAGCACTCCTGATCCATGGTCTGTATTCCCAGCTTGTTTCTGCTTCACCACAGGTCATGGTGGTAGTTGTGCAGTGACCATAACCAGTTATCAGCCTTTACCTCTCCAGCATCTGAACTGACAGATGAACAAATTAACAACTAAGAGAGAAATAAATTATCCCACAAGCTTCTTGTTTCCCTGAGCAACCTACCAGTTGGGGAAGATTGTATGGTCATAAAGTGGGAGATTCTAATGCCCACTTTTCTGAGTACTCATAAAATATTTTATTACAAAGGGATCTCTCGTACTTGAGTGTTAGATGTTGGTTTGTGGGCTGATTAACAAGTTTAGTTTAAAACTACTATGTAGGCAAAGGCATCACTGTCGTATTCTGTTGTGTGGATTCAAATACTGATCTGTGGTATGGCAAAGTGATGGTATAGTTGTCGATATACTATACTATGAAGGGTGGTTAGGGCTGGTGAAGTACTGGTTATGGATTTAGGTTCAGATCCCAGTTAAATGCTCGTATCCCCTCAGCATTAGGTGTGGGCAGCAGGCATGGGGCACTGTGCCTTAGTATCCAGCTCAGCCCAGAGATGCTGTCGATGAGTGTTCCAGCCTTTCCAAGACAAGGGCATCAGCTCCTTAGTGTCTCAGAGCTTGACTTAACCTATGTGTAAAATGAGAGTAGCTTTCTAATAGGTTTGGTGACTGGATAAAACAACTTACTTAAAGCACTGCAGGAAAAAAAAAAAAAAAGCATCCCTCATAGTCAACAGGGTGAGCTACTGTTCATATAGTATTATTCCCAATAATTACCTCTCTTCCTCCTAGAAATATCAGGCATGACAATACAGACAGCAGGTATCTACTGCCACCCAACTCCCCACATGGAGAGACAACACAAAGGGCAGACTCTGTAATCGATGGCATGGTGAAGTATTTAGGAGATAACAACCTCTCAGTTAAGGTTGTTATTTCCTGTCTTTGTTTCTCTTCATGGGTCCACTCTGGATTTTTCTTACGATAAAGAGTCCCTCTACCTTTATGTACACCCTACACCTTCTAGCTCCTAAGGTTTATGCTACATCACTTTCCACCAATATAGGGACTGTCCGTGCATCATGGTTACAAATTCCCAGAAAAGGAGTCTGATTGGCTTAGTTTGGATCAGTTGTTCACTCTCCGCCAGTTGGATCTGTCCAGGGAAGTGGTATGAATAAACATAGTTGGCCAGGACCAGCTTTTGAGGGAAGACTTCATTATTGGGGACAAGGAACCATTGCTAGCTGAGTAAATAATACCAAAGATGCAGGGCGCAGTGGCTCACACCTATCATTCCAGCACTTTGGGAGGCCAAGGTGGGCAGATCACCTGAGGTCAGGAGTTCGAGACCAGCCTGGCCAACATGGTGAAACCCCATGTCTACTAAAAATACAAAAATTAGTTGGGCATGGTGCCAGGTGCCTGTAATCCATGCAACTGGGGAGGATGAGGCAGGAGAACGGCTTGACCTCGGGAGGCAAAGGCTGCAGTAAGCATAGATGCCACCACTGCACTCTAACCTGGGTGTCAGAGGGAGACTTGGTTTCAAAAATACAAATAAAAAGCACCAAAGATTATCTGCTATGCTCTCGAAACATGGGTATCAGAGCTTGAACAAAGGATCCTGGAAAATACATGTGCTACCACCAACTGCTAGCTCAGTATATCCCAAAATAAAAGACAAAGACCCAACCCTGCATCTCATTCACAGCTTTCAGGCAAATACCAAGTCATTAAAAAAGAGGAAATCACATGGAGAGAAAGTCATTCCCCTTTCCCTTTTCTCTCAATTGTTTTTTTTTTTTGTCAATGAGAAGCTCCCAGTTTAAACTAAAGTATCTTTAACAGAGCTCTAACACTTTCTAAGCTTTCTTTTCAAGGGAAAGGGAGTATGCCTCAGGCTGAGAGCCTACAGCCCCAGAGAGGCTTTTGGACTTTAAAAACATTGTTTGCAAAATATAGTAGTTAAGAATCAGGGGCCTGGAGCTAGGCCTACTGAGATAAAATCTAGACTTTGCAGTTTAGCACTTTGTAGCCTTGTAGAAGTTACTTAAATCCTCTGTATCTCCAGTTCCTCATCTTTGCAGTGGAGATAATCATTGCACCAGTTTCATAAGTTATATGTGTGTGCACGTGCATGTGTCTTTATGTCTTTATTTTAGTATGCAAAAAAAAATTAAAATAATGAATGCATGTGAGGTTGTTAGAAAAGTGGTCTGAAATAGAAAAGGTTCTTAATTAGTGTCGGTTATTAATGGATTTTTTTCATTAACTTTTATATGTGACTATCGATACTCGTTTTCCATTTACAGTGGCAATACAAAATTTCCTTGGCACACATTATATTCTATGTTTCATTTATTGTTCCATTTATTTAAGTTAAAAATGGGTTGCTTTAAAGATAAATATTAGCTTCATAATGTTACAGATTGCCCACAGTTATGACAAGGGTTGTGTTACTGGAATACAAATGACTGATTTTTTTTTTTTTTTTTTTTAAGAAATACTCAAATCATGGCACCCGCCTTGTGAAGGAGGTTTTAGAGCAGATCTGCATTATCAATATTTAATTTGCCAGTTAGAAGCGAGTTTCTCATTTCTGCTAGATATAAGAGTGATCTGAATTGCATAATGCAAATTGCTAATGATCATCTTGGCTTAAACCCATTGCCTTCATCTGGACATCAGATAATGAAACTTCCCCCGACTGCCTTGGAATTGAGCTATCAGAATCAGACATACCTCCCCCCACTGTGTCTCACACTTTCCTGCCGTTTAAAGCCTAACTTTTCATTCCTTAGTGGCTCCCTAGATAGCACAGAAGAAAACGTAAGGTCGTCTTCTCCCCACTCCTTGGTGAGACCTCACAAGATTCATGTGTTCTTCTTGACTGTAATTTTAGGATGGTTCATTGTAGAAATGCCTGCTTCCTTTCAGTGATTTATTCAAGAAATCTTTTTTTAGCACGAACCGTATAGCAATCACTGTGCTAGGCAGTATAGGTATAATAATATACTGAAACTTGCATAGTTCTGACTCTCTTATACCTCACAGGCTGATGGAAAAGACATGCTTTTGTCAAATAACCATTGACAACCATTGGCAAAAAATGTCCAATGTAAAACTGATGAATATAAGAAACAAGAGTTGCTGTGTAAAAGGCTACGAATAGACGAAGCTTACCTGATTGACCTTCCCTTACCAAATGTACTAGATTAACACATACTGTCCCTTCTCTTTATCAAACATATTGGCAGATGTGCACGACATCCTATGCAGTGACTGTTTTGTACGGGTTTACCTTTCCCTTCACCCGTAGCAGTGTCTGCTTGCCAAAAGTCAGTTGTATTTGTTCCCAGGGCTTCTTCTGCCAGCTGCACTTTTTATTGTAATTACATTATTTAGTAAAATGTAAACTGATGAAAAATGAGTGCAGTAAGAAAAAGAGCTGTTTCTATGAAAACTAAGTTAAATGCTTTGGAAATGGTGTATGAAAACAAGATTCAAAAATTATTTTGATTAGCCGTGGGTGTGAGGACTGTAAAATATTAGTGGGGGAAAAAAAAACCCTCAGAAATATGGAAAGATTCTGCAGTCAGATTCTTTTTAGTGAGTCTTGACACTCTCATTCCATTTTAATCAGACCCAGGATTGATACCATAGACCAGGAGTTGGCAAACTTTTTCTGGTAAAAAGCCAGATTGTGAATATTTTGGTATTTGGAAGCCATAGCGTCTCCATTGCAACCACTCAGCACTGCCGTTTTAGCACAAAAGCAGCCATACACAAAATGAATGATTGCAGCTACGTCTCAATAAAACTTTATTTACAAGACCAGCCAGAGGGCCGTAGTTAGCCAACCCCTGCTGGTGACTGAAATGTTAGTGAGGTGCATGTGGGAAGGATAATGAGGGATTTTTATTGGCAGAGAAATCTCTTAAAGAAAAGACTTTAGACTCACATCAAAGATCAACAAAGGCATGCACGTTCATATATTTTACGTTAAAACAAAAGATTGAAGGAATTTCTGTATCACTTTAAAAGTGATTCTTTGCCTTAAAGGCTTCCAGTTAACTCCCTTCTCCCATTCCCAAATGAAATGGCTTTTAAAGAATAGAATAGCTACAACTAAGGCTTGAAATGCAAAATAAAATTATGCTTATTTTTATGTTCCAATCCTAATGACTCAGAACCCCATCTGTCTAAAATGGAAGAACAAATTTATCCTTTTTTATTGGATCCCCCAGCAAGTAATTTCTGGGACTCCCCAAGGAGGGTGACATTTCCCTGTATACATCCTGGTTCTTGTCCTATGCAAACCGTTGTTCAGCTGTTCGAGAATTTTCCCCTTTCTTAAGAAAAGTCTGATAACTTCTTTCTCAGGTTTGTTCTTTCCTCAGAAGTCTCCCTCTGTAAGCATGAATACCATTCTTTGCGTTAACATTCCAAATGATCAGCTAAAGCCAGGTTTTAGTGATTAGCTCAGGGGTTAGCAGAAATCCTGGTAGGTGGTGACTTGTGGAGAGGACCCTCAGAGTGCACGCCTGCAATCTTCATGGTTGATGAGATTGTGTGTGTGTGTGTGTGTGTGTGTGTGTGTGTGTGTAGGAAAAAATACTGGCAGATGTTTGCTTGCTTTAACGAATGGTCCCACCTTTGTGATTTTCTCCAAATAAAGGGAGTTTGCCCCAAAGTAATTAATTCTCTACTTCTAGAAACTGCAGGAACTCAGGCAAATAATCCCTAAGGGAAGTTTCTCTACTAAAATAAGAAATTCATAAATACGTGTAAAATGTGTTTAAAATGTTGGCTTCACAAGACCTGTTCCATACAGAGCTCTTGTGTTCTCCAGTCTTCGCAAGAACATTAATTGATGAACACAAGGAAATCAACTTCCGGATCGATTCTGTTCAAGAAATCAGCCAACCACTCACAGTTTAATTTCTCCAACCTCATTGTGAAACATGATTAAATAAAGAAGTGTGCATGTATCTACCTTCCTTCATTTTTGATGCCGAATCTTATAATTCACATACATGTTAATTAATTCTATCTTGGAATCTCCCCAGGCATTTAAACACTTTATTTGGAGAAGACTCAAAAGTGATCACATTTAGGATATTTGGCCTAATAGTCATTCTTCCTTTGCCTTGCTTTAATTTAGCCCATTATCCCCAGTCATCATGCCCCTTTCCAGAGCAAATCTATTCCCATTTCTTGTTTTGTCTTTAAATCTATATCAAACAGTTCCAAGCAAATCACTAATAATGCTGACATTTTAATTTGTTATAGCCACTCTTCATTTCTATGACTGATACCTCAGCAAGGACTTGTCTTCCTGCTCTGTTCCTTTGAGATCTAAATACCATTCCAAGAGGAAAAAAAAAAGTACTTGATAGGGAAGGGAAATAGGGCAGGAAGCAAATAAATAGGGCATCTCTAGTTTCTTCTAGTTGGAAGTAGAAAGAGGCAAGTTTGAGTGTGGATGAGTAAGGAGGAGGAAACTCTTCCTTCCTGATGATGCAGACAAACCCGAGAAGATCCTAAGAAAAATGTTGTTGAGATAGCAAAGGCTTCTGTCCTCCTTCCTGGCTATAGAGAAACCCTATTTAGCCTGTGCTTCTATGTGGATGAATTGTGGGCATAGCAAGCACATGCTTCCTTTTTGTCTGCAGCCAACAAATATTTCTACCTAAGGTAGTTAGTACTTCGTTATCTGTTTGGGTTTAAATTTCCTCTTTCATGTGTGCAGTCTTGGAGGGATGGTAAATGAAGACACTCTTCCCTAGTCATCAGATGTAGATATGGCCAAGGCAGGACAATTGGCATCTTTCTCCTGAGACTCTGAATACAATAATGCAAAATACAGTGAAAAAAACAAGCATGATTTAAAACCTGGAGCTGATTCATTTCGGTGGTGATACCCTGGTAACATTGAGTGAAGAGATAGTTCCCAGGACTAGACCTCAGATTCACCCTGATTCCTGCCTTTTTATTTAAGCCTGGTTATTCATCTATCCATCCCTTAAGCTACCTCATCTCATTCAAATGATTACTTTTTTTTTTTTTGCTGAAGTTAGTCAGACCTATTCCTTTTTTCCTGTGATCAAAGAATCCCTACTGACACACTGGGGAAATATGCTAAACTCGAACTGCAGAGCCAAGAGTTTGGTTAAAGGTTTGCTAAAAGCCAAGTCTTCGTCATACCCTGCATTGCTTCCCTGATGCCTCTGTGGATTGGCGCTGACTTTATGTATTGGCAGCTAAGAGAAAGGAGTTGTTGGTTTAGGACACACGTAGGGCTAGGTGCTTACCTACGTTTGTACATCTTCTTGGGCCAGTTCTGAGTCATCGAGAGCAGGGAGGCAGAGGAGGAGGGGTCTGTGTTTCAGGGTCTTTGGAGTCCTTCTCTTCCCTGTAGGAGTAAGATATCCTCTCAGACCGCAGGGGACCACCCGGTTGCCCACAGATAAAGGATCTGTATCAGTATCAAACAGATATCCAATATGACTAGTGTTTTTTTGTTTTGTTTTGTTTTTTGTTTTTGTTTTTGTTTTTGTTTTGTTTTGTTTTGTTTTGTTTGATTTGGAGTCCAGGCTGGAGTGCAGTAGCATGATCTCAGCTCACTGCAACCTCTGCCTCCCAGATGCAAGTGTTTCTCCTGCCTCAGCCTCCTGAGTAGCTGGGATTACAGGTGCCCACTACCATGCCCAGCTAATTTTTGTATTTTTACTAGAGCTGGGGTTTCGCCATGTTGCCCAACCTGGTCTTGAACTCCTCACCTCAGGTGATCTTCCCACCTCAGCCTCCCAAAGCACTGGGATTACAGACATAAGCCACCACATCTGGCTGGGTGGTGGTCTTCTAAGAAGAGGAGATTAGAATGTAGACATGTGCAAAGGGCAAACCACGCGACCCGCAGGGAGATGACCACCTATAAGCCAAAGCGGGATGGCCTGAGAAGAAGCCAACCCTCCTGACATGCGAGTCTCAGACTTCTGGCTTCCAGCACTTTGGGAAAATAAATTTCTTTTGTTTCACTTCCCTGGTCCACGGTACTTTGTTATGAGAGCCCAGCAAACACACATGTAGGTCTGATGAGGATCGAATAGGTTGCTGTTAAAATGCAAAGCAAATGAACAACCAACTAACCGAAAGCCCCTAAAACATTGCAGTTCATTCTGATGTGTATTGGTACCTCTGATTTAATTACATGTTCTGAACCTTATTGCCCTCTTGAAATGCAGTTTTAATCCAAGTATGGTATGATGGTCCTCGTGTGTGTGCATTTTCTTGTTTACTTAAGAAATACTGGACTCCGTTGGGGTACAGGGATGATATTCTTGGCTCCTTGTGTATCACCATCACATACAACAAATCAGATGGATGCAGCAATCTTCTGTTGGTCAATATGGACAGAGAAAGGAACAGATGAATGTGTGTCTCACAGCGTGTTACTTGGTTTTGTCTCTGGAGTTTACGGCCTCCTGTGAGACCAATTCTCTATGGAGATTCATTTGTAACCTTACCTCAATGAGCAAGCGACTGGTGTTTGGAAGAATGCCTTCTAATATTTCATGGTTTAGTACCCCTAGCTTACTTAGAAATTCTGCTTCTATCCAGCTTTCTTGCACCAGAGGTAGAAGGGGCTTGTGAGGTCCTTTTAGAGATGGTCTGATGGAGTCAGATAATCTGCTTTCTTCACATGCAGGTCTTGCCTTGAGTGCCACTTTTCCCACTCCTATCTAGCATCATCTTTGTGCACCGTGCCTAGTTGCCTGTCTACACGCTTCATCATTTTTCAGGGGTTTCCTGAAGCTGCTTCTTCAGCAAAGCTTCCATCGAAGATACGGACCCCTTTTTAAACCATTTTTTTAATTGACAAATAAAAATTGTGTATCATTATTGTACGCAACATGATGTTTTAATATGTGTACGTTGTGGAATGACTACATTGAGCTAATTAGCATTGTGTGACCTCGCATATTTATCTTATTTTTAGAGTGAAATAGTTAAAATTTGCTCTTAGCAGTTTTGGGGAATTCAGTATGCTGCGATTACCTGTAGCCAGGATGTTGCACAGTAGATCTTATGAACTTACTCCTGTGTCATTGAAAGTTTGTGTTATTTTACCAACCTTTCCCAAATCCTCCAGCCTCCCAGCCTCTGGTAATCACCATTCTACTCTTGCTTTTATGAGTTTAATTTTTTCAGACTCTATGTATAAGTGAGCTCATGGGGTGCATGTCTTTCTGTGTAAGGCCATGACCCTTCTGTGGTTTTTTTTTTTTTTTTCTTACAGTAAGCTGTGTAAAATTCTATACCCAGAGAATAATGAATTAATAACAAAAAATATGGACCAGTTGAAATGCTTGAAGTCATTCCAAGGGCGAAAACAGTTTTACACACATCTAAACCACTTCAGACGGTTTGGTAGTATTTGCTTGAGAACCTGAAAGCCTGTAGTCCCTGGGTACAAACAGATGCTAAGCATTTCACATATTAGTCCATAGATTCTCTTTTGCATTTACGGAAAAACAAAGGGAGGTTAAGTGTTACAACCATAGCTAATTGTGGAGCCGGGAATTGAACCCAGGTTTATATTCACTTGTTTTGACAAATATCGTACACTACCTCGGTGTCTGCTGGAATTGCCTTATCTCGAGGTAAGAATGCACTTGCTTTGAAGAAAGGAGTTAAAATGATCTTTTTTGTGAGGCTAAGATATGAGAGAGAGATGGTGTTTCATTGCTTTGGACTTTGGGGTTAGACCTAGCCTTGAGGCTTAATCTTTGCAGGATCCAACTATGACATCTGGAAAATGCATTCCCTGGTTAGTCAGATATTTAAATAGCTATTTAAATATTTAAGAGTGGAGTATTTTATGTATAAAGTTTTAGGTGCTACCAGTTAAATTCTTTAATGTCTACCTTCTTGACCCTGACTCATAAAGCAGGGGATATTTTTGTTAAATCTATAGGAGAAATTTCCAGAACTATAGTAGCAATCATAGAACTCTATGTGTTCAAGGCCGTGCGTGATGACTCAAGCCTATAATCCCAGCATTTCGGGAGGCCAAGGCAGGTGGATCACCTGAGGTCGGGAGTTAAAGACCAGCCTGACCAACATGGTGAAACCCCATCTCTAAAAATAAAAAAAATAAAACAAATCTGTATGTTCTAATTTAAGGTCCCTCCAGTCAGGCCTGCAGTCATTGAGTGGATCAGTGGTTGAAATCATTTTTCTTTGCATACTACAGTTTTCCAAGGAGAAAAGGAAAGAAAACCCAAAGGTTTGGTTCAACAAGAGGAACGTTTGATGTCAGCTCTATCTTCCCAGCCAGTGAATGGCAGAATCCCTCTGTTTCTAGCCATTTACTTACATTGAGCTCAGACCATTTATTTTCTAAAAACACATTACTTGTGGTGGTTTGTATATGAAAACTGTGGAATTTTTATTCCAAAGATGCATGGAAATACCTCTTTATGCTTCTAACAAACAGTAAGAGATTACGCACACAGAGCATCTATTGTAAGTAAATAATAAGTTAAACTGAAGGGACGCACACAGAATCTATACCAGGCATATCTGAGGGGGAACTCACATGCCAACCCCAGCCTTCCATGCCTGTAACATGAGCCCTGAGAACTAATCAGGTGATCCTTTGACCAGACCCAGAAGGTGATCTTGAAATAGTTCTTCCAGGCGGCTGAAATGACTAGTTCACAGTTGGTACTCATGTTGAAATCTGTATTAGTTTTATATTGGTGCCCTAACAAATTACCACAAAAATAGTGGTTTGTAGAATCCAAATTTACTATTCTGCTGTTCTTTAGATCAGAATTTCAACATAAATCTTGCCAAAGGGAACCTGAAATGTCGCCAAGGCCGTGTTTCTTTTGGAGGCTCTAGGGGAGAATTTTTTTTTTTTTTTTCTTTTCCTCATTCTGGTTGCTGATAGAATCCATTTCCCTGTAGTGAAAGAACTGAGGTCCCTGTTTTCTTACTGGCTGTGAGCTGAGGGTAATTCCTAGCAACTACAGACTGCTGTGTTTGCGTGTGTGTGTGTGTGTGTGTGTGTGTGTGTGTGTGTATTTAATTCATGGCTCCTTCCTCTGTCTTTAAAGCCAGCCATGGTTTAACAAACCATTCTTGTGGTTTAAGTCTCTCCTGTTTCTTCTTCTGTTGTATCTATTGGACTGCCTTCTCTCCTGCTTTTTAGGATTCATGTGATTACGCTGGGTCCACCCAGATCATCTGGGATAATCTCCCTGTTTTTAAGATCTGTATCATAATTCCATCTGCAAAATCCTGTTTACCATGTAACATAACATACACAGATCTAACAGCCAGCCAAGATCAATGGGTCCAAAACCCTGTCACACTATTTATGTACTGTCTCCACTCTAAATAGACGAATTCTGTGTGTGTGTTCAGGCAGTGCAGACATTTGACTTGTGTTCTGAGATGATCCACTTCTTTTTTCATATAAAATATTCAAAGTCAGGGACCAGAGCATTCAGAACCACCATCCAAGGCAGCCTGTCGTGGGTATTGGCGTAGGACTTACCTCAACCTGCTTGTGAACCTCTTCGTTCACAGCCCCTGCTGGCCTTCATTGCTTCACTGTTTAAGTCCAGCTGTTGCAAAAGAAGTATTGTCGGAATGTCTACCATAAGAGCACTGACTCTTTGATACTATTTTATTATCTACTAGTTCTGTTGATTTCTACTCACCAAGTGTGTCAAGTAAGGTAATGTGAATGTAGAAATGTAAAAATTATTAAAACAAGAAGCATTTCTACTTGCCCCCTAAGCGCTAAGTAAAACGTATGAACGAATGAATGAATGGATGATTCTAAAGACTCTTGGAGATGTCTGTAGCAGATGGTATCAGATCCCTGATGTTTTATTTTGTCACTCCTTTATGTCAAAGACCGCCTATGAAAAATACCCATGAACCTCTTTTTTAAAAATTCTTCAATTTATTTTATTTATTTTTTCATTACCATTTTAAGTTCCAGGGTACATGTGCAGGATATTCAGCTTTCTTACGTAGGTAAGCATGTGCCATGATGGTTTGCTGCACCTGTCAACCCATCACCTAAGTATTAAGCCCAGCATGCATTAGCTGTTTCCCCTAATGCTCTGCCTCCCTCCAGTCTCTCCCGAGAGACCCCAGTATGTGTTGTTTCCCTCTGTGTTTCCATGTGTTCAGTGTTCAGCTCCCACTTATAAGTGAGAACATGCAGTGTTCAGTTTTCTCTTCCTGTGTTAGTTCACTGAGGATAATGGCTTCCAGCTTCATCAGGATCCTTGCAAAGGACGTGATCTTGTGCTTTTATCCAGGACCTCTTCATGAGGGTTGCTTTTCTGGCTATGGGACACATTCCTTTCATGGACTGAGCAAGCAAGATGCATCAGGGAATTAACAGCACTGGAAAAAGCACTCCACTTAGAATAAATGGGAACTTGGTGGCGCATGCCCCAGCCTTCTCACACTCTAGGGTGGGTTAGGCAGCATTGACGTGTGGTCTGCCATTTCCCAGAACTCCTCAATGGGATTAAGCTCCACTTGCTCATAGTGGGCACTTGGTGTTAGCAAAACTTAATTGTCTCCCTTCTTTCCATGTCTCAGGTTCCATTCCCCAATGGTGTTCCCTTACGTCACTCTCAAATATACAATTGGCAGTTAAATTTTACCCCAACTCTGCTTCCAGGGAAATCGAAACTCAAATAGTACATTCACCGTAATGAGAGACACCATAGACTAATAATTCCATGAGGTAAGATTTTCTGATCAGTGGATATTCTCATTATCGTCCTTTGTCATCTTTTAGCCCTTCCCTTCTTTCCCTTGTTTTACACAGTACATCACTGCTAGTGGAGGATGTGAATTCTTTGATTATTGAATGAGGTTGAAAACAACTGAAGCTTGATCGTGCACTCATGGTGCATTTTCCAACAGTTAAAAAAACTTGCACTGGGCTGACTGGGTGATTGGAGCACAGGGTTTTGATGGCACAATGTCTTGCCCGTATGTGAGGACAGAGGTATTTGCTGTAATGAGTACATTCCACTCATTTACGCTTGCCTCAGTGAGCTTTCTCATTTGCAGGTTGCTTTTAACTATATAGATGCTTTCCTGGATAGAGAACATGGAGGCATGATTTTGGAAAGCTCGTCTGCCTCGGATACACCCACACATACACAGATATATGCACATACAGAGTAGTCTGCTGATAACAACTTGGAGATTTAAATATTTTTGGCAATTTTTGTAGTCTTATTTTCGGGAGTTGTGTATTCTTAATCTCGATTGCATGTATGTCTTGACATCTTTATGCCGAAGGCATGTTTTTGTAGATGTCTGAATTAAACATTGAACTCTTTTCAAGATAGCTGAGTTAACGTTTAAGTGGTTTTGATTAACCTGGATTTGCTTATTTGCTTCTAAACATTCTAATGCAGAGCCATCTCCCTTGGCATGAAGTGATCTGGGAGCACAGGTTTTGGAAGAATAATTTTCTAAATAGCTAGGAGCATCCTGCCCAGAACGTTCCCCAAAACTGGCCTCAGACTAAGGAATGGAGGTTTAGCCACCCCCTTCCCTTAGCCATGCAGGTGGCACAGATTGAGAAATTGGAACCTACCTGTACAGACACCAAACTGACCAAGGCTGGCAAAACCAGCACTGACAGGGCTGTGGTTGCTGGATAGGGGAATGGTACATGAGCTAGTAAGCAGCACTCAGCTTGGAATCCGGAAAATCCTTAATGCATGCGGTTTTGCCCAGAGTGGCATGTTGTCAAGTTGTCCTCAGGCTACATTTGCCATTAAGAGAAATGAACTTCAAAAAACAGCATAGCCCCTTCACAAGCCTATCTTTACTCAGAGCCTGAGAAAGGAGGGTCCCATATGGCTTGTCACATTACAACTTCTTGCAAGCCGAGCTTCTCGGCTGCTACCCTGAAGCTTCCATTCCGATTAGTACTGGTTCTTTGGTATCATAGAGGAATGACATTATTGTAAAAGCTTTTATTGAGCGTATACTATATACACCAGTAGGAAAATAGTAATGTCTTGCTGTCAAGGGCTGTACGTTCTATTAGGTGGTGTGAAAAGGTAGATATACGTAATTAACAATGCAAAGAAAAAGAAAACACCGTTTGTTAGGTGTGGAATGAGGTATTAGAAGACCTCAGAGAAGGGTATTGTTACTCCTTCTGGCCTCCTAGCTGCAGCATAAAGGATATATATGTGTTACATACATATTATATTGTGTATATCTGCTAATTCTTAGATTATTGACTAGGTTTGAAGGCAACTGCAACTTGATCATGCATTTATGTTGTGTTTCCCCACAGCTGGAAAACTTGGGTTGGGCTGACCCCAACCCAAGTTTGCCCAAATATTATATATGCGTGTACACACACACACACACACTTATGTAAATATGTATATATTTATGTGTGTGTATATGTACATATCTTACATATCTGTGTATATACACAGACGTATATTTATGTATATTTATGTGTGTGTGTATGTATACATATGTGTATACACACATAACCTGGGTAATTGATACATATATTTATTTGCCCAGTTTTAAAATACTACCTGAGTTCTAGGTCCTTACACACAAAAGGTTACTGTTTATTTTAACTTAAATATCACTTAGACTTCTTTTTTTGTTTTTTTGTTTATTTTGTTTTTTTGTTTTTTTTCCTTTTGTTGTTTTGTTGAGACGAAGTTTCACTCTGTCACCCAGGCTGGAGTGCAGTGGTGCAATCTCGGCTCACTGCAACCTCCGCCTCCTGTGCTCAAGTGATTGTCCTGCCTCAGTGTCCAGAGTAGCTGGGATTACAGGTGCACACCACCACACCCAGATAATTTTTGTATTTGTAGTAGAGATAGGGTTTCACCATGTTGACCAGGCTAGTCTCGAACTCCTGACCTCAGGTGATCTACCCGCCTCGGCCTCCCAAAGTGCTGGGATTACAGGTGTGAGCCACTGCGCTCAACCCACTTAGACATCTTAAAGTTCGTATACCCAAGTTCACACTCCTCATCTGCACCCTCCGTATGTACCCCCTCCCATTAATCTGGTCTTCCAGATTAATGTCTCTTTATAATAGCTCCTAATTCAGTTGTTGGGACAAGAAACTCAGCTGTTGCCCTTCACTCCCACATCTTTTTCACCTCTACCCTTTCCTTTAGAGTTATGATTCCTAATATCTCTCAAGTCTGTGAATTCCTCTCCAAAGTCACTCTTGTAAACTCTGTCACAAAGTCATCACGATTTCTTGTCTAGATTATTCCAATAGCATTCTAACTATCTGACCTGTTTGCTAGTCTTGGTCCCTTTTGGGGTAAACATGTATCTTGGGTTACCTGGAACCATCGTAGTTACAACTGTTCTGGTATAATTATTAACATCACTTCCTTCTTTCCCAAGAAAGTCTTAGTTTGGAGAATAAATTATGATCACTCAACCTTCTATTCACTCCTTAGGGCCAGAGTGACCTTTTACAGGCTTAATGAATGCTGCTCTTATTGTTCATTCTTCACCTTCATTACAGTGCTTATCACTTTCCTTGCAAGCACCCACAATCTGTTATTACCTAGTTTGTTTTGTGGTTTACTTGGTTGAGGTTTCTCACTCTCCTGTCTTCCCACTCCCTTTACACTGAATCCCCTTAGGGCCAAGACATTGCTTATTTTACTCACAATTCTACTTTGTACTGCCTATAACATAGTAGAAACTAAATAATAATAATAGCTGTTTGCAACAATAGTGACTATTGTTTTTTACTGTTAATACCATGAAAGAAAGTAGTCTGCACCAACAACGTAACTTGGTGGAAAGATCACCTTTGTTTTAGAAAGCTGCCCTTCAGAATATGTCAGAGGATCTTCTGCTTTTGGCTGGGGCAGAATGACTTGTACCATAAACAACTGTGATACTGGAAAAAATATATGAGGCGTACTTTTCCAGGCAGTGGGTACCAAGCAGCGAGGAGTTGTGATCCTTCACAGAGAATTGGAGACATGTGAGGTGAACCCTCTGTTTACCCAGTTTTATTCCTGGGAAAAAAGTCTCGAACATAGATGCACTGAGATAAAGAACTTAGGAGTTGGGGATAATGAGGTAGCTGGGATTCGTGGAGCCAGCTACTAGAAAGGGCAGATGTGTGTGGGAGGGAGAAGTCTCCATGCCCTGAGTTCTTGGCTGAGACATAAGCCACTTATGTACAGAGTCAGGCTCTGTGAGTCCTCACAGAGGGTTAACTCTGACATGGAGGCCCAGGTAGGGGTGGAAGAGGTTGTAGGCTTTCAGTTGAGACTCCAGAAAGATCAAACTTTAGGAGTAAACTGTGTATCTTAGGGCAAGGGTCAGCAAATTATGCTCTTCAGGCCACATCTGGCTGTGGGCTGTCTTTGAACAGCCTATAATCAATTAAAATTGTTTAAAAATGATTAATAATATGTGGCTGAGGCTGTATTTCACCTGCAAAGCTTAAATTTTTTGCTATCTGGCTCTTTTCAGAAAATGTCAGCCAATCCCTTCCCTGTAGTAAGGGGCATGCCCAGTTACAATAGACAAATCCTAAGAAGACCTTTTCAACAAAGCATAAAAATAAGCTTGACAGGGTCAAGAGCATACATGGGTTAATTGAGTGCTTCCAGAACAAAACTCAACCACTATTTAAAGAGAGACAGTATGATTCAGACCCCCTACAATTCGTTCTGTGTATTGAAATTCACACAATTGAAATAGCCAGTAGCACAATAAAAAGTAAACACTATGGCTGATTGTGGTGGCTCACCCCTGTAATTCCAGCCCTTTGGGAGGTCAAGGTGAGTGGAGCACTTAAGCCCAAGAGTTCAAAACCAGCCTGGGCATCATGGCAAAACCCCTTCTCTATCAAAAAATAAAAAAAATATACACACACGCGCGCACACACACACACACACACACACACACACTAGATGAGCACAGTGGTACGTGCCTTTGGTCTCAGCTACTCAAGAGGTTAGGGCAGGAGGATTGTTTGAGCCCAGGAGGTCTAGGCTGCAGTGAGTTATGATTTTGCTACTGCACTCCAGCCCGGGTGACAGAGTGAGATCTTGTCTCAAAAAAAAAAACAAAACAACAACAACAAAAAACAAAAACAAAAAAATAAATAAATACTAGATGCATAGAATAGAAAAAAAAATGACAAGGTAGAGCACAGTTTGGCAAACCACAGTTTGTGGGACAGCTCCCTGTTTCTGTAACTATTCTTATTTCATTGGAATGTAGTCATTCCTGTTTGGTTCCATTTTGCCTGCGGCTACTTTTGTGCTGCAATGACAGGGTTAGACAGTTTCAACAGAGACCATATGGCCTACAGAGTCTAAAGTATTTGTTTTCTGACTCTTTTAAGGAAATGTTTTGACCACTGATTAGGAGAAAAAATAGTCAGTAGAAAGGGAGTATAAGATGACTCAAATGTTAGGATTAAACTAGACAAGACTTTGAAATAACTGTTAGAAATATTGGAGAGTTTACAGGAAAAGATGAACATGATGAGTTTGCAGATGGGAAGTGTCAGAAATAAAATGAAAACTATAAACAAGAACCAAACTGAGATTCTGTTAGGTTGGTTCAAAAGTAATTGCGGCTTTGCCATTAATTTAATGCCATTAAATTAATGGCATTAAATTAATGGCAAAGCCGCAATTACTTTTGGGTCGGTATAATGGAACTGGGAGTATAGTATCTGAAATGTAAACATCAGGTTGTAAAATGCTGAATAGAGAAATCAGTTACATTGAAGACAGAGCAGAATATAACTGAGAAACAGAAAGAAGAAAAAAATGTTGAAGAAAAGAATTGAACAAAGCCTCAGTGATTTATGGGAACTATTCATTTAAATACATATAATTGGATTTCTGAATGGAGACCAGAGACAGACAATGGGACAAAAATGATTTTGAGGAATAAAAGCTAAAATTTTCCAAATTTGGTAAAATCTCCAGACAGCATGGGAAAAAGAAGTGGTATAAATATAAGAAAAAAAAAATCATACCCAAAGACATTATAAAAGAAACTGCTCAGCTGGGCACAGTGGCTGTAAACTCAGCACTTTGGGAGGCTGAGGTGGGCGGATCACCTGAGGTCAAGAGTTCGAGACCAGCCTGACCAATATGGTGAAACCCCATCTCTACTAAAAATACAAAAATTAGCCAGGCATGGTGGTGGGTACCTGTGTCCCAGCTACTAGAGAGGATTCTGAGACAGGAGAATTGCTTGAACCTAGGATGTGGAGGTTGCAGTGAGCCGAGATCATGCCACTACACTCCAGCCTGGATAACAGGGCCAGACCCTATCTCAAAAAAAAAAAAAAAAAAAAGCTGAAAGCCAAAGATACAAAGATGCTTTTTCTTTTGGAAAAGACACCTGTGTTTATTTATTGTGCAGCATCTGCTGTGTGTAATGAGTATAGGTAACTAACTCCTCTAAAGCCATCCCCCAGTGAGCCAGTGAGACATTGGGAAAACTTCTGGGATTGGAAATGGTGAGATTGGGAAGGAGTAGGAGAGCTCATGGAGAGTAGAATCAAAGGGAAGTCAAGGATCGAGAATTAATGAAAAAGAGAAAAAGGGAGCAAGGATCTCCCCAAAGTGTAAAAGCAGCATACAGCAAATTCGATAGTAGCCAAGATGAGGTTCCGTGTTATTTGAAATGTGCTACTCGTGGGGCTGAGGCTGTGGAGTGGCTCTCACTACAGGCAAATCGGTTTTGTTCTTCTGCATAGGCACAGACTGCAGTGAGGTTGCATCCATAGGGAATCCTCTCCTGGGTACCAACAGCAGAAGTGCTTTGTTGCTCAGCGATGATCAGAAAGTCTTCGCATGCAAGCAGTTACTGGTTTTAGTTAACAGTTATTTATGGAGCACTGACAGGTTGCCCAAAAACACTCAAGGAGAAGAGTTGGGAAGTGGAAAACTTTCAGTTCCTGTGTTGCCTTGGGACAGTGTTTCTTGGCATACGTGATTGGGGGAAAGAAAGATAAAACAGTTGCAAATATTTAAGAATCTGGAGGTTTTACAGAAATAGCCAGATTTTGGGGGGCTTCTCTTTAAAACAATATTTATTTATTTATTTATTTATTTATTTATTTATTTTTTGAGATGGAGCTTCGCTCTTGTTTCCCAGGCTGGAGTGCAATGGCGCGATCTCGGCTCACCACAATCTCCGTCTCCTGGGTTCAGGCAATTCTCCTGCCTCAGCCTCCTGAGTAGCTGGGATTACAGGCATGCGCCACCATGCCCAGCTAATTTTTTGTATTTTTAGTAGAGACGGAGTTTCACCATGTTGACCAGGATGGTCTTGATCTCTTGACCTCGTGATCCACCCGCCTCGGCCTCCCAAAGTGCTTGAGCCACCGCACCTGGCCCTAAAACAATAAATATTGAAAAAATAAAAGCCCAACGTTGGAATGCAACGTTGGGCTTGCATTTCAACATGGAAGCAATTTGTTGTGACTGAATAACCATGGCTTTATTTGAATGAGGCATACTACACTCTGCCACAGACCTCACACTTCCCTGTTAGTCCCCAACACTGACAGCAGGTGTCCGTTGCTATTTATCTTCAAAGTTGGGCTTAATTTTTTTTTTCTTTACAATAGAATTAAGTAGAAATGAATTTTTTTTTTAACCCAAGTCTTTGTCAAAACCAGAAAAATAAAAGATCAAGAAGAGTCCCATGTGTTAGAAAAATGTTAACAAAATAGGATATGCCAGATTACTTTGTGGAAGTGTAAAAAATTTTCATATGCTTAATATAAAAAAGATATGCTATGTACCTTCTCGCTTGACTCAAATGGAACTCCTGTGGGCTATCTGCAGATATTAGGACTTCTTCAAATTGTTGCAGTTGGAATACTTGATTTTTGCACATGAAATTTTTTCCTCTGAATGATATACCATCATGCTAACATGGGTTAGTGATATAAAGTATAAACAATTTGAAATACCCCATTCTCATTTCTCACCAAGATGTTCACTTGTAATATTGTCCGCACAATATGGAATCACCAGTTTAAAGTCCCATTCCAATGTCAGGGTTGATATGCCCACTCATATACCTCTTGTGAGCCCTGGGGATAATGACACAGTTTCTTGTACAATTTCTTGTGTCACCTCTCTGGAGACCAGTGAACAGACTGCTGGTTGTTGTCTTAGTTAAACACTTAACTTTGTCACAGTTTTCTAACATTGCATTTCTGGAACAGCTTGGAAATGTGCAGTGTTATCTGGTATAAGTGGGAGAGGTGGGCACAGGCATCTGTCTGATTTCCTGGAACGGGGTCGTTTAGTTACTGGATAAGACCCCAGAGGTTTTCTTTGCACAGACTTCTCATGATGCCCTTATAATTTTCTGCCCAGAAATCTCTACAAGGCCTGTGGAGTTTTAGCTCTGGGGGATGAGTCCTCCAAGTACTCTGCTTCCCAGCTGCACTCACAACACTCCAATCAGACTAGTCTTCTTTCAGGCAATCCATGAGGGGAAATGTTGGCATTGGTGGGCAGGGTCCTGATAGCCCGATTGTTTCAAAATACGTTGGTGATCTCCGTGTGTAAATAACCAAAGTAAATGCTGTTTTGCAAACTGCAATGAATTTTACGTGATGTATTTTCTTACAAAACTCAAAATGGGAATTTTGGGTTACTGTAAGCGATGAAGCTACTGCATTTATTAGCATCAAGAGCACAGAGTCTCAAAGATGAACTAATCTGTGAATAACTGTGCCATTTGTAACATCATAAACACGGACTAATGGGGATATGGTACAGTGGAATGCTGGTATTTGCAACCTGTCATCATATTAGTACAATGATGAAATTTGCTGCTAAGTTCCTCAGCAGATATTCAGTATCATGTTTGTGCCTTCTTGTTATAATTTGTACCGTATTAGTAGCATCTTACCATATTAGTGACTTTAAAATGTTTTTAAAATTATATCTCTCGGGTTGATGGAAATGGAATGTTGTGAGGTTGTGCAAGTATTAGTCATATTAAAATTGCCCTGTTAGCAGCTTTTCCTTGAACTGATACTTAAATGAGGTTTTAATATAAACAAAATGTACTTCTGAGATGTGTTTCCAGCTACAACCAATTTCTCCCAGTCCATTAGCTACTTTGTATCCCTTTTAAGAAACTTGAGATTGTGCTTTTATTGAGGAGCTAAAGTGTTTGTGCAACTCATTAGGCCAAACAGTGAGAAAGTAAACTCAAGGGCTCTGCTATCTCCTGAGTTACTCTGCGGCCTGGTGAAAGCGCCATTACTTCCATGACCCTTAATTCAGGTGAGCACCTTTTGAGAATTTACTGTCTGTCCCTATCTATACCAGTTGCTCCTTCTTCTCTTTGGCTCATGAGAAAGGCTGGTAAGTCCGCTGTTCCTTCATTTTCATCTTTAGTCTCTGGATTGCAAAAGTTGTTTTCTTGTAGAAGAAGGAGAAGGGAGCACTGAGTAGGCAAACCTCCTGGTGTCCACCATACAGGGTTTTTTCGTGTTAGGAAAGCTCGTTTAGAAACCATCTTAGGAAATGACCTCACCCAGAAATGGTTTGACTTTGTGTAATAGCTTTTTCTCTTGTTCATAATCAACTACATAGACATTCTCTCTCTCTCTGTGTCTGTCTCTGTCTCTCTCTCTCTCTCTCTCTCTCTCTCTCTCTCTCTCTCTCTCTCTTTCTTTCCACAGTCTTACTCTGCCACCCAGGCTGGAATGCAGTGGCACAATCTTGACTCACTGCAACCTCCACCTCCCAGGTTCAAATGATTCTCCTGCCTCAGCTTCCTGAGTAGCTGGGATTACAGGCACCTTTCACCACACCCAGCTAATTTTGGTAATTTTAGCAGAGATGAGGTTTTGCCCATGTTGGCCAGGCTGGTCTCGAAACCCTGGCATCAAGTGATCCATCCACCTCAGCCTCCCAAAGTGCTGAAATTACAGGGATGAGCTGTCACACCCGGCCAAGACCCTATTTTCAAATGAGATCACATTCTGAGGCACTGGGAATTAGTGTTTCAGTGTATCCTTTTTGAAGAGAACATGGCTCAACTCATGACATCCCACAGCCTGTGTGTATCTATCCCATATGGTGTACGTTCTCAATCAGCAGGGGCCATACAGTGTCTGTTGCTGCCTCTAACCACTGACACTCCTAGGTCAGATGGAGGATTATTATCAGACTCACTGACTTCACTTCTTATCTCTGCACCATCGCCTATGGCCAGGGGCTGCCCATGTTCATTGACCAAACCCAGTTTTACTTGCTCATTATGCATCTGGCTCTGCCCCAGCTGGAGCTTGCAAACTGAGGATTGTGCAGGGAAAGTTTTTAAAAGGGAGACCCGTGTGTGTTCCTAAAAGAAGTGGAGGGAGCGTGGCAGGGAAAAGAGCAGGTATAACAACAACAACAACAAAACCCAGAATTCTTCATATGGAGAGTTGTGCGTGAGTGGAACCACAGTTTGCACTGCGTACCTGCATTTTGTCATGCAGCACAAGCCCCCAGGATAGAAGGACACGTTCAGCAACTCCGAGTCCTTCTTTGTCAAGTTCAGGTTGTAAATTCTTGGAGAATTTAGAGGTGGTGTCACATCTGTTTCTCTCCCTCTGTATAAAGAAAAATAAAATGCCGTATTGAATAAGTACCTCATAAAGCCTTTTGCATTATGATGGCGAGACAACCAGAAAGATGAGAGTGAAAAATAAACATTTTCCAGCATGGCAGGAGGGAAGCTATGGAGGGCACTTGAGATGTTTAAGCTCTTGTCTTGATCTAGGTGGTGATTATATAGGATGGGGTGTGTGTGTATGTGTGTGTGTGTGTGTGTGTGTGTGTGTGTTTGCCAAACTGTCCCCTTAAGATTTGTGTGCTTTATGGAAGCATGGTTGCTAGAGACTGGAGGGCAATAATGGGGAGTTATTATTAAGTGGGTATAGAATTCCAGTTTTGCAAGAAATAAAAAAGTTCTGTGGATGGATGGCAGTGATGGTGGCACAGCAATGTGAATACACTTAATGCAGCTGAACTATACATTTAAAATGGTGAAACTGTTAAATTCATGGTATATATGTTTTACCACAGTTTGACAAAAGACAAACATACTTTACTATATCAATATTATTTCTCAGTCAAAAAGTAAAAATAAATACAATAAAATGTCCCATCCCTATTTGTTTTGGGGCATCACGAGAAGGATTGAACTGACCTCCGATTTCATGCAATGTGGACAGGCAATTTTAGGGATCCTGACTGCAATATCTCAGCAGATTGTTGAACACTGGCATAAATAGATTATTTCCTCCAATGCCTTGCCTATCCATTCTGTACCTTCTTCGGCTTCCTAAATCCTAGCAGTGAGTAACCTGTCTTTATCCTGGCAGAACTGCCTTCACTATGATTTCAATGCCAAAGTAATGACTATTTGTACTGAATACATTCAACAGAGCCGCAGTCCCTAGGGAATGTGTGTTTTTCTTTTTCGTGTTTGTTATAAAGTTTGCAGATCAGCATTCCTCTAGTCACTTAAGCTGTCTGGCCTGTTCAGAGATTCTTCAGTGATTTGCTGTCTTGGTACCCTCTTATCCTGGTCAGTGTTCTCCTGGGGTACACTCACAACTTTATTTTTCTTTTTATTTTATTTACTTCTTTATTTTTGAGATGGAGTCTTGCTCTGTCGCCCAGGCTGGAGTGCAGTGGCACAGTCTTAGCTCATTGCAACCTTTGCCTCCCTGGTTTAAGCGATTTTCCTGCCTCAGCCTCCTGTTCGTTGGGATTGCGGGTGTCTGCCACCATGCCTGGCTAATTTCTGTATTTTTAGTAACGACGGTGTTTCACCATATTGGCCAAGCTGGTCTCGAACTCCTGACCTTGTGATCTGCCTGCCTGAGCCTCCCAAAGTGTTCTGGAATTACAAGCGTGAGCCATTGTGCCTGGCCTCAACTTTATTTTTCTAGCTGCATGCAGGAGTTTTGGAATTGGCTGCCATATGAGCCCTGGGTGTTAGGGCATGCTTCCTATCACTGATGATGCTGAATGGTTCAGCCCTCTCCATCTCTCCCTGGTGCGAGCCATCATTGCTCATTGCTATGAAGACCACAACCACCCCTTGACTGGCCTTTATACTCTCGCTGTGCCTCAAGGCCACAATCCATCTTCAGGACCAAGGGAGCCTTTGAGATAAGTCATTCTCTCATCAACCTTCCTTAGCAGGTTCTCATTACTTGTGGAGCAAACCCCAGATTGCACCTTTGATGACTGAGGCTCTGCATAAACTGCTCTTTACCTCACTTCCCATCCTCAGCCCTTGCGAGTTGCTGGCCCTGGCCACAGTGGCCTTATTTTATTTTTAATTTTTTGAGACGGAGTTTTACTCTTTCGCCAGGGCTGGAGTGCAGTGGCATGATCTTGGGTCACTGCAACCTCCATCTCCCTGGTTCAAGGGATTCTCTTGCCTCAGACTCCCGAGTAGCTGAGATGACAGATGCCTGCCACCATGCCCGACCAATTTTTGTTTATTTTTAATAGAGACAGGATTTCACCTTGTTGGCCAGGCTGGTTTTGTATTCCTGACCTCTGCCAGCCTCAGCCTTCCGGAGTGCTGGGGTTACAGGTGTGAGCCACCATGCCTGGCCCACACTGGCCTTACTAAGATGCAGAACATGGTTATAATGTTCATTCTAGTGTCCCTGTTTTTGTATGTATGTCCTAAACCTTAGCTGTGATAACTTGGCCACTCCTCATGGGAAGACAAACGGGAAGATATTCCTGGCTTTAGAAAAATTTACCTCCCAATGCTGGAAAAATAGAAGCACTCATTTCTCACTAGCAATGAGAATGGGAGTAGCAGGAGCTTTTATAGGGAGGACATTATTTATATACTTTTTAATTAATTTCTTCATTGACTCAATACAAATTGATCATTTCACTACACCTGTGTTTTATATCTCAAGTTAGGAGTTGGGTAGTCAAGTGATGGTTTTATTATTGTACATATTTCATAATAATTATATATTTTAAATACTTCATAATGAATAATTGTTTTTTTGTTTTTTTGGTGTGTTTTTTTTTTTTTTTTTTTTTTTTTTTTTTTTTTTTTTAAGACGGAGTTTTGCTCTTGTTACCCAGGCTGGAGTGCAATGGCGCGATCTCGGCTCACCGCAACCTCCGCCTCCTGGGTTCAGGCAATTTTCCTGCCTCAGCCTCCTGAGTAGCTGGGATTACAGGCGCACGCCACCATGCCCAGCTAATTTTTTGTATTTTTAGTAGAGACGGGGTTTCACCATGTTGACCAGGATGATCTCGATCTCTTGACCTCGTGATCAAATTTTTAAAAATTATACTGATGACCTTGGCCTTGGTAACATGGATGACTGGAGCAATAATACCTGCCTGGAGAATCCAATAATAGGATTGCCCTTATTGATGAACTGGTATGTTTAACCATATTCCTGTTGAGGTCAGTCTTTTTAGTGGCATTAAGATTCCTTCCAGGCAGTGGAGTTTGGGATAATATAGTAGAAATTCCTGGAGTTCCTCCGAAAGGAGAAGAATGTGCCTTTGCTCCGGTGGCCAGAGAGATCACAATTGGAAATGAGCAGCCATGTGGTTGAAAGTGAAAATTGCCTGTCCGGTTCATAGTGATGGTAGGTGCTAACCAGTTCTGTTAGCAGGATGCTGGAGAAAGACTCTGGAGATCACTCCTTGGTGTTCAAGTTCCCTGTTACATATCTTGGTAAACTCCAGCCTTCTGGTTGGATATTTTAGCTACTCCAACATTGGAGACTTATGGTTCTGAGTGAATCTGCCTTCTCAGGACTTCTTTTGTACAGAATATAGTGTCAAGTGATACCTGTTAAGTGAAGGTTCCAGGCTTGGCGTGTTGGTTGGTGCCTGTAATCCCAGTACTTTGGAAGGCCAAGGTGGGTGGATCACTTGAGGCTAGAGTTTGAGACCAGCCTGGGCAACATGGCAAAACCCTGTCTCTACCCAAAATACCAAAAATTAGCTGAATGTGGTGGCGTGCACCTGTGTTCCCAGCTACTAAGGAGGCTCAGGTGGGAGGATCACTTGAACCCTGGAGGTGGAGGTTGCAGTGAGCTGAGATTATGCCACTGCACTCCAACCTGGATGGGAGAGTGAGACTCTGTCTCAAATAAACAAACAAACAACCACAACAAAAAACAGGTTTCAGCACTGATTCAGTTGAGTTTATCAACTCGTGTTTCGTTTTTCACATTTAGTTCGATGTTTAGCAACACAACTCTTTAATGAAAACTTACAGACCTTCTCTTATAAAGTTAGATGCTGATTGCTCTTTATAATTAATATATCACAATGGCGTTCAATTTCTGTAGTAGATCAGAAGCCATTGAAACAGATAGGCCACCAGTAGCTTAATCAGTGTAGGTTTCAGACTGTTGCTTTGCAATTGATTAATTATTGTGTTGAGTTGATAACTGATAACTGGATTAATTATTTTAAAATAATTTATCTTGAAGCTTGAGAATAAGAGTTGTAAATGTTTCCAGCAGGAAAGCAGCTCCAGATCTACCAGCCTGCTTGTAAATAGGGGGGAAAAATGGTTTCGAATGGAATATTTGAATATGTTTATTTTGTTATTAAAATGATTGAAAATGGAAGGTTTTGGGGGTAGCAGTAAATAGAAAATGTCATTCTGCTCATTTCAAGGAACAAGGTTTGAGGAATTGATTGAATCATCAATTTGGTTATGAGCAGAATTTCAAATATAGAAATAATTTGCTGACACCCCCCGAGGGGACAGCCCACTGAATGTTCCATTCCGTCTGTTTAACCTCTGGACTCCAGAGTACAGGGATTGTAACACCTCCCACACTTGATTAATGGGAAACAGCTGTCTCCTGCTTGTGACACAGTGATAAAATGTTTCTCCATCTTAGGGTAAATCTCATTCCTTGCAGAGGGACCACATGTTCAAGCAGGTGGGAGAACGAATGGGTGCAAACTCAGGAGAGGCAGGAAGAGCTTAACCAGGAGACTCATTTAGGCTCGCAGAAGCTGGAGATTAAATATAAAAAACAAGAAGTGACAGATACCAGTCCCTTGGTGTATTAGAGGCCATGAAGTCTAGATTGTATATATACCTCACTGTGGATCAAATGTGTTTGTTGGCTTTCTCAGAGCTTGTAAGAGATCTCAGTCTGCTCACTTCGATGCACAAGAAACAACTTACTACATTATTCATTTTTAATCAGTTTAATTTTAAATCCAGATTCTTATCCCTGTCAGGCAAAATGTTCACTTTCAGCTATTTCACTCCTTTCCCTTTTCCTAGAGACCTGCAAGAGCCTGGGAGACGATGGTGCCCAGAAGGCACTGGGCATGGGTCAGTTGTTAGCGGTTGCCATGGTGACATCTGCGATCAGGTGCATGTAGTGCATCTTGGGTTGGTGGCTCACTTGGTCCTCTACCATCCTGAGGAATGGTGACTTTGTGGTGAAGCTGGGAACCCTGCCACTTATCATCCTGCCTATCCAGAGGTACCATGTGGCTGTTTCCTTCTGGGACCCAAAGCTGTTTGCCCCACTCACAGTCTTGATGCCTTGTGACCTCTTAAAGGCCCTATCACTCATGTGATCATCTTTCATTTCACCTACCCTAATCCTTCCCATGAGCTTCTGATCAAACATCTGCAAGGCATGGGCAAATAAATGTGTAGGGCAGACCTGGTATAATGTATTCAAGATATGGAAGGACTGTGGTAAACGAGAGAGCATGATTCAGGTCCAAAGGCATTCAGACACAATTAAATAAAACAGAACACTGTGGTGATCAAATGGACTATATATATGTCTATATGTGTGTGTATATATATACATATATAAATATATATATGAACTAATGTATCTATGAAATACATACACACATGTATGTATGCATATATGTATATATATAAGTATGAACTAAGACATATATGAAATACATACACATGTATATATATTATATATATATGGGAATAGTAAATGAGGAGAGAAGAAAAAAAATGTGGACAAAAAAAGCACATTAATAATTGAACAAATAACCTTGCTATGCTTACCTGTAAGAGGAAAAAAGAAAATGTGAATTTTCATGGACCTAGTAACGTCTTACTTAGAGAAACCCATTTTTTCCTTCAGTTGATTTCGGCAGGCCACTTGTAAGAAATAGAGCTCCGTGCAGCAGCGCCCCAAGAAAAAGGGGAATGTAAAGGTGCTGCATGGTAACTGACTTCAGTGACCATGTGCAAGGGCTGAAGGATTTCAGAGGTGATGATGCATTTCTTCACATTGAGCTTCAAAGACCAGAGGCTGATGGGTCTCCTGTGCTCACTTGCCCTAAGTGAAATGACGTTTCTCCCTAATGTAGAACAGATGACCTGTAACTCTCGTTGCAGAAAATCAGCATTGAATGAATGTAAAATGTACACACAACCATGATACGTTCATACTCCCCCCATCTCTTGTGTCTATCTGTATCTGACGATCTAATCTATTTGTCTTTCTGTCTTGTGTGTCTGTCTATCCATCCATCCATCCATCCATCTGTCCATCCATCTGTCTATCCATCCGTCTTTTCCTCTATCTATATATCTATGTGTCTGTCTGTCTATCTGTCTGCCCACCCATCCCACTAATGTGTCAGTGTTTTGTTTTTTTTTTTTTTTTTTTTTTTTTTTTATGAGACAGAGTTTCGCTCTCGTTACCCAGGCTGGAGTGTAATGGCGCGATCTCGGCTCACCGCAACCTCCGCCTCCTGGGTTCAGGCAATTCTCCTGCCTCAGCCTCCTGAGTAGCTGGGATTACAGGCACGCGCCACCATGCCCAGCTAATTTTTTGTATTTTTAGTGGAGACGGGGTTTCACCATGCTGACCAGGATGGTCTTGATCTCTTGACCTCGTGATCCACCCGCCTCGGCCTCCCGAAGTGCTGGGATTACAAGCTTGAGCCACCGCGCCCGGCCCTGTGTTAGTGTCTTACTCCGAACGGAAATAGTGAAGATAAAGTAAGTTTTGTATTTAACTGTGGAAGTTCTATATGAACACCATATCTAAAGTTGTGTGTGTGTGTGTGAGTGTGTGTGTGTGTATGTATGTGTGTGTGTGTGTGTATACGTTTGTGTATGTACATCTCAATCAAATAAAGAGGCTACAAACATAAATGCCTACAAGGGCCAGGCCTATAAGGAAAATTGGTTATTCTACTTGCCAAATAACATCGGATCCCAGGGAGTGGTGGAGACGAGAGAACTGGAATATGTTTGTCACCTAAAGAGAGCAGCTGCCACTCGGCACTGGCCCATAATTATCCCTACGAAAATGTAGACCTTACCTTGCTGGATCATTCAGTATTTCCAAAAATACATGCAAGTGATTACTTGAAATCTCTTTGATTTTTAAAGATTGGCAAATGATAGATCTTACCTTGCTGGATCATTCGATATTTTCGAAAAATATGTGCAAGTTATTATTTGAAACCTCTTGATTTTTAAAGATTGGCAGTGTTATGTTTCAGAAAGATATCAATATATTGGCTGAATGAAATGCATCGCTGCCATGGGTTTGAACATCTGCGTTACCATTTCACCACCACCGCATTCCGAGTGCCTACATAGAGATGGATACGGAGCACAGGTGTTCAGTAGAATATTTGTGGAATCAATGAATGAACGTATGCCTGCAGATTTTTAAAGAGCGGGGTGCTTAGTCATGTTTCCGTAAATGTTCCTATCAGCAAGGGCACGTTTGGTCCCTTGTACAAATTGAGAATTAGTGGCGATCATGTCTGGAGGTGATCTCTGTCACCAGAAACCATAAGGAAGATGAGTTTTCTGCGTTTTCTTCACTGTAGTGATGAAATGTGTGCAGAACGTCTCCTAAGTAGGAGAAGCAGTCAGTCCTGGTTTGTTCAGGTGGTCCAGGTTTTCGCGTTGAAAATCCTACATCCCAGGAAACCCTTCTTCCCAGTCAAACCAGGATGCTTGCCCGTTCCATTCTCGATCCTCTTTGCTGTGATTCATGGGCTCTAAAATGTAGTAAGCTGACTGGTCACTGTACACGCCTGGGTGAGAATTTTCCAGCTGGGGGCTAAGTAGTTATTTTCTTACCTCTCTGAGACAGCCAGCTCTGAGGCTGTCTCCATTACTGCTTGTTTTACGGCGCGGGTTGGTGGTGGAACTCTCCATCATGCTTGGGCAGTATGCATCTTTATGGGACTACCTATAGTGCAATGTAACAGGTTACTTGCCATCTGTCTCATGTGGCAAATGATTCCACAATTTACCTAATGCTTTTAATTGTTCAGGTGACATTTTGCCGTGGGCAGTTTTAGGTAAAAATTAAAATCAACAAGAGGCTCCGTTAAGCAGTTTTCTCTGCATGCCATGTGAAAATATAACTAATGGTCAAAACTCAAAGCTGAGCAGGAGATCATGTTTTCCCCCTCCCCTTCTGTACATTGCCTGTTTTAATATTAATTTCTTCTTTATCCATATATCAATAATTGAACACTGCATCAATTAATATGCCAGGCAAATTGCATTGCCCATCCTCTCATTCACGATGAATTTCAGTAATGGAGATAATTTTCAAGATAAAATATACAATTTAAAATGGATTAAAAAGAAAAACCAATAAAGGAGAAGTGATTTATAGAAGAACAATCTTTGAGTACTTTCAGGAAATCCTAGCTGTGCATCCATGCCGATGGATTTTGTAAAGAGAGCTTATTGCAATGATCAAGTTTTATGCATGCTGCAACGTTTCCTAGGTCTGCAGTTGCAAAGAAAGAGAGGGAAGAAAGGATGTATACAGACACACACACGCACACACCCCACACACACGTGCACACACACACATACCCACACAGTTTAAAATCTGGTCTTCTAAGGAGGGCACATGTATCATCGCCCTCCTTTGATTAGGAAGCTACAGATGTATTCTAGCAAGTCTACTTGAAGCTTTCCATTTGCTGGGCTGACTTGGTGGGGCTTGGGTTTTTGCTTTTGATTTGCTGAATTGGCACACAGGCTTCTGACGGCCCATCCCCCGGCCCCCCTTCCCCTTCCCCGGTCCACACCCGGGCTGACAGCCCCTGCACAGAGAAGAGGGGCAGGCGACAGCTGCAGCCGTGGGCAGGACTTCAGCCTCTGAGCCCGCAGTGACACCGGGGCGTCGGTAGATGGCTGTAGACAAGTGCGCTGAGCTGTGCGGTGTGAAGAGTAATGAGTCTGGGGAGGCCTTGACCTGCCTGGATGCTGCTTTTATCTGAAGTACATTTAAAGAGATAAAGGGGAAGCCGGGTTGCTGCACATGTTCTTTTCTCTGCGGCTGGAGCTTTACTTTGAGTTTAAAAAAATTCTCAGATGCTGGCCTGCCAGAGTCACGGGCTCTGTGCAGCTGGGCTCGCCTCAAGAGGATCGGCTGCCTTCCTGTAAATTCCACCAGTGGGGACTTCCGTGAATCTCCCACCCGCCATCAGGAAATGGTGTAGTGCCTGTCTGTGTATGATCACACCATCGCTGGTATTATGAATAGTACCAGTATCCTCAGTTTTTATTTTCGCCATTGTGGCTGGCCGCCTAAAGTGTCTGGATTTGCTCATTAAACAGCCAAACCGAGAATTTGTTACCTAAGCAGCCTTGACAGAAGAGAAAAGAAAGGCAAGAGTTAGGAAGGAAAGAGAGAGAGAGAGAAAGAGAGAGAGAGAGACAGAGAGAGAGAGAAAGAGGGAGGGAGGAGGGAGGGGGAGAGAGAGAGAGAGAGAGAGAGACAGAGAGAGAGAGAGAGGCAGCCAGAAGCAAGTCACATCACATACAGTGCCACTGAAGGAATGTTATCCTCATAAACTCATAAACAAGCACACCAAACCTTGTGTAAGGAAAGAAGAGGGTCTCTAAGGACTTGACAGGAAAAGGCAAGATTTTCTACCCACTGGTTTCAGTTTTTCTTCCAGACACTCTTGGTGAAGTAAGGAGACTTCTGTTTGCTGACAGAGCCCTTGATTTCTCTTTCGAGATGATGATGTATTTGTGGGTAGGTAGTGTCTCTTTCGCTCTCTCTTTCTCTCTCTCTGTCTCTCTTTCTCTCTCTCTCTTTCTCTCTGATTACTAAATTGACTTCGGGGATAAAGATTGCAGCCCAGAGTAATGGCATTTTGTGTAAGGTGATTATGCTGTGGCAGAATAATCTTGCACTGCCATAGTGCATGTACTTGCCTTTCCAGTGGGAGTTTAGGCAAGACCTGGTTCATTAGCATTAAGCTGCAATTTGGTTTTCAGTTGCAAAAAGGAAACACACAAAAAATGTGTGTGTATGTGTGTATGGGGATGGGGGTGGGGATGCGTGGTTTTCTGTTTTTTGAAAACATTGGTGGTGGTGAATTCAGAAAAAAGAAACGGTCTAGGAAGTCGGGTTAGACATGAAGCAAATCCTACATCACTTGTAGCTGTGCGGGATTTCATTTAATTACCAAGAATGAACTGCTCTGAGTAGTGGTGGCTTTGTTTATTTGTTTTGTTCTTGTTTCTGTTTGTCGCTCAAAAGTGACTACTTATCTGTCATTTTGGGGTTGAGTGCTGTAGCGGAGAGCAGCATGTTCATTTGCTTTAACCGGATGTATGTCTGTCTGTATGTATGTGAGAGTGTATTTTACAAGGTTGGTCTCGAAAAACATACATTTACATGCACTTATCCTGGCTTACTGATAAATACTGTGTAGTTTTTTTTTGTTTTTTGTTTTTTGTTTTTTGTTTTTTTTTCTGGAGATGGTATTAAAATAAAAGCAATGAAGTGGTAACCTGTAGTTATAAATTACAATATTTAACTGTTGAAACAATAAAAAAATAGTAATCCAGCATGAATGGCTTAGAAAAAATTACTATGTTTGAGGAGACAAATATATATCCTAGTGTAGTTTAGGCAATAAAGAGCGTGTGTAAATTTCTCATGCCAGTAACCAAAGTCCTAGCTCTGTGATTTCAGATTAAGAGCAGGTGTTCCCTGCTTTGCCAAGCGGGGGAGGCGTTTTTGAGGTTCGACTCTACCAGTCTCTTTCATCAACATCATCATCACTGTTGTTTTTCGTTGTTCAGCAGAGTTAGAAAAACCTCTTTTTCTCTCCCGCCCTCCAGTTCCTGCTCTGGTTCAACTCCGATTGGGGAACTCTCTTTGCTGTAAAGGAAGAAGGCCTTTTTGTTGAACTCTTTGTTAATCACGTTGGTTCTTTGACCTCTGCTGGTCTCTAGGTCTGCCCTGTCCCTCAGTGAACCTTGTCATTTACACCCCTGCCCCCTTTCTTTGGGACATTTTCCTTTGTAGCGACTTCAGCTCCATTTCTACGCGGTTTATTTTTGCACAATTTAATACGATGAATTCTGGCAGTTGGAGACAGACTTTCTCTATTATTATTTTGTCTTCATTTCAGGGCAAGTTTCCCCTTCAAGCTTGCGTATCATGAAAGAGGTATTCGGAAATATAAAACCCCTAGTTAAAACTGCATAAACTTAACAGAGTTCTTCTACCTAACACCACTGAATTCTCATACCATTTATTTTTGACATTGTTGGTAGAAGCAGTTACAATTTTGAATGTTTACAAACGCCGATTTTTTAAGCACTAAAAAAAAGTAGTTGCATGGGATTATCGCCTCAATACTTAAGGAAATAATTATGCTAGTATTTCATGGAAAGGAGCCTTTTTGGCTTTTATTTTGTGAGCAGAGTCTGGTTAGTTATAAACTTCAATAATTCCTTTAAGCTGTGGTGAGTTGGTTTCTGGTCACACTCTTTCCCTGAGTGAAGTAGTGTCTGTGATATTATTTATGAAGTTTGTTAGCTCTTACATACGGACACATTGGCAACTCAAAGCAGAGGAAAAGCATTGCATGTCCCAGACTCCATTCCACAATCGAAAAACTTGCTGACCTGTTTCCTACTAATTAATCTTGACTTAAAAGCAGCATCCCTCAATTTCTATGTTGTTCTTTCAGACCAGTGCATTTTAGGGCTACATGTTTTTATTAACATGTTTATCAAATTGAAAAATGGTTACTACCTTGCTCTCCTGTGTTCAAGTATTCTATTTACATCTTTAATTCAGATTTTTTTTTCTGCGTTCAAAAAATGCAGAGACTTTAAATTGGAACAGCTGGATGCAGGCTGTTTAAGGAGATATGAATTAGCAAGCCAGCGTTAACACTGTGAGGTTGGAGAGGTTTTCATTTCTTTTCTTCTTCTTCTTTTTTAATGCAGAGGCTCTGCTCTTGCCTTCTAGTCTGTAAATAAAGATACTCTAAATGTGGTTGATATCTCTGTTTAAGAGCTCATCTTGCTTTAGGAAAATGAGCCTCAGCTACATCGATGTGTGAAAATAGTGTTTGCTACTCTCTCCTGTATATAAAAGTGAAAATGAAGAGACAAGGAGAGACAGTAAAATAGAATCCACATTCAGTTTCCTCATGTCATTGTTTCTTAAATTTGTCAAGTGGTATCTTTATATGCACCTATCTGTGTTAATAGCACACAATTTCAGTAAGTATATTTTTATTAAAATGGAAAACTCCTGCTGGGGGGAGGTGTGGAGTAGATGGTATAGTCTTCCTTCTTCTGTAGACTTACTAAGTCATTTTGGTGTATAAGGATGGTCTCGTGGATTCGAAAGGAAAAGAAACGTTTTGCAATCGTATTAATTAAAAATAGTGTAGCTCCACTAAGCCAATCTGATTAAATAGTTACAGATGCTTAACACGTTCATCATTTAGTATCATCTCAGATTTGTACATTTTTTTCCCTTAAATTTCTTTAAGCAAGTTTTCCTATAGGTAATCAGTTTTGTATTTTTCATTGTATTTCATTTTCCCCAAGTGAGTACAGGTTGCTGTACAGGGGAAAGAAAGTTGAGTACTCTGCAACCATTGGCTGATTTCCTGGCAGTTTTGATTCACTAAACTTGGGTACAGTAGGAGTGGGAAATGACCTTCCCTGTGGACTTCCCGGAAAAATGGGGAAGTTGCTTTTTCCGAGGATGTGAACTGAGCTGGACACCACGTTACACATGCCGTAGGATGAAATAAAACCCTCCTGACCAGCACAACCCCCTGCTCTCCTGTGGTTATTTAATTCCGCCAGGATTAGAGGTTCTTTGGAATACAATTGAGCTGTTTCTTCTAGGGCTGGACAGTAGGTAATTGGTACCTACTCATCTAATTCAGAAATAGGAAATCAATTCCTCTGCCCCTCAAGTCTTGGACCAAATGGTCCCCGCTTAAAGTCACCTACAATAGGTATTCGTTTCTGACTTCAAAACCGTTTCATTTCTCTTCCCTTCTTCAGTTGACTGAAGCGAAGAACTATTTCTATTATTTTTACTTACATTTTTGCATTTGCATTCCAAGTATGCTTCCTCTGTTCTATTACGGGTCGTTAAAATACTGCAGTTTTTATTTTAACTGTTCTTTACTCCAGATTTGGTGTTCCATTTATTCATTAAAAATAAAACTTTTCTTTATCGTTTCACACTTTATCCTCACCTTTTAAAAACATCTTTTTTGGAAATATCCTTTTATAGAAACATACCTGGGTTTAAAATGGGAGAAAAGCAACAAGTCAAGAATTTCTGAGTGATGTCGAAAAGGCGGGGAGAGCGTTACGCCAGGAGGCAGCATCTCCGCTTCTACCAGTGTAGTTCAATCACTTTAAAATAGCAGTAAACGAAAATGCATCAGTTTTTCTTCCAGATCCTGAGAGTCCTGTACCTCTGAGGGTGTCTTACCCTTGGCAGAAGCACTACCACCCCCCCCCCCCCCGCCCCCAGACAGCTGCAGATCTTAGCCTGCTGTAAGCAAACTTGGAAAGTATCCGCCTGTGGCTTATCCCTGCCCTTTCACCCATTCCCCAGTATTTTGGGGGAGCCTCCTCTGAATTCTGCATTTTCTTTCCTGAATGCTAACGCTTTTTCTGGTCTGCACTCTACATTTTAGAGCTTGGTTATTAACTGAGTCTAGCGATGGCCTGATGTATAGATTCCATATAGATCAGAGATTGTGCCAAAATTGGAGATAAAGACTATAGTTGTTTTATTGTCTTGGGTCATGATGCCAATTTAATTTAAGCTTTTTCAGGACAGAAACAAGATCTCCTTTTAGTTTGACATTTTCTTTCCTCCTTTATTTCAAACCATACATGTGCCCTTTGTAGTAAAATTAGTCAATGAGAAAAAAAAAATAAATAGCACCTAAGACATATACTGAAACACTGCTTAAACTCAAAGATATTGAAAGACATCTAAAAGGTATTTTTTTAACATGCACACGCGCACATACGTTTACCTTCTCAATTTGAATACAGCACTGATTACGAGGTTACAAGGTAACCCACTGAGTTCTCAATAGTCTTTGTTGTTGTTTGTTTCTGCTTTCGTGTGTGTTTGTGGAGAGGCAGAAATGCTATCGCGTTAAAATCACGTATCAATTGTAAAACACATCTCCATTTCAGATACATTAAAATCTGAAGAAGGGAAAACGAAACCTCTGAGAGGAAATATTCTTTCACAAAAGGAGATCACACTGCTTGAGAACTTACTGTTTTGTAACCTGCTTTTATCACTTAACATGTTGGGCCATTAAATATGTTTCCACAACAGCTTCTTTAATACTGTATAGACAGTGTTCCCGTGAATGGCGATTCCAGAGCTTATTTAACCGATTATTTGTCAGTTACTTCTTCTTATAAAAATCCTTGCTAGTTCCTGGTATGGTGTGAATGAATGCATTCACTAATCATACATTCATTTGTTCAGTGGGTTGATGACTGACCGAGCATTTAAGGACCTGTGGCCACTGTATGTGATACTGGCACTTGGGGCATTCACAGTTATGTTAAAAATATGTTAAAATCTGTGAAGTGCTGAAAACAGACAATTCCTAGTTAATATTAGTCACCTGGTGATTGCGATTCACAAGTGTGCTAATTATTTTTTTCCTGCTTCAAGCATTCTCTCCCCTTTACCAGATCAGATGTTGGGACATCCACCTTTTCACAGTGAATCTTAATTCTACTTGGATGCACGGGAGGCCTCAATGCTGTCTATTTTTTTGTTTCCAACTTAGTCGACCCATTCGTTGAATGGTTCCTTTTTGTGGGAACCAAAGGGAACATTTTTGTTTCGGAGAGAGAACTTTTCGTTTTTTGTGTGCCGAAGTTTAGAATTTCTGTGTTTCCTATGGCTGTACTGCTTTACAGCAAAATGCCTCAGGAATACAAAGAAGACTTCCTTTCCCCCATTGAATCCTGATTCAGAAATTAATTTCTGTCGGCCTGGCACGCTCATTCAGCACCCATATTGACCACCCTGTATCTTAGTTAGCGGCTGAGGAAGTGGCCCCAGGAGACTCTGATTATGGTGATGAAGGTGTTCTTTATACTCGCCCCTTATCTTTCCTGACTGTAATGTATACTGAGCTTGCCTCTCTTGTCTGTGTCACCAGGAGACAGCTCAGAGCCCTGAATGTTCCCTCTTGGCTCGAATATTCCGGTCTCTATGCTCTTCTTCCGCACCCAGCCCACCTCCTCTTTGGCAGTCTGACAAAGTCACAACCCTAATGTTATTAAAAGAAGTTTTTGGACGTTTGGAAAAGGGCCAGTTTCCCAGCATCTTTAAGTCAGGTACCCATTTATCCAGATACTCTTCGGGTAGAGGAAGGATGGTGGACCCTCATGAACATCTCAACCTTCTGGTTGATTAGAGGGAAGCTGGATGGATTGAAAGTTAATGAATGGGAGCTCATTTGTAACTTACACCTTCCCCCTCCGGCTTAACCACTCATGGCCTCCACTCACAGCAGACTTTCTCTGGCAGAGGGAGTAATAACGCTATTTTACGCTTGAGCACCCAGAAGCCATTGATGTAAACTGATCAGCACGTGTTTTGTGTTTTCCTGAAATTCTGTTTACATGCACATTCCTCTTTGTCTGTAAAGTGATTTGTATCATAAAGCCCCATCCATTTTTTTCCACTTTGTTATAATGCCACTAGACCCATTAGATATTTTTGTGTTTAAAGGTTCTTACAAAAAATAATTGTGTGACTATATAAGACATAAATAATTTTTTAAAGTCAAACCTGATGAGTATTAATAAAAATGATAATGCAGGCTTTATGTTTGTGTTTTAAACATAGTAATTGGTCGACTGCATGTTCTTTAGTGGCAGAGGATCAGAACAAAATGGACTCAATGTGAAATAACCCGTCTGTTCTTCGTTTTACATTTTGAGTGGTGTTTCATTTACCTTTAGAAAATTTCCCAAACCTTCAGACAAATACTTGATCAAATGACTTGGGTTTGAAAGGCATAAGCAAATTAGTTTCTGTGCAAACCTTGTGTCCCCATTCAGAGAAGAACAAATTGAAAAATTGATATTCAATACCAACAAGATAATTTCGGGAAGCAATAGAGCATTGTTTTGACAACTAAGGAACATGAAGCTTTTAGGACAAGTAGAGAGAGCTTTGCACATTGTGCTTTCCATTTATTATTCTAAGACATTGTAGGTGAAAAGAAAATGGGAAGGAAAGGTAGGAAGAGAAAGATTTGAAGATGATTTGGAGACATGCAACGCTATTTCAAGTGGTGCCAGGGACTGGATAGCAGAAACCATTGCTTCCTTTGCATTCTTATATCATCTTCTGCTGATTTTATCATTTGAAGTCAGACTTTCAAATCCTGTGTATTGGGAAACACAGGATTTTTGTTGTTGTTGTTGTTGTTACTTTGACCGGAGACTTCTGCATTTCTTTTGCAGGTTTTAATTTTTTTTTTAATGAGTACATTGTTCAGCTTACTCTGATGTCTTTTTAGTGGTTAGGTGGCTTGGCTAAGATGGCTGATGGTCTGAAATAAGGGCAGACTGCAAAACTGTGTGCGTGTCTGTTGAGAGAGAGAGAGAGAGACTGAGACAGACAGAGGCAAAGAGAGTTTTTCTGCTTACATTTAAATAACTCACTTAAGGATAACATTTGTATTATGTGTTCTCTTTAATCACACAGAATTTTGCCCCCGTTTCTTAATACCTGTAAAACAAATTTTGCTTCTGTAAACATCTATTGTGAACATCAAAGGTAAACATTTATTGTGGGATAACCTTGTGCTCTTACAGAGTGGTCTGCAATTCTATTATTTGCAAATGTGTTTGTATTTTGTTGATGAGATTAGTAATTTGTAATTTTTTTCTAGCTAGAATGTGCACGTGTGTGTGTGTGTGTGTGTGTGATGGAGTATCACTTTGTCACCCAGGCTCTGGCTCAGTGGCGTGATCTCGGCTCTCTGCAATCTCTGCCTCCCGGGTTCAAGCTGTTCTTCTACCTCAGCCTCCTGAGTAGCTGGGATGACAGGCACCTGCCACCATGCCTGACTAATTTTTGTATTTTCAGTAGAGACAGGATTTCGCTATATTGGCCAGGCTGGTCTCCGGCTCCTGACTTCAGGAGATCCACCTGCCTCAGCCTCCCAAAGTGCTGGGATTACAGATGTGAGCCACTGCGGCTGGCTTAGAATGTTCTTTCTTAATAGAACTCGTGGCAAAATGAAAACACGATTAATTTTTTCTGGAATGTGGAGTTCTGTGTCCTCTTTTCCACTTGTTTGTTTCTTCTTTCTCTGAGTTACATTGTAAGCGCTTTCGCACAAAGAAGCGTCTGAGCCTTCTCTATGCTTGGATGTCGTAATGCACACCAGGTGGGAGCTTGGAATGTGTTTACAGTTGGTGATCATGTTTGCAAGATCTCTGTTGATCGCTGGATAAGTAGCATTTCTTTTAAATTGCATTTTAGGTTTTGGGGTACATGTGAAGAACATGCAAGATTGTTGCATAGGTACACACATGGCAGTATGATTTGCTGCCTTCCTCCCCATCACCTATATCTGGCATTTCTCCCCATGCTTTCTCTCCCCAACTCCCCACCCCTCTATTTGCCCCAACAGACCCCAGTGTGTAGTGCTCCCCTCCCTGTGTCCATGTGTTCTCATTGTTCAGCACCCATCTGTGAGTGAGAACATGCGGTGTTTGATTTTCTGCTCTTGTGTCAGTTTGCTGAGAATGATGGTTTCCAGATTCATCCATGTCCCTACAAAGGACATGAACTCATCATTTTTTATGGCTGCACAATATTCCATGCTGTAGATGTGCCCCATTTTCCCTGTCCAGTCTATCATCAATGGGCATTTGGGTTGGTTCCAGGTCTTTGCTTTTGTAAACAGTGCTGCAGTGAGCATTTGTGTGCACGTGTCCTTATAGCAGTTTGTTTGTTTGTTTGTTTTTAAATTCATTTACTTGTTAAGAAAATATGGAGAACATGTAATGCATTAGATATTGTGTGTGCTAAGTTCTGAGGACACAGGAGACATAATATAATCCCAGTCTTCGTATAACTTATATGTAGTAAAGGAGACAGATAAAACACAACAGAACCGCAGAAGAGGTAACAAATGAGCCAAACTGGTTGATGCAAGTATGATAACTAAAACTTAGGGTTTCAGAGCTAAGTGGAGACCCAAAGGGAATATGGAGGCTGACATATCTGAGAAGTCTAAAGATGACAGGCCTTCAGAACCAGGTGGATGCAGGTCATCTCACCATGTCATTGAAACTCTGACTCAGTTTCTCAGGTATGTTTTCCTGTGTGTCCCCCAGCAGGATGGCTGAGGCAGCCAGTAGCAGCTTCAGGCTGACATACCACTGTTATAGCAGCGCCAGTGGGTTGATCACACTCATCCAGGAAGTAGTAGGCTCCAGGAAAATGTTGAGGCCAATTTTGTTGCAGCTGAATTGAGTCCCTTACCTACCCCTGAACCAATCCCTGACACTGAATATCTGATCCTGTGTAAAATACTTGCTGTTTGGATCTAGGAGTAGACTCAGACCCAGTAAAATAGGAACTGAGCTGGGCACACTGGCTCATGACTGTAATCCCTTACTTTGGGAGGCTGAGGCAGGTGGATTACCTGAGGTCAGGAGTTTGAGACCAGTCTGGCCAACATGGTGAAAACCTGTGTCTACTAAAAATACAAAACTTAGTTGGGAGTGATATTACAGATGTGAACCTGTAATCTCAGCTACTTGGGAGGCTGAGGTAGGAGAATCACTTGAACCTGGGAAGCAGAGGTTGCAGTGGGCCAAGATTGCGTCACTGCACTCCAGCCTGGGTGGCAGAACAAGACTCCAACTCAAAAACAAACAAACAAACAAACAGAAAACAGAGACTGAGAATAGGGAAGTGGTGGTCTCCTAGGAAATTTTAAAGAGCTGTTACCAGAAAGCGAAATGAAGCCTGGTTAGGTAAAAACAACAGATGCCTCCTATATGAATGGACACATGTTATCATTTGCAAGGAGATCCAGGACAAAAGCAAAAAGCGTGCATGGGTGGTGACAGAACAGGGAGAGGGGTATTGTGAATGGTGACTTAGAGGCAACTTTTCCAAGAAGGTGTTTTGTCAGCTAGGACCTGAGAGCTAGGAAGCTGCTATGAGGTGGGTGAATGTTAGGGAGGTGTGATGGTGTAAGGAGGACATTGTGTGCATGGAAGTTCCTGAAGGGCAGGCTGGCTCAGCCTCCGATGGGAGGAGCATGGTCAGACAGAGAGAGAGAGAGAGAGAGAGAGATAGTTCTGAGACAGGTGGGAATCAGAGCCTGGTAGTTTATCATTACTTTGCATTTCCCCCAGTATGAAAGACCCCAGCATCTCCCATGCAACACCCTCGTGTTAAAGCATTGGGAGAGAGAAGAACTTTATAGAACGTGGAGAAGAGTAAGAGAGTGAGTGGAATGTTCTTTTCTGTTTTAGTTGAAAAGCATTCGAGAATTGTGGAGTCATTTCTGTCTAGGATTTTAAACACCTCTCCATTTGCCTAAAATAATCAAATTCCATCCAATTAGACGTTGCTACCACTCATAACATGCAAGTCTGCACGTTTACTAAACCCGGGGTCTCTCTGCATTCAGTTTTGATGTATATTTTCAAAGAAACCTGATCCCCAAATCGCCAGGATGATTCCTTTACACATGCTGAGTCAGCAGGAAGCTAGTGCGTATTTACGCAAGGATTCTGATGAAAGGGGAGAAAAAGGAAAATCTAAAAGAAGAAAAATACAAAAATATATGGAAACTCTGAGGTCTCCTGCCGAGCTGGGAAGGAGTTGGGGAGTCCTTGAATAAATCATAGCGGCGCGCACAATGGCGTGCTTTGTCTAGTAAACTGAGCACTTTTGGTTGAGGATCAGAAATACAAAACAGTTTGATAATAGTGAGTGGTGTGAGGAATTTCAAGTGTTTTCAAGGGCGTTTGACTTAAATGAGCTCAGTGATGGAGTACTCAAGTAAAGCCAGTGTTGTTAATGTGCTATATTAAAAGGCTAATCAAAGAGGCGAGTGGTGCAAGTGAGACCAGGAACATAATTAGTTAATGGAAGACTGAAAGTAATATGGAAGGGGCAGAAAATGCTTTGTTGTTGTTTTTAGAACCGCCGCCCAGGCTGGAGTGCAGCGATGCGATCACGGCTGCTCATTGTAACCTCTGCCTCCTGGGTTCAAAGGATTCTCCTCCCTCGGTCTCCCGAGTAGCTGGGATTTCAGGCGAATGCCACCACACTCAGCCAATTTTTTTTTTTTTCTTTAGTATAAATGGGTTTTCATCATGTTGGCCAGGCTGGTCTCCAACTCCTGCCCTTGTGATCCACCTGCCTGAGACTTCCAGAGTTCTGGGATTACAGGCATGAGCCACTTCGTCCAGCTGACCATTGGTCTCTTTGATTGATGACTGCCTCTTTTGGTGGGTTAGTGTCTAAACTATGTCTCTTGTTAAATAGTTTGCAAATCACCCTTGTCTAGTACCTTTCTTGAAAGGTTATGGTAAAAGGCTATATTGTAAAAAAAAAAAAAAAAAAAAATGGTACTTAGAATCAGAGATGGCAGATAGTAAATGTTTAGTAAATTACCTACAACCATCATACTGTTATCATTACAAAAAAACTAAGTACAAACAATTTCTTGTGCATGTGTGTGGATGTAGAATGATGGACGGTAGATATAGGGCAGGAGAGATCACCCTATCTAGCTTCAGTAAGAAATGGCTCAAAAATCAAGGAGTTTCAAGACAGCTATGCCTGGTGTAAACTCATATTGTACCAGGTTCTCCTTGTAGGATCTTTCTCGGGTGTTTTATTTAACCCCTCTTTTAAATGGGGCTAATACCAGAAGGGGAATGGGATGAAATGATAAAACCATTTTCAGTGTCTAACTGAGTGGTTTGCACTGATATGTGAGACTCTGTGGTCTTTTCTTCTCCTATTGCTTGTAAACCAAAAAGTATCTGAGACAAGTCTCAATCACTTTAGGAAGTTTACTTTGCTAGGTTAAGGATACACCCTTGACACAGCCTCAGGAGGTCCTGAGGACACACGCCCAAGGTGGTTGGGGAACAGCTTGCTTTTAGACATTTAAGGAGACATGAGACATCGATCAGTACATGCAAGATTTATACATTGGTTCCTTTTTTTTTTTTTTTTTTCCTTGAGACAGAGTCTCACTCTGTAATCCATGCTTGAGTGCAGTGGTGCAGTCTCAGCTCACTGCGACCTCCACTTCCCAAGGTCAAGCGATTCTCCTGCCTCAGCCTCCCAAGTAGCTGGGATTACAAGTGCCCGCCACCACGCCCAGCTAATTTTTTGTGTTTTTAGTAGAGATGGGGTTTCACCATGTTGGTCAGACTGGTCTTAAACTCGTGACCTTCTGATCTCCCTGCCTCAGGCTTCCAAAGTGCTGGTGTTACAGGTGTGAGCCATCGTACCTGGCCAGATTTACATTGGTTCTATCTGGAAGGGTGGGACACCTCAAGGAGGAGCGTGCTTCCAGGTCATAGACAGATTTAAACATATTCTGATTGGCAAGTGGTTCAAAGAGTTATCAGTAGAAAGGAAATGTGTGGGTTTCAATAAGGGTTTGTGGAGAACTAGGTTTTATGTGGATGCAGCCTCTAAGTAGCAGGTTTTAGAGAGAATAGACTGAAAATGTTTCTTATTAGTCTTAAGGTTTGTGTTGATGCTAATGCTGGCGAGGCATGTTCAACCCTCACCTCTCACCATGGTCTGAACCAGTCTTGCAGGTTCAATTTTAGATTGCCCTGGCCAGGAAGGAAATCCATTCCGATAGTGGGGGCTGAGGGTAGTCACCTTCAAATTTTATTTTTGGTTTACATACTAAATAAAGCTCTTGGGTGAAGGGAACAGTAAAAATGCTTTAGAGAGGGATGCAGAGAAAACAAGATTGACATTGAAAGGAGTTTTCAAAGGTGTGTGTTAAAGGAATGAATATTCAGTGCCAGTATCAGTGTTGTGATAATCGGTAGAAGAAAATGCTTGTGAAAATTTCTCTTTTTAAAAACAACAGTGATTCTTTCTGAAAATAAAAGTCGTACTTGGACATTATGAAACAGTTGGCTGTATGAAGTAGAATGTGAATCCCCCCAGCCTATTACTCATCACTGTTAATAGTTTTGACATATTTCCTCATCTTTTAAAACATCAATATATTTGAATTTACTCAGATATCCTTTTTCCTCCAAAACAGAATCATACTGTAAACATGTTTTCAGACAAATCATCTCATAAACATTTTCTAATGTTACCAGCGATTTGGGAAAACATGGGTTTTTTCAAAGGTTGTAATTTTTGTTTTTTTTTTTTTAACCGTAGTTTATTTACCCATTTGTCTATTGTTGGATGTCAGGTTTTTCTTGACATAGCCTGTTATAAATATTAATTAAATAAAAAATAACTACTTTTAAAATATACAGAATGGACCAAGGGGGTGAACAGAGGATTCAGAAGGGAAGAAAGATCCAATGGCCATAAATGTAGGACACTGTGTTCATCCTCCCTAATGTCAAATGAATGCAAACTAAAAACGTTTTGTCAAATTGAGAAACGTTTTGCAAAAGGTAATACTATCCTGACTGCTAAACATTTTTAAAAGTTTGTAAGTATGAAGGATTTTTAAAAATGAAAGTGATTGTACTTTGTAGCCTGATCAAGGATTATTGTTTGAGGAAATAGAGATATAGTGAAAAAAAAATGTTATGTACAAAGATATCAGGTACAAAATTACTTACATACAGTGAAACATTTCTCATGTATTTGTACAGATAATAAGAGCCAATATTCTCTGCTGTGGTATTTTTGAGGCACTAAATGATGCCTGCAGTTGGTTGCTCAGTGTTAAGATAGTCACAGCTGTGCATGCAGGCAGAACTGGCCTCTGCAGGACCCATTTTTGTGGCTAGGAATTTATTCTTTCTGCCCCAGCATGGCATTGAGGAAAAGTGAGTGAGGTACCAGTTTTCCTCTAGCTTGGATGAATTTATGATGCACCATTGTGCTTGGAGAAAATGCTATTTCTTGAAAATAAAAGGGAAAACAGGAAAAAACTGTAATACTTACAGGTGATTGCAAGAAAACTCTTGGATTTTGTTCCAGAGTCTTGGTAACAGTAGTTACATAATATAGCAGTGAATGTGTGTGAGAGATTAGAGAATTTTAAAAGGAAGAAACTGAGGTTCTGAAAGAGACGTGGTGTACTAAAGTTTATCCAATCAAAGCATTCACAGAGGGAGCAGATCACATATAGAACAGTGGTGATTTTGGAAAAGATCACATGATAGCTAGGAAGACTATGATGAAAGGTTGCTAGAAGGTTATTCAAAGGTGCATTTTGTGAGGGCAAGATTTTAAGGCTTGTTACGGTAGGCATTCTAGTAGGGCGATTTTAAAAAAATGTATTTGCTTACCACAAAAGGCAAGTACAGGTTCTGCGCTGATGCCTGGCCTGGTCTTCCTTTCCTCTTGATGTTAGAATGTGGCAAATGCTCAGTAATCAGTGAGCTAGGGATTTCCAAGGCTCTCGTCTTTGTCTACGTCCCACATCCAGGGATTGTACAGTTGGCTAACTGCACCAAAGCATGGAGACCAGGTGTCTGCCAAGATTGAAGCTCAGCCTGTCCCCCTCTCACATTAGCCTAGCGCCATATCCATCCTGAGACAAGCGTGCCATCTTCTTTACTCCAGATGTACATAACCTACCAGTGTTTGCACCCATGCCAGGCTGGCCGTGTCCAGAGGAGGGTGCTTTTTCTAACTCGCAACTGAAAATACAGGCAGAAATGGTTCTGCCTGTGCCTACTTCTCTGTTAGAAAGGAAACCCTCCTTTTACTCACACTCACTGGATTCCAGTTAAGCCACTATTTGCACGGGCATTCCCCAAGGAAATTCACGCTGGAGAAGAGAGATGAAAATATCTATCTCAATTCTAACTTTTGTGTAGGAACTCCATTCTCCATATATCCATAGACTATTGGATTCCTTTAGCCTATGTGTGAAGAAGGATCTGACACAAAGCCTAAGTCTTACTGAAAGCCTTAGAATTGTCCTTAGTGAAGTGTTGAATAGTCGCCTTCAAGCATTCACTTTTTTAGATGTCTTTGCAGGATTTAAGGAAAGAATAAAACATGCCAGGATATTTATGAATCATGAGATTTAATAGAGACCAAAGTAGATCTTATTATTGATGTGCTTACTGCTTCATTAAATTCCCCTTAAGGTTTGCGGCTTGGATATGGATCATTTGCAATAATAATTATGCAGTGATCGATTGATTGGGTCTGACATTGCACTTGTCACCTTGAAATGCAAAATCCATCTATTTTCAACAGTGTGAACATTTCTCTCTAATCTTGCACACCAGCATGTGATAGTTTATTTTATGGAGAAAGTACAATTTATAAAGTTTGGAGATTTAACATTAACCTTTTACTAAGAATGAAGTATCACTTGTCATTTTACAAAGAAATGAAAATCATCCAACCAGTAATTTTTTTGAGATTAGAAAACACAGCCTAATTTCAGAAGAATTTTTCAAACCCAAAATGCATGCACTTCAATTGAGCGCCACAAGTATATTGTGAGTATTGGAGTTTACTAAACGTTCACTTGGAGCAAAAATGTTAAATTGTGAGCTTGAGACTAGCTCTGTTCGTGTGTAAAGACACACACACATATCTGTCTGTCTGTTTCCACAATTAACTCCCTAATTCTATCTGTGCCTAAAACAAAAAAACAATGCAAAAACTGTTTTTGAAAAGTGTGCGTGCTTTCCAAGCTGTCGGCCCAATGTATTCCTGAAAGTTACTCTGTTTGAGGATTTAAGTATTTCTTTCCAGGTTGTGATTTTTAAAGAAGGGATAAAAAAACCAATGACCTCATTCTTTTGCATTTGTATCCACTTTGATTTCCAGAACTTTAACTGTCCTGAGTTTATGACATGACCAGTCTCAAGTCAGTATGGCAATGAGTTATCGTTATAGAATTGTCTATTAATGGCAGGCATCATTCCTGATGCTGGAGTAAAACAGCAAATGAAGCTGGCCTGGCCCATTTCCACACAGAACCTACATTCTAGCTAGGAAGCAGAGGGCCATCTTCAGTCCTGCTGAATTTAGAAATGTAATATATTAATTGCTGTGAAAGGACATTCACAATGTATTGCTATGTTAAGCGATGATCGGTGACAAAAGCTGTATCTCGAAAGTATAGATAGAGATCACCTACACACCTAGATGCTAAAGGTGGTTGGTATAAATGATCTTTTTTCACCTTTTTGCAGTTTTTAGGTTTTTTTTTTTGTTATGTATACCTCTTATTTACCTATTAAATACGACTTAAAGAAATGTAAATAATAATGAATATGCCTTATACAGGACAAGCTAACCAGCAAGTCTGGTGGCATCAGAATTTGTTTCGAAAAACCTCTAAGGTACCCAGCAACATGTCAGAAATGACCAGGCTGGTGGCTTAAAGTGACTTTAACTCTAAGCCATGAGAAAGTGCTATTACCTAGTGACACCATTTGCAAAAGAACACACACACAAATGTTTCTGGTGTTTAGCTGAGTCTCTCTTTCAGACATCCAAGGACAGTTGAAATCTTCCAAGCGTCTGTTAGTTTAGACAACTTGCTCCCTATTATTAACAACAAGAGTAGAATGGAATTGAAATTTTGTTTTGTTTTTTTTTCCACATATGTGGAAAATTCTAAAATACGTGAAACTATTCTAAAATAGTTTGTTACAAAAAGCAATCCTGGGGCCAGCCTTGTTTGCTCATGCCTATAATCCCAGCACTTTGGGAAGCCAAGGCGGGTGGATTGCCTGAACTCAAGAGTTTGAGACCAGCCTGGGCAACTCGGTGAAACCTTGTCTCTACCGAAGTACAAAAGATTAGCTGGGTGTGGCTGTGTGCACCTGTAGTCCCAGCTTTTCAGGAGGCTGAGGCAAGAGAATTGCTTGAACCCAGGAGGCAGAGGTTGCAGTGAGCCAAGATTGCCCTCCAGCCTGGGTGACAGAGCAAGACTCTATGTCCAAAAAAAAAAAAAAAAAAAAAAAAAAAAAAGCAATCCTGCAATCTTAAAATGTCAGAATAGTAATTTTAGGAAACATGTACCTATCTGTATTGAAAGTAAGGCCAAGACAAATTATAACAAAAATAGCATTCATGTGTTAAATGTCTTTGCTATTGACTGCTGTCTGGAAATACTGAAGACTGCATTTTTAACCTCTAAATTCTGTCCTTGAGATCCCCTCCCTACGCACACCCATCCAGTGGAATTGAAGATATAAGACAGTCCTATTAGTTGATGTAGGTTTTCTTTTTTTGTTGCCGAACTTTAAGTTCTGGGATACATATGCATAACGTGCATGTTAGTTACATAGGTGTACATGTGCCATGGTGGGGTTTGCTGCATCCATCACCCCATCATCTACATTAGTATTCCTCCTAATGCTATCCCTCCCCTAGCCCCCCAACCCTCGACAGGCCCCATGTGTGATGTACCCCTCCCTGTGTCCATGTGTTCTCACTGTTCAACACCCACTTACGAGTGAGAACATGCGGCGTGTGGTCTTCTGTTCTTATGTCAGTTTGCTAGAATGATGTAGCTTCTCATAAGGGGGACCAGTGTAACTTGGACATCTTCTTAATCAACCTGGTACCTCATCTTCACCCCCATCAGGAGAGTATACCTCTCAGATTAAAATAGACTACTGTCATTCTAAGATGGAGGGAAATTGATTCTGATTCATAGACAAGGAAAGAGAAAGATTTAGGAAAATAATCTATTCAAGATCTTGACTTTGAAAGCAGTGACTTACCTAATGAAAATGTTGGACTTCTGCAGTCAAGTCGGGGCCTCTTGCTATGACATCACCAACTCCTCAGCCTGGGTATTTAAATTAGGACACCAGAAAGACACAGGTTTTCATGCTGGTTGTATATTCGTGGTCAGTGGAGATAAGGACAGTTAACCAAGGAATTCTAACGTTTACTTTCGTCAGCTACTCATCCTTTCTTGAGTATTGCCCTTCCTTATTTTGGTTGTGACTTGTAAAAATAACCAATACAAATAGGCTCAGACAAAATACACTCCTCAAGACAGAACTCACTGGTACAAAACAGAAAAGTCCAAGAGATGGGTCTTAGGTACAGCCCCACCCAGATTTAGAAAATATTCTCAGATGTGTGTGTGTGTGTGTGTGTTTGTGTGCTTATGTGTATGTCTTTACCTTTCTCAGTTCTGCTTCCTTTAATTCAGTCACTGAGAAGCCGTCCTTGGCACCTGCAGCTTTCCACTTAACGTTCTTCTAACTGAGCCCCTCGAGCTGGAGGGGAGCACCTCTGCCACTAGAGCCCGTATGTTGAAGCAGAAGCCTCAGGACTGCCTCTCATTGCTTCAGATTAAAGTATATGCTCATCTATTACACCATCACGTTTGCTTGGCAGTAGTATGTGGAGAGAGGCCAAGTCTAGGTCACGTGACTACTCACGTGAAGGCCAATCCTTAACTTCTCTGGAACCATCTGATCTGATTTTTTTTTTTTAATTGGCTCCACCTATTTCCTTTTTTCTTAACTTTTTATTCCCATAGGTTATGGGGGAACAGATGGCGTTCAGTTACGTGAATAAGTTCTTTAGTGGTGATGTGTGAGATTTTGGTGCCCCCCACCTCACTCAAGCAGTACACATGGTACCTAATTTGTAGTCTTTTTGTTTTGCTTTTGTTTTTGTTTTGAGACATAGGCGGGCTCTGCCACCCAGGCTGGAGTGCAGTGGCAAGACCTTGGCTCACTGCAACCTCTGCCTCCCAGGTTCAAGCAGTTTTCTGCCTCAGCCTCCTGAGTAGCTGACATTACAGGTGCGTGCCACCATGCCTGGCTGACTTTTTTTTTTTTTTTTTTTTTTTTTTTTTTTTGCAATTTTTAGTAGAGATGGGGTTTCACCATCTTGGCCAGGCTGATCTTGAACTCCTGACCTAATGATCCACTCGCCTCTGCCTCCCAAAGTGCCGAGATTACAGGCTTAAGCCACTGCACCTGGCCCCAATTTGTAGACTTTTATCCATCATTCCCCTTCCCCCTTTCCCCTGAGTCCACAAAGTCTACCGTATTATTCTTACACCTTTGTATTATCATAGCTTAGCTCCCACTTATGAGTGAGAATGTACAATGTGTAGTTTCCCATTCCTGAGTTAGTCTCCAGTCCTATCCAGGTTGCTGCAAATGCCATTGACCCATTCCTTTTTATGGCTGAGTAGTATTTCATCTCATTGATATACATGATATATGAGTGGATATATATGTATATCCACTCATTGACTGCTGGGCATTTGGGTTGGAGGAACCATCTGATGTGAGAATCTGAGAAAGGAGGAGATATCTCACTCAGGAGAGGCTTAGGTAGACAATAGATGCTAAGCAAGGATTGTTATAATTGTTCTATGCCTAGTCTTTGTCTGTGCCAATGACGGCTCTCCAATGACAGCTCTATGAAAGTACTTAGTCCAATAGGATTTCTTATAGCACCATGCTCTGGTATTCATGAGACTGAAAGTTCAGGAGTATTTAGTAGGGAAGTTCTCAACAGTTCTTACAGTATAACTCTCTGGCATTCATGGGACTGAAAGTTCTGGAGTATTTAGAAGGAAAGTTGTAAATAGTTCTTACAGCACAACTCTTTGGTATTCACAGGACTGACAGTTCTGGAATATTTAGGACCATTCAATACCCCCACCTCCTGTCTTAAATTTCTCTTTGTCCCTTGGAACACCTTTACTGCCAATCTGCAGCAGCATCATGACCTGTGAAGATGCAGTGCAGTTCGACTCCATTTCTCCTAGGGACACTTTTTATTCTCAGTGATCAGGTACATAATGACTGTGTATCTGTGAATACGTACATGCATGAGTGTGTAAACACCTAGCTGAGTTTTCATCTCTAGAAATCACTGTTACTCATCCTGGTTAGAGAATGTACAGCTTTGTTTAATTAAATGGTAAAGCTAGTTGAGAATTGGCAAATGGAGTCAGATTGAAAAATATTTTACAGCTCTCTGTTCTTCATTTTATATTTCTGGTGATAAACAGAGAAACAAACAAAAAAACACCCTTGGTGATTATAAGTGATGAACTTAAGTCTGTGTGATCCCTTTATAATTCAGTAGATCATTAATTCACCACTACTTGTTGCCTTTTGGCTTAAACGTTTGTGTTTTCTATGTGCTTAGGGATTTTTTTTTTATCTGTCTGTCTCAAAGTCCCGGCATAATAATAATCATTTTGTTTCTTGTGTGATGATTTAATTCAACAAACGTTTATGGAAAACCTTCCATGTGTGAGCTCCATGCTAGGTGCTTGAGATATGAATTCATGACACGTAATCCCTGCTACCAAGAAGCATCAAACTATTAAGGAGAATTAGAGAGTGACACAAGCAGATGCCTTAAAAGGTGTCTGATGAATAGTGTTAAACAAATACACAAGCAAACAAAATAGAGTATTAATTGATTAATGAAGCCAGTGTTTATCCTGCACCTGACACTGTTCTTGGCAGTGGGCATGTAACTAGAAGGGGATGGACAAGTCCCTCATCCCATGAAGCTTGCATTCCCGTGTAAGACAAACAGGCAAAAAAAAAAAAAAAACAAAAAAAAAAAACACCACACCAAATGAATAAATGCATAATTGCAGCCTGTGGTAAGTGCTATGATGTCAGAAAAGAATTCCGTGAGGAAGTCATAGGTAAGCCTATTTTGAAGGTGGGTAGGACCAACTATGCAAAGAGCCAAAATGGAAGAACATTCTAGCGAGGGAGAGCTGGCGGGTAGTGAACCCGTGGGAGATTAGCACACTGTGAGCTGGAGAGCAAGGTGGGAGTCTTTCTTCAGGGATGTGAGTGCCTTCTGGGGGCAGACAGACAGTAGATATTCTCATCCAATGGAGCATATTCTGGGGTGATTATTAGCTCAAACTGGAAGGGGGCCACTCCAGGGTGAAGACTGGACCTCGCCTTAGAATTTCTCGATTCTTGTACAACACTGCTCTCTTTATTCAGCAGGCTTTTGTTGTTGTTGTTTTGTTTGTTTAAAATTTTTTTATTGTACTTGAGGTTCTGCGGTACATGTGCAGATCATGCAGGATTGTTACATAGGTACATACATGGCAATGTGGTTTGCTGCCTCCATCCCGCCGTCACCTATATCTGACATTTCTCCCCGTGTTATCCCTCCTCAACCTCCCTACCCCCTGCTGTCCCTCCCCTAGTCCCCTCCCAACAGACCCCAGTGTATGATGCTCCCCTCCCTGTGTCCGTGGGTTCTCATTGTTCAACAGGAGGCTTTATTATCTTCAACACAGCTTTATGGAGGAATGATTAACAGATAATAAACTGTTCATATGTAAAGTGTACATTTCGATAACTTCTGTGCATACCCAGGCAACCCTGACTGTAAGCAAGGTAGCGAACGTCTCTGTCACCCCACAAGTTTCTTCCTACCTCGCTGACATCCTTTCCAGCTCTTCCCCTTGCACCCTCCCCAAGACAACCACCAATCCACTTTCTATTTCTACATACTAGTTTGCCTTTTCTAGAGTTTTATATAAATGGAATCAAAGAGTAGGTGGAATTACTTTTTATAGCCATTAAGCCTACACAGAATAAAAGTATTAAAATCTTTTTTCCATATGTCTTTTTGTGTCTGAAAAAGATCTAAAACATCTTTAACCATAACCTCCTTGTTTTCTATAGCTGTGGTCTAAAACCTGTGGTGTTTGCTTGATGCTGAAGGATTTTCTGACTTGAAAAAGTAGTTTACCTTTCCTGTTCCTCTCTCCATTATTATTTTGGAAAATGCGGTTGAACTAGGAAAGAAAAAGGGAGATGACAGTGAGTTACAATCGGAGGGGAGGCAGTAGAGAGATGAATCAAGCAAAGATCCCGCTTTATTATTCTGATCCCAGAAGTTAGATATATGGATGACCAATTTTCAGCTAATTAGCATAAAACACAATACATTTCAGGAAAATTGTGCTCGACACAGTTTAATCTCTGATGGTTCAGAACAGCCTCGGGGTCATCATGAGCATCAACTCTGGAATCAGAAGCTCTGGGGAGAAGGATTAATGGGGAACTGGTGTTCTGGGAGCTCAACGTAGGTGCTCACAATCCCACCATTAACAATCAAGAGCTTCTCCCTTTTTGGCCGGGGGAGGTATACTTTGTCCTATGTTTGCTTCTTGAAGAATTTGAAAACATACTCAAGTTGAAAAATAGTGCAATATATGACTTTCAGAGGTTAAACAAGATGAAGTCCAGGTATAAAATTGATTCATCTATTCATTAATCTAGTAAACATTTATGGAACACTTACTGTCTCCAGGATATGTTTCTAGGTATTGAGTGCATGGTGGTGCACAGGATAATTCTATATGTGCCTATAAGTGTTTGTGTTTGCATATAATTCAGTGGATTTGTTAGGCATATGATTAATTAACTGTAAAATATGAAAGTCGACCCTGAGCATAGGAGTTTAAAGTAATGCAGCAATTTTGCAACATCCACCGCAGTTAAAACTGTGCATACTCTTTGATCCTCCGATGGCACTAGTGGAAATTCATCTTGGAGATATATTCACCTCTGTCTGCAAAGATGCATGTATTACAGGCTCATGGAAGGCTTGTTTGTTGGACCTAAATCCCTGTCAAGGATGGACTAGTAAACGAGTCTATATATATATATATATATATATATATATATATATATATATATATGGTTGAATACTATACATCTGTGAAAAGGAGGAGGTTGATTTGTCTGTGCTTTCATTCAACAAGCCCTCAGACGTACGGTAAAGGAGGGAAAAAGCATGAAGTGTAACATTATGTATGTTAGGCTTCCATTTGTCAACGGGATGGAAAAGTGGGCAATATATGTGCAGCTTAGGGAAATACAAGACAGTGCTAACTTTTCAAAAGTTATTGATGAGCAGGGGAGTGAGGACAGAAAAAGCCACCTCTTTGAATTATTTTAAATACTTCCAAGGTGATTGTACTGGATTTTCAGTTTTGGAAAACGAATCTTAAAATTAGACCAGTAGATAAAATAAGTATAAAGGATACCAATAGATTTCCTAACGTTAACCTTGGGACCTCATGTATCATTTGATGCATATGTCTCCGAAGATTGCATCAAATAATACATGAGGTCCCAAGGTTAACATTACATCTGTCCCCCTTCTCCCTTGACCATACCCTGAAACAGAGAGAAAGAAAACCCAATCCCTGCCACCAAACCCTCTCATCAGATTTGACTACTGCCGTGAAATGAATGAGTTCCGGACTGCCTCTCAGAACCTTAAGGCATTTTGGAGCTCAGAAGGAAAGTGAGGCCCCAGGCATGTCCCTAGACATGAAGAAACCCAAACCTTCCAGACATCCCAGCTGGATGTATGGAAGGAAGGCGGTGCATCTTTGGGCCTTTGTGATCCAGATGAGTGACAGAGTAACTCACCTAAAAAGAGAGGGAGGTCTCTGCTGATGGAAGCTACTAATGTGGATGATAGAGTTTTGCATAACCCAGTGATCACAGGCCCAGTTTTAGGGAAAAGGACTCTAAAAACAGAGACAGCCATATAGGTACAGATAGTCCTCCTTTATTTAATTACACCAGTAGCTGCCAGGAGGGAAGGGTCCTTCGGTAGAAAAGAAGAGGGAGTCATTGCACATCTAAAATATCGAGATGAGCCCTTTGAGCAATTTCATTCATTCATTTGCTGAACAAACCTGAACTGACACCTTCTTTGACAGAGCCGTGCCCTGCATGATGCGGTGAAGTGCTAGAATCAAGTCCCTAGCCTTTCTTGAACTTTTAATTTCATGCAGGGAAAAGAGCCCCTTATCAGATAATCTCACAGACAAATATAAAATTATAAACTATGACAGGAATTTTTAAGGGCACTGCAGAGTAAAACGAACAAGGCAGATTATCTCACAGGGCCGGAGGAGTTCTCATTCACCACCTGTCTATTTAGAAGCCTTTTAATACTGATCACTAAGAATCTCAGCTGAGTGTGATGGCTCACGTGTGTAATCTCAGCACATTGGAAGGCTTTGGAAGGAGGATTGTTTGAGGCCAGGAGTGCCAGATCAGCCTGGGCAACATAGTGAGACTGCCCCCCACCCCCAGTCTCTAGACACACACACACACACACACACACACACACACACACACACACACACACACACACAGAGAGAGCTGGGCGTGGCAGCAGCGCTTCTCACGTAGTCCCAGCTACTTAGGGAGACTGAAACAGAAGGATCCCCTGAGCCTAGGAGTTTGAGGCTGCAGTGAACTATGATCATGCCACTGTACTCCAGCTTGGGTAACAGAGTGAGATCCTGCCTCTTAAAAAAAAAAAAAGATCATTCCCACTTTACAGTTGAATACATTGAGGGATTGAAAGCTGCAGTTGCTTGGTCAACACAGCAAATATGAGTGGAGACAAGACTTCAGCAAATTAACACAGGGGGGGCTCAGTCTTAAGGAGAGTCTGAGCACAGTAGTTGCATAGTTGGTTGTTTTTAACTATAAAATCTAAGAACTTCAAGTACCCAGTGGTTAATAGCTGGAAGGGGATCTCTCGGCATGAAGATTAGTGTAGTCACTCTGGTAACGTCTGGAAAATTAACATGGCACATGAAGAAACCTAAACCGTATTCACTGCCCGTAGTTAAATGAGGCAGGAGTCAACAAAATAGAGCCTGGCATTCATAGTCTAAAAACAAGATTTTTGACTTTTGACTTAAAATCGTGTACGTAATATTAACAAGTGATCATGCCGCAGGAGAAAATTCAGTGACTGAAGCCTGAAAGGTCTGTCTATAGTTATTGTAGTATATAACTGGTAAAGGGTATGTGTTCCGCACCCCCAACATGGGGCACCTGTGATACAGAATTAAGATTACACCAGGGCATCCATATTCTCCCTGAAATTGTGTCTCATACAGTTTTTCTGGGAGGAAGTCTTCATTTCTTTGTTGTTATTCTCCTAGAAGGGCATGGGACACACACAAAGGTTAAGAAAAAAACACTGTTTTTGAAAAGCTAAATAACGATGGTTCACTATCTCGAGACATTTGGCAAATCTCATTTTCCTACAGATGTTGTTGGACATAAATTGATGATTTCAAGAAGCAAATAGAATATTCTGCAATGCTCAGTATTAAGGGGTTCATTGTGATCAGATGGGGCTTTGTCTAATTGAAGTATTTGAATTAACTTACACCATAAAAGTGAAAGTGTAAAGCTTTGCTTTTCTTCCAAGCTGATCAATGAAGATTAATATTCTACGGGAACCTGATTTTGCAGATGGAGCCGAGCGGCACTGTTTTCCCTACCATTTTTTTCCTCATAGTAAATAAATCATTTTTATTATACTGTATGAATTTACTTAGCTCTTTTAATAGCCTTTGTAAGAATAATGCTTCCTTTGATTATATTAAATTTTTAAATGTGTGCAGTCTGGAATAAAATTCTGCTGTTGGGGGAAGGGCAGTGAGAAAAGGTAGAGATACTGAATATATCAGCTTTATCAGCTTATTCTCTGTGTTTTAAACCAGTTGGAGCAGTGTCTGAGTATCCTGGGAGTCTTAGGAGTAAAATACTAAGTATTTGCTTGGATTAAAATGGCTCATACCTGTTCCTTGTGTAAGACTTTCCTTCTGGGGAAGATGAGATTAGTCTGAAAGGACCTGGTCTTTATAAAACTATTCTCATTGTTATTTTCTACTTTTTTTTTTTTTTTTTTTTTCTTATCTTCAAGGTTCTGGCCAATCTATTTGATTTTTTTCCTCCCAAAGGAGAGAAGTAAACTTTATAATTCCAGGGCTCACATCCACATGTATAAATTGATCAGCTGAATTGAAAAGCTGCTGACGGGCTGATTTAGCAGGTTCTGCAAGTGATCTCATTCACAATTGATAAGCTGACTTCTCACCCTCAATTCTTGGAGCTTAACCCCTTGAAGGACAGATACCATTTGGCCCATACGAACTGTGCTTTTCATGAGACAAGAAAAGGGAGTGGGGAAGGTAAGTGTGTGTGAGAGAGAGAGAGAAATTGATTTCATTAGAAACAAAAATATCCCACGATCTTATGCATTAGATCAAGTCTTGAAATATTAAAGTTCCTGGTGAGAAAATTCAGAATCACCGAAACTCTCTGTTTTTCCATGTCAGTCATCTTGTACATAGTCGCAAGCCAATTTGTTTTTTTTTTTTTTTTTTTTTTTTGAGACAAGGTCTGTCTCACAGGCTGGAGTGCAGTGATATAATTTTGGCTCACTGCAACTTCCACCTCCTGGGTTCAAGAGATCCTCCAGCCTCAGACTCCTAAGTAGCTGGGACTGCAGGTGCATGCTACCACACCTGGCTAAATTTTTTTGTTTTTTTTTGTAGAGATGGGGTTTCACCATGTTGGATAGGCTGGTTTCAAACTTCTGGCCTCAAGTGGTCGGCCTGCCTCAGCCTGCCAAAGAGCTGGAATTACAGGCACGATCCACGGAGCCCAGCCTAACCAACGAATCCTTTTAAAATACATTGTCCATCAAGTCAGAATCTTTAATAGCTCCTATTCAGAACCTATAACAACTCTACACTGTTTGTGGATAATAAATAATGGCTGAAGCTGAAAATTTAAGGTTGTCTTACATCTAGCCTCAGTATGTAAACTCTGTGTGTATGTGTGTGTGTTGGGGGGAGGGGGGTGTATGTGTCCATCCCCAAATGGGTCAAAGTAAAAAGCTCATGGAACCTTGATTCACAAGACTCAGGTTTGAGCTTCATTTCTGTGATTTGTTACTTGTGTGACAAAGGGCAACTTACTCATCTGTTCGAGGCCTCTATTATTTATATAACAAATACTAGTAATGATAGCGATCATGGGAATGATTGGGATATAATGCTACTTACCGGACTTAACTGATGTTTTCTGGAAAGAATCAAATCAGAGAGCATATCTGCAAGGGCTGGCACCCTCTGAAAAGCACTGCCAGTGTACTTGGTTGTTATTACATGAATTCAGGAGTGAGTCAGACCCATCTAACTGGAGTGAGAGAGAGCTTTGGGAGCTGGCCAGAATGGATAATTAATTTTTTTGATTGCTTCAGGCACATGTTGAACCATGGTCAGTTCAAATTTGAGCTCTCTACAGATATAGACATTTTTAATTGGTCAACTAAATAAATACATAGATACATGAATACATGGAGTTTTCTGAAGAGACCTGGAACCTTGCGTATTCTATGGAGTTGATTTGAATGGAGACGCAAGAGGGCAGCTCTCAGACATTTTGAGTAAGAGTAATGCTCTGTAGTTCTCTTTCTTTTTTGGACTTTGAGGAATTATCATACCCTTTAATGAGAAACACTGTTTTGAAGTCTTTAAACAGTCAGATGCTAAGCAAAAGATAAACGGTTTCCCTTCTTTCTCATCCACTTGACTTCTCCTCCTGCTGGCAATGTACTCCCACTTCCCTTTTGATCTAGATAGGTATTTGGTTGAATCAGATACCATTGCTGATATTCAACCACTTAGATGTATTAAAAAACGTTTTGCAATTACGCAGCTATGTCATCACATGATGAGTGTGTGTAAATGAGTATTATGTTAGCATAGAGTGCCATGGTATACAGTGTCTTCCGGCTCAGTATCCTTCCACCCAAGAAATACATTTTGGAGATCGTTGCATGTCAGCCTGTGGAGATCTGTTTCATTCTTTGCAAGGCTGCATAATCTCCTATGTTATCAATGTCTTCTCTTTTTTTGTTGTTGTATATTTGCTCCCTGGTTGATGATGGGCATTAAAGCTCCCTCCTACTACCAAGTTTCCACAGTTATTAGTAATGACACACTCAGGTCATGCCTTGCAGTGTGTGTGAGTTATTTCCTTTTATAGGATGTATTCCTAGAAGTGGAGTCCTTGAGCTTAAAAAAAATCACTTCTGCCTTTCGCATCATGAGTGCTTAGTGAATTTATAATTATTTGATCAATAATGAATGTGCAGTGAGCTTTATGAGCAAAGAACTCTTATCTCCTACTTGGCAAAATTTTCTCTCACCTCAGACTTGGGCTATTTTAAGTAAAACGAAACCTGAAACTTTTTGAGTTTTTAACTCTCACTTGTCCTTAAGAGAGTTGGTTTTCAGAGGCAGATTGTTCTTTGTGTGGCATTGCTAAGGTTGCAAGTTATAAAATAATAAGGAAAGTGATTGTGTGCACATGAGTGTACTTGTGTCCACATTTTGGGGATTTTATATTCCAGCTGGAATGAATACCTTGGGGAGCTGCCATTTCATTATGGCGGTCCAAGGTCACCTATCTAAGAGTTCTGACTTTCTGTCCCTGGGAAGGAAGTATATGTTCCCTGTACCCTTTAATAAAGGCACAGAAATGCACCATGCAGTCTACATGAAAGCATGAGTGAGTGCTACTCATTTTAAGAAGCACTCAAGCACTGTGAAAATTAGCACTGGAACACGGTTCCAAATGAAAGTGACACCATGAACCTAATGAGAAATTGAGTACCATCTATTTATCTCCTCTAGCCCAAGATCTTTCTCTTCTGTCATTTGAATGGTTCTGGAATGCCTTTCCTTCCTGGGCTGGGCTGTGCCTCACACCTTCTTCCCCTGCTTCACTGGAAATAAGAGCCCTTGTGCCTTTTTTTTCTGTAAAGTCCTGCTAGGTACCTGGCAACTTTTCTTTCTGTTACCTGTGCTTCTCTGTCTTGCTAACTCATTGTCCTTAGTTTCAGGTGTGATAACTCTAGTGGTTCTCATGAAGCTAAATCATAAAGATCTGAGAAGTACACACTATGTGTTACTTGGTTTGTCTTAGAGCAAACCAAAATGTGGAAAATTGTTTGGGTAGGGTAAGGTCCCTTAGCTGTGAAATGACTGCTGGTAGGAAGTGGAGAAGTGACTTGAGGTTTCAAAATAGGGTAACAGTATAATCTTTAGCCCCTTCAGGAAGGCTTCTTCAGCTTCTTCAACTCACTGAGTTTGTGTTTGAAAAGCATTCCAAAGCCTTTGCTTAAAAATCATGTGTTATATAATATTCTTCCAATAAGTTTCCAGGATACATATTCTTGTTAGCATTTAGTGCTACAACTTTTATGAAGAAAACTGGTATTTTTTTTTTTTTTATTAACTGATGAAAAGGGATGTAAGTGAGGGGTAGACACTCCCATGTTAATGAATCTTGATGGTGGCCTCCAGTTACTCATGGAAAAGTGTATTTTTTGATTACTTGCTGTCGGCCAGAAATGTTGCTAGGCATTAAATACACGGAAGTGAATAGGAAATATGAAAGTCCTACCCACGTGGAGCTTATATTCTAATGAAAAATAGAAACTAATTCTATTGCTTTGGTTATCTGTTGCTACATATAACCACCTCACAGTTGCTGTGGGTCAGGAATCCAAAAGCATGTTTGAGTAGTTTTGGCAGGTGTTGATGGGAGCTAAAATTACGTTAAGGCTCTATTGGAGGGGGATCTTCCCGGAGCTCTCTCACCGGGCTGTTAGCAGGCTGGAGATTTGTTGTCCACAGATTTACAGGGAATTGTCTAGAAAGCTGCCTCCAGTACATAGTTCCTCCAGAATAAGCAATTCAAGAGAGAATGAGAGAGGCGGCACTCAACACAGAGAATCGAGTCGCTTTTTTTTTTTTTTTTCCTTTTTTTTTTTTTTTTTTGAGACGGAGTTTCGCTCTTGTTGCCCAGGCTGGAGTGCAATGGCGCGATCTCGGCTCACCGCAACCTCCGCCTCCTGGGTTCAAGCAATTCTCCTGCCTCAGCCTCCTGAGTAGCTGGGATTACAGGCACGCGCCACCACGCCCAGCTGATTTTTGTATTTTTAGTAGAGACAGGGTTTCACCACATTGACCAGGATGGTCTCGATCTCTTGACCTCGTGATCCACCCGCTTCGGCCTCCCAAAGTGCTGGGATTTCAGGCGTGAGCCACCGCGCCCGGCCTTTCGAGTCACTTTTATTACCTGATCTTGAAAGTGACATTCCATCTCTCATGCTGCATTCTTTTTATTCCTATGATTAATTACTCTAGGCTGCCCTGAAGGGGAGGGAGTTACACAAGAGCAGGGATCACCGGGGACTATGTTACAGGCTTTATACCACATTTATTAAATGCCCACCCTGGGGAGCCCTGATGAAAGCATCAGACCACAGTGGTGGGCAAAATAGCCAGTGACACTTATTGGGGACTTAATTTTGTAGCAGCTTTGTATGAAGGCTAAGGATGATGAAAGCTCACCTATATGGAGCACCCATTGTACCAGGCACTGTACTAAGTGGCCCTGTGTCGTTTCTCGTAACAGCCCTCTCTCAGCGGGTACCCGTCAGTACCCATTTTACAGATTAGGAAACTGAGGCACAGACAACAATAGCTTCTGAAATTCTCTTCTCTATGTCATGCACTACATTTTTCTCCCATTCACCAGCTGCATTTTAGGTCTCCATTCATTTTCACCACCTTCCTAAATATACGGAGAGAAAACCCATACAGTAAACCAATCAAATCCTGGCTCTCTGAGCTGTTCTGTCTGTCTCTGAAAGCCTCGGGTAAAGGAAAATTATACTCATGAGCACTTCGTGAGGTGTCATCCAAAGTAGTTTTGAGGCAAAGGTATTATGTTTCATGGCCATGGTTCCCAGTAGGGATGGCAATATTGCAGTCGAATGCACCAACATCCCTGCTCATCCCAAACTCTCCTCTCAAAGCCAGTTTATTGAAATGAGGCCTCACTTCACAGGTAAATAAATAGTCAAGCTCTGGATTTGTTTCTGCTGCAGCTTACTGTATATTTCCATTTAATGAGTCCATTAAACCAAACCTTTTGGAAAAGGAAAAGAAAACCCACAGCAGCTGTCCAGGGCTGCGGGAGTTGGAAAATGCAATTCATGTGACTTGGTGGAACGCCAGTGAAGCTGCCATTAGATTATTCACTCAGTAATACTCCGTTTACTGTTAAGGTAAGTGGAGACGGAGAGGGCTCTGGAGATGCCTGACCTGCATTTGGATGACAGATAATGACCACCTCCTCTGTGCCAGGCACGGTGCTATGCAGAGGCATATAGTCGTGCACACGGGACATAGAGCATTCCCTCAGGAGGTTTGCAGTCTCGTGGGAGTCATCAACACAAGATTTACATGATGTGTCTTGTGTGCTAGGGAGAGGAAGTTTGGGATTCCACTCCCTGTAATACAGGATGATATAACCTTGAGAAGAATCAGGCTGGGGAAGTCCATAGAGAAGGGGTTGTTTTTGCTGAGATCTGTAAGCCAAGAGAGAGTTAGGGAAGTGAAGACAAAAGAGATGACAGTTTGTTAAACGTCAGCTGTAAGTACTCAAAAGCAGCTAGAATCATGAAATACTTGCAGAACCTCAAGTAGTTTGGTGGAGTTGAAGAAAAGACTGGTAAAGTGAGGGCTGAAATGGGAGGGCAGAGAGTTGGTGGGTGGGAAGAGTAGCTAAGTATTTTGGACTTTGTAACAAGTGCATTGACACATTTTAAACCGTAGGGGAAGGCTGATCTTTCAATGTATGAACAGCCCAGATTATAATGTTATTCAATTAGAAAATCGTAAGAGTATTATTGATTCAGTGGTAATGTGTCCACAACCTGAAAATTTTATGTTTTTCTGTAAAGTGTGGGGATGTAAAGAAAAGCAACAGCATGATTATTAAGAACACAGCTTCTGGAATCAGAGATCGTGTAAGTTGGAATTCTAACTTATTCAATTGCTTAATGTGTGAGTTTAGGAAAATCTGTTAATCTGTCAGAATCTGTAGTACCCCATCTGAAAAATGGGAATAATAATTGCTACTGATCTCACAGAGCTTTTGGAAGGATTGTGTTAGGTTTTTACGCTGCATAGCACATTACCACCTGCAGAAGCTTAACATACCACTCTTTTGTTATCTCACAGTTCCTGTGTATCAGAAATTTCGAGATAGCTTAGCTGGGTTCTCTGCTTAGAGTCCACTAGACTGCAGTCAGGATATCAGCCAGGACTAGGTTCTCATTAGACACACCTGGAACAGGATCTGCTTTCAAGCTGCCTCAGGTTGCTGGCAGGATTCATTGTCTTGTAGCTGCAGGATTCATGGCTGCTTTCTTCTGAAAATCCAGAAACTGGGGGGAGTGCAGATAGAGACAGAGAGAGATCTATCAAGAGAGTTGCTATAATCTTATGTAATCACTTAGGTTGATTTCCTGTCTTTGCAATCGTGAATTGTGCTGCATTAAGCATGCACATGTAGGTGTCTTTTTCATGAAACGGCTTACTTTCCTTTGGGTAGATATCCAGTAGTGGGATTGCTGGATCAAATGGTAGATCTATTTTTAGCTCTTTGAGAAATCTGCATACTGTTGCATACTGTTTGCTATAGAGGTTGTGCTAATTTACAGTCCCATCAGCAGAGTCCTGGGTCTCACCACATCCATGCTGACATCTATTGTTTTTTGACTATAACAATGGTCATTCTGACTGGGGTAACCTAGTAGTTCACTGTGGTTTTAATTTGCATTTTCCTATTGATTAGTGATGTTAAACATTTCATGTTTGTTGTCCATTTGTACATCTTTTGAAAAATACCTGTCTAAGTCAGAGACTTAGAAGGAAAGAGCCTAGGAGGAGGAGGGTAAGGGATGAAAAATTACCTATTGGGTATAAGGTATACGATTCAGTTGACAGGTACACTAAAAGCCAAAACTTCACCACTATACAGTTGATTTATGTAACCAAAACCCATTTGTGCCTCTAAAGCTAATGAAATTTGAAAACCTCATGTAATCACATACACATAATCACAGATATCTCGTCACCTCTGTCATATTCCATTGGTTAGAAACAAGTTTTGGGTCCTGCTCACATTCAAGGAGGAATTAGCAAAGGCATGAATGTCAGGATGTGGGGATCATGGTGGGAAGAATCCTCAAGGCTGCACACCGCAAGAATTTGGTAAAATCATACACAGAAGGACAGAAAAGAAGTGTATAGCTTTGTGAAGAATTGCCAAGGCACAGAAAGAAAGAGTGGAAGAATATACCAGATAGAACATAGAGAGAGCTTGTTCACATCTCTTAGCTGCTGTTGTTAACGGTTGTGATATGATTTTAGGAAGATGTGGCAGACTGTTTCTGTGACTTTGGTAGCAAATGTATATTGGATGTACTTGATTCTTCAGTTCTGTCGGCCAGAGGACACTCATGGGGAGAGATCAAGGTTACCTTTCACAGGTGGGGCATTTTGTAACCAAATAAAACCCAGTCAGTGAAAGTAAGCAACATGCAAAATCTAGGCAGGTGTTGCAATGTATGCATGCTCTTGATTTGAGGAAAATCATGCATTTAAGTCGGACTAGAAACTTACACCACACAAATCCCACCCACAAGCAATGCTCTATTACTATATGCAGAAGGCAGTAATTTTTTTGTGTACATGCAAATATGCATGTATGTTTGTGTGTGTGTAATTGACTAGCTATTCTCATGTCTCCCTATGGTGAATGATGTATTGATTCATCAGACTTTTTGGACACCTACTCTGCAGTGAGCATGATGTCAGCCTCTAGGGATAAAGAGTAAAAAGTGCGATAAACGAGCTGCCTTCAGGAAGCTCAAATTATTGTGGCAGTTAGAACAAGTCAGCTGACAACTGACAATTCAAAAATCCATGGGGGAGTTCCATTTTGATGGGACATGTTGAGGGCTGTTCCCATCCTGTCTCTTCGCTTTGATATGTTTTAGGTCATATCAGTCAAAGTGAACTTCAGAGAAAAAAGCAAAACACGAAATCCCAGACATACAGGAGGACATTATGTAATTATAAGAGGGCCAAGTCACCAAAAAGACAAAACAATCCTAAGCAATCTTCATCGTTTATGCACAAACTGTGAAACTTTAAAATAAAGCCCAAACTGATAGCCCTGAAAAGAGAAATAGAGAAATACACAAACATAAGTGAAGTCTCTCTCACTGTTTGGTAGAATTACTATTGAGAAAATTAATGAGGCTATGGAAGTACCCAGCAACACCATCAGCCAGAAAAACATAGTTAAAATGTATAATCATCGAACAACAGCAGGATATCTCTGCTATTCAAGTCCACATGAGATATTCACCAAGATAAACCATGTTCTGTATTATTAAAAAAAAAAAAAGTTGAAAGAATTCACATCATACAGTTGTTTTTCTCTGACAAAATTGAACTAAACTACAAATCAGTGACATAAAATAAACTGGAAAAAATCTTAAAGCACTTGGATATTAAGCAGCGAAGTCTAAATCACCCATAGTTCAAAGAGGAAGTCTCAAGGGGAGTTATAGAACTTAAATGAAAATATGTTTTACAAAACATGTGGTAGGAAACTGAAGCAGTCCTTAGAGGGGAATATATAATGCTAAATGCTTATATTAGAAAATGAGAACATTCTCAAATCAGCAGTGTAAGTGTGTATCATAAACTATTTTTCAAAAAGCAAAGCAAATAACAGATACATGCAAATACAAAGAAAGGAATACTAAATGTAAGATCAAAAATGAATGAATTTGAAAATCAAAGAGCAATCAAACCTAAATCTTGTTTTTTCAAAATATAAATAGAAGTGATGAATCTATTCTTCACTTTGTCAGAAAGACTGAGAAAAAGCAGAGATGACAAAAATGACAAACATCACACAAATTTAAAAGATTATAAGGAAATAATACAAATAATTTATGCACATAGCAATTTACATGAAATAGACTAATTTCTTGAAAACCATTACTAAAACTTATCCAAAACAAACTAAATAAGCTAAATGGTTCAGTATACTTATTTAAAATATCCTGCCAAAATAAACATTTTCGGAGACAAATGGTTTCACTGCTTATTCCACCAAACATTTAAAGTTGGGAAAAAAAAACAAAAACAAAAACTATACACAGTCTTCTTCCAGAAAATAGAAGTGGAAGATATACTTCCTAACTCAATTTATGAGTCTAACATTAATCTGATACCAAAACCAGGCTATATATAAAATTTATATATCTATATATGCATAAATATATATCATGGAACACATAAAATATAGAAAAATAATAACATAGCATGACTGCATACCATTAATCCCAGGAGTGCAAGGCTGGTTTTATGTTGAAAAAAAAAAAATCAATGTAATGTACCATATTAACACAATAAAGAAGAAAACAAACACATGACCCTATGAAATAGTGCTGAGAAGTATTTGAAACCAAGCTCATGTACATTGATAATAAAAACTCTCAACTAACTAGAAATAGAAGGAGTCTTCCTTAATTGGTAGAGGACATCTACCAGCAACTCCATCACTAATAATATAATTACTGGTGAAGAACGGACTGTTTTCTATAGTAGAGTGGGAACAAGGTAGGAGTTCCACTCTCACCACACCTATGCAACACAGTACTGGAAATCTTGCTTACTGCAGTAAGGAAGAAAAAGAATTACAGAGCTTATTGATTGGAAATTAAAATATAAGGGCATCTTTATTCATAGATAAAATAATTGTCTAGTTATAAAATCTCAAGGGACTCTAAAACCTCTTAGGTGAAAAGACAAATAGCAATCATATGTCTATATACTAGGAAAGAACATTTGGAGGCCCAAACTTTAAAACAAACCATTTATAATAGCTCCAAAAAATGAAATACTTAGCTATAAATGAATACAAGCTATAAATGACTAAGAGATCTTTATGCTGAAAACTATAAAATATTTGTGAAATTTTTAAAAAGGAATCTAAATATATACATAGATTCAAAGACTCAACATAGTAGGAGTATTAATTCTATTTAAATTGATATATAGGTTTAACACAATACAAATCAAAATGCTAGCAGGTGTTTTGTAGCTATGAACTTGAAGATTCTAAAAATTATAAAGAAAAATAAAAATCAGACTAATCAAAATAAAAAAGAATAAAATTAGGTGAGTATATCTAATTTAATTTATATAAGCCTGTGGTAGTAAAGATAATGTAAACTGGTAAAGGAATAGACACATTAATCAATTGGACAAAATAGAGGTTCCAGAAATAGATGCACAAAAGTATACTTAATTAAATCTTAGAAAAGGTACAAAATCAAAGGAAAAATGATTTTGTTTTCAACAATTTGTGTTGGAATAATTGGAAACACATTTGCAAAACCATATACCTTACACACAAATTAACTCAAAATAGATCATTGATGTAAATATAAAATGTAGAACTATAAGGTTTTAGAAGAGCACATGGATAAAATATTCATGTCCAAATGAGTAAAATAAGAGTTTTTGGTCATGACACCAAAGGCACAATCTCACCTCCTTAAAAAGGTTAAATTCAATTTAACAAATTGTTAATAAATTATATGTGAAGGACGCTGTTAAAAGAGAGAAAAGACAAGAATCTGGAAAGAAATCTTTGTAAATCACACTTGACAAAATGTTCAGTATCTAGAATAGATTTTGAACTCTCAAAACTCAAAGTAAGAAAGCAAACAACCTGTTTTAATAACAGGTGGAAAAAGACATGAATAGACACTGCGAGTATATTCATATTTCTTTCTTATTGGGTTCTGGGTAAGGGGAGAAGAGGATATTCATAAGGCAACCCCCCCCCCCCAAAAAAAAACACCCTTGACAAGGTGTTTAACATCGTTAGCTATTCAACAAATGCAAATTAAAGCCAGGATGGGATACCATTAACACCTTAGTAGAGGCATAAGAGAAAAAGATATTGACAGTATTTAGCTCTATCAAGGATTCAGAGAAACTGGATTTCTCATGTACTGTGAGTAAGAATGTAAAATGTTGCAGAGACTTTTAGAGCATTTTGACGGTCTATTACAACATTAAATAAATACTTATCATAGAGCCTAGCAATCCCATTCCTAGGTTTCTTAACCCAAAAAATGAAAATGTGCACTTATAAAAAACACATAGGTCAGGCATGGTGGCTCCCGCCTGTAAGCCCAGCTACTCAGGAGGGTGAGGCAGGAGAATAGCTTGAACCAGGTGATGAGCTGAGATCACACCACTGCACTCCAGCCTGGGCGACAGAGTGAGACTCCGTCTCAGAAAGAGACACACACACACACACACACACACACACACACGATTTTGTATAGCAACTCTATTATAGCTACCTAGAAACAAGCCATATGTCTTCAAATAGATGAATTTGAAGTATTATATGTACATGTGGAATATTACTCAACAATATAAAGGAACAACTGTGAATACAGGTGACAAAGTGGATCTGTTTCAGAAGAATTATTCTAAGAGAAAGAAGCCAGTCTCAAGAGATTATGTACATATGTTTTTGCTGTTGTTTAATCACCAAGAATGAATTTTTATTATATGCAGCCAAGTACAAACCCCAACCAGTACAATCTATGGATTCATGAGGTCTTCGTCTGGGTCTCATTCCCCTTCTCACCAAATCAAGACTCAGGGTATAAATCCATTCATAGGACATTTGCAAGAAGCAAAGCTGTAGGGTTGGAGAAAAGACCAGTGGTTGCCAGGGAGTAGGGGTGGAGGGGAGGGTGATGGCAAAGGAATACCACAGGGGAGTTTGTTGGGCGATAGAACGCTTCTGCTTCCTAACTGCACAGCAATTAGAATCTATACATTATTTTAACGTTTATGAAATTGTACATCCAAACTTTCAAATTTGATATATTAATTTCAACAATAAAATAAATGCAAGTCTATAAATTATATGAGCATAAAGTTGACACATATTTTTGTTGTTCTGTCTTCAGCACATAACATCATTCCTGGCAAACATTATATGTTTTAAAATATTTGGTGATTGAATGAATGAAAGAGTGAAGAATTACTGTTGTTATTATTATTTATGTTTTTTTTTTTTTTTTGAGACAGTGTCTTCCCCTTTTACCCAGACAGGAATAAAGTGGTTCCAACACAGCTCACTGTAGCCTTGACCTCCGGGGCTCATGTGATCCTCCTGCCTTAGCTTCCTCAGTAGCTGAGACTACAGGTGCACCCCACCATACTGGCTAATTTTTTTTAAATTTTAGTTGAGATACGGTCTTGACATACTGCTCAAGTTGGCCTCAAACTCCCGGCCTCAAATGGTCCTCCTGCCTCAGCTTCTCAAAGTGCTGGGATTACAGAAGTGAACCACCCCATCTGGCCAGAATTACTTTTTAAAAGCTGTAAGTTAGGAGCTAGTTTAGGAGAAATACGGTGACTACTTGGACATATATATTTATATTGTATGATGATACTTTACAACTATAGATGCCTAATAATTTATAAGGCAGACTGGTTTGTATTTGGAGTTTGCCGTATCAGAAGAAGAGTTTTGCATGGAGGTAGAGCTGTGGTCATTTGAGCCAGTTTCTGTTTTAAGAATGTCCCACAGCCTGCAGTGGGGAAGGAAAAGTAGAAGCTGTAAGTTTTAATTAATGCTACTTCAGTGATAATTCTTCTACATAGATGTTTGTGCATATGATGTCTGTCTATTTGATTCTAAAAATGGAATTACTAGATCAAAGGTTATATACATTTAGAAATGTTACACATATATCACACGACCCTCCCAAATGGCTACAGTGTTTTATACTTTTACCAAGTCTCAGGAGAGTTTTCAATAGAGCTCTTCATAAAATAAAAGCTGACGGCCTAGTGGCTCACATCTGTAATGCCAGCACTTTGGGAGGCCAAGATGGGAGGATTGCTTGAGCTCAGGAGTTCAAGACCAGATTGGGCAAAAAATTAAAAAAAAAATATATATATATATATATATATATATTCCTGGGTGTAGTGGTATGTGTGCCTTTGGTCTCAGCTACTCAGGAGACTGAGGTGGGAAGATCATTTGAGTTGAGGAGGTTGAGGCTGCAGTGAGCCAGGATCACACGACTGCACTCTCATCTGGGTGACAGAGTGAAGCTCTGTCATAAATAAGTAAATAAAGCTGATACAATATCTGTAATTTGAATTATGTACTGTATGCATCCCCCCCGCCTTCCTACCTCCCTTTCTTCCTTCCTTGAGTAATAACTTACGAGTTTTCTGATAATGTATTCACCAACAGGACAGCATATGATACACCTCACTTTACTTCCCATCCCAAAATGTGAACATCACAATAATTCAGAATCTCCCTACAAACACAAACAAACAAACAAACAAACAAACAAACTCTGTACCATGTATGTAGAAGGTAGCTGGCTTCAGTTAAGTGATGTTTCAATGAGGAATGCTGCACTTCCAATGAAAACAGACAGCCAGTGTAGAAACAGTTCCTATCCCATTTCTACTGTACGACTCTGATTCATAAATTACTAAAGTGTATTCCTGAGAAATAAATATTTCACCAGCCAGTGGCAGACTTATGAGCTAATTAAAATCTGAGCCCTGGAAGAAGTGGTGCCATTAGCTCAATTCACAGGACTGGAAAGTATGTGTCTGCTCACTGACTCAGAGGTAGACGTTTACATACGGGAAGGAGGGGGCTGGCTTATTAAGAACAACATTTGGGTTTGGATGAAGGGAGCTCTCTGTCAAACCTGAGATATTTAAAGAAAAGCCAAAATAACAATATGGGAGGTTTCTTTTGCCCACGAGAAGAGGGAGGTCGTACTACATGGTGGTTTTAAGTGTCAGGGCTTGGGGAGATCACACTATCTTGAGTTCAGATCCCGGATCTGCCGTTTAGCAGAGGTAGAACTTTGGGGGTGATGTTCAGCCTTTCTAAACTGCAGCCTCCTCTTTGGTACCATGGGTATAGGAATCCGCAGAGTGGCGTGCGTATAAAATGAGATACTACGTGTATCTCCTCAGCAGAGTGGTAGGCAAATACTTGCTCAATAGATGGAAGACACCTGTCATGAGCCTCGGCTGTTATATCCACAAGAAGTCATGTTTCAACGTCCATTGTTCTGTTAAAGATTTCCAGCCTGTCGGATGCTAAGCAGTTGTCTAGTGTGAAGTTTGTTCCCTCAGAAAACACGGCTAATACCCATTTTTTGATGACTTCTGATGTACCAAGTCACGGATAGTGCTAAGCATTTTAAGGTCACCGTGTCATTTCATCATTACGATAACATGGACGATGGATATCACCTACAGAAGAAACCGAGGAACAGCAACAATGAGTTACTGGCTCTAAACTTTAACCCAAGTTCTTCTTTCTTTTTCTTTTTGCTTTCTTTCTTTCTTTTTTTTTATATTTGCCTAGACTCCCTTTATTTCACACAGTTATGCAAATTATGAGGCCAAGGTTATGACCTCAAACAATGAAGGCTTAATTTATGTGAACAGCTGAGCACGGTGGCTCACACCTATAACCCCAGCACGTTGGGAGGCCGAGGCCAGATTACCTGAGGTCAGGTGTTCAAGACCAGCCTAGCCAACATGGTGAAACCACATCTTAACTATAAATACAAAAGTTAGCCAGATGTGGTGGCAGATACCTCTAATCCCAGCTACACAGGAGACTGAGGCAGGAGAATCACTTGAACCCGGGAGGTGGAGGTTGCAGTGAACCGAGATTGCGCCACCGAACTCCAGCCTAGGTGATACAGCAAGACGCTGTCTCCAATAAATAAACAAATTTATGAATAAGCTCTCTTCTCCATGAAAATAATATGTGTTACTTCACACCTGGTTTAACACACACAAAATCCCCACCCTATCTGGCACCAATACACTTAACATGCAATGTTAAGTACAATTCCCATTTTATTTTTGTCCAGAGAATAGTCTGTCTTCAGTTTTGAAGGACTCAGCTCCTTACATGGGCTTTGCTGGGGATTGTAGGGCAGCACCCGCAGGTCTAAATTGGGATGGGGAGCTTCAGGAGATCGATTCCTGACTACTTTGCTGTGAATTGCATAACTCACATGGTAATGTAGCTTCACATACAGCTTGGGGAGCACAGAGGCATCAAAGACGCTCGCTTCAGAAATGTCCCTGACTGCTGTGGCCTCCACTATGTTTCCAGTGATGAATTTCCTAATGGCCTTGTCCTTGGGCACGCATCTGACACAGTGCAGCGAGTAGGCTGAATGTGTCCACGGCCCTTTATGGTGTGACTGTTCCTTTTTTCTTTGTCATCTTGGAGGCACGGACTGGAGACCTCAAGTTGTTATTTTAAAATTATATATATATATATTTGGCTGGGCGCATTGCCTCACACCTATAATCCCAGCAGTTTGGAAGGTCAAAGCATGTGGATCACCTGAGGTTGGGAGTTTGAGACCAGCCTGGCCAATAGGGTAAAACCCATCTCTACTGAACATGCCAAAAATTTTAGCTGGACATGGTGGCAGGTGCCTGTAACTCCAGCTACTTAGGAGGCTGAGGCAGGAGAATGGCTTGAACTCAGGAGTTTGAGGTTACAGTAAGCCAAGAGTGCACCACTATACTCCAGCCTAGGCATGACAGAGCAAGAAAAAAAAATTATTACAGTCCCAAGAGAAAATCTGATTGGTCCTTCCTATACCCTTTTTGTTTAAACAGCTATGACTGAGGGGTACACTTCATGTGGTCATGAATGGTGGTCAGTGTTCTACCCCTGAGTGTGATTACAATTTCAGAGAAAGTGTCTGTGAACTAGCCACAGATACCTTCCAGAAGCATAAAATCATTATTCAGCATTCTGCATATCTTCCTTGATCCATGGTTTTGTCAGCAATGTGTAATATTATCCATAGTGCATATGACACTGTGTTTGCTTGGTTGCCAGAGTGGAGATAAGGTTAAAAATAACCATCTCAGGTCTGGTTATACGCATTTTATAAGGAACCTATTTGATACTTATTATCACCCTTTGCGCTTAGCCACAAATTACCCTATTTTATACATATTTTATAGATACCCTATTTTATGCCAAGGTAAGGAGAAAGAAATGTATTAAGAAGCAGCAGTAGGCCGGGCGCGGTGGCTCAAGCCTGTAATCCCAGCACTTTGGGAGGCCGAGGCGGGTGGATCACAAGGTCAAGAGATCGAGACCAACGTGGTCAACATGGTGAAACCCCGTCTCTACTAAAAATACAAAAAATTAGCTGGGCATGGTGGTGCATGCCTGTAATCCCAGCTACTCAGGAGGCTGAGGCAGGAGAATTGCCTGAACTCAGGAAACGGAGATTGTGGTGAGCCAAGATCGCGTCATTGCACTCCAGCCTGGGAAACAAGAGAGAAACTCTGTCTCAAAAAAAAAAAAAAAAAAAAAAAAAAAAAAAAAAAGGCAGCAGTTTTTGATGACAGGGATTTACTTACAGGTCGTCTGGAATACAGTGTGTACTGTATGTGTGTGCACGTGTGCACACTTCTGTGTGTGTGTGTATGTGTGTGAATGCACGTGTGTGTGTTGGGAATGCCTACATTCTGTACCAGGGTGTGAATAAGTTCAGAGAGTCAGTAGTAACAGAGATGACAATTTAGGATGTGGTGATGATTTCTGATGTCAACTTAAGTATATAACCTTGGAATGAATGAGTTTCCTTCAGAAGACTTTGGGTCGTATACATTTCAGAAATGAGCCCTTGTCTTCTACATTTTTTTGTCACAGCCCCACGGAGGCAGGCTCAAGCATGGCACATCTTGTTAGGATGACCTGACTGAGAGCAAAGATCATTTACAAGCATTAAGGACTTCATGAAGCAGTATATTAATCAGACACTTTTCAATTGCAAGCGACAGAATCACAGTGTACCTGGTTTTTTTGTTTAGAAGGGGGAGTTCATTGTCTTACACAACTGCAAAGGATGGAAAGAGGCTGGTTTCAGATGCACAAATAAGCGATTTGAAATCTGGTTCTTCGCTCTTTCTTGGCTCCGCTTTTCAGTGTTGACATCATCCTCTGGCAAATTCTTCCTTACTGGGGGCTCAAAGTGATGTAGCAGCTCCAGGCTTATTTTCTATGAAATGGGCTGCCCAGATGAAAAGCAAATGCCTCCTTCTTAACCATTCTAACAAGAACAATAAACCCCTCCAAGATTTGCTTTCAAAAAATAATAGCATGTATTAAGTGCCAGACACTAAGTCCTTTCTTATATATGAACTCTATTGTTTCCTTGAATCCTCACAATAATTCTATGAGATAGGTACTATAATTAACCCCATTTTAATATGATAAAATTTAGTTGTAGAACAGTTGTGTCAGTTAGCTCTTGCTTTGTAATGAGCTGGTTCCAAGCCTGGTGGCTTCAAAGTGTGACCATGAGTCTGAAGTTGGCAGACCTAGAGAGACTGAATCCTCCAGCGTGACATCAGCAAGGATAGTTCAGTTCCTTACATGTGTCTGTCACACGTCCCCCAGCAAGCTAGCCTGGTTTGCTTAGCGAGGCAGAGATGCAGCAGTAAGATGGCACAAATGCACAAGCACAAAGAGCAAAGGTGGTCAAAGCCTTGTGAGGCTCATGCTGGGAACGGGCACATTCTCATTTCTTCCCTATTCTTGTTACTAGAACATGTCACAAGTCCAGTTTGGATTCAAAGGGTGAGGAAATAAACTCTCCCACCTCGTGGGAGGATTTTCATGGTCACATTCAAAGGGCCAGCACTGGGAAAGAATCGGAGGGTATTTTTGTAGTCAGTCTATCATTTGCCCAAAGTTGCATTTTTAGCAGGATTCAAACCAGGGAAGTCCGGCTCCAGAGTACAGGTTCTTCCTCATTACGGTGTTCTTTGTATAGTTGTTATTGATTCAGCATGGATAGTGACCTCACATGAACCAATCATTTTGGCCAGGAAAATGAAGTGTTTCATTGGTTAGATTTGGATCCTGTCTTCCTAAGATGAGGTACAGGAGTTGGCCCTATCTAAACCTTGGGTACTAGAAGTGGTATAGAATCAATAGCTCAAAGGAAAATTATTTTCAGAAGAAGTAATGAATAGAGATCAGGCTACAAAGTAATATCCCCCACTGATGGGGATATGCTGGGGCAGTTGGGTAAATTTCAAGGATAAGGCTATGTCATGACACTCTTGGATTGCAACGGAGAGACATATTTGCTCTACTTACTGAGGAAGAAGATTGAGGAGTTACAATTGGCTTTAAGTGTCTGCTTTTGGTTGAGGACTAGATCACGATGAGGATAATGTGGACATTAGGAAGAGGGGCCTTGTAGAATGGGACAGAGATGTCAAATTTCAAGTGCCTGGGAGTCCCCAAATGGGGTTGTGTGTTCTGTTTTTGAATTACCAGGAGCCAGTACAACTCCTAGCTGCAAAAAGACATTGATCACACTAAAAAAAAAAAAAAAAAAAAAAAAAAAGAGTGAATGGTTAGGTAGATGGATGGATGATGGATGGGTGGGTGGGTGCGTGGCTAGATGGTGGATGAAAAAGTAAGCAGTGAATGACCCACTAGATGGTAAGTGGAACCCTGCCTTGCTTTCCGTTTCCTGCTTCAAATCTCATTTGCCAGCAATAGCAAATTGGATATATATTCCTCTACTTCCATCTATACCTGGCCTCTAGTCTTCCTCATTTTTGAAGTTTTTGTTTGTTTGTTTGTTTTTGTCTTTTTTAATGCAGAGTCTGGCTCTGTCACCTAGGCTGGAGTGCAATAGCATGATCTCGGCTCCCTGCAACCTCTGCCTCTGGGGTTCAAGTGATTCTCCTGCCTCATCCTCCCAGGTAGTTGGAATTAACAGGCACATGCCACCATGCCCAGCCAATTTTTGCATTTTTAGTAGCGGTGGGGTTTCGCCATGTTGACCACGCTGGTCTTGAACTCCTGACCTCAAGTGATCTGCCCATATCAGCTTCCCAAAGTGCCGAGAATGTAGGTCTGAGCCATCGTGCCTGGCCTGAAGAGTCACTCATTTTCAGCCAGCTGGATGGGTTAAGTGTTTGTCCACTATGCTCTAGAAATTCTCTGAGCATAATCATATTATTACACTTAACCCTTTTGTGAAACACCTCCTTTTGGGCAAAAGTGATCCTTACTGTCTTACTCATTGCACTAGTCTAATGCCTAATACAGAGCCCGGCACAGACAGAGTGCATGGCAAGTATATTCTAAATGATGGAATGAAACGTCCAGTCAGTGTGCAAGTAACATGCATTGATAAGAATATATAGGGTTTACAGTGGCGATGTCGATTTTATAGCCAGTGACATCTCCGGGCCAAATTCTTCGCTTTTAATATCGTGCTTAAATTTGGTCAATGCATTTCTAAAAATGGAAGGAAACCGAGTGGGCCACAAGAACACTCCCAGTTTTCTGACATGATTCGTAATCTATCAGGCGATCCTGGAGTAGCAGTAAGAACAGATTATGATGGACAGTGAGACAGCAATGACTGCCTTCAGTTTTATCTTCAGCTCTGAATAGAGAAGATGCAGCACCTATAAGTGAAGATAATCAGTTCTTCCATTTCCAAAGAGATAGGTATCTTGAAAGTTAGAAAACTATGTCTTTGAATTGCCTTTTTAATGAGAAGAATCATAGCTTCTGGCCTGGCGTGGTGGCTTATGTGTGTAATCTCAGCATTTTGGGAGGCTGAGGCAGGTGGATCACTTGAGGTCAGGAGCTCAAAACCAGCCTGGCCAACATGGTGAATCTCCATCTCTACGAAAAATACAGAACCTTAGCCAGGTGTGGTATTGCCCTGCTATAGTCTCAGCTAATCTGGAGGCTGAGGCAGGAGACTTGCTTGAACCTGGGAAGCAGAGGTTGCAGTAAGCCAAGAGCCAAGATCACACCACTGCCCTCTGTACTGGGGATGGCAGTGAGACCATATCTCAAAAAAAAAAAAAAAAAAAAAATTGCTTCTGCTTAGGCAGTGCCTACTTATATTTTAAGTTATAAGTGGCCACTTTACATCTATTGCTTCTGCTCCAGTAGATTTCATAATCTCTGTTTTATAGTTGAGGAAATGCATACCTGAGAGCGTGGAATAAACTCACCATGAGCAATTTGGCTGGCAGGTGATTGGGGCTGAGGTTTGAACCGTGTTCATTGGACTCTGAACACTGCAATATTTCCTGTATACTATCTCTCAAGCAGAGAGTTGGGGTTAGATGAGATGACAGAGCTTCCTTAGCACACGGTCAGTATTTTCTTTTCGGCAGACGGTAAGCCAAGCATAACCTCATACATCTGACCAGAAGCTCCTGTACAGTTTGGCCATTCATGTTCTGTAAAGGGGTTGGATTTAGGGTATGTGAACAGTCCTGTGACTATTGGGATACATGAGATTAATGTTTCCCTACGTATAAGCATTCAAATGGCATAACTTTCAGAGGGCCGTATCTTAACTTCTAGAGGTGAGAGGCTTCACAGCATCTTAAAGAATTGGTTCTTAATCCCACTTGCAAGTTAGAATTACCTTCAGACATTTAAAAAAATATTGATGACCAGAGTACCCAGTTCTTTTTTTTTTTTTTTTTTGAGATGGAGTGTCACTCTGTTACCCAGACTAAAGTAGCACTATCTCACCTCACTGCAGGCTCCGCCTCCTGAGCTCAAGCAGTTCTCTTGCCTCAGCCTCTGGAGTAGCTGGAATTACAGGTGACTTCCACGACACTTGTCTGATTTTTGTATTGTTAATAGAGACGAGGTTTCGCCATGTCAGCCAGGCTGGTCTCGAACTCCTGACTTCAAGTCATCTGCCTACCTCAGCTTCCCAAAATGCTGGGATTACAGTCATGAGACACTACATCCGGCTAGCTTCTAATCTCTTAATCATTATAATGTCCTTTATCTTTATACATATTTTAATTGAACTCCTATGTTCACTGCAGTATTATTTATAATAGCCAAAAGAGGGAAGCAACCTAAAGGTCCATTGAAGGATGAAAGGTTAAAGAAATTGTGATACACACACACACACACATACACAATCACTCATTTTATCTTGAGTAATGTATGACAAATGTATTTTGATAGAAGTTTTTAATTCATAGTGCCTTGCATAATGGTCACAGGTGCACTTGTTTGTGAAGGTGGAAATAAAGTATTTGTAAAACTTAAAACAAAAACCCACACGAAATGGAATAGTATTCAGCCCTGACAAATATGGGCAGCCTGCCATACGATTTAGCATGGATATTCCTTGAGGACATTATGTTAAGTGAAATCAGCCAGCCACAAAAAGACAAATACTGCATGATTTCACTTATAGAGCTCTTTAAAATACTGAAACTCTTAGAAACAGTGGGCTTATCAAAATTAAAAAAAAAAAAAAGAGATGAATCCAACATTAACTGCCATAGAGCAAGAGAATGCTGCCACATGGTGATAAATAGGTGCCCTGACATATATGCATGAAAATTGTGCCCATTTTAAAGAGGATACATTTTTCCCCATGATCTGATGAAACTGCCAACTAGAGTCAGAAAGTAAACCAGAACATAAATAAATACCCAGAAAATCATATGCCTTGGCATTTTCTTAACTTTCAGAAGTGACTTTATTATGGCAAAACTATTTTTTGATATTATGATTTGTATCCATCAAAAATACAGGTTTTGATACCAGGATGCATGACCTAGAAAGAGGTTTTAGTGTCAGATTCTCAATGTTTTCGAAGTGAAGAGAGAAAGAGACAATGTGACATTTTAAAAAATTATATTCAATACATGACAGAATTTTATATTTTTAACGAGATATTGTTTTGTATATCAGCCATGGAGAACACACTTGAAAAGCTTTGGCTGTTGGGATATTTGGTGTCCAGACCCTTGTTTCTGTGAATCAGAGCATTCCAATGTGGGCATAGTGGGTGAAGATCATTGCAATGTTCATGTTTTTCCAAAGAGAAGTAGTTTAAATCATTTAGTAGCATTTGAATAAAAGCAAGACTTTTAGAGGCAATTCATTAATTTTGGTAGTTTTTGTTGCACTCAAGGGAGAATCAAGGACAAGAGAAGGGGAAGAGAATGGCTCTTGTCTTAATTTAAAGCTGAGAGATATACACATGATTAATACCAAAAAGAAACTTTCCATTTCATTCATAGAAGTATCCTTTTAGAGCCTTTCTGCATTTGTAGAAAGTAAAAGGAATAAAATATTTACAAAGTGATATTTTTCTGAGTTGTGCTTATGGTTTTATTAGACCTACAATAGCACATCATTAAGGAAAAATAATAATTGATCTGCCATGAAAAATAACAAAGAATGACTAACACAGCTTCTTTGCTGTCAGCCCACTTGTCCTCCAAAACATAATGCTCATTTTGAAATATCATGGCTAATCCAAAAAATATACAGCTAAACAGAAAAACAACATCAGTTCCAAATACGAATACATGATCTGCTACTTAATATGTCAGAGTATTTGTCAGCTTGATCGCATTAGGCTCTGCAGCATTCAATTCTAAGCCTTGCAATATTTGAAGTCTGATATTGTGCTTCAGTAAATTTAATACATGGGCCTCAGTAATGGAGGGAATCGCGTTACCACTTGGCAGTTTGTTATGCTGTATAAAATTGACTGCCCTGCAAATACAATAGCGATCATAAAAACGGTGGTCAGCAGAGAGGGGTGTAATGCATTTTTGAGGTTTCAGTAAAGGTCCAGATGAAATTTATTGAGATTTTTGCCATTTGGATGATGATCAATAGAGCTGTGCTAATAATTTGTTGTGAGGACGTTCTCTGGGGATATGACATTTTGCTGTGAAACTTTGGAAATTCAGAAAGTAGACTAAGTGATGATACTGCCCCAGTATATATAACCGTCAAAGACTTTAACATCACTCTGGGAGAGGATTTATAGTGATGGTGATTACTTCTTCAGGCATTGAGGATGTGATGCATTCAATTATTGATATGTTTTCATGCATTTTCCAGTTTGGACTCACAGTCATTTGATCGGATTGCTGTTTCAGCCCAGGGTTTTGTGATAGGTTTGTTTTTAATTTCATTCACAGTTTCCAAACTGCTAGCCTATTTTCTTAATTATGTCATTGATTTTCCCTGCCTCCTCTCCCCTCACCCACCCCTCCCCATCCAGAAAATAATCTTCTTTGAAGAAAAGAATTCCGGTTAGCCTTCATCCACATCAGCAGAGCCTACTTAGAAGTCCTGACTGTGAAAACCACCTTCCTTACGTTGCAGTTGCTGTTGCTGCTGCTGTAGATGGCTAATGTGCTGTACTAAATTTGCAAACAGGCTTCTGAGTTGATGTTAAAGGAATACATAGCATGCAGATAATGTTCGTGATGGTTACAGTTTTAATGCACATATGTCAGGGGACCTGTTAAATCACCATGAGGCAGCATTCTTTTGCTTTTTGGTGGTTGCTGTTGAATTTATCTTTTTTTTTTTTCTTTCCAATTTTGATTAGCTGCATTCTACGAGAGAGAGAGAGAGAGAGAGAGAGAGAGAGAGAGAGAGATGAATTATCCAATCTTCGCAAAGTGGGATTCCACATTGACAGTGCAGAGATATCATTCTGAGAAAAAATAAAACAAAGAAGGTTTTAAAACGTTGCTTTTGATAAAACAGACTTTTCCTGAGGCTGTTTTTATGTCTATTCTGTATGTTAGAAAAAGATGTTTTGAGTTTTTGTTTATTTCCCTAACTGTTACATTGTTCTGTTTCCTCATTGTATTTCATGAACCTGACCAATTAAGTTTCAGCCCTGGTCTAGGAATTTTTTTGTTGCTGCTGTTGGATTAAAATAACAAAGTAATTCTGCTTTATGCATAGGCTTAGAGACAGTCGCATTACTTGTTTCCAAGTGGAAATTTGTCAGCATTCTGCAGAAAGAACACTGAGACTAGGTACAGCAGAACAACTCATTTTCAGTCAACATATACAAAGTAAGATTTATGACTTTGCATCTTTGATGACATTTCTGACATTGTTACCAAGCGACAGCAAATTAAAGGGATCTGTGAATAGTAAGGGGTGTGTTTTTGTAATGAGGGAAAAGAGATAGAGCAATAAGAAGATAATTAAGGTAACAACTTGTGAAAAATTAAAGTGTTTCCATCTTTCATTTTTGAATCTCTGAGCATAAACTTTGTAGTTGTTAATTTAATTGCCGCTGTTGGCAGCATCCCTGAAGAATATTGAGGATTAATCATCTGGTTCATTCCAACAAGAGATAAGGCCTAAGTGAATTGAAATTTTACCAACTTAACCCTGTCTTCTTCCTAATATGACATGATTAACATTTTTCAATTAACCACATGTAATTATTCCGAAGGCCTCGTTCCACTTACTTCTAGTCTTTTAGACTGCAGCTCGGCCTTTTCAGGTAGTTTGAATCTAGAATACTTCAAAGAAATCTCCACGTGTTCTGTTTTGCATCTGGCACACAGGTTCATCTGCATTGGAGTTGCCATTTCATTGGAAAATACACATCCGTAACAGTGGCATGCATCTTGGCCCCGGTGCTCTTCCCGCGACGCAAGGTGCTGCTCACCGAAGCCTGAAGGAGTAATGTGGTGTTGTTGAGGCATATTTGTAACCGAGCGGAGTGAAAGACTAAACATCTTGCAGGCGAGAATGTCAAGGGTAGAGGTTACAGGAAATGGTTTTCCACAGCAAATGGAAAGACCCCGAGATTCCGGGAGAGTTTGGCATTTCTAAGGAACGGAATGAAGCCTCGTTGTCTGTGCTGGTCCATTATAGTAGCCAGTAATTACCGTGGCTATTGAAATGTAAATTAATTAAAGTTACATAAAATCTATAATTGAGTTTGTCTCTCATATCAGCCACATCTCAAGTGTCCTCCTGTGACTGGTGGCTGTCGTATGGGACAGTGGAGGTACAGAACATCTCTATCATTTTGGGATTATTATGATTGTTATTATTATTTGAGACAGAGTCTTGCTCTTCCCCACGCTGGAGTGTGCTGGTGTGATGATGTTGCAGTGGAGCCTTAGACTCCTGGGCTAAAGCGATTTTCTAACCTCAGCTGCTCATGTAGCTGGGTCTACAGGTGTGTGCAACTACATCTATCTAATTATTATTATTAATTATTATTATCGGTAGACACAGGGTCTCACGATGTTGCCCAGGCCGATCTTGAACTCCTAGACTCAAATGATCCTCCTGCCTCGGCCTCCTCAAATGTTGGGATTACAGGCATGAGCCACTGCACCTGGACCCATGTAGGGAAAATTATTGGATAGCTCTAGGTAACAGCACAGTCATCAAGTGTGTAGTGGTTAATATTAGCTGGGGCATGCTAAATCCTGATATAGTGATAAAAATCTCAGTACCAGAGGGGTTCATGCTACAAAGGTGTATTCCTCTGAGACACAAAAGCCACCGCAGGCCTGGGCAGAAAAGAAGCTTCTGGAAGTTTGTGCTGGAGCCCTTTCATTCCTTATCATGACCCATTGCACAGGACTGGACACCCAGGCCCTGCCTCCCTGCAATGGGACTTTTATTTCAGTCTTTTGTTGGCCAGCTGGGCATTAACTTCCTATTTGTATCACCAAACACTGTTACTATTTTTATTCTATAAAGGAGAAACTGAGGTCTGTCTAAGATAAATACCTAAAGAATGATGGAGAAGGATTCCAGGTACATCTGAGTCCAGCTGCAAAGTCGAATTTTGACTGAGTTAGGTGGACTCTTCTGGTGCACACTGGGAAGTCATCGGAGGCTTTCTGGCTTTAGAAAACCTATTCTGAACAGCACAGGTGATAGGGTTTGGCTGTATCCCCAACCAGATCTCACCTTGAATTGCAGCTCCTATGATTTCCACATGTGCTGGGAGATAACTGACATATCGGGACAGTTTCCCACATACTGTTCTTGAGGTAGTGAATAGGTTTCACAAGAGCTGATGGTTTTATAAGGGCAAACTCCTTTGCTTGGTTCTCATTCTCTTTTTTCTCTGCTTCCAACGTAAGATGTGCCTTTCACCTTCCGCCATGATTGTGAGCCTTCCCCAGCCACGTGGAACTGTGCGTGCCTTAAACCTCATTTTCTTTATAAATTACCTGGTCTCAGGTATGTCTTTATCAGTAGCATAAAAACAGATTTAGGTGGGAACCTCAGATCACCGGCAAGCTCCTTGGTTAGAAGCTTTGTATGTGACAACAATAACTCAACACAAAGAAATAGCAGTGGTAAAGTTGAGCAGGTAACACCACACAACAATCCCTACAGGGCCCTAGAGTGGAAGCTCTGAAAGAGGAAGGATACAGTTCATCTTCAAGTGTATGTGCCCAGGCTCACAACCTGTTTTGGCTGATTTTTATTGAGCAGTTATGATTTGCCAGATGCTGTTTCAAAATTTTAGGTTGATATGCATTAGCTAATTCAATCCTTAAAGTATTTCAACGAGTTAGCTTCTCTTTTCTTGGTTTTACAGATGGAAAATGGAGGTAGAGAGAGGTTAAGTAACTTGCCCAAGGTGAAATAGCAGAGGAGGTGGAATTGTAGTCACCATCTTACTCAAGAATGAAGCAATATTTGGAGAGAAGGGTGACTCAGAGATTTGTAACAAGGCCAAATCATAGAGAAAGCACTGTTGACTCAAATAGGGTGATCAGATAATGTATATCTAAAGCTTTGGGTGTGAGGATCAGATGGGGCAGAGGATGGAGAAAGGAATACCTGGAGTCGTGAGCGATGGTAAGATTGGTGAGAGGGGGCAGATACAAAGAGAGAAAAATAATAGGCCACACATGAGATCTTTGGCAACATGACTTACTAAATAAGGTCAAGGGTTTCATTGTTAAACAGGCTTCTATAAATCTTGGCTTTGGCGCTGTGTGACATGGGCAAGTCGTGTAACTTTCCGGGACAACATTTCTTTATTGGCAACATGGAGGCACGGATGCTCAAAGCACCAGACCCTACCAGGACCAAAGAAGAGAGTGAGCGTGCAAGTCTGTGCCCACAAACTCAGTTTTGGATTAAGAAGCACAGATTTGTGTTACTGTTAAACAAGGTTAATCTTATCGTTATCCCCGGTTTTCCTTCATGGATGGGAGGTGTAACCCCTATTATGCAAAAGATTGTGATGCTCGCTTTGGGGGCGCAACAGGCGAAGGGATGGTGAGGACCTGCCTGATCATCCAACTCATTATCTCCCAGATCCAGAGGCTGCAGATTTGCGGGTCACATGCTGGAATCTTTCACTAAAACAAGGATCACACACCCATTCCCCTTTGCAGATCACTGCTGCTTGATCAACTCATACACGTTTTTTTTTTTTTTTTTTTAAGATGGAGTCTTACTCTATTACCCAGGCTGGAGTGCAGTGGTGTGATTTCAGGTCACTGCAATCTCTGCCTCCCAGGTTCAAGCGATTCTTGCACCTCAGCCTTCCAAGTAAATGGGATTGTAGGAACCTGCCACTATGGCTGGCTAACGTTTGTATTTTCAGTAGAGACTGGATTTAACCATGTTGGCTAGGCTGGTCTCAAACTCATGACCTCAAGTGATCTGCCTGTCTTGGCCTCCCAAAGTGCTGGGATTATAGGTGTGAGCCACTGCACCTGATCAGCTTACAGACTTTGATAGTCTCACCGATGTCTGGACATCTCTTTAATAATCCAGATGAAATTAATCTTAATCTCTCTCTCTCTCTCTCTCTCTCTCTCTCTCTCTCTCTCTCTCTCTCTCTTTGTGTGTGTGTGTTTCTGCTCCTCCTCTATTCTCTTTCTTTTTCTGTTTTCTCTAAGCTATTCTGTCAGTCTCTATGTAGAACATCCAGCATAATCACGTCAACGACCAGCTTTCGGAAAAGCAAAAGCTTTTACAGACAGCACTGTCTTTCTACCATGCTTGGCTCCATCCTTCCACTGACTGCACACCTTTTCCTCCTTGAGTTCAGAGACAAAGAGGGGCCTATCTATCTACCTGTCCGAGTATTGAAAGAGAGGAGAAAATGCGAGGAGAAAAATCCTGACTAAATAGCCCCAGATAGTTTGCAACCAGGTTTGTAAAATGCTCAGCACGGTTCCTGGCATATTACCTGTGCTGAATCAAGGGTACGGGTAACTTCTACTACTGCTATTTTTATCAGCAATGGTTAGGAAAGGAACAGAGTGGCATGAGTCCACCCTCAACAGTTTCAGTTTTTGGTAAAGAGGCAAGGGAAAGGAGAAGGCTTCAAGAATGTTGGGGTGGTGAATAAAACCAAAGGCTGGGGAGAATGAAGACTGAGAAATCCATTGATTGGATTCCTCTTGAAGTTCCTTGGTGACCTTTCCGGGGGCTGTTTCAGTTGCTGTGAGCAGAAGACACGCATTGATGTCTTAAGGAATGAGAAAGTAAGAGGGCAGCTGAGACATTTAGAATTGGGGTGAGCTTGTGAAATGTTGGCTGTGGTGGAGGAGGAGGAAAGTAAAGTCAGAAGCCCGGAAAGAAGAACCGAGATGAGTTTTAGTTGCTGACTTGACATCCAAGTGGAGATCGCAGTGGGTCCCAGGACACCTGGAAAAATATAGCTGTCTGGGCTTTAGGGGACTGTCAGAGGTGGTATGCTCTGTCTAGGGATTTGTGGACTCTTCCCTCTGCCTGGAACTAACTCATTCTCATTCATATTTTCTCTCTCTCTCTCTCTCTCTCTCTCTCTCTCTCTCTCTCTCTCTTTGGAATTTTAGTCACCATCCTTCCCCTCCCCTTCCCCTTCTTACTCCCCTTCCCCCACTCCCCCTCCCTCTCTCCATTTTTGTCCATTTTCTAAACCAGCCGTCCCCAAACTACGGCCCACAGGCTGCATGCGGCCCCCTGAGGCCATTTATCCACCCCGCCCCCCCACCGCTGCACTTCAGGAAGGGGCACCTCTTTCATTGGTGGTCAGTGAGAGGAGCACAGTATGTGGTGGCCCTCCAACCATCTGAGGGACAGTGAACTGGCCCCCTGTGTAAAAAGTTTGGGGACGCCTGTTCTAAATGGTAGTTTCTTTTTTTAGTTTCTTAAATGTCATATTCTCTTGGTTACTTTTCTGACCACCCAAAGTTTCTTTCCCCCAATCTGAGTCTGTATTATAGGATTTTCATCATTTTCTATGCCACTTGGCTCAATTTACAATTACATTTTCATTGCTTTATTGTCTGTCTTCCCAAATATGTAGTTTCGTAAGAGGAGAAACCCTGTTTGTTCAGTTTACAGATGGATACCCGGGACGTAGCATAAAGATATAGTATGAGTTTAGTAAATACGTCTTTTAAGTGCATAAATGTATACATGTATGCATTTGAAGGCATCTTTTTTGAAATGAATGAATAAATAAATGTGGCGTCTTTCTAGGCAGGGCTCATCAATAGCTGAACCAACCATTGCTGTGTAAAACCCGGAAAGCAGAATTCTCTCAGAGTGAAATCCTGTGTAATTACTAGAATTGGCACTGAGAGGTGGAGACTTGAATCAGGACATATTTAGGGGGAAGGTAGCGTTAAACTTTCCAGGACGTTTCCTTTGTGTGCTCATAATGGATTTCAAAGATCCACGCCTCTTGGAGGACTCCCGGAGCAGGATTTCATGAAGCTCTTTTGTGAAATGCTTCCATCCGTCATTGGCATTTTTCCCAAAGGGATTCAAGCATGGTTTCTGAGTGTCTCAGAGCTTAAAGTGGAACTGGCAGAAAAAAAGGAGGGAGTGATGAGGAACCCTGCTTGGAAGTAGTGAAGAAGGCTCCTCCACCTTTACGGAGCTCTTCCAGGAAGCCACCCTCAGCAAACTGGGGCACCTCCCAGGCGATGAGCTGGGGTGGCTTCTGAACCATGAGTCATCTTGTTCTAAGTGGCTTTGGCTTTATCAGGATGATGTGTCTAGACTTGCAGTCGGCTGCGGAACAAGTAGGAGGATCCTGGGGAGGAGGCCAGGAAATAATGGGTGAGTGTTAGTGCTGGGCTCAGACTGCTTCAAGGAGTTAACTTCAGGGCATCGATTCGCACCCAATATGTATTCATTATTCACCCACAGAATGCCAGACACAGTGCTTGGTTCTGGGGCTCTAATGCTGACCAAGACAGATAGGACCCCTTCTCTGATGGACCTTAGAATACAGCTTGGGAGGCAGCTAGGAGACCTTATCAGATGATTATTAATCCAAGTTCTCAGGGATGATAGAAGGGGGAAAATGTGCAGGATTCAATGAGAGCATAAAGCACGGATATGGAATTTTGCTAGAGCAGATCAATGATCTTTGTTATTTTACTTTTATTTTTATTTTGGAAGGAGGGGCCATTTGTGTCTCCCCGTAGCTGCTGAAGGACTGCATGTTCATGAACATACTAATGCCATTTGTACTTTGAAAGCGTTAAATTCACCTAACTTGAATGTTTAGAAGGGATGAGCTACTGTAGTCTTTTGGGATCACTTGTTCTCCTTTACCTCATCATCCAATCCACCAGCAAGTTCTATTCCATATTCCCTGTGCTGTCTGCTGTCGCTGGCCTGGTCACTGTCCGTTACAGGGACAGCTGTACCAGCCTTCTAACCAGACACCTTGCTTCCGCTCTTGTCCTTCCTCTCCTTTTCTCTGCACAGCAGCCACAGTGACCTTGGAAAGCCATACATCTGTCATGTCGTCCGCTTTCCCCTTCAGATGGTTCAGTGGTGTTTTATTTCTTCTTTTGCTTCTCCTCCTCCTCCTCCATCTTCTCCTTCTTCTTCCTTCTTTCTTCTTTTTTTCTGAGACATGGTCTCACTCTATTGCCCAGGCTGGATGGAGTACAGTGGCGTAATTATAGATCAGTGCAACCTCAGCCTTCCAGGCTGAAGGAATTCTCCTGCTTCAGCCTCCCAAGTAGCTGGGATTGCAAGCAGACACCACCACACCTGACCAATTTCTGTGTTTTTTGTAAAGATGGAGTTTCGACATGTTGCCCAGGCTGGTCTTGAACTCCTGACCTCGAGCAGTCCTCCCACTTCAGCCTCCCAAAGTGTGGGATTACAGGCATGAGCCACGACACCCAGCAGATTCCCATTTCACTTTGGAAAAAAATCAGACTGGTTACCATGCCCGTGAAACAAGGTCCGGGTCTGGAGCTTCTTGTTGATCTCATTTCGTATAACTCTTCCATCAGCCCCTGTACTGCAGGCCATTCTGGCTTCCTGACAGTCCCCGGCACACGGTAAGATTTTGTTCCCCCCCTGAGTATTTGTACATGCTCTTCCCATCACTGTTCTTCACATGGCCGGCTCTTTCTTAGCTGTTGGTCTGTGTGCCTCAGTATTATTTTCTCATTGGGACTTTGCCTTATCTGCTCACATCTCTACTGTCAATCAGAGCACTTTGATTGATAACAGCGTAATCATTAATTATCTTGTTTACATATGCATATCTTCATTTTGTGTCTCCCTCTCCAAGGCCAGTGCATTCGAGTGAGAGCCACCGCTGCTGTTTGGTACACGGCATTCCCAATGCTTTACACCATTTTCAACATAGTGTCGCTTAAACCATTGTTAAATGATGGAAAGATTGAAAGAAAATGGTCAGCCCGGAGTAATTTTCTTTTATTTTTCTTCTCTTTTCCTTAATATCATCTGCAGACACATCTGCACAGTGTGTTTTTTTTTTTTTTTTTCTGTGAGAATCCACTTCTACCTATGATATAGTTGGTTTCTGACCCTTGAGATAAAACTCCACAATTGGAACTGGGTGGCTGAGAGTGCTTTAGGAGAGGTAAAATTTGTCATTAGTATTATTGTTTATATGTGCAGTGTCCTTCATATTTTTTCCTTTTATATAGCATTTGACATTTGCAAAATGTTTTCCATTTATTTTTATGTGGGGGAAAGGAAAAAGCCATATGTGTTTTTTGGTGTAAGTGAGCGTAAAAGCAAGGCATGTGATTCAGGGTGATACTTTTCATCAATTTCTTTGTGTTTTGATCAGGGAAAATTAAAAGAGAGAGAGAGAGAGAGAGAGGAGAAATGATGATGCATCCAACTGTTTTCCAGCCCACCCTCCACCCCACTCCCGACCCGGCTCTCAGGGAGAGGGCTAAGGCTCTGTAGAATAGCAGAAACATTAAACGACCTAAGAAAATGTGAAATGGTGTGGGGTGTGAGATTTCTTTATTAGTCAATTTAAAATAAAATGTGGCTCAGTAATTTAGAATGTGTCTGGAGTCAAGCAGAAAATTAGCCATATTCACATATCCCACCCCCACCCCTGGAGGCAATAGAAGCACCCATAAAAATAAAAATAACAATACCTTGTATTTATGGGGTAGCTTTCTCCCAGACCTCCTTCTCGCTCACCCTTTTTATCTCTTCTGTGTCCTTGGAGGGGAGCAAGTAACTGGAAAGGGGGAGTTGAGCTCTCTTCAGATAGGATCCTCAGCATTAAAACTTCCTGGAAGTCCTTCATTTGATCATCCATTCATCCTTGGGTTGGTTTGTTCATTTATACTACTTAGCAGTGCTTACTCAGAATCAACACTGTGCTTACTGTGTATACTGATTACACACAGTAGGTCTCACAGGTAGTACCAGGTCCTAGGAGGTAATATGAGATCCTAGCAAGTGAGAGCTATTATTATACAGTCCCTAGGAGTTATTACTGTAATGTCTGTTCACAGACGATGGGACAGTCTTGTTAGTTTTTCCTGAAAACAATCATAACTTTCTTTAAACCATGGTCTTGTCTTTGGAACGTTCGTACTTTGGTTCCTGTGTACTTTGGAAGGTCTGTAAGGGCTGAGTTTCTGGTTGATGTTGTTTTTCCCGTTGGAAAAAAAAGGTCTGGATGCAACTCGGTGCCTTGGGTAATAGATTGTGAATATCTCTCTAGTTTCCAAAAATGATTGTTCAAGAAAGGACGATAGATGGACATATTTCCCTTTCTCATCTTAATGATTTCCTCATTTTGAGTGGTCTGGGAATTATTTGAGTGTCTGATGAAAGCAAAGAACTCCCTCCACAGAGGAATTGATATATGCACAAAGAAAATACCATTTTGTACCATCACTTTAGGGTTCGTGGTTTCTGTACTCATCCTTGGACATGATCCATGTACACCCAGGTTAAAACTTCTTTTTATTTTGTTTATTTGAGACTGAGCCCCTCAGTTTCTCTGGCTGGAGTGCAGTAGTGGTACAAACACGGTAGTTGCCTGCAGCCTTAACCTCCCAGGCTCAAGTGATAGTCCCATCTCAACCTCAAAAAGAGCCAGAATTACAGGCATGAGCCACTGCACCTGAATCTAGACCTATTTAGAAAGTTCAAGTGTGAACGTTTAGGGATGCCATAGAGCCCTCCCTTCCTGCCAGCATTCATTAAATGATGGTTTTCAGTCTGTACCACAACTTCTTTCCCGTTACCCTGCATAGACTCCCTCCCACCAACATATAAGAAAATAAAATGTTTTCCTGCATCACTATGAAAAAGAGCCCTAAATCAGTAGCAAAGAAAGCTTTGGAATAAAGGAGTCTTTATGGCCGAAGAAGGTGATTGCTGAAGGCTGCCATTTAGCAGTATCAGGTTCATGTCTCCCTGGGGTCTCCAGCAGCCCAGTGTCTCTGATGTGAGGCACCTTTGCCTACATGAAAGTCAGCTCCTTTCTCCCTCCCTCAGCAGAGTGCAGGGAGATAAGAATTCTGAAACAGGTCTGCTGGCATTTCTTTTTTTAAAATACTTTAATTTCTGAGGTACATGTGCAGAACGTGCAGGTTTGTTACATAGGTACACACATGCATCGGTTATTTGCTGCATCCATCCCTCCACCGTTTATATTAGGTGTTTCTCATAATGTTATCCCTCCCCAATCCCCCTACCCTCGGCTATCCCTCTCCTAGCCGCCCCGCCCCACCATCGCCTGACAGTTCCCAGTGTGTGATGTTCCCCTCCTTGGGTCATTGTGTTCTCACTGTCCAACACCCACTTATGAGTGAGAACATGTGGTGTTTGGAATAGAAATACTATTCGACCCAGCAATCCCATTACTGGGCATATACCGCAAGGATTATAAAACATTCTATTAAAAAGACACACGTACACGTGTGTTTATTGCAACACTGTTTAGCAAAGACTTGGAACCAACCCAAATGCCCATAAAAGATAGACTGGATGAGGAAAATGTGGCACATATACACCATGGAATACTATGCAGCCATAAAAAAGGATGAGTTCATGTCCTTTGCAGAGACATGGGTGAAGTTGGAAACCATCATTATTGGCATTGTTTTTTTTTTTTTAAGTTTTTCTTCTTGGCAAACTGTAACCGGATGTGACTGATCTGCCCTTTGGGTACCAATCCTAGCTTGACAGTGATCCCTTTCCAACTATAGGTGTCTGCAAGTCTCAGGATGGTTTTGCTGCAGCCAGGAGGGGCCATCCCAATCATTTCTTCCACCTCAACCCCCAACCTTTTTTTTTTTTTTTTTTTTGAGATGGCATCTTGCTCTGTTGCTCAGGCTGGAATGCATTGGCATGATCTCGGTTCACTGTAGCCTCAACCTCCTGAATACAAGGGATTCTCCTGCCTCAGCTTCCCAAGTAGCTGAGATTACAGACATGCACCACCACACCCAGCTAATTTTTTTTTTTTTTTTGTATTTTTGATAGAGATGATGTTTCACCGTGTCATGATGTTTCACCATGTTTCACCAGGCCGTGCTGGTCTGGAACTCCTGACTTCAAGTGATCCACAAGTGCCGGAATGACAGGCATGAGCTGCCGTCAAAAAAAATCACATGGCAAAAGGGGAAAAAAGCCATCTGGCCTTCTTCCCCTTTTGCCATGTGATTTTTTTCTTGCACTTAAACTAAGTGCGGAGCCTGATGTGCTGATCTCTCTATGCACCTGCTGTGTTTTACCTCTCTTGGTTATGTTAGTGAAGATATTTAGGAGTCATGCTTATTTCGGGGGTGTTTGATAGCTGAATTTTGACTCATTTAGATACTGATAAGTGTCCTGAATTATTTTTTTTTAAATGTGTCTTTAAGCCTGACGTCTGCCCAGTGGCATGGCCCTGTATTAGGGAGACGTAGGGACCATGTATGAGTCTCCTCCTCCCTCTCTCGCCTTCTCTTCTAGCACGCACATACTGCTTCTCCATGGCTCATGCGTACAGTCAGTCCTCTTTCTTCACATACAGCCTGGTTCTCTGAGGTTCTCGTCCCCTCAAGTCCATGACCTTCTGGAGGAGTAGCAGTAGCAGACGGGTCCCCCCTCCTTCACTGCCTTCCTTTCTGTACCCCTCCTCACCCCATTTGCTGCCACAGTTTGATGACTGGCTGGGGGCTACGAGTGCTATGATTACAGCTGCTAATTACCCTCTCATGTTGACGATTTCACATGGGGGCAAGAAGGAGTTTTAAAATGAGCTTTGCCTGTCGTAGCCTGGGGTTATGTCAAAAGTTCATGCCATCGATGCTATTCCGAAGGGATGAGGAATGACATCGTGAAGTTTACCCCAGAGCATGAACTGTTGGTCCTAGTTCAAGCCCCTTCCCTATATTCCATCAGACTGGGCCTAAGAACCTGCATGCAGGAACTGCAGATGCCACATATTGAAATTTCTAGTTTCTCTGGCACTAAACATGATAGCTCTGTTTGCTTGCAATATCAGTTGCCCTTGAAATATACTTGCAGTGATGGTTTTTCCTATGAAAAGTCAGAGAAGAAATTGTTGCATCAGTGTACTTCGTTGAACCAGCTGAACCCTTCGCCTGCCCACCAGCTCTGTCAACCCCACTGAGGCTGGTTTGCTAGTGACAGTGAGCAAAGGTGGTCTTCAGCTTTCTGATACTCGAGAGGGCTAGGTTACATAGGCCATCAGGGTTAACTTTTGTATTTCTCTCAGGTCTTCTTGGGTTTCTCATTGAAACAAGGCAAGAGCAATAAGGTTATGATACCCAGCATATACTCCATTACTCCAGAAACTCAGAACCCAGCAGATAACATAAAAAGAACAGTGCGGCTGGGTTCAGTGGCTCATGCCTGCAATCCTGGCACTTTTGGAGGCTGAGGCAGACAGATCTCTTGAGCACAGGAATTTGAGACCAGCCTGGGACATATAGTGAGACCCCATCTCTACTAAAAATACAAAAAATATCCAGGGATGTGGCATATGTCTGTAGTCCCAGCTACTTGGGAGGCAGAGGTCAGAGGATTACCTGAGCCCAGGCAGTCGAGGTTGCAGTGAGCCATGATTGCACCACTATACTCCAGTCTGGGTGATACAGTGATATCCTGCCTCAATATAATAATTTAAAAAGAACAATGCCTTTTTTCAACTGCAGTTGGTTCTAGTGTTTATTTGCAAGAGCTTCACAGCACTTGAAAGCTGGCCTCAAGAATTCCGCTATGATGGGTGCAATGCATGTCACAGTCAACAAATGATTCTTTTCACCAGCCAAGTGCCATCAAGTTGATACCGTTGAGGCCAAAGGACCCCTCCCTTTTAGATTTTACTCTTGCTTCATCTCATGGCCTCCACCTTGACGTTGAGGCTGTTGCTATGGGCGATTACGCAGTTTGTTTCTCAGGAGAAATCTGATCAAACAGCATGTTGAGTTTGACAGCAAACAAGAGAAACCATAGGGTCAGTGACATGGTAAAGGACTCCAATGGAAGCCATGATTGGAATAAGCAGGACTGAAGGTTTGACTAGAGAAGAAGCAGTGGGGGCTATTTTTCTAAGTGGCTTTTCAAGAAGTAATTGTGTGTGTGTGTGTGTGTATGTGTGTATGTGTGTGTGTATGTGTTTATGTGTGTGTGTATGTGTGCATATGTGTGTGTTTGTATGTATGTGTGTGTGTTTGTGTGTATGTGTGTGTGTATGTGTGTGTATTTGTATGTGTATGTGTGTATGTGTGTGTTTGTATGTGTGTGTGCGTGTGCAGGTGTGCGCTTTTTTGGATCTTTTGCCTGTGTTAATTTTTTATTTTTATTTTTGTAATTTTTAGGTTCAAATGCTACATGCACAGGTTTATTATGTGGGTAAATTGTGTGTTTATTTATTTATTCTATTGTTATTATTTTTGAGACAGAGTCTCACTCTGTTGCCCAGGCTGGAGTGCAGTGACGTGATCTTGGCTCGCTGCAACCTCTGTCTCCCAGGTTCAAGCGATTGTCCTGCCTCAGCCTCCTGAGTAGCTGGAATTACAGGTGCCTGCCACCATGCTCAGCTTTTTGTTTGTTTGTTTGTTTGTTTTGTATTTTTAGTAGAGACAGGGTTTTGCCATGTTTTCCAGGCTGGTCTCAAAGTCCTGATCTCAAGTGATCTACCTGCCTCAGCCTCCCAAAGTGCTGGGATTACAGGCATGAGCCACTGCACCCGACCCTATTTTTCAAAAATTTTTAAACTTTTATTTTTGGTCTGAGTGCACAGGTGCACGTTTGTTACACAGGTAAATTGCATGTCCCTGGAGTTTGCTATACAAGTAACCCTGTTACCCAGGTAGTGAGCCTCATACTTGGTAGGCAGTTTTTCTACCCTGGCCTGCCAACTCCCCCACATCTCACAGTCTCCAATATCTGTTGTTTCCATCCTTATGCCCCTGTGTGCTCAGTGTTTAGCTCCCACTTATAAGTGAGCCTACATGGTATTTGTTTTCTTGTTCCTGCATTAGATTAATGGTTTCCAGCTGCATTCACGTTGCTGCAAAGACCAGAATCTTGTTCTTTTTTATGGTTGCATAGTATTCCATGGTGTATATGGACCACATTTTCTTTATCCAATCTACCGTTAATAGACATCTAGCTTAATTCCATGTCTTTGCTGTCGTGGATAGAGCTGTGATGAACATGTAAGTGTGTGTGTCTTTTTGATAGACTCATTTATTTTCCTTGGGGCATATACCCAGTAATGGGATTTCTGGGTTGAATGGTAGTTCTTTTTAAGTCCTTTGAGAAACCTCCAGACTGCTTTCCACAGTGGCTGAACTAATTTTCATTCCCACCAACAGTGTATTAGCCTTCCTCAAGGAGTAACGTCTAATGAGCATCTTGCAATGACAAGAGAGGTATACAAAAGTAAGGGCTGCCACTCTGAGATCAGAGGCCAAATGGAAAGCTTTTTCTTTAGTAGAACACCCAAGATGAATGGGCAGTCCTACTTACAGGCGGTCTCTGGGAAGTAGCATTCAATTGACATAGAAAAACAAAAACAAAAATGGCTGTTCTCAGGGCTAACTTAGAGGATTTACACTGAATACTGCCGGAGTCTGTTAGAGCAACAATAAAGATGAAAACGAAACTCTAAAACAAATTTAAAAAGTTTAAAGGTACACTCTGGCACGCTCTGGATATTGTTTATGGAGGAGTTTTCCTTTCAATATTGATTATATGGAAACTCCAAGAAGCCTGATTTTAGTTATCTATACAGACCTTGATTATCGTGATTGTTTGTGTTAACCAACACTCCCCTCTTCTTAATTTTCGGCTCATCTCAAGTGCCCTTCTCTACATATTTTATGACCTTTTTTGCTGTATACATCTCGACTTCAGATCTTTTTCACACACTGAGAGGAGGCTGTATATTGTGAGTGCTTTACGGCTGCAGTGCTGAGCTCCCTGAACAGAAAACATCACTGTTTGATCGAGAGTGGAGGTTTTCCAAGTTTGATTTTTCTAACGATTCACCCTTTCCCTTGTACTTGTGATAAATTCCAGTTGTATAGTTTAAATGGTCATTGAATAGATGTGCCGCTCTGCTGTCTACAGGTTTAACATGCTTGAACGATCTCAAAATGAGGCAATCGTTTGAGCAGAAACCCAGAGCGGCCTGGGAGGCAGAGCTGGCTGAGACCAATCCTGAGTTCCGCAGCCCCGGGCATTTCCCCTCAGATAGGCTCTGAGTATGTTTGTAGCAAAGTGACCCTCAGGTCACCTTTTTTATTCTTCTTTTTGCTCAGGGAAACTCAGATGATTTTGCATGTACCTAAAATCAGTTTTGCCTGATGCATTTCATTTCAAGAAAGTACAAAGATAGAAAAACCTGGAGCCATGTTGTTTTGTTTCTTTCCCAGCCTATAGAGTGTTCCAAGGGAAGAAGAGGCCTCTGGTCTCCCAGTTCTGCCCTTGTTCTGTTTTTTCTAAAACATCTCCTTTCTCACAGTGGGGGACTGTTTGAAAACCCACATTTCCAGACATGGAAGAAAGAGACCAAGTATTGGAAATCTTTTCTTACGGCCCGTTTCTCCAGTTCCTACCTTCATTTTTTTTTTTTTTTTTTTTTTTTAATTCCAAGTCAAGATTGATGGACTTCTTGGTTCTGTTTTGATCATGTAGAAGAGGGAATTGCGATATGACTGTTTGCTTGTTAAGGAGTTGGCAGGAGTCGTACCACTGAGGAGGCAGGGTAAAGAGTTAAGTGTCTTGGTTTTTATCTCGCAATAATCATAAAGATGCATCCGTGGATCCCCTACTCCGTTCCCACTGGTGAGTCTTTGATTAAGACCACTGTCTTTGATGGATTGGTGCAGACTTCTTGTGGCCTTTTTCTTTGTCTTTTTCTAAGACAGGGTCTTATTCTGTCACCCAGGCTGGAGTACAGTGATGTGATCTCAGCTCCCTGCAACCTCCTTCTCCCAGGCTCCAATGATGTCTCATCCTGCTCTGCTGAATAGCTGGGATTACAGGTGCACACCACCACACTTAGCTAATTTTTGAACTTATTTATTTTTTTATAGAGACAGGCTTTTGCCATTTTTCCCAGACTAGTCTGGAACTCCTGAGGTCAAGCTGTGTGCCCACCTAGGCCTTCCAAAGCGCTAGGATTATAGGCACGAGCCCCCAGACCTGGCCTCTGGTGGCTCTTTCCTTTCCTCTCCACACCTGCCTCCGCCCCATTCTGACAGCTGCACCCCTAGTAACTTTTCCATTAAGTCATGTCTGGCCACATTGCTTTCTACTGAAGAGTCTTCAAAGGCTTCCATTGTGACTAACTCTTCCTTAACATAGCCCTTTTTATCTGACTCCTAATCACGGTCTCATCTAAACTCCAGCCACATCTCGTGGCTTGTTATTTGCAAAACACACCCTGTTTCTCCCATACTTAGACTTTTATGCATGATATTTCCTGTGCTGGAAGCCTTCCCCACATCTGTTCTGACTCAACAGCGATTCCAGCTCTTATGGGAAGGTGTCTCTGAACCCCTTGCCTCAGCAGGTTGCCTGTTCTTCCCTCCCTCTCTCCTTGTGTGTATTCCAGTCATAGAGCTTTCATGGTCTATTGATGTTTCCTATCAGTGGCCTCCTTCTGCTAGAACATGCACATCTTAAGGACAAGAAATATGTTTTATTTACCTACAGGCTGGCAACAGTTTAAATGCAAGAAGCAAAAGAGACCCTTCCGGCCGGGCATGGTGGCTCATGCCTGTAATCCCAGTACTTTGGGTGGCTGAGGTGGGTGAATCACAAGGTCAGGAGTTAGAGACCAGCCTGATGTATGTACGTAACCCAGTATGTACTTAAAAAATACAAAAATTAGCCCCACGTGGTGGCGAGTGCCTGTAATCCCAGCTACTTACGAGGCTGAGGCAGGAGAGTTGCTTGAACCAGGAAAGTGGAGGTTGCAGTGAAACAAGATCGCACCACTGCACTCCAGCCTCGGTAATAGAGGGAGGTAGGGGGAGAGAGAGAGGGGGGGGAGAGAGAGAGAGAGAGAGAGAGAGAGAGAGAGAGAAAATTCTTTCTGGACCTCTTTGTATGACTTTTCTATCAAGTGTATATTAGACAATGCCCACCCTATGTTAGTGCCCTATGATTTGAGATTATCTGAGAACATCATAAATTGGTCCCCGGGCTATATTTGAGAACTGCCCAATCACACTCTGCTGTGTAATGTCAGCCACCATTTCCCCCATTACTATTGTTCAGTGATGATAACAATTCCATAAATGATTACACCATGAAGAAAGTTAGGGATGGATACTGTTTGATCAACTCCTAAAAGATGATTTCTCTGTTAGATTACACGGTCCACTTTCAGGATATTTTCTTCTCAATTGACAACGTAATTCTTTATGACTGTTATCTCCTCTAGGAAGAATTATTGAAAAGTATAGTGACATTTGGAAAGAGATAAGTCAAAGATTGTTTGGATATCAGCTGTTAACTTTTTGCTTCTTACTTGCAAAATAAAAGAGAACCAGCAGTGTTCACTGGAGCGTGTGTGGGTTATTAATAATTTACTCAATCTATTGATGCTTGTTAATTGCAATAGCTGAGAAAAGTTAGTTAATGATGTGCCTGCTTACACCACATTGTAATTATGATGGTAGTTCCCCTATTATTAGGGCTGAGTAGGTGTTCCCATTAGAAACCTTAATTTTCGAGCTGACTGTCTTCACCATTTTAAATTACATTGGGCCACATCTTGGTAGACACTTTCTGGAAGCAGATATACTGCTTCCCAAAATTATTTTTAGGTAGCACAGAAGTTCTCTCCCTCAAATGACAGAGACTATAAAATGTGTTCTACTTTCAGGAACTGTTGTGTTAAGCCCCAACCAGCAATGGCCTGTGTAAACTAATTTGAAAGACAGAAAGATGGTTGCTGAACTAGAGGCCACCTTGACCAAAATCAGATCTCACTGGGGAAGTAAAATTTTACAAGTCACCCATGAAGTGGGAGATGGGCCACACTTCTCTTGCCTTCACTTGGATTCAGAATGGGTCTGATTGCAACCAACAGAAACCAAATTCCAACATGTTTAAAGTTTATACTTTTTGACAATGAGATTTATTGGCCCATGAAATTAGGAGTGCAAAAGATAAGTTGTCTTCAAGCAGGACAGCGTAAAGGTCTTAAACTTATTTCACTCATGTCTTTGCTTCTCCGTCATCTTTTGAGTCCCTCCTGAGTGTGACTTCATTCTGGGGCAGATCGTCTTCACAGGACTCCTGACAGCCTCTATGCCAGTGCTCCCTAACCTTTTTGGCATTAGGGACTGGTTTCCTGGAAGCCAGTTTTTCCATGGATGGAAAAATGGAGAGAATGATTTCATGACGATTTAAGTGCACATTATTTCTGTTACATGTTACGTTGTAATATATAATGAAGTCATTAGGTAACTCATCGTAGTGTAGAATCAGTGGGAGCCCTGAGCTTGTTTTCCTGCAACTCAATGGTCCCATCTCGAGATGATGGAAGATGGAGACAGATCATCAGGCATTAGATTCTCATAAGTCACATGCCACCTAGATCCCTCATGGGTACAGTTCACAGCAGGATTTGTACTCCTGTGAGAATCTAATGCTGCTGCCGATCTAACAGGAGGAGGTAATGTGAGCTCGGGAGAATGACTGTAAATATAGATGAAACCTTCTTTGCTTACCTACCACTTGCCTCCTGCTGTGTGGCCTGGTTTCTAAAAGACCATGGACCTGTACTAGTCCATAGCCTGGGATCTGTGGACCCGTGCTCTAGACTATATCCTTGACAGCTCCTGCATTGAAGTGCAAAGCAAGACCTTCTCACACATGTGTTCCATATATAAAATAAAAGAAGGTATCATCCCAGCACTTTGGGAGGCTGAGGCGGGTAGATCACAAGGTCAAGAGATCGAAACCGGGCTGGCCAATATGGTGAAGCCAGTCTCTACTAAAAATACAAAAATTAGCTGGGCATGGTGGCATGTGCCTGTAGTTCCCGCCACTTGGGAGGCTGAGAGGCAGGAGAATTGCTTGAACCTGGGAGGTGAAGGTTGCAGTGAGCTGAGATTGTACCACTGCACTCCAACCTGGCAACAGAATGAAACTCCATTCCAAAAAAAAAAAAAAAGAAGGTATCAAGTCTGTTTGGATGACATCCTCACCCTTTAGCTCATCCTTGGAGCTAGAAGGCCAGTAACTGTTGATTTCTAGTCTATACCACGTGTCCATAGCAGTAGCACAAGTAGGCTCTGCATAGCTTCACTAAATCCACCCCCATGAAAAGTATTCTGGTAGTGGAAAAAGAGATGTTACTACCAGAACAATAAATGTAGAAGAGATAACGAACAAAAATTAAAATATAAATTTACTGCTCCATGGTTGTGTCCTATAACTAATTCCAACCCTTGGCCGACCTGATAGCCGAAGAAACTGCCATCAATTTCTTAATGGTCATCATAGTTCTAAACTCCATTAAAGCTTTTATTTCAACTAGGATCTTTAAACATGGTGGCCTTAAGATCTGGTGCTACCGAACAGTCAGCTGTGCAGTCTTGATAAAGACAGACAGTCAGGTTCATTGGATTCTGTTTGCATCATTGATAGTGGTCTCTCGGTTGTGGTACTCATTGGAGAGAGGTGAGTCTGCTATGTGCAGATGTCAGCAAAAGGGAATTAATTTTGCTCTAGAAATGCAGCATGAAGCTGGGCGCGGTGGCTCAAGCCTGTAATCCCAGCACTTTGGGAGGCCAAGGCTGGTGGATCACGAGGTCGAGAGATCGAGACCATCCTGGTCAACATGGTGAAACCCCGTCTCTACTAAAAATACAAAAAATTAGCTGGGCATGGTGGCACGTGCCTGTAATCCCAGCTACTCAGGAGGCTGAGGCAGGAGAATTGCCTGAACCCAGGAGGCGGAGGTTGCGGTGAGCCGAGATTGCGCCATTGCACTCCAGCCTGGGTGACAAGAGTGAAACTCCATCTCAAAAAAAAAAAAAAAAAAGAAAGAAAGAAAGAAAGAAAGAAAGAAAGAAAGAAATGCAGCATGAGCAAAATGAGTTGTGTCCTCGTTATCTTGCGTCCTGGAAAAATAGTTTAGAATTGTTCCTAATGGGGTCCCGGCATGAGATGGGGTCCAAGCATGGTGGACCATTTTCCCTCTCTAGAGGAGATAGTGGAGGATCAGTGGCACTGAGTCTTGCTTGAAGGCACTTCATCATTTCTAAGACTCAAGTGGACATAAAAATGCAATGGAGATGCTTTCTGAGAACACACAAAATCTGGGCAAGGAGGGAACCAAGGAGTGGCTGTTGCTAGTACATAAAACCTATTTATTCTTATGAAAGAGAGTGTGCTCATTTGTGATTCTAATATGTTTTTTATTTATTATTTGATTAACTGTGTAGAACCATGGCCTGGTTTAATATTTTGTACAGAACTTGTCTCTTAATATTATAATCTATCTGGAGAGAAAAATAAAAGCAGCTAAATATCCTCTTACCCTCCTGCTACGAATTCAACTGTGTCACTGGTGGACACAAACATTTCTTTAAAAAATTCTGCAATAACTCAACTTTGAGTCTGGTAATACCTTTATCAAATGCATACCTGGAGGCATGGGTCAGAATCTCCTGACCTTTTTCATGTTTATTGATTTTTTTCAATGGATAAACAAATTTACTTTCTATGGCCAAACTCTAAATGCAACCTTTTATTTTAGTCTTTTCATCCTGTCCCACCTTCCAGGAAAAGTTTGACTTAGGGAGGAAGGACATTTATTGGATATAAAGGACATCTGTTTTTAATGTGGTGTTTGTTTTCAGTCATGGTGAGGGGATGATTTCTTCCTCATCTACCATGAGGAAGATGCCTTCAAACAGGCAGCTATCAGATGTTTTTGTTCTTGATACTAGGCGAGGAGGAGACAGAGCCAAATTGTTCTAGTTAGGCCTTAAAGCTGGTTAACCCTCCACCCACCCAACTTTTTTATTTATTTTTATTTTTATTTTTGAAATGGAGTCTCATGCTGGAGTTGCAGTGGTGTGATCTCGGCTCATTGCATCCTCTGCCTCCCAGGTTCAAGAGATTCTCCTGCCTCTGCCTCCCGAGTGGCTTAGACTGCAAGTGCATGCCACCATGTCCGGCTAATTTTTTGTATTTTAGTAGAGATGAGGTTTCACTGTGTTAGCCAGGATGGTCTATATCTCCTGACCTTGTGGTCTGCCGGCCTCCGCCTCCCGAAGTGCTGGGATTACAGGTGTGAGCCACCGTGCCTGGTCAAAATCCCCTTTTAAATGAGGAGAATGGAGATAAAGAGGAAAAACATTCTAATGACATCTCTGTGAATTTGGCTCTCAGTTTATCCATCATCACCATCATTGTTGTTTCTGTTACTAGTATTTAAACTACAGATTTGCTTAACTACTCCGTCAGGCTATTTAATGGGTTAGAATTTATAGGGGAATCTTTGCAGGTAGAAAAGCACTCAGGATTGTTTTTGCAGGATATATTTCATCATCCAAATATTATTCATTGAGCACCTATCAATCATGTGCCAAGTGTTGTGAGATTAAGAAATAACCAGGATCATACCACTGTCTTGGAGGATCTTCAGTCGGAGGAAGACATGGCACAGAGACTTAGTTACAGGCTGTAGTGTTGTGAAGGAGACAGGTGGAAGATACTGGGGACAAAGGAAAGAGAATGACTCATCCATCTCTGCCTGGGAGATTAGAAAAACTACCAGTGAAGAGTGTGACAAGCATTTCATGTGAATGTAGGTGGAAGTTTGAAAGATGTGATGCCGTCACAGAAAGATTGTACATCTTGCCTAAGATGTGCTGACAAGAGGTCATTTACTTGAATCTGCTCAGTGACAGGACCTTCCCACAAGCCAGCCATTTTTGCATGACTTGAGTTGTTGGAAGGTCTTCCTCATGTTGCAACTATTTCTACTTAAACTTGAAGGTATTTAGAAGATGCTGAAAGTGGACAGTTGTAAGAAAATGCAAATGGAGAGGCATAAAACTTAGCTTGGGAAATGGGTAAACCCTCTTTCTTTGAGACTAAGAGAGTGAGAGAGCAAGGAGGGGAGAGAGAGAGAGAGAGAGAGAGAGACAGAGAGAGAGAGAGAGAGAGAGAATGTGAATATTTGCATGTATCATGTGTATATATGGAGCATCGATGAGTATTGGATACAAACTTTACCAAATGCCTTATGAGTATTACTTAATGTTTTCAATAATTGGATGAAGTCTGTATTGTTATCAAACCCACTTCATAGGTAGGGAATCTAGAATGACAGACTTTTATAAATTTGCATAATGAGTGAGAGAATAGGGATGTTACCCTTTGTTTAACTCTGTTCTCAGAATAATATATTGACTTGAATTAGGTGGATCCTGTACAATATGAATTGCTAGTAAGTTGGAATATTGTGCGTATGGGTGGGCATCCCACGTATGTGTTTTTCTTCAAGGTATCAATGCAAACTCCCCAAAGCCTCTTGTTTCTGAAAGATAAACAATTGTTATCAGCCTGTAGATTTTTGAAGAGGCTGAGGACAACAAAATTTATTTTAAAATCAAGCTGAGACAAAGGTTTTAGATTTTTAGACATTACTTTTGAGAGAGTGAACTTCATATCATCACATTTAGACTTCCAGAATAGCGAGTCTTGAGAAAGGAGTCAAGAGTTGGGGATTGGCCAAGTGCAGTGGCTCACACCTGTGGTTCCAGCACTTTAGGAGGCTGAGGTTGGCGAGTCACTTAGGCCAGGAGTTCAAGATCAGCTTGGGAATCATGGTGAAACTCCATCTCTACATAAAATGATAATAAAAAATCGCATGGTGTGGTGGCATGCACTTGTAGTCTCAGCTCCGTGGGAGGCTGAGATGGGAGGATTGCTTGAGGTCGGGAGGTGTAGGTTGCAGTGACTGGAGATTGCACCACTGCACTTTAGCCTGGGCCATAGGGTGAGACCTTGTATTAAAAAAAAAAAAAAAGAGTAGGGGAATAAGAGAAATCCCAATATTCCTAGGAATTGGGAACGAAAGAGCTACCAGCCACCTGCCCTCCTACCTACACACACACACACACACACTACATATATATATATATATATATATATATATATATATATATATATATATGTATATGTATGTATATAGAGACACATTATATATATATATAAGCATTCACCTGTTCTAATATTTATATATATAAATGTGCTATGTGTAATATCTATGTATGTGATGGACCATATATAATGGTCAGAAAATTGGTCATATATTTTATGTCCATATGAGATATTAAATCTTATTCCTATACCCCATTAGAAATTAATCTTTCCAGAAGCCACAGTAACTATGTAATATATGTAATATATAGATACATGTTATATATATGTGTGTGTGTATATATATATCACACACACACACATATCTATATGTATATATATATATATAGAGAGAGTTTCACCATGTTGCTCAGGCTGATTTTCAACTCCTGGGCTTAAGCAATTCACTCACCTCAGCCTTCCAAAGGGCTGGAATCACAAGTATGAGCCACAGTGCCTGGCCGATCCCTGAACTCTTGATTCCTTTCTCAAGATTTGTTTCTCTCTCTCTCTCTCTCTCTCTCTCTCTCTATATATATATATATATATATATATATATACATATATATGATACAGATATGTGTGTGTGTGTGTATATATATATATATATATATATACATCTAGTGTGTGTATATATCTACACACACCCAACCTTATCATTTTTAATAGTTTTATAGTATTCCCTTTTATGAGTGTGAAACAATATGTATTTGATGGATTCCTTATTGATGCATGTTAAATGCCTTGGGCTTTGTTGTTTTTCTACTTCAAACAGTACATCTATTTACTTGTATATGCACATTTATAGGGTGATTTCTTAGTTATTTAATGGCTTGATCAATTTTCTGTTCATAGATATTGCTAATATTTGCCCTCCAAGAAAGTTTTATCCATTTACATTCCTACAATATATGTGATAACCTTATTCCTTTACAACAAAGAAGTGCCTTTAAAATAACGATTTTCCTTATAATAAACACACATTCTCTGCTGTCAGACTGTGAAAGGCTCAAGGAAATTTACAAGGGACTCTCCAGTTCTGCCCCTGTTATACTTGATTACGCTACTAAATATTCAGTGACTTCCGTGCTACTGAGTGTAGCAGAAAGCAATCTTATTCTCATTGGCACAGGTTAATGGAAGCAACCTCACCTGAGCATCATTTCAGCCTTAGACTTGCAGGCTGGAAAGCCTCTCCTTGTGTGTATGCACTGGCTGGCAGTTGGTTGTCGTCAGTGCTACCCAGGCTTTCAGAATGGGAAGACAGACCATATGCTTCATTATTAAATGAATTCACGGGACAGACTATCACAGAAAACATGTGTAGTACAAGATATCATTTCAATTGTAGGGCAATGAATGTAGGGTAAATGAAAGGTTGCAGCCCATGCAAAAGGCACTTAAGATCTAGTGTTGTGGTGGAGTCAAGGGAAATGTTAGCCAGGATCTAGGTGCAATTCTGTCCTGGAATGTTGGTGCCCTGGGATTGGTCAGTGGCTTTTGGAACCATTCAGAATCCAGTGAACACAAGCCATGGGGTTTTACATAGCTTAAGTCCAGACACATGAAAACATCCATCCTTGGTCTGGGAGCCCTGGATTTCCAGTATCATTGGTCATTTCGTATACACTGAATTGAGATGGTGGAAATGACAGTATCTCTATGCTCCATAGCCACCCTACCTGCAACCCCACACATTTTGTGATCACTGCAGCCCTTTTGTGGAAGGGCTTCACAAAAATCAAACTCCAGGCAAGAAATTAGATTTACATATTTCTCCTTTGGTTTTAAAGGAAATGTGGATAAAAACCCGATGGTCTACTTCAGGGAGGGCAAATATATTTCTACTTCTCTGTTTACTTTGATCCATTGGTAGAGACTTCCAAGGAGCGGTGTTTGCGTTTTCTTAATTAAACATTTAATGTTGAGATGATTTTCGATTTGTAGATTGACACAAAGCTGTAAGAAATAATACAGAAAAATCCTATGTAGCTTTTACTCAGGTTTATCCAATAGTAACATCTCAAAAACCTGTAGAGTTGGGTTATCACAACCAGTAGTTGATCTTACTGATGTAGAAAGATCTACTCATCTTATACAGACGTTGATACCACCTACTGATGCAGTCTACTGCTCTTTTTCAGATTTCCCTAGTTACATTTATAGTCAGGTGTGGGGTGTATGTGTGTGTGATGTGCCTGTGTTTGTATACTAGGTGCATCTATATCTGTGTGGGGTGTGCGTGTGTTTGGTGTCTGTGTGTCTGCATACTGCCAACATGTGTTTGTATGGTATGTGTGCATGTGTGTGTGTGTTATGGTGGGTCTGTATGGTGTGTGCATGCTCGTGTGTGTGTATGGTGTGTCTACATGTTGGCAAGATGCCTATGTGCACATGCCTCTGCATGGTGTGTGTTGTTTCTGGATGGTGTGTGCATGTGTATGTGCAGTATGTGTGTGTCTGCATATGTGTTTGGTGTTTATGTGTCTCTCTAGTGTCAGCACATGTTTGTATGGTGTGTGTGTGTGCATGTGTGTATGGTTTGTGTTTGTGGTATGTGTGTCTGTGCATGTGTGTGTGCATATGTGTATGGTTTGTTTATGGTATATATGTCTTTGTGCATGTGTGTGTAATCGTTTCTGTTGATACACACATTTATCACTTGTATGGATTCCTGTGTCTGCCACCACAGTGAAAATACACAACAGTTCCATCACCACAGGGATCCCTCAGATCAATGTGCATGTGCACATTGGTCTTCCCAATTCTCTCACCTCTACTCCATCCCTAACTGCTGGCAACTACTAACCTGTTCTTCCTTTCTAAAATTCTATCATATTGAGAATATTATCTAAATGGAATCATACAGAAAGTAACCTTCTGAGAGTGGCTTCTTTTTCTTTGCATGATGTCCTGGAGATTCTTCCACGTTGTTGCATGTGCCAGTAGTTGGTTTCCTTAGGTTGCTGAGTAGTATTCCATGGTGGGAATCTACCACCCAAGAATCTTCTTCAATAGAGACTCTGAGGCTGAGCAGGAGAGGGTGCCATTCTCACCGAGTCATGCCTGTCCCAGAGACAGGGATTGAGAGGGGTGGCAAGTCCCTGATAGACCTGCTTGGCTTAAATGTATGTGCTGATATTTGAAAGGGAATCAGAAACAGGAGAGGATTAGCATCTATCTCACTCCAGACATCAGTATCCAGGATTCAGGAGGGTCATGAGGACTGTCACTAATGGGACTAGTGATAGCTTGGAATTCCTGCTCCCTAGGCTGGGACTGTAGCTCTCATGGCAGAGGGCAGGATTTGAACATGGGTCCCCAGCCACTTGTTCAGTGATCTCACTACTCCATGATAGCTGCAGTCATCTCTCCCTTATCTTGTGTGTTTGTGCTCGTTCTGGAGAGCGCATAATTTGCAGGAGGCTGTTTTGTTTGGCTCTGCCAAGTACAAATGTGGCTGGCTAGTCTGTTGGATAGCCTGATAAGCCCCAGGAATTCCCATATTTCCTCCCTCCCATCAAATAGCTGGGCTGCTCCAAGAGCCAGCACATACATCCCATCTGTACCAACAGAATGTTGTAGTTTGCACACTTGGAATAGAAAAATAATATTTGGCTTGGCTTTGATCATATATACTAATTATTGCTAATACAGGCACCAGATGATTGCGTTTTATTATATCTTTATTTTTCACGAAATATCGGAATTCCCTCCTGGGGCGGAGTGAGTTGTCATACTAATTAATTGTTTTGTGTTTTCTTGACATCTTTGAACATTATCTGCACAACTGTGGCAGCGTGCCTGTTGCTCTAAATATTTGGAAGACACATAGCAATAATAGAACTAATTTCTTACCACAACAAAATATTATCCCCTTCATAATTTTCAATTCTATCAAAGGAATTCTGAGGCTTCCTGGTTTCCAAACTTCATGTGGCTTTTGATTTTTTTTTAAATAAAGTACAGCAAAAAGGTTTATGACTATGAGCTTAGGGGGCAGATGAGTTTATTTTCTTCCTGACTTTGGCAGATTTCAGGCAAGTTACATCAGGCTTCTGGACTTTGCCTAGAGTGTAAAATGGCAACGAAAAAGCAAACGAATAAAACAGACTTTGTTTCTTCTTCTCTTCTGCATTTTTCATCTTCTCCCTCCCTTTTCTTTCTGTTCTTTTCTTCTTTTTAAGGTTGCATAAAATAATGTATATTAAATATCTAACAAACAGCATGAACTATGTATTTTATATGTATATATCCTGATTCAGGTATACATACATATATATATATACTTTTTTATTAATGTCGTTAATTTGTTCTTGCTGTTGATTCAGTGAAGATTATCTCCTTCAGTTAGCCAAAAAGTCATAATACAAACAATTATTTGGTAGCTTTCTTGTTTTTTGGTATGCTTTACATAGTCCAGTCATGTCTTTTTTTTTTTTTTTTTTTTGAGACTGAGTTTCGCTCTTGTTACCCAGGCTGGAGTGCAATGGAGCGATCTCGGCTCACCGCAACCTCCGCCTCCTGGGCTCAGGCAATTCTCCTGCCTCAGCCTCCTGAGTAGCTGGGACTACAGGCACGTGCCACCATGCCCAGCTAATTTTTTGTATTTTTAGTAGAGACGGGATTTCACCAGGATGACCAGGATGGTCTTGATCTCTCGACCTCGTGATCCACCCGCCTCGGCCTCCCAAATTGCTGGGATTACAGGCGTGAGCCACCGCGCCCGGCCCCAGTCATGTCTTTTTGAGGTATAATCCTCATCTTAATTTTCCTGGGGGATTTTTCTGTAACTCCTGTGCTACATTTTCAGGCATATAGGTGCCTATGTCTATTCTTCTTCTTCCTCCTCCTCCTCCTCGTCCTCCTCCTCCTCCTCCCCCCTCGCCCCTCCCCCCTCCCCCCTCCCCCTTCCCCCTCCTCCCTTCTCCTCTCTCCCTCCTCCTCCCCCTCCCCTTTTTTTCTTTCGTCTTCTTTCTTCATTCAATCTTGGAAGCTTTCCTCTTCAACTCTCACTTCTTCAGCCCGTCTCTTAACTTCTCTGCAGCTAATACCACATCTATATCAGCCATAAGCCTTCAATGCTTAGGAAAACGAAGCTAACTCTTTATTTTCTCTTTAGACGCGATACGCCATTTGTTTTCAGTGTTTTGGTTCGGGTTGTCCCCAGCTACCCAAATGCCTACCTTGCATCATATTTCCAGACTGTCTTTAGTTTTTCTATCAAAACCAACCTCTGGGATCATAAAATGATTTTATACCACTTTCTATCTCTGGGTGATTGGAAGTGGCTCTCTGCAGCACCGCTATCTGGAGGATGATGGGGGTCATAGGCAGGTTCATGGGGAAAGAGTGCTATGATTGATTAGTGATGTCTGCTGTGGCCATGAGATAGGGAAATGCCATATGTGTGAGGTATATTTGCTTAGCGTTAGCAGATCACCGCTCATTCCTGACTCAACTGGTGATCCTGTCCTCATTGTGGATTCCCCGAGCAATTTATGTGCTCACCTGATTTCACCACCTCTCAAGGAGATAGTTTAACCTAAACAGGAAAGTCAAGTGGAATTTGGCAAGGACAGGAGAAAAGCAGCCCGTATCTAGGTTTCTGACCCTATTGTTCATGTAGCCTGAAACATAATTGCTCATCTTCTCCCTCATGCAGAAACAAGCCTCTGGAGGCTTGAGGAGGTAGTTTAAGAATTATGATTAGGGACGCTGATACCTGTTCTGTGCCTTCTCCCACCCATTTATCCGTAACTCATCAGGAGCTAGAAATATTTAAAGTGCTACATTCTCCAACTTGTGGATTTCAGTGTAACTGTTTTAAATGAATGTTCTTCTTTATGCTTTTAGCGTTGCTTTAAAATAGATAACAAAATTCATCGTATATTTGCTAAATATGCATTATACCTAAATGTAGACATAACATTTATACCTAATTGTGAGTCACTTGAAAAACTCTCCTGGTCATTATTCCCTGTAATTCTTTGCTCGCCCCTAGGAGTTAGGGATTATTTTTAATCCGTATTTTACAGAATCAGAAACTGAGGTACATGGCAATGAAATCCTTTGCTAAGACTTTGTACCGACTAAGAACCAGATTTAATGTTTGACTCTTGGCTAACTAATCCCAGGGATCTTTCTATGGAGGTATCCAAGAGCATCAGGTTTGCAAATGTAGAAATAAGTTTTTCCAGCGAGGGTTTCTATCCTTCATTTGAGCAGCTCTCCTATGACTCATCTTTCTAGATTCTTGCAAGAATACAAACCAACGTTTATAGAGGTGATTTCAGTACAAGTACTGGATGTTTAGAAGTTTCTAGTCAGTCCTAAAGTGAGAAGATGGAACGTGTTCAATTGACTTCCCTTTGCAGTGCCCAGATTGAGAAAGGTGATGTTCATTCTCCCTGGTAAACACACTCAAAGGTTTCGGGGCTACCCAAGTTGAGCTTTCCAGGCAGTGAACCACTGAAAACATATTTGTTCCCAGAACACAGCCAGCTAGTAAGGTTTTCCCACTGGGACTGACATTTACTGTAACAAGAGCCTGTTTCCTTCTCTCAGAGCTGCAGCCAGCTCCTCACAAGGGAGTTGGTGTCTTGCCAGAGAAACCCCTCCAAGCTCCAGAAGACGTGCCAGGGAAGCCGGCACTTTTCTCTTTAGCTGAATGTGCCAATAATGGTGGAATGAGGTCTGCTTTTTAAAATGACTAATTAAAATATTATCTACAATTTATCTGTCCATTCATCCATCATCTATATTTCCTGTCACTCCACACACACACACATACACGTATGTGTGTATGTATATATATATAGTTAGTGAAGTAAATATATTTGTTCATTTAATACCCTAGTAATTCTATAAATAGAAGTTAGCAATTTTCATTATGCTTCATTTTGTAGGTTCTAAAAATGATAAAGGAATCCATACTTCAGCTGGGCACGGTGGCTCCTGCCTGTAATCCCAGCACTTTGGGAGGCTTAGAGGGATGGATCACCCGAGGTCAGGAGTCCCAGGAGTTCGAGACCAGCCTGGCCAACATGGTGAAGCCCCGTCTCCACTAAAAAAAAAAAAAAGAAAAAAAAATGAGCTGGGCATCGTGGCGCACACCTGTAATCCCAACTACTCAGGAGGCTGAGGCAGGAGAATTACTTGAACCCAGAGGCAGAGGTTGCAGTGAGCTGAGATCACGCCACTGCACTGTAGCCTGGTTGACAGAGCAAGACACCATCTCGAAATAAATAAATAAATAAATAATTTTTAAAAAGAATCCAGACTTTGTGATTCCTAGATAAATACAAGGCTAATTGAAAGAGCTCTCTTCCTCCTCCTCTTCTTTCTCCTTCTTCCTCTTCTTTTGCTGTTAAAGAATTATTATAGACTTCAAAGCCAGAGAAACAATGTAGGGTATTCCCTGGCCCTCCTTCAAAAGGCATGTTGAAATCAAGACAGCTGGGTTTTCTTCCCCTGTTGGCCACCACCTGGGCTTGAGGCTCTTCAGCCACTCAGCTGGCATCCTCAGGATGCTGTTACATTGCATTCAAATGCAGGCTTCTTTGTATTATGCCTAAGGTCAGAGGCAGGGATTATGCTCATCTTGTTTATCTGCCAAGCACCGCAGGGCACCCATAAATAATTCCCAAGTTACTGAATGCATCTGCAGCTCAAGACTTTGGGTTTCTTTTTCTTATTTTAATATTGCCCATCCGAGAGTTGAAAATGTTTTGACTTGCCTGAGTTGAAGCAGGGGGAGTCTACTGGCCAGTTTCCTTGAGTATTACCTTGTTTGACTTGGATGAAGGGACGGGGAATTGTATAAATGTCACTGTGGAGGGCCCTTGTCCCTTGGTGATGAGTAACCTTATCAATCCAGAGCAAAGAGACACGTTAAGAGATTTTGTTTTGGAAAATGGCACACAGATGAGGAAATTATATGACTGTGTATGAAGTGGCTGGTCTGGTGACGTTTTGCTTTGCAAGTGGGTGACTGACGTCCTTCCCTCTTTCATCTGTCCAGTCAGACCTTTTGTGCTTCTGTTCCCCTTTGCACTCACGGTGATATCAGTCTCTCTTCCTCTTCCTCCACCTGGAATCTCAGTAAGCTCAGTCATGACCTCAGTTTCTAAAGACAAGAAGAATCTGAGGACTTTTTTTTTTTTTTTTCCAAATTTCATTTTGTTTTTTCTGTTTTTAAATTTAATAATTTTTATGTGTATATTTTTTTGAGATACTGTAGCTCTGCCACCCAGGCTGGAGTGCAGTGGTGCAATCTTGTCTCACTGCAATCTCTTTCTCCCAGGTTCGAGCAAATCTTCCACCTTGGCTTCTCGAGTAGCTGGGACTGCTGGGGCATGCCACCACAGCCAGCTACTTTTTGTATATTTTGGTCGAGATGGAGTTTCACCATGTTGGCCAGGCTGGTCTCAAACTCCTAACCTCAAGTGATCCACCCATGTTGGCCTCCCAAAGTGATGGGATTACAGGTGTGAGCCACAGCGTACAGACTGTTTTTTAACTTTAATTTCAATTGATTTTAACACAGTTCATGGTGTTTGGTTACATGAATATGTTTTTTAGTGGTGATTTCTGAAATTTTAGTGCACTCTTCACCAGAGTAGTGTATACTACAGCCAATGTATAGTCTTCTGTCTCTCACCCCTTCCCACCCTTTCCCCTGAGTCCTCAAAGTCCATGGTAGCATTCTTATGTCTTTACACCCTTATAGCTTTGCTCCCACATGTGACTGAGAGCATCTGACGTTTGCTTTCCCATTCCTGAGTTACTTGACTTAGAATAATGGTCTTTAGCTCCATCCAGGTTGCTCCATATGCCGTAATTTCATTCCTTTTTATGGCTGAATGATATTCCATGGTCTATATATACCACATTGTCTTTAATAGGCATTTGTGTTGGTTCTGTATTTTTGACATGACAAATTTTGCTGCTACAGACATAACATATGCAAGTGTCTTTTTTGTATAGTGACTTTCTTTCCTCTAGGTAAATATCCAGTAGTGGAATTACCGACAGAAATGGTATGTGTCTATCGCAAAAATCCAAACCAGAAAAGAATAAAATGTATACACTAAGTATATAAAAACTCCCTTCCAAATCCTCTTCTCTTGAGAAAAGCGCTTTTAATAATGTATGATTTCTCCTCTGTGTACACACACACTTGCACACAAATACAAACACACACAACAACATTTCAAAATCAGTGTGTACATCATGTTTCTCTGCAACTTTGCCTTTCCTCATAGCTGTGTAGAAGTCTGTTGTTAGGGTGAAAGTACAGTTGAATAAAAAAATCCCCCTTCTGATCGACTCCTAGGTTATTCTCAACCTTTTGCTTTTAAAAACATTGCTGTTGACTTCTTTGCAGACATTGTCAAGTAACTGTAGGAGAGGCAGGAAATTTTAAATGGACAACAGAATAAATTGTCTGTTTTTTTAATTAATGCTTTGAATCATCAAGTGGAATAAGATGAAGTTGCCAAGAATTATCACAGTAACCTCTCCCTGAAGTTGGAGCTCTATAAAACAGGTTGTGATAAATTTGTTCATTTCAGAAAAATGTCTGGTTTGTAAAGCACAAGTATTATTCCAAATTCCCACCTTTGTCTTTGGTACCAAGAATGTAGTCCTGTCAGTAGTCATCCATTTTCACAGATGTTTGCTGGTTTCTTACTTGTGTTGGATATTATGTCAAAAACTGAGCAGGAAGGGATTAGCAAGATAGTCTCCCTTCCTGCCACAGCTGTTAATACAGCCATGATGTTGCGCACTGCTCCAAGATGCCTAAGCAAGGGGGCAGAGATGGGGACACACCTTGCTCATAAGCCATGCACCCTGGGATAGGCTGTGCTTACCCAGAGTGCAAAAAAAATGGCCTTAATGGCCACTAGAGGCCCAGATCATGACTCTCTTAGAAGTACTAGATTCGGCTTTGTTCTCCAGCTCTTAGATTTGTGACTCTGAATAGGGTGGGGATGTTCATCTTGATTTGCCTTCTGCTAGACCAGGAATGAAAAGATTGATGATAGTGCTCCTTTTTATGTTTTTATTCTTGAGTAGATACGTTAGATTCTCTTTCTTTTTCCCTGCACCCCACCACATGGACACACACACATACACACATATACACCAGATTTCCTTTGAAGAGTGCATAGGCTTTTTTTTTTTTTTTGACAATTTTGTTGCATCACCCAGGCTGGAGTGCAGTGGTGTGATGTCAGCTCACTGCAACCTCCACCTCCCAGGTTCAAGCGATTCTCCTGCCTTGGCCTTCCAAGTAGCTTTTTTGTATTGTTAGTGGAGATGAAGTTTTCCCACGTAGGCCTGGCTGGCCTCAAATCGTAGCTTCAAGTGATCCATTCCCCTCGGCCTCCCAGAGTGCTGGGATTACAGGCGTGAACCACCACACGTGGCTGGAGTGCATAGTCTTTATTCAAGAAAACTCCCCAATCAGCAAACAGCTTGTGAGCTTACGGGTGAGGTTCTGAGGGAATGGGTTGCAAGGCAAGAGAAGCCCGTGAATAAATGTGATTCAGAGGGAAGGGGGAAATAAGAAAGAGAAGAACAGGGCTGGGCAGGAAGATGAGACGTTGGAGAGGAAGGAGCAGGATGGCCTAGAAGAAGCCTAGAGCTAACGTGGCCAGAGCACGATTAAAGACAGCCTAGCAATGAGTTATGGGCTGTGGGCTTTGTGGTTGTCATGGATCAGCCCTCCTTCGACACCTCTGGGCAGTCTGGTGAGGCAGGGATGAGTGTGAAACATCTTTGCCACAGTCTCCTCTCAGCTGATGCACTGGAATGACTCTAACCAGCATGTCCAGGCCGACTTTAGGAGCATCCTTGGATGTGTGCTCAATGGGTGGATACAGGACAGACAGCCAAGTCAGCGCTGCTCCAACCTATGTGGTGCCCTTCCTAGGTTGTGAAAGCCTCAGCAGTGGTGCAGGATGTGTGTTTGAGGATTGCACAGACACAGTCACCAGTAGCCTTGTTCTCTTTGGAATTTTTCTTTCTTTACTGAGAGAAAGCCCCAGATTGCTGAATTGGTGTCTTTTTAAATTAAATTTAATTTTTTTTTTTGAGATAGACTTTTACTCTGTCGCCCAGGCTGGAGTGCAGTGGCACGATCTTAGCTCACTGCAACCCCTGTTCCCCAGGTTCAAGAGATTCCCCTGCTTTAGCCTCATGAGTAGCTGGGACTGCAGGTGCTCACCACCATGCCTGGCTAATTTTTGCATTTTTAGTGGAGATGGGGTTTCACCGTGTTGGCCAGGCTGGTCTCGAACTCCTAACCCCAAGTGATCTGTCCGCCTTGGCCTCCCGAAGTGCTGGGATTGCCTGCGTTGGTGTCTTTTACATCCCTCTTGTGCCTGCCAGTCTTACTTTTTAGCAAAAAGACGGAAGGTTTCAGGCTTAGCATGCAACTGTTTGTAACAGTGCTTCATGGCTCATTGCGGTTGTTTTTCTTTTTGCCTTTTATTCGTCAAGTTCTGAAACAGAAAATGGAGCCCTTCTGCTAAAGCAGGCTTAGTGGTTAAATAGTATCACATCAAAAGTCAGCTCCACCTGGACCTTATTTGGAAATAGGTTTTGTAAAGTTTATTGCTGATGTAAAATCAGGAAACTGAGGCAAGTATGAGGAAATGAGAAGCCAATTTATTCAGCTTCCGGGTGAGGTTCTGTGGTCCAGGAAGGGGCCATAGAAGTCACGCCCAGCTGCTTAGGTCATGGGGTTTTATTGGGGTGGAAGGCAATTGATTGGCTATTGGGGAAACAAAGCAAAGGCAATTTTATTGGCTGTCAGGAAGCAGGAAGTGTCTGGAGCTAGTGGTTATGGGTAGGCAGGCGGAACGTTGGGCCTCGATTGGCTGTTGGGGAATAAAGTGAAGGCAATTTTATTGGCTATTAAGAAGCAGGAAATGCCTGGAGCTAGTGGTTATGGGTAGGCGGGCTTTCCGGGGGCATACAGAGCAGACTGCTACTGGGCAGGGTATGATGGGGCTTCTTTTTTTTTTTTTTTATTGAGATGGACTTTCACTCTTGTTACCCAGGCTGGAGTGCAATGGCGCGATCTCGGCTCACTGCAACCTCCGCCTCCTGGGTTCAGGCAATTCTCCTGCCTCAGCCTCCTGAGTAGCTGGGATTACAGGCACGTGCCACCATGCCCAGCTAATTTTTTGTATTTTTAGTAGAGACGGGGTTTCACCATGTTGACCAGGATGGTCTCGATCTCTTGACCTTGTGATCCACCCGCCTTGGCCTCCCAAAGTGCTGGGATTACAGGTGTGAGCCATTGCGCCCGGCCATGGGGCTTCTTTAAAAAATTTGCCTGCAGGGTTTATCAACAGCAGGCTGGGAGTGGAATGCAAAATTTAGTGCTGAATGTGGGCTTGGGTCTGGTATGCGGAGGCGGGTGTGGGGGAGCCGTGAGGCAAGGGCAGATAACTGGCTTGGGTGATGAGGCAGTTATCAGGCGCGGAGACAGATGGATGTGTCCGTTTTAACCCTCTGTGGGGCAGCCGGCCTTACAGGTTTGTTATTGTTGTTTTGAGATGGAGTCTCACTCACTGCCCCACGCTGGAGTGCAGTGCCACAATCTTGGCTCACTGCAGCTTTCACCTCCTGGGTTCAAGCGATTCTTGTGCCTCAGCCACCTGAGTACCTGGGATTACAGGTGTGTGCCACCACACCTGGCTAAGTTTTGTGTTTTTAGTAGAGATGGGGTTTCACCATGTTGGCCAGGCTGATCCTGACCTCAAGTGATCCACCCACCTCTACCTCCCAAAGTACTGGGATTGCAGATGTGAGCCATGCCACCTGGATGAAAATAGTTTTTTTAAAGATGTAACTCATTAAGGATCTCTAGGTGAAATCATCCTAAACTTGGAGTGGACCCCAAGCCCAGTGACTGGTGTTTCAGTAAGAGAAACAGAGGGAGATTTGAACACACAGAGACACGGAGGAGAAGGCCATATGAAGAACGAAATAGAACTAGGAGTGATGCGGCCGCAAGCCAAGGCATGTCAGGACCACCAGAACCTGGAAGGAACGAAAAATATCCTCCCTTGCAGTCTTTGGAGGGAGTACAACCCCACCAGTACCTTGCTTTAGGATATCTGGCCTCCAGAACTGCCAGAGAATAAATTTCTGTTGTTGTCAACCACCAGTTTTTGATAATTTGTTACCGCAGCCCTAGGAAACTAATTCACTAGAGGGCTGCAGACTAAGGCCTGAGGACCAAATCCAGCCTGACACCTGTTTTTGTGGATTTTATTTACAAAACATAGCCTTACTCATTCATTTACGTATTGACTATGGCTGCTTTCACTCTGCAAGGGCAGAGTTGAATAACTGTGACAAAATCCATCTGGCCTGCAAAGCCTAAAATATTTACTATCTGGCCCTTCACAGAAAAAAGTGTGCCAACCACTCTTCTAGGGAGGTGTTTAATTTATGTGCTTGTCGGGGGATGCTGCCGGGTAGGGGGTGTTTGTAGCATGAGTCTGTCCTTAGCAGTGTAAAACTACACAAGGTAAGGATTGTTTTTTTTTTCACTTAGATTTCCGCTTTGATGAAGCATTTTTTTTTCCTTCTTAGAGGAAAAACATGAAATGCTCCAGAATAGTTGACAGCATTAGCTACGTTTAAAAGATTCAGTGAAGCAAAATGGTTTTCCGTCTGTTGAATCAATCAGCCTTAAAGTTCACTTATCAATGCCGGCTTTTCTATGAGCAGCAGCTTTGTATTAAAATGGCTAATGGGAATGTGGTTTTCCCAGCAAGCTTTTGTTTGATCTAGAATTTTTGGAGAGTCTGAGTGGGTTTTCTCTTTCAGAGTGTGAAATGGACCAAGGCGTGTTTTGCAGCTGAGGCATAAATGAAGGGAAGCCTTGTCTGATGCGTGTTAAGGGGCAAAGCCAGGTAGGAGATGGGAGAGTGTACCCCAAGCCTCAACAGCCACAATGTCCTCCAATTCTCATTCCACGTGATTTGTGGACCTCGTTGGAGAGCTCAAAAAAGTGGCTGTAGGAAACCTAGTTATAAGCCTTATTTTGCTCATACTGGTACAGAAAACCTTCAATTACATTGCAGAAAAATGGCCACATGCAGAAGAGGAAAGCATTTAGAAGGGTTTTTCTGGTTTCCCTAATTTACATCTTAGTGGAGGCAATTTTTATGTCTTTTGCATATTTTACTGAGAAGCCTCCACCACTTCTAGCCATAACTTCCTTTCCTTCCTGTTGCAAATTTTCTTCCTAGATTGACTCTTCAGTCCCTAAAAATATCCATACCACATTATTTATTCGCTCCATAATGCACACTATCCAAAGACAACAATTTTGCCAATAAACTGTTATTCTAATGAATAATTCATGCAGTCTTCATTCTCCTGACATGAACAAATATACTTTCAAATAGGAGGAGTGTGCCTCTATTTTTGTCTTGACTCCATTTCTTAACGTCGTATATTTTTTAAAGGTTTTCCGATGTCTTTCCTTGGGTGAACTCCACGGGGAATAATTCTGATACTCTAATTAAGAGCAATAAACTATAGCACAGAAACATAACTAGATTTATAGATGGTATTTGTTACGGTGACAGTGTTGTTTGGATGTGGAGGAAGGAGGCAAATCCTTCAGTGTCTCAGGCCAGGAAAAACATGAAATTCTCACCTATTAAGAAGGCAACATGAATAATTGTTTCAAATTCTGACAGTATTTATGGCCATAGTTTCCTCATATTTATATGAAGAGGGTGCAACAATAATGGTGATGATAAAAATTGTAATATATTATTATGTGATATAATACTAAGAATTTTGAGTTTCTGTGGGATGTTAGCCATTGTGCTGAGGGATATGCCTATATCAGGGTTTCTGATTCTCAGCCCTAAGGGTATATTGGGTCACATAGCTATTTGTTATGGGTGGAGGTTGGGGCATCCTCTGTACATTTGTAGGGTGTTTAATGGAATCCCTAACCCAGGGTATCCACTAGATTCAGCAGCACCCGCCTCTCCAACTTTATTCCTCTCTGAGAAGTATCTATAGACGTGGCCAAATGTCCCCAGGAAGATAAAATCCGCTTGTTGAAAAACAGTGATTTACGTGATTAATTACATCTTCAAAGCATTCGTACCAGATAGGTGCATTATCAGTCCCATTTACCAGTGAAGAAACAGAAGCTCAGAGTCAGTGACAGAACAAAAATTTGGTGCAGGGTTTACTACTGCACCAGTGTCGAGACTGTTTTGTTGCATATGATGATACGCAGCATTAATTCTTCTGCCTTCCCCTCTTACGTGGGTATTTTCAAATTTAAAAAATATGTCATTGCTGGGCACAGTGGCTTGTGCCTGTAATCCCCACACTTTGGGAAGCCAAAGCAGGCAGATCGCTTAAGTCCATGAGTTCAAGACACACCTGGGCAACATGGCAAGGCCCCATCTCTATAAAAAAATTTTAAAAATTAGCTGGGCGTGGTGGCACATATTTGTGGTCCCAGCTGCTTGGGAGGATGAGGTGGGAGGATCGCTTGAGCCTGGCAGGGTGGAGGTTGTAGTGAGCCAGCATCGTGCCACTGCACTCTAGACTGGGTGATAGAGAGGGACTCTGTTTCCAAAAATAAAAAAAAAACATTAAACATTAATATAATTAGTATTTGGCATATGCCTGCTGGATAATTAATATGTTTTCTCAGCCATAACTTCAAATTTCCAAAACTCCTTATATAGAAAATATGGCGTGATGACTAGATTATATACTTCTTAGAACAATAGCAATAATAACAGTAACAATTTATCTTCTTGCTCTCCACCACTATTAATTGAGTGCTCTTTTGTTGATTTGTTTTTAGAGGCAGTGTCTTGCTCTGTCTTTCAGGCTGGAGTGCAGTGGAGTGATCACAGCTCACTGCAGCTTGAGCTTCCAGGCTCATGTGATCCTCCCACCTTCGCCTCCTGAGTAGCTGAGACTAGAGGCGCAGGCCACCTCACCCAGCTAACTAAAAGAAAATTTTCTGAGATCGGGTCTTGCTGTGTTGCCCAGGCTGGTCTCAAATTCCTAGTCTCAAGTGTTCTCACACCTCATGAGTAGCTGGCATTGCTGGTGCCAGCCGCCACTCCTGGCTAATTGAGCACTTTCCATGTGAGAAAGTAAAGGATTTGACTGGTTCACCTGTTTAATTCTCACATCTTAGAAGTACCTACGTTCAGTGTCTTTTAGCCCTAAGCGGTATAATTCAGAGTTGTTTTGGTTTGGTTTTGTTCTGCTGTATCTTCACATACAGTGAAGGCTCGATACACCTTGGTTGAATAAATGACTTCATGAGGAGCTACAGTCTTAGAGAAAGCATGTAGCTTACTAAGGCGGTGACAGAGCTTCCTCTTAAATTCTGGAAATCCCTTCCCCTTAAATCCACTGCTGTCCACTGTGCCCTGTGGAGGGTTTTATGTAAACATCCAGCTCTGCCCTCAGTGATCTGGTGAGGTCTGTCTTTATGACTCTATTTGTATGTCAGGTTTCTTTTGTAGGTGATCCTGAAGCCCACTTTCTCTCGTCTTGCTCCATTCTGTTTGCTTACCCTCTGCCTCTCGCCTGGAATGTGTCCTGCATTTCCATTTGTCAAAATCTTATTTCTCTTTGGAGGCCCAGCTTCATCCCTCCCTTCTTCCCAAATGCTCTCCCTATGTCTCGTGCACTCTTAAGGCCTTGCGTTTCGCCTGCGGCCACTGCCAGCCAACAACGGGTGAGGAGTGGTGCAAGCCGGGGGCATCCAGAACTGACTCCCAGTACGTCTAACCCTCCATGAACTGTGCTCTTGGGAAAGCAGCTTAAAGTCCATGAAACCTCAATTTCCTCTTCCCTTTGATGAGGACAGCAGTGTCATTGTGCATCCCAGTTTGCTGTGAGGATTCAGTGGGAAAATGCTGAGCTCAGCTCTTGACACATAGCATGTTCTTTTTTTTTTTTTTTTTTTTTGAGATGGAGTCTCGCTCTGTCCAGTGGCATGATCTGGGCTCACTGCAACCTCTGCCTCCCTGGCTCAAGTGATTCTCTTCCCTCAGCCTCCTGAGTAACCGGGATTACAGGCACATGCCACCAAGTCAGCTAATGTTGTTGTATTTTTAGTAGACACGGGTTTTCTCCATGTTGGCCAGGATGGTCTCAATCTCTTGACCACGTGATTGACCTGCCTTGGCCTCACAAAGTGCTGAGATTACAGCCATGAGCCACCGCGCCCGGCCTGACACATAGTATGTTCTTTATGAATTCCTGCCATCACTAATGTCAATTTTCCCGTGTTTTGTCTGTTCTCTGATTGCTTTATGTACGTGTGCCTTACCTTTCGAAGTAGATTGCAGGATTATAGGAAGCGATTTCTTTCGAAGTGAATCTTTAATGTGACACAAAATTCAGCACAAGGGGTAAAACTGGCCAAGAGGCCACGTCAATGTTTAGAACATAATGTTCTCTCTTTGTATTCTGAACCCTGGTGCCTTTATCAGTAATATGGAAGGGGCCATTTCCGTTTACTTCACCATACCAGAAGGGCCATTGCAGATGGATTTATTTAGAGCAGGCGTCCCCAAACTTTTTACACAGGGGGCCAGTTCACTGTCCCTCAGACCGTTGGAGGGCCGCCACATACTGTGCTCCTCTCACTGACCACCAGTGAAAGAGGTGCCCCTTCCTGAAGTGCGGCGGGGGGCCGGATAAATGGCCTCAGGGGGCTGCATACGGCCCGCGGGCCGTAGTTTGGGGATGCCTGATTTATAGCATAAACGATCAGCTTGTGTTTTCGGAGCAGCAAAGCTTCAGAACTGTAATAACTCATTATCAATCTGTCTCCATCCTTCATCAAAGTTCCCAGGTCCTTTGAATTTTGGCTTGGCCAGTGTCTTTTTTACTCTGTAAAATTTAGATTAACATATAGCTTCATGTGGGCTGATGATGGAGACACATCTCTGCTGATGAGTACCATTTACGGGAGGCTATGTCCCCAGGTAGAACAATTTTTCCAGAGAGGAGATGTGGGCACGGTGTGTGAGCCTGTCCTGGAAGCCCTGTAGTGTAGTAGGAAGAATCCAACATTCACGAAGAGGCTGGCTTTTGCTTCCAGTTTTGTCATAATTCACATGATATAGGGCAATTCAAAAAAATGATTGATGTGCTTTAACGTTCTCATCTGTAAAGTGAAACATCCAAATTGGGTAAGTTATAAATGACCTTTCACTTCTAGAATTCTGCATCTTGGAATTAAAGTGCATTAGCATGAGCCAATAATTCCATATTTTCTTGTATTACCTAAAATCTAAATACCCCACAATAAATTTACCACCATAGGGTTTTGAAATCCCATCAGAAAAACTGCTCCTTTCATATACATGCCCAGCGGTTTCTCTCTTTTTACTCCTCAACGCCCTACACATTTTCCTAATAAAGTATATAATAAAAGTAAATCTTCCCAGTAGTGTGTTTATAGTGTGGAAGACATTGTTATTCCCACCGTGACAGTGGTGGATAAAAAATACATACTTCTCTGTCTCCCACAACCACCCTTTGATCCCCAGCCTTTTATCAGCAAATCTGAAGTGCTACCTTCTGCAAATTAGCACTACCTCCTGAGAAATTGTGCCAAGTTCCATTAAGTGTAATTAGCATTCCTGTTGTTTCTTTCACATTGGGGAAAAAAAAAAAGAAAAAGATAAAGAAAACTCGCTCTGAGTTACTGGGAACACACATCATGCCAAGTTAGACCAATGGAGGCAGCACCAGGCTGAAAGCAGGAGGCAGAAGAGGATCTTGACATACAAGGATGGGTTCACCTGCGTGGGGGCCCGAATGGCAGACACGGAGGTGTCAGTCTTGGCTTTTCAAAGTAAAGGTTGGCTTCCCAGTGTACAGTTAAGCAGCTGGCGCAGTGCCTTCTGCAGTGAAGGTTTAGAGACCATGGGGAGATGATTATCTCCCTCAATTTAAAACTGACCTGCCATGAGATTCCAAGCAAAAGGCTTGAATATCTTAGAGCAGTTAACTAAAAAACTAAAATGTCCCCACTCAATATGGTTTTCACGTAAAAAGAATTGCAAAACAAACAAAGAGAAACTACCACGTTTTCTGTTTTCCCTTGAATTTCCTGGTAGGAATAACATTTTGATACCCAACAAGTAGAAAAGAGTATGAGTTCAGAATAAAAGCCAGGGTTCAGTTGTTATTACTTGTAGTTCATAAAATCTTGTTTTCTTGGGTTTCAACAAAAAATCACACAACTATTTTATTATCAACATAAAATTAAAGAAAAATTCACTACTTTTCTCCTCCCTCTTTTATATCAAATACCACCATAGACTCTGAAAACCGTGCATTTAGAAACCGTAATTTGAAGAAACTAATAGCTGATGCTGAGTGCCACCATCAAAAACACGTGTCCTTCCAGACACCATTCATTTTAATGTTGTAAAACAAAATTCAGAAACAACAGACTACATGTATACATCTGTGCTTTCAGTGACTCTGAAAGGGAGGCACTGGTTTCAAATGTATTGTGTGAAAATGAGTTCCATTTGACTGGCAATCTTTTTTTCCTCTCAGAAGCCATTTTGTCTCTTATTTCTTGCTTCCTTCTTTGTATTTTGGCATTTGTCATCTCAGTTACAGTAGCGCATACTGCTTTGACACTTCAAATGCAGTTTTCAGGAACACTAGGGAAAGAGCAGTAAAGATATCACGAGGTGGTAGTTAACACTGAGAATGGCTCCAGGCGGGTGGAACACATTTAGGACTTTCTTTATTTTAATCATCAGTAAAGAAACTAATTCCATAGGGTCATCTACAGTGAAGTCCCACTTACAGCACAAAGCATCATAAAATTGAATACAGTAATATTCTTTAGCCCAATGTCATATAACTGTTGTCACATAATATTGTGATGTCGTATTATATGGTACAAGTTAGATAACCTATAATGCTCAGTGGCTTCTCTAAGAGTTGAGAGCAAAACATGTCCCACCCTGGCTGACGCTGAGAAATGGAATGAAAAGCAAACGTTTTGGTCTTCCAAGAAAGAGTTCAGTCCATCGCAGTGACCTGGTTAGAGTGTATTCTTTGAACAAATATTTATTGAGAATCTGCTTTGTGTTAAATGCTGTATTGTGATTTAAGCTCCAGATTTGCCTTTCCTGGATATGTCATAGAAATAAATCCACACAGTGTGTGATATGCATCTGGCTTCTTTCACTTAGCAGAAAGTTTTTGAGGTTCGTCCACGTGGATGTGTGTATGACTACTTTGTTTCTTTATTATTGAGTAATATTCCACAATGTGGATATACCACATTTTGTGTATACATTCACCCGTTCATTGATGGATGCTTGGATTGTTTCCGTATTTAAACTATGATGTAGAATGTTGCTATGAACACTTGTTTCCAAGTTCTTAAGTAAACCTATGCTTTCACTTTTCTTGGGTAGATACTTAGTAGTGGAATTGCTGGGTTGTATAGTAAGTTAACGCTGAGCTTAGGAAACCACTAAGCTGGCTGGGCACAGTGGCTCATGCCTGTAATGCCAGCACTTTGGGAGGCCTTGGCAGGTGTACCACTTAAGGTCAGCAGTTCAAGATCAGCCCGGCCAACATGGTGAAACCCCATCTCTACTAAAAATACAAAATTAGCCGAGCATGGTGGTGAGTGCCTGTAATCCCAGCTACCCCGGAGGCTGAGGCAGGAGAATTGCTTGAACCTAAGAGGTGGAGGTTGCAGTGAGCCGACATCATGCCGTTGCACTGCAGGCTAGGTGGCTGAGTGAGACTCCATCTCAAAAAAAAGAAAGCACTGAAGTGTTTTTCCAAGGTGGTTGCATCATTGGATATCTCCCCCAGCAACACACACGCATCCCAGGTGTGCCACATCCTTGACAACTGTTCATATTGCATATCTGTCTTTCGAATTACTGCCATTCTTGTGGGTATGTAATGATATCTCGTCATCATGGTTTTAGTTTGCGTTTTCCTGATGTCTAATGATGTTGAAATCTTTTCAGGTGCCTGATCTTTTTGTTTACTTATTTTTTGTTTTTAGTTCTGGGATACATGTGCAGGATGTGCAGGTTTGTTACATAGGTAAATGTGTGCCGTGGTGGTTTGCTGCACCTATCAACCCATCACCCACGTATTAAGCCCAGCATGCATTAGCTGTTTTTCCTGATACTCTTCCTCCTTCCACTTTCTAATGAAATAACCTTGTTCACCTGTGAAATGGTTCTCAGGGAAATCTTGAGGAATCTTACATTACTACTCGTAATTCCCTTTCTGTTACAAGTCAGCAAAGGAATGGGCAGGGGACTGAAATGCGGAGAAAGACTTCCTCCTTTTTTTATGTGGCTTCAGGAATGTGTGACAGGAAACTGAGCCTTTCCCCACCTGGTTATATTCATGGAGCCCATGGGCTGGTTGTGGCAGTGTTCCGTGGTTGGGGACATAGAGCTCATAGGCAGAGGATCCTGTTTGTGCATAAAGCACACTTTGAAAGGTGGGGTTTGGATGCATCATCCACCCTAACAGCTGTGTGCTTCCAGTATGCAGCTTGAAAGCCACATGTTACCCTGTTAGCGCAAGCTTCCCGAGGTTACGTCTTCCAGCCACACGGTAGTTGGTATTATTTCTTTTATCTGTTGATGAAATGTCTTGCTCTCTCTTTCTCAGAGTAAAGCAAGTCTCTGCACATGTTTCTCAGCTGGGTTGCAGTAATCTGTGCTCTCTAGGAAAAGGTCACTCTTTAGAGGAGTTGAAAGGACTCCAGGCTCTTACATTGGCCGTCTGAGCATATAAAGGCCCAAAGAAACAGACACCAGTTCCTCTGCTGCACAGATTTTTAAACCTGGAAAGCTCTAAATGCAGAAACCTAAGTATCCGGGAGGTGTGCACTAGGATCCAGCCGATGTGATTGTCAGTTCATTCTGACACATCACCAAGATGGACCTCAGCCAACAGCGGTCTCCACTCACAGACCGCTGGTGTGGTTAGGAGCATGTACTTTGAATAAAATTTCCCTTGTTGGAATCTCAGTGCTACATGCTGGGTGTGTGATTTGGGGGCACGCTCCTTAACCATGTTAAGCTCTGGTTAACTAAACTGTAAAATGGGATTCATAGTAATACTTGGTTCTTAAAATCGTGGATGGGATTAAATGAGATAATGCATGTAAGTGCTTAGCACCATTCTGCGTTTCTTTAGCTTTTATCATTTTTATGTTATACTTGATTTTACATCTTTGGCACTGGGAAGAATGCCTGCCATATGGTGTGTACTTTGTGACTATAATTTGACCACACACAGTTAAGGTATTCATTCATTTATATAATAGATATGTATGAGGTATCTGTTATGTGTACGAGGTATGTATTATGTCAGCAAACTATAGCGCTCTGGAACAATCCAGCCCTTGTAAATGCAATTATGCATTTACATATTGTCTTGTTTTTGGAAATGCAATTATGCTGGAACATAGCCACACCCCTTCACTTGCGTATCGATTATGGCTGTCTTTGTGCTGCAACAGCACAGATGAGTAGTGACAGAAACTATATGGGCCACAAAGCCTGAAATATTTAATATTTGGCTCTTTACTGGAAATGGTTTCCAATCCTTGTTCTAGGTACTGAGAATAAAATAATCAACACATTAAGGTGATATTCCTGCTCGTATCCTAGTTGAGGTAAGACTGCCACTACACATAAATATTAAATACATAGTCACCTATGAAAATATTGCCAAAACATTTGTGTTAACAAATGTAATGAGAAAATAAAGACATGTAACAGGACAGAGAGAAACCAGGATGGTGGGGGAGAGGAAAGTTTTAAAAATACCTCCCATCTAAATGCCTCTAATCTCAGAATTTCAGAGTATTTCTTCAGTGATTCATGTATAAGGTAGTTTTCAACAGAAAAATAAAAACTGACTACCCCATGAAGTCTCATTGAGCACAACATTCAGAAACCACCCCAGACTGCAAATAAATTCAGACGTTGCCTATCATAAAAAGGTGGTTTGGAGACATCTCCATTTAGTATTGTAAAACTGTGCGAAGAACATGACACTTTGCTGACTGGCGTACATTTTTTGCCCAGGAGTAGTTTTCCCCGTGTGGAGAGGAGGGAGAATGCCACTGCTTCCAATCAAAGGGGAAATTTGTGCTCCTTGTCTAGATTGATGTCCATGGATAGCGCCAAGTTCAAAAGTATTAGTTCTGCAAGCAAACAGGCAAAAAGCCCTCAAGGCCTCAAGAGCTGAGGATGAGAGCAACAAGTAGTGTTTCCAACACAGAGGAATGAGAAATGCTGGAGGTGGTGGGTAACCTGAAAACCCAGACTTGATCCTTACACATTCTGTGCATGTAACAAAATACCACAAGCACACTGTAAAGGGGTACAGATATTGTGTATCAATAAAAAAGAATAAAAAAAGAAGTAGGTCAGAGATGCTTTGTATGGTTTTCTGCCTCTTGTGTTATTTTGAGGTGTGTTTTCACAGTAGCTACCTTTGTAGAACAGGTTGCTTGGCGTGATGCCTCCTATCTGAGCAAATTGCATTATTAACTAGATTGCACCAGCAAGTAGGGCACTTTCACAAAATTCCAGGACGGGGGTCAGCAAACCTTTTCTGTGAAGAGCCAGATCGTAAATATTTTAGATTTTTGCAGGTCTTATGGTCTCTGCTGCAAGTCTTCAAGTCTTCTGTTGCAGCTCAAAAGCCCCCATGGACAATGCATAAATGAATGAGCATAGCTGTATTCCGATAAAACTTTATTTACAAAAGCAGGCAGGATTTGGCCTGTGGGCTGTGGTTTGCCAGCTGCTGTTGTAGTGGAGTTTCTGTCTTTGTGGGTATGCTCACAAGATCAGCTGGGGAGCAAACACAACACACCCATGCTCTGGTTCCTCTCTTCTGACCTGTTATTGCAGAATCTCTCAGAGTTAAGGCCAGCCATGTACATTTGTACTATTATATAGATAGATGCAGAAAGTCATTACATGTCAGGATACACTGCTGTTACAAATAACCCCCAGGATCTCAGTGACAGCGACAACAATTAACAACAAACAGGAAAAACAAATGAAAAGCAGGTGTGTCTCTTGCTCATGCAAAGCCCACCATGATCATCTCCATGTCATTTCCTCCACATAGTGACCTAGTGATTCGGTTTGTTCGAGGCTCTATCGACCTGTAGCTGTAGTTTCATGAACACACAGCCTTCTTGACTGATGTCACTGAGAAAAACCAAGAGTAGAGGGTCTTGCAGTAGTAATTAAATGAACAGGTCACTAATAATTTGGGTGTAGCTAGTTGCAAGGAGATGGCAAACACATCTTCCCATGTTCTCACAAGGAGATAGAAATTGGGTATGGGTAAACACTAAATGTTTTTTTTTTTAATGCTTTCATAAATTGAATCAATCAATGTATTTGATTGATAATCAGTACTATACAATGTGATGTGTGCATGGCAAAGAACCTATCTGCATTATATTTATGGGTATATTTTTGTTTGCCTCACCAGAATTTAGTGAGTGATCTAAATAATTGAAATCTGAAAGGAAACTACTCTTTAGACTTTGGGTTGGACACCTTTTATTTTGTTAAATCCTTTGACTCCATGTTAAAGGTCATTATCAGTTTCATTAATCACATACCAAACCTCAGGATATATTTCTTTCTTAAAAAGTTGTGCACATTATACTGACCAAATGTGCTCTGATCACAGGGGAACCAATGGGTTTCACCCGTTATTCTGCGAGTTATGCCTAAGGAACATACTTCTTTACTTCCTGCACTGACCCAGTTAGGTTGGCTTCACTGATGTGGTTAACAAGACTGTAAATAATAATCAAGTCTCTCTTTGTTTATGGTTAACAATGCTGGCCCATTATAATTTTCGGTGGCAGCACATATGGTGGGTGATAAACTAACTAATAAAGCTGCCACAGGAAGAATACTTCTGCTTTTATTTTTATGGCTGTTGCTTTAATCTGATACATAATTAATGTACAAAGTTCACCTTTTTTTTTTTTTTTTTTTTTTTTTTTGGTCAAATCCTAGTTTACTTGAGACATCCAGAAGGGTTAATTTTTTTTTTTTTATGTATTTAGGGCAGGAGGTTGGGATAAAACAATACATTTTTATCTATATGGAAGGACCCTTAACCATTTTTTTTTTTTCAAAAAAGAAAGCACTTAAATTATTCTTGCTTTCCGAGTTCATGTTCATTGGAAGTGTAAAGAGATTCTGTGTTCAGAAATTCTCAAAGCACCCCTCTCCCCTTACCTAAGAGCACATAATTCTAAAAATCTCCTTGGAGGATAATTTTCTCTGCCTTCCATCCCTCTCAATGGTTTGTTCAGTCTCTACAATTTGTCAGGCCTCCTCTTGAACTGATTTACGATTCACCAAAATCTGTGGTAAGATTTGCCAAGCTGTAGACCAATTAATTATGTGTGCCATTGGACCTCTGTGTTAGGTGTTGGCCTTTCCATTTTGTCAGACATTTTAAATTTAATATGGACACATGGTTTTTTCTTTCTTTTTTTTTTTTTAAGTACCAAGCTGACCATATAGGGGGTGATTCCTACAGCAACAAAATGAATTCATTTAAGATGCATTGTCCTTTATTTGTATATAGACCCCTGTAAAAAAAAATTCAGTCTCCCCAGATTTTTCTTTTTTGAGATGGAGTCTTACTCTGTCACTCAGTCTGAAATGCTGTGTCATGATCTTGGCTCACTGCAACTTCCTGCTCCTGAGTTCAAGCACTTCTCCTGCCTCAGCCTCCTGAATAGCTGGGATAACACACATCTGCCACCACACCCAGCTAATTTTTTATTTTTTATTTTTAGTAGAGATGGGTTTTCACCGTGTTTGCCAGGCTGATCTTGAACTCCTGACCTCAAGTGATCTGCCCACCTTAGACTTCCAGAATCCTGGGATTACAGATGTCAGCCACGGTGCCCAGCCCTCCCAAGATATTTTGAACAGGTCATGCTGCTCTAAGAGAAAATACATTTTGTTTTGTCCACAACAACCCTCATATCCATAGTGAATACTGTGTTAGCCATTTTCTACCTTGCAGCACCAGTATTATAATGTAATAATAGTATCCAAAGAACAGTAGCAATTTTTATATAGCATTTACTGTATTTCAGACAATTTTTAAAATGCCTTTTACCTGTATTAATTCTTTATGTCCTTATGTAATACTACAAGAAAGGTACTATAATTATTCCCGTTTTTTCAGATAGAAAACTGAAACTTGGCCAGGAGCTCTGCCTCATGCCTGTAATCCCAATGTTTTCAGAGGCTGAGGCAAGTAGATCACGATGTCAGGATTTCAAGATCAGCCAGGGCAACATGGTGAATCCCCGTCTCTACTAATAATACAAAAAATCAGCTGGGTGTGGTGGCAGGCGCCTGTAATCTCAGCTACTCAGGAGGCTGAGGCAAGAGAATGGCTTGAGCCTCGGAGGTGGAGATTGCAGTGAGCAGAGACTGCACCATAGTACTCCAGCCTGGACTTCATCTCAAAAATGAAGACCTCCAGACTTCATCTCAAAAACAACAACAACAAAACAAAAAACAGAAACAGAAAAGCCTGAGACTTAAAGAGGTTAAGTAAGTTACAGATACCACACACAAGAAAGGAACAGGGTCTTTGGAAGTCTGACTCCTAATGATGGCTCCCTCTTCCTAGCAGATGCATGACAAGGTAAAGCTCTACATTCTAAAGACATGTTTTCAGAAAGACTCCACCAAGTTTATACACTAGTATTGATTTATTGGGTAGGGCCCTTTGATTTTATTGCATAGTGCTTTATGGGCTGATAAATGAGATGACACTAAGGATAGTAACACTGTTTTCTTCCCTTTTCTGTAAAAGGTGAGATGGTTCCCTGTGGTATTAGAAAGGATTGCAAAAGATTTACTTGGGGAAAATTATCTTCCTCTGCACTCCCCTGCTCCATTTCTACTGTGAGTTATTAAGATGAAAAAAAAAAAAAAAAAAAAAAACGGCCGGAACATTGGCTTCAAGGTGAAAATATTTAGGCAAAATATTACCACAGGGAAAGTTTATTTTAAGCGTCAAGGTTAAAAAGAAGCATGTGTCAGATTTAGGATTTTATGTTTAAAGCTCATCACAATGCCGTAAAGCAGTGGTTGGCAAACTTTTCCTGCAAAGGGTCAGATAATAAATATTTGAGGCTCGTGGACCATACAGTCTGTGTCACAACTACTGCACTTTGCTGTTGTGGAGAAAAAGCTGTCCTAGGCAATGCAAAAGCAATTGAATGTTGCTGCATTCCAGTAAATGTTTTCAACCACAGTCAGTGAGACTGAATTGCTCTACAGCCTGTGGCTTACTGACCCCTGGCTATCAAGGAATGACCAGAGATTTGAAGATAGGCTTTGGCTCATTCCTTGCCATGTGCCAGGTGGATAGGCTTGTGAAAGTCTTTGAAGCTTGCATAATCACAGTCTCTCTGGATGTTAAAGAGGGAAACAGCCATGTCGCTGTGAGCATGGTCATGAGAACTGATGGAGTACCAGAATGGAATGAGTGAAGTACCAGATTCAATAAAAGAAATTCCATGCCATCCTTCTCTGCCCTCTCGAAACTCCTTGGTTTCTATTTTTCTGCACCTTCTATTAGTTTTGTGGATATGTGCTAAGAGTTAATTAGGGCTCCCTGAGATAATTTTAAGATGCTTTTACATTTTGGTTAGGCTAGTATTAGAAAAGCACTCCCTAAAAAACTTTTTTTCATTTTTCTTTCTTTCTTTTTTTTTCTTTTTTTGAAATGGATTCTCACTCTGCTGATCCAGGCTGGAGTGTGCTGGCGTGATCTTGGCTCACTGCCACATCCACCTTCCAGGCTCTAGTGATTCTCATATGTCAGCCTCCCGAGTAGCTGGAACTATAGGCATACACCATGCCTGGCTAATTTTTTTGTATTTTTAGTAGTGACAGGGTTTCACCATGTTGCCCAGGCTGGTCTCGAACTCTTGAGATCAACTGATGTGCCCACATCAGCCTTTCAAAGTGCTAAGATTACAGGTATGAGCCACCATGCTCGGCTCCCAGAGGAGAGCTTTCTGAGTCACCATATGTGCAATGGTTCTTATATAATTGATAGAAAAAAATATCAGCCATTAAAATACAGAAAGGAAAGTAGTTATATTATAATCATAATTTCTGTATAACAGATAGTGAATAAGAAGCATACCACTGATTCTTCCAATCCAACGTATATGACACACATCACTAAAATATCTTCACTGATAAACTGAACGAGGATTCAGAAGCTTGTTCATAACAATTCTTTAGTCATTGCCAATGATTCATAGTTGTCTCATAAAATAAAACCTATCAGGTATCTTTGACCACTTAGCTTTTAGGGTCAGGGACTTTGGAGCTTTTCTCAGATTAAAAGCTATATGAAGTTGTTGTAGTGATGCTAGTTTGTCTTTGCTTTGTAAACAGTGGTGTTCTCTTATAGAGACCTCAAGTTGATTCTGAGCTCTGTCCCCCTGCAAAAAAAAGACCAAAAAGTTAAAAGCATCTTTCATCCTTCCTGAAGCCCCCTCTCTTCATGAAGTGTTCTCACATTGAATCCTGATTAATTCTTTAATTCTATAATCCTTAGCCTTGTCTGTTTAGCAAACAGTGTGGCAACTTGGAATTCTAGAGGGGTCACAATACACTAGTCTTGATCACATGGGTGTACCAAAAAAGGATATGAACCCCCAAACTTGATATGAACTCCTGTGAAACTTTTCTAAAAATATGGGCACTGAAAGGAGAAAGTTCTTGGCTTTAAACTGCTTAGTAGCAGCAGCTGAATTTCTCTTGTCTGTCCTTACTTTTCATGTTTTTACCATTTTGTAGATATTTTATGGTGAGCTGTTGTCATAGAAATATGGGAACAAGGGACAGTCCTAATACATCCTTCTGCAAAGAACAGAAACCCAGTTTAGACTCAGTTAAGCACAGAGGGAAAATGTAGCTTAAAAATATTTCATAGATTCTAGCGGATTCCAGAGAAGGAAGATCAGCAGGATGCCCAGTGAAGCAAAGACCAGGAAAGGCTTCAGCACCATGGACAGCAGTTTTTCGTTTTGTTTTTTTTCCCTCACTTCTCTTTAGAAATGGAGCCCATCAGGTTTGCCTCACCCCTGACTTTGCACTTTGTACAAAATCCCTTGGGAATGCCTTCCCTAGATATCCATTCCTAAGTATTTTATGTCAATTGTATTTTATCTCACATGCTATGTCTTCCAAAGATCTGGCCACAACAATTCCAAGCCCTGATCATAAACTGTCTTATTTTTCTTTGTTCCTCATTTACCACATGCACCTTCCCACACTAGAATCTAAGCTTCCTGAGAGCTAAGACTTATTTACAATAATACCTGACACATAATGGGCACACAGCAATGTTATTGCTTAAATACAACTGTAAATAACACAATGACCCCCTAACTACAAAATCCCTAGGAGAGAGAATTGAATGGGCTCAGCTGTGGTCAGTATTCACCTCTCCTTTTATTAATCAAGGCAGAGTGGGTTGAGTCAGATAGAATAGCCACTTCTCCTGGCTGCCTATCTCTAAAGAGAGGTGTACTTGATTCGAAAAGAAAAGGAAACCATGATGAACCAGGAAAGCATATTCCCCAATGACTGTAAGTGCGTTGTGCTTGTGAATTTATAGAGGGTAGTGAGGGTAGGGCTTGATCTCAAATTTAACAGAAGAAACAGGTAATTTTTTTTCTACCTGAAAATACTTACCAGCACTTGAGGCTACTGGGCACTATGAAAGTATCCTGAATAAGACATAGGTGTAGGCAAGGACTTTATGACCAAAACGCCAAAAGCAATGGCAACAAAAGCCAAAATAGACAAATGGGACCTAATCAAACTCCACAGCTTCTGCACGGCAAAAGAAACAGTCAGTAGAGTGAATCGGCAACCAACAGAATGGGAAAAAATTTTTGCAGTCTACCCATCTGACAAGGGGCTGATATCCAGAATTTACAAAGAACTAAAGCAGATCTACAAGAAAAAAACAAACAAGCCCATCCAAAAATGGGCAAAGGATATGAACAGATACTTTACAAAAGAAGACATACAGGAGGCCAACAAACATATGAAAAAATGCTCATCATCACTGGTCATCAGAGAAATGCAAATCAAAACCACATTGAGATACCATCTCACACCAGTTAGAATGGCGATCATTAAAAAATCGGGAAACAACAGATGCTGGAGAGGATGTGGAGAAATAGGAACACTTTTACACTGTTGGTGGGAATGTAAATTAATTCAACCATTGTGGAAGACAGTGTGGCGATTCCTCAAGGACCTAAAAATAGAAATCCCATTTGACCCAGCAATCCCATTACTGGGTATATATCCAAAGGATTATAAATCATTCTACTACAAGGACACGTGCACACGAATGTTCATTGCAGCACTGTTTACAATAGCAAAGACCTGGAACCAACCCAAATGCCCAACGATGATAGACTGGATAGGGAAAATGTGGTACATATACACCATGGAATATTACGCAGCCATCAAAAACGATGAGTTCACGTCCTTTATAGGGACATGGATGAACCTGGAAACCATCATTCTCAGCAAACTGACACAAGAGCAGAAAATCAAACACCGTATATTCTCGCTCATAGGCGGGTGTTGAACAATGAGAACACATGGACACAGGGAGGGGAGCACTACACACTGGGGTCTGTTGGGGGGAAATGGGGGAGGGGCAGGGGGTGGGGAGGTGGGAAGAGATAGCATGGGGAGAAATGACAGATACAGGTGAGGGGACGGAAGGCAGCAAAGCACACTGCCATGTGTGTACCTATGCAACAATCTTGCATGTTCATCACATGTACCCCAAAACCTAAAATGCAATAAAAAAAAAAAAAAAAGAAAGTATCCTGAATAAAACAGTTTTATTTCTTTATTGTTATTAACTAGTGAAACCTTCATGGAGTTCATCCAGATTTTAGCTACAAGAGATGCTTTATCTATTTTTTTCTTTGTCAGTAGTTCTGAATAAATGTGTGTGTGTGTGTGTGTGTGTGTGTGTGTGTGTGTGTGTGTATGCTTGCATGTGTGTGTATTTTTCCAGGCTCTCAAAAGTCTGCATTAATAATCTCATAGGATCCCTAAGCAGGAACATGTATGAGAATACAGGGCCAGACGATATCTCCAAGCAGAAATTAGAGATTTGACTCACAGTGAACACAGGCTAGGGCTTAGGCTTACTGTTAGAATAAAATTGAGAAAGCTTAGGAGAACGTCTCATCTCCTTTCATCGTGGTTCAGTAAGGAGCTATTTAGCACCTCCGATTGTCAGGTGTGGTTTTAGGTACCACTCATATCAGGTCTCTGCTCTCATGGAACCACCGTTCTAATTGGGGGCGTAGTTTGAAAGAGATAGATGGGAATGAACAAACCAATAAGGAGAAGGTAAAATTTCAGACTGCAATGATGATATCAATAAAGAAATGAAATAGGACCATGTAAACTGAAATGACGAGAGGTGATACAGCTGGCTAGAGGTGGCCTGAAGCCCAGGAGAATGGTGATGGAGGAGAAGGCAGGATTGGTGAGAAGAACCTGGCAACACAAACGCATGTGTAAATTCACTGTCAGGAAAGGACTTGGCTTATTTGAAGAGCAGTAAAAGAGTAGCAACAGGGCTGGAATTAGCTCCATGAACAAGTGGAGAGAAGGAGGTGGAGAGGCAGATCTAGGAGGACTTCTTTGCTCATAACAAGGGAGTTGAATTTTAGTATTAGTACAATAAAAAAAAAATTATGAGAATGACCTTACGGAGGAAGATGTCATCCACATAACAATTTACTCTCTTCCTCAACTGAAGAGAGAAAGAGCAGAAGCAAAGAGTGAAAGGTTTTAGTAGAAGTCTAAGGCATAGATGATGGTGGTGATAGCATTTCAACAGACTCACCGAGTGACTCATGGCATCTGTTCATCTGTGTTGGATTTGTGTTTTCACCTCCTCTGACACAGTTTCTTGCAGCCCTATCTTATGGTCAAAAGTTAACCAAGTGATTCAGGCGTGACATCTTGGCTGTGCTATAATCCTTAGCCTTGTGTCTTTAGCAAACAGTGTGGCAACTTGGAATTCTAGAGGGGTCACAATACACCAGTCTTGATCACATGGGTGTACCAAAAAAGGATATGAACCCCCAAACCTGATTATGAACTCCTGTGAAACTTCTCTAAAAATATGGGCCCTGTGCAGTTACAGATAGAGCTTGAGCTTTTCAGGTCACAGCAACCTTACTTCTTCACGTTTATGCGTCTGTGTCTCAACTCAGAACTTTAGAGGAGATCCTTACCCTTTAGATGTGTTTGTGTGTTGAAGTGTTACTAATTAAGAGTAGTAATAATGTCTACACACAGTTAATATTAAGCATAATAATGCTTACTTGGTGCCAAAAGTATGTTTGATACTTTGTATATGTTATGTCTTTCAAGCACTACAATAAACACACCATACACATATGAAAGCCCCACTTTGCAGATAAGGAAATTGATCTTTAGATTAAGTAACGTATTTGAAATTGTGCGTTAAGTACATGGAGAAATGTCCATACAGTTTATTTAATCTACCTAACAATGAGATATTATGGAAGAGCATATGGGAGCCCTTGGCAAGGTGTCAGCCACAGAATTGCTTGATAAGTTTCACATTATACCTCTCTCTCTCTGCAGATTTCAGACATTTATGACCATAGAATTAATTCTAAACAAAGTAAATTGAAGGAGGTGTTTGCGCATAATTTTTTTTCCTAATGATTCCACTGTACTCTTGCGCATTTTTACGTTTGTGTTTAATCACAGAATCTCAGCCATGATGTTTCTGACAGGCAATTTCCTTAATGCAGTTGACAGAGATGGATTACATGGAGGGCCACTGGATGCCATGGTTTTGTCTGCAAATGATAAGACTAGATTAGAGCTATCTGGGTCTAGTGCCTCCAATGATATTGCATCCTAATAATTCTCTTGACAACAGGGATCATCTTTGTGGACACACACATTCTTGACCAGATGGGGTACACTGGTTTTCGAGAAACCCTGCCACTTTTATTATACTTTGAGAAACATCTGGACTAATATTTGTGTGTCAGAATCATAAATCAATTTAGTCTGCGGAGATAGGCTAGTTATGAGGTTTATCTTCAAATGCACTCCTTTTTGCTACTACTGAAAGTGGTAAATGATGCACACAAATGTCGAGATACGAATTCCTTCTTAGATTGTAAAGTCTTTACACTGACATGTGAAGATCTGAGCATCAGTCAGACTCTCAGGTACTTGAGGAGCAAGAGTGATTTGGATTCCACCGCATTATATCCCTAGATAACAACAAACCCAACCCATTCTTGAGCAAATATACAATGCCCACTGGTGACTCACTTCCTGACCCTTTCTTCTCCTCTTCTCAAGTATGTCTCAGCCATTAGTTTTTATGTTTGTTGGTGGACATTAGTATAGATCAAGGAGGCACAGACAGTCAGGTTCAGCAGTCTTTGCTAACCCTGGGAAACACAAATGCTACTATTTTGCAGAATATTCTTGTCATTGGGATTTGATTGCACAGATATGTACAACCATTGTAAAGGAGATTCCCAGATATCATGATATAGGTATATTTATGTACATATTCATGTCTTCAGAGGTTCTATAGGAAACCATGGCATTATTATTATAACTAACAGTATTAACTTAAATCCATCCTATTATCAGGTATCCAGTCCATATTAAAATTTACTCAATGTTTAAAAAATATTCTTTTTGACTTACTGAAAAAATCTCTCTCTCTAGGCCAGGCACAGTGGCTCATGCTTGTAATTCCAGAACTTCAGGAAACTGAGATAGGCAAATTGTTTGAGCCTGGGAGTTTGAGACCAGCTTAGGCAATGTGAAGAAACCCCATCTCTGCGCCAAAAAAAAAAAAAAAAAAAATTCAAAAATTAGCTGAACATGGTGGTGTGTGCCTATGATCCCAGCTACTCAGGAGGCTGAGGTGGGAGGCTGAGGTCACAGGCCCACTTTAGCCCAGGAAGGTCAAGGCTGCAATAAGCGATGATTGTGCCACTGCACTCCAGCTCGGGTGATGGAGTGATACTCTGTCTCAAAAAATGATAATAAATAAAATAAAATGTAGCTCTCTAGTCATTCTGAACTACTGAAATTGTATGTAAGAAGGGTAGAAACTGGTAGCAAAATACAGGATATAAATAATTGAAGTATTTTTTTTCTTTAAGTGTATCTGTCCTTCCTTAATCCTTTTGAGAGATTATCAATCACTTAAAAAAATTGTGTGAAGTCTTACAAAGGAGCATACACATAATTTGATACTAAGAAAAAGCCTTTTTAAAGTCGTAGAAACAAAGATGGCTCTCTGTAAAATAATATTCATCAGCATCTTTTCTTAATGGTGATAAATTAGAAGCAACCTAAACTTCTGACATAGAAAATTGGCTAATTTATGGCTGTCATACTGGTAAATGTTCACAATGTATTGTCAAGTGAGCAAAGTGGTTTCCAGGACTGCATGGGTGAAATCACAGCACTTTAAGAATTAGCTCACACAGAGAACAAATCTTGAGAGTATCTCTCTCCGTGGGCTAGCTGTAGTTATCTCTAGATAGTGAGATTATAGGTCATTTTTATTTCATTTTAACTTTTCTATGTTTTTCACATTTTTTTTGCATGCAGTGTGGAATATTCGGTAATTGTGTTAAAGAATTTTGGAGAATCAGCCAGCTCAGCAAGAGATGTATTGTCTAACTGGAAAGAATACCAGAGGGATAAGTACGATGGGACGAAACACCCCCCAACCCCATGCCTGTGCATTCTGCATAGGCTTCTTAAAATAGACCGTGGCTGCAAAGATGAAAAAGTTAACATAAGTGCTTTAAGTTAAAATGAAGAAACCATCGTACATCTTCCTGTATTTCCTGTGGCTTTCTGAGTCCTGCATTAACATGCTCTGATGTTTTTTAAGTGGGGTTTTATTAAAAACCTAGAGTTAAAATTTGCATTGCAATTAGTTTCAAAATGCCATTTGGAGGAAGCTTTTAGCTGCGTGTTACAGAGGTCTAGTATGCACCGTAACTGAAGCTATGCGGAAAGGAAATGTTTTGGTGTGTGTGGGTGTGTGCACGTGTGCTTCCCTGCCCCCATTCCCTGAATGCTATTTTATACTATAAGCAAATAAGAGTGAATTATGCTGCAGACTTGTCCAATGAGCATTGACTCGTTATACCAATTCAGTATCATCCGGAGTTGAACATACCCTGCAGCAGGTTTCATTTATTCTGCTCTAGTCTTCATTTCTACCATATATGTGGGGATTCAGATACAGTGTTCCCTCATGATTGTAAAACAGAAGGCCACAAGAGCTGGTATAAGGTGTGCTACAGAGTCACCAAGGGATGACATTGAGTTGGCTCTTAAAAAATGCAAGTTTCGAGGTTGGAAAGGACTTCAAGAAAATGGTTTAAGGAACAGGATACAGACAGCTAAAGATTGGAGAAAGTTCTTTGGCACCATGAAGTTTTTCATTGCAGCCTGGGTAGCTTGATAAACCGCCCAAGGAAAAGTTCGTTCAAGAACATAAGACTAGCAACAAGTCAAGACCTTAAGGCATCTGAACGTGATATGGAGTGATTTCTAGTAGGGGAATCTTCGAAGGATAGAATGGGAGACCCACACTGATTCAAGTATTTTCTCCAGTTTGGAATACACTGCCCCCACTCCAAAACGCTATGTCCCCCAACACGTGCATGTGCGTGCACACACACACACACACACACACACACACACACACACACACACAGAGCACACAAGACACTCCTCTGTGCAGCGTATTGTCTCATTTTCTCTTGTAAACTAGCGTAGCACCAAGAAAAAGGTTCCATAGGTTATAAATTACAGACGGGGTCTAGGTCAGCAATTCCCATGATTCTCAGAGACACCTGCGGTCAATCCGTTGCGTAACTTTCCCAGTGCATCCAGTGAAGAGGTTTTCTTTCTTTACTCCAACTTCCTGGAAGAATCTGTTTACCGGTCTCTATCTTGATTGCCTGTGTGTCTGAAGTAGGCCCTACTCACATCTGTAAGTAAAACAGATCATTCTCCTAATCGAAATAGAGGATCTTGGGCAGGACATCAATTCGTGGCCCAGATGTAGAGTTCTCTGTTGAGCAATGACAAAATCCCAAGACTTCTTAGAAGGCTACTAAAAAACAGAAAACCGTAATTGACTGAGAAGACTAGCACAATTAAATTTAAGTTAAAAATCTTGGCCGGGCACAGTGGCTGACACCTGTAATCCCGGCACTTTGGGAGGCCAAGACAGGTGGATTGCTTGAGGTCAGGAGTTTGAGACCAGCCTTGCCAACATGGTGAAACCCTGTCTTTGCTAAAAATATAAAAATTAGCCAGGCATGATGGCACAACTGTAATCCCAGCTACTCAGAAGACTGAGGCAGGAGAATCCCATGAACCCAGGAGGCAGAGGTTGCAGTGAGCTGAGTGAGCTGCGATTATGCCACTGCACTCCAGCCTTGGTGACAGAGAGAGAATCCATCTCAAAAATCAATTAAAAAACAAAACAAAACAAAAAACTTCCTTCATTATTTTTGTTGTTAGCATTTACAAGCATTGATTCTTTCAACTCTTCCACAAATACTGTACAGGTGTTTTTACTTAACATCTAGGCATTTTTGGTTTTGTTTTGTTTTCCTGAGTGAAACTGATCTCCATCTGATTAGCTGAAAAGTGACCATGGCGAGGCACCTAAGCTAAAAGGGAAATCGGAGGAGGTTGGTCCGAGGGTAGGTGTAGCACTGACATGTAGAGGGTTGGTACAACTGTATTGTTACCCAGAAACCGGTACGACCTGAAATCAGAAATTCAGCTACCCAGAAATTAGTGTCATTCCATCAGCAAAAGGAGCCACGGTGTTGTTCTCCCGGCCTTGGGTGGTTCTAGCTTTGTAGAGCAAATTTTTCATTGGGATTTGTAGCATTGCTCCTATTAGCCATTTCGTCATTTGTTGTAAAGGTTACTTTGAATTTGTCTGCATAGATGCACATGATAAACAAGGTTTAACTCTTCTTCCCAGGATGCTCACTGTTTAGAGAATCATGAAGGAAGCGTAGTTTATGAAGACTTGTTTTCGTTCCTGAACCTTAAAAAGGGGGCCCAGGAATGCATAGTGCATGTTTCTCTCTCACCCCCAAGTAGTGGCAAGATAATCCAATTTGGGGACCCCTGGGATATGAATGTGATATGATTGGAACGTAATGAAACTGTGATTCCTAACCCAGAGGAAAATCTGTCTTAATTCTTCACCATCCTACTTTACAGTGAGTGCTCTCTTCCAAAGGAAGCCCCTTTCAACTCCTCTCATTTTTTTTAATGTGGAACTTTGTCTTAAGAATGGATTTCCTCAGTCTTTAATAATTGATGGGAGAAGTAATTCCAGTCATGGTACATCAGAAAGCTGCTTCTTTCCCTTTTTCTGATAAGACCTATAATCCGTTGCTGACAAGAAAAGAAAAAAAAAAAAAAACCCCACCACGTCTCTACAGCATTTCCTGGGTGCTTTAGAATACACTGTGACAAATGGCACCTCACGTTGTACCATCACCCTCATGGCTTGTAACACATAGTTTAATGAATTGATCACAGTGGAATGTAAAGATGAAGCAGCATTTATTTTGTATGTTATATTGCATATAATTTTTAAAGTTGACATTTATAACCATGGAAGCTGTTATTTTACATATCATCTTCAAACCATATCAGCCTTAAACACATTTAAATTTAATAAGCAAGTAGATTAGATTTGCTTTTAAGCTAGGCATATCATTACAGTGCGGGTTTCCATCAGAAGGGCATGCTCACGATTAAATACTGTCTTTAGTTATTTTAAAGAAACAAAAATTATAAAGAAGGGGGAGCCAAAGCTGAAATAATTGAGTATGAAGCCCTAAGAATATTCTTTGGCGCATACCTCTAAGCATAGCCTTCTAACCATGGAGGCGAAAGAGTCCGTTTGGTTTTATTAACCGTCGTCAGGCAACTTTGAGGCAAAATGCAAGCCTTGGGAATAAAATGCAAATTCTATAATAGGAACATCATTGTGATAATAATTTATTAAATTTCCTGAGCCGTCTCCCTCTAAGGAGGGCTGCACAAATGGCCCTGGTGATTAATTTTCAACATCGTTTAACATTTTATTAGAGGGAAACAGTTTTTAATCTATTGATGCCCTTTCTGTAAAATTCCAGGAGCTGTTTTCAAAACCAGAGGAAGGGGGGTAAAAAAATAATAATAATAATTAGTGGAGGAAGCGGAGAGGGTAGTAGAAGGAATACTGACCAGCAGTTCTAATTCCGATGCCAAATCTCTCAGAATCTCCTGTGCTTTCCTGGCATTTTATTGCTTTCGTCTTGTGGTAGCCTGTTGATGTTTTGTGCAAGGAGACAGGGTTTGCTTGTGAATCTGACATTAGGGAAAATGTCATATTCATTGGAGAGGTTTAATCTAGAAGAGTTGGGGTGAGAAACTGGCTGAACTGCGTGCTTTTGTGAATCCTAGTAGTGTTTACTTAGACAGGAGCTTCAGACTCAAATGCCTATGGAGGCCAGGAGACTCCCTTCCATGGAGGTTATAATACAAGGAATGTGGTAAAGTACTTAGCAGCAAGCACTCTTCACTTCAAATAAATATTGAGGTATTGAAGCATCGACTGTGAGACAAAGACACAGACAAATAACAACAAAATGCTAGGGGAAATCTTAGATGAGTTCCAGACACGTGGAAAGGGGGCCAAACGGAAAAACTAATGCAATCCCAGTGCAATCTACATTTTAGATCCCAATGTTCTATCAATGTCAGTTTCCTTATACTGATCATTGTATTATGATTAAGTATGATGTTAAACATTAGAAATGGCTGGGTATTAGACACAGGAGTGCTCTGTATTATTATTATTTTTTGCAATCTTTCTATAAGTCTAAAATCATTTCAAAATAAAGACAATGTCTTTAAGAAGTAAAGTTGGAACATACAAAACACCCTAATAGAGATTATCAAGTCCAGGGGTCACATGCTGGCAGCATCGTATTTTGGTGGTCTCACACCCTCTCCTGAGAATGACATAAAAAGCAGAGTGATATGAGATACCGTCTCACCCCAGTTAGAATGGCAATCATTAAAAAGTCAGGAAACAACAGATTCTGGAGAGGATGTGGAGAAATAGCAACACTCTTACACTGTTGGTGGGAGTATAGATTAGTTCAACCATTGTGGAAGGCAGTGTAGTGATTCCTCAAGGATCTAGAACCAGAAAAACCATTTGACCCAGAAATCCCATTACTGGGTATATACACAAAGAATTATAAACCTTGCTACTCTAAAGACACGTGCACACATATGTTTATTATGGCACTGTTTGCAGTAGCAAAGACTTGGAACCAACCCAAATGCCCATCAATAATAGACTGGATAAAGACAATATGGCACATATACACCATGGAATGCTATGCACCCATAAAAAACAATGAGTTCACGTTCTTCCCAGGGATGTGGATGACACCGGAAACCATCATTCTCAGCAAACTAACACAAGAACAGAAAATCAAACACTGCATATTCTCACTCATAAGTGGGAGTTGAACAGTGAGAACGCATGGACACGGGGAGGGGAACATCACACACTGGGGACTGTCAGGGAGTAGGGGCCTAGGGGAGGGATAGAATTAGGAGAAATACCTAATGTAGATGATGGGTTGATGGGTGCAGCAAAACACCATGGCGCGTTACACATTTGTAGCAAACCTGCATGTTCTGCACATGTATCCCAGAACTCAAAGTACAATAATGATAATAATGAGAAGCAGGAAGAAGACATCTTTCACAATGTGGTAGACAAATAATGCCCTTGCCTCACCTATGGCCGTATCATGATCTCTGAAATCTGTGACCATGTTGGATTACATGGCAAAGGAAATTTAAGATTACATGTAGAATTAAGCTTGCTCATCAGTTGGCCTTGAGATAGGGACATTATCCTGGGTTATCTGGATGCATCCAATATGATTACATAGGTTTGTTACAAGTGAAGAAGGAGGCAGAAGAGAGAGAGATCACAGCAGCTCTTCCTGAGAATAACTCAACACGTTATTGCTGTCTGAAAGATGGAAGGAAGCCATGAGCCAAAAACAGCAGGCTACTGCTAGACTCTAGAAAAGGCAACAACTCAGATTCTTTCCTTGAACCTCCTGAGAAGAACATGCCCTGCAAAACTCCTTAATTGTAGCTTGATGAGACCTGCATCCAATTTCTGAACTAGAGAACTGTAAGATGGGTTGTTTGTGTTGTTTAAGGCCGTCATGTTTGAGGTCATTTGTCACAGCAGCTGTATAAAGCTAATACAGGCAAGTAATCAATATAACTGCAAGTGCTTGTATGGTCTTTACATGTGCCAGATTCTCTTATGAGCATTTTACATGCATTACTGTCCTTGATTGAATGAGGCAGGTACTACATGGTATACTCTGCTTTATAACTGGGGATACTGCAACAGAGTGATGTTACCTTGCCCTCTGTCACAGAGCTGGTGTGTGACAGAGCAGATGCTTAGTCAGAAAAACAGAGCCCCTGCTCTGAACCAGCAACGATGGAAGGCAGCTCAGAATATTAGTAATGTACTCTAGCATGACAAACCCTAGAAGAAATTGCGGTAACATATTTAGGTAACTTAAAATGAAGACAAATGTCACAAGAATGAAAGAATGAGGGACTGAAATCTTCTTGGAGAGATGACTGGAAAGGTAAGATATTTGAAGAACAGTTGAAAATATAGTAGCATCTATCTTTTTTTTTTTTAAGGATTGGCTAAAAGCAGTCTTTCCCAAGTATAAGCCTCATTGTATTATTATGGATTTAGATGGATACATGTGATGCTATTAAATAACATTAAATCAATGATTGAGAGAAGGAGTTATTCTCTTTTCAATTCTCTTTCCATTACCCTGTTCATGTCAATGAGAAAGTCTTTATTTGGTACTCGGGTGTCTTAAACATCTCCCTGACACTTTGCGATCTCCATTTTTAGAAATAAAATGGAAGCCTCAGGCTCAGTGTCTACAGATAATGGTAGTTAGATTTTAATAACTTGTGACCGCGCTGTATTTATTTTATAGCTACCTTTTATTTGGAATGAGTAATATTGTTTTTTCATTTACATTATTGATATACTGTTGCCTTTTTTAAAAAACGATGTATTTCAGTTTAAACAAAGGACATCAATGTAAAAAGATACTAACCAGCTGACAGTTTATCATTATGGTACATGATGACTATTTAGTGACCTTGGCAGTGGAAGGGCTAGAGTTTGGGAAAATCTAGCTCCTTGGGGCTAAAGATTTATTTCAAAGTATCCGTTTTAATTACTAAACAGTTACTCATTAGGAAAACACAATACCTGAAATCATCTTTGAATTCATTCTGTTTTCTGTCCCTTCCCCAGAAACACATAGTTTTATTACATTTAGAAAATGGAGAATTCAGCCCAGGCGCAGTGGCTCACGTCTGTAATCCCAGCAATTTGGGAGGTTGAGGTGGGTGGATTGCCTGAGGTCTGGAGTTCAAGACCAGCCTGTGAAACATGGTGAAACCTGTCTCTACAAAAACTACAAAAATTACCTGGATGTGGTACATGTCTGTGGTTCCAGCTACTAGGGAGGCTGAGGTGAAAGGATTGCTTGAGCCTGGGAGGCAGAGGTTGCTGTTGTTGTGAACCAAGATTGTGCCACTGCATGCCAGCCTGGGCTACAGAATGAGACCCTGTTGCTGTTAAAAAAAAAAAAAAAAAAGGTAGAGAATTCAAAGACAACTGAATAACAGCTTTCAGTATTTTATTGAGATTAACAAAATCAACTGGTTCTTAATTAGCTGTTTATTTTTCTTCTAATTCTAGCAACAAAGCTTAAAAAGTTGTATTCTCTGAACTGTAATAAAGAGCACTTAAGTCTGTCAACCTCACTGGTGCAAATGCACCTCAAATTGCATTTCTTGTTGAACCAGCCTTATTAGGAATTGAGTTGGTTTCTGCTTGTGGACTGCCTTTCCCAGAATGGCCTTACATTTGGTGATAATGTCTCTGGCTGAGCCTCATTCTCTTAAATGAATTTCATCACACAGGCTTGCAAGATAAGCTTCTTGTGAAAGTTTTGGTTGCAGTGTCTGTACTAGCCAATTTCACCAATGAACTGGTGTGTGAACTTGTTGTAAGAGCATCAAACATGTATTGGGAGGAGATGATCATTACTACATGACCTGGGCAGGAGACTGTCCTCTGATATTTGCAAGGAGGAACGGGGCAGCTGACCCAAAAGCACAGGTTTCAGAGACTGTTTGAGGACCTGAGATGAACATGCACGTGAACACTTCTCTCTCTCTTTCTCTGCCTCTCTCTCCTCCCACTATTGATTGATTGATTGATTGATTGATTGAGATAGAGTCCCACTCTGTTGCCCAGGCTGGAGTGCAGTGTTGCAATCTCAGCTCATGGCAACCTCCACCTCCCAGGTTCAAGTGATTCTCCTGCCTTAGCCTCCCAAGTAGCTGGAAATACAGGCCTGTACCACCTCACGTGGCTAATTTTGCTATTTTTGGTAGACATGGGGTTTTGCCTTGTTGGCCAGGCTAGTCTTGAACTTCGGACCTCAGGTAATCTGAGCTTGAATTAATTAATTAGTTAATTGATCCCAAAGTGTTGGGATTACAGACATGAACCACGGTACTCAGCCTGATGCTCATAATTTAAAGAAAGATGCCTGGTTTATACTTCCTATAAATGTATCACTGAGTAAAGCTTAGCCCATGTGACATGACTTTATCTTTCATTCTCCACTGCCACACTGCTATCTATGGCAGGATCTAAGGAGTTTCTTCCAGGCTCTCAGCATCTAAAAAAAGAAAAAATGTGAGTATCATTTTTCCTAGCCTCTCATAGGGAGTTTTAAATCTTTATTTATTATTATTATTTTTGGTTTGCTTTGGACTCTCACTCTTTTCTTTTCATCATTCTACTCCTCCTCATTTATCTAAAGAAAGTAAAGGAACAGGCTTGGTCTAATAATTTTGAAGTATAATTAGTCAGTATCTTCCGTAGTCAGAATGGTAATAATGATTACGATAACTCTATTTAGTGTTTGTTTGCATGGTGAATTCAGTGTTCATGGTATTGGCTATATTATCTTCAGTCTCCCCTTTCATCCTGAAGATATCCCAGGGAATTTTTCCTTCATCTTTTCCTGCCCACCCCGCTTCACTCCCCTTCTCCCTAGCCCAATTTGCCACTGACTTGCTTAGCAGTGCGAAATCAAGAAGCATCTTTTGTTCAGGCCACTGATAGTATAGGTACCTGAAGGTCCAGTGGCTTCCCAAACACTTAGGAGGCATCTGTGGTGTGCAGATTAGTGCAACGGGTTCTTTAAATATATGAGTTCACTTCACCCTCACAACAACCCCGAGCTGTGAATATTCTTATTCCCATTTTTTAAAGAAAACCAGGGTCCCTGCCTTCAAAGAACACACAGTTAGGCAAATAAGACAGGCATGTACGTATAACTGTAAGTAAAATGGAAAGGCATCTCTGTACAGAGGATGAGGAGTCATGCTGCACAGCGAGTTTTGGAAGGTTTGTGGAAAGAAAGGAAGACTGGACAGGCTTTTGAGGATGGGTAGGAATGTTTTCAGACAGATGATTTATGGAAGGGTGTTTCAGGCAAAGAGGACAGCATGTGCAAAGGGAAAGGGAAATGGAATTCTGAGCCAAAGATAAATATGCACAGCTAAATATAATTAGAGCGGTGTGCAGAGGGGAAGTTGGGTTATCTGAAATATATAAATCCAGTGGTCTCATCTTTACATGCAAGTCGGGGTAATTTTAAGGAGAATTTAAAACACACCATTTCAAAGGTGCGCACCATAGCCATCCTGCACCCAGGCGGTTTCTCCTTGTGTACCGGACACCTCAGCACGTACATGGTTCCGTTCCTGTCTCTCCCAGTTATTCCTTCTCTACTCCACCTCCAATCTGTCCTTCATTCCAGTGTTCTCTGGTTTCTCCGGGCTGTTGGAACTAAGTACGGATGTGGCTCTTCCCAGCCTCCTACATAGCCGTTGTCTTTAGGGATGAAGGAGAGGGATAAGGAAAAATGTGGCTCTGAGCATTTATTGTTTCATATTGTGGTTGGAGCAGGGAGTGACTGAGCTTGCTATCGATGTTGACTCCTGCTCTTGGGAAATCCAGAGCTGCTTTCTGTTTCTGGAGTGTTGTTGTTTTTTTTGAATGCTAAATTAAAAGGTAGTCATGGGTAGAGAGCCTAAAAACCTGTGAGTGAAAAAACAATATCAAACTGTGATAGTGCAAAACTATCACAGATAGTGGAAAAATGTGTGGCTGTTCCTTAAAAAAGGTAAACATAAAATTACCACATTACCCAGCAATTCCACCAGCAGGTTTACTTCCAAGAAAATTGAAAACAAGTACTCAAACAAAAGTGTGTACACAAATGTTCATCACAATATTATCCATAATAGCTAAAAGGGACCTCAGTAGATGCATGAGTAAACTAAATGAGGTATGTCTCTATAGTAGAATATTATTTAACAGTACAAAGAAAAGGAGTAGTGATACATGCTACAATGTAGATGAAAGCATTATGCGAAGGGAAGGAAACAGACACACAAGGTTACGCATTATTCCATTTCTGTGAAATCTCCGCAATAGGCAGATTCATAGAGACAGAAAGCAGAATGGGAATTGCCAGGGGAGCAGGGATAGGGAATTTAATTGCTAAATGGTCCTGGGTTATCTTTTCTCCCACTCCACTCGGCTCATACCTAGTGGTTTTCCCTCCCTCCATGTGTCTCTGTCTCTCTGTCCCACCCCACCCCCCCACCTCTCTCTCTCTCTTTGATAGACTCTCACTCTGTCACCTAGGCTAGAGTGCAGTGTGATGATCTTGGCTTACTGCAACCTCTGCCATCCGGATTCAAGGGATCCTCCTGCCTCAGCCTTCAGAGTAGCTGGGATTACAGGTACCTGCCATTGCACCCAGCTAATTTTTATATTTTTAGTAGATACAGAGTTTCTCCATCTTGGCCAGGCTGGTCTTGAATTCCTGACCTTGTGATCTACCTGCCTCAGCCTCCCAGAGTGCTGGGATTACAGGCGTGAGCCACCACGCCCAGCCATACCTAGTGGTTTTCTTTGAGGGTGATAAAAATCTTTTGAAACTAGATAGAGGGTGGTGGTTGCACAACATTGTGAATGTACTAAATTGCACATTACTCAGTTGTACACTTCAAAACAGTTAATTTTATGTTATATGCATTTCTACCTCTGTTACCAAAAAGACCAAATCAAAACCAAAAAGGCACAAGTTTGTCTTGTATTATGTTTGTAACAGAATATCTCAGACTGGGTAACTTACAGGCAATTGAAATTTATTTGGCTCATGGGTTTGGAGACTGGGAAGTCCAAAAGCATGACACTGCATATCATAACAGGGGCCTTCTTGCTGGTAGAAGGAGGAAGGGCAGGAGAGAACAAGAGTGAGAGAGCTACAGAGAGCCGAACTCACTTTTATAACAATCACTCTCATGATAACTGACTCACTCCAGCAAAAAAAAAAAAAAAAAAAAAAAGTGGAGTTCTCATAACCTAATCATCTCTTGCCAGGCCTCACCTCCCGATGCATTGAATATTGAATTTCCAACACATGGGCTTTGGAGAACACATTGAAACCATAGCACACTATCAGAGGCAAAAGATAGTGATGGTTCCCAGGCAATGAGTTGGCTGCCTTGTTCACAGTTTGCTCCGTATAAACCAGGTGTCCCCAAACTATGGCCCACCGGCTGCATGTGGCCCCCTGAGGCCATTTATCTGGCTCCCCGCCGCACTTCAGGAAGGGGCACCTCTTTCATTGGTGGTCAGTGAGAGGAGCACAGTATGTGGCGGCCCTCCAACGGCCTGAGGGACAGTGAACTGGCCCCCTGTGTAAAAAGGTTGAGGACGCCTGGTATAAACCATGCTTGCAGAAGGACCCCTGAAATCAACCCTCAGAAAAACGGTGTCCGTCTGGGAAAGCAGAAAAGGAGACAGCTCCAAGCACCAGGACTCAGTTTCAGTTCCAAGGGACCAGGACGTAAGAGCGTCAACACCACAGGTCCGTCCTCCTCCCCAGAGGAAGCATGCAGGCTGAGAAGGTGACAGCTCACAGTGTCAGGAACTGTTGATGAGAAAATTGGAAATGGATGGAGTTTTATGGCAATGCATTTTTAACTCCACTTCAGCATAAAGGGGGACATTTTAAGGAGCTAAGAGCTTAAACCAGGCAAGATTTCCTTCAGTGTGATAATAAATAGACTAAAGTACCCTTTTATGTTTAATAATTCAGGATCCACTGAGTGTTTAAAGGGTTTTTTTTTTTCTGTTTTATCATTTGAAAAATCGAATGGTAATCGGTTAAAAAGTAGTAGGTGAGAAATGTTATCAAAGTACGCCCTGGCCCTGAATCATGCACTTTAAAACATCCTTGGAAATGGATGTCTCAGTGTTTCAGGCAGCATACGCCTGAAGGTTTGGAAGTTTTAACACAGCCGAACACCTGTCATCCTTTTGTACACTCATGTTTGGAGGGATGGCATCTTCTATACACACAGAATCAGCCAGCATTCTGAGCAGGGCTAGGATGAAATTAGATGAAAAGGCTGGGCAGCCCAGTGGCTCATGCCTGTGCCCAGCACTTTGGGAGGCTGTTACATACAGATCATTTGAGGTCAGGAGTTTGAGACCTGCCCTGCCAATGTGGTGAAACCCTGTCTCTACTAAAATATAAAAAGCAGCCAGGTGTGGGGGTGGCAGCGAGCAGCTGAAATCCCACTTTACTCAGGAGGCTGAAACCCGAGAATTGCTGGAACCGGGGAGGTGGAGGTTGCAGCGAGTCGAGATTGTGCCATTGCACCGCAGCATGGGTAACAGAGTGAGACTCTGTCTCAAATCAACGAGTCAATCCATCAGAAAAAGAAATCAGACAAAAAGAACATGGTGGGGACCACTTTTGCAATCTCCATTCTTGGATGTATTCAGAATGTGGACAGCCACAATCATAGAGCCAGATTTCCAGGAAATTCTAAAGAGAAATCTAAAAGTCAGATACTAGTCTTAATATATAAGCGTCAGGGACATGAGCACATAGAACTAACAAAACTGGTTTGAATTGTTCTGGGCTGCAAACTGGGCCTCCACCTGGAATATCATGCAAAATCCTAGGAAGCACTGACTTTTAGAAAGGATATTCGACTCTCCTTGTAGAGGGTAAGCAAGAGACTGTGGTTCTCAGATTTAAAGCAGATGGCTTTTCCCAGGGAGTGGAGTGGGGACGTGAATAAGTTGGTGGTAGCACTAAGTCGGCCTGTCTTATGGAAGAACCTGAATGTGACAGGAAGCTTCCATGTGCATCCTTAAACATTGTCTTAGAAAATATAAGCCACAACTGTGCCCTCTTCATATTCAGCGAATGTTTATTGCACCTCTATTTATGGTGTGCCTGTCAGACACTGCAGTAGGCACTAAGGATAATATTGCAGTACACCCCACAGACATCACTGCTTGCATGGAGCTCGTATTTTCTGCTACAGGAAAAACATTCAAGAAGGAATTGTGACAGAAACTGCCAGCTATCTACCCGGTATCCCTTTATTCCTTCCTTGTAAGGAATAGACTTCTCAGAAATAGTTCCCTTAGTCATAATCAGTATGCCCCAAATTAAAGGGTAATGGTGCTATGTTCCTCAGCTTAGCACAGAGGGATCCCCAATAAGACGGCAGTGAAAATTATTAGATGTGCATTTGGGGAAATGCCTTCCATAGGGACTAACTCATTGCTGTGAAAACAATGAGTGCCCTTTCACGCTTTGTCTCCACGGTTATACGACATTATGTGATTTTGAGTCCACTTTGATGGTGGAATCTATGTCCTAAGGATGGTGGAATAAAAAAATGAGTGAGGCAACAAGGTTTAAGATGGGCTGGAGTGGCAAGGTGCAGTGGTCTGTAATCCCAGCACTTTGGGAGGCCAAGGCGGGTGGATCACGAGGTCAAGAGATCTAGACCATCTTGGTCAATACGGTGAAATGCAGACTCTACGAAAAATACAAAAATTAGCCGGGTGTGGTGGTGTGTGCCTGTAGTGCCAGCTTCTCGGGGAGGTTGAGGTGGAAGAATTGCTTGAACCGGGAGGTGGAGGTTGCAGTGAGCTGCCACTGCGCCACTGCATTCCATCCTGGGTGACAGAATGAGACTCTGTGCCACTGCACTCCATCCTGGGTGGCAGAGTAAGACTCTGTCTCAAAAAATAAATAAATAAATAAATAAATAAAGGAAAGAAAAGATGAGATGGAGTATGTAGCCCTGAACTTCTTTTATGGGAGAGAAAAATTAACCTATATTTTGTTTAAGCCACCATTATTTGGGAACTCCATAAATAGCAACCAAATTGAATTTTATTAGATCAGTGTAGGAAACACAAATATAAATTAATTTCTGAATGCAAAATTTGCTCTGCTGACATCCAAGCTGGAAGACAGGAGAAAGAGGACTTGAGGCAAGGGATGGAGAGAAAGACGTCTCTGAGGCTGAAATGAAGCCTGGCATGTGCAGCTTCTCAGGGATAAACATTCCAAATGGAAGGAATGCCAGACACCAAAGTGGCTAACATAGCATAACAGAGAAACAAGAGAGCCAGGTAGTAAAAGAGGCGAAGTCACCAGCTGAGGTCAAACAAACAGGAGGGATCAGATCCCATCTGCCATTGTGGGCTGTGGTAAGAAGGAGGGATTCCCTTCTGGGTGAGGCAGGAGGTCCTTAGTTTCATGCAGGCAGGAGAATGCCATGATCTGATTCTTTTTTTTTTTTTTGAGGTGGGGTTTGACTCTTGTTGCCCAGGCTGGTGTGCAATGGCATGATCTCTGCTCTCTGCAACTTCCGTCCTCCTGGTTCAAGCAGTTCTCCTGCCTCAGCCTCCTGAATAGCTGGGATTACAAGCGCCTGCCACCATGCCTGGCTCATTTTTGTATTTTTAGTAGGGATGGGGTTTCAACATGTTGGCCAGGCTGGTCTCAAACTCCTGACCTCAGGTGATCCACCCATCTCGGCCTCCCAAAGTGCTGGGATTATAGGCGTGAGCCACCGTGCCTAGCCAATCTGATTCTTATTTACAAAGCTCACTCGAGCCGGTAGAGAATGGGCATGGCAAGCATGAAGTTAGGAAGCTCATTTGGGCAGCGACTGCAGGCAGTAGATCATAGGGAAGTTGATTGTGGGGCAGACTTAGGTGTCAATGGAGATGCACAAGGAGTTGATTTCAGAGGTAACACTGGCAAGACTTGGAGAAGTTTGGGAAGCCATTTAAGACCTCAGTAGCTTGCATTAGAAGGGTATCTATAAATGTTGCATCTGCACTGACTTTGGACGATCCTCCCATGGTCTTCATACTAGAGTCACTTAACTGCGTGCAAAAATCAATATGGGCTACTCAACAATAACAACAGCAAAACAAATAACTTGATTAAAAACAATTAAAGGACTTGAATAGACATTTCTTCAAAGAAAGTAAACAAATGGCCAATAACCGCCCTTAAGAGATGCTCAACGTCATTAATCCTCAGAGAAAAGACAGATCAAAATTACAATGAGATACCTTCTCACACACATTAGGATGGCTGCAATGTTTTTAAAAAGCACAGAAAACAACACGTGCTGATAAGGATGTGGAAAAATTGGACCCATGGTGCACTGCGGGTAGGAATATAAAATAGCACAGCTGCTGTGGAAGACAGCATGGAGATTCCCAAATGATTGAAAATAGAACTGCCAGATGATCCAGCAGTTCCTACTCTGGGTATATACTTAGAATCCCTGGGCCACGGACTGGTACAGGTGCATGGCCTGTTAGGAACTGCGCTGTGGTGGGTGAGCCGGCAAAGCTGCTTGTGTATCTACAGCCATTCCTCGTCGCTTGCTAATCACCACCTGAGTTCCACCTCCTGTCAGGTCCACCATGGCATTAGTTTCTCGAAGAAGCACAAACCATATTGTGAACTGTGCGTGTGAAGGATCTAGATTGTATGCTTCTTGTGAGAATCTAATGCCCAATGATCTGAGGTGGAACAGTTTCATCCTGAAACCATCCCTGCCACCGCCCCCACCCCACCCATCTGTGAAAAAATTGTCTTCCATAGAACGGGTCCCTCTTGCCAGAAAGGTTGGGGACGGCTGAAATAGTCTCATAGAAATGTTTTTACAATCATGTTCCTAACAGCTAAAATATGGGACTAATACAACTGTTTATTAGTGATGAACTGGTAAGCAAAATGTGATACGCACAAAATGGAATATTAATCAACCTTAAAAGAGAAGAAAATTCTGACATATGCTGCATTGATGAGCCCTGAGGACATTATGCTAAGTAAAATAAGCCAATCACAAAAAGACACCTACTGTATGATTCCACTCACATGAATTTGTAGTCAAAATTGGAGACCAGGAGAATGGGGATGGTTGGTGGATATGAAGGTGGGGGGAAGGGCAGTTATGGTTTAATGCATGCACAGTTTCAGTTTTACAAAATGAAAAGAGTTTTGGAGATTATGGTTGCTTAGCAATGTGAGTATACTTAATGCCACTGAATTGTATGCTTAAAAATGGTGACAATAGTACATTTTATGTTATGTGTATTTTACCACCATGAGGCATCGGAAAAAAAAAAATAGTGGTGGGTTGTGCCTGAGATTGCAATGAGTTTTCAGGCAGTACAACTTTGTCCATGCTTCTCACAGCTCAGAAACAAGTCCCTTTAACTCTGAGCCCTAGTTTGCATTGTGTTTGATACATGACGTCTTCATTTTATGTTTCCCTCTGCAAATAGCTACTTACGTAGTGACTCTCAAAATCTCCTCATAACCCACCCAACAAAGGCAGTCTTGTGCCTTTCCAGCAAGTGAGTAGCTTAGTGGCCACTAATTCAGCCATATACCTAAGTCTGTCCAGAGAGCCAGTCCTCAGAAGGGGCTGGAGTCAGAACTCGTCAAGAAGGACAGGTGCACATTTACATATGATTTGCATCTGCTTTACATAGGGCTGCACAAGCTGTGCTGTGTTCTCAAACATCACTCACATTATATTTTAAGATTGTCGCAATCTTTAACTAACATTTAGATCTGCAGCCAGGGTGCCCCTAAATTCTCCAGCTTTCTATATTTAAACCGGCTACAACTCTAATCCATGGGAGGTGGGAAATCCGCAGCCCCCACAGGGTATCTGCAGACACCTGCTGGGCTGCATTACTTTCTCAGAGTAACCATTCATTCCAGTGATCCAGTCTCAATGAACCATCTCCTCCTACCTGTCATCTCTTGCCTCTTTCTCAGGCCCACTCTAAACATGCAGTATCACTCAAGGCCATTGAATGTATCACATTTTAATCACAGGGATGACAGGATTGCAGGCACATTAACATTTAATATTAGCATCCCCATGTGTATCGATTTCTGTTCAGGTGTAATGAAATCCATTACTTTGAGAGGCTGAGGTGGGAGGATCACTTGAGTCCAGGAGTTAGAGACCAGCCTGGACAATATAGCAAGACATTGTCTCTATAAAAATAAATAAATAAATAAATAAATAAATAAGCCAGGCATGGTGACATGTGCCTGTTGACCCAGCTACCCAGGAAGCTGAGGCTGGAGGATCACTTGAGCCTGGGAGGTCAAGGCTGTAGTGAGCTATGATCGCACCACTGCACTTTATCCAGGACAACAGAGCAAGACTCTTTCTCAAAAAAATAAAAGTGAAAAAGTTCCTCGGTCTTCTAAGACATCAGGGATTATTCACTGGCATTTTTCCTTATACTTTTAGAGCTAGGCTTCCTTCATGTCCTTTTAGCCACCTTTCCCCAATCCTTCCTCTTTTCCTTCTTTTCTCCCTTAATGCAAATTAATTGGTAACTCCCCATTTTCCCCTCTCCACAGTTCCTGGCATTCACCATTCCACTCCTTGGTTCCCTATCCTTGACTATTTTGAGTATCTTTATCTTTCTATGTCCCTTGTACTCTCTGAGACTATGCACTTGAACTTGAAACTCCTTCTCTTTTTGTCAGGAAGAATACTGTGACTTTCTCTCTCTCTCTCTCTCTCTCTCTCTTAAGACAGGGTTTCACCATATTGATCAGGCTAGTCTTGAACTCCCAACCTCAGGTGATCCACCCGCCTTGGCCTCCAAAGTGCTTGGATTACAGGCATAAGCCACCACGCCCGACCGTGACTTTCTCTTTATCCTGCACTCCCTTTTCCGTGTGTAAGAAGGGGAGGTGGGGGTATGATGCCACTCCTCTGTGAGATAGAGGTAGAAATTACAGGTGGAATGTTTAATTTCCCTGTTACCTGATTTTCTACCATCCGCTCCCTTCACTGTTATTAAGATAGAGGCTGAGAGACCAAGAAAATAGTAAAAGAGATGAGGCTTCCCAGGTGAATATTTTGGAAAACGCCAGTTGAGTGAAAACTTGTGGAAATGGGCTTGGCGTGGTGGTTCACACTTGTAATCCCAGCACTTTTGGAGGCCAGGGCAGGCAGATCACTTGAGGTCAGGGGTTCAAGACCAGCCCGGCAACATGGTGAAACCCTGTCTCTTCTAAAAATACAAAAATTAGCCGGGTGTGGTGATGCAGGCCTGTAATCCCAGCTATTTGGGAGGCTGAGGCAGGAGAATGGCTTGAACCAGGGAGGTTGGGGGTTGCAGTGAGCTGAGATCATGCCACTGTACTCCAGCCTGGGCAACGGAGTGAGGCTTCATCTCAAAAAAAAAAGAAAGAAAAAAAAAAAACACACAACACAACACTTATGGAAATAAATGTGAAACTTTCAGTACCAGGTTCCTACACACCCTGTTTTTACTTCTACCATCTGTGTTTACAAAATACGCTACAGTTTTTTTTTTTTTAATTTTTGTTGTTGTTGTTGTTGTTGTTGTTGTTTTTGAGATGGAGTTTCGCTTTTGTTGCCCAGGTGGGAGTGCAATGGTGCATTCTTGGTTCACCACAACCTCCGCCTCCTGGGTTCAAGCAATTCTCCTGTCTCAGCCTCCCGAGTAGCTGGGATTACAGGCATGTGCCACCACATCTGGCTAATTTTTAGTAGATACGGGAGTTTCACCATGTTGGCCAGGATGGTCTCGATCTCTTGACCGTGTGATCCACCCGCCTCAGCCTCCCAAAGTGCTGGGATTACAGGCATGAGCCACCATGCCCGGCCAAAATAGGCTACATTTTACGGAAGTGGAATGTCATACCTTTCTGGTCATTAATAACATTGACATGAACCTGGTCTTCCACCTACAGTCTTTGGTGATGGGCAGAAAGAAAAGGAAGAAAAGGAAGCCCCTGAGTCTTTGAAAAGGGGAAAGTTGATTGCAGGCACTGCAGCCATTATCTGTATGAGGTTAATGGAAACCTCACCATTGAGAGAACTGTATGGAGTAATTACTGAGGAACTAGTTGTGCTCTGTTTACACACTCCAAGCAAGGCAGTTGTTAGTGGGGTCCACCCCTCAGTGTGGATGCTGGAAGACGGGAGGACCATCTGGTTTTGTCATACGGTTTGATCTACAACATGATGTATCTATGGCCAGTGTTGTTTTCTGAACGCAGGTGTGGCTTGCCCACCCACACAAGAGTAGGCTTTTCGTTTATACTTAAACCAACGTTAGGCACTCAATAAAATGTTTAGCAGCTTTAGGGAAGTGCTTAGCTGATAGTCTAATATAGAAACAAAATCTTCTACACAGAGGCATATTTATTATAGGAGTAAGTCAGTAGAAACAGACGAATGACCTTTTTAGACAGACCTAGTAGGTAAAGTGGATGTGCTAGAGAGTAACACCTTATTCTTCTGTTTTGTGTGGGAAGAATCTAAGTTAATAATGGGAAGTAGGTAAAGGTTTTGAGGATGTGTACCATGTAATTGGTTTGACTTCGCATTGCCAAGTAAGCCTAATATTGCCCCCTATAAATACACTACATGCATTTTTAGCAATTAGGATATTTACTTGTGAAATATATATGGATATATTATATATGTGTATAATGCATATAGGGGATATTACTAACTGGAATATATGTATTATATAGTGTGTGTATGCATATACACACACACACACACACACACACACACATATTTATATTTAAGAAAGATACTTGCATGCTCTCAAAGCTGAGTTGCCTACAGTACCAAAACCCTCTGCCAATCATATGGGTTAAGGCTGATTTTATTGCTCGTCATATCAGACTCAAGTTGAAGTGCTAAGAATGCTGTCTTATCCCTCAGCTAGATTAGCTTTAAAAGGTGGTCTTGGAGTCCTGACAAGCACAGAGCGAGGATTTACGAAGTGACAAACAGATGCCCACGACATTTACTGTGAGATTTCTCGTAACTGAATTCCCAGTCCTGGCCAAGCAGAAATAGGCAACAGGGGAAGAGTGAAAGGGGCATTTTAAGTTGGGATTTATAAACAATCCAACAGTCCTCTTCTTACCAGAAAAAAATAAATGGAAGAGCTGGAGAAACCATCTTAACTTGAAATCGTAGTTTATGTCTTGCTACATCGTGGTCTGTTTCTGTTCTGTGTGTTAGTCCTACATAACATTGCACAGAGTTTTGTGTCCTTTTGCAGCCAGTTTAGCCCCTTGCAGCTCAGTGCAATCCCATGCTTCATCCTGGCAACTTCAAGGGCTTTATGGAAATACCCTACAGATGTGTAGGTGCTTTCATATGTTGGTAACTGAGGCTTCAAATAACCCCATCCATCTTCATGGCGTTTCTTAGCTGATCAGCAAGAGGTGTACTCTGTATTTTCTTTTATAGCGTCTTCATTCCCTTTATCTCTCCCATAGCTGCTCATTTTTATGTATATGGCATCATTGGCCAGGCTTTATGGGGATTCCTCTGGTCACGCTGTGGCCCTGCATTCTGCTAGCTTCAAATTGGTCAGCCACACATCTTTCTGACCAGACAGAACGTGATTCTTATTTCTCCACTGTCCCTTGCAAGAATCTATATTTGTCTCTCCATTAGGTTCACGTAAATGGTAGAGAGAGGAACTCAAGGGCACAAAATAGCCAAAACATGCACTTTATTAAAACCACATCCAGTGCAACCCCCCAACTGGCCCCTAACCCAGTGTCTGCTACATAATTAGATGATCCAGTAAATATTGATGGAATGAGGACATGATCGGATTAATGACTGACCTCGCTACAAAAAAACAATGAAATGGAAATGAAGCCATTCTGGTTCTAGCATCTTTGTAATAATACAGAAGGCACAAAGCCCTTACATTAAAGAATTACAGCAGAACAGTGCTCCGTGCTGAGAACTGTGTCTGCAACCTAAAGAAGGATGGAGGGGAAGAAAGGTTTTTCCTTCATTTAAAAGACCGCAGCAATTGAGTAGCTACCTAAGGTTCTCTGTATGGCAGCTGCCTCTGACACAACCACAGTTAATTTGCCCATTGCACCCAGTTCAGGCAGCTTCTCCTAGGATCTGCATCGATAGAAGGAGCAGGCCACCATCTATCAGCAGAGAATATTTTACCTTTATTCAGGAGAGACAGCTAAGGAGAAGATAAACCCTGACACTGGGAGTTCGTCTCCAAGAAGGGCATCCTCTCCTTCCTCCCAATCTTAGTCCTAGGGAAGCTCCTCCTCAGTTATGTTTATTTGGGGCCTCTTGTAAGTGGAGTGTCTTTCTTCCATCACTCACTGAAACTGGTGCATGTTATCTTCTCTAGAACACTGGAACTTTAGGCAACATCAGTCCTGCAGCAGCGAAGCAAGAGAGACTTTGGTGGTTACACGAAAAGCAGGAGATTGCTGTTATTTATTCCTGGAGTTTGGCTTTTGGAGGCAGGTGTCTTCCTTGGACTAGGGCATGAAACTGTAGCCAATTGTCTCACCATCTATTATCGGGCAGATTGTCCCTCCATGAGTTCATATGTTGAAATCCCAGCTTGCTTTACCTCACGGTGGGACTGTATTTGGACACAGTTTGTCTCAGTGCATTCGTGTTTCAGTAAAGGAATCCCTAAGGCTGGCGCATTTATAAAGAGGGTTTTTGTGTGTGTGTGTGTGTGTTTTTTTTGTTTTTTGTTTTTGTTTGTTTTTTTGTTTTTTTGGCTGGTGGTTCTGCAGGCTGTACAAGAAGCAGGCACCAGCATCTGCTTCTGGTGAGGACCTCATGCTGTTTCCATTCATGGCAGAAACAGAAAGGGAGCTGGTACACGCAGAGATTACATAGTAGGAGGGGCAGCAAGAGAGAGTGGGGAGGTGCCAGGCTCTTTTTCACATCCTGTTCTCTGCTGGGTGCAGTGGCTCTGCTGGGTGCTTGTAACTCCAGCAATTTGGGAGGCCAAGGTCAGAGGATTGTTTGAGGCTGAGGTGGAAGGATTGTTTGAGGCCAAGAGCTTGAGACCAGCCTGGACAACATAGTAAGACCCTATTTCTAAAAAAACTTAAAAAAGGTTAGTTGAGTATGGAGGCACATACTCGTAGTCCCGACTAATTGAGAGGCTGAAACAGGAAGATTTTTTGAGCCAGATATTTGAGGCTACCCTGAACTATGATTGCAGCACTTGAGATTCAGCCTGGGTGAAAGAGTGAGATTCTGTGTCTGTAAGCAAACAAATAGACAGAAAAACCCATCAGTTCTCCTAAGGACTAAGAGAGCAAGAATTTACTCACCCTCTATTCCCTTCCTGGGGGGCATTAATCTTTCCATGAGGGACACACCCATTCTTTATCTTCCCTCTATGCATGTCTGTATCCAAAAATTTCCTTTTTGGCTGGGCATGGTGGTTTATGACTGTAATCTCAGCACACTAGGAGGTCGAGGCCGGCAGATCACCTGAGGTCAGGAGTTCGAGACCAGCCTGGCTAACAAGATGAAACTCTGTCTCTACCAAAAATAGAGAAAAAGTTTTGCAGGATGTGGCAGCACGTGCCTGCAATCCCAGCTACTTGGGAGGCTGAGGCAAGAGAATCACTTGAACCTGGAAGGGGGGGGGGGGTTGCAGTGAGCTGAGCTCATGCCATTGCATTCCAGCATAGGCAACAAGAGCAAAACGGTTTCAAAATAAATAAATAATAAATAAATAAAAATACAACAAAATCTTCTTTTCTCGTAGGGACCCCGGTTATATTGGATTAGAGCCCACCCCAGTGACCTCATTTTAACTTCATTACCTTTTGAAAGCCCCCGCTGTTGTTTGGATAGCAAGCTCATTGCCTTTGCCCTTGCCGTTGACTCATCCGAGCTTATTCTCTGGCTGATTCTTGCCCTTCCTTCTGCTCTCAGTGCAAACATTACCTCCTCAAAGAGCCAGCCCTAACCTCATCTAAAACGGCTCCTCTTACCTGTTGTCACCACTCTATTATACTTGTTTCTTTGTGAGCGCTTAAGTCACATTTTGAAAACTTTTAATCCGTATTTGGTTTGTTGGTTCCGTCTCTGCCTTCCTTCACTGAATGTCACCTTTGTGGGGGCAGGAGTCTTCCCTGAGTCATCGTTGCCCAGGGGACATCTTTTGTGTTCAGCCAAATGTTGAATGGATGGATGAAACAATAGATGAACGAGACAAGAGTCTCTCCAGGGAAGCTGAAACGGCACACACACTCTCAGGGTCCTGAAAATGCCTGACCACAAGTGTGGGGGTTCCATGATGCACCACAGAGTTGATGGAAGGTGGACAAAATGAAAACTTTTAAGCTCCGTTGATCCACATGTGCTTCCTAAACTGCCTTGCCTCTAAAAAGGATTGTTCTTCGTTGAAAACCAGGGACAGCGCAGCTCTGTGCATGTTCCCCAAAGGAAGAAACTCCACTGGAGTGAGTCTTCACAGTGTATGCCTGGTTGCCTGCTTGCCCTGCAAATGTGTGTATTCAACAGAAGTGATAATGATGATGATGATGGTGATGAGTGTATCAGTCAAGATACCACACAAGAAACATACACAGTCAGATAGTTCTGTATGTTAGGAGACTTATTGCAAGGGATCGCTTATATGACTGGGAGGCTAAGCAAGTCAGAAGTCCATGGGCCAGGCCATCAGGAAGAGCATGTTGACAACTCTTGGGTAGGGGCTGGCACCGTGGACCACAGTGTGGTCCTCAAGGAAGGACCACAGTTCTGCTTCTAAGGCCTTTTGCTGATTGCTTTATACTCATCAAGATTTCTTAGGACAGTCTACTTAAAGACAATCAGTGTTAGGTGTTTTTCATAGCTATAAAATACTTCACAGCAATACCTAAATTAACATGTGATGGAATAAATGCATCCTGTGGTCTCACCACTTTGACATGTAAAACTGCCCATCATAGTGACCCTCATGTTGACGCTATTGACAGCTGGTACTCTTTATTTTACTCTTAACAGGTGTCAGGCATGCGGTTAACGTTCTTACAGGTGTTTTCTAATTTACAACATTGTTCCTTCAATTATTATTCTCAGCATAAATAAGAAGGTTCAGGGAGGTTAAATGCTATGTCCAAGGTCACACAGGGCTGAAAAGTATGTCTATGTATGAACAAGTCTAGAGATCCAATGTACAGTTTGATGACTATAAGTAATAATAATGTATTGAATACTGGTAATTTGCCAAATGAATAGATTATAGGTACTCTTGCTGTAAGCAAAAGAAAAAGAAAACTTTTAAAAAATAGATAAAGAAAGAAGGGAAGGAAGTAAACTATAACTTTGAGATGAGTGTGTTAAATTGCTTGACTACAGTAATCACTTCACTCTGTATGTGAATATCAAGATAAGTATATCAGAGTATTATGTTGTATACCTTATATATATATGTGTGTGTGTGTGTGTGTGTGTGTGTGCTTTAAAAAGATAGGACTCTAGGATCTCTCATCTAAGATTTTTAGCTAGAGGGCTGGTGGTCATAGGGACAAAAATTCTGGATTCTAGGACTCTATCATTAATAAATATAGAGAATTTAAAACTCCAAGGAGTATCTTCCATGTAAAACAAAACAAAACAAAAACAAAAACGCTCTCGAGTCTTAAAAGAGAAAGAAAGTGTAGTTGAAATCCAGAACCACACTAGTAAGCAAGGGTAATTTATTTCATATCCAGGAGAAGATGAAGAAGAATCTCTGAGTTACCCGGATTCCTGCCCTGGGGTAATGGGTGGATTTTCTTTTCAGCTCTCACGCCAGGGAGGAAGTAGCCTGAACTGGAAGACGTGGGGGATTCAGACCCCCTGTCTCTAGGTTGCTATGAGCTTTCACGTCTTCTTCTGGTCCGTCCCCCGCCCTTAGCATGAGGTGGTTGCAGCATTTCCTAATATAAATGCAAGCAAAATAAAATTAGAAAAGTGCGGGTGGGGGGAAGCCAGCTACCCACAGGCGCCGTAAATTGCCTTTTCCTCTCACCCCTCCTCCCTTCTTCCCACCCCTTCTCACCCCCATCAAGCCACCCCAAATAACCTGCCTTGCCTGGCTGAGTCACGGTTTCTGGAAAAGTGGGGCCAAGAAGGTTCCATACAAGCCATCAGACTGATGACGAGTGGATGACCAGCGGTCAGAAGAGAATGACACGCAGAAGGAAGGCAGATGACATTCACTGGCACGTGGGGCAGGTCTGGGAGGGTTGCTTGGGGCAGACTGTTTGAGTGACATCCGTCTTGTAGGGTCAAGGGAGAGAAACCAGAGAATGAGCGAAGCACAAGCTGCTAAATTTTGCCGTCACGGCAGTTGCCTTTGTACACAATCCCTTTGCCTCTGCTTTCCCACCACTGGGATGGTTCTCTACCCTTAGGAAAGAATTTGCTTGGCTGTAGCCACATTGACCCTAGCGCTTGATGACTGAGAAACACCTATTTGAAGAGCAACTCCTCTTTCCCACTATTTTAAATGAATGGGCATACTTGTCTGTGTGCCGATGGTGCTTTAGGGTGTAGGGAATTACAAAATCAGGCACACCCGAGAGTGGAGTTTCTCAGCACCACCAGAATAATGGAATGAGACCTGAGCATAGACATTTTTCCAAACAGGGTAGTCTCACATCCCTTGAAGGCTGAGAACTCTAGTATAAGGGTATTCTCACCAGTTGCTTAAAAAAAAAAAAAAAAAAACAGAGAAAATAGCCTCAATATTTGAGGAGCGTAGTTATTAAGAATAACGTATGCTGCATTAGGACAAATGCCTAATGTATGTGGGCCTTAAAACCTAGACGATGGTTTGATAGGTGCAGCAGCCATGACACGTGTCTACCTGTGTAACAAACCTGCACATTCAGCACATGTATCCCAGAACTTAAAGTAAAATTAAAAAATTTAAAAAAACCAATAACTTAAGTTACAATCATGATGACTGATGGTGCTGGTGTGAATGATAAGGAAAACAGTAGTGGTTACAAGTGACCTCATATCGAGCCCGGTCCCTGCCACTCATATTTTGAGAATAGTTACAGGGAACACTTGATCCGATCCTTCCAGTGATCTTGTAAGACAAATATGATTGTGCCTACTCTAACTTTTATAGATGAGCAGAAGTAAACGAGAGCCAGAGATTGGAATTGTTTGCCAGGATTTTACTGCTAATAGGGGTTAAGAAAGGAGAATTATAGGTTACCCAGACCCTGAAGCCTCAACTCCCTAACCACCTAAAAACCCTATCAGGATCAAAGAAAATGCAGAATACACAGAACTATATCTGGCAGATTAAAAAAAAAAAAAAAGAGGCATCAGTTTTTCTCCCTTTATCAATGGTTCCCCATTCTGGCTGTAAAATAGATTCTCTGAAGTTTCCTGAAAAATCAGGTTGCGTGGTTCCAAGACCAAACCAATTAAAGATGATTTTAGGAATATGGAGCTCAATTGTCAGTATTTCTTTAAGTTCCCCATGTCATAGGCAGCCAGAGTTGAGAACCATTTCCTGAGATTAAAGATTCACAAAATGTAGTCCATGAATCAGACTTCAATAGGTCTGTTCCCAGTTTTCACGTGTGAATATTTAGTAAAGATGTGGGGCATGGCTTTTCCTAATTCTCAAAGGAATCCACGAATGCAAATAATAAATAAATAAATAATAACGAAAACAAAAAGCAAAAAAGGTGGGAAATCATTCCCTTGGAAGATGATGGTCAATGCTACCACCTTTAATTGAGGGTCTCTACCACGTGCCTGAAACTGACGTGGATCTTTGGATGAACTATCTCATTTAATCATCCTAAGGGCCCTGATATTGTCCCATTTTATATACAAGGGACCGAGGTCCCGGAAGGCCGGGGAACGTGCTTGATATGTCATCATGAATAACGGATAGAGCCATAAACCAACTCAAGTCTATTTAATGCCAAAGCCAGTTCTTCTTAATAGACTTCGCTGACGGATCAGGGTTGAAAACGTCCTGCCCAGAAATAGGGATAACGACTCAAAGACAGCTAGAGGGCTTTGTCAGCCAGAGGGCATGCTGGAACTCTGAAGTTGTGCATTGTTAAGAAAGTAAAACATTCTGTTTGCACCACAGAGCTCAGAATTAATTTCCACTGTCATGTTGGAGCAAGTGGGAAGGATTTTGACCTCTCCCCTTTGCCTAGAATTGATCTGTTCTAGAAACTTCTGATTTTGCCATGGAAAATTTTTTTTCTACTTCTTGCCCCTTCCACCTTATTTTCTTGTTCTGACCATGTATCTCAAAGAAGGAATTACTGTCTTTCGAATGAAGGCAAAGTTGACCTTTCATTTAACCCAGGATATGTCACCCCTACACTTTTCTGCTAATCGTTTTTTTCTCAAAAGATTTCTGAAATTGAGTTTCTTATACACTGGGAGGAGGACGATCTTTATGATGCCCCAACGATCTTCCCCAGCATATGCTTCACTACAGATCCCTAGTTTAGCAGATGGCATGACCTGGTTGCTCAAGCTAAACACTTCTTTGTCCTCCTTAATTCCTGTCTCCTGGGAAGACGGCTCCCTTCCTACTCAGTAAATCACCGTGTCCTGCCATGCCTCTCAAATCCATCCACTGCCTCCGTCTCCATCATCTCTCTGGTCCAAACCTCATCCATCTCCCGGACAGGAAACCGCCGTGGTTTCTGCTTGGTCAGCTTCTAGCTGTGCTCTCACTTCATCGTCTCCAGCCAGAGTAATAACTTTTAGTGCAAATCTGATCGTGTCTGCGAGCTGCTTAAAACTCAGCTACTTCTGTGGCTTCTCTGAGCCCTGCAAGTGAAATCCAGAATCCCTCACACAGAGTAGCATGTACTGCATGATCTTTCTTTTTGCTCTCCAGCCTGATTTCTTTCTCACTGTGGTTTCCTTCACTGTCTCAATCCCACCTTTGCCAAATGATGTAGACACATGTTCCGCACGTTTTATGTCTGCATCTATGAGATTAAAAATGGGGTGGTCTGGGTATTCCATCTTACAGTAAGAAGAGTTTTGTTTATTCTTTTTATTTTAAGTTCTGGGATACATGTGCTGCATGTGCAGGTTTGTTACACAAGTAGACATGTGCCGTGGCGGTTGGCTGCACCTGTAAACCCATCATCTGGGTTTTAAGCCCTGCATGCATTAGGTATTTGTCCTAATGTTCTCCCTCCCCTTGCCCTCCACCCCACAACAGGCCCTGGTGTGTGATAATTACCCTTCCTGTGTCCATGCACCCTCGTTGTTTAACTCCCAGTTATGAGTGAGAACCTGGAGTGTTTGGTTTTCTGTTCCTGTGTTAGTTTGCTGAGGATAATGGCTTTCAGCTCCCTCCATGTCCCCAAGTGTAAATTAATTCAACCATCGTGGAAGACAGTGTGGCAATTCTTCAAGGATCTAGAACCAGAAATACCGTTTGACCCAGCAATCCCATTACTGGGTATATATATACCCAAAGGATTTTAAATCATTCTGCTATAAAGACATGAGTACATGTATGTTTACTGCAGCACTATTTACAATAGAAAACACTTGGAACCAACCCAAATGCCCATCAGCGATAGACTGGATAAAGAAAATGTGGCATATATACACCATGGAGTTTTGTTTATTCTTTAAAGAGCTTTATTGAGATAGGATTTACACAGTGCCCAATTCGCCCATTTTGTGTGTACAGTTCAGTGTTTTCTAAGTACATTTGCTGAGCTATGCAGCTATGATCACATTCTAAATTTAGAACATTTTCATTACCCCCAGAAGAATCTTGGGCAGATTAGCATTTCTTCGCCCAGTCCCCTAATGCTAGGCTACTACTAATCTATTTTCTATCTGTAAGCATTTGCCTATTCCGAATGTTTTGTATCAGTGGAGTCATACGGTATTCGTTCCTTTGTATCTGACTTCTTTCACTTGGGGTAATGTTTACAGGGCTCAAACATGTTATGGATGTGGTGCCAGACAACATAGTGTTGTGTGGATATACCATGTTGTATTTACCTATTTACTAGTTGGTAGACAACTGGGTTGTTTCCACTTATTGGCTATTGTTAAGTTATACCACTATCTGCGTATTAGTCAAGAGCATCAAAAAGTCCAGGTTTCCTTATTTACCATGATCAGAAATCCAGCCAGTCTTTTGACTTGTCTAAGCCACAGTTTTTTATTCCATAAAATAAGAAGAATAATAGAATCAATCCTGGGCCAGACACAGTGGCTCATATCTGTTATCCCAGTACTTTGGGAGGCTGAGGCAGGAGGATTACTTAAGATCAAGAGTTCCAGACCAGCCTGGGAGTGAGAGTGAGACTTTGTCTCTAAAAATGTTTTAAATAGTATCTACCTCATGGGTATATATAATGATAGGAGTATATATAAATATAATTATATATATATATGTACATATATACACACAGACATACTGATAGGAGTAAATATGATTATCTAATGATAGGAGTATATATGTAATTATGTGTGTATACACACACACACACATACTGATAGGAGTAAATAATAATTATCTAATGATAGCAATATATATATAATTATATGTACACATACACACACTGATAGGAGTAAATATAATTATATAATGATAGGAGTATATCATATATATATGACAGGAGTAAAGACTGTAGCACAGAATCACTAGAACCTGGGAGGTAGAGGCTGCCATGAGCTGAGATTGTGCCGCTGCACTCCAGCCTGGGCGACAGAGCGAGACTTCATCTTAAAACAAGACAAAACAAAAACCCCAGAAACAAACCTGAACGATGAGTGTTGCACGGCACCTTGAATGTTATTAGCCCTCCAGAAACCTGAGCTGTTCTTGTAATTCCTCTTTTTGTTACAGAAAAATTCTAAGGGTAGCAGTGGCTGGTAGTTATTGTTTATTCATAATATGTATTTAATTTTTACCAAGTCTTAGTCATTTATTCATTCTTTTCAATCATCCTGTGGTATAATCATTATTTTCTCATGTTATACTCGAGGAAATAAAGTCAGAAAATTCAGGAATGTAGGAAGGGCACATTAGTAAGGAAAAGTACAGCAGGATTTCTTTTTCTTTTTTAAAGACAGAGTCTTGCTCTGTCACCCAGGCTGGGGTGCAGTGGAGCAATCTTGGCTCACTGCAACGTCTGCCTCCTGGGTTCAAGAGATTCTCCTGTCACAGCCTCCAGAGTAGCTGACCACAGGTGCGTGCCACCACGCCCAGCTATTTTTTTTTTTTTTTTTTTACTGGAGATGGAGTTTTACCACGTTGGTCAGGCTATGTCTCAAACTCCTGACCTCAGGAGATCCACCCGCCTTGGCCTCCTGAAGTGCTGGGATTACAGACATGAGCCACTGTGCCCAGCCAGGAAAACTACAGCAGGATTTCTGAGCGAAGCCTACCAGCGAACATTTGGAAGCTTTGTTCGTGGTGTTGGGGAGTCTGTTTTCCTCTGACCTCTTGACCTCCAGCTCCTCCTCTACCACTCTTTATCTTATCCCTCAAAAAAGGCAGGAAAAGGGGTCATGAGCAGTCTGGTGCTGAGAATATAATCAAGTACTTGGCTTCAAAAGGGGAATAAAAGAGTCTACATTTATTTGTTTGTTTTTAATCACGGTGGCAGGGGGAGGATTTTTTGGTGAAGAGTCATCATTCCCTTTATTCTCAGACAAAGCTTTATTTACAGCAATAAAGACTGCAAGGAGACGTCAGAAAGAGCATTTTTATAGTGAAGGTTTTGAGATCCTAGGGAGCTCATCTGAGAGGCTTACAGCATTGTAGCTACTGACTGTGTGTGTGTGTGTGTGTGTGTGTGTGTGTGTGTGTGTGTGTGTGTTTGTGTGTACACGTCTGCCTGAGTGGAGCTCCCACTATGGAAGTCAGGCTGAGTCATCCCACCTTTCTGACTCTTTCTCGCCCTTTGATCCTTTGCCTGGGTAGCTGGGGAGTGAGCCTAAGCCTTATGTCTTCTTTTTCTTCATTCATTTGGCGAAATCATCTGAAAATCACTATTCTCTGCCTCTCAAAGCTGTAGCTGGTGGTAATAATTAAAAAATTGCTGTAACTAAAAAATGGCTCTAACTAAGCCATCAGCAGTGTGTTGTTTTCTGTTTTTCACCTTCTTCAGTATGTGTCCTATGAGACAGAGTTAGAAGTAGAAAGGGAAGTGAAGACAGAGATGGCGAAAGGGTGAGAGATTTACATCTGTGTTCGATCCTAGTCAGAGAGCTCATGCAGGAGGAAGCATAGTGGAGAGAGAAAACAGCAAAACAGTAACTAGGTGTCACTCTTTTACCAAAGTTCACAGTAATTGAGCTGAAAAGGAGGTAAATTATGCTGAGAAGGAGGTAAAAGGTTTTTTTGAGTGATTTTGTTAACCAGAAGACATGATTTGACTGAAAGTTTGTGGGGTTCTGCTGTGGGTGTGTGTGTGTGTCTGTGTGTGTGTGTGTCTGTGTCTGTGTGTCTGTGTGTGTATCTCTGTGTCTCTGTGTGTGTCTGTGTGTATGTGTCTGTGTGTGTATCTGTGTGTCTGTGTGTCTCTGCGTGTGTCTCTGCGTGTGTGTGTGTCTGTGTCTGTGTGTGTATCTGTGTGTCTGTGTGTGTGTGTGTGTGTGTCTGTGCATGTGTGTGTGTATCCTTTGGTTCGTAACTGGCCGCGAGACTTTGGCAAGTCATCTTAAAGTTATTATTTTTTTTAAAGGAGTTTTCGGCAGAGATTGCCTTTTATTTTTTCTCTTCTCATGCATGATGTAATCAGGAACCACCTAAAAGTATCAGAAGCCACTGCTACGTTTCAGTAGGCATGCCTCCGACTCACCTCTCCAGGAGCCACGGATCGCATGCTGTTAGCCTGTTGAGTACCGTCTTCTCTGTTGGGTTTGGGCAGGCATATGGTCTGGCCCTAGCAGAGCTGATACTGCTGGTTCCACAAAACTGCCTGTTACATGCTGGTGGTCACAAGAGAAGAAGAGGTGAGAAGGGCTCGGGGCCACACAAAGCACGCCTTTGTAAATGAATGTGGCGTTGGCCACCAGCAGTCTTCATTATCCCGGTCGTTGCAGGCAGCGGAGCTGGCTTTGTGTCAGCCCTGCTCAGAGAAGCCTTGTTAATTCACCCCCATGAAAATGGAAGTTTCATACACATTGACATAATTAATGAAGAGGCAGGCAGCATGCTCTACCAATTAACACCACAGGGAAAAGTAAAATGGGGTTTCTTTTGGCGTATTGTGCCAAAGTTAAGGACTGTAACACACAGCAAATAAATAGAGATGCTTTTAATGAGCCGCAGGATGGAGCTGAATAACTCAGAAAGGAGTGTTGGGTAAACACTGCCAACTCTTTGCACCGTTAAGAGTAATTGATGAACGTAGTTAAAAGTTTAGGGGGAAAGAGCCGTCGGCTGCTCCAGCCATGCTCATTTATAAACGCGTCTTTCCCTGAAAGTTACTGTTAGGTGTGTTAAAGGATGTAATGTGTAACAGAAAACAAATATGATAGACTGGGCATTTTGTAGTTCCCAGAAAATAGGAGGCATAGTTGTTCAAGAAAGAACCAGTGTGGTATGTTTTTCACACTTGATGGGATTGTTTTTGTCAAACTCTGAGTAAAACTGGCTCCTCTGCCGTGTAGGTGCCTGCTCTGAGTACATCCTGGAAACAGGAGGAAGGGAATCTTTAAGAGCGGTATTGGAATGATTCCATTCCTTTTAGAAAGCCAGATGGATAATTTAATTATTGTTCTCTATGGTTGTGAAATTAAAGCATGACCTTCCACCAAAGGGTTTCCCATTGTTTCTGAAAGAGTGAGTGTGTTTATATAAAGAAGTTTTGTAACCAAAACGAAATCTGTTGGATCAAAAAACAAAATAGGGTTTAGAAGCTATTTTGGAAAATTATTTTTTCTTTTCTTTTCTTTTTTTTTTCTTTTTTTTTTTTTTGAGACAGAGTCTTGTTCTGTCACCCAAGCTAGAGTGCAGTGGTGTGGTCTCGGCTCACTGCAACCTCCGTTTCCCAGGTTCAAGAGATGCTCCTGCCTCAGCCTCCCAAGTAGCTGGGATTGTAGGCACCCACCACTGCGCCCAGCTAATTTTTGCATTTTTAGTAGAGATGAGGTTCCACCATCCTGGCCAAGCTGATCTCGAACTCCTGACCTCGTGATCCACCCTCCTCGGCCTCCCAAAGTGCTGGGATTACAGGCACGAGCCACCATGCCCCACCTATTTTGGAAATTTTCTGAATTCAAACCAATTGAATATGAGTTCAATTGTTTTTTGTTAATGTGGTGTATCTGGTTTGATTCAGGCTTTGTTTTAAAATGAAAGGTATCGAAATGGAGTTGCATTGTTTGACCTTAGAGAGCGCAATTGTGTGTATCAGACCCAACAAAATTCAACATATTCAACAATTGTCCTAGCACCCCTCTCCCTTCCTCACTCCTGAAAAGCATCACAACGGAAGTGCAGGAGGAAGATTCTTGGTGTTAGCAGAGAGCATGCTCTGAAGCAAGTGAGAAAAGGCTAACTCAGTATGGTACCCGTCAGTGAGTATCTGGTCCTGCCCAGTTCTCCTGGCTCTGACCTTTCACCATGCAGAGTGAGGTTCCATTTCTAAATTGGGCGTCATTCATATAACGTGGCCCCAAGTATAGGACAACTGCTTAATCTGTCATTACTCAAAGAAGGTGCAATGCGTTACAGTGCTAGAGAGAAAACTCTTCATAGGAAACTTTTAGGAGACAGTGTGTTGATCCCAGCATGGGACTTCCCTAAGCAAGTTGCTGAGATTTGATTATGTGTGATTTCTGCCTTATGTGACCACTTTGGGTGTGACCCTGATGTCAGATGCGACTCTTGGAAATGTCTCCATTTTCTGCTGTGCAGGTATCATTGCTGCAACTTCCTTCTGGTTGAGGACTTGTTACCTGAACTTTTGAATTTCCTTCTTTGTACATGGAGGGCGACAGTGTTTTTTGATTGTGGTCTGTGGACTTGACACGAGATCATCCTGGATCCTGGCTTAGTGTGGACTTTTCAGGCCCACATCTGATCTATCAGGGGTGGCCCTAACATCAGCATTTTAAATGGGCATCTTGGTATTCCCGTGGGCCCTTGATCTCTTGTCACACTTAACAGCCCATCCTACTTTCTGCTTGTGAAGACTCAGGATGCTTTGAGAACTGCCCTATGGAATGGGTGCTTAGGAAATCTAACGACATTTGCATCTGCAAGACTGATGAGAAAGGGATACCTGTCCAGATAAGACAAACAGGTCATTGTATTTCCAACTCCAGTCATCAAGAACTTAGTTTTTCAGGTGTGCTGTCTTAGGAGTAGAGGTGTGTTCCCTCTCTTCCTTAACATGAAGCCAGGTTGATGTGGTCAAATTTTGATTTGATTTGCTGCATTTTGTGTGGCGTCTTATATTTGAATGTCTGTATAATATCTCCCTGTGTCTTCTAGAGAGTGTGAATTGGAACAGCTGCCTTGTACATTGTAAGTGTCCAAAAATAGTTTGTAAAGTGTCAGAATGAGACACAAGGAGGGTCTCAGAAGGTGATGTGGCCAGATTATAAAACAGAAATATTAACTGTTGACCTGTCATTTATTTCATTTTATTGTTGAGACAGAATTCTGCTCTGTCACGAGGCTGGAGTTCAGTGGCCCAATCTTGGCTCACTGCTACTTCTGCCTCCCAGGTTCAAGCGATTCTCCTGTCTCAGCCTCCAGAGTAGCTGGGATTACAGGTGCGTGCCATTAGGCCTGGCTAATTTTTGTATTTTTGCTAGAGACAAGGTTTCACCATATTGGCCAGACTGATCTCGAACTCCTGACCTCGTGAGCTGCCTGTGTGATTCTCCCAAAGTGCTGGGATTACAGGTGTGAGCCACAGCCCCTGCCCTGGACTTGTTTCTTTGTAAAGCATCCTCTATGCCACATATACACTTTTTAAAAAGTACTTCAGAGTCTCAGCGTGGTTACTCAGTGGCCTTCAAAGTTTGTTATAATACCACAACAGTCTTGTCTTTTACAAGCAAGATCTAAGAAAGCAGATACAGAGGCCTGAAAAGTTGATTTCCCTCCTTAGAGGAGTTTCAGATTTATATTCATAAGTCCACAAGAACTGACATCTCTTCATGTCCAACTACAAAATGGGTAGAAAATGATGAAATGCAGAAGACTCTTCCAAGTCTTGGTTTGCTTTCTGTGATGGAACAGGAGAGAGGCGGCATTTTATTTTTACCATTATTAGCCAGCCTGTCAGTCACTTAAAATTTCCCCGTCAAGACACGAAGCCAAGTTTTGAATACCGTGTGTCACTCCTTCCAGCTGATATAAAAGGCAGTGGTGACGATTTCAGCTAAAAAAAGATTCCTTGTTTCAAAAGCCCAGCTTGAATTAAGACAGTGCCGTAGACACCACCACACTAGAGGGCAGGTGCTTCCCAAAGGGCCTTGCGTTCCTCTTTGCTCTTGTTTATTTTACATGAGGGCAATGAGTCTCAGAAGCTTAAGATACAGTACTACACTAGATGGGCACACAGACCTAGTGTCCAAAGTCTCATACTGGCTTTATAGGTAGTTTCTATGTCAGTTCCAGTGATGAATACATTTTTCAGCAACTAGAGTTTTCTCATTCATTCTTACTGAACTGTTAGGGCATGTGGCAACCCAGAGCTCTGTCAAAGTGAATTGTCCGCCTTGAAAAGTTGGCAGTGCAGGGAAGTGACAACCTAGTGGATGCTAAAGCTCTCTTGATAACAGAACCCAGAGGAGGCAGCGAAGCAGCAATCGGTATGCATCTGGGCGCCGGCTGCAGTTCTGCTGCCTGGGTTGAGATGTCCCCTGTGCTGCTTGTGACCTGTGTGCATTTACAAGTTCGTTAGTCCCCTTTTGTCTTTGTTCCTTGTAGAATTGTGGTACAGATGACATGAGACAATGCGACAGGGTTAACCCAATGCCTAACACACATATGTATTCTGTTGCAATCATTATCAACCTGGTAACCAGGAACCAGCACCTTTTCACAACTGTCAGGTGCTCTTCTGGGTACTCATCATGAAAGACTGCCGTGTTCCATTTATAGGCATCGGTTGGGAGTTTACTCAAGAGTGTGATTTTGTCCAAGAGGTTCACTCACTAGGTTTTGCTTGACCAGTCCTCTCATTTGTGGTGATTTTTTTTTTCTTTGACGTCCCGTGTTGTTGAATATAAGCATCTCTGTTGCATAGTCAGACCAGTGTGGCTTCTCTTCCATCTGGCCACCTCTTACAGAATTAAGCCTGATTGCAGATGTGATTCTCATTTAGCTGTCAGCGGCAGCCTGGGAGACTAGCACCTGAGGTGGCTAAAGGCAGGTCACCACATCTACAAGGGTAGAAGGGCTGAAGTGAAGGGTTGACTAGCCAGGACAAGAAAGATCATTGTTCATGGCAGCATCAGCCTGAGAACTCAAGTTTGAGATAGGAAGCCTGAGAGGGTAAGACCTCTAGGGGAGTCTGCGAACAGGTTCAGGTGAAACCCTGGGTGTCTCTTGATTCTCAGGGCATGTCAATGATTTTTTCATGAGGATGGGATGTAGCAGTCAGTGGTAGAAAGGGCTTCAGATTTTGCGAAGTGTCTTTGGTGGGCTACATGAATAGATGTGAAAAGGTAAACCAAATCAAAATGTGTATTCCATTCAATCGTGACAAATTAGCATTGGCATTGCTAATGATACAATATGATAGATTATACCTAAGTGCTTTACCTGTAGAAGTTACTTACCAGAACTCCAGATTTTCAGGGGTATTTGCATGGCCAGTAATTGTGCAGGTGATCCAGCTGTCATCCAGCTCAGTTTAACTGCCTCTTAATGCTTTCACGCATTATGCTATTTAGTTCCAGGTCTTTTGCCTCAGCATTAAAGAAACAGTGAATTAAATTCCCTAATATGTGCCGTCAGTGTTGCATTGATGCAGTATCTAAAAAGAAATGAACAAGGTAGATGGTTTTTTGGGAAAGTTTTGTTTTTGTTTCTGTCTGATAGAAATGGGAATACTTCCTAAACCAAAAGAGCATTTTTTGGTAGAAATAGCCAATTATTAAAAACCATAAATTTCTTATGGCTGGTTGGTGAGCATACCTTACAGTTTAATTGTACCAAGTTGAAAGTGGACACTTACCAGGGTAGGCACACTTCATTATTCCATATATTTCTTCTGCATTTTAATGTACATCGTAAGTACTAAGTAAAGTATATGTTACATCTATGTTTTTGGTATTTGTGAGCATTGGGATGCATAGGAGACTGCTTAGGCTCATTGTTCTAGGTCTTCTGGGGTCAAGATTTTCTATCCTGACTCTTCCTTTTTCTTTGTAAAAAAAAAAAAAAAAGGCTCAGTTGAGGAACTCACTTAATGCAATACTGTAATGGGAAGAATTCCATGTTTCTGACATTCCAGTTACAAAATGGCTTCTTTTAGTCTTCATACAAGCCAACAGTTATGGACTGTGTTTCTCTAAATGTTAGTAATAAAGTGTAGCAGGTTTCATATCAATACACTAATTCTACCCAAAGCCATTTTCAGTCCCAATATAAGCGTCTCTGATGCATCGTCAGACCAGTGACATTTGAATTCTGCCCATGCAAATTAGTGGAACTTGCCGTCACCCTTGGTCTATAACGCCCCACACCAAGCATCACCAGCCCGCTGTGTCTCAGTCTTGGCTGAAAGTGACTGAGCTATAAAAATGCTGCTACCTGGGCCCTGCCCTCAGTGCCTCTGATTTAATGAATACGGACAGAGGTCTGAGCATCAGGATTTCTAAACTTTTATATTTTCAGTTGAGTGTGTAGTGGGATGGGTCGGCGGGAGGTCATGTCCCGAAATTGAAACCTCTCTTGGGTTAAAATGAAGTAGAAAGACCAAATAAGTGATTTTTGGGGAGAACCATGAATATTCTAAAACCTGTCACTCGGACTTCTCGTTTTATCTGGCTATGAGTGTCCAAGTCATTTGAAATATGGTCCAAAGACCAGCATCACTTGGGGGCTGGTTAGAAATGCAGACTCTTATGTCCCAGACACACCTACTGAATCAGAATGTGCACTTTACTATGATTTCCAAGTGATTTCATGTACTTTGAGTTGGAGAAGCACTGCTGTACTTACAGTAATGAGGAGGATGGTAATAATGGCAGAATTCACTTTGTGGAGTCTGCCATGTGTCAGGGACTATGCTAAGACATGTTTGTGACATACTTCTTAAGTTGTTGTGGGAATTAAATAAAGTGGTGTGTCTAAAACACTAAATGCAGTATCCAAAGTCAGGTGTTCCACAAAGGGCTCACCATCATCATCATCATCATCATCATCATGATCGTCGTCATCATCAACTTAATTCCATCGTCAGTCACCCTAGGACAGGAAGCATGAATCTAGTTGTAAGTTTTCACGTGATCTCCTTTCCATGGGTGATACGGTTTGGCTGTGTCCCCACCCAAATCTCATCATGAACTGGAGCTCCCATAATTCCCATGTGTTGTGGGAGGGACCTGGTGGGACATAGCTGAATCATAGGGACCATTTCCCCCATACTGTTCTCGTGGTAGTAAGTTTCATGAGATCTGAGAAAGGGGTCTTCCCTTTCACTTGTCTCTCATTCCCTCCTGCCTGCTACTATATAAGACATACCTTTTGCTTTCTGCCATGATTGTGAGGCCTCCCCAGCCACTTGGAACTGTGAGTCCATTAGATCCCTTTTTCTTTACAAATGACTCTGTCTCAGGTTTATATTTATCAGCACCATGAAAATAGACTAACACAGTGGGCCATGTGAGATGATGAGATTGGAATCCTCCATTCAAAGATAACTAAGCGGCGGGGCGGGGCGGGCAATGAATTGTTTGTTCTCCTGAAACCTTTAGGTTGCAAGGGAACAGAAATCCCCATAGAGTTGACTTTAGCCAAAAGTAGAATATATTGTACTTTTAAAAATGTGAATGTCATGTTTCTGAGATAGGTTACAGGAAAAGCTGAATCAAGGTCACCCAATGGTGGTGCTCTAAGGAATGATCCTTGCTCAATCTGTACACTCTGCTTTTCTTGGTGTCCACCTTATTTCACGGCACATTCTCCCCAAATAGTGGCAAGATGTTCATCCTCAACTCTAGACTGAGATTCTATCAATTTGTCATGACCAGCAGAAAAAGAGCACCTCTCTTACGGTTGTGAAAGCTGACATCCCAGGGAGAACTCTTAGGTTACGTGCATATCCTGAGCCAGTTACTCACATCAGATGCATGGGATATTCTGATCAGGGAGGGTTTGGCTTGAAGAATAAATAAGGCTCCTCATGAACTACAAACTACAGAGTTCGGTAAGACTGGAGAAAGGGTTCTTTAAAAAAGTACAGTGGGTCAATTCCTACCTGAAGCGTGAAGGAATTTCTAGCAGGTGTAAGGGACCAATGTCTACCACAGTTCCTCAATTGAAAGAGTTAGGTAGAAATTGGTGGGGTGTGTGTATGTACAGCCTGCATTGACATTCCACCTGCAGCTGTGTATACATTCTGAGGGCAGAACCCTGATTTTTCCCCCCGAGTCTGCATAACAAATCCTTTCCATCATGCCTCTACCGGGAGAAAGGGGCCAACATCTGGTGGTTCTTTTTTGGAACAGTTTTAAGTGTTTTCATAGTTCACCTGTTTTATAGTCAAACAACTACTTAAGACAAGTCTTCCAGACTGAATCTCCAAAACCAGAAAAGGCACCGTAGAGGAGTTCAGAGCTGTCTAAAATCACAGCTAATTGGGAGGACTGCTGGGATTTCCAGCTCACTTCAAATTCGTAGTCCTATATATTCCTCTTTGCACATACATCAGTGAGCAAATTATCTCATTAAAATCTAAGTCAGAGATGGCCAACTTCAGGCTCACAGGCTCAAATGGTCTTTGTGAGTTGCAGATAAGGCAGGGGTATGTGCCCATGTATGTATATCTGTATGTATTTACAAAATAACAGTTTGTTGTTTCTTGGAGACAGAGTCTCACTCTGTCACCCAGGATGGAGTGCAGCAGCATGATCTCAGCTCAGTGCAACCTCTGCTTCCCGGATTCAAGCAATTCCCTGCTGCAGCCTCCTGAGTAGCTGGGATTACAGGTGCGTGCCACCATGCCCTGCTAATTTTTGTGTTTTTAGTAGAGACGCTGTTTCACCATCTTAGCCAGGCTGCTCTTGAACTCTTGACCTCATGATCTACCCACCTCGGCCTCCCAAAGTGCTGGGATTACAGGCATGAGCCACCATACCCGACCCCAAATAACATTTTGTGTAAGAATATGAATTTCTGGCTTCTCCTCATCTCTCCGAGGTAACATATGGCTGAAGTTGAGTTGTGGCTGTCCCCTCTGGCAATGCATGCTTTCTTCATTACCCCGAGCTTCCTTACCTGGCCAGCTTCTGTCATGGAGATAGGTGAATTTGAAAATCCTGGAGTATATATGCCACACATTCTCAGCAAACTGACACAAGAGCAGAAAATCAAACACCGCATGTTCTCACTCACAGGCAGGTGTTGAACAATGAGAACACATGGACACAGGGAGGGGAGCATTACACACTGGGGTCAGTTGGGGGGAAATGGGGGAGGGATAGTGGCAGTGGGGAGTTGGGGAGAGAGAGCATGGGGAGAAACACCAGATATAGGTGAAAGGGAGCAAGGCAGCAAATCACACTGCCATGTGTGTACCTATGCAACAATCTTGCATGTTCTTCACATGTACCCCAAAACCTAAAATGCAATTAAAAAAAAAGAAAAAAAGAAAATCCTGGAGTAATAGTACCCCATTATGTCACTCAAGTACATGGTAGCCTATGCAATATGTCATTCCGTTCTTCTTTAACTGTTGCAAAACATGCCATGTGGTCTGTCCATATATCTGTATCTGTTCTCACTGTCACACACCCACACACACCCTCCCCAGCCCACACACACACATCAAGGGAGGAATTTGTGTTGGCTTTGCTCTTTCCTCTCCCCACCCCCTCTCACTGAGCTCCCTGCATAATCCCCCTCTCATAACCTTCATCTCCACAACGTCGGAATTTCACATGCTCTCTACCCAACCGTATTAATAAAGCACTTAAAAATATGCAATTTTATTCAGGATTATTTATCTAACTATCTCTACTGAAGTGCTACTTCTGCAGCTCTTCAGACTCAGTGGTTTCCCTGGGGGCAGCTTTTAGATTCCAAAAGCATTGACTGAAATGCAAAGCCGGAAAGCTAGCTTCGGGCCCCAGCATCCCAAGCCCAGTCATTGTAGCCGCTGGAGACTGGGGTAGGGGTGGGGGTGGGGGGCGGATTTGGGTAGATGGGGCCTTCCAGCAGGCATTTGGGACCTTGGGCCCATCCCCCTGCCTGCAGGCTGACCTGCATGTACCACCTCGCCCAGGGAGCCAGGGATCCTTCCCTTCCTGTGGCAGATGGAGGAAGCTCCTACCTTATCACACTGCAGCTCCATGTGTGGGTAAGCCCACAGCGATGATGCCTTCTGTACTGGCTGTTTTTACTCCTCGCCTTAATGACATTAGCTCACGTGGTTATCCTTTCCCTTCTAGCAGGAATTTTTCCACAGCCAGACAATTCTCTGTTGTGAGGGGGCTGCTCTGGGCGCTGTAGGATGTCTCGCAGCATCCCTGGCCTCAACACACAAGATACCAGTAGCCTCCTCCCGCGACAGGTGGTGATGACCCAGATTTCACCTGACACTGTCTGATGACCCCTGTGGGTGAATTTTTCTGGTTAAGAATGACTGCCTTGCAGGAAGGTGGCAAAGACAAAAGTACTGCACTGTAAGTTCCGGGAGACCAGGCATTGTATCTGGTTTGGTCATGGTTGTGTCCCAGTACACAGTGGATTTCCAATAAATGAATGTGGAATGAATGAATGAACTTTCTACTGACCACAGCTGAAGACTATATTCATCCTCAGGGTAATATAATGATTATTATTTACATATTAGAAGGAAAATCAAGGGCTTCTTTTTATCTTCTACTACTACCCGCCACTGTCATTATCAAGTGAGTTCAGCTAAGATTTACTTAATGAAAACCTAAATTATCATGGTGGCTCTCTTAATCAGGGTTCTTACTATGTGCCTGTTCTAAATAGGTGTTCTCATTCAAGTTGATTTTCTCAATGATTCATCAAGATGAGGAATAGCAAGGAAATTTTACAGATGGGGAAACTGGAAACTAGAGAAGTAAAGCAATTTGTTCATGCCACACAACTGTAAGGGCATAGAGACCTGATTCAGCTCTTGGGCTGGAAGGATTCTCAGAATCTTTTTTTTTTTTTTCTCTACACCTGATTGGCTGTGGCTCTTGCTTTATTCGGGCAAAGTTCAATTCAGGACACCCTGAAAGAACATGAATTCCAAGGTGAAATGTGCAAGAGGTTAAGTGAATTTGACCAAGTTTCCTATTATAATTTATTTTGGGGAAAATGGATTAAACACAGAACCCCTCAGTTTTAACTTCATGTTCACTTGAGAATGAAAAGTGAGTGTTTCACAGCTCCACAGCTCCACACTATCTATTGCATTTTGAGAGAGAAGAAGATGGATGGATTGGGGTAGAGAGTATAATAATATTACAAGGCTTTATATGGAAGGTCAAGTGAGGGGAAGATGAGCTGGAAGGATGGGGAATAGCAGGCTTAGAAAGAACAATGCATAGCAGATGTATCTCAACTGTTTTAAAAAATGGTTAAGCGACTCAAGGAGAAATATAAAGAAGGGAGCACTCTGAAAGGTCAGAAAAAGTAGTCAAGTAAGAAGCAAGGTAATTTAAACATAAAAAGGAAAATCCGCAGATACTTCTTTCATGCTTCAGAAAGCATCAGCCTTAAACATTGCAGTGTCCCAATAATTCATTGCAATCTTCTGCAAGACACTAAAGTATTTTATGAATGCATACTTTTTCCCCCTAAGCTGAGGAGACCCTGAGATGGCCTGAATTTCCTTTATAAATGAAATGAAACTGCTCAGATTTCTTTATGTTAACCTTAAAGATAAGGAAGTTTTAGTCTTTGCCCTATAAATGATAGACAGAAAGGGCTGACTCATATTTTCCTGTCATCTATGTAGATTATTTCCTTATTCAGAAGTCACTATGTGAAAACATGAGTGTTATGGGAAGGAAGGAAAGGAGAGAAAGAGAGGAAGGAAAGAAGAGAGAGGAAGGAAGGGAGAGAATGGAAGAAAGAGAGGGAGAGGAAGAAAGAATGAAAGGAGGGACAGAAGGAAGGAAGGGAGGAAGGAAGACAGGAAGAGAGGAAGAAAGAGGAAGGAAGGGAGGGAGAGGCAGTGAGGAAGGAGAGAGGTGAAAGCGGGAAGGGAGAGGAAGGAAGGGAGGGAGAGAGGGGAGGGAAGGAAGCCTCTTCACCTTTTTATTCTGTGTTCATTTGTTTACTCATTTCACGATTTAAAAAAAAAATTGGGCATCTATATATGTCAGTCACCGTGGAAGGCATTTGGGAAACAGTGGCTATCAAACAAAACAAAACAAAATAAACAAAAAGTACCTGCCCTCATTGTCTAGTGGACAAGGCAAAAAATCAATACATTCAATAATTAATCTGTGTATTGGGGCAGGGTCTGTTTTCCTGCAGTCGGGCCTGGGTTTTGGCTTGACACATCAGCTTCCACAGTTAACTTATTCATCTGCCCAACTCCCAAATCCCACCGATCTTGAGATGTGGATCAGCTTTGTCCTCTCCAGGGCTTCACATTCAGGAACGGGCTGACCCATCAGGCACGACAAAGCACTGTTTGACAGATTCAGCCTCCCCGGTCAATGAAGGAAAGGAAAGCAGGGTTGGTTTCATTTCCGAAATCCATGTGATGGTGCTGGGCTCTACCACCAGCTTGTGAGGCATTCATTCTGGAACTTGCTTGTGAGAATCAGTTGAGACACTAAATATAGAAAGGGAGAGTCACTTGGAGTTGAAAGTGACCTTTAAGGCTACTTCAGCCATCTTCGAACCAAAGGCATGAATTTACACGCTGAATTTCTGCTCTTTTGACATCAACTTTCTGTATCCTTTTTTGGTCAGTTTGTTCTCACCCAACAGAGCAGATACTGCAGAGGGCAGCTCACTGTATTCCTGGACAACTACGGTTCCTTATTTTGTGGAAAGCAACTAACTCTTTCTTTCCAAGGTTACTGGTGTTAATTCTACTTTCTGATGTTAGGTAACCAGTCATTGGTCTCTGAAGCTGGGTCTGAGTCCCAATATTGACATTTATCAACTGTGGAACCTGAACAAGCACCTCTAGCCCCCTGAGCATCAGGGATCTTCCTATTAAATAGAGAGTATCTTCTAGAATCTACCTCTCCAGAATTGAGGGCAAGATAAGCATGGTTGTTTGGATCAGGTAGGTTTATCCTTAAACCAATCAGAATGAGTCAGGAATGGACCACTGTGGTTTCCGTGACTAAACTGGAGTATTAGAGAATCAGTAAGGTTCATAGTGAGGGAGTATAGCTGTGTTCATTGCAACACAGCTTCTAAGAGCAAGCGGTTTAATCAGCTCATTCATCATCCTAACCAAACTTTTAAAAGGCACTCCTGGCCTGGCACGGTGGCTTATGCCTGTAATCCTAGCACTTTGGGAGGCCGAGGCAGGTGGATCACCTGAGGTCAGGAGTTCAAGACCAGCCTGGCCATCATGGTGAAACCCCATCTTAAAAAAAAAAAAAAAAAAAAAAAAAAAAAAAAAAAAGGCAGTTCCTCAGGAAGTTAAGTGTAGAATTACCATATGACCCAGCAATCCCATTCCCAGTTAGCCGCCTAAAGGAAAGAACTGTAAACAGATTCAGTGAAATCCACGTACACAAATGTTGATAACAGCACCATTCACGATAGCCAAAAAGCAAAGGCAACTTGAATGCCTATGAGTAAATAAATGGATAAACAAAATGTGGTAGGTCCACAGGATAAGATATCATTGAGCCATAAAAAGGAAGGAGCTACTGTTACATGCTACCGTGTGCATGAACCTCCAAAACACTGTGCTAAGTAAAAGAACCCAGAGACGAAGGACCACAGATTAGGTAATTTCCTTCATCTGAAATGTTTGGAGTAGGTAAATCCACACCAACAGAAAGCAGGTTGATGCTTGCTAGGGGCTAGGAGGAAGGGGTTGGGGAGTCACCATTACATAGGTACAGGCTTTCTTTTGGAATGATGAAATATTTTGGAATTAGGTAGAGGTGGTGGATGCATAACATTTGTGTGTGAGCAAAATGCCACTGAAGAGTTTAACTTTTTTTTTTTTTTTGACATGGAGTCTCACTCTGCAACCCCGGCTGGAATGTAGTGGCATGATGTCAGTTCACTCAACCTCCACCTCCTGGGTACAAGCAATTCTCCTGCTTTAGCCTCCTAAGAGCTGGAACTATAGGCTCATGCCACCATATTTTTGTATTTTTAGTAAAGACGGGGTTTTGCCACGTTGGCCAGGCTGGTCATGAACTCCTGAGAATTTTTTACTTTAAATGGTTAACACCCACTACAAAAATAAAACGTGGAGACCTAGGAAGAAATAAGTGAGGTACATAACTTGGTTGAGCTGTGTGTTCCTTTTATAAAATGGACAAAAGATACCTATGTCTTTAGGTTATGATGAGCTTCAAATAAGTGGATATTTATAGGGGACTTGGTTCCTGGTGACTGTTAGGTACTCGGTAAAGAGCGTACAAATAAATCCCCACATGCATATGCCCATCGGTACCCACATAAGTCTTACTTAATAGTGCTCTTTCAAAGAATGAGATAACAGAAGCAAAGAACTTACCCCACAGTGTTAACAAACCTTGTTCAATTCGTATTCCCATATTTCTCAAAAATTATTCTTTCCCTCTCCACACTGGTGATGGTTGTCACCCTTCTTTCTTGGACTAATAAAATAGGCTATATTCCCCATTTTTATCCCTTTTGCTTGCTCTTGATGTTCCCAACAGCAGCCAAAGAGTCCATCTCAGAATGCACATAGGATACTTTCCCTTCCCAATTAAAAACCCCACTGTGCTTAGGATTAATCCCAACCACCTTCATATAAAGACCTGGAAGTATGCCTCCTGCCAGCATCGCTAAACTCATTGCTTTTTTTTTTTTTTTTTCTCATTCTGATCCCATTGACTTTGACTGTTTCTAAGCTGGCCGTATCCCAAGTGAAAAGTCACCTCTTCAAAGACCTTTTCTATTTAAAAGGATGATCCCAGCCCTTCTATATTCTTCTCCATGACACCCTATTCTCGTGCTTCAAAGTCCTGATCACCATTTTTAATTTTAAACATTGACTTGCTTTTCCTTGCTCTTTGTCTTATTCATGAAGGCAGCTCTCTGCTGTTTAACACAGTGGACAGCAGGCCTTCGATCAGCGCTTGTTAAATGAGATCGATGTGTGGAAATTATCATTATTATAGTCGTGGAAATTTTACAAAGCCTGTTTTGCTCTGAAGTACAAATTGGTGGAATGGCCTGAGGGATACATGTATAGTTTGCGTTCTGGACATCTGATCTTTCCCTGGATCCTGCCCTTTCAACAAGAAATGTGACCTTAGCAAAAGGTGATGGCCCCGTGAACTGGCCACACCAGTCTTGTATTTACAGTATATGTGTCAGAGAAACATGACAGCATTTGGGAATTTATTAAATGACAATCTTCTCTTCAAATTCTTACTCTAATTTATTTTGGCCAATGCATTCTTATTAAGGGCAGAGCTAATTGACTACAAGGTTTATTTCCGCTGAGCTTAGCCAAAAAGTCAATCACCACTCAGTGGGAGCTACTTTGACTGTTTGGCCAATGGACAAATTTCCATCTTGACCGGCTTGGCTGGTCCTGAGAGAATAGAAACGAATGTGCTTAATTCTATTTTGATGCTTTTCATTTTCAGCAAAACTGAGACAACATCAAGGAGTTACATTATCATGAGAAGAGAGAGGTAGCATGGAAATTATGTCACGAGAATGCTCAGTCAATTTTCATTACATTCAGCTCTATTCACAGAAGTCTGTTTTGCTGGCCAACAGTCTTGTCAGCTATGTGGCTCACGGCAGGCAATCAGGCAGGGGCATGCTGCAGGGGGACATTGAGCACTCACATGCTGAAGGCTGGGGTTGCTCAGGCCAGGTAACAGATAACCCCACTGGAAGGGCAAAAGAGCTCATTTCTCAGTGGTTTATCTTCCAGTGGGTTGGTGCTGCATATAATATAGTGAGTTAGGATGAGGAATCCATTTGGCTTTGGTTCCATCCCTTTGCCAGCAAAACTACAAAGTGGGAAAAGCTTACCTTGGGGAAGTACACACTAACAGTGCAAGTTGGTGTTGATAAGATACGCTCCTTTCTCAGCAAAGAAGTGGCGAGCAGGTTCGAGCTTTGCCTTATAGCAGGAAGGTAAGCATCGTGACCTGGGTAGTATGAAGCATTTAACAAGGAAGTCTTCTATTGCAAATCACACACACACACTCTCACACACACACACACACACACAAATATACACACACACACACATACATATACGCATATATATGTGCGTATGTAGATATTTGTATATATGCATCTTTGTATATATGTAGATACAACTTGCACACACACTATATATATATAGGTATAACTTGCTCTTTCATCGAATCCTTGTAAACACCCTATCCTGAATGGAGAAGTCAGAAATGAGTAATACACTACATTCAAACTCATTTTCCAATTTCCACAAAAATGCAAGGCACCCCATTTTTGGTATGTGGATGTTATTTAGCATTTAATGGATTAAAATGTTGTCTATCCCATAAGAATTATTCACAAACATCTCCCAATTCCGTTTTCAAAGACTTATTGTAGACTTGCTTTTATGCCTGTAGCTTGGATCCAAGAAATTTATTTCTACCTCTGCAGTCCAAAAAAGGGAATGTCTAATGAGTTTTTGCAGGGCGAGTCAAGGTGCTGTGGTGGAATTCTTCTTAGCAAGACATGCTTCAGTGGAAGGAAGAATGTAAAACAGCAAAAGTTCTTTAAGAGGTATATAAATCTACACGTCGGTAGTAGTCACGCTAATAATAAACATTCATTTGGCATCATATATTCTCAAAGTGCTTTCAAATGGTGGCATTCCTTAGGAAGGAGAGAAGCGCTCTGGGATGCGGGTTCTTATTTTACATTTCGGGGATGGGTTACACAGAAAGACAGCCACTTGTTCAATATTGAGAAAGTGTGGGCACCAGCCTGACCATGCCCTAGTGGTAGTTTTGGCTCTTGGCTTAGGACAGGGTATGTATCCAGGAGGCGAGAGAATGAGCATCTGGCCTATTGCATTGAAAAGAACAGATAGGGGAGTGATAGCAGGGGGTGGCGATGTAAGGGAGGGATAGCATTAGGAGAAATGCCTAATGTAGATGACCCGGTGATGGATGCAGCAAACCACCATGGTACCCTGTATGTCTGTGTAACAAACCCGCACGTTCTGCGTGTGTACCCCAGAACTTAAAGTACAATTTTTAAAAAAGAACAGATAGAGAGATAGTCACGAACCACTTTGGCTGAAGGACCTTGGTTTGTAAAATGTAAACATCATAAGCAAGGAGATGCCGGTAGTTTTTGATAGTTTATGAGCCCCCGTGGCCTCATTACTTATGTTCAAAGAATGGATATATGTTATGATGAAAAGGCAGGGGCTGCCTTTGCCCTTTGAATTGGTGGGCAGTCATATCTTGGGATAAATTAGCCTTTTGTGGGATGAATATGATGCCTGTCTCTCCTGTGATATTAAGAATATGCTTTTTGAGGGATGGAGAGAGGTTGTCTCTTGTTGCTGCCTTGCAATTTATATATTACGGGTTGACCAAAGATTGTTTAAAATGTTTAAATCTAAGTAATATCCTGTACCAGCCTGCACACAAAAAAATCATGCCTTATTCTCGCTATTCCAGTTTTTACACTTGAAGGCTATTAATCAATGAAGCAGTGTGGATCCATATAAATATTGATCACTGTCTCCTTGCCCTCCTGTGAATGTTCTCTCTTAATGACAGCCAATTTCAATATTCATTAGAAAGGGTGCATTTTCTGGCTTGCACTATCGCTGATTAGTAGCTGGAGAGATGTAACTAGATCATAGTCATTTTGTATAAATAGTCCCTCAGATCAAAAAGATCCTGGTGATAGCCTTTCCAGACTTAGCTTTGCTCTTCAACATTTCAGAAATTAGACTGTTTGCTTGTTTGGGTCCTATCCCGCACACCTAGGGAATGCTTCTGTCAGGTGTTAATCTGCTCGTATTTAATATATAAAAATCAAAGCAAATATTCCAGTGGCATATTTTACATTCTGAAGGGAAGCCCAAGCAGTTTCTATGAGGTGAGAACCAGGGTTAATAGAATGTATTTAGCACCATGTTGTTTCAACTCAATTTAGAGAGAGAAGGAGATCGTGTGAGCGAAAAGTAGAGCAATTCTTCCCTTCCCGTTTTGTCTAGGGGGCCGTACCCCCTTTTTAGGTAGTTCTCACAGGCACAGCACCCAGCCTCCAGTTCTCCTCTCAGCTGTCATGCAATCTGGCAGAATCTCTTTCTGCTCCATGGTTCCCAGATGCATCCATCCCATTGCCATTAGGATTCTACTTTTGGCTTTTTTCCCATCTGTTTTGGTAATTACTGTCATGTGAACTGACATCTCTACGTTGAAAATGGCTGCTTTGTAAGGTAGCACATTGTAGTCAACTTCCCAAATAGTGATATGGTCTATGTGGCTTTTAGTAGTTGTTTGCAGCAATAATTTAGTAACTTTTTTTCTTCCCCCAAATTTCTGAGCCACTGCAAGCACGCGCCAGCCCTCAGTGGCCTGAATTATTCAGCAGTCATGTAAAATGCAGTCAGTGATAAGGCAGACAGGCCTCGTGCCTGGGTTTGTCAACCTGTCTTGTTCTCGGCAAAGACTAGGTTCACGGGAAGCACGCGGGATTTAGTTCACCTTCTCTAGAATGGCTGTTGTTGGGAGGATTTCTAGCAGCATCACTATGAATGATCTGCCTGCCTCTGTGGCTGTGGTTTATAAACTAAGTGGAACTACAGTACGCTGGCTGTGGAAGAGGCAAGCCGTTCTTTCGCTAGAAGGGAGAGGTTATTGCATCACCCATCAGCAATAGAGGAATTCAGGAGAGGCAGAGAGCAGTGTGGGGTTTGGGGGGGCAGCCAGCTACTTTCCAAAACTTCCCAGGGGCTGCAACACAGACGCCAACCCAAATGTCACTGGGATAGGCCAGCGTGCCAGATGCCATCACAGAAAATAACTTCTCTTGCCTGGCATCTGGGTGCTTGCCTTGTAATCCAGAAGACCACATGCTGGTTCAGCTGGTCCCAGCGGGGACCATGAGCTCTTAGGTCCTCACTCCCTCCATGTCTGCTGAGCATTTGAATGAGGCATCAGAGTGCAGAATGGATTTTGGCCATGCTCTTAACTGAGTGTTCTGTACATACCATAATAATTAATAATAACAGTTCAAACTGATCCTTCTGCAGTTTTGTCTCTGGACCAGGCACTGCTCTAAAGCCTGCACAGATTGTAACTCATTTACATATTTGACATATATCTACATATCTCATTAGCCTGAAGCACAATGGAATGAGCAAAGTGAAAATCCAAGCGCCCAGACTCTAGAGTTGGACTAACAGGCTTCATGTTTCAACTCTGCCTTTCCCCACGGAGAGGTGACTTAGGAAAGTAACTTCTGCTTTCTCAAGCCAAGCGTCCATGCACAGACAAGTGGATAAACAAAATGTGGTATATTCATACAATGGAATATTATTCAGCCTTAGGAATGAGGGAGATTCTGGCCGGGTGCGGTGGCTCTCACTTGTAATCCCAACATTTTGGGAGACTGAAGCAGGCAGATCACTTGAGACAAGGAGTTTGAGACCAGCTTGGCCAACATGGTGGAAACTCAACTACTATAAATAGGCAAATTAGCTGGACAGGGTGGCACACACCTGTGATCCCAGCCACTCAAGAAGCTGGACGATGAGAATTGCTTGAACCCCGGAGGTGGACGTTTCGGTGAGCCCACATCACGTCACTGCACTCCAGCCTAGGCAACCAAGCAAGACCCCGTCTCAAAAAATTAAAAAAAAAAAAAAAAAAAAGAGATTCTGACACACGCTGCAACACATTCTACTAAGTGACCATAAAACAAATATTGTATGATTCCACTTACATGAGATGCCTAGAGTTATCAAATTCACAAAGACAGAAAGTTGAGGCAGGGCGCGGTGGCTCATGCCTGTAATCCCAGCACTTAGGAAGGCCAGGGCAGATGGATCACGTGGTCAAGAGATGAAGACCATCCTGCCCAACATGGTGAAAACCCATCTCTACTGAAAATACAAAAATTAGCCAGCCATGGTGGTGGCCGCCTGTAGTCCCAGCTACTCTGGAGGCTGAGGCAGGAGAATCACTTGAACCCTAGAGGCAGAGGTTGCAGTGGCCTGGGATTGGGCCACCATACTCCAGCCTGGCAGCACAGGGAGATTCTATCTCAAAAAAAAAAAAAAAAAAAAAAAGACAGAAAGTAGAATGGTGGTTGCCAGGGGCTGTGTAATGGGGAGGGGATGGGAACAGACTTTGAGTTTTGCAAGATGAAAAGAGTTCTGGAGATTAATGTTGAGAATGGCGACATGACAGTGTGAAGGTACTTAACACTACTAAATTTCAGGGTTAAACTGGTTTTAAAAAACAAGAAGTAAATTCTGCACATCTGATAGCTGACCTTTTTCCAAGTTCTTGAAACAGATTCTGCTTTTTACCTCCACAAGGCCTTTACATGGGCCATTTCCCCTGCCTGGAATATTTACCTAGTACTTTTTCTTACGTAACCGTCCTCATCATTCAAACCTCGGGCTACACAACACCCCTTGAGGCAGGGCTGCTTCTGTCTGCTTCCTATCTTATCTACCTTCCACATTCCGAATCTCCAATAAGATGAATATGCATTTCTTTCTCTCTTTTTTTAAACTTTTATTTTAACTTCAGGGGTATAAATGCCTGCTTGTTAAATAGGTAAATTTGTGTCATGGGGGTTGATTGTACAGATTATTTCATCACCTAGATATTAAGCCTGGTACCCATTAGTTATTTCTCCTGATTCTCTCCCTCCCCCAACCTCCACCTGCCAAGAAGCCCCAGTATGTGGTGTTCCCGTCTATGTGTCCGTGTGTTTTATCATTTAGCTCCAAGTGGGAACATGTCGTGTTTGGTTTTCTGTCCCTGTGTTATTTTGCTAAGGATAGTGGCCTCCAGTTTCGTCCATGTCCCTGCAAAGGACATGATCTTGTTCTTTTTTCTGGCTGCATAGCACTCCATAGCATATATATGTACCATATTTTCTTTATCCAGTCTGTCATCGATGAGCATTTTGGTTGATTACATGTCTTTGCTACTGTGCTGCAATGAACAGACACGTGTGTGTCTTTTTATTCTTTTTCCCCTTGCCTTTCCTAAAATGGACAGTTTGATATATGATAAGGTACTTAGGCCATTGATGTAGGGACTGTTAATGCCAGGATGCCCAGGAAAAGGTGGAAACAGCCTGTAATCCCTTGGGAGGCCAAGGCAGGTAGATCACTTCAGGTCAGGAGTTTGAGCCCAGCCTGGCCAACATGGTGAAATCCCAACTCTATTAAAAATATAGAAATTAGCCAGGTGTGATGGTGCGTGCCTGTAATCCCAGCTACTTGAGGGGTTGGGACACCAGAATTACTTGAACCCAGGAGGTGGGGGTTTCAATGAGCCGAGATCGCAGCACTGCACTCCAGCCTGGGTAACAGAGGGAGACTCTGTCTCAAAAAAGAAAGAAAGAAAGAAAGAAAGAAAGAAAATTTGGAATCAGCTGGGATGAGACCTCAACAAGTGTAATTGTCCTGTCAAGCCCATTTACATGTGTGAAAGAATAAGATAAAAACAAAACACTGAGCTGCTTTGAGGCATTATTGCCCCCTGATACTACTGTGAGAACTCATTTGTCTTATATTAGATGATTATTTTACTCTTCTGGGCCTTTGATCTAGGCAGTTAGCTGGTTAGAATTTGCTGATTGTTGTATTCACATTTCTTTGAATCAGCAATAATTCACTTAGGGATGAAAATGGGGCATGTGGCTTAAAAGAAGAAAATAAATATCATTTATCTTCATTTTTCTACTTGAAACTGCTACTTGAAAACTGAGCCCATATAGCTCATTGTGCTAAAAGAGAACATTTCTCAATGTTGATTAACATTTCACTTGTCCTGAAATTCCAAAACTTCCTACTTGTTGAAACTATAAGATGATGATGATGATGATGATGATGATGATGATAATGATTTGAGATGGAGTCTCGCTCTGTGCCCAGGCTGGAGTTTAACACCCTGATCTCTGCTCACTGTAACCTCTGCCTCCCGGTTCAAGCAATTCTCCTGCCTCAGCCTCTTCAGTAGCTGGGATTACAGGTATGTGCCACTACATCCAGCTAATTTTTATATTTTTAGTGGAGATGGGGTTTCATCACATTGGTCAGGCTGGTCTGGAACTCCTGACCTCAGATGATCCTCCTGCCTTGGCCTCCCAAAGTCCTGGGATTACAGGTGTGAGCCACTGCATCTGACCGGAACTCTAAGATTTAATAATATATTAATAATGATGAAAGTTTATGGAACAGTGTACATCAGGCACTGTTCTAAGTACTTTACCTGTATTAATGAATGGATCTTCGCTATGTTATACTTGCATATCATCATCTTTGATCACCTGAGGCCCTTAGAGTTTAAGGGAAAATTTTCATTTGATACGTATAGTACATGTTAAAGAAACATGTTAAAGATGGAGGAGTATGTTATTTTATTATATTGATTTCTGTCTTCGAATGCTGGGTTTTGGGTGTTTTTGTTGTTGTTGTTGTTGTTGTTGTTTTTGAGACAGGGTCTCACTTTGTCACCCAGGCTGGAACAGCCTCAACCTCCTGGGCTCAAGAAATCTCCATCTCAGCCTCCCCAGTAGCTAGGACTATAGGCATTCACCACCACACCCGAATAATCTTTGTAGGGTGCGTGTGTGTGTGTGTGTGTGTGTGTGTGTGTGTGTGTGTTTGTAGATGGGGGTTTCTCCATGTTGCCCAGGCTGGTCACAAACTCCCAGACTCAAGCATTCCACTTGCTTCAGCCTCTGATAGTTCTAGGATTACAGGTATGAGCCATAGCGCCCGGCCAAATACTGTTTTTTGAAACTCTTCTTAGAATATTAACGTTGCTTTATATGTTAAACACAGCAGTAGAAAAAGTTTTTCCCTTTGTTGTGACATTCTGCTTTTTCTCCCACACCTTATCAAACAATTGCCTTAATAGACAACAGTGTCCGTTCTGGCTACGATGAGAATTAAGCCAGTGGGTTTGGGTTGGAAAAGGAGTTTTATTAAGTGCAGTTTTTAGTATTTATATAAGATTGCCATTTCTGGCTTGGGAACCGAGACACAAGTATCCCCTGCATTTGGAAAATGAAAAATCCACTGGAGGATTGATTATTCAAAACCCTGAAATGTATTGCCCCACCTCTACCATAAATCACACGGAGTTTTTATTCTCATTAGCTGAATTCTGGCACCTCAGTCTCGGTGCTACTATTTATTCTAATTCTCTCAGCTTGAGTAATGGACGTGGCCCAAGCAGGAAGCAGGTCACCTCCTGGCCCCTTCGACTATCTTGGAAAGAGCATGTGATTCCCTGTAGGATTAGGGGATTTGCAGTTCACTGGGCAAATTATGCATTCCAACATCTAAGTGTGGTTGTTTAATTAAACCCTTTGGTTCATTCAAGATGACTAAAATGTTTCTGGGCAGGGCATTTTGAAAGTTATTAAAATTTCACAGCAAACACTTTTATGGCAGGAACTTTTATTAATTTTGTTTGGGTTGGGGCATTGCAAGAGGGTTACTTACAATGTTTTATCTGGAGTTCATAATAAGAAAAAACAGATTTCTTCTTTATCTGGTCTTGTTTTCAGTAAGAGTGCATTACAAAAAAATCCACACCTGGATGACAAATGTGATACAAAAGGACAAACATAATTATATATGCATGTACACAAACACACACATGCCCATTTTCTCATTCCCTCTTATTTCTCTCTCTGTCTATAAATGAAAATGCATACACATGTATGTTTATGCATATATCAAATATATAAATATGTATATAATCATATGCATATAAATATATGATTTGTATGTATATAAATACGTGAGTGCATATACACCTAAATGTGTATGAATATGTGTGTGTCTATATTAAAGGGTTTTCAACCTTGGTACTGTTGATATCTTGGACTGATAATTTTTGTTTGTGCAGCATCCCTGACCACTAGATGCTGTTAGTATATGCATCACAGTGATAACAATAATTGATAAGTCACCAGGAATTTCCAAATGTCAAGGCAAGGGAAAATTTTCTCTCTGTTGAGAACCTCTGCTTCTTGGTTGACATACATGCACACAGAGAAACTCATATATGTGTAGGTCATACTATAACAGACATGGAAACTATTGTCTCCTAAGTAATTTTTCCCCAAAGGACTGACAAGAGCATTCACTGAAAATTCAGAGACACACTTGCATGAAAATGTCTGAATGACACACGTGAAAAAGTAATAACAGACATGACATGATCATGGGAGAGGCAGGTACCTGTTGATGCAGACACATTGTGCCACATGACAGCAGTGTGACCTTGGGCAAGAAACTAGGTCTCTCTGAGCTTTAGTTCTTTTGTATTTGAAATGGGAGACATCGTGATCATTTTTCAAAATTTATTCCCAAAAAACAGGTGTGGAAGAAGGCAGAAAGTTGCAGGGAGGTGAGCCAAAATGTTGAGAAGTGTTTCCAATGCCTAGATGTAAGAAAAACTGAAGTGCTGGAGGGATTCCTAATGCCCTGTTCCTGGATGCACCCTGATCCCCCGAGAAGGGTGAAATTCAGCCGTGTTTCTTTAAAGGCCAGCTGACCTTGCAAGGCTCTAGAACATGGTGTTCATGAAAGGAGTGTCTTTCTGGGTTTTAAGGTCTTCTGGATACAGAAACGTTTGCTCCTTTAATCCCACCACTTGTTGATTTCATAGATAAAGTGTACTTCCCCCGGTATCCTCATTACACATTGACTAAATAAATAGAATGCTCTGGATCACATGGCAGCCTGGATGTGGGGAGGTCTCTTGGTCATTGGCCGAAGACAAACTGAACAAACCTTCCGAGGTGACAGCTGCAGGATGCCCAGCATTCAGTCCGTTCAGTCGAATATCCCTGCTTCCGGGTTTGCATCCCTGTGACTTGAAGCAGTCAGTTGGACCAGGTTTCTGATTGAGAGTTTGGCCACGTGCATGATGGATAGGGTTGTCGTTGGCAGATTTGGACTGTGCTGGTGGGAGAGATGTGGAGTGTGCGAACCATTTGCAAGGGCTGCCTTTCAACATTTTCATCCAGCCTGTGGGGCTCCGTCGGCCTTACCTGTTCACCTTCTTTATCTTCTCCCTTCATTTGTTCTCCTCCTCCTCCTCTTGTGTTTGTTACTTGGATTTTCAGGATGTCAATTTTTTAATTGGCATTTTTAATATAAATTGGTAAGATAGTAATATATTCCCTTTATTCATCATTAGCGGAACATCTTGGGAATATCCATATAAAATACATTTGAATGTTTTCATTAAAATTGTAATGCAGCCAGTATTAAATCAGAAAGTGAATGTTCAGCAAACACATATTGATCTCTTGCTGCATGCCAACAACTATTCCAAGTGCTTGGCATGAATGTATTCTCCAAACAAGCCTACGAGCATGGTCAGAGTGTGCCACTTGACAGCTGCGTGACGTTGGGCAAGTAAGTAGACCTCTCTGAGCTTTAGTTCTTATATGTATGAAATGGGAGACATCATGGTCACTTTGTAAAATGTATTCCAAAACAAAAAGGTGTGGAAGAAAGGCACATTATCTTTGGTTGACGTTATGTTTGTTTGTAGGGGAAAGAAACTGAGGCTTAAAAAGTTCTCATATGGTGTGGCTAAGCAGAAGGCCACTCCGGGAGGTTGACCCCATACTCTTTACTATTATTATTATTAACACATTTTGACACAGGCTCTGACTCTGTCACCCAGTTCTGGAGTGCAGTGGCATGATCATAGCATAGTGTACCCTCAAAACTCTGGGGCTCAAGTGATCTCCCCACCTCAGCTTCCCAAGTAGCTAGGTTACAGGCATGCATTATCACACCCAGCTAATTTTATTCTTCTTTTTGGTAGAGACAGGGTTTTACCATGATTCCCAGGCTGGTCTTGAATTAGTAGGCTCAACTGCTGCTCCTTGCTCAACCATTCAAAGTGCTCATATTAGAGGTATGAGCCACTGCACCCCATCCCTTATTGTTTGTTCTTATTGATTATGTTGTAATCTGGTATCTCACATAATGAAAACTTTTCATTTCTAATGCATTTAAGAGATCCATTAAACCTCTGAAGTCACATACAGTACTCTACATCTAACATGTATTTATTTTATTTTTTCCTGGAGAGAATGTTCACAGCTTTTCAATCACTATCTCAAAATGATCTTTGTGTTCACAGCAACATTAAAAATAATCACTATGTAATAAAACTTTTTTTGTTGTTTCTTAAGTCAATCTTCAGCTTAATTTTAAATAAAAATATTGTCATCAAAGGGCAACTCCAGAGAAAAAAATTAAAGTAAGTCAACATTTATTATAACGTATCTTTCATGTCTTCCTCAGAATCTGTTCTAGGAAAGTGCCAAAGTCTTCCAAAAAATAAACACCCTCGAGCTTTGTGTTAACTAAACTTTAGTCTTTGAGGTTATCTTGATCTTGAAAGTTTGAGCAACTTCTTCAAACCCTCAAGATGCGTCTCCATAGACCATGCTGGTCCTTTTTCCTGAGCCAGCCATTTCGGCACACATCTTTGTCATTTCTTGTCATATTGAGATCAAGTTTGGCCATCCTCTTTGCAAAATCATTTTCAATTTTCTTAAGTAGGATTGTATTTTGGGCATGCTTCCATTGGAGTCAGAGCCAGCAGTCGCTTTCAGCAGTTGCTTTGCTACTAGAGAACGGGAACTTTAATTAGGACACAATGGGGTTGGCCTAGGGCTCACATTATAGTCAATATCCAACCAATGTTACTGCTTAAACCTGTAAATGTAGGGTATGCAACTTGTGGGTACTTTCCAATTTTCCCTGAATTTCTTCCAATGTTGTGTAGTGCGTAAAGATCAGAGGTATTAAATCCAGAGCTGGGAGGTCATCACACCTGAGGGAGGCAGGCTGGGTCATCAAACATACGGCTGTCTTGGTTTTGTTTCCATGTTTCCATTTTATCTCATGATGGGGCTGAAAAAGAGATACTCCTCTGCTGTAAGAAAAACTCCATATCCCAAGTGAAGCTAATTGACAGTTGATGTTTCATGTCAAAGGCACAATAGGGAGCAGTGGGGATTGTGGCAAAGTGAGGAGCTCATGCCTGCCTCCAGAGTGTGGCTGCTCTTCAGCTCCATTCCATTTTCGTGAAATAAGAACATACCAGACTTTCTGATTGTTTACTCAAGACAGTCTGAAAAGTCTGATTTCCAGATGCAGTATCTCCATTTAATTGCTTTTACTTAGTCTAGATTATTTTTATTGATAACATGTAACAGTGACCTTATGCGTTTTTCTAGATCCTAACCAGAATAGAAGATTATGTTTATTTTTGAAACATAATTTCATATATATATATATATATATGGAATTCTTGATTTTGAACTATTTTCTTTGAGAACTTTGAAGATGTTATTTCATTATCCTCTGTTTTCTGTAATCTTTGTTTAAATTTTTTAGTTTTTAAGTGCTAGGATACATTACAGAGTTTGCAGGTTTGTTGCATAGGTAAATATCTGCTATGATGGTTTGCTGTACTGATCATCACATCACCTAGTATTAAGTGAATGTCTGAAACTCTGGGTTAAACAAAACGTATCTGGGGAGTCACCGCTATTGACCAACAGACCTATTATGATCGGTAAAACATATTTTTATAATCAACAAAGCAAAGAAAAATAAAATTTTAAATCTGATTCTTAAAACTTTTTTGAGATGTTAAACTTCTCTAGAGCTAGAGAAAGACCTATGCTGGTAAACAAACCTACTTAGCTTTATGTTTTTGTTTGTTTGTTGAAAGATGTTTGCTTGCTCACTTAAGGATATTCAGAATTAGAGAAAAAGTTGCTTTTTTAAAAGAAAATAACTTCAGGTTGCCCTCTCTGTCCATCAGTTTTTCATAGTGCTTTAGACAGTACTTCATACACTCATTCAACTCTTCACAAATTACCAATTACTTTCCCTTTGGGTTTATCTAATTTAATCCCTACAGTCTTGCAAATAGATACTCAATTCTCCCAGCCCATAGCAACTTGAAACAGTTCAACAAACACAATTAGCCCATCCCTGGGAAAAAAAAAAAAAGTATAGATTGTAGTATAAATAGAAATTTCTTTTTCCACTTCAAGTGTGGCATAAATTATCACCCACCTTAGGTGAATGACTAATTCCACAACTGCTGAGCATGTTTTTGCTTTTACTCTAAGCAAATATTTTGAGAGATTTTTTTCATGACTTAGTTTGATACTTAAGCTGGTAAATGTTTTGTTCAAATTTGCTGAAGCCAAGACTAATTTAGAATTAGGGAAGTCAGGACTGCTTTCAAATTTGAGAGGAAATTCGGAGACAGTCCTCAGCCTCTCCAAAGGCACCACCCTAATCCAGTGCAATCCAGTCAGCTCTCACCTGGGCAGTTCCAGCAGCACCCTTCCTGGATTCCCTGTCTCCATCCTTGCTCCATGGCATCTGCCCATAGCAAAGCAGCCACGGAGATTGTTCTGAAATGATAACCAGAGCGTTTTCCCCTTGCATCTAGGAAATTTTTAGTGGCTTCCTGTTGAAAGTAGAATTAGATCAAACTTCTCTTTTTGCTTTCAGGCTCTGCGTTATCTGGCCTCTCTCCATTCTCTTTTGTATAACTGTAGCAAGCCATGGTGATATCCTTTCTTTTTCACGAATGCCCAGTTTATTCTGAACCTAGGGCTTTTTGTTGTTGCTCGTCTATTTATTGTCAGCCTGTATGGTCACCTCCCTCTTTTCGCTAAGGTTGAATGCAATTACTGCCTCCATGTCCTTACTGGTAAAACCGAATTCTTCGAGTTCTGTTATGCCGACTGCTGTATCATCAGCACCAAGGACAGCGCCTTCCTAGCACACCCAGATGCTTGTTTAAATACTGGGTTCGATGACTGGCTGACTGACTAATCAAAGAGAGTTACAGCATAAAGGCTTGAGAGTCAAAGTCAAGCTCCAGTTCTGCCATCCACCAGACAAGCAAATTATATAACCTCCAAAACCTCACTTTTCCCATTTTAAAACAGGAATGAGAACGTTGTCTCCCACATTAGGATACTCTACGTGTCCTTTTGCTGTTGCTCCCCAGCAATCACAAATCTAATTGGCAGGCAACAGTGAGCATTTGCTTAGCACCTGTGTCTGGAGTACAGTGAGGGCCTCGATTTAGGCTATACTCAGTCATGTGTCTGTAGATCAGCTGGCTATCACGTGAGGAGGCTCAGCTTTGGAGGAAACTCTGGTCCCTGTGTCTCATGTCCTCTGCTGTGGAGGCATAGCTAGCCCAGAAATGTTCTCCTGGTGATGGAAAAGTACAAGAGAACCTTCCATGGTGCAAACACCTTCAAGCCTTTAACGACATCACATCAACTGCCAGTTAACATTTCTTAACCAAACCAAGTCTCACAGATACACCCACAGCCGAGGGACAACCACAGCCAAGGGGTAGCAAAGTATACTCTGCACATGGAGGTGGAGAGGGAGCGAATATTTCTCTGAAGTGATCTACCACCCACTAAGAATTGTGCAAGATAGTGACTGTTAAGTTCCTGGTATGTGATAGGATGGCAGAACTGGAGTTCAACTTTGACTCAGTAAGTGTTAGCTAATGTTGATAATAACTTATTTTTCTGTAAGACCAAGTGCATGCTACGATAATAGGAAAGTAATGAACAGTTTTGTGTGAACAAAAGCTAAAAGCTCCCAGGTCACACTTAAATGAATGTATATCCTGACTTAGGAATGATGTGATTTTAGGAAGGCATTAGTGACTGCTTATCATTACACATCTCTTAATTTAGCTGAAATGGAATACAGGAGACATAGCCTCTTTACATCCAGGTTAATGCAGGTTTTCGCTGCAAGGAGCAAGCTTGGTGCTGTGCATCTGGGTATTTTAAAATGTGGTTCCGGCCGGGCGTGGTGGTTCACGCCTGTAATTCCAGCACTTTGGGAGGCTGAGGTGGGTGGATCACGAGGTCAAGAGATCGAGACCATCCTGGCCAACATGGTGAAACGCTGTCTCCACCAAAAAATACAAAAATTAGCTGGGCGTGGTGGCACGCACCTGTAGTCCCAGCTACTTGGGAGGCTGAGGCAGGAGAATTGCTTGAACCCAGGAGGCGGAGGTTGCAGTGAGCCACGATTGCACCACTGCACTCCAGCCTAATGCCTGGCAACACAGCAAGACTCTGTCTCACACACACACACACACACACACACAAAAATGGTTCCAAATACCACATGTTCTCACTTAGAATTGGAAACTAAGCGATGAGAACTCATGGACCCATAGAGGGGAACAGCACACACCGGGGCCTAACAGAGGGTAGAGGGTGGGAGGAGGGAGAGGATCAGGAAAAGTAACTAATGACTACTAGTCTTAGTACCTGGGTGATGAATAATCTCTACAACAAACTACCATGACACAAGTTTCTATGTAACAAACCTGCACCTGGACCTCTGAACCTAAAATAAAAGTTAACTTAAAATTGAATATGGTTCTGGAGGGAAGAACAACCCCTGATTATGGAAAGAATTCTGAATTAAGGCAAAGACATCAGAGGGAGTTGGCTCTCAGTTTTGCGAGTTGGTTCTCCTATCAGTTGAGGATACTACCAGCTTTTTATAAGGTCCCTGTGATGTTTAGGAAAGGTCTACAAAGCATAAACACAGTGAATGGTGCATCCATGCCTCTGTGAACTCTTGTTCCCTATTCTACCCTATTCTGCTCACTCCCTTCCCTGTTCATAAAGGACCATGCTGTTGGCCCTTTTCTGTCGTTGGTTTTTCTAGTAGGCTGCCCTGTGTGGGTATCAGAATACATTTGTGCAGAATCTTCTAGCTGTGCCTGTTCATATCTTTCCAGTCCTTTGGGGAAAAAGGTAGGATCTGAATGAACAGAGACTTTCATGCTTACACTTGCTGGCTTAGCTGAATTAAGAGTAGCATTACTTAATTTCACCCATCACAGATGGTTTTACCTGTCATCTCAGCTGTGAGCCACCTTCCTTCCATAACTAGGCATTTCTTCTTTATGGTGAGTGAACTTAGTTTTTGACCTTCTTTTTTTTTATGAAAGCATTACTAGTTGCTTATAGGAAATTCAAGGACTGCAGATAAACACCAAGAAAATTAGAATTGCTTGTTATTCATCATCCAGAGATAATGTGAATTAGCATTGCCATTAATTGATTTTTCTATAAGTCTAGTTAGTGATATATCAGGGAAAATGCTATTTATAGCAGTTGCCTTTGCGAGTAATAGTTTTCGTCTGTTTGTAATCTGTATGTATATATTTACCCATATATATATATATAAAACAAGGCAAATGTTGCTATGTGTAGCCAGTAGGTATCACCCAAGAAAGACAAGTAGCAGCATTTTGTTCTAGGAAAGGTCTCTTTATCTGTAGAATCCCAGATAGGTTTTATTTTACAAGCTTGAGAGTGGGAGCCAGGAAATACAGCACTGCTCTGCATAATAGAGGGAGGGAAATGTGCAGTTCCAGGAATAGGGCTGATAGGAGAGGAAAGGGAAGAGAGAAATGGAGGAGGGAAGGAAAGGAATCCATGCTGAAAAGAACAGAAGGCTGGGGGTCAGGTGATATGACCACCAACTTTCAGCTAAGTTGACTACATTTTTAAATGTTTTTGCAGGGGTGGATTTGTTTCCATTACCTCCTTTTCTCCCTTCCCTTCATTTTCTTTTTCTTTGTTTCTTTTCTTTCTTTTTGAGGGACCAAAAAACGCTGCAATAGAGTGAGAATAATAAGCTAGGAGGAGTCTGGAGGACAATAAGAATAAAAACTACCTTAGAATTTGCGGAAACCTGGGGACATCTCTAGACTCCCAAAGGCCATAGAAATTGGAGCTTTGCATCAATTTTACTTATATCCCCAAGGAGAACATTTTTCCAGCTATCTGCGTTCTCTCAGTCTCTCTCTCTCTCTCTCTCTCTCTCTCTCTCTCTCTGACTTCCCACATTGTATATCCACTGTTTGTATGTTTTGTAGTTTTTAATATAGCTATATACTATGAAAAAGTTCCTTCTTCATGGGCTTATTGAACAGGTACCAGATTTATTTTTATTTATTTTTTATGTTTTCCACAATCCTAATTGCTGAGCTTTTATTTCTGTTATCTCTGGTTTTCCACCACAACAAACTGACAGTGATGACCAATATTCTGTCTATATCTTAAGCGCACTCAGGACTTTCTGGAATCAGTTCCTACAAGTGGAAATACTTGAATAAAGGTTATGCAAATGTTTAAGCCTTTTGATACACATTGTTAAATTATCTCTTCAGAAAGGTTAAACCAATTTACACTCTCAACAGTAGTGTTTAAGAGACTCCTTCTCTAAATCTCCTTTAATAATGAAGAGCATTATAAAATCCTTTCCAATTGCCATTTTGATAAAAAATAGAAGCTAGTTGTTTTGCATGTATTGAGTAACTGTTAGAATTTCTCCCTCTTTTTTTTCCCCATAGGGTTTGAACCAGTTGTGTTTCTTCTGGGAAAATCTGCTTCTTCATGTCTTTCATGCCTTTTACTGATTTTTGAGAGACGTGTCTTTATGTTTTATTTTAAAAATTCAAATGTGTTTCTAAATGGTATGTGAAGCATGATTTCACATAGCAGACATTTGTAGATTAGCCATTAGGTGCAAAATACCATTAGAGAGTAAAACAGATGGATTTTTTGCCATTCCTGGGAGCATGGGATGCTTATATTAATAGTTTATTGGTGACCATGGATGCTGACACAATGATTCCGTGTTCTAAAGCCAGCTTAATGATATAAAGCTATTTCTTCACGTGTGTCTTTTAAGTGAAATCCTTCCTAACTGAGCCACAGGAGTCTCTTGCTTCATCCCCTGAGCTCCAGCCTCAACTGCTGTGATTACACTTACCTTCTCTTTGGTTTCATTAGTTTTTATCCCCTCCCTCCATGAAAGCAAACTGCCTGAAGGCAAAGACCCAGAGTCTATACTCCAGGGACCAGCATTATAACTATGTACACAGCAGACACTGAGCAGGTGTTTAGAGGAGTGCATTTTACCATTAGACTATTGAAGAACATCCTAGTGTGTTTTTCAGAATTCTTTACATACCCAGGGCATTTTATATGAATGTATTTACCTGGAAGAGTCACACTGGATATGACCTCTATGTCATTCTACCAGAGAGTCAGCCGTCAAGAGGGCTGCAGTGTCTCTGGCTACTCACTCTTTCTTTTAGGGAACTTAGGGCACTGGGTGATTCTTTAAAAAAAATAATAACAAATTAACTTTTTGAATCGACAAAAACGGTATGCATTTATCCTGTATAGTGTGGCATTTAGAAATATGTATACATTGTGGAGTGGCTAAGTCAAGCTAATTACTGCATGTATTTCCTGTTATATTTAACTTGTTTTGTGTAGTGAGAACACTTAAAATCCACTCTTTTTGTGATTTTCAAGAACACAATACATGTTGTTAACTATGGTCACCATGTTAAACAAAAGATTCTTGTAATTATTCCTCCTGCCTAACTGAAGTTTTGCATCCATTGACCAACATCTTCCCGATCCTCACCAACTCCAGCCCCACCCCAGCCCCACCCCAGCCCCTGGTAACCAAACTTCTCTTCCTTACTTCTCTGATTCCAACTTTTGTAGATTCTACATGTAAGTGAAATAATTCACTATTTGTTTTTCTGTGTGTGGCTTATTTCACTCAACATGACATCCTCCGAGTTCATCCATGATGGTGCATTTGACAAGAGTTTCTCTCTTTTTAGGGCTAAATGACATTCCACTGGACATATAGAGCACATTTCTATCCATTCATCTGTCTTTTTTTTTTTTTTTTTTGAGATGCAGTTTCATTCTTGTTGCCCAGGCTAGAGTGCAATAGCACAGTCTTGGCTCACTGCAACCTTCACCTCCAGGTTTCAAGCGGTTCTCCTGCCTCAGCCTCCCAAGTATCTGGGATTACAGGTACCCACCACCACGCCTGGCTCATTTTTGTATTTTTAGTAGAGGTGAGGTTTCACCATCTTGCCCAGCCCTGTCTCAAACTCCTGATGTCAAGTGATCTGCCCACCTCAGCCTTCCAGAGTGCTGGGATTACAGGCATGAGCCACAGCTCCCAGCCATATCCATTCATCTGTTAATGTATGCTTACGTTGATTCCGTATCTTAGCTCTAGTGAATAATGCTGCAATCAACCTGGAAGTGCAGATATCCCTTCAAAATACTGATTTCATTTCCTTTGGATATATACCCAGTAGTGGGATTGCTGGAGCATATGGTAGTTCTATTTTTAAGTTTTTAAGGAACCTCCATACTGTTTTTCATAATGGCTGTACTAATTTGCATTTCCACCAACAGTGGGGCACTGGGTGATTCTTAAAGAGAGCCTTCAAGGAAAATGCAAAAGCTCTGCAGGATTTAGGTGGTGAGACAGACAGTGGAAAAGGATGCTGCATTCTAGGACACTGCAAACATGGCTACTCAATTTGGAATTCAGAACGGAAAGAGAAGGGATTTATTTTCCAGCTCAGAATAGCAGGTAGAGGCCAGATATGAAAACTCTTAATTGGTAGATCATCATAAATCAAATTGCATTCACATTTCTGTGTTTGCTAATTACAAGTTAATGTTATACACATCTGGCTGGGGCAGAGGTCTTCGACTGACAGCTCCTAGGCCTTTTGTACTTTGCCTTCTTTTTGCTATTTCATGTTGGAATTGGTCATCAGCACTGAAAAAAATCTGGAAATTTTACATAGACCCTTATATTTCTGGATTTTCATTAAAAGTTGGAAGAGCTAACAAAGCTTGGCCATCATCCAATATAACAGCAATATGGGTTGGGTGCGGTGGCTCATACCTGTCATCCTGGCACTTTGGGAGGCTGAGGCAGGCGGATTGCAAGATCAGGAGTTAATGACCGGCCAGGCCAACATGGTGAAACCCCATCTCTACTAAAGCATACAAAAAATTGGCTGGGCATGGTGGCACATGCCTGTAGTCTCAGCTACTTGGGAGGCTGAAGCAGGAGAATCTCCTGAATGTAGGAGGTAGAGGAACAGCAATCTGTTGAGATTTGGTAGTTATTAAATATTTTGGGTGTAACCTGAGTGCTTTAGTTACCTACTTTACTCGTTGATGTCACCACCTTGACCTAGAGCTAAGTTTTTCATTTATTTCCTTTTTTCTAATTTGAGTCGCACAGCCCTAAAGGTATTTAAGTTAGCTATTATTATTTCCTCTTTTGATGACATTAGGTATCTGTGGGCTAATGTTACATAGTAGCGTCCGATCTGGGATTTGAACCTGTTTCCCTAAATTCAGACCAAGTGATCTTTCCATAACTCAAATGACTTACCATATTTGGTGGAGCCATTATGTTAGAGCCTCCAAAAATGCATGTGTATAGTCACACACATTTTGCAAATTTTACAAATAAGCATGCAGTTATTTTAAAGGAAGTTCAGCATCTTGAGCCTCTGGTAATAAGCCCTTCTGGGAAAATGAGTGTTCTGCATCTTTTCCATCTTCTCCATTTACACTCATAATTACCTTTAAACACAGCGTCACTGGACACAGCCAACATATCTAGGTCAATCTGTTTGCATTTTGACGGCTCTGTTGGGTAAAGTCTCTTCTTCATCTCTCTTGTTTCTCTGAAAGAAGCAAAGACCAAGACAAAAGAGTTTGTGGTTCACAATGGCTTCACCATTCGCAGGTATTTTCCTGGGGGTCAAATCGACAAATCATTCCGTCAGTTCTATGGAGCTATTCAGAAAGTCATGTTGATGTCAGTGGCATCAAGGAAGAGAGGAGAAATGTCAGGCTCTGGTTTCTGGTTCACTTTCACTCTAACTGCTTTGACTGGTGTCCTCTGGCTTGACAACCACTCAACTCCTTCATTGTCCTTAGGGTAAAATGTGAGTTCCCAAAGAGACTTCAGGATCGATCCTCTGCCTCCCTATACATCGTTGCCCTCGCCGTCCCTTCCTTCTAACTCTCTGTAAAATCTTAAATGCACTCTCCCCTCTGAGTCATTTCTGGCTCTCTCCTCTGTCTGAATGCTCTCATCTCCTGCTGTTTTTCCTTTTTCTGCTCAGCTCATTTCTCCTTGCCCATCCTGCCTAAGCTTTGACATCACTTCTTCTTATCCTGCTTCTCCGGCAGCCTAGAAACCTCTGCCCCATCACTACATAGTTTTCTATGTCAATCTATGGAACCTCTCACTACCTACCTTGCTGCTTCCTCGTGACTGTGAATTCATGAGTGGAAGGAACCTTTATCTTCTGTCTCCAACACTGAGTCCAAGGTCTGCACATGAGAGCTCTTGAGAAATGCATACTGGAGGATGTAATACTTTTTTCATTCCTTACCTATATCTGAAAAGTCTTTATATAAGGGTTCTATTGTATCCAGAAAGGGGGATATCACCATGTGAGACAGCAAAGGAATAATTGCCTTTAAAAAATGTTATGGGTTTGGCAGAGGTGGAATCGGTAAAGGCTGCTAACATGTTTTTGAGAGTTTACTTCACTTTGGGCATTATGCTCTTGTGCTCGGCACGCCTGTTACTTCCACCTGTTATTTTAATTCTCAAATCATCCCTGTGACCCCCTTGTTTGGCAGTGAGGAGACCAATGGGCAAAGAAGTGAAATAGTTGGCCTGAAATCGCACAGTTCATTGTTGGAGGAACAAGAATCCCAGCAGAAGCTGTTTGGCTGCCAGGACTCATAGGGTTAACCACTCTGTAAAGAAATTCTTGACTCTTTTGCCTTAAGCCCTTTTCTTGGATTACTCATTCAGCAGCAAGACCAGCCCTGGGCTCCTTAGGTTAATTGAGTTTATTGGATTATCTATCACATTGCTTTGATTATCCAAGCCAGAGCCTCCATTGCCAAGATACCACTGGCCTGATGAAACAAACCGGGGTCCCTAAAGATTCCAAACATTATGTTCCCGTCTGGTTTTAAATGAACATATACCCATTTTAGGTGCCATTTTGTTATTTCTCTAACTGTGCCAACTCATCATTGTATTCAAAGAACCTCCCAGGTATATAATTCTCTACGTTGCAACTTAAAAAAGGACAGATTCTGCTTTTTGATCCTGTCTTCTGATCAGAGGTGAGAGCCTTTCAAATCTAAGTTAGAAAGACCTTCACGAGTCATCTTTGCAATTGTTAGTATCCTAAAACTAAATTATAAGCATTATGTCGCTGAAGCATTATTACTCATATCTAGAATGGTACCTTAGGTTGTATTTCATACAAAGTTGAACGAGAAGAAAAAGACGGGAAGTCTAGAGTGGGTGATTTTGGTCTGAAATAGGTATGAATTTTTCAAGAACACGGGCAGTAAATATTGTACAATCATTTCTCGAGACGTTTCAAATACCAGTTCACTCATTAATGGCTCAGTCTTTAGTAAGAAGGTATTTTCTACAGTTTCTTTAGTTTTTTTTTTTTTTTTTTTTTGCTGTTGTGCCCTGAGTTTACATAACTGTGGAACTTGATGACACTAGTGTTTTAAATATTTTATATATATTAACAAAGTTAGCTATTGCTTAGGGAGTATCCTCAATGTGCCAGAAATAACACCATCTCTGATTTTTGCAACACTGCTGAAAAACAGAAAATGTGTTTCTATTTTTGACAGTGAGGGTGAGGGTAGAGATAGGACTTGCTTAGTGATAAACAGCTGGTTAAAGCCTGAGACTTGATATGAACCAAAAATTGCCTGACCTTAAACTCCGTGCTATTTCCATTCTGTCACACTGCTCTGGAAACTTTGGAAATCATTTGTGTACAAAATAATTTAGTTAAAGGGATATTCATTGCAGAGTTGTAGTAATAGTGACTACTTAGTAACAATATAAGTATCCACTGATAGGGGGATTGAAAGGGGATTGGTTTAGTAACATTTTTGTTATATTCTCATATGCTACATTATTTAACTGTTTAAACATTCACTTTAAAAATAAATGAATAGGCCGGGCCCGGTGGCTCAAGCCTGTAACCCCAGCGCTTTGGGAGGCCGAGGCGGGTGGATCACGAGGTCAAGAGATCGAGACCATCCTGGTCAACATGGTGAAACCCCATCTCTACTAAAAATACAAAAAATTAGCTGGGCATGGTGGCGCGTGCCTGTAATCCCAGCTACTCAGGAGGCTGAGGCAGGAGAATTGCCTGAGCCCAGGAGGCAGAGGTTGTCGTGAGCCAAGACGGCGCCATTGCACTCCAGCCTGGGTAACAAGAGCGAAACTCCGTGTCACAAAGAATAAAATAAAATAAAATAAAAAATGAATATGTATGGCCGTGGCAAGATGTCCAGCTTATATTTAGTGTAAAAGAGATTGCAAAAGAATTTGCACCATGTTACCTATTTTTAAAACGTGTTTATATTTGTGCATGCACGGGTGTATGCCTAAGCAAGGCCTGGACCAGCAGTGCTTAGGAGAAATATGATGCAAGTCACATATGCAAAGTGATTTTTCTAGTAGTTGAATTAAAAAAAAGAAACGCAGGAGAAAAGTTTAAGAATGTGTTTTATTTAACATGACATATCCAACATATTTCAACATATAAACAATATAAAAATATTATATTTTACATTGTTTGTACTAAATCTTCAAAATTCAGTGTACATTTTTATACGCACAGCACATCTCAATTCAGATCAGCCACGTTTCACGTGGGTTAGCCACTAGGTCTCTCATTTACCTTACTGGATAGCACTGGTCTAGAGGAAGTATAATAAGATCTTAAAGTGTTCACTTAGGGATGGGGCAGTTATGTGTGTTGGTGTTAGTTTATTGTCTCCTTTCGTCTTATTTGCATTTCCCAAATTTCCATAATGAATACATACTGCCTTTGTAATTTGGAATTAAAATAAACTGTGAAAGACATCGTTCATTTTTAATAGGGAGTGGTGAGCTTCTAAAATTCACTGTTAAAAATAAATACATAAAATGTAAATCTGTGACCTATTTTCAGTGGAGGCAGAGAAGCTGGGGATGGGAGGAGGTGGGCTCTCCTCTCTCCTCCTTTGCCTTCCAGCTCTGTAACCCCTGCTCCCAGAAGCCTGGCCTTTGGAGCCCTGGAGAGGAGAGAGGTGAAGCCCCACCTCCAAAGTCAGCCAGCAGATCTCTGGTGAAGCCACCTTGCCTGCCAGAAGTTCTGAGGTTTGGCCTCAGATTCATTTTCAATCTCTTTGAAAGACAAAGGCGGCTGTCATGGGAAAAGCCTGCACTGGTTTCTCTCAGTCTTTTATGGTGTTATTGCTGACCTTTCACCAAGGAGCCTTTTTAGACCTTTTTCCCCCTGCTAATCACCATTCTGCTTCTCTCATTAAATTTTAATACCACAGATACCCTGTGTATCTGTTTATATCATGTAAACTGTGTGTGTCTTGGTGTATGGTGGCCCTCTGGATGGCCACAAACCAACGTAATATCTACAATTTCCTACCCTCTTGCAACTAAGAACCCATTTTCACCCCTTAGGGTAAAGAATCGCTTCCTCCCTCATTGAAAAGAATGCCCGGGGCCATGTGCACCGGTGCTGAATGTCAGTAACAGGGTTGTCCTGTGAGTTGCATTTAACTTAGACTCTTGGGCCAGGGTCACTGGCTCTCTCAACTTTCTACCCACACATCTGTGCCTTTGTGCATACCTGCCCCTTCCGTCTCCCCACTAGAGCACCTGAAAGGCCATCACACCCAGGAAACCTACCCCAGTCTCTCTCCCTGACCGCGTGACCACATGGGAAACAGCGTTTCTGTTTCTCCCATGGCATATGCCCTGGTTGGCATTCCCTGTTATGCGTTCTGGTCCTGTCTCATCTCCCCTCTGATCAGACGCTTCCTTGAGAATGGGATGCTGTGTAATTTCATTTCTTGTGTGTGTCTAGAGCCAGGCTTTGCATGCCATCGTCCTTCAGTAAATAGTTGTGAAACTGAACAAAATTGCCTTCGGAAAACCCTTTCCGGTCCAACTGTTTCTCTATCAGAAAATCTCATTAAGACTTAATCGCTAACATCTTCCCATCCCTGGGGTCATGCTGTAATCCCCAGCTGAGAGTGAGATCCCTGACTGGGAGGAAGTCAGAGTGTCATTTCTTTCCCAGGACCCACACGATTTCTGGGCACTTCCCACCTCCCAAAGGTCAGCACCTAGGGGTAAAATTACATGCAAGCTCTTGAGACTTGCTGCCCCTCTATGTTCTCCCTTTTATTTCTGAAGTCACTGTATTGAAAATGTACTGATTGCAAACTGCAAAATAGCAGCCATTGCCAGCTGGACTTGTATGGCTGTCAGAAAGCCATACCCCATCCCTTTGACCTGCCTAATGAGCCAGTAGCCCGTGCTTTGCCCACTGGAGACCTCACTATCTCCCACCCCAGCCCACCCTTGTCTTTCCACGCCTACGAAGAGCCTCCACTCGATAGCAACTCTTCCAGAGTGCGATTTCATGCCAGACTCTCTTCTGTACCCATCATTGGGTCCAGTGTTTATTTCTTTGTGGCCAGAAAATCTCTACCTTGCTCTGTTCTGCACAGATGTTTCCTGTGTTAGAATTTCAGTAGAACTCTGCAGATTTGAATGGAAGATTTGAGGGCTGCAAGAGCTGTCATCGCTGAGAGCAAGCGTTTAGCTAAGGAAATTAAATGGAAAGGTCCTGCATTCTTGCTGGATTCTGTTATTCTTTGAGCAGGGAATGATTTGGTCACAAGGAGATTCCATCTTTGTATCTCCTGCTTTCAAGGGAGGAGAGGGGAAAGAAAGCTGAACAGAGCCTAATGAAGGAATTCTGTATCGACAAAACCCTGACATTTGAGATGTTCAGTGTAATCAGCAGAACTGGTAGCTTTAGGCAGAGATCACTGCCCTGAAAAATAAAATTCAGTTGGCCATATTCTCTTCATGAAAATGCCTTTTATAATTCACAGCTTCCGGAGGTACCAGCCATAATTTCTTAACTGTTTTATTCTGGAGAGCTTTAGGTATGGTTAAAAATGTTCCTTGTACGGAGAGGCATGTATGCACACCATAGAGACCTTAATTGCATTTTCATTTCAATGTCCTTCTTATTAATTATTCTAGTCACTTTAATTTATTTAGTCTCTATATTTTATACATGATAAGAAATATTAATGGTTGTAATTATTGACTGGGCATTTGAGATTCACGTCCAAATATACTCAACTTGGGGAGATTTGACATTCTGTTTCACTCTGTGCATTATTTGACTGTTTTATCTTCTATGTTCTCCTAAACCCCCTCTCTCCCTGTCAAGGGGGAAGGCAATTAGTCCAAGTAGATTATGAAATATTGTTGTGCATGCATGTAAAAATATATCAGTACTAGCACATCTGTAATTTACTCGTAAGTGTGAGATTCATATTAGAAATCTATATATCTTATAAGCAAAATAACTTCCATCCCATACTATATTATTTTCCTAACATGATGGCTGAATTTCAGATGAACTGCAAAGGTCATGGTGGTTGTTCTCTTAGAACCATTTAATCTCATTTGTCTCCCCATTACTAACCTCGGCTTTATTAGTTGCTGCAACTACTGCTGATTCTGAACTGAGACAGGGTTCTTCTAACAGACGTCATTTCAGGCTTTGAATTTCCAAGTAAGAGAACCTGATTTGAAATTATTAGGCCCGCTGGGAAAGCAGAACATTAAAAGTTTGTGATGGTCCTCTAGTTTCTTGTAAGGTGAAGTTTTTAGATAGAAGAAAGATGGGTCCTGTTTCACCTGTGACATATTGCATACTTTTCCAAGCACTTGTATTCCGTCACCTCTTGCCCCTCTTCAAACTAGTGATCACTTCTACCTTTGAGAAAACTAGTAGCTAAAATGAAACAAAGCTACTTTATGAAAAGTCCCTGAGAAGCCATTTAACCTGGTTGACCATGTCCGTCAATCTGTCACCTGGAGAGAAGCTGTTGACACCGTATGACCTCTCCTTCACCATCACGCGATGAAGTTATCCGTGGGTAAGGGCTTTCTCTTTGATGCTATACAATTAAATTGAAGGAAGGAAAGCTTTCGCTATTAGGAAAGCAACTGCAAAGAGAGGCGAAACCCTATGGAAACACCTTCCACTCTCAGGCACACACGTGCAGATTATCTTTAACCAAAAAAGAATGTGTTCCAGTAATTCCGGAGACATCACATATAAGATATTCCTAGGGCTGGAACTTTTTTTTTTTTTTTTTTTTAAGTGAGTGAGACCCCCGTAGAGCATACACCATTGTATAAAATACTGCAGCCATTTGCATTTAGTGGTGATACACACACTGCTTTGAACATTGGAAACATCATTTACTGAGAGAAACAGGAGATAGTCAGTATAAATCTCCAATGTGGAAAAAAAAAAAAAAAGGATTCAGATAAAAGGTAGTTTAAACTCCAACAATTTCTCTGTCTTTTTTATTATTTCTAATAAACAAGCCTATAGCTTTTTGAAATTTTATCACTAACTTGAGAGGTGACCATTTTCTGATGTTTATAAATCACTCACTTAGCCATGAGCTTCTAGTGACATTGCCACATGCTTTATCAATAGGTGGTGAGTTAATTGGGAGGGAGAAAAATGTTTTATAAAAAAAAAAACAAAAAACCTACCTTTTCTCCAGGAAGGATAATTTTATGTGTGTGTAATAAGAATCTAGTATACCTGGTGTATTAGGTGCCTAAGACATCATAGGCACTTGGTAAATAATTCTGGGATAAGTGAATGCCTGCCAGTTTATACTGCCATTACCCATCCCCTCTCTGATTTAGTAATTTCAGGCTCAAGCGATTGTTCCCAATGCTTTAGTGCAGTGTGTGGTTTCTTTTGTCATAGTTTATAAGCTCTCTAAGAACAGAGAGTGTCTATTCACTGTTTTGTCTCTGTAACTATATAACCATACATTGTGCATATGAGTCCTTAAACATGATGAGTTAGAGGAGATAATGAATCATATTTTTATTCAGAAATCAAACCAAGACATTCAGATCACTATGGAATCACATGCTGTTAGCGTAATTAAAGTTGTATATAGGAGAAATAAAACTGCATGTTTCTTTAGCTGGTTAGACTTGCTAGATATCCAGGCCTGCTTCACTCCTGGTTTGAGTTAACAGGTGAAATAATACGGTGTGTGTTTTATTAAAAGTTTATTAACTGCCGCTCTTCCAAAATTAGGCAAGAAAGCAAAACGAAACAAAAACGATTAACCCAAAAAACACCCACAAAGCTCCCAAACTGTTTTGTCCTGGGAGATAAGGCACCCTTATATATTTTTTTTTCATCCATATTGATATTCTCTTTCCCCTGTTATCTGCTGCTCGTCTCCCTGGATCTCCAAGGCTGCACTTTCAGGGATTAACTCATCGCATCTCCATTATGTGTCATGTAGAGACTTTACATGGGTAAGTCTTTACATATAGTAATGGAATACTTTATACTTTACATAAAGTAATGGAATATCACACACACCTGCCCTAGACTTTATAGAGTCTAGTTAAAGGGCAGGTGTGTGTGGTATTCCATAACTTTATTGGATTTTTCTAAAGTTTCTCTAATGTTCTAATGAGAATATTTTCCACTCAATGTTGAAGGATTCCAAAGCTTCTCACAGACCTCAGGGTAGAACACAAAAATGGGCTGCTTTCCTAGGCTGGCGAACAGCAGGGTCTGTGGAAAGACCAAATGGAAAAATTGCTTTTCTGTGAACCCCAGGTGCAAGAGTTATGGAACCCCTATCTAATTAAGAACTGAGGTAGTTTTGATACAGTCACTGGGGTTGGACCCATGATTATGGTAAATGCCAGGCTCTGGCTAAACACCTTACTGCCCCTTAAAGAGTCAAGAAAGTTTGTGCCAAATGATTTCAGTCTCTTCAGGGGATGGTGGGAGTTTATTCCAAGCTTACCCTGATCTCTGTGACTCCACCTGATAAATGGCCCAGATGGACATAAAGGGATTTAAAGGAACAGTGGCATCAAGTCAGGACTTCCGCTGTAGGACTCGTGTCCAAAGAGCAAACCCACCAGAGCTCCAGCCACAGCTCTTCCTTGTTTTGGCTGTGTGGATTTGGGTAAGTCACTTAGCTTCTCTAAGCCTTAGCTTGCAACTTTGTAGAAAAGGGCTGAGTATCGAAGGAGACAGTATTTGATGTATAAAGTGGAACTGATGAATGGCGGGCTCTCCATAAATGTCGGCTTGTGGTTGTATCAATATCATCACTACTACTGTCGTGATGGCCAGACGTGAGGGCAGCAAAATGTGTCCCTAGCCTGTGGCCCATCCTGTTTGGTGCCTAATAGTTAAAAGTTGAATGCTTGTTGAGTAAGTGAATGTATGACTCCCTTGTCGCCTCCCTGCCTGAGGGATGGCTTGATCAGCGTAGGAGGTAACTCATTGCAGTAACTTTGCTCTGAGTTCTTGCTCCTTCATCAGTCCATGCTTCAAACAGTTCCCTGTACAGAGGCAGTATAGCATGAGACTCAGGAATTCAGGCTCTATACGCACTCTCCACTCAGCTCTTTGCTTGTCTGACAGGATGCCAGTCCAAGCATCATTTTCCTTATTGATAAAAATAGGCATGATAATAATAATAGTATTTACCTGATAGGGTGCTGAGGACAACCAAGTAAGATCATGGGAGCCTGACGCTAAGAATCCCCTGGTGAACTGTGAAAGCATCACTGATATCCACACCCTGTCCCCAAAGTCTTAGATTCATTTGTTCAGGAGGCAAGGCCCCTTTGGGCATCAATAGTGTGAAAAGCCCACCAGGTGATTCTCATTTAGGGCGTTTGCATGTGGTTAGTTAAGGGGCTGTATGTATGGTGGCTGTTGTTAAATCATCCTAAGGTTTTGTTTTTTCCTGATTATCCCTTTTTCTGTTGGTTTCTTTTTCACATCGTTGGGAGAAGCAGTTTGCACCTTTTTGGAGGGTTCACTTCGTTTTCCTTTTGCTGGGGTTACCATTTCTGGGAAATACGGCACCAAAAAACTTCGCAGTGAGTGAAAGGCAAATAACTGAAAATATATCTGCAGATATGGATCTTTGTATTAATATTTAGGAAATCAGTTATTTCTACTGCAGTAAGCCACATTTACCTACGTGGATAGCACCCCATTTTATGGTGGCTCTTGTTAAATCATCCCAATAGTCTCTCTTTTCCTGATTATCCATTTCTCTGTTGTTTTTTTTTTCACATGACTGGGAAAAACTAGCATGCACTTTTTTGAAAGTTTCACTTTGTTTTCCATTTCTGGAAAATATGGCACCGAAAAATTGCAATAAGTGAAAGGTAAATAACTGGATATATATCTATAGATATGGATCTGTGTATTAAATTTTAGGAAATCAGTTATTTCTACGGCAGTAAGCCACATTTACATACGTGGATAGCACCCCATTTTATGGGGAAATCATTGCTCCTCATTCTGGGTCCAGCTTTTATTCCCTGTGGTTGTTTCTGCCTCTGGCTCAGCTCTGCAGTTTCGGTAACTGTCTCAAGTACCACCTGTGATCTGTCAGGAAGGGCGTGGAGGTGTCCTGAGTAATCAGCAGGTGTCTTGGTTATCACCAAAGAGAGGACATTGTGCCCGGCATGCATGGATGGCAGAGGCATTATTGCAAAGGCAGTTTTAAGCTCAGGAATCCAATTCCTTTTCTAAGATAGTAGTGAAAATGAGGCTGACTCAGAGCTGGGGTATCAGAGATGATGGTATCAGAGATAGGACAAGAGGGAAAAATTGTGTCCTTATTTGAAAGCCACAGCCTGTGCGTAGGGGACTGCAGTTCAGTGCCGTTGCACAAGACTAAATTCCCTGGAACCTCCATTTACCCTAGGAGGGTGACAGGAAAGGAGTTTCTGCAGACTTCTGCAGCCTTTGCAGGTGTAGTGATTGTTGTCTCCCCTCGTCTCTCAGAATCTGACCACACCCTCTAAATAGTCCATATTACTTGGTGAGGCACTGAGCATAGGAGAAATCGACAGCTGTTGTGCGTGCTTCATATTATGTGTATTTCTTCTCTGTTAGATTCTAAGCCACTTGAAGGCAGAAGCCACGAGTCAGTTTGCCCAGGATATTCAGCACCAGAAGGTACTAGGCACACATCCTTCGTACCTAGGAAACACACGGGAGTTGAAGGTGCTTTGAAAGGCCTGTTTGGCCTTTCAGGTAGACATGCTTGGGCCCTGAGAAGTCCCAGACTTTTCATGCTGTCAGGAATTAGCAGGAGACTGGAAGATGTTTCTCGCCTCTGACTGGGTAACAGGGCCCCTCGGAGAGTTTTAACCACTGTTGATGCCTAGATCCCAGAAGAGATTGATTTAAACCTGTGTCTTTGTGGTTGGAGCCAGGGTACTTAGAGTATTATAGTTCCTTAGGTGAGTTGGGTTCGAGCAGGGCTTAGGACCACAGTTCCACAAGAAAAGAGAGTGGTTGAGCTAAAAGTGATGATAAGAAGTAGAAGGAAGCTGGGCATGGTGGCTCACCCTTGTAATCCCAGCACTTTGAAAGACCAAGGCAGGTGGATCACCTCAGGTCAGGAGTTCAAGACCAGCCTGGCCAACATGGAGAAAGCCCGTCTCTACTAAAAAATACAAAATTAGCCAGGTGCGGCAGCTGTCATCACAGCTACTTGGAGCCTGAGGCAGGAGAATCGCTTGAACCCAAGAGGCAGAGATTCCGGTAAGCCGAGATCGCACCACTGCACTCCAGCCTGGGCGACAGAGCAAGACTCAGTTTCAAAAAAAAGAAAAGACACCTCCTCTTCATGCTCCCGTCTTTCCTCGCCCTCTCGCTTTCTGCCAAGGTAAGATACAGGGAGAAGGCAGCCATCCATAAGCCACAGAGACCAGATCCTAACTAGATCATCCTAGTATCCTGATCTTTTACTTCCAGTATCCAGATCTACAAGAGGAAGGACTTCTGTTGCCTAAGCCACCCCATCTATGGCACTTTGCTATGGCAACCGGAGTAGACTAGGATAACCATTACTCCCTTAGTGCCCAGGACAGGGTCTAGTCTTCATTCATAATTCAGTAAATATGGCTATAACAAAGGGTCTGGGAGATTATTGTACTTATTTCAAAGCACAAAGAATGGGACTGGCCCAGTTTGAAGTCCGGAGGCTCTGCTTTAAAAACCACAAATAGATTCTGTGAATAATTGCTTGGTGGGACTTCGTTATGGAAGGTGGAAAGTGTTGGGCTCTTGGCCTGATGGATCTTCCTGCGGGAAGCTGGACTGGGGGTAAATGTCTCAAATAGTCATGCATTAATTTTCTTCTATGCTTTCTCATCAACTTTTTACCCTCTGGGTGCTTTACAGTTTGGACCAGTGCTGGCAAACGACAGCCCGAGGGCCAAATCTGCCCCACTGTCTGTTTTGACAAAGCCAATGAGCTTTATCAAGAATGGTTGGGACGCTGAGGCGGGAGAATCACTTCAGCCTGGTAGGCAGAGGTTGCAGTGAGCCAAGGTTGCACCACTGCACTCCAGCCTGGGCAACAGTGAGACTCCTTCTCAAAAAAGGGATTAAATAATAATAATAAAATGCAATTGGATGGTGGGCGTGGTGGCTGACACCTGTAATCCTAGCCCTTTGGGAGGCCAAGGCAGGCAGATCACTTGAGGTCAGGAGTTCGAGACCAGCCTGGCCAACATGGCAAAAACCTCGTCTCTACTTAAAATACAAAACGTTAGCCTGTTCTGGTGGTGCGTGCCTTTAATCCCAGCTACTCAGGAGGCTGAGATGGGATAATTTCTTGAACCTGGGAGGCAGAGGTTGCAGTGAGCTGAGATTCTGCCACTGCCCTCCAGCCTGGGCAAGCCAGCAAGACCCTGTCTCAAAAATAAATGAATGAATGAATGAATTAAAATACATTAAAAATTCAGTGGGGAGATGTTGAATCGGAAGCCCTTCAGTCTGGTCATGTAGCACTTAATGGCAGGGACGCCACTGTGGGAAACAAATAGTTAGGCAGTCTTGTCATTGTGCAAACATCGAGTATACTCACACAAACCCAGATGCTGTAGCCTATCACGTTTCTAGGCTAGGTGGTCTAGCTTACTGCACCTAGGGTACAAACCTAGCATGTCTGTGTGTGGAATATGGTAAGCAGTTGTAACATCATGGCCAGTATTCCTGCACCTAAATAGAGTTAAGCATAGAAAAGATGCTGTGAAAATACTGCATTAACGTCTTACGGGACCACCGTCCTGGTCCTATATGCAGCCTGTAGTTAATGGAAATGTGGCGAAGCTGTGCAGGACTGCGTTGGCATTTTCAAAATATTTTGGATGCTATTCATGAAATGGACAGTAGGGGGCAAAAGTGGAAGTGGAGAAACCAAGAAAGAGGCTGCTGAAGAATTGCCTGCAGCCCTGGAGGACTCCCTCTCACTCTTTCTGGTTTTGGATGCATGAGTTAACTTGCTCTGGGGAGAAGAAAGCGGGTCTTTCCTTTGCCCAAGTTGCTGCTACTCAGGAGTGCCTGACACTCCTTTCCAAAGATGCTCTGCGGTAATATGTTCTAATGAGGAGTTTGAATTGCCAATTGCCTTGCACTTTGAAGCTAATAAAGAACAGATTATGTTCTGGATGGTTTGCAGTTGGTGGCCGAGTTGTCTTGTGATTACTGTAAGTTCTTTTACTTGAGCCTGGATGACGGTGAATCAATCTTGCCCATGTTTTGTTTGGGAATTAGTACTGGAGGCTCCTCGGGCTTTGCCTTTTCCTCAACCAAAGGTAAAGGAATCGGTCTCTGGGTCACGTTATCCCTCTCAGCATATGGTCCTTTGTTTTACTCCGGAAATAAATGAAATAGTAAAGGTTCTTAAACCAAGGAATTCCCAGTTATTCCAGGATGTACAGCACTTTGATGACTTGTTGCACATTTTCTTTTTCTCTTCTCAGTGCTTCCTGCTAGACATACACACACACACGCACACGCACACACACACACCCCTTTTAACCCATTTTAAATCTGTTTAGAAAAGCAATATATGATCGTTTAAAAATATTGAGAGACACATGCAAAAGCGATAATCACCCATTAGCTGCTCGTCACACCCCAAATAATCGCTTTTTAAAAAACATTTTGATATTTCTCTTTTTGGGGTTTGTGTGAGAAAGAGAGAGAGAGGCAGGCAGACAGGAAAAAAGCTTACACTATTCACCTCATAGTGAATTTTCCAAATTCATCCTATACTTTTTTACTTGGTATTAAAATGTGAATGTTTTACCATGCCATGAGTTATTTTGGGAAATTCCATGTGATGATTCTATAACGTTCCAAAAGTTGTCACTTCTGCTGATGTTGAAGAAATTTTTGATCTGTCTCCCTTACTATTATTATGAGTAATGTCACAGAGTCTTTTTATACACAAGCTTTTTTTTCCACATTTTTGAATATTTCCTTGGACTAAATGCTAAACAGTGTTATTTTGGGGTCAGAAGATATGAGCATCTTTATACCTCTTGAATAGATTTTGTGTTGCTTTTTGAACCGACAGAGCCCATGCCCACCCCATAACCACAGCCTATTAGCATGCTGTGTAATCTAGTCATTACCAACATTATCTGCTATTATTACATACTTTATTCATTTGATAGGTAAAAATTGGTATTGCCCTGTTTAAAGCTTTCCCTTTTCATCTTGTCTGCTTAGTAATGCCAAGAGTAACAATGTATCATGCTCTCTCTCACCAGGTGTGGCAAACACTGTGGAATGGAGATACAGCTGTCCTCATTTTACAAATTAAGAAACGAATACTTCCTGTTCAGAGGTGGAGCTAAGCCCCGGTCTAGGCAATGTGAACTTTGAGTCTGAGCCTTAGCCGTGGCTCTATTCTGCCCCAAGGCAGGGGCAGGAACATGAGAGGACTTTTTCAGCTGAGTGTGAAACAGGAAAGCAGCCTGATTAAAGTAATTCACACTAATATGTGAATGACCTGGGAGCATCTGTGTGGCTTTTATGGGAAAGTCAAACAGAATTATGTGCTATTTCAAATAAGCTTCTTTTTTGTAGATGAAAATTTAAGACGTTTAATGTAAGTAAAAACAGCTAACAATGATAAGGGAAGATAGTTTTGGGAAAATTCAGACCTCCTTTCAGTGCATTGGTGGCTCACTGCTGGCCCACAGACTAGAATCAGATTTATTTCTATGAAATGGGCCAGGCACAGTGGCTCACGCCTGTAATCCCAGCGCTTTGAGAGGTGGAGGTGGGTGGATCACCGGATCAAGACATGGAGACCATCCTGGCCAACATGGTGAAACCCTGTCTGTACTAAAAATACAAATATTAGCCAGGCATGTTGGAGGGTGCCAGTAATCCCAGGTGCTCTGAAGGCTGAGGAAGGAGAATCACTTCAACCTGGGAGGGAGAGTTTGCAGTGAGCCAAGATCGCGCCACTGTACTCCAGCCTGGGCGACAGAGCAAGACTCAGTCTCAAAAAAAAAAAAAAAAAAAAAAAAAAAAAAAAAGTCTTGGCCAGGCGTGGTGGCTCACGCCTATAATCCCAGCACTTTGGGAGGCCGAGGCGGGTGGATCACAAGGTCAAGATATCCAGAGGATCCTGGTCAACAAGGTGAAACCCTGTCTCTACTAAAAATACAAAAATTAGTTGGGCATGGTGACGCGTGCCTGTAGTCCCAGCTACTCTGGAGGCTCTGGCAGGAGAATTGCTTGAACCCTGGAGGCAGAGATTGTGGTGAGCTGAGATCGTGCCATTGCACTCCAGCCTGGCTAACAAGAACGAAACTGCGTCTCAAAAAAAAAAAAAAAAAAAAGTCTTATAATTCAGTTCTTAAAATGCCAAATTAACTGCCATTGGACAAACCTCTAAAATTCGACCTTCTCTTTAAAAACGGAAGCCCTGGAGACATTCACTATTGTTTATTTCAGTAACTGACTGCATCTGATGAATCCCACTGACGCTTGACTTTGCATGTTAGCTGGCTAGCTCTCTTGTTTCTTCCCTCACAACTTTCCCTACTTTCTCCCTCTCTGAGCCAACTCTCTAAAACTTTACTTTTCAATAAGAACGTTATATTTTAACGCAAAGTTATTTTGTATTGAGGCATCCCCTTTCCATCACTGTTAGGAATGGAGGCTTAGGGGCTGCATGGGGGCGGGGCGCTGAGTCATTTGGAAGACACACATGTGCAGGTTGCGGCCTGCGTCTTTATTAGCCCTGCTTAAATTGCTGGGTAATTTAAGCCTCCCTTATTTTGCTGCATTGCATCATAGTTCTAAAGGAGACCTGAAATAGCGTGTATCACATTGTGCACATTTTTGAAGGATCATGAGTGCAGCCTAAATATAAAATTCACGTCCATATTCTTAGCGTATGGAGACAGGATGCACTGGAGCATTTGGTCCCAGGCTTGTCTTTATTGTCTACACATGTTTCCTAATGTTTGATCTCCGTCCTTTTCCTATGTGAGAACTTTCACAGGCATCATCTTAGCTGCAGAAAGACGGACCTGGGTTGCGACGGTTGGATCTGCATTCTTTCCTGGGGGGAGTGCATATCAGACTCTCCCCAGTCCGTGCAGTGCCGCTGCTGCTTCTGCATCTAAAAAATGACTCTTTCAAGCTTCAGTGATGCTTTGGTGACCCATGACCACTGTTGTAATTTTTGCCAGTTTCTTTGTGTCACTTGTATGCATTAAATGTCTAATTGATTTGCTTTTTAAAAGATACACGTATGTCAGTACAACTAGAAACTTGATGTTAGGAGTTGAAGCATAATTATGTAAGCAGCTTAATACTAAAAATAGAAGATACGTGACTGTCAACCAAGACCGTCTGATGTACCATTGATGGCTCAAATACCACATGTCGGGATTGAAGTGAAAATATTTCTTGGGGGTAAGGACAAAGTCGGTCTGGCTTCTAGAAAGGCAGAGTAGTTCTTTGTATCCATAGCTAACCATCTCTTAGACTCTTATTGTAAATATCTGGGTATCATTTGGGAAGAAAAATACATATACGTATATGTATGTGTATATATGTGTATACACACGCAAACACACACACACATATATATCTCAAAGCTGAGGCAGACGCATCCTCACAATCAATCCCGTGTATATAAATTACTTGACACCCTTGGGTGCCCCAGTCGTCCTCGAAATATCCCCCCAGGCTTGCTTTTCTGCGGCATCACCACCTGTCTCCCTCTTGCTGCTCTGACCTTTTTGAAGTCATCAGGCTCTTTTTGGGAATAGAGAAGGCTGCTTTACAGAGAGCGTGATAAGGGCTTGTGGTGACATCCTCTTCATTTTTCCATAGTCGGAGTTTCTAAGATCCCAAATGCTCCTGACAACTTTATTTATAATGCTTATGTAATATTTAAAGTGTTAGGAGATTACTCTTTGCTTAACCGTTTCCCTATTTTATTTTACTTTTTGGGAAATAGTCTCACTCCGTCGCCCAGGCTGCAGTGCTGGAGTGCACCGGCACGACCTCAGCTCTCTGCACCCTCCACCTCCAGGGAAAATCAAGCAATTCGCCTGCCTCAGCCTCCCAAGTAGCTGGGATTACAGACACCCCCCACCACCCGCAACTAAATTTTGTATTTTTCGTAGAGATGGGGTTTCTCCAAGTGAAAAGACCAGGCTGGTCTCGAATTCCTGACCTCAAGTGATCCACCTGCCTCAGTCTCTGAAAAGACTAGGATTACAGTCGTGAGCCACCATGCCTGGCCTGTTCCCTATTTTAGATATGTGTTTTGCTTCTAATTCTTCATCATTTAATGCATTCATTAAATAATTATAGACAGCTATCACTTGCTAGGTTTTGGAGAGGACAGGAAGGCAGTGCTGAGCAGGTAGGGCTCTGGATCCCTCTTCTCCATCAATCTGTGAAGTTTTGATTATATCTGAGATGGACGGAGGAAGAGAAAGAGAGAAAAAAGCAAGATAAGAAGGGAGGAGGCAGACACAGTTGAGATCTCTCAGGAGCATTCTCTCGCTTTGTGTTCTTTTCACAGAACCTGTGTCTCTTGTTTTCTTTTGAATTCCTTCCCTCCCTTGCTCCCTCCCTCACCCCCTTCCTTCCCTCTCCCTCCCTCCCTCCCTTCCTTCCTTCGTTACTTCCTTCCTTTGTTCCTTCCCTCCTTCCTCCCTCCCTCCCTCCCTTCCTCGCTTCCCCTCCTCCCTCCCTTCCTCTTCTTTCCTTCCCCTCTCTCCCTCCCTCCCTTCTCTTATTGTCATCCATGAGCCAGAATGTTATGCTAATTTTTGGAAACCTGCACTCTCTGCTGTGTCTTTGAGATGCTTCTTTTCTGCGTGCTGACCGGATCTCGCGTTGGACTGATATTCTGGATAATGGCTTGGTGCTTTCTAGTTTCTAACCTAAACAAGAATGAGTTCATTTTAGATTCTCTCTGCTGCATAAAGGGTCCCTGGAATTTGATGATGACTTAAGTCCGAATCCCAGCTTTAGCATATATGAGCTCGGTGACCCAGTTGGTTAACCTCTTTCTGCCTTCATTGTTTCATTGGAAAAGGTGAAAAGAAGATACTTACTTCCCAGGATTATCCTGATGAGGAACGAGAAAATGCAAGAGAAACTGCCTTTTGAATTGGGCAGCTCTATTCTGACGAAAAGTGGACCTTATTTTTAAATACAGGATGTTTAGTAATTTTATCTAAATTCCCCATTCCTCAGAATACAGTGAAGATATTCGGCATACACATTTCATTGTGTTGTCCATAAAACTGTTTATTTTCCCAGGGCTGTTTTGGTATGTCTTTCTCTCTTTCTCTCTGCTACTGCATAATTTCATTATCTGCCATACCTAAATGTATTATGTAATTCTCTCAGTATGTCATTGATTGTTTTTCTGTAGCATTACTTGCCTATAGTACTTTTTATTAAATCCCCAAGGAATGTTCCTGAATGGTGGTTGAAGGACCCTCCTTTCCACCGAGTCAAATACAGCACTTAGATATTTGAAATGACACAAAGTACTAGAGAAAACTGAAGTGTGGAATTTTCCCACTGGCTTTATGAAATCCAGGAAACCAGTGGAGATATTTGTTTACAACGCCTTTGTCTATCCTGGAGATTTTTGCAGTCTTTCAGATGGCAGTCACAGCCTCAACAGATTACATAAAATTAGCTAATGTTTATTGAGTGCTTACTATGTTCTAAGTAATGGTAGAAACTCTACTTGCTTTAAGTCATTTTATCTTCATAACAACCTCACAGAAGAGGTATGCTTTTTTATCACCATTTTATGGTTGAGAGAACTGAAATTCAGAAGGTTTAACTGCGTTGCTCAGAGATACATGGTAAGGAAGAGATGGAGCTGTAAATCTCACACACAAACACACACACACACACACACACACACACACACAGACCCTCTACAAGCTTAGCAAACTCAGTCTCCTTCTTAGCTTGGAGAATGCATTCAGATGTTGAATGCCTGAGAGTTTGGGACTTCTGTGTTCTGAACTTGCTTCTGACACTAACCTTAAACTGATCACTTCTCTCTGGAACTAGGTCTCCTTATGGGCCAAATTTGAAGGTTCGGATGAGGTCTTTCGGTTTTGTTTTTGTTTTATTTATTTATTGAGAAAGAGCATGAGTTTTTATTCATTTTTTTATTTATTTTATTTTATTTTATTTTATTTTATTTATTTTTTTGAGACAGGGTCTCACCCTGTCACCCAGGCCTGTAGTGAAGTGATACAGTCTCAGCTCACTGTAATCACTTACCTTCTTGGTGCAAGCGATTCTCCTGCGTCAGCCTCCTGAATATCTGGAATTACTGGTGTGCACCATCACGCCTGGCTGATTTTTATATTTTTAGTAGGGATGGGGTTTTTCCGTGTTAGCCAGGCTGTCTCAAACTCTTGGCTTCAAGTGATCCGCCTGCCTTGGCCTCCCAAAGTGCTGGAATTACAGATGTGAGCCACTGCACCTGGCGGAGAGCATTAGCTTCTAATTGACCTCATGACGTTTAAGAATCTGAGCAGGTGGTCAAGGGATAGTGGAGAGGACAGGGAGGAAGAGCTGAGCACACCAGGTCCGAATCCCTCTTCTCCATCAGTCTGTGAACTTCCACTTATCTCTGAGATAGATGGAGGGAGGGAAAGAGAGAAAGAAGGGAGAGAGGGAGAGAAGAAGGAGGGAATAGTTACCATTGAGCTCACATGCTGCACAACTAACCCATTCAAAAATAGCATTGTGTCATGCTCTTTCCTATGTATGCCATTACATATTATATGAAAACTTGATTTCTAATGGTTATATAATGCTCAAATGTGTTAATAGATTACCCTCTGCTTAACCGTTTTCCTGTTTTAGAGATGTGTGTTGCTTCTGATTCTTCATCATTCATTCATTTATCAAATATTTATCACCAATGATCACTTGCCAGGCATTAACATAAGTAAGGAGAGTGTGGATTTTCTTACACATAAATTTTTAGCATACCTACATATGTATGATTCCATAACTATGTAGAATTTGGTATTTTTGCTCTTGTTGCTAATTGTTGGACTTCTTTAGTGAAAGATAATCTGTTCCGGAAAGCCTGCGAATTTGGATGATAGGTTGGGTTGAAATCTGTGCAAATGATGAGCTTATCTAGTAATGGGAATGTAATTGGAGTTCTGGACACACTGTCTCCCAGGATTATAGTTATGAGATTAATAGGCATTGTTTTGATGGTGTATGCCATAAGCCTCAAAATATCTGCTTTGTGACCTACAGCCTCAAAGGGATCATCTTGAAGCTATAGCTTCACATGGTGCCTAGTTTAGAGGTAGATGAGGCTGTAGAGAATGTCCACTCCAACCTGTGCAGAAGGATCCGAGAGGCAGCCCCAGGGACTGCTGGAAGACTTGGTGTTGCTGACTCCCCTTATAAATAATCTAGAAACAACAACAAAGCATGTCATCATATAAACTGAAGATAGCTGAGATTATACACTGCCTCAGTTCATCATTTCTGGTTAAATAGACGATAAAAAAAAAAAAAAAAAACCTTCCAAACATACTTCCTTGTCCATAAATGAAAACCAGACAAATCAGGTTTATAGATTTAAAGGGACCCTGCAAGGTGGCGATTCTGAAGTGCCCTTTGGAGGGACCATGCCAAATCTGAAGCAGAGCTGCAGAGTGAAGCAGTATCCAGGGACTGAGCTATTTCTGGCTGCAGCCTTTGTGTCATGCAATGTTGATACTTTCCCCACACCCCCTAATGTTCCTCTCCTCCCTGACGGCTGTATAAGTTTGAGTGATGTCAGTCTGTTTGGAGGCAGCTAGGTTTGTTTGTGTCTTAGGACAGATGTCCAGAATAAACAAGGTTAGATCCTGAAGAGCCTGGGCATCCGCTAGGACAATGAAAAACTCTGTGGATAGACAATACCATTAATTTTTCTTCTTTCCTCTATATTCTGCCCTTTTATCTCCTTCCCTGATAACGAGCAAGGGGTAGGGAAATCTAAGTAGGAGGCTTCTATCCTTGACTGATTCCTTTTTATTATTATTATTAATTTTTCTGCCCCCTAGGGGATCACTTTATTCATTTTATGCCACTGGAAAAGACAAGAATTTCCTAACTCTTCCAAATTCCTGGGCAGGTTACCTCTTCCAACCTCAGTTCATCATTATTCTGCACTGAGTTATGTAATGATTTGATTGTGTTGAGGAGTAATTCACCTTTGTTCCCACCTACGTTAAGACTGATTACAAATCCTCATAAAATACTCATTATGCTACCAACAATGTTCTTAAGAATAGTCTGTTAGAAAGGAGGTAATGCTGCTCCTCAGAAGTGTGGGCTTCTGTCTAATTAGGTGTAAATTATCTGAGTGGAATCTCAAATGTTTAGTGATAAACAGTTTGATGCGTCCCAGCAAAGTATCTAGTTTGTATAATCCAAAGCAGTATAATCAAAAGCGGTTTGTGTGCAGCAAATTGTAGATGGTATAACTCCATCTTTTTCAAGTTATTCTTATTGAAAGAAGTGGGAATGTGTCTGCAGCCCTTTAAGAATAGCAAATGTTGTATTCTGCTTTTTTTAAAAGAAGGATAATTGATCCTTTGACTATACTGCTGTTCTGTTCTCAGAAGAAACATTAAAAAGTTGGATTTCTTAAGAAATGCAATTAACCGACTTTTATTTAATGATTTTTTTTTCCACGTTATTCATCCTGGAGGAATGGCATCTGTTGGCTATTAACAAAGATGAGGATGGATTTTCAGAAGCAGAATATCATGATATTCTACTGCAATGCATCTATGGTTACTCAGAGAAGATCCGGTGTGGTTTTTATGCAGATAACTGCTTCTTTAGAAAACCTTGCCTCAACTGCTTGCCCCTCATCGCCCACCAATTTCCAGGTGGAATGGTTATGCTTTCTCTGTGCTACCAGAAGAAAGTCATTCTGATCATCAAAGCAAACAGGAAATCATTTAATTGGGATGAGACCACAAACATCAGTGTAGCTAGTGGTAATTGAACCAATGTTCATAATCTAGGATCATAAAGTAGTGTTCTAATTATCTAGATGTTCATAAAATACAGATATTTAAGTCCGAAAGCTCATTACTTCTTAGCCTTAATAGTAGGATTCCTTAAAGGGCCAGGAAGCTTGAGAGCTGTCTACCAGGGCAGATATCCATCCAAAAATCATAGTCAAGGACTTCTATAGGCAAATAATCGTCAAGATATTTATTTAGCATAGCCTGAGGATGCTGAGTCAGAATAGAAAACATAGGAATATCAGTTAAAATGAAATTAGTATACCAGTTAAGATAAAAATTCCCACCTCAGCATCTGAGAACACTTTGCAGCTCTTGTAGAGACATTCTTATTGCAGAAGAAGATGACGAACTTGAGAAGAAAAAGCATACAAAAGTCTAGTAGGAGAAAATGATAGGCAACAAACCGATGACACTAAGACATTAAGATTTTAGCGAAAAGAGGCAAGAATTGTACATCAGTTCCTCATTGGCGGTTGACTCAGAATAACAGTAGCATTACCTGTCATGCAATTGATTAGATAGGCAGCAGCTAAATTGGTTGCTCAATGAATCCACAGTGGTGTTTGGCTCTATTTGGTTTCCAGAATTGTCAGGTAAATTCTGTGCACATGGTTTTAAGTTGGAAATGGTTGATATGGCTATACTCGGTATATGCATTCAAAGAATTGCCCAATAGCAAACGTGTGCCTGTTGACATACCCCTTGATTGAATTTACAAGTACACCTGCTAGGTAGACATGTATTCCATAATGCTTAATGAGAGATCAAACCCCTGTCAGCATCTCTAGATGGTGAAGTCTTAAATTTACCCAAGATCAAAATATCTGCATAAAGATTCCTATGTATATCTGACATTTGCGAGCCAGAGGGTGTTGGACATTTTGAAGGCCAACCATTTAGATGATTGACTAAAAATATTTCTTCACATCGTATAGATCTGACCAGTAGTACCTGCATATCCTTTTAAGAAAGTGTATTCATCTTTTTAGAGTTCCTTAAAATTTATCATGACTGTCTGTGGGACACAATTATTTCATATTGAGTCTTGTATCGTTTTCTATCCTATATTCCCTGTAGCTAGTCTTTTTGCAAGTCTGCAATTCATATCAAAAATCTAAAGGAATTTTATTTTTATTTTCTTTTTAGTGAAAACATAATACAAATTGCCAACTCATGATGTATTCACTTTGAACTTAAAATATCATTTGTTTAAAAAATGCAATAAAACCTGAAATGTACACTGATATTCATTCTGAAGATTAAAGCTGCCAATGAATTATGGAGCTAGGCCAAGGCTGTCTTGTTCTCAGCCTAAATTTATCTTGTCGAAAGGGAATTATTCTGACCGGGACTAGAGAGTGAAGATAGTTAAAATTTGATTGTTCGATTCCTTTCTTCTGGCTTTTTTTTCCCCTTAAAAAATATTTGATTATAGTTCTCTCAAGAGCTGGATTTTAAAATGTAAATATTGATGAGAGATGGATAAAAAGTCCTATTTTATCTGATTCTGAAAGTGACATAGGTGTCTGGAGACTCTTTTGTTTTTTAAAAAATATATATTTTTTTCCTTTCCTTTTATTCCTCTCTTTTTTTAAAACATGGATCTTTGGCCATGGGGGACCCCATGCTGAGTGCCTAACCTCTCTGACTTACACAGAGGAAGCTTCAGTGTAATAGAAATAAATGCTGCATTTTCTCTGTATATAACATGTCACTTGGGCAAAGTGGTACAGTGTCTCTTTGGTAAAGCTGAAATGCGGATTTCTCAGAAATGTCTTGTTTTCAGTTAATGATATTTTCTGCTTTTCACCAGGTGGTCTCTATGGGAGTTTGCTGTTGAATTCATTTCTCTGTGCGTAAGACAGGCTTTCTGTTACTGGTTTATTCAGCAGGCATTTATCGAGTCCTCACCACCCTCAGGCCTGCGCATAGCATCCAGGTTGCAGTGGCCATGGAATCCAACCCCATCCTATTGGTGCTTGCTGGCTTTGGGATAAAGGGACATGCTGATACTATGGTATAGCCAGGGCCACATTAGACGTCAAAATAAAATGTTATGGGAATAGAGAGGAGGGATGGCCTGGCATGAGGGTGAGCTGGGGGAGTCAGGCTACCTGTGGTCACATCATTCTCTGAACTAGGAGTCCAGGTATGATATATGATGTAAGCTCACCCTGATGTTGCCTGACCTGAATGAGTGCTTCCTTGGAAAGGGCTCAGAGTTCCTCTTTCTCTTACGTGAAATCTCATAAGGAAAGACAACTTCCAGCAATGCCCAAACGTTCTATCCCTACTAACAAGCCAGTCGTCAAGGACTCATAAGGGCTAAAAGGGAAATTGATCATTGGCTCATTACGCTTCTGATCAGGTATAAGCTTTGAGAAACCCGTGGGCCTGGTAAAAACATGGCAGCCAAGGTGGCCATATCAACAGACGTTGTGTTCGGTGACTTGAGTCCGGAGCCACATCAGCTGCTCTGAAGGTGTCTTGTTCCCTCTGCAATTGGATCTGTATTCAAAACAGGTCGTGCCTGCTATGGAAAGAGAGCCAGCATCAGAATCCCAGCTCTGGGTTTGACTTCACTGACCACAGAATTTTGGTTCTCTGCAAACACAAAGGACAACACAATGTACTGCTTGACTGAATTCAACTGTTCTCCTCATCCATCCAGCCTTGCCTTCATTGTCAAATGAGCAAACCCATGTTTCAGAGGCTTAGGTAACCACTCCAGCTTCACTTAGGTCTGGGTGTTCCACCTTCCAGAATAGTCTTTCTTCTCCTTCCACAGATCCTAAGACTATTAAGAGTAGGTCATTCCCAACCTGTTGGTTAAGAAAGACATGTGCAGAATCTGCACGATGTCTAAGGGATCCCCAGGGTCACCTTACCTTTGTCCAAAGAGAATAATAAGGTGGTGGTAGGTAAGAGGGAAGCCCATGTGCCTTTGCCATTAGATCCTGTGAGAGGGAGTCCACATGGAAATCATCCCATAAAGGGAGGGAGGGAAGGAAAGATCATCTTAGGGAGTCCACATGGAAATCATGCAATAAAGGCCACTGTGGCTGTAGTCCACGGACAAGCCTGAGTGACATCTCAGTGGGGCAGCTACCTTTGGAGAGCCCTCCTCACATAAGGACAGAGTGGCTGGGGCAGTCAGCTGGCATCCTTGTGCATATTTCTCAACAGGGGCCCTGCTGACATTTTAGAACAGATTTATAGTTCATTGATAGGTGTTTTATCCACTGTAGGATGTTTGGCAAAATCCCTGGCGCCTCTCCCCACTAGAAGCCAGCAACACCCTTTCCTCCCGGAGTGAAAACATCGTCCAGTATCCCCTAGGAAGCAAAATGGACCTGCTTGAGAACCACTACCCTATGACCATATTTGTACTCACCAAAGAAAGACTACAGAATGACAGCTATTCTGGGCCTCTTGAATCAGTTACCTGCGATTTTTTTCTCTTCTCTCTTTTTTTTTTTTTTTTTTTTTTTTTTTTTTTTGAGACTGAGTCTTGCACTGTCACCCAGGCTGTAGTGCAGTGACTTGATCTTAGCTCCCTGCAATCTCCGCCTCCTGGGTTCAAACAGTTCTCCTGCCTCAGCCTCCCAGGTAGCTGGGACTACAGGCATGCACCACCACACACACGTAATTTTTTAGCATTTTTAGTAGAGACAGAGTTTCACCATGTTGGCCAGGATAGTCTCGATCTCCTGACCTGGTGATCTGCCTGCCTCAGCCTCCCAAAGTGCTGGGATTACAGGCGTGAGCCACGACACCTGGCCGCCTTTTTCTTTTTATGAGACAGAGTGAGTCTTCTTTACCCAGGCTGGAGTGCAGTTGTGCGATCTTGGCTCATTGCAACCTCCACCTTCTGGGTTCAAGCAATTCTCCTGCCTCAGTCTCCTGAATAGCTGGGATTAAGGTTTGTGCCACCACACCAGCTAATTTTTTTTATTTTTAGTAGAGATGGCGTTTCGCTATATTGGCCAAGCTGGTCTCCAACTCCTTACTTTCAGTGATCTGCCGCCTGTCTCAGCCTTCCAAAATGCTGGGATTAGACATAAGCCACAGCACCCGGCCCAACTGCAAGTGTATTTAGTCAGCTTCTGCTTCAGGGGTAAGTTAGCATACACATGGAGGCACATGGACTGCTTCCCTTACTGTGTGAGAGCCAGGTGACTTTGCACAAAACACTTCCCTGTTCTGTGTTTTAGTCTTCTCTTTTATAAAACGGGGACAGCTCTAACACCGTATCTCTCTCCCAAGTTTGTAGTGAAAATGAATTACACACATACACACACAGAGATACTGTTATGTAAGTGTTAACTACTATTCATATTACCATTTTGTGAGCATGATATCTGGTGTTGGAAGACAGAAAAAATACACAGCATGTTCTTTTCTTCATGCAGTATCTAGTCTCCATGAAAGGATAAGGACCAGACACTGAGAGAAATACGCCGATCAGTCATCATAAACTGAGTAATGTCAGGGCAGAGTCTGTTGAGGGAAATGTGGGTTATTTATAGTTTGCTTAAGTTTGAATCCAGGAGACAATCTTGACCTCCTCTCTGCAGACTAAGATGACCCCTCCCTCCCTTCTTCCCTTCCTCCCTTTCTGTTTTTAGAAAATGTCATGCTCTGTCACCCAGACTTTACTGCAGAGCAGTGGCACAATTGTAACTCACTGCAACCTCCACTTCCTATGGTCAAGCAATCCTCCCACCTCAGCCTCCTGAGTAGCTGGGCCCATCACATGGCAGCATAGATGGTGCATGCCATCACATCTGGCTAATTTTTTGTGTTTTTTGTAGAGACAGGGTTTCTCTCCGCTGCCCAAGCTGGTCTCAAACTCGTGAGCTCAGGTGATCCACCCACCTCAGCCTCAAAAACTGCTGGGGTCACAGGTGTGAGCCACCTTGCCTGGCCAACTGAAATGATTTCTAAAAAGGGAGGACAGAATCCACCACTCACCATCCTAAACCCATTTTCTTTCTAGCATTTGCTCAGATTAACAGAGGAACTAGGAAATGGCATTTGCAAAGAGGATTTCATTTATGCCTGTATGCCACAGTTACTTGTTCACCTCCAATTCATTGCAAGGCATAGGGTCTTAGGAAGTTTTTGTAAGGAACGGAAATTCACCCTGTATGAAGATATCTCATTATAAGAATAAAGAATATTTCACAAAACTCAGTTGCATGAAATACGGGGAAACACACGGATGTTAAAAGTCATCAGGTGGGTTTTCTGCTGCCTTTTGCTCTTGCACACTCTCCTGCAGCCTTTTGCTCTTTGGTCTCTGATTCGGCACCTTTTTCATTATCGTTCTTTGAAAAAAAAAAATTCCATAGGTTATTGGGGAACATGTAGTGTTTGATTATATGTGTAAGTTCTTCAGCGGTGATTTGTGAGATTTGGGTGTACCCATCACCCAAGCAGTATACACTGCACCCAATTTGTAGTCTTTTATCCCTCACACCCTTCCCACCCTTTCTCCCTGAGTCCCCAAAGCCCATTATGTAATTTCTACGCCTTTGCGTTCTCATAGCTTAGCTCCCACTTATCAGTGAGAACCTACAATGTTTGGTTTTCCATTCCTGAGTCACTCACTTAGCTCAGTCCTCAGTCTCATCCAAGTTGCTTCAAATGTCATTAATTCACTCCCTTTTATTCCATCAGATGATTGATTGATTGATTGATTGATAGATAGATAGATAGATAGATAGATACACATACACACACACACATATACACACATCACAGTTTCTTCAATCCAGTCATACATTGATGGGCATTTGGGTTGGTTTCATATTTTTGCAGTCGTGAATGTGGTGCTATAAACATGCATGTGCAAGTGTCTTTTCTGTATAATGACTTCTTTTCCTCTGGGTAGATACCAGCAGTGGAATTGCTAGATCAAATGGTTAGTTCTACTTTTAGTTCCTTAAGGAATCTCCTCATTGTTTTCTATAGTGGTTGTTGAAGCATTTTGACTTTGTACACCTCTCTCTGCTTGGCTCTCTCTGTTCATTCATCCCCAAGTGCTTGGTCCAGCTTTCGGTTTTCCATAGCCTTCTGTGGTTTTCCGTTCCTTCTCTGCAGTCTCTGTACTCCAATCTTGCATTCCTGGCAGGGAGAAGATCTCATTGAACAAACATGGATCAGTGTCCACCATGAGTTCCCACAGCTGGGAAAAGTCTAGGGGAGCTTACTACCTAGTAATGGTGTCTCATCCATGGTGGAAAGGAGTGTGAATTTGCTAAGAAAATGGTATGGGTGAAGGAAAATGGTTGGTACTCCCCTGACACCTCCCCTCTGTGTTAGTCAGGGAAACACCCTGAGCATTCTGTCTCTCCTTCCCCCAGATCGCCTCTCCCTAAACACCAGTCACCCTCACCCTCCACAGAAGCTGTATCCTTACTCAGTTCCCCTTAACTGGCATCTTCTGAAATAAGACTCTCATATTGTTGCTTCGTAGGGTCACCCAGAGCTTGCTGGACATGAGAAAGGATCTCCTCTGTACTTGATGTAGATTATTGCATCAGATCATTGCTAAAAAGCGTTTATAGTCAAGTTTATTGAGGTGTAATTTACACACAGTAAAATGTACCCTTTTTAGCACACAGTTCTTCAGGTTTCGGTAAGTGCATATAGTGATGTGACAACCACTAGCCTCTGTGTGATTTGAAGCGTATTTGTCATGGCTAAAACTTTCTTAGGACCTGTTAATAGTTCATGACCCCCAACTGTAGCTCCTGGGAATCACCAATCTCTTTTCTGTCCCTATAGTGTTGGCATCTCCAGAATGTCCTATAAATGGAATCAGAAGTAGGTAGCCTTTAGGTCTGACTTCTCTCTGTGTTACGGATTTGAGATTCATCCAGGTAGTTGCATCTATCAATAGTTTTTTCTTCCCTTTTATTGCTGAGTAGCATTCTATGGTATTGATACACCACAGCTTATTCACCAGTTGATGGGTGTTTGGGTTGTTTCCAGTTTTTGCTGATGATGAAAAAGTTGCTATACACATTTATGTTCAGGTATTACTGTGTAACAATTCTTAGTTGTCCTAGGTAAATTCCTAGGAGTGGTGTTTCTGGATTGAGATGTATTTTATGTTTAACTTCATTCATTCATTCATTCATTCAAGATAAAGAGTCTTGCTCTCTAGCCCAGGCTGGAGTGCAGTGGTGCCATCACAGCTCACTGCAGCATTGAAATCTTGGGCTCGAGCAATCCTCTCACCTCAGCCTCCTGAGTAGCTGGGACTACGGGTACTCACCACCATGCCTGGCTAATTTTTTTTTAGCTTCTTGTAGCGATGAGGTCTTGATATATTGCCCAGATTAATCTCGATCTCCTGGCCTCAAGCAGTCCTCCCACCTCAGCCTCCCAAAGTGCTGGGATGACAGGCATGACCCACCACTCCTGGCCCTTTGTAACTTCATAAAGGTGTTTTTTAAGGGAGGCACAGGACTGAGTAGTAGTTTGGGTGTTTAATCCTGGATCTGATACTTCCTGTTTCTGTGACCTCAGGGTTTCTCTGTGCCTTACTGGATTGCATCAGAATCAACGGCAAAATAATAACTCCTGCATAAACCCAGGGCAGATGCTGGCTGGGTGTTAGGCCTCTAAGATGGCCCCTCATCTTTTAGCCACTGCCTTCTTGTACTGGATGTTCCTTCTCTATTGCCTGAGCTCGCACACCCTTTCCTACATCCCTGCCACACACTGTTTCCTTTTCTGGAACGTTTTCCCACCCACCTTTCTCCTCGCCAACGCCTCATCCCTCGGTTGCCCAATGAAATGCCGCCTCTTCAGAAGAGCCTTCCCTCACCCTCAGTCTCAATCGAGCCCTTTGCTATCTATAGATTCCTTACTTATTTTTTTTTAGCAACCTGTTCTTTTCCTTTATAGCATTTACCACAATGGGCCTCAGAAAATTGACTGTGTAATTTGATTTTTAATTGGAATTTTTATTGAGATAATTCCAGATTTGCATGCAGCTGTAAGGAATAATACAGAGAGTTCCTATGTACCCCCAACGCAGTTCCCCTGGATGGTAACATTGGCAAAATTAAAGTACGGTGATCACATCTAGGATACTGATGTTGATACGGTTCACTGATTTTATTCGTATTTCCCAATTTTGCTTGCATTAATGTGTGCGTGCGTGTGTGTCTGTGGAGTGGTGGTAGTTGTATTTGGTTTGGTACAATTTTACCCCATATGTGGGTTTTTGCGTCCAACACCACAGTCAAGACACCAAACATTTCCATTCGTACTGGATCCCTTCTGATTTTCTTTTTACAACCAACCCCTCACCCCGCCTGCCCCACCGCAGCTCTCAGTTCCTAACTTCTGGCAAACACTAATCTTCTCTCCATTTAAAAGTTTGTACATTTTAAGAAATGGACCCACGTAGTACCTTATTTTTAGGGGGTGGCATTTTTTGATCAGCATAATTCCCTGGAGACTCATTGAAGCTGCTGTGTGTATAAACAACTCATTCCTTTTCATTGCTGGGTAGTATTCCATGGCATGGATGTGCCATAGTTTGTGTAACCATTCATCTGTTGATGGCTATCTGGACTAATTACTGGTTTTAGTTATTATAAATACAACTATTACAAATCTTCAAGTGCAGATTTTTGTATGAACACAGGATTCCATTTCTCTGAGATAAGGGCTCAAGAAGGAACATGCTGGGACATTAGTTGTATAAGAAACAGATTGATTTTCAAGTCCATCTCTGCCAATAGACTTTAAGTTCCACTCGGGTAAGTAGACTGAGTTTTGTTTGTTTGTCTGCTTGTTTGTATGTTTAATCAGTCTACTGGGAACACTGCTCAATTCTTAGAACATAATTTACCACTCTATAAATATTTATAGATGATTTAAATAAGGAATGAATGAGTGAGTGCATGAATGCCAATGCTGGCATAGGGATTAAATGAAATAATGTATGTAAATCATGTTCAGAATGTCTAGCATGGAGTAAGCTCTAATAGGTAAACAGTTTTAGCAGCATCACCATTATAAGACAGGATTTTGGTTGAGGGTGACATGAGTGAACTTGGATGTCCTTCCACCGTCACCATCATACAAACATCATGTGGCTTCACGGGATTCCAAAGGTGTGGGATCTTGCCGCTTTACTTTATTTCTTTAAAGAAAAGCCAACATGTAAGAATGCTCAAAAGCGCCAAAGTGAGAATTTGCCCCCCTTCAACTGCTCTCTGTCTCTCCCTCTCCTTTCTTTTCCTTTCCCATTTTCTTTCTTCTTTCTTTCTGATGGAGTCTCGCTCTGTCACCCAGGCTGGAGTGCAGTGATGTGATCTCAGCTCACTGCAACCTCTGCCTCTTGGGTTTAAGCAATTCTCCCTGCCTCGGCCTCCTGAGTAGCTGGGATTACAGGCACCCACCCCACGCCTGGCTCATGTTTGTGTTTTTAGTGGAGATGGGGTTTCACCATGTTGGCCAGGCTGGTCTAGAACTCCTGACCTCCGGTGATCCACCACCTCAGCCTCCCAAAGTGCTGAGATTACAGGCGTGAGTCACCACACCTGGCCCTGAGTTTTATACTTTAATGAAGGTGCTGCTTAAGTAGGTCAGCAGGAAGCTACCTAACCACTTTCTTCTTTGAATATGAGTGCAGGCAATGCATGATGGAAGCTTTGGAAATGTGAGGATGTGTGGCACAGAAGAGGTTAACTCTGTTCCAGTATCCTCCTGGTCCCAGAGTGTGACATAAATATTGGTGAAGCCAGTGGAGTTAGCACAGGACTTAATAGAGAGAGAAAATTAGTTGATTCTCATTTGCCCGAGGAAAGTACAGGTCTTCATAATGTCTTGATCTATGTACAAAGAGCTAGTAAAGACAAGCAGTCCTCATAGTAAAAATAGAAGTGAGGTTTTCCCGACAAAAATGCCACCAGAATGACGAGCTGTCACACAGGACCTGGAGAGACAAGAAAGAAACTTCTTTGGTGACTATAATTAGGCTTCCATGGAGAGCAGCAGTGTTCAGGAACTATGCCAGGATGCTCTCTTTCTCTTTCTCTTTCTAGAATCACCATCAAACTGTCTCTGAAGGGCCAGGACAGTGAGCAGGTCCAAGCTGATCCCTGGTGGACCAAGCCCTTGTTCCCCACGGGCCATGATGAGGCTCTGACCTGAGGTATACTAGGCAAGAAGCATTTTCAATCTGTGACTTAGGCTGCTTAAAAAAAAAAAAAAAAAAAAAAAAAAGGGAGAAGAGAAAACCTTTAATTTTATCTTATAATGAAAGTACTTGACTTTCATTATTAAAAACTCAAATGGATGGACAATTTTAAAAATGATAAAAGCTTTGAAAATATCTACATAGATACATAGGTTTAGATTTAGAAAGAGATACATTTAGAAGTGGAGAAGACAAATTATTTTATGATATATTTTACGTGTATGGGGTATTATCCAATAAGGACAGATTTGCATATTACTTCCTCCCACTCATTTTCATATGCACTTTTCTGTTTCTTCTTCTTCTTTTTTTTTTTTTTTTTTTTTTTTTTTTTTGAGACAGAGTTTCGCTCTTGTTACCCAGGCTGGAGTGCAATGGCGCGATCTCGGCTCACCGCAACCTCCGCCTCCTGGGTTCAGGCAATTCTCCTGCCTCAGCCTCCTGAGTAGCTGGGATTACAGGCATGTGCCACCATGCCCAGCTAATTTTTTGTATTCTTAGTAGAGACAGGGTTTCACCATGTTGACCGGGATGGTCTCGATCTCTTGACCTTGTGATTCACCCGCCTCGGCCTCCCAAAGTGCTGGGATTACAGGCGTGAGCCGCCATACCCGGCCCCTACTTTTCTGCTTCTTAAGCTATATTTCCCTGGGTGTGTTTTCAAAATACACAGTTAACGAGGATGTAGCCCCAGTGAAATGGGTCATAAGCTAGTTGTATGTATGACTGACTATTGAAGCAAATTTTTTAACCCATCTGGTGTGTATTTGCTGGCTGAGATCTGTTTTCCTCATGTTCTGTGGAAGGGAGGGGGCAGAACAGTAATGTGGTCTCCTTTAGACATTGGATCAAGACCTGAGCTTTTTCTACCTTCACTCTGGTTTTCATACGACAGGGATATCCTAGGGTGCTTTAAGATACCCACCCACAAGGGCCCTGGGGAAGCAGCATCTACCTGAACCATAATTTGCGATCCTGTAATTCACTTTAATTTCTGGAGAATAAACCGCACTCAGAGAAATCTCACATCAGTTGTTCAACTCTCAGACATTCTACTTGGAAGCTGATTTTAAGGAAGGCATCCTGTTATGAAGTGGAAGATCCCAAGTGAGAAAATCACACCGACCTGAGTTAGGGTCTCAGGGCATGCATTTAATTAAGTTATCTATCTTCCCTCACCCTCAGTTTCCTCACCTGAGTAATGGGAGAAGTCATGTCACCTTGCTTAGCAAATTTCTGGGAAGATGAAATAAGATGATGAATGTAAAACCCTTGGCATAGTAGCTATTATATAGTAGATGCTCAGTAATTCTTAGCTCTGCTGTTACTGGCTGGGTGCGGTGGCTCACACCTGTAATCCCAGTACTTTTCGGAGGCTGAGCCGGACAGATGTCCTGAGGTCAGGAGTTCGAGACCAGCCTGGGCAACATGATGAAACCCCATCTCTACTAAAAATACCAGGTGTGGTGGCACATTTTCATAATCCCAGCTACACTGGAGACTGAGGCAGGAGAATCACTTGAACCCAGGAGATGGAGGTTGCAGTGAGCCGAGATGGCACCACTCCAGCCTGTGTGACAGAGTAAGACTTCCTCTCAAAGAAAAAAAAAACAAAAAAAAAAACAAACCCACAAAACTTTGCCATTACTTTTTACAATATTTCTTGGACTTGTATGCATCTTGATAGGACATTGGCTATGCAGGGGAAAACACTGGAATGGTTTGTCTGGTGAGAGGCAAGGGTTGGAGAAAAGAGAGTCACAGCCTGCTGAGAATCTGAGTGATATTAGAGGAAGTATGGGCACCCTGGAGGTTAGTGTTTTCACTAAAGAGGTCATAAATTATTAACACCCCACAGAGTTACCCAGAAGAACACTCATGCCAGATTCTGCCTGCTGTACAAGAGAGCTTCCTTAGAGATGTCTGTGGCTCAGTTACAAAGAAAAAGCAGTCAGGGTAATGACGGGTATTACAATTGCTTCCTTAGTGGAAACACTAGAGTTGAGGGAGAAATCCGGATTGAGAAGTAGCAATGAGCTCTCTCTCCTTAGAAAGATGAAAGAGATGGCTCCCTTTGTTTCAAGCCAACAGAACAGTGCTGGCTGGCTTTCCCACAGAGGTCAATGCACATTGCCTTACCTTTGTGTTTGCAATCAACAGTAGCCAGATCATCATTGCCAGCACCAACATTATTGCCACCATTATCATCATCACCACCACCACCTTCGTCATCATCACCATGATCACTTTCACTGCCGTTATGATTGTCATCATTATTACCATCACCACCATCATCATCATCACCAACATGATAATCATGATTGTCATGATTATTGCCATCAGTATTACCATCACTTTCATCATAATCATCACCATCACCATGATCATGATTATCATCAGCACCACCACCACCACCACCGTCATCATTATCACAACTGTCCTTGAACCTGATAGGTGTCATGCACTTACTAGGTGCTAAGAAATTGAGTGTGTGATTCCATGCTGTCAAATACTGTCTTTGGAAATAAAGATACTCACGTTTGTCCCATTTACAAATTAGGACCTAAGACTCAGGAAGGTTTAAATAACGTGCCAGAAGCCACTCAGCTGGTACACTGTAGTTTAAAGATTCAGAGGCAGGTGGTCTGCCTCCCCAGTCCTTGTCATCATCCTCTTAACTATCAAGAAGGCAGGACAAGGTTAGGATAAACTCTCTGGCCCCAGAACATGATGTTTTAATTCTTATTATTTTTCTTCATGGGAGAGTAAACCTATAATCTGTGCTTCCCAAGGTTACACAGCAAACCGATGTTTGTCAAGTACGTTACACCAGTAGAAACCATTTTAGAAATAAATGTCACAGGAAGCTCCATTTATAAAAGAGATAAAAGGCATAGAGTAAAAGATGCGTTTTATGACTTCAAATATGAAACATGCATCATAAAGGCAATTAGTGAGAAAATGAGGCTATTTTGATGAACACTAATATTTGAAATTGGGAGTATAGATAGCTAATACTGTTTTCAATTAGCTTCGTAATCCAGTTCACTTCTATATTTTAATTTGTTGCATGTTATTGAGAAAATGCTGGTTCACACACTGATACTGAGCTGCAAAAGGTAATTTTTTAGCCAGGTGACCTTAAAACATCTCATTAATCTGGCATGTAAGCTCCATGTCCTGTCTTGGTTGACCACTCTCTCTCCATAGCCAGTAACATGCTTGGCACAGACACTATTTTCAAAAGGTAGCTGATGATTGAATACATGAATTAACCAACTAGTAAATTAAATGGATCTCAGAAACAAACAAGGGGAAGAGGATTAATGTTTTCACTTTCAAGTTTTCCCATTCACTCCACTAATAGTTAACAAGCATCCCTGACAGTAAGCCAAGTGCTGGGTGATGGGGATGCAACATTAAGGAGGAAAAATAAAGCTCTCATGGAACACGTGCATACCAGTTTGTATAGGATGGGGGTGCAGAGGATAGATAGAAAATGGGCAAAGAAGTCGCTGTTAACACTGGCCGTAACATTTAGAGGCAGACAGCTTACCTAAGCCTTCTGAGTCCCAGCATGCTTGTTGGTAATGTAATATTATCGGTATGTACCCAGCAATACCCATGTGAAGAATAAACAGAAACACACAGAGGTGCTATTATCCTCACCTCCATCTCAATATTGCAAAACATACGAGGATGCACATTTCATTCTGTGATTATTTATTTAACTAGGCACTGGGCATTCTGGGATTTGTACATTCATATCATTAAAGCCATTTCAGCAAAAGAAAGTAAACTTGGAGTTGTTTTAACATGCACCGGGCATACGTGATTATAGCCCTGGGTTCAAGGTGACCCGAATCTGGACAGAGAGAGATACATAGAAGAAGTACCAGTTATGTTGCAAGGTAGGGTGGGCAGAACCAGGTTAAACCATTGAATACTATGCCCTAACCAGTGGAAGGGGTCATTGATGCCTTTTGAACAGAAGACTGACATCCTTAGTTTTGGGTGTTTAAAATTCCTCTGTGGCATCAATGTGAAGTATGAATTGGGAAGAGCTGAGACTGAGAGCAAAGGAACTTAGGTCAATATAGCTTCCCCCCCCCCCCCCGCCGCCTTTTCTAAAAATCTAGGCTAAATAAAATAATGTGACATACTAGTATAACAGCAATGGAAAATTAAGACAGCCTTAATAATTGGGAGATGGAAGAGTTAAAAACGGTAAGATTTGGGAACCAACTGATTATTCCGAGCAGCAAAGGAGGATGTGAAGGGCAAATGTTGAGCTTTCAAGGTTAAGTAAATGGAAGGGAGGTGCTTCCATTAACAAACAGGTAAGTCAATAGAGGAAGAGCAGCATGTGCAAATGCATTTGTTTGGGGGAATGTTAAAATAGCAGCAAGGATAGGACCTTGGCACTGAGACATGCAGGAGGCTGTCTGAAGTTCATGATGATTCCTGAGATGCAGCCTGTGAGGAGAGGTCAAGGCTGGGGATGCGATCAGGATTTGTCCAGATTCTGCAAAGAGCCTGATGCAATGGCTTTCAACCACTGCAGCAAAACCCTTACAGGTGTGTGAAGAGTATGGTAGCCATTACTCTCTTATATATATATACACACACTATACACAAAGTGTGTGTATATATATACATATATGTCATATATATGTGTCACAGAAATGGGTTTTGCAAGGTGATGATGATTAAGGCATAGGAGTTAAGAGACCTAACAAAGCACAAAATGATGCCAAGCAAGATTTTCTGTCTATGAGGCATGTAAGAACTCTGCAATACACATGCATAAAAGAGTCCAGCCAGGGATTGTATGTAGTCTTTTTCTTCCATGCCACTGCACTGAAAGAGTCTTGAATTATTTTATCTGTCTCCAGGTGAAGGAAAGGCTATGTTTTCATAGTGAGCACGATAGTTCTTCTAATGGAGAGTACAGTTTTGATTTGGGAAGATGGCTGAATGCAAACCTGGGTGAGAGATGACCCCCTCAAGGACACAGAAACAACTGTTGCCAGGCTTTTAAGGAGTGGGAAACAGAGGATGAAGGAGTAAGGATGAGAATTTGTTCTCTGGTTCCCAAAAAGAAAAGAGGGAAGAGGAAAAGGTAGTATGGCAGAGGAAGTCTGGAACCAGGAGAGTTTAATCCAAGTTGAGGGTGTAAGAATAGCCAAATGTCATTTTCAAGGATGTAATACATACAGCTGACCCTCTACGTCCTTGGGTTTTGGATACATAGATTCAGCCAACTGCAGATCAAAAACATTCATAAACAATTTGCGTCTGTGCTAAATATGTGCACACATTTTTTCCTTGTCCCTATTATTCCCTAAACAATCCATCAAAACAACTATTTACCTAGAATTTGCATTGTATTTATCAACCTAGAGATGATTTAAAGTATGCAGGAGGATATGTGTAGGTTATAAGCAAATACTACACATCTGTAGATTTTGGTATACTTGGAAGGTCCTAGAATCAATCACCTATGGATAATGAAGGATGACTCTACAGATCCTTATCTGTGTTTTTGAAATGAGAACCACATCCTCCATTCTCTCTGCCACCATGTCGTATTGCAAAATGGGCTAATTAGTTTTATGTGTAGGTCTTTGTAATGGATCCCAGAGACAGAGGATTTAAGAATCTGGGCTCACAGGCCAGAAGAGGTTGTAAGAACATGAGCTACTTATAATTGTGAATTGCAATTTGGGGGCTAAGACTTGGAATCCTAGAGATTGTCTTTTTGCCGAGATGAGGTCTTGAGAACCAGGAAGATTTTCTACCCAGTACCCGATACATCCTCAGTGTAACCTCGTGTAAGTTTTGCACATAAATCTAGTTTTGTATGATTACTTACAGCCTTCCTGGCTCACTCCCAACCATCGTCAGACTTAGAAGGTACGCGGTGATGCCAGGAACTAGGAGCTCCGGCAGTGTCTTTGACCTGTGTGCCATGACAGGACCTTGGGAAGGTAGATGTCAAGGTGGATTAATTCAGAGCTAGAGGTGGTAAAGGTGAAGTCACTTCTAGTCAGAAATGCTTGATGACAACGCATCTTTTACTTTAAAGATAAAATTTTTGAGCCTTTACGGGGTCAAAGAACCTTGCAGCCAAGCTTATGAAAGAGGAAAAATAGAATCTTCTGCAGGCTTTGTTTGCCTTCAGATTTGCTTGAGTTTCATACAGAAGTTGAAACACAGATCGTGGGTGGGGTGGAGGGTTCCCAAAGTAGACCTTCCCACCCACTTGTTCATTAGGAGAAATCACCACTTAGCTGTTTTTGTCTCTGCCGCCTACCCTCCCTTGTCCCACGCGCTTACATTCGGTCCTGTGCACTGGAAACAGACTCCCACCCTCTCAAGCGACAAACGCTGCACCCTCTCTTTGCATCACCTCCTGGCATTGATCGTTTCAGGGAAGCTGCTATAGGAACTCAAGTTATCGGCTTGCTCTGGGTATCTTTTAATTTGGGGGTTCTGCCTGATGTGTCTTGGGTCTCTTTTGACATATGTCAGTTGGCTGCTCTGGTAGAGTATTGTCTCCATAACTTGTCACTTTTGCCAGAGCTGATGATAGGAAAGCGTTGGCAAGAAAAAAAAAAGAGAGAGAGAGAGCGAGAGAGACTGAAGCAGCATCTTTTCTTTTGAAAAGCTTAGGGTAAGCCGTGGGTAGGGTGGGACTTACCCCTGCTGTAATTAAGTAAAGACAAGAAAGTTATGAAAATTTCATATGATAAAATTAGGTGGCCGGGGTCAGTGATACATTTTCTGCAAAAAGAAACACTGAGGATGTATTGGGACAGAGTAATTCTTCAAAAAGTGCCTTCTAGGCTTAGACATCGTAAAAAATGATGAAGATGATGATGATGACAAGGTGATTTTGTAAGCACATCTCTACTGCTACTCGTATAGCATGATAAAAAGGATACTTTCTCCTTTTGTTCAACAGAACTGAAAACTCTGTTTTCCATCTCTTATTAGAAGGATAATATGTATACTTCTTGGGCACTCTGTTTTTTCTTATATAAATTGGAACTATAAAAATAATGTACCTTGCAGTATTTTGTGAAGATGAAAAAAAAAATTAATTACCATCTGGCCAGAAGTAATTTTTCTAACGTGTATGACCCTTGTCAGTCTTCAAAAAATAGTGAAGGACTTGACCTGATATTGTGTGAGATACAGTTGGTGAAGAATTTAGTTGACAAGAGCTAATGTGTAAGCTTGCATTCATTTGATTCATTAGCAAGGTTAAATACATTGTGTACTCAGAAGACCAGGGAAGAAAGGTGATGTCTATACATTTTTGTATAGTGCCATGTCATTTAAAAAAAAAAAAAAAAACCTTTTCAAAAAGGAAATTTCATCTGTAGTTAGTCCTTCCATAAAGGTACTGACTTTGTTGGTCTTGTTTGTGTAATTTTTTTTTTTTTTTTTTTTTTTTTTTTTTTTTTTTTTTTTTTTTTTTTTTTTTTTTTGCAAAGACAGAGGAATGACAGTTTCATCAACTGATCAGGGACTGAAAATAAAAATACCTCATAATAATATTTGCTGTATATTGAGTAGTTGCTAGATAACAAGCACCGTTCTTAGGACTTATATATATTATGTTATTTTATCTTTCAACAACTTAGGAAGGAAAAGTATCATTATTCTCCTTAGAGAGAATGAAACTGAGGTTTTAAGAGCTTATATCTCGGCAGACATTTAATGGCAGCTGCAAAGGTAGGATCCAGAGCTTGGTCTTCAGACCAAGCAGCGAGACTCCAAAAAGTGTGCTTCCCACTACAGGTATACTCAGGGGAGTCCACCTTTTGGAGTCTCACTGTTTGTGGTTAAGGCATACCCGCATATGAAGCAGAAAGAGTTCCCACGTACCCCATCACAACTCTGTATTTCAGGGGACCTTGAATGAGCGCGGCTGAGTCATTGACAAACAAGAGTCAACTCTGGTGATCCAACAAATTGAATTCATTTGACCTTTATTAAGCCTCCTCTAAGTGAAAGACGTGTTGCTCGGTGATTCAGGGAACTCAGAAATGAAAAGGGTGTTTGGTTTGTTTTGCTGCAGTGAACCTGTGGGGGTAAACAGAAGAGTTATTGAAGCCTAAAGAGTAACTATTCGTTGTTTTCGAGTCTCCTCGTGATAGCTAACAAGTATTGCTGATCCTTGGTGTGCCAATGCCTATGCTAAGATGTACTTTACATTCATTTCCTCGGGGTTTCCCAAATGCCAATCCACAGACTGAGATTCTGTAACGACATTTTCAACAGACTGCAGCTAAATGAGAAAATTAAGGGCAATTTAGTGAAAATTTTAATAGACCTAAATTTAATCAATTTGAAGGACTGTCCTTTTTTTTTTTTTTCCAGATTATGTCTTTCCCTTTTTTTTTTTTTTGCATTTTTGTGTAAAATGCTGTTTCTTTTATGTAACACTGATGATAGTACACAGTGTATATGAGTTTATGTGTATGTATGAATGCACTAACTCAGCAAGAAATTTAAAAGTTGTTCATTTTCGTGCATTCTCTTTACCGTTTTTAAACTTTTATGGAACTGTCCATGAATTTAAGGGCAAGGGGACAAGAAGTCTGAGAATCACTGTAGTTCTGTGAGGGTGCTACAATTGGCCTATTGGCCCCATTTTACAGATGGGAAAAAAACTAAGGCTTGGAACGGTTATCTCACCTGCTCATGTTCACATAGTTTGCAAGTAGCAGAGCTTGAATTTAAACCAGTTGGTGTGTTTCTGTAGACACAGAGCACCTGCATCATGGGCATATTGCTACCTTTGCTGCAGTGAGTAGACTCTCTAGCCTGTCCCTGGCCATAGCTATGGACCATGCAACCATTTTCAGAAGACCAGGACTCTTTGGGTCTTTCTCTGCGGTGCAGACTGGAATCCACCACAACTTTAGACATTCATGATGTTTCCTAGGAGATGATTTGCAGCAGGTCCGTTCCTCTACTTGCTGGAAGGTGGGAGTTAAGGAAAGCCTGGCTTTTTGTCCCTTCCCTCTGCCCCTGAGTCCTGTGTTTCTGCTTACCCTGAAAAATATGGACAGGATAGGTATGTGTCGAGGTAACTGCAGACATCCTGCTCAGTGGCATAAAGCAGAACACCATGTCAGGGCAAGAACTGAGTTGAAAGATCATGTTTTCCAAGCTTGTACTCTATGGGACCCATAGTCTGCAACCAGTGAGGTGACAGGAGGAGAGACAAGGCTCAAGTGTCAAGAGAGAAGACACACTCTCTGGGCCTCCTGAGCTTCCTCCTCATCGTGCCTGCAGGGAAGAGGGAAGGCAGTTTGGGCCCTGGCTTGTAGGAACAGAAAAGGACTCATTTTCCACATCTTCCGGCTTTATATGTAAGGCTTGGTGTAGAGACAAACTACGCTACCCTGTGAGATGGAGAGCAGAGAATCAGACATACCTGCGTTTGCATATCAGTCACATCCTTTTTCTTCTGCAGAAACATATGCAAGTTTCCAACCTGTAGTCCGTTTCTCAGCAGCCTTGGCGCCTGAGGAAGGTGTAGGATGAGAATATGGTGATTTTGATTTTGATTTCTGAAGAGATAAGCAGAAAACATTGTCCCTAAGAAGTGATGCTGTAAAAGATAGGAGATTCTGTGTTACTGAAATCCTGTATGGATGCTAAACTACAATGTAGCTAAGTCCATTCTCTTTTCCGTTTTGGATGTTAAGTATATAGAATATTGCAACTCACTGGTGGGTTTAAGCAGGTATTCATGCACTAGCCAGGGAGAGTTACCATCATTAAAAAATATATATATATTCTTTAGGACCGTGTCACCTGGGGTCTTTATAATAACAACAGTTGTAGTAGTAGTTGTAGTAGCAAGATAATATAATTGTTTCACTTGATTATAAAAGTAATATACAGACATGTTCTTATTGTGAAAATCTAAGCAACATAAATCTGTACAGAGTAAAAATTGAAAACCCCCTAGTCACCCGTCCTCTATTGCCCTAGATCTAAAGGGATTTATCAGATTGATTTACATTGTTCCCAGCCCTTTTGTATGCACTTCACATGATTGCATGTATGCCCGTTTGTATGCATGTACATATGAACATGCTTCTGTGGATAGCTAGATGCATACACACATATATTTTTAAAGAATTATAGAGTTTTTTTGCTGTGTGTTTTGCTTTGATTTTTCACATGTGAAACTTTATTTTATATATCTCCTGAAACTTCTTGAAGATCTTTCTTAGAGATTTTTCCAAGGAAAGACACACAGATGGTTGTTATTCTTTTTAACGGGTACACTGTATGAATGTGCTATACCTTGTTTTATTTATCACCTATTGGTTTTTATTAGAGTTGACCCTTCAACAACATGAGGGTTAGAGGCACCAAAACCCAACAAAGTAGAAAATTTATGTAAAACTTTTTTTTTTAGATACACTCTCACTCTGTTGCCCAGCTGGTATGCAGTGGCACGATCTCAGCCTACTGCAACTTCCACCTCCCAGGTGCAAGTGATTCTCATGTCTCAGCCTCCCAAGTAGCAGGAACTACAGGTGCATGCCACCATGCCTGACTAAGTTTTGGGGTTTTACCATCTGGGTCAGTCTGCTCTTGAGCTTCTGGCCTTAGGTGATCCACCTACCTCAGCTTCCCAAAGTGCTGGGATTACAGACATGAGCCAAAATGCCTGGGCCAAAATTTGTGTATCATTTTTGATTTCCCCAAAACTATGATTAGCCCACTACTGACTCAAGGTCTTATCAATAACATAAACAGTGGATTAACATATATTTTTGTGTTATATGCATTTTATATGTATTCCTACAGTAACATAAGCTAAAGAAAATATTAAGAAAAACATAAGGAAAAGAAAACATATTTACCATTGATTAAGTAGAAGCGGATCATCATAAATGTCCTCATCTGTCCTTTTACATGAGATAGGCTGAGAAGAAGGAGGACGAGGAAGAGAAGGGGTTGGTCTTGCTGTTTCTGGGTCGCTGGGGTGTCATTGGTGGCAGAGAATTTGTGCATTCGTGGTCCTGTGCCGTTCACATCTGTGTGTTCGAGGGTCATCTGTATTTCCTTTTACAAGCAATGCTGGAGTGAATATCCTGGGTCACGTATCATGTGTCTGTCTCAGATATTTTAGCAGGACAGATATCTGTAATTAGAATAGTTACCTTGAAAGATAAGCATATTTTAGATTTTGATAGTGAGCACCAAAATCATCTCCCAACATCTGTGTTTGAGATTACCCGTTTTTCCACAGTGATGTCAAATTCATATATGATTGGTAGGCATTTTATTCATTTGTTTGGTTTTATTTATTAACTGATGTCAGTCTTGGAGGCAAAAAATGGCTGTAAAGTGTTCTAAACCACCACTGTCATTTTGAAAAGCGCATATGTAGTGGGAGCTAGTTGTGAAGTGGGTATTGCCTGTACTAGCGTTTCTGCCCTTGCAAGCGTGGCTTATTTTTAGTCCTAGGCTCACTGACAACTCACACCCAGGCTAGAAAGCTAGAGGAGATTGAGGGTCCTTTACGCAGAAGCAGGCTCTAATCTGTATTCTGGATCCTGTCATTACATGCAAAGCAATTGCTGCTGAATGGTTGGAATTGGTTCTGCCCGGGACACAGCCCTTTACTCTGAAAGGGGAGAGCTGTACTCATTTGAGTGCTGCCAAAGTCCTGGGCCCTCTGAGTGTCATGGAGTGCTCATGCTTTTACCTAGAGAATATGTCGGAGAAATGGAGCTGCTGCAAAATACAGCTCAGGGGGACCACCAGGGGCTGAGACCTCATTCTGGAGGCCGACAGGCCAGCTGAATGTCTACATTAGAAGTGCAAACTTCTCACTGCTACCCCTAGTAGATCGACCCAAGAGAACTCCAGAATTCATAGAGACCTGCTCCTCAATTTACGATGGGGTTTTGTCCGGATAAACCCATTGTAAGTTGCAGACGTCATAAGCAGAAAGTATGTTTTTGACATAGGATATTTTCACCTTATCATGGATTTATCCAGATGTGACCCCGTCACAAGCGGTGGACCATCTGTATTAAACAGATCTTAGGCTTAGACAGTACAATGGGAAGGAGCAGGTACAAAGGGGGCTTTCTCGAAGCTAAAACTGCATTTTGCAGAGCAAGCGTGCTTTTTAGGTAGATGTCATTGCCATCTGCCTTACTCTGGTTTCCCGCATTCCCTGATCTTGATCTTGCGTCTTGGTTTTCCTGAGAACTCACCACCATCTATTGTACTGTACTGATTTCTTATCTGTATTATTTACTTTCTGCCACCCCTCCCCCACCCAGTAGAATGTAAACTGTATGATGTCAGGGACCTCGGTTTGTCTGGCGTCACTGATACAGACCTTGGAACTAGAACAGTGGCTGGAATGAGATCAACACTAACTAAATATGATTCAGGAATTTGAACAAGTCGGTGGATCCAAGTGCTTTTGATAGAGATAAATGATCAGGTTTTCTGAAGATACTTTCATGCTCCTTTTAATGAAGATGGAGAATATGTAGTTGCCCTCATTAAATTTGGAAGTGAAAGTAAAATATTTCCAAGTGACATCTTGACATTGCTGCTGAGTAACCCCCGTATAGATGATTATGTTGAAGATCAAGTCCTTCTTTCTGTCTAACTGCAGTCTTTCTTGCTCAAGACATGGCCACTCTCATAGAAAGTACTTTTTTAGTGGATTGTCTGCTATTTTAACAGCCTTGGGAAGTCATAATAAATCGTTATTAAGAAGAAAAAATTAAAAAAATGATTTCCATTCTTAAAGAGCTGGCAAATTCAGGGGAAGAAAAAAATGACAATATTATTGTGTGAGTCAAAACCTGGGTAGTTGCCTTCTGCCTGAGGAAGTTTCGTTTGAAGATGACATTATTCATTGCCAATTTTCCTGTATGTTTTCAGCTTCCTATAGGGTATGCATAACCATTCCGTGAAGGATCCTTGTAGCTGAAATGCAGGCAGGTGGTCCTGGAATTAGTGTGAACCCATTGGATGATGATGAGTGCCCCAGCTTTTTTTTTTTTTTTTTTTTTTTGTAGAGAGATAAGAGTATTTTCTTTCTCTACTTCTCCCTTGTATTGATGTTGGAGAATCATGCTGGAGCTAGTGGCCTTGATGGGGCTCGCTCTTTCTCAGTCTCTATTGAGATGGAACTCAAATTCACTATCCTCAGATGCTGCTTAAAAGGTTGGCAACATTTTGCCATCCATTGGGCAATGGTTGCGGATATGATGCTACTATTTGATTTGGGGTCATTGGATGTCCTAGTCCTGATTAAGGAGCACTGATGTTCTCAATGGGAAAGTGTTCTTCTGGGCTCCTTAATATGGCTGCAGTGTCTATGGGGAGAGGACTTGTCCCTGTATGTGACTGTGTTTGCATCTACCAGAGTGGAGGAATGTTGATGCTTAGTTATACAGAGAACGGAGCCTGACTCCAAGTAATTTTGATGTGGATTTAGATCTGCTTCTCATTGTTGTATTCGCATATCTGCAGTGTATCTGACTGTGAAGACCTAAGTTTGAGGGAAAGTCTGAGCCCATCCCAAGATGGATCTGTGGGAATCTAATCACCACGGAGTCGTTCCAACTTTGGGGAGAAAACGGACTGGAAAATCTGTATTGGCTCAGTGCAGCCAAGAGCAGTTATTGGTTCTTTACATAATGTATTTGTTTTTCATTAAACCATTCAGATAAAGTCTTATTAAAGTACCATGTATTATTTATCATGTTTCTTATGAAAATGAGCTGAAGGAAAAAAATTCTCTTCTTTTCCTGGAGTATTTACGGGCTTTTCCAATGCCAGCAAGAGAAAAAAAATAAATAAATAAAGGAAAGCAGTGTGAACTCGTCAGTACAGCAGATTGCTTGAGGCAACAGTAAAGAATGGGAAAGAGACAGTGAGGACTGGAAAGGCAGAATGGTTGGCCTTTTATTCCATTTGTGTTCTGTGGAGTGAGTTGCTCTTTAGTTTTGTGAATTGCAAAAATAAATAAATCAAGGCAGGTAGGAAGTAAGAGAAGAAAAGAGGGAATTCTTGTATTTGTTAATCAAAGTTTGTATGATGAATGTGACTTCCGATGAAACATACAGCAAACGTATTTCAAACTCACCACTGCCAGCACCTCCCAATACCAGAATGCTAGAGAGTCCAGAATACCAGCCTCTATTCTCCCAATCCCCACTGCCATGAACTTCTGCCTAGGGCTGAAGGGTTAAGCTTGCTACTGTGTCTCTGCTAAATTGTCGGGATGTGTGAGCCCCAGAGTGGTTGGAGGCACTGGTTTTCCAAGATGAAAAGTAGAAAAAAACAGCGGTTTGGGGCCTAGTGTTAGGAAGAGGGAAGACTGTACAGTTACTTCAAACAGAATGACAACAGAAAATAGAGCTGTGGGATAATTAGTTTTCTTTTCTTCGGAAAGCATTTGGATTAGCCTGCAAAGTGAGTTGTGCCTTGCGAGCTGATGGTTGGGTTCAGAGCCATCATTTGGCTGAGGTTGTTGGGGTGAGCCACTAGGAGGAAGAGGGGACATTTGGGATGTCCCTGGTGGCCAGTTCCAGGGTTCTGCCCCAAATATTATTTTGTCAGAGAGCCCGCATCCCCTCTCAGGTACGGCTCGGTCCTGCAGGTCAGTGAGAAGCTGTCAGCAAGGTTTCTTTCAGGAAGCCCAATAACCCAAGAAGATGGTGTTCAGACAGCTGATCTCTTAGTCTGAAAACAAAAAAGAAAATCCAATCACTGGGTCAAAATCTATATTAAAAAATATGGCTACTATTCCTGATCACGATTTTACTGCTGCCAAGAATGCAAGAATGTGCCTTTTTTTTTTTTTTCCTATGGGGACCAAGGACGAGTTAGAGCCTTAATATTTTCTTTTGATTTGCAGATCACATCCTATTTTATTGCATAAAGACTAACGAAATCTACTAATGAATAATTATTACTTCATAAAATAAAGGGGAGGGGAGACCCGCTTGCAAGAGCAGAATGTTAATTTGGCCAAGGAGGGCTGGCCAGGCAAGAACAAAAAAATAAATAAATAAATAAATAAACCATTGTAATTTGCTCCCTGCAGCCGACGGAGTAATCTCTTATCAGACACGGACTTCCCTACCCTGTGCATTTATAATTTGAGAGGAGAGGGTGTTCTGGGCTGGGAGAAGCCCCCTCGCAGTCGCCCCGAGCTGGCGCGTTAGTCCAACAGGCTTGATTTCCACGCCAGCCGGGGCGGTTGCTCTCATTGAACGGCTCAGGGGTAGGTTCCCTGTGCTCGGGGCTGCCTGCCCAACCAAGGCGAGGCACAGAGCGAAAGCTGCGCCCCAAACGCCGGGGGGTGCCTCGGCGCCTCCGTGCCCTGCTGGGGGGGGTGGGGGGCGCAGAAACCTCCTCCCCTCCCTCAGCCCCAGCTCCCTCCTGCCCCCAGCCCCTCCCGTCTCAGCACTCCACCCCCTGCCGCGGGGAAATCCCTTTTCCGTGTTTATTTGCCAAGGAATCGGGCAAACTGCACCGCTACCCACATCTAGCCCTGTGGGTCCCAGCTGGGCCATCGCGCTAATTGTCCAGCTCGCCTGATGCCGGGCACGCGGGGCGCTCGCTCGCCTGCTCACCCGCGGAGGGTTTTAGCAGACCCGGTTTAAATTTTGGTGAGTCTTTTTTTTTTTTTTTTTTTTTTCTAACAAAAAATAATAAATAATTTAAAAAAAAAAAAAAAAGGCAAAGGGGAGGGAAGGAAAAGAAAAAAAGAAAGAAAGAAATCTTTCCCCTGGACCCGTTTGACAAATGAGGAGACAGCAGCATCAGGACCAACGGAGTGAGCTTCGGCGTGAGTCAGAACCCCTCTCCCTGTCCCTCTCCCCCCCCTACCATTTTCTCTCCCCGCTCCCTCCTACCCCTTCCTCCTCCTTTCCTTGCCCCCCTCCCCTCCAGCCTCTTCGGGAGGGCAGCCTGCACCCCCTGAACCTTTCAGAGAAGTTCCCTGTGCCCGTTCTCGTGTCACCTTCACAGGGGCGTGGGGTGGGGGGCCCTTCCACTTCGCGGGGTGGGGGAGGGGGGTCAGAAAGCCAGGCCCAACAACCCCAGAAAGCCAGGCGGCCGTGCGAAGGGAAGCAAGTAGTTTCCAGGTCCCCGCGAGTGTTTCAGTTGGAGGCAGAGCAACGCCGGGATCTAGCACATCCCCAGGCTGGGAGAGCCAGGGAGGAGGGACCGGAGGGGTGCGGTGGGGGGAGGGAGGGAGAGAGAGGGGGAGAGAGAGAGGGACAGAGAGAGAGAGAGAGAGAGAGAGAGAGGAAAGAGAGAGAGGAGGAGACAGCCACCGGTCGTTGACTTAGATAATCAGCAAAATTAAAAAGAAAAAAAAAAAAATTGTAGCGCCCAGGCAGCGAGCAACGTGATTGCATGCGAGCGTCCCCACTCGGGCTCGGCGGGCGCCAGAGAGACATGATGCAGCATCCTCTGACGGGGGCCACCTGCGTGGCGCTCCCCAACGTGGGCATGTGTCCCCAGCTTTCGTGTGCCTTGACTTTTATGTACTTACAGCAGGTAAGGCGCGCGCCTGCCCTCGGTGGCCGCTTTCCCGGGGGCTCGGCCGGACGCGTCCCCGTGCGTCCCGGGCTGCGCTTCGGTGCTTTTGATGGAGGTTTTTGGGGAGGGGGCTCCCACGTTGGGATGGGAAGGGTGGATGGAAGCCTCCGGCTCTCGGTGGAGCCCCGGGCACCTAGGGCACCTAGCGCTGAGCTGTGTCTGCACCTGTCTGAATACTTTAAAACCGCCTGATGCCCCAGCCTGGGTCCCGGGAGTTTAAAATGGAAAACTGCCTTTTCCTGCTACCATCTTCCTTGTGTCAGTGCGTTCCGTGGTATCTAAGACCCCTTTGATGCTAAGAGTTTGTGTGGAGGCATTCGGGTGCCTGTAGTGTTAATTCAGCTGATTGAATAGGGAGTGGAAAGGAAAAGTGTGTGTGGGGGAGTGGTGTGTGTGTGTGTGTGTGTGTGTGTGTATGTGTATTTGTTTTCCTAAGTTTGTCCGTGTGATGCTATATTCGGTCCGCATGGGATCGGAGCATTTGGATTTCTGGAGTGTGTCAGTCTCAGTCTCTGCCTTCAAACTCGCTGGCAATGCTGTGATGAAGGTGAGCTGTTTAGGATGTTGTCTTTGTTGGCATGTGTAAGGCTTTTTTTTTTTGTGGGTTCCCCCCCCCACCCCCGTTTCACGTCCCCTTAGTGGTCTTGCCGAGGCAGTTCTCTGTTTGTTTAATTTTCCATTCGTTGTACACATTTCAGTCTTTCGAAGCCTTACTCTCTTTCTCAGTGTGTTTCCCTGGGACCCTCTCTGCTCTGTCATTCTTTCTTTATTGGAAGGGTTGCTTCCTGAGTTGGTTCCTGGGCTTGGGAAATAGCTCATCACTGCCCTTGTAGGGTGACAGGCCAGCTCTCTGTCATTGGTCAGGGGCTGTGGATGTGAACTGAAGGGCTAGAAGGGGTTTTGTCATGCAGATGCGAATCCTTTTCCCCCTCCCAGGATCACCATCCTGTTCTATGAAGAGTTTACAGTGATGATACCCATTTTATCTGTTTTTCCATGGACTCACTTCAAGAGTACCATTTGTTAACATGAGTGTGTGAAAAGAACTTCCTTTGCAAGAGTTGAGAGTGGCCCCCTTCCCCAAGACCCTCAATTTCAACCCGTGTTAAAGGAATATATGTTTTTTATAAAATGTCAGGGTTCTGTGGTGAACATTTGGGTGATTTTTCTACTAAGTTGGTTACCTCCAGAAAAAAATTCTTAGGTGTATTTTCTGTTGGAATTCTTTTTGAGAACAGCCTTAAAAAAAAACCTTGGGAACAAATTTGTTCTATTAAATATGATTTTATTATATTGATTGTTGAGTAAATCATGCCAGGAAGCATTTCCCGAGAGAGTATTGATAACGTATTATATGCTTTATCTTCTACAATTTCTGTGCCTTTGCTTTGAGTGTGTGTGTAAATGTGTGTGTGCGTGTGCGTTTTATACCAGTTATTTCCACTAGAAGAGAAATCTAATGAGCATTTCAATAGATGCTAAGCCTCAGTTGGATTTATCAAATTATTAATAGGAGTTGATCTTTTGCCTTTTACATTCACTTCTTTCATATTATTTATTAATTAATTTGAATAGCATTTACCTAACTATTAGAATGCTATAGGTACTCAGTGTTCTCTGTTCCTTTGTGTGGTGGTGTGGATGTTTTTTTTTAAAAAAAACTACATTCGTGTTTCTGCTTTCTTGATTATTAAATTGGCTTACTCATTTGGGTACAACTTAGGAAAGAAGATAGTGACTTTGAGTGAGAGGTTATTCTTGCCATGAGAAGAGCAAACAGATAGGATAAACACAAAGGTTCTCAGTATCTTCCAGGCAGTGTCTCCCACGAGGAAAACACTCCTGCTCTGGAAAGGGAAGGCTTGAAGGAAACACTGGCAGCCACAACAAATATTTAGAAGTGACTAAATCAGCATTGTGGCTCCATATGAAGATAGATGGAGGGTGGATTTTGAAATGTGCTTTGGAATGCATCTCCCCCTCCTTTGAAAGGACTTGCAGTGCTATCTGTGAAAGTGTTTATAATGTGATACTATGACATAATGTCAAAACGGGGTGTGTGTGTGTGTGTGTGTGTGTGTGTGTGTGTGTGTATTTTCTCTGAGTTTCACTCAGTACCTGAAGTATGATAAAGGCAGACATTTATTTTTGCCTGTCTCATTCAGAATCAGGTCTTCTAGCCCTTCCTGGAAGCTCACCGCTAGGGTGGGAGTGATATACCTGGGGTCGTCTCACCTGGCCATGACTGTCTTGACAGTTCGTTTAGAAGTCACAAGTCACTTATTTTATTTAGCTTTCCAGACAATTGGCTGATTAAGAGGGTGAAGTAGTTCCCTCTAATCTCCACATACTACTAATCGATATGATTTACATATCTTATACCCAGACGTCACTATTGTATTTTTTATGTGCTTTTAATCTGTAGCTATTGTTGGATCTCTAGCTAATTTTGGTGAACAGAAGGCTAATCTTTGATCTCAAAGTAAATTGATCAAGTGGATGAATCAGACGACATTTAGGATAAGTAACACCTTCATTGGAAAAATTTTATTTCATAATCACTTAGGAATAAATACAATTCTGAAGTTTTTGACATTCAGATCACCAATCACATACGACAGGAATCAACCCACAATGATCTTATTTTGGAGCATTCATCATTCTGTTTTATAAATTCAAAAACTCTGATCAGGGGCCATCAAGTCTTCCCTGAAGTATATTTGTTTTCTGGAATGAAGTTTCATATGGTTATTTCTTATCCAATAGCTAAGGAAAATGACTTCATCAAATGCTTTCTTTGTCTCAGCCTGAACATCCAACCTTTCCTCCTAAATTCTCCAGGATTTGTCCGTAAGACAACTCATAAAAACAAAAATCAATTGAGGTGCCCCAGCATTGGAGTCCGCTCTGAATAGCCTAGTGTAAGTGACAACATGACACTTTTTCCTTGAGTAATTTATTTATTCAGGCAAATGAAGAGGCAACTTTGATGTTGACATTATTTGACTTATTCTGCGTCACTTACTTATATGTCCCAGTAACTTTTATCTAGATAAGTGTTTACTTACAGCTATGATTTCTTTTCTTTTCTCCTTCTCCTCTCTTTTTTTTTCTACATCTGAGATGCTATTACAGTTTAGAACTGCAAGATGGGATAATGCTGAAGAGTCCTTTTGGCATCTAGATATTAGACTCAGTGGCAATGTACTCACAGAGGATCACACAACTGTGTATACATACACACAGACACATACACACACACACATTTAGTATAGAGCATATATTTTATGATCATCAACCACTTTCAGAGGGAACGGACAAGTAGTCCTTGGAAAAACTGGCTTCAATCTTGCTGTCCAGGGAAAGTCCCTGCTTCAATCTTCTTTCTTGATACGCTGCAGTGGCTTCATGCTGTGTCTTCTTTGATGGTGAATCTTCTTGAAGCTGAACTTCGAACTCACCTATCCCCAGTACAGAATCTTCCAAGTTCCAAAGTAAGTACTCATGGAACCATTTTTTTGCTTTGAGGCGTAATTCTGAATACAATTCTGCTTCGGGGGTTTGCAACAAGCTAGGTCGAAAGAGAACCTATTTTGTTTTCCTGATAGGGAATAATAGAAAACAACCACACACACATACGTATACACACAGGACACAGAAATCTAGACATGGTTTATTTCCATTCTAAGTCACAGAGGGCAAACCTCATAGCACCCATCTCACAGTAAGGTATGATGAGGCAACATCAGATTTGTTTTCTGACGCAAACTACGTGTCCCATTCCCCCCAGAGGGCTGTGTGTGTCTGTGTGTGTGTGTGTGTGTGTGTGTGTGTGTGTGTGTGTGTTTTACACTGAGTTTAATGCCCTGAAAGAGGATCAGTAGCATATTAACTTAATTTTCTCTGTTCTTAAAGCACATCAGTGTCTCCCAATTCTGTTCTAAGAAAGCTTCTCATCCATTGAGCCCTTTTCACTCAGAACCTTTTTATCAGCCTAAATTTAAAAATAAGTCAAATGCCTAAAATCCACATTAGAGGGGGGAGAACGAGCCTCTAAAGTGGGCCATGCCACTGTCAATATTCGAAGATTGGTAATTTTTCCCACTTAATGATGATCCATGTGGTTTGTTTTAAGTAGTGAAGTGGTTTGTACAAAGGGTAATTCCCGGTAAATGAAGCCATTGCTCACTGTGGACATCTTCAGATCGAAAGCAATTGAACTGAATCCTGCATATCAACCCTTTCTGTCTTTAATTAGAAAGTGATTCTCAGTGCAAAGAATCACCCGGGGAAAATGGGCTCTCTTACGAAGGCTGCAGGAGTTGGGGGGAGGGTTGGTGGCCCTATGCACCAGCCATGGTTATAAATTTTGAAAATATTAGGTAGGCCATAACAATTATGGCTGTGTAGAAAAGTTCAATTCTCACTGCAGTTACGTACCTTGTGTTACTCCATCTGATGATTTATAGGGGGCCAAATGGCATTTTATCACATTCTTTCTTTTTGGCTTAATCCCATGTTGATTTATTAGATAGTGCTGTGGACTGGGGATAAAAGAATTAGATTAGCTTCATGTCTGAATTGTTTAAAGGAATTTCAGTGGCTGGAATGAGCACATTTCCAGGCCCAGGTGGCTGCCTGATAGAAGACGGGTCCCTCAGTCTCTTTCTAGAGAGATGTCTTATGTCATAAGTTGGTTAACCAGTCTTTCTTGTTTCTCTGATCTATTCCGATTAAGGGGAGAAGGCATAAAATGTTAGGCTGTTATCAGCCAGGTGAGGCCCACATTTCAGGTGATCTGGGGGTCCTCTGAGCTTCCCCCATTTTGGCGACCTATGGAGGGGCAGTGTTGTAGACATTGCCTGCAGGGCCACGTGGGTTGCCACTGCTTTAAAATTACTCAGTCCAACAATCACTCGTGAAAATTGTAAGCATCTCTTCATCCACAGACCGGAGCCTTGTGCCAGTCGCCTGCTCTGCCTGCCATTTCGAGGTGGCTTCTGTGTCAGAACATGCAACCGGCCGCTCCTGCCACTGCCCAGCTGGAGAAAGCCCGTGTTATTAGTGCTCACCTGCCATCTGTTTTCCTTGCAGCTGACCCTTGAGTAATTCTCTAGTAGCTGATGGACTGAGGGTAGACAATGTTTTTTAGGGTTTTCTGATTCATTTAACCAGGTTCTCTGCCCCAAGAGGAAAGATAATGCTTGTTTATTCATATCGGCCGGGTAAAAACAGTGTGGTTTGTCAGGCAAATAATAGTCCTGTGGAAGGGAAAGACATTGCAGCATTGTAAACAAAATCAGGTTGGTGCCTCTGTGCCTAAGGGGGCTGGGTGATGAGCAGGACATGTCATCCTGCGAAGGAAGCAGAGCTGACAAGTGTGGGCGTAATTGCCCCGTCTGCAGAGACCTTTTTAATGAACGGGGAGAGGTGTCCCAGTGTGCTGTTTAATTCAATTAAGAAATGCAAAGAAAGTTCCATTCATCAGTAAAGTTTCCTATTTCTGGGTGCTGCCCAAGAGAACTCTCTGCCCGGCTGAGCGCTGGCCCTTGGCTGTCAGCATGATGCAGCTTGCCTCACCCAGTCCTATTGAGGGTGGCCGTGTCAGATAGGGTCAGCTCTCAGGCACAATGGCTCAGAAGAGCCCTGGCCCCAGCCCTTTAACCATGCTGAATACTAGTGAGCTAGAAAAGTGAGCAGTGGACCCGTAGGCCACCTCTGCTGGGAGACACGGCTGGTCAGGATTCTCTCTGAAGGATCCTGAAATTCACTTCCTGAGCCCGATATATGGTTAGGAAAGAGTTTGTGTGGTTGGAGCTTTCTGGCTCCTGAGAGGGTTTGGGGAAAGAGGATTTCATGGCTGTTTCTGACCTTCCTGACATGCTGAAGCCCTGATTGATTGGTCCTGGCTGCAAAAAGAGCCAGGATTTGGAACCAGGTTTGATGGGGAGGAAGTTAGAGAGAAGTTGTCTATCAAAACTATAAAAAATGACGTTAACTCTGGAGCACCGAGAGTCCTGTTGGTATGTTTTGTCAAAACTTTAACAAGGGGCATACTCATTAACATGGAAATAATTATTGTGGTCCAGTATTTCTCAAACTTCAGACTTTCAGGCACCCCTTCCTACGTTCTGCTAATTTACCCGTTACCAGAATTGATATGTACTTAATATGTTAAAAAATTAACTTAGATGTTAAACATAGACTTGCCCAAAGCAAATAATACATAGTCACTGAATCACACCTGTGATCATGCTTTCCCAACATACATGGCAGTAAATGTTCATTCCTCCACCTGCCCATGCACCCATTCCATGTTGATGGAACTCCCATTAGGTTTATGGAACTCCAACTGTCCTTCTAGACTCTCCCAGGGAGTAAGCAAAGGCCCCAGTCCTCAGATAGTCTCTTATATTGTTCATCTCTGTGCCATCTTGTGAACCATGCATGCATTACAACACTTTGCAAAACTTCAGCTTGGCCTGCTGGATTTCCTGGGAATCCTCTGCCATGTCTTGTCTGGAATTACTCATTTCCCTACCTTGACCCAATTTGCAAGGGGCAAGACTAGAGTTAAGTTGTTTGTGTCGCTTCTGTTTCCCTCTGCCACATCAGCAGCCTGTAGTGCACACTAAAGGAAAATAGCCACGCATTCAACGTCTACATCCTAAGGAGGGCTTTGACATGATGGTGCTGGGACTCGCGAGCTACTGGGGTCCTCAGCACTCAACCAAGCTCTGGCTGAAGAGCAGTTTTACCCTGTTTCGATCCTGTTCTTCATATGTCTTTAAACAGAATCAAAACAAGGAAGGGAAAGTGTAGTGAAAAGCATTCAGAAGGTTAGTATGTGTTCCCAGGGATGCGATGACTATTTTTTTTCCCTCCCCTTTTGCAGCCATAGAACAAAGTAGAGGCAACTGTAGGATTTAAGTGACTCCAATTTCCTAGGACTGATAAGTAAATGCACAAAAGGTTTAGTCTCAATGAGCCTTTTCTTTATTGGCATTTGACGTTTGCTCAGGATTCACATCGACGACTAGATTCCCCTTATCCAAAACAAAAACAAGTATCTGCAGTTTTTTTCCCCTTAGTGGATCTCCTTCCTCTTCCTCTGCCTGAATCCATGCATGGGACAGGTCCTGCTCTTAGGAAAGGTAAGAGCAAAATTGGTCATCTAAACCCAGAAAGACAGCGAGGTTTACACACTTCAGTAGCTAGCTGTCCATCTCAAGGGTCTTGCAAAATTCACGAGAAATCCAGATCTATTTAGAGCCAGCTTCCCCCAAAGCATAGTTTAAAAAAAAAATAGTGTTTCTGAAGTTATGCAGGACAGAAGTCATGAGCTGAAGGCTTAATCCCAACTCCGTTATTCAATTAGCTGATCCAACTGAATTGAGCAAGTCACTTTTTTTTTTTTTTTCGATTTGGAGCCTTAATTGCTCCTTCAGAAAAACAGGGATTAGAATAACCATTTGGTTCTGTTCTTTGTGAGATTAAGTAAGATACAAATGGGAGCACTTAGCTCCGGGCCTGGGCTGCGGTGAGCAGCCTATAGATGTTTGTGACACGGAGGAAGGAATGTGTTAAAGAAACATAGGACTTGTTTATTGAAGCTGGACATACATTTCTGTTTTCCATTTCTCTCAAATTAACATGATTCATGCACCCCCCGGTCTGCCAAGGACACAGACGCAGGGGACTTAAGTGTCGCTCTGAGGTTTCTTGGTTCCACTACCCTGTTTGGGGGCTCTGCTCTTTCTTCCTCCAGCGAGCTGTCAGTCCTGCTGGTGTCTCCGGATTGTAATATGGCTACACAGCTCAATTAATGCTCAGCGACAGGAGGAGGGAAAATAAAAATTGTCTTCCTCTTGTCAGTAGCGAAGTTATTTACTTTCAGAAGCTGACAGACTCACACTGCAGGCCCTTCATTTATTTCCATTCAGAATGTCATTATTCTGTGATGCCCGGGACTTGGCCACACGTTGAAGTTTATCCCCATAAGCTTTACTGTGGCGGGGCCCTGCTGATGTGTAGCTTGTCACCTGGGAGAGTCTGGGAGAGTCTGGCGGGCCTCTCTGGGGCCCCGTGGTACCTGGGTGCTTGGCACTGATGCCTGGGAAGGTGCCCCAGTTTCAGGATGGACCAGGAGAGCTGACACGTGCATTTTCAGGCCCTGGATCTGTTCTAGGAGACGTGGTGTGTTCCCCGCTGCTGCTGTTCATTCCGAAGCAAAAGAATGAGGTGTGAGACTCCTGGCTCCACATCACTTTTCATCCGGGTGCTGCTGGAATTTCTGAAAACACAAAAGTGCCTCCTGAAAGTAGCTTTGCTTTGGATCCGTCTGTTGTCTCTGTTTAAACTCGCTGACAGATTCTCTCAACCAAATAATCTGTATAAAACTATGCAATTGTTGTTTTTTGCTCTCTTTCTTTCTTTCTTCCTTTTCTTCCCTAAGGGTTTGCAGTGAGCAGTTAACACAGGAAGGGATTGAGTGAAGAAACTCTCTTTTCTTCATGGTGCAATGGCAGAACCTTCCACTGGGGGTCTCCATTTAGAATACGTGACTCAGGATTCCTGAAGACTTTCTTTTTTTCTTTCTTTCTTCTTCCCTTTCTTTCTTTCTTTCTTTTTTTCTTTTTTTTTTTTTTTTAAGGCTCTTTTTGATTCCATTCAAGAAAGTGAGGCTGTTTCGGTCAGCAGTAGGAGATACGGCTTGTAAGACCATTTAGGTCATCGAGAAGCCAGCCTTCTTCCACAGTGATGATCATAATAATAAAATAATTAAAATAATGAAATAATCAATAACTTTTATGGAGTGCTTTGTGACAAGCACACGACTAAGCACTTTTACATGGATTACCACGTTTAATCCCCCACAAAAAGCCTCCAGGGAGTTGAAATTAATGGCTCCATTTTTAGATGCAGAGTCTGAGGCATAGGTGGGAGAGCTGATATTTAAAACCAGACACTTTCGCCCCAGAACGAACACTTAGAACCACTATTCTGCACCATCCTTATGTCCTCCCTCTCACCGTGCCGGCCAAGGGCTGGTTCTGCGTGATTTACAGAGAGACCTCTGCCAGGCTCCTGCGAAGGAAGAATCCCTCCCGTTGATGGAGTGGCCCTTCTCTTTTCCTTTAAAGGCAGGACTTGTCAAAAGGGGAAAGAGTTCAGGCGATCTGTCAACTTTGAAGCTCTTCCCGATTTGGTTTTTTTAAGTCATTAAGATTTTGTTTAATGAATGGCTACAAACCTTGAGGCTGTTGGACTTGGGGGGGGAGGAAGGAGAGGGAGAAGAACGAGGCTGTGAGAATCATCAGCCCTGAGAATGATGGAGTGTATTTCTCTGCAGCCAATTCCAATCCCCAAATCCCTGTTGTGCCGAGGAGCTCTCCAACTAACAGAGGAAATGCAGTCACTGCCCAGCACTGTATTAATGATTTATACCCCCCGCAACAGTGCTTTTGTTCACTTTCGGGGCCTGGTCATGTTAATAAAGGAATTTCAGGGAGTGGGGTCCTGCCTGGCCATGCTGTTTTGCTCAGTGCAGTGAAGGCTGCCTCATAAATCAAAAGAATTTAGTGCTTTACAACCTTCCTGAGCTCCGAGGTGGTGTGCGCCTGTGCGCGGTTGTGTATGTGTGAGTGTTTAATCAGATTCACTTAGAGACATTTTCATTGCCTTTCTATGAAGAATGAATGAAGAACGGGATGCGATCTATCTTAGGTGTTTCAGGGTTGATTGGTTTGTTTCACAGTGGCATCACAGCCCTATTTGTTTGCCATTTGGTGTTTATGCTTTATGGTGTTGTCTGTGAAAATGGGCCGACACTCTTTTATTAGCATAAAGAGATGCAGATCATATTAGAATCCCCCATTCTTCTATATCATCAAAAACAACAGGCAGGGGAGAGGGCGAGTTTACTGTAAGCCGAATCACCATCTATTCACTGTAAGTCAACAGGAGCTTGATGTGATCTTTAAACAATGGGGTTTTTGAGGCTTTTAAAAAATGATTGTATTTCAATTATTCACTGAAAAAGAATGCTGCTTTGTTTTGAACGTGATGGAGGACATTTATTTTCTGGATTGGTAATTCTGGATGTAGGAAAGTTTCTTCTCTTTAATAAGCCATAGAAAGCTCTAATTTTAACCCCAGCGTTTATTTTTTTCTTTTCCTAATTGGAAGAAAGCAAATCATATCATCATATATTTTATTTGCAGCCCTCAATCCATCTTTCAAGATACCAGCAGAGAAAAGCTCTATTTCTTTCTCTCTTTTTTTTTTTTATAAATGGATTATACTTGTGTTTTCTTAATTGCATCGTGTGTTTCATTTTGTGTATGTGGTGACATTTCTTTCCCTATAGAACTGAGAACTGAAAACCAACAGAAGATAGAGTAGGAGTTTGAGGGGGTAAAACAGAATATTTAGAAAATTAGAATGATAACTTTGAATACTCTAGTCAACAGGAATATTTTTGTCTATGATGAAATCTGGATTTTGGGAAATGCTCTTTAGTTAAAAAAAAAGATACATAAGGCTTTTAGGAAATAAAAATGTCAATGTAGAAGAATTATTAAATGAATACATGAAGGAATAAATGCAAAGACAAATGAATAAAGCCCTACTCTACCCTACCCCCACCCAAACTGTCACTTGAATTTCTTTTGTAAATGTGAAAGTTTTAGCTATCTGGTTCTTATTACGATTTATGCTTATACATTTTTTTTAACTGTCCAAATGCTTCTCAGTAGTGATGAAACTGCAGCAAATACTCATTGTGGAAGATGGCCTGTTACTGTCTTGTCTTCCTGAAAAGTGGAGAGTAGAATGTATATATGTATATATAGGTAAACAAAGAACATTACACAAATTTTTCATCGTGGGAAATATGATACAGCGTTTCGGAGTAAGAAAGCAGGTGTCCAGCAAATGCAGTTTACATTTATATTGTACTGACTTTCATGTTTGTATTTGTTCTCTATTATTTGAATCCGTGAGTGTCTCATTGTTTTTAATTATGTCTACGAGGCACAAGACAGCAGTCAACATCTGCTCTTTTGTTTACTTGGTTTACATATATCTTTGATGGGTTACTAAACAATCTATTTTTCAAACCCAGAACAGAAGAAACCAGCCAAACCCATATTACAGCATTTTGTAAAGACCCATTATGCAATTAGCACTTGGGATTTGTATAAAGCTGGTGATTCACCCAAACAAACATCCCTTTATTATGATAGTTCTTCCTGGCTTTGTGAAAAATATCAGTTTCCAGAAAAATAAAATCGCATTTCCTCTTTAATCATGTGGCATGCCGAGAAGATTATGTGTTTATATGAGGGATGGATCCTTCACTTTTCGTATCACAGAAAGATGAACTTTCCAAAATAAGGATGTCTTTAACTGAAGGCAGCAGTTTCTGTATTACATAAGACAACTATCTGCTTACACGTAGCAGACTTTTCAGAGTTATACGGTACTGTTGGAGAAGAGAAATGCTATGTTTTTAACCGTTTGTATAATTTTCCTAATACTGCATGATCCATTTACAAAAGGCATAGCTGATCATCTGTTGCAAGGCACCTGAGGCCCAGAATGATTAAATCACCTCAAACCTCATTCTTTCACTTACTTCAGTGGTTAATAATTAATTTACTCACTCATTCATATGACACATGCTTATTCGGCCTTTGCTCTGTCTCAGAGATTGGGTTGGTCATTGAAGGGACACAGAGAAGGAAAGCAGGTCTGCCTTTCTTCACGGAGGTTACAAGTTTGTGGGAGAGACACAGACTATAAGCAAGTGATTGTGGCATAGCTGTGCCTTGCCAGGTGTGATAAATGCGATGAAGGAAAACAGTAGTTCAAGGGAAAGAGGAGTTGGATTCAGGAGTGAGGGAAGCTTTTTCGAAAGAAGTGACATCAAAGCTGAGAGTGGGAGGTGGGCAAAAGGGGTGGGTCCAGGGTGGAAGAGAGGATAAGGCATAGAGTGTATGTCGTACCTGTTGCACGCCTAGGTGTCCTTAAGATGCTGGAGAAGCAAAGGGGATCAGGGAATCAGTGAGAGAGGGGTAACGAGGCGGAGAAGGGCCAGAAACCACTAGGGTTTGGAAACCCTGACACGGGGTTAGATTTTTCTTCCCAAGAGGAGTGAAAAAGAAGGGGGGAAAAAACCCTAAGAGGCCTTAAGCAGGAGACAAATGATCATATTAACCTTTTACAAAGGCCAGTTTGGCTTTTCTGCAGAGAGTAGAGGGAGACAGGATGGAAAGCCGAGAAGGGGGGTGTCAAGTAAGAGGATGCTGCGATAATTCTGGTGCGAGCTGATGGTTGTTTGGACTAGGAGTGAACAGAAAAGAAATGGCCAGGGGTAAAAGATTTTAAAAAACAAGCCTGAGATTGATCTCTAAAGCCGATGTTCAGCCAGAAGAGAAGAAATGCAACTCCCTGCAGTCAGACTTTGGCAGGCTTTGGTGAAGTCAAGAGGTACTCACCTGGGTGGTGTGGGGCTTCATGGAAGGGAGTGACTGGCCAGTTTCAGTGTTTCTTAGGCCAAAGCTCCCAGAGCTCAGAATTTCCATCTGAGCTCTCCCATCACCACCACTATCACCACTGCCACCAACCCATTGCTATTATCACCACCACCACTATCACCATTAGCACCGTCACCATCACCAAACAACTGGTCTCATAGATTAGTTGGTAGCAGTCACCAAAGACAAAGTTGCTCACCAGCTTGGCAAGGTGATCTCTAGCATTCCATTATTACTGTGGTGGGTAAGAAGTGGGCAGCCAGTTTTATGAACTGTCCAGCGAACAGTACCTCCTCCACCCGCTGCCTCCCGTTGCAGGAGTACAGGAGTTAAATGCATTCATGTGAATGTGAAGCAGAACTGACTTTAAGTCTGAAACAAATTATGAATCTTACGGGCGTCCGACTAGCTGTATTGGCATGTTTCCCAACTTCTCTGAAGTTGCATTTCTACATTTATGAAATAGAGGTAACAGCAAGGCCACAAAAGCATAGCATTGTTAGGAGCATGGAACGAGCTAGTTCGTATGGCACCCCAGCATAGTACTGCGCAAATGGAATAAGCTGTCTTTTGGTGCTGCCGGTGGTGGCGGTAACGGTGGTGATGGTGGTGGTGATGGTAGTGATGATGCTGATGGTGATGGTCTGGTGATGATGTGGTAGTGGTGGTGGTGATTGTGAATGGTGGGAGTGGTAGTAGTGGGGATGAAGGTGATGGTGGTAGTGCTGGTGGTAGTGACGGCACTGATGGTGATAATGGTGGTAATGGTAGTGATGGTGATAGTGATGGTGGTGGTGAGGATGGTAGTGGAGTTGGGATAGTGGCGATAGTTGTGTTGGTGGTGGTGGCCATGTGACGGAGTTGGGGTAGTGATGATAGTGGTGATGGTGGTGATGATGGTGGTGGCCATGGTGATGGTGGTGGTAGCCATGGTGATGGAGTTTGGATAGTGATGATGGTGGTGATGGTGGTGGTGGCGATGGTAGTGTAGTTGGAATAGTGGCAATAGTCGTGATAGCAGTGATGGCGGTGATGGTGGTGGTGGCTGTGGTGATGGAGTTGGATAGTGGTGATGGTGGTGACGGTGGTGGTGGCCGTGGTGATGGAGTTGGGATGATGGCAATGGTGGTGATGACGGTGATGGTGGATGGTAGTGGTGGTGATAGTGGTTGTGGTGGTAGTGATGGTGGTGCTGGTGGTTCTGGTGGCAGCGACAGTGCTGATGGTGGTAGCGGTTGTGGTGGTGATGAAGATATTTGGTGGTGACACTCGTGCTGGTTAGATGCAGCATGGTAGAATAGTTTCACACATAAGTACCTGGATTCAGATTTGGTTCAAGTCTACCGCTTACCACCTGGGAGCCCTTGGGTAAATTATTTAACCTGTCTTTGTTTTAATTGTTTCATTTGTGAGATGGGGATGATGATATTCATCATCAGTCATTCTGAAGACTAAATTATTTCACATTTGTCAAAAAAAAATTAGAACAGTGTTTGTTTTTGTAAACAAACTCTTAAACAGACCTAGAGAATGTTTGTTAAATGAAGTGTTGGTGCAGAATACAGCTTTTAACAAAAAGGTACCTAGTGGCTTCTGGATTTCTGCTTTATTCTTGATTTTGCTTTTCATAGCAGACTGAAAAGACTGTCTTTTCCTTCTCTCGACGGCCAGGCCCACTCTCCCCCACTCCCCATCTCTCCATGTGTTCTGCGTAGAACAGGTGTGTGGTGAGCCGGAGTTCTGGCAGAGTGCAACATGAAAAAGACTCCCAGTAATTATAAAAATAACAACGAAGGCTGCTTAGCGAGGTAGGCAGATGAGCACACCACTAGCCAGAATGATAAATAGCGCCTGCAAATGTTAGGTCCCAGTGGGAGTATGGGAACATATGGGATAAACCGCACTAAAAGTTGGGCATCACTGGTAAGTTTTAGATGGTTAAGGCAGGCCAACTCTGGTGCCAGTTTTTTCCTTCTTTCTTTCTTTTTTTATCCTAATTTTAAATCCTTCAGTTCCCTTTTGTCCCTTTGTTCTATTTTGGTCCTAAAAGAAGCGTTCATCTTTGAGGCCAGCCAGGGAATCTCCAAGGCAGTCAGGTCTGTGTGGTAATCCTAAAAACAAATGGCCACCCTGGAATCTGTGAATTTCCACATTGAGCTCTATTCTATATTGTTGGGGGAGATGTAAACGCACGTGGTAAATATTTAATGGGATGCTAATGCGTTGAATCTAGACCTATGATAGGTGGGCAGGCAGAAAAATTAGTGCCTAACCGGTCCAATAAGTTTACAAGCGTTTGTAGAAGGGGCAAACAACCTTCTCTGCCAAACATTATTTAAGAAGAAGACGTGGAGGGTGGTAGGTTGATTTCAGGTCAGTGTTTGTATGTCTGGGTCTGAATATAGTTTGGAGACTGTACAATCTGTTTGGCATGGCTCTGCAGCCGTGGGATTTCTCTGGAAGGATATTTTGGAATGCTTGTTCACCACCCACCATGCTTTTCCTGGGCCTCAGAAGAGATTTCAGCATCGAGGTGAGATTTAGAATGTGGGCACCTGAATGTCGGTGCCAGCTCCTTAGTAGATTTCCAGGATTCCTTACTTAGCAATTACATCAACATCCTTGGTCATGTGAAGCCAGCAGAGGAAAGGAAACAGCATTTGGAATCGGGCAGGTGTGGCTTTGGCTACAGGCCCGCTCTGCTCAAGTTGCCATCAATGATGTAAGGCCTCAGAGTTCTAATATCCTCATTTGTAGAATGGGGCTCCTATGAGTACCAATACCATGGACTTATTAGAAGACTGGATGAGTTAAAGTCTTGGAGGTGCTTAGAATTGTGTTTGGCATGTAGCGAGTCCTAGCAAAGGGTGTATTAAAAAATTAAATAGAAGATATCTTCCATGACTGCCTTTTATGCAAATGTATGGGTATGTATTAATCTAGTTTTTTGAAAGTTACCTTTTTTTAAAAAAAATGTAATTTCTTGTAAGTTCCAGGACACATGTGAAGGACATGCAGGTTTGTTACATAGGGAAACGTGTGCTATGGTGGTTTGCTGTATCTATCAATCCTTCAGCTAGGTATTAAGCCCCACGTGCATTAGCTATTTATCCTGATGCTCTTCCTCTCCTCCCGCCCCCACAAGCCCTAGTGTGTGTGGTTTTCCTCCCTGTATCCATGTGTTCTCATTGTTCGGCTCCCACTTATGAGTGAGAACATGCAGTGTCTGGTTTTCTGTTCCCGTGTTAGTTTGCTGAAGATGATGGCTTCCAGTTCCATCCATGTCCCTGCAAAGGACATAATCTCATCCTTTTTTAAGGCTGCATAGTATTCCATGGTGTGTATGTACCACATTTTTTTTTTTTATCCAGTCTGTCACTGATGGCCATTTGTATTGATTCTGTGTCTCTGCTGTCATGAATAATGCTGTATGCACTAATCTCATAACATGTTACTTAACAGCAACCCCTCAACCACCCTGTCAGGGGACTATTATTGCCCCCAATTTATAAGGGACTTAACTGAGGTTCGGAAAGTTTAAGTAACTTTCCCAGGTCAACACAGCCAGGGATTTTCAGAGCCCACCTTTGGACCCACACTTGATATGGCTTCAGTAGCTGAGTTCTTGGCCAATGTGATACATTGCTATTATGATAAAAATAAGTACTCTTCATTAGTAAACTGGATGCCAGAGAAATATATATAAATAGTTGTTGTTTGTTTGTTTGTTTGTTTTTTGAGATGGTGAGATGGTATGTTGCTCTTGTTGCCCAGGCTGGAGTATAATGGTGTGATCTCTGCTCACTGCAACCCCTGCCTCTTGGGTTAAAGCGATTCTCCTGCCTCAGCCTCCCAAGTAGCTGGGATTACAGGCACCTGCCACCATGCCCGACTAATTTTTTGTATTTTCAGTAGAGTTGGGGTTTCACCATAATGGCCAGTCTGGTCTGGCATATTTGACCTCAGGTGATCCACCCTCCTCGGCCTCCCAAAGTGCTTGGTGTGAGCCACTGCACCTGGCCTAGAAAAAAATATATTAAAAAACAAAATGTGACATGCATGGAAAGGCAGCATAACATGGGATTATTAATGGGGCTAGATTCATCCTTCACAAGCTGTGTGATTTGGAGCAAGTTACTTAACCACTCGGTGCCTTGTTTGTCTAACAGTAATATGAACATAGTAATGGGGCTTGCCTTATAGGATAGTTGTGAAGATTAAAGGAGTTAATACGCAAATGGGTTAGAAGATGTCTGGCAAATAATAAATAGCATATATAGTTCATTTAAAAATATTTTAAAATAGATTGTCATGTAAGAGTCAAAAGGAAATGAGGTCACTCAGGGTGGTTCCTCTTTTGATGTCCCTAGAGTGTCCCAGCAGGACGCTGCTAATCTGGGAAGTTGAAAATCCCACCTGTCAGAGGCTCTCTGTTGCCACCAGCTGCCTGGCCATGACATCGCAGAGAAACCATCTTGCAGCAGTCAGCCCCTTGCCTAATCCTCTGCGATGAGAGGTTCAGCTGCACAGCTTGGCACAGCTTGGCACAGCTTGGTTCTGGGTCCCTCACATTTCTGTCTTGTCTGCAAGACTAGACTCTACAGTCTCTGAAAACACAGGTTTATTTGCTACCTCCTTTTCTCTCCCAGTGCTGGGTTTGGTGGGTTCCCAGTGATGAATAATAACCCGCTCCTTGGATTGATAGCAGGTTTTTTTTTTTTTTTTTTTTTTTGTGGCCTGAAGCTGGAGAAAAAAAACCTTCAGCAGAGAGAAGCCATCTCCTGTTCTGAGATGACTGCTTGTTGCTGGACAAGGGAATGAAAGATGTGTTTTGTACTTCTTAGGGACAGACTTGCTTTGACCATCTAGGCTGCCTTAGCACCTGCCCACGTTGTTTGACCTTCTTGCCACCTTGAAAACCTGCCCCCTGCCAGGCTGTGGTGAGTGCTGACTGGCAGGTTCATATCATCAAAGTCACAGTGCTGGTAAGCACGTCAACATGATTTCACGTGAGGACAGTCATCTGAGTTGTTAATAGGAGCCCGTCTTAAGGGATTTTGACGTTACCCATGCTTGTCCTTAGTAGAAAGTACGGCACATCTTGGCTACCGACTTGAAAATATGATGGACACTCAGAGGCCCCCTCCAGAGTCCATTGGTGAATGGACTCCCTACAGTGATGGGGAAAAATTGGGGAGTTGTGTGCAGTTTTCTGGGACGAGGACACAAGTCAGAGTGGTCCCGTGTCAGAGTGGCTCATGCATCAAAAATAATGAGGAGCCACAACTTCACCCCCAGAAGAAGCATCGATAAGGGGACAAGCCAAGGAAAAATCAGCCCTTGAGGGTAGAGACGATGCCTCACTGCCACAAAGAAAGGGTCACCTAATAATTTCTTTAGCTGTCCTCCTTCTGCACCCCGTGTCCTTCTGTTTGCTCCTCCCGTGGTTAGTCTTTCCTGGTGGTCCCTGGTGATTTGCCCGTTTCCACGTACCTCGGACTTTTCTCTTGCTTGGGAGGCATTTCCCCACTTTCTGAAGACTCAGTGGAGCGTGATGTAAGTCAGCTCTTCTTCAGCCCTTAGTGTCCTCTCCTCCTTCCTTTACTCTTTGGTTTTGTGTCCCTTAACCTCTAATGGCTGTTAGGGTGGTTGACACTGACTGACAGATGAAGGGTAAAGAAGATGAAGAAACCACTCAGCTTGAGTCAAAATATCCAGGCTAAAGCCAGGCGTGGTGGCTCATGCCTGTAATCCCAGGACTTAGGGAGGCTGAGATAGAGGATTGCTTGAGCCCAGGAATTCAAGACCAGCCTGGGCAACATAGCAAGACCCCCATCTCTAAAATTTTTTTTTTTAAATACCAGACTTGGTGGTGTGCATCTAAAGTTCCACCCACTCAGGAGACTGAGGCAGGAGGATCTCTTGAGCCCAGGAGTCGGAGGCTGCATGCTACTGCATTTCAGCCTGGGTAACAGAGAGACCCTGTTTCGGTAAACCAGTACAAATAATTTTCTAAAAACCCGGGCCACTATTTCTTGGATCACATTTATGGACATCACATTTGAAAAAAGGCTTCTCCTACTGTCTAGTAAAAGGGAGTTTTGTAGCCTATCTCAGTTCATGGGTATAGCTCTGCTATTGACTAACTCTACAGCCTTGACCAGGTCACCTCCCCTTTCAGGGTCTCAGTGTTCTTGTTACTGATGTATTAAATGGAACAGGCTCTACTTCATAGGAATGAAGAGAGGATAAGCTGAGACAGCAGATACAGTGTCTGGCACATAGTAAGCATTGAAGAAGTGGTAGTGACTCTGACCATGATGATGAAAAGGATGAAAAAGTAGGAAGAAGGAAAGAAGAGAAATAGCCCAGAGCCTAGCACAGGCCTGATACATAATTCTGAAAAAACCCGATAGTCCATTAGATACTAAAAAGAATGGTGAGTGGGTCGGTGGGTGGGGTGATGAGCGGGTGGATGGATGGATGGATGGATGGATGGGTGGGTGGTATGTTGGTCATCAAATCAGTTTTGGAAAGTCTGGATTAAACAAGGTCCAGCAGTTTTTTGTTTTGTTTGGCTTCTTTACAGGACTTCTCAGGTGTTTTTATATGTTAATAGTAATCATGAATTCCCAACAGGCAGAGAGGGCAAGCTGAATTTCTCCACCTTATTTGACCATGGTGTCCTTTTTACAGTGGGTCATCTGGTGAGCCTTCTCTTCATGCAGAGTGTGCCTTGGAAGTTGCCAGTCCAACACACTGAGTTTCTAAAGAAAAAATGATAGCCAGGGAGCTCAGGTGGTTCAGCCAGTTCAGCAACTGCATGGAATTAGTATAAAAATTCTCATCTGTCAGTTCTGGAGATGGGTGCTATTTGGAGCGGTCTCTGTCCAGCTCCTGTAGGGACCTGGAGCCCAGAAGGCAAAAGATGTAGAAAGGGCACAAAGACAAGCCTAGCAGAGTCCTGCTGCATCCTCCCTGCTTCTGAGAGGCCTCAGGGAGTATTTGTTTGCCTCAAGCAAGGTCAACAAATTCTCAAACCCAGTTGCCATTCATCCCCAGACAGGTCAGAGGTCAGTTCCTGAAGCATTGTTGATCTCAGCAGAGATGATGTGCAGGGTTGATATTCTTAGATTTGCTCATTCAGCCAGTCAGTCTGGCTTTCGGAGGAGAATCAGGTCAAGAAGCGCTTAATGAACCAGGAGGAGCATGGTGCTGCCTGAACCACTGGGGCCTCAAGTTTGTAACGATTATCCGCAGGCTCCTCACTGACAAGACCTGCTGGAATCTTCTTTGTGGATCTCCATAACCATTTTTAGACTTGTGGTCAATCCTGCTGTTTAGAGTAACCTAGGGTCCTGGATTCTTTAAGTTACTTCTGATTTAAAGGTACTCCCTTCATTATTCCTAAAAACCACGAATTGAACTTTGATGTCCTTCTTACTGTTTTGGTTTCAGAAATTGCATTTTCCATGTACAGAAGCCATATACCTATCCTTGGTTAATTCCTGGGTCTTAATTTTTTTTTTTTTTTTGCTTAGAACATAGAAGAAGGAGGTACGCTCTTAAACAAGGAGGTGCTTCACAAGTTGAATTTGTAAGCACAGTTTCATTTAAGCAATTGGCAGTGGAAGGGAGGAAGAGTTTTGATATCCCCGGCTTGATCCTCCAACCAACTGCTAATTCTGTTGTCACTATGACAACTATCAACAGCCGTTTACTGAGTGTGCCATGAGCCCCTGAGCCAAACGCGGCAGCATAATATATATATATATTTAAATCTCTGGACCACTCTATGTGTTATGGCTACTCATCATATTCTTCTTTCACAGATAAGAAATCTGAGGCACAGAGAGGTTAAGTAGTGTGCACAGGAACACACAGCTGACAACTCGGGGGGACCTGGGATTTTAACGTGGTCTGTGTGGTTTAGTGTCAGTTCTTAACTGCTGTGCTGTGGTGCTTGCAACAAGAGATCCAGGCACGGTAAGAAGTGGCAGGAGGCAGGAGAATTGTAATACCACAAGAATAACATAGGCTTAGTACATACTTGTCATTCTCTTAAGAACTTCCCATGTAATATCTCACTTCCATACACTAACTGAAAGCAGCCTCTAAGTGGGAGGATGCGACTTCTCTTCTCCAGATGTCTTATCTGGCTGAATCAGTCCTCCACTGAGATTTCCGATGGGGGTGGTTATATTCTGGAGAGGGGTTGGTTGATGGTCCAGCATACCCTGTCTATAGCCTACTGGAGCCTTTTCCTATCTAGCCATCTTGGTAATCAATTTGATGTCGTTGTGACTTGGGTACCCCATTGACATCCCTGTTGGAGCTGTCCTCTCCTTCCCTGGGAATTCACTGGTTAGTCCTTGGTCTTCTAAACGTTATGTAGCATCTCAAGGAATTTTTCTTGAGATCCATGCTAGGTAATGCTTTTCCATGCTCTCTTCTACCTACACTGGATGAAGTTGGAATGCATGTCTGGTCGTGAGTGCCCCTTTCTGAATTCTGGTTCATGCTGATACCCTAGTGTCATATTTTTGATGACTCAGCACGTATTACAGGCATGTAGGGAAACCTGACTCTGGGGAACTGACCAGGCACACATTTTGTTGTTTAACCTTGGATACGTCACTTGACCTCCCTGAGCCTCTGTCTCATCCCACAGATGACAGGTCATTCTCAAATACTTACTGAGCGCCTACTCTGTGCCCAGTCCTGTGAGAATGGCAGAAAAACAAAGTGATTGAGGAGGTGGGGGAGGAGCTGAAATGGAGCCACACTTGCATGAGAATGCCAGGTAGGTCTTTAACATCCCAGGGCAAATCACTGCTGATATTTTGGAATCTCAGCCCCGTAGATCATGAGTGCTGGGACTGGAGCAGGAGGTAGTGCTGAGAAGATGTGGCATATGGCTTCTTGTTGAAGGATGGGATGTATATATAAGCAGTTTTACTGGGGGGAAAACAGAGCAGAAGCTTGAACAGCAACATCTGTATGGGGTGTTGATGGGACACTGAAGACAGACAGAGCTGCTGTGAAGAGCAGAGAGAATGAAAACAATCTTGCATGGGTACATTGAAAACATTCTGAAGAATGAAATAAAAGTAAACTAGCATTTTCTGGACGCCTTCCAAGCACCAGGAACACCCACTTTCAGCATGTCATTTCACTGCAGTAATACATTTGTGAGAGAGTACAGGTGCTGTACCATCTTAGCCCTGAAGGGTTTAGGGATCAGGGATGAGTGTACTGTCTGTCCTTAATCAGACACATAAAAGGGTGACAGAGCCCAGATCCCCCAGATCCAAACCCATCCTCTCCAACTTTGAAACGCAGGCTTTTTCTGCTGTTGTGATGCCCCCAGGTTACTTGTGATGACCTTGGAAACCTAGGTAGCTCTCGGTTATCTGGGGGCCCCTGGCAGCCCCTCCACCTTCCTCACACCTTGTTCAGCCAGTCATTTCTGGAAGGATTTGGGAAAGCTTTATTTGCCTTGTGGCCGTTTTAGTCACTGAGTGAGCAAGAAGAAATGACATGCTTCCTTATTTGAACCAGTCTGCCTTCAAAGGAGTCGTGGTATGGTGTGGGCAGTCCCTGAACTAAATGCAATGCCGAAAAGACTTTTGGACAAAGGTCATGGTGCAGTTAGTTCTGCCTGGGGTAGCAGGGAAGGCTTTGCACAAAGTGCCATGGAACATTTGACTTAGGCCAGCCAGGTTGATCTAGAAAGAAGAAAGAAAGAGAGGAAGGAAGGGTATTTCTGGATAGCAGGCAAGTTTAAATGGAAAGGTGGATTCACAGAGGTGTTTGGCAAAGACAATTTGCCAGTGTGGTTTCTGCAAAACAGTGATTTGTAGAAAAAGGGACAATTTGTATCAGATGATGAATATGGACAGGGTAAAGTGAGAAGTATTATGAAGGACCTTAGACACTGTAGGAAATTTTCTATTACCCACTTTTGCCTGGAAACAAAGTGAGTGATTGTGTGAGTAATGACATAATCTTTACAAATCTGTATTTTGAAATCAATATTGTCAATATCCAAGAGATAAGAAATGTGATCAGTATTAAACTCATTCAGTGATAGGATCAGGGAAACACTCTGTTTTATGCATTTTGTTTCATTTTGTTTCAGTAGTCAACAAATGGCAATGGATAGCTTCTTTTTAGATAGCAAAGAGAAGGCAACGAATGGTAGAGCTGATCCCACAGTGAGCTTCTGCCCTGTGGGAGAGGCAGCTTTTTCATAAATGTGATTATTGGTACAAAGAAATGTGGCTCAACATACCTAGATGTTCCATTCTTTCAAGAGATAGTGTAAATTTAGGTTTTACATGAAATAAATGTCCCCCTTAAGCAATATTAACTTTTTTTTACACTGTGCAGACAAATTATTATCACGGTCATCATCCCTATCTATGGATTGGGCTTGGTCCCTATGACTGCAGGTTGCTCTGTTGACCAACAGAATCCATGGGACAGGAATTGGCTTCTCTGGATACCCACTGTCCCTCACCTTCATCATAGCCAGCATTTCTCTTTCTTACTTTCCTCTCGTTCACTGATGTCTAAACTTTGAGTAGCTACCACTCAGAAGGGCAGGTCACCCCTGTTGGCCTCTCTTTGTTAGCCTGGTCTCAAACTCCTGGGCTCAAGTGATCCTCCTGCCTCAGCCTCCAGAGTAGCTGAGATTCAGGTGTGCACAAATGTGCCCAGCTTATGTTAGCTCTTAAGATCTGGGAAAGGAGATGCAGTGTCTGACAGGCAGAGCCAAAATGCCTTTATCTAGACAGGAAAAGAGGAGTTAATACCCAACAAGGGAATGTCATCATGGATGGTAGAAAAAGATGGAAGATTTTTTTTTTTTTTTTTTTTTTTAGGTGGAGGGATGAGATTGAACTATCAAAGGCTGGCTAAGAAAAAGTAAAAGCCTTGATGGAAATCTCTGGCACAGCAGAGATGAGCAGAACTGGCACCAGGGAAGCGTTAGGAGAGAGAAGATAGTGGGGAAGCAGAAAGGAACAGCGAAGGAGTGTGTGTATTTGCTATTGTCTTGAAGCCTGACTTCTTGGATAAAATACATACCCTAGATTAAGGGTCAGCAGACCATGGGCTGTGAGCCAACCTGGACCATTGCCTGTGTTTGTTTAATCTTCGAGGTAGGAATGGATTTTACACTTAGAACTGGCTGGAAATTTTCTTTTAAAAACAGAATAATATGTTGTAAACTGTAAAAATGATAGGAATTTAACAAATAAAGTATTACAGGAACATGGCCACAATCATTCATTGGCGTATTGTCAACAGATGCTTTTTCACGCGACACCAGCAGAATTTTGAGCAGTCGTAATAGAGATTGTAAGTTCTGCAACACCTAAAATATTTATTATCTGAGTGTTTACAGAAAAACATTTACCATTCCCTGCCCGTGATGAACAGAGCAGATGGCAATACATGGCTCCTCATTTCACTCCAGTATGTTTCGGGGAATCTGCATGTCTCTTAGCCACGATCAGAACTGCCCGCCTCTCCTCTCACCTTGCTAATTTTTCTACTATTTTAAGTTCCTGCATTACACCGTGTGCTTAATATCACACAATAAGTGTTGGGTAGCCAGACATTTGCTGTGAACCATTTGCACTGCCACTGGGGAGCGGAAAGACACACAACGTGGTGTCGACTTAGAGGAGGCTCCAAGAAAAAAGAATCACAGCTCAGTAATACTCGGTGCTTCCCATTTGGGGAAATAGAACCTATGTCAAGAAAAAGAGATTTTGTGTAGTAGCTGTTATTTATTTACATGCTTTACGATTAGTGGAAGGTTTTGAACAAGGACGCAGTCAGTGCAGCTTTGAAAACATGAGTACTACGATCCTGCAGAAGAGCAAAATCTTGTTGTATCGTGGCGTTCTTTTGTTTTTGTTTTTCGAGACAAAGTCTAGCTCCGTCACCCAGGCTGGAATGCAGTGGCACGATCTCGGCTCACTGCAACTCCGCCTCCCAGGTTCAAGCCATTCTCCTGCCTTAGCCTCCCAGGTAGCTGGGACCACAGGCACATGCCACCACGCCCAGCTAAGTTTTGTATTTTTAGTAGAGACAGGATTTAACCCTGTTGGCCAGATGGTCTCGATCTCTTGACCTCGTGACCTGCCCACCTTGGCCTCCCAAAGTGCTGGGATTATAGGCATGAACCACCATGCCAGGACCATAGCATTCTTATGAAGAAAAAAGAAAATACCTCCTGCACAGGTTATAACTATATGTCTTTCTATCCTGTGTGTAATGTATCTCTCATTTCTGTCCTGCTAAAATCAGCAGATTCTTTAATATATATAAACACATGTACATACAGTCACGTCTTTTAACGATGGTCAATGAGGACATTCTGAGAAATGGGTCAGGTATTTTTGTCATTGTGCAAATATCACAGAGTCACATTTACACAAAGTTAGGTGGCATAGCCTCGTCCATGCCTAGGCCATATGGGATACCCTATTACTCCTAGGCTACAAACCTGCAGAGCGTCTTACTGTACTGAATAACAATATGATATTATAATATAATCTGCTGGGACCACCATCATATATCCAACTTGTCATTGCCTGAAATGCCGTTATATATACAGCTGGCCGTCAATATGGTGGGGGATCAGTTCCAGGACCTTTCCCAGATACCAAAACCTACATGCTCAGTCCCCGTTATAAAATGGCATAGTGTTCGCATATAACCCATGCACGTCTTCCCATATACCTATTAAATCATCCTTAGATTACTTATGAAGCCTAATACAATGTAAATGCTGTGTAAATTGTTGTTACACTCTATTGTTTAAGAAATGATGACAAGAACAAACAGTCTGTGTATTTCAGTGCAGGTGCAGTGGTGTTTTGTTTTGCTTTGTTTTAAATATTTTAGGTCTGAGGTGGTTTGAATCTGTGGATGTGGAAACAGAGAATATGGAGATTTCTCTCTCTCTCTCTGTGTGTGTGTGTGTGTGCATGTGCGTGTGCGTGTGTATAGAGACAGAGAAAGAGTTACATAAATACAGTGGATCACTATCTTCTCTCACTATCTGCTCTGTAGTTTCTAGCTACCTCCTCCTCATGTTTGCTAACTGAAGCATTCTTGATTAAGAGTCAGTGAATATAGTTACCTCTGTCCTATGCTCAAGAAACCAAGAATCTAAATGTGTAAATTTCTGGCCTAAATGATGGAATTAAGTCTCCTGCCTCCTGGTCCAGTGGTCTTTCTGTTTTATAACACTAAAGAAACAATTTGATCTGACGCAGGCCTTACCTAAGTAACTAACAGCTCGCCCCTCCTGTTGATAGCTAAAGGAAGGCGGACAGGAGAGAGACGTCCATCTCACGGCGACGCTTCTGTCCTCCCTGGTAACTTCTCAGAAATGTGGTGTTGAAAGTCGTTGTCAAAAGCTAAAGTTAGAAACAGTATCGGGCTGTTGAGTAAGAGGGGTCAGCACGCAGCTGTTACGGGAGCTTTCTGAATTGTACAACGTGGCCACTTTGATGCATGAGAATCAATTACAGAGAAACCTTGTCAAGATGGCCAAAATTCAGCCTTAAATAATTGAATTCTCTGCCAAACCCTGTCCGCTGTCATTATCTAGAAATGTAATTATGCAGCTAAATCAAGCAACTAAAATTAGTGTAGTGTAAAAACACCTTGGCTGTCTGAAAGTGGAGGAATTGACATTTGGATTTAGAAAACGCCCAGAGTTGGATATGTTTGGTGGTGTTTGAAGCTCTCTCCCAGTTTCAGCAAAATCTATATCAAGTGTCCTGTTTAGAGAGAGAGGTGGGATGTGGCAAGTGAATGTTTGGTTTTGAAGGTGATTTTCACTGATCCCTGGGACTTGGGCATTATTTAAGTGGAATCACTTCATCAGAATTTTATTTATTGTTTTCAAAATTGTGGAACTACACACACACACACACACACACGTGACTTCCTAATACGAAGATTAGAAGAGTGACAATTTGAATGTTATCTGAACCTTCAGTCTCAAGTCAAAGCCTTCAATCTGAAACCACAGATGTGTCTATACCAAATCATCAGGAGAACGGGGAGAAGGGGGAATACATGATAAGAGTGACAAATGGCCACTGGTACTGTACACATCATGATATGGTGCTAGGATTTCATTTAATGATAACACAGCCTTTTGAAGTAGAGACTGCTATTATCTCGGTTTTCCAAATGAGCACACAGGGTTCAGAGAGGCTGAGTAACTTGTTCAAGATTACACAGCTAGTAAATGGGACACCCAAGTCAGTATAATTCAAACTCCTGTAATCCCCTAGGCATTTATCTACTGCCATGTAACACATCCCAAATGATTGCTTGGGTATTTTCAAATGCCACAAAGCTTTCAGATCTATGCTTGAATGTATTTCTCATCCATAGTTTTGGTGCTTATTAGAATATACCTTGAAACTCTGGTAACAGGGAGACATCTCTTATTAATGCATTGCATGTTAATATATCGTAGTTGAAATCTCAAAATAAAGAATGTCTTTAAAAATGCAAAATAAAAGGCCTAGAAAATGTTATTACAGAATGAAATACAGGAATGAGTATAGGAATCGGGCTCTGGAGTGTGTCTGTAGCTTAGCACTGTCTTCTGCTAGTTATGTGACCATGAACAAACCATTTAACTGGTATGAGCCCTGTATCCCATTTGTTACATGGGACTGAGAATAGTACCGACTTCAGAGACTTGTTGTGAGAATGAAATTACATAACGTGTGTAAATAATTTAACTCCGTCTCTCTGCATAGCACACATTGTGCAAATATAAGCTGGTGGTTTTATTGTATTATTTACAAATTGCCCCTTTAAAATTGAAATCAGAGAGAGAGGGAGGAAAATTAGACTGAATATCTTTTTGTTTTATTTATTTATTTATTTTTCTGTCAGTACTAAAGGTTGCTCATATTAACCTGCTGGATTTCAGTTTTAAGTGGGCGTTGATAATCCTATCCGTTTATATTTCTAATTCCCCTCCCCCACTAAAAATCCCATGTAGACCCCATCCTTTGGTCTTTTGGCCAAATTCAGTGGGGTGAGCTTCTGTCTCATAACCTGGCTCCCTCTGCCACTTGGTCTCTCGGTGTCTCTCTCTCTCTCTCTCTCTTTCTCTCTCTCTCTCTCTCTCTCTCTCTCAGAACTAAATTAATGAAGAGTATTTGGTTAGTCATGTTAGGCAAGCTGTTCCCAAAATAGCACCTTCCATTTTGGTAGCTTAAACTTTGCAGCTGCTGTGTCTCTTCGTCGTCTGGGAAGAAAACTTTCACATTAAGAGTTGCTGATGCGGATTTTCTTTCTTTCCTCTCCCGGCGTTGATGAGTGCTTGGCTCCTGACAGAAGCGATTTGGCTCCCAGCTTTGTAGTTCGGAAGAAGTTGGGTCTATAGATTTCCCCCTAACTCTCCGTTGATGTGTTGAGCTTCAGAGGGAATAATAACTCCACGTACAGCATGTTGGCGTCTCAAGGAGTCCTCCTGCATCCCTATGGTGTGCCTATGATTGTACCGGCAGCTCCTTACCTCCCTGGACTGATTCAGGTAATTCAAGGCCTTTGCCAGCCAGCAACTTAACTCCAGAGTGCTCAGAGTAATAATTGGAATTTTTATGGTTGAGAAAGCAAACACTTTTAATACAGGAAAAAGCCCTCGCGTAGTCAGTGAGAAGACAGTAGGAAATCAAAAAGATGGATCACCCTAATCTAGCTATCGACATCTCTCATGGCTGAATAAATGGTGTAGTTGAGCTATATTTGCTTGTATTGATCTGACTGCTGTTTAACATTCATGCCTTAGCTTCAGGAGGTTGACCACGGGGCAAAGGATTTGCTCTCCTTCTCCGCTTTCTGAGGGACTCAGTCTCCCAGAGCAGATCATGAGGCAAAGTAACTTATCATGAGGTGACTCAGTTAAGAGCTTTAACCCAGGAAATGAAAAGGAGCATGAAATATGCATTAATTCATAGGACGCCTCCACGCGGGTTGTCTATTTTCAGAGAAGGCTCTCCCCACCTGAATTTGAGTGGTGGCAGAGAGGCAAGAAGGAACTGTCTATTGATGGGTAATTTATGAAGTTCAGAGTTTATTCGAGGGATCCCTTGCCAGATGTTTACATCTTAATGATGGCAAGAAAGGGGAGGGCTGAAATGTGTCCTGGGTTAACTTTGAAGGCTTTTTAAATTCTGTGCAGAGAGGATTAATCTACCAATGAGCAATTTGGGACCTTTTTTTCCGCCCCTTATCTTAAGGTTTTCTTTGCAAGCGAGTGTTGGCTTCTGGGTGTGTGTCTGAAGTTCTCTGTCGAAAGCTCACATCTAGCAGCAGTAGAACCCACACATCATAGAAATCCAAGGTGCCTTTTTGTTGCTGTAGTTTTTTGTGTATAACCATGCCTTTGCAATAAATTCTGTATCTCCTTTCTACAGAAAAAGAAGACAAAATCTATTTAGGTACCTTTATTCTTGTGTCTGCCTGTGTTCCTCCAGTCCCTTGTGTTTAAAAATTCTATGATACCCTAGCTCATTAAATATAATTTCTGGGAAGGATTCTTGTCACTTTTTCCCCTACCTTTTCTGAACTTTACTGTTACCTTTTGTTAACTTACGAACCTGGGTGATCAGAGTCATTTGGGGGTGACTCCAAGTAACAGCAAAACATTCTGTCTTTCTGGATTTATGGGCATTCGGAAGCTTTTCTCTGTATTACATGTTGTAAATAAACGGGTCACCTGGAGGATGGTCCTTTGCAGTGTGGAACTTGTTGCATCTTTCCTGGTATACACAGGCCGGCGTGATAAGGTTGCCATTTCCGAAGTAGAGCTCAGTGGCAGCTTAGAAAGTAACAGGCCTCTTGCTGCTACTGGAAACTTGGGGTGAAGGTCGGCTGTTGGAGTTTTGTCAGACCCTCTGCCGCCCCATCTGATAAATAATTACAAGCAAATCGTGGCCTTCAATCTATGCTGATTGATGCTGAAATTGCTTTTGAAAGTTCTCATAAGTTCCTGTTATAGATTAAGTGCCGGTGTAGGAAAAATAACGGCACCCACTGAAATGGGTGAATGTAATCAGGTTTAATGGACTCGAGAGCTTGTTGGGAATTAAATAACTATCGATTTGCTGGAATGTTGCTGTCATTACGAAATGCCACTCTGGACGTATTACCCCAGTGATAGATGAGAAGATGCAAGGGCCAGCTGAGAAATTGGGGTGGCCCTATTTCTTTCTCCTTTGCAGAGTGTTTGAGGAACATAGCCAGTTAGTTTTGGAAGGAACAAGTGATTTTACGTGCAAATCTTAGCCTAATCATACTTCAGTTTTTCCAAAACAACAAGCGATACCTCTGGTAACTAGTCACCTGTACGTTAGGAGAGCGGTTTGGTGAAGAGTCTCTAGACCTGCTGCTGTGATAGGCCTCACCTCCTTCCTTTCCTATTGCTGTGGAATGTGCTGGAAAGCTTACGCAGAGAGAAACTCGCTTGATTTACGGTTTGCTGAGACAGCCCATGTTATTTCCCCTTTGGCATCAAGAAACTAAAATCACCCCAGTGCAGTTTTATTTGTAAGTGAAGTAAGAGCAGTGCAAAGGAAGAAACAACTGTGTCACTCACACATGCTCACCTCTGAGACGATTTTTCTGTGGCCAGCTGTCCTGCATTGCTGCCGATCCTGCTCGCTCACCAATTCCGTGACCTTATAGGTTTCTTGCTCACTCAAGATGCAACGTATTTCATCTAGGGAATTGAGGTTCTATCACCACCTTAATATGTCATTGACAAGATGTGAAAATGATCCACAATAAAGCCTGTGTACTCCATCACTGGGAGTAATTTTTCTGTGACTAGAAATGTTGAAAGAGAGTCCATAGTGTCCACTTGGAAGGATTGTTGTATTATAGTTGGAGATTACTTTTCAAGGTCTTTCCAGACTCAAGAGCCAGTGATTTTGTGGCATGAGTGCTCCTTTTTTATAATACTTTCAAGTGCCGTTTTGAAAATTCAGACCAGCATTGCCCTGTTTTAGTTAGCTCAGATATAGAAAAAAAATAAGTGATTGACCAGCCATTCACTGTACCAGACTTTAAGAGAGCACTCACCTAATCCTGCAAAGGCAGTGAATGGAGGTATTTACTAACAGCTCTAGGGAAGTTTCTCATACAGGATCTTTTGTTCCAAGTGGTAGGAATCTACCCTTCCTCCTCTAGGAAAAAATCTTTTCCATATTAGATCTCCTGAACCCATTATGTTATGTCTAAACTTGTCGTGTATAGCGAAATAGAGAGTTGTTTCCCTCTACTCATGTTGAGGATTATAGAATGACTGTGGAGAATTCAGCTGAAACTGTCTGGACTGTTTTCATGGGTAGAAAAAGCAGACAGGAAAGGATGATAGTAGCATTCCCAAGTGCATTGTACAACTGTTGGCTGCTTTCCCCTTGATAGAGATCCTGTTGTTGATACCTTTGGGTAAGAAGAACCAATGTACTATTTAAGACTACTTAATTCTAAATTTCTCATGATACCTTGAATGATCAGTGAGTTGTCTGACCTGGTAACACAGAAGCTTCAGTCACTTGCCCAAGTCAGTCTTGAGTCCAGAAGCTACTGAGAGGTCTTACCCAAGCTATGGACCATGGCCAAATGATAGACTCAAAACAACAGCTTTGTAACCGGTTAGTCTGTTTGGTTAGTGTTTGGGTCTAACGTGACCTTGGCTCTGGGCTGCAAATGTGGACCCTCACCCCTCAATCTAGGTATCTGCCTTATAGATATGCCCTTGGACCACACATGGCCAAGTCACTTTGACTCTTGGACAACTCGTTCCCATCTCATCTAGGTCTGACAGATGATGAGTCAGCAGAGTATTTTCCTGGATGGGTTGATGGTGTAAACAGAGTCACATTCAGCCCATCATGCATTTGTTCCTTCAGTTATCCACTCACCGCATACTCATTCTGTAACAAAAGTGACAATCCTAGCCACTGAACTGTGGGTTCACCATCTAGTGGAAGAAATACTAGATAAACCCCGATCTGTAGGACTATAATAAAGTCAATAGGAGGAAATATAGGTAATGATTATTGAGCGCAATATTGTTATGTGCCAGGCTCTGTGCTGCTGAATACTTAGATAGCACCTCAGTGTATTTTTATGACAAATCAGTGTAACTGAGCAATATTTCTCTGCCTTCTTACATCCGTAATTCTAAGTTCCAGAAAGCTCTGAAAATCAATTTCTTTTGGAAGTTTGGCAGCAAAGCTCATTGAGGAACAAAAGGTTGACCTGAAATGATGTGTGGCTATTTATAGACCTGCTTCATCCCAGTTAGTGTAAATATTCATATATTTTGCTATGGGAATATTTATGTGTTTGATTTCAGGGTGCTGTCCTAGACCCCGCTGAGGGCTTTACGTAATCAGTGTTTCCACTGAAATGCCTTTCTGCAAAAGCCCCAAAAATCTGGTTTTCAAAATGCTGGTGAGGTCAAGGCGTCTTAGGTAAGAAATCACAGCCATGCCTTGTAATTCTCCTTTGGCCTATGGAGAACCTGAAGCCTACACTTAGGGAAAGATAAGTAGTCCAAGGTCACAAAAAATCCCAGTGGGACAGCTGAGATTTGGACTAGATGTGTTGGACCAGAGTCTTTTATCCACCAGGCTACCCTCTAGGTTGAGGTATTCAGGCAGGGTTGCATAGGAAAACACAGGAAAGAAGTAACCCAGTGCCTCTTAGAGTTGGGAAGAAGGTGGTTCAAAGGGAGGGAAGTGGTATTTGAGTTGAGCTGTGAAGCATTAGTAGGCATTCACAGGACAATAATAATCATAATAAATAAGACTTGTTTGGTAGAGCAGAGAATTTAGGTGAATTCATGGTGTTGGCCTGTGATACTGAGATAGAGCCTCGCCGTCTTTTGCAACTCATTGGCACTGTGGGATGTGATGGTGTTTAAACATAGGTCTTTAGAACGAAAATGCATAGTTCAAAAGGAGCTGAGAGGAATGTCAGGAATGGAACTCTGAAGGACTGCATCTCTGTATGCTCATAAAGGCATGGGCTCCATTTATACCAGCCATGAGTCGGGCAGATGATTGTTTAATTTTCTGGGTTTGTGCATCATTTACCATTTCTTTTTTTTTTTTAAGTATTATTTTATTTTTTTAAGTTCCGGGGTACTTAAAAAGGATGTACGGGTTTGTTCCACAGGTAAACGAGTGTCATGGTGTTTTGCTACAGCCGTTAACCTATTACCTAGGTATTAGTACCAGCATGCATTACGTCTTTTCCCTAATACTCTCCCCAACCCCACCTGAAAATGGCAATTATCATTTACCATTTCTGTGCCATCATTTCTCTCTGAGATGATATGCTCTCAGAGGACTGAGTTGTTTTCAGCCTATACTTTCTATAGCTAAACAGTCGTAGAAAAATGCCAATGTATGCCTCTCTGGTGTGGATAGCAATGGTATAAACAAACCTTACACTCCATATTTTTATTTGTATTTTTATTTTTTTAGAAATAAGGTCCCAATCTGTCACTCAGGTTGCAGTGAGGTGGCACAATCATAGTTCACTGCAGCGCTGAACTTCTGGGCTCAAGTAATCCTCCCGCCTCAGCCTCCTGAATAGCTGGAACTACAGACATGTACTACCACATCTGGCTTTCTTTTTTTAAAATTCTTTTGTAGAGATGAAGTCTCGTTATGTTGACCAGCCTGGTCTCAAACTCCTGGTCTCAGCCACATTGTATTTCAAAGCAGAAACCAGCGTATGTGTTTTATGAGACAGTTCCATACATACATGTAGTAACAGTGCAAGTTATAGAAGCATTGGTCTTAACAGTCGACAGTGAGTAGCCATCCCTACAGAAAGATTGAGAAATCCATCGAGAACTTACAAGTAATTTGGATAAGTTGCTGGTCAAACTTGAAAAGCAACAGCTTGTTTGGCTCTGTGGCTGACATTTCAGGTCTTGATATTGCCGCCCTGTGATGTTATCTCCATGTTTGGAGTGTCTGTTGATTGGGAAAGACATCAGCATGCACACCTGATATAAATGCTGGTGGCGTCATTTACTTTGAGGCTGCTCCATCTTAGTCACTAAGTGGACTTTTCTGTAATGCCAAAGAGGCCATGTCAACAAGCGAACTAAATTAAGGAGTCAGGGAGGTGGCAAAGAGAATTTGGAGTCAAACAGGTCCGGGTTGATATATTGGCTCTGGCATTTACTAAGCCTGTGGCCTTAGGCTTGTCAATTAACCTCGCCACACCTCAGTTTTCTCAGCTACAAAATGAGAGCAGGAATACTTTGCTTGCAAAGTCACTGTGAGTTTTCATTGGGATTCATCACGTCTTTATTCAGCGGTTATGTTTTGAGCACCTACTGTGTGCCAGGCTATGAACTGTGAGTTTTCATTGGGATTCATCACGTCTTTATTCAGCGGTTATGTTTTGAGCACCTACTGTGTGCCAGGCTGTGAACTAGGACCAGGTGATGTGACAGAATAGAAAACACACTGGATCTCTTCCAACAGGAAGTTGATATTCTAACACATGGGAAAATCTAGCATATGAAGTATGTTTATTCTGTATTATTCTGGAGAGAGGGACAGAGAGAGAGAAGGAGGGAGGAAGGGTATTATTATTACTATTTGAGGTAGAATCTTGCTCTGTAGGCCAGGCTGGAGTGCATAGTGGCATGATCTCAGCTCACTGCACCTCTGCCTCCTGAGTTCAAGCTATTCTCCTGCCTCTGCCTCCCGAGTAGCTGGGACCACGGGCATGTGCCACCATGCCCAGCTTATTTTTGTATTTTTGGTAGAGACAGGGTTTCACCATGTTGGCCAGGATGGTCTGTAATCTGCTCACCTTGGCCTCCCAAAGTGCTTGGATTATAGGTGTGAGCCACTGTGTCTGGCCAGAAAGGTACTTATTAAGGATTATTTTGTTTGCAACTAAGAAACTTCTAAGTCATGTTGCTTGGAGGGGAAATAAGAGCATCTAGTTCCAGGTTCAGGCACTATCAAATTCAGGGACTCTGACAACTCATTGAGTTATCTCTCTCCAGAGGTTATCTCTACCTGATCTTCATTCATAAGCACATCATGTCCAAGTAGTGGGAAAGATGGTTCTTGGCAACTCCAAGCTTACATAATCATCTCCTCTTAGAAAGTCTCTTCCCCACTACTCCAGTAAGAATTCCAGATTGCAGTGTCGTTGGCTGATCTTGTCATCCATGCCCAACTCTAAACCAATCATCTCGTCTCTGGCTGCCCACTTTAGAGTCAGAGGGTAGGGTGAGACCCGAGGGAGCTGCATAGAGTGTGAGTGGAGGCCAGATCAGGGACCTGTTATCAAAATGTGCTGCTGGATAAGCAAAATCTAGGTTCTTGTCATCAACAACAATTACAGTTAAAACTTTCACAAACATTCAAACATGTTCTTTCCCCCCCAAAACTTTGTACACACCATCCTCTGGGGAAGAAGTGGTGGGCTTCTGATCTTAATTTTCCTGATCGCCTCTTGCCATTGATCGTATTTCCTAGGTAGTTTTCCTGCCTTCCGGTTCATTTGGCTTCACCATTCGTGATCAGATTTGCCAAAGCCATAGATGGCTGTTTGACCTAGTATCTTCTCACTTGCACTATTTACAGTCATGTCTTCCACCCATGTGTATTAGGCGTATTCCCACTCTTTTTACAGACTAGTAAGCCACAACCTAGAGAAGTCAGGACAATCCAACCAGGACATCCAGCAACAGAATAATCAGTGCAAGGCTTTGTTTCTCAGATTCATGATCCATACAACCACACCACTTCTCTTTACCTCAGCAGTACATAAATAAATACATCAAAAAGAGCAAACGGAGCCTTCCACATATTACCTTTGGCATGAGGCAGACCTCCCATCATTCCAAAGCACTTGAAGGTACTAGCGACTTGTCCTGTTCTGTTTTATACAAATGCGCTTTTTTAAATTAAGAGATTAAAGGGACACTGTCAATCTCTTCTGATTAATATCAGTCCTATAAAAAGTGTGTCTTGCTGTAGCAGCCATCTGTCATTTTGATCATTTTAAAGGCATGCTATATCAGCAAGTACGCTTTTTATAATATGTTGGCACAGGGCAGGGAGGGTTGGAAGACCTACAGATTTCACACTCTCTGCTGCTGCTTTAGTGTTCAGCAATCTGAGCTTTTGATGGTGGAGCAGAGTCCCCTCCCTGTCTTTCAAAGGTTGTTTTGGGTAAGTGCTTTTCCTGGGTGATTTATGATGGAGACACTCACCCCTATTTATGTTTTTCCCCTGTCTAAAGATAGTCTTCTCACACACACATCCCACCAGCATGCAAGGAGCCAGCATGTTCACTTGATTCACTGCTGAGCCCTGAGAGATGTCCAGAAACATTGAACTCGATACTCTGAAGGTCTTTTCCCCTGGGCAAGTGAGACCATTATCCTCAGCAATGGCTGCTGTCTAGATTGAGCTCTTCAGGCTTGTAAAACTAAAAGGCAAAGGCTCCATGAAACTCACTCATTTTTTAGGATAATGATCGTTTTCATGACTGTTCTCTTGTCTGGAGGTATTGGGATGATCAAGTCCCAGTCTCTGTCCTCAGAGGTTCGTGGGGAGGGCATGCCATTCATGGCAGAGTCAGAAGTTTAAGCGCGGCTTTTGAAAGGTAGAACTCTTGACTCTCCACCCCACCAACCTGACTCAATATGACGTCTCTATTGCTGTCAGTGGTCTGGCACTCAAGACAGGTTTATGCACAGTTTGAAAAGATGGCTTCCTACAGAGAGATTCTCCAAATCTCTGATATTACCAGAGAGTTCCTGGTACATTTCAGAGAACAATGGTGTTTGTTTGTTGTTTCTTTTTCAGGTGGGAAGATGACAGCAGGATCTCCTGCCCCTAGCCTACCTTCCCACCTTGCCTCCCACTTAGAGTAAAGCAGTGGAATTCAACACACCCACTGCTATGGGAGAAGGTGGCCCTTGACCAATTCCTTCTTTTCTGCTCTTTAATCTACATTGGCTCCCAGAGGAGGGGAGGATTGAGGTGAGGACGGGGATTACTTGTGCATTCCACATAGTTCTCAAGAACTGCGCTCTGAAGAGCTATTTCTTCTTATTTCCTGAGGTAGCACAGTTAAATTTTAAAAGAACAGGATTTACAACAAGGAAACCTGAGTCTGGCCGTTATTCTCTCTGTGTGACTCTGGGTCAGTTGCTTGACCTCTCGAACCTCCACTTCCTCATCTGTAAAATGGGAGTAATACCAAGTGCACTCTACTCGCAAGGCCTTTGCAGTGTAGTCATGGTGTCGTTCATGCAGCAAAACATAACGCCTAGGCCTGGGCTTCCCACTCAGACCCATCGGAGTCAACATTCTGGGTCCTGTGTGATGTGGGCTTCAGCTCTCTGAGCGCCCAGGGTTTCTGCCTGTCCATGGGGATGGTCACATCCACTGCAGAAGGGAAGCCCTCTGATTTGACGATCAGCTCATGGTAGCAACCTCACAGCTGATGACCAGCAGCGTTGTCTTGGTTTGTCCATGATTTCTGGAGTTAGTGAATGTTCATTTTGATAAAGAGAGATGCTCTAGGTTGGGAGCGGAGAGCATTTGTATTTCTCTGCTCCCAGTCTTGATGGAGACTCCTGGTGACCAAGGACAAACATATTTGGTGTGGCTGGACAGCGTACAGTACAATCAGGGGAGGGGGTGAAGGACGGGGGCGTAGGCCACCATGGAGTTTGACATCTTAGCTTGTGGCTCTGGGTGGTGTGAAACCACCATCCCCTTCCCACGTGGATATATAAAAGCCACCATCCCCTCACCATTCCCCGAGCCAATAGCCTGCAGAGTTGGAAGGACTAAGTCCCAGTCTCTGTCCTCAGAGCTTGCGTCAGGGGGCCATGTCATTCTCAGTAGAGTCAGAAGTTAATTATAAGACACACATGAAGGAGAGTTGATCGGTTTCAGTCGTGTTGAATCCTTGCCCAAATCTCTATCCAGAACGTACTGGGACTGGAACTAGAGCTGGGTTGCGGGAAGGGGAGGGTGGGCTCTGTAGGGGAAGAGAGGCCTGTCCCCTCCCTTCCATGTGGCCATAGCCTTCTGGGGACTGACTCTTTAGGACCACCCACACCCCTGTTCCATGCAGCTCCTGGCACACTGTGGGCGCTTAATAAATGTTAAATAATAAGAATAGCTCCCATCTGTCAGTGCCCGTTGGCAGGGAGGATGTGTGAGTGCCAGCCGACACTGGGCAGCTTATGGGAAGCCTTCGAGGGGAAAATTGCAGCTCTGAGTGGCTTTGAGGTCTTGCTGCATTGGGGCGTTACCCAAACCCACTATGGATCAGCGTCCAAGCAGGGGTGGCACTTGGAGTTCCAGAACGTCTACCTCGGAGTTACAGGGTTGGGGAGGGACCAGAGGGACGAGAGTCTGTCCAGCAGTGGGATCTGGGAGCTGGTATTGACCAACCATACAAGGGCTTTGATGAGGTTTAAAAGGGCCAGAGGAGCTGCCCTCTGTGCAGACAGCAGCATAAATTCATACTTCCGCCACTTTCTTGGAAGAAAATGCCAACTGGGGCTTTTCACATTTTGTTATAGTAACAACAGCAGCTGCTGTTTTTAGGCATTTACTATATATCAGGCTGAGTGTGAGGGGTTTCACCTGTCATATCTAATTGAAGTCATATATCTTAGGGAGGAAGAAACAGGCAAATAGGAGGTGGTATGGTATAAGGGGTGGGCTCTGGAGCAGACTTCCTGGTTCATCTGCTGCAACCACTGATGTCCCCACCTCTGTGGTCTTGGATGCCATTTGCTACCTGTGTGACCTTGGCACAGTTTTTCCCTTCCGGGCAGTAGTCACCCTCTTTGGGAGAGTGGTAAAGGCACCAAATCATGTAAAGTCCATGATATAGCACCTGGCACATAGAGAGTCCTCAACAAACATATTTGCAAGTTTATTTCCGAGCATACTGCAATATCACCACAACCAACACCAATGCAACTTTATAATAGTAGCAATCGTGAGTGTTTTCTGTGTAAGGGAGCCAATACAGTCTATTGGCTAGGAGTGTGAGCGCTTGAGCCAGACTGCCTGGGTCAGAATCTCAGCTTTGCCCTCCCCCACCCCCCCCACCCAGAAATTCCTAAGCCACTCTGAACTGCAGTTTTCTCTTCAGTAAAATGGCCCATATTAAAAGTACCTAAATTCAAGCTTCGCTGTACTCCTCCGTAGGATGGGGATAGTACCAGAGTTATTTCTGAGGATCAAATAAATTAATACTCCCAAAGTACTTACAGTGGTGAATCCAGTACAGTCAGTGCTTAAAAAAACTGATAGAAATAATAATTGTTACATGCTTATTATTTTATATTATTTATATATTATGCATTATACATAAGCTACAAAGCAATATATATTTCAATAATATATGCAATAATGTATATTTCTTATAAATATATAATTACATAATGTCATAGTTATAGGATGATTATGTATCATGATTATATGACATATATCATTATGTAATACTGTATAATAATACTTATATTGTAATGATTACATATAAATAATTATTATTATTTTTAGCTTTGCTCCTATGACAAGTTACTCCGTTGGAGATGTTTCCTAAACAATTTCTACCACTTTGAACCATCCTGGCCAGACTTATTTTAAAAGGAAACTGAGGCTCAGCAAAGTGGAACAGTTTTGTCTTCATTCTCAGGACTAGGGAAGGGCAGAGCAGCCAGGCACCTGGCTCCAGAGCCTGTCCTCCCGCAGACCGTACAATCCTGCAAAGCTCTGGTATCTGTCGCCTCCCCATCCTCCATGGGGGAACAACCGTATCTCTTGCCCGGACAACCTACTCTGAGCAGAAGGCTAACGGGATACTGTGCCGCTGTCATTTCTGATCAGTTTTTCCCCCCACTGTCTTGCAGCAGGCTGTCAGGACGTCTTGTCCCACAAGGAAGCCTGGCCCCTGGCTCCTCGTGGAGATCAAGCCTGGGGGTTGTGTGGTGACAAAGGCTGTGGAAGGGCACTGCTGGGACTGGGTCTTGTGGCTCTGTTTACAAGACCTTGTTTGTTTTTTTTTTTTTTTTTTTTTTGGTTATCAGTGTTGAAACCTCCTGGAAATACACTTTCTGTTTTCCATTTAAACACAAATCAAGCAACGTTACCAACACACATTCTCTGTCAAACATGTCAGTTACTCCCAGGGCCGTGGACAGCTTGCAAGCGATGTCTTCTATTGTTACTGTGGTGGTGTGTTATTTCTCCCTCTACAGCTCCGCATTTGTTCTGGCGAGCAGTGTAAACATGGAGGTGCCTGCTATCGGGAAGGTTTTGACAGAACATGTGAAATTGACATGGACCGTCCGATGACCATCTTAATAAGGCTGTTCGGGCAGACCTGTATTTGCCTGTAGCATTTTCCATGAATTTGGGTGGGGGCTTAAGGATTCTAATGAGCTGGGTTTTGTTTCACACCTGGTGTTTTGGCAGGCAGTTCCCACTGCGACTTAGCAGAGGGACTTGGCACGGCTTGCCAGAGGGCCTAAGATTTGTGTGGGGGCCCAGCAGATGTTGGATGTGTTCACCCATCATACAGAACGCCAGTCATCAGCCGCCGAGCCCCGTCCCTGTCTACATTGTAAGGGACCAGAGCTCCCACTTGCTGCTGGTGATGTAGCCATCTGGGGATGGATAAAAAGCCTTTCATTACTGAGAATAGTGCAGAGCATATGGGATTCTTATCTGTCCAAACAGTTGTGGGGTTTGGGTTAGAGATGCTGTCTGCATGTGTATTTTCCTTAGTATTTGGTTCTAGTGAGTCAGAGCCTCACTCAGGAGCATTTTGTACAGTTTCTTCCTGGGAATAGACAAGACACACATTTGATGATGGTTCTGCTTCCTGGCTTCCCACCTTCCTCCTGTGTTACCATTGGTTCTAAACTCACAAGCACAGATTTAACCAAGCCACGACCCTCCTAGATAGAATGCACCTCTGCCATCCTGGCTTACTCTATAGAAGTCTTGTTGCTGATAAATCATGGTCTTGGTGACTCATATGGCCCAGGGGTATTGTTTCACTCAAGCCTTTGTGTTCAGATCTGCACTGACATCAGAGACAAGTTGATGTGTTATCTCTCATCTTTGATTGATAACTTTTGGGCTTCCTGTGGATTGACTGAAGACCCATGAGATTCATGGGACCTGTAAGATCATGTGGGTTGACGATCTCCACCATTTTGAATCTCAAGAAACCAAACATGATTCTTGAATATGTGTTTTTGTTAAGATCCCTTTGGCAGAAGAAAGAGACCTCAATTCTGGCTAGCTTCAAAAAAAAATGAGAGGCAGCATTTATATGTTTACTATGTTTTTAGGTATAATGCAGAAACAATCAAATGCACAGAAACACTTAGACTCAAAAGATATAGAAAAAAGTCAAGCCAAGAAAAATACAAGAGGTAGAGCAGGCCTAGGGATCTCATCAGGCAGAATTTATGGACTTTTTTTTTTTTTTTTTTTACAAGTGAGTGGTTCTCAGCCAGGAGTGATTTTTGGCTTGTAAGGACATTTGGCAATATCTGGACGTATTTTTTTTGGTTGTCGTAAGTGGATATGGGTTGCTAGTATCATCCTACAAGGCATAGGTACATTAGTCTGTTTTCATGCTGCTGATAAAGACATACCCAAGACTGAGCAATTTATGAATGAGAGAGGTTTATTGGACTTACAGTTCCACGTGGCTGGGGAGGCCACACAATCCTGGTGGAAGGTAAAAGACTTGTCTCACATGGATGACAGCAGGCAAAGAGAGCTTGTGCAGGGAAACCCATTTTTAAAACCATCAGATCTCATGAGACTTGTTCAGTATCATGAGAACAGCACAGGAAAGCCCCGCCCCTGAAATTCAATCATTTGCCACCAGGTCTCTCCCAGGACAAGTGGGAATTATGGGAGTTACAATTCAATATGAGAGTTGGGTGAGGACATAGCCAAACCGTATCAATAGGACACCTAGAGTTATCCAGCATTATCCAGAATTATCAGTCATGCCAAGGTTGAAAAACCCAGCTCTAGGCTGTCACAGCACCATGACTCAACTGCACAGACCATCAGCCTCTGCGTGTCTTCATTCAACTTTCACATTGTCAGCTAGGGTCTGATGGACCCATCCTATGGTGTGTCTCAGTCTTTATATCAGTGAACTATGCCCCATACTCCCATGTATTTGGAGCCCATTCAAAGCCTTGCCGAGTAGTCCTGGGAAAGGGGGAGTAGGGTGTAGATGATTGTGAGTCATTACCCATTCTGAGATCGGTGTCTTGCAGGTTGGATTGATAGTCTTCAGTGCATCCCCTCCTGTGGCTGAGACTCAGTCACGCTAGTGCTTTCCATACAGAGCTCTCTTTATAGAAAGCAAGGCCCACCTTGGTGCCACTCTTAACAAGCAACCAATTGATTCGGTTTTTGATGTAAGCTTGTTGCCTCCTGTGACTTCTGTTTAACAGAAAATTCACTTTGAAACCCTGTTTTAAAAAAATTGTTGCTTACTTTTCTTACTATGAACTTAATGTGGGGTAAATCTAGGTTTTAAGAAAAAGTACAAATAAATACACAGATATGTGCATATACCACATAGACTCACAAACCACAATCCCCTGCCCAAAAATGGCTACTACAAACCACTCTGTATGTATCCTGATCTCTTTTCGGTACATCTATTATCTTTCCCATATAATTTTCATCTACTCTCATTTTATTCACAAAGATGGGTAAAGCTTGCAAGCAGCTGGGTTTTTTAATAAAAACACCTTTTAAAATAAAATCAATGACTTTTTTTAACCTTATGTTTTTTTTTGTGAAGTATCTGAAGACTAAGATGGTATCTTAAACAAAATCATAATGTATGTCTTCTTCACATGCCCCTTTGCACCCCTTTTCTTTAGCCATGACAAGGTGGTATATGATATCCTAAGGAAATAGATCACCCAAAAAATGACATTACTTAAGCTGGGAAAGGAAAATGGGAACAAAAAGAGAAATGAGCAGAACAATCCCGGGGAATAGAGAATTACACAAAAGGCTGGGCTCAGTGGCTGACACCTAAAATTCCAGAACTTTGGGAGGTCAGGAGTTCGAGACCAGCCTGGCCTACATGATGAAACCCCGTGTCTACTAAAAATAAAAAATTAGCCAGGAATGGTGGTACACGCCCATAGTCTCAGCTACTCTGGAGGCTGGGGCAGCAGAATCGCTTGAACCCAGGAGGCAGAGGTTGAGGTGCGTGAAGATTGTGCCACTGCACTCCAGCCTGGGCAACAGAGCGAGACTTGTCAGAAAAACAAACAAAAAAAAAGAAAGAAAGAAAAAGAAGAGTGACGCAAGGGAGAGGCAGAGATTGGTCAGCTCCCATCAACCCGCTGGGTGGGTGGATTTTGCATTCAGATTTTCTTGCAAATTTATTGAAATGGGGACATTGAAAAATGTGCTGCTTTTTGAGGAACATAAAAAATTTCATGACCACGATGGAGGTGTCTACACCTGTGATTCTCAGAGCCCAAAGCCACATCCTAGAGACCCACTGAAGTTCATGCTCATTTTAGGACTAAAACTTGGGTTAAAAACCAAGCAGCTCAAGAGATCAAGATATCTTCCTGGAAGCCTTCTATCAGAAGCGGAGACTGGGAGACAGACCAGAGTTGCCTTGTCAGCTCTCATCACTCCTTCTCTCAAACCAAACGCATGTCTGAAGCGCAAGATCAGTTTTCAATTTAAATGACTTCGCTTTCTCTCTTAAAAACTAAATCCTCCTCCTAATTCCCTTAAGTCCTCAAAGTATAACATTTTTCCTTTGTAGATTGGAGAAAGAAGTCACGGATGGGGCTTGCCAATGGCATCAGGATGAGGTCTGCCAGCCGGTCCTTGTCAGAATGTGCACAGAAAATGTAAAAGACGTTTTTCCCAATCAGTAGCTTACCAGTTAATACGCCTCCCTTTCCGTCTTGAGAGCTTGATCCTCAGAATCAAAATGAGGATGGTGACATACCATGTCCACTTGAGAGGCCGAGGAGGGGTGAGTTCTGAGAGTCGGATGGCTGTAGCTTGGTTTCCATGTGTGTTCAGTGATTTAGTAAGTATTTATTCAACATTCAGTGTGTACTAGACAGTATGGTTGCAGGTGTGAGTAAGACCAATTATATTCTATTAACGGGGAAAAAAAGGTAGACAAATAATCAGAAGAACATTGGATAGTGTTAACTGCTAAGAAGGAAATAAAATAAGTTATGGGTTGGGCGCAGAGGCTCATGCCTGTAATCCCCGCACTTTGGGAGGCCAAGATGGGCGGATGACTTGAGGTCAGGAGTTCGAGACCAGCCTGGGCAACATGGGTCAAACCCGTTTCTACTAAAACATACAAAAATTAGGCTGCATATTAGGGCATGCCAGTAGTCCCAGCTCCTTGGAAGGCTGCGGTAGTAGAATTGCTTGAACTTGGGAGGTGGAGGTTTCAGTGAGCCGAGATCAGGTCACTGTACTCCAGGCTGGGCAGCAGAGCAAAATTCCATCTCAAAAAAGAGAAAAAAAAGGTTACATGGTAGTGACTAAGAGGGTTATTTCAGATAGTTGGAAGAGGAATTAGAGCTCAGATCTGATTGACAAGTAGGGGGCGGCTGTGTCCCGTCCTGGATTAGGGGAAAGAGTTCTAAGAAGAGGAAACAAGCAAAAGTCCGGAGATGGAATGAAATGGATATGTTTGAGAAATTACTGGATGGTCAGTATGGCCAGGACACAGTACATAAAGTGGGAGGATGAAAAGAAACACAAAGTGAGGTGTGCAGTCAGCAGTTGGGTCCCACCCACCTTGTAGGACATTGCAGGGAGCGTAGATTTTGATCTAAGAGAAATGGCAAACCCCTGCAGAATTTCAAGTAGGAGAGCACTATGATCTGATTGTATCATTTAAAAGGCTTCCTCTGGAAAGTGGGTGGAAGATGGACAAATGATCTTCAGTGGGCCAAGATAGGAAACAGGACAGCTAGTGTGCATGTTACTGATGAAGATGACGAGTACCATGTTATCCATGGTTGGCTAGCGCATATCCGTAATTCCTGCTGCCATTTCTTTGATCTTCATTGACTGGAGAATTCTGCCCTAAAAAGAGGGCCATTTTCAGGGATGTGTGGTAACAGAAAATCGCAGTGTTTATGGAATGAGAGGTAGAGGACCAGGGATTATAGATGTGCATCTGTGTGTCTGTGTCTGAGGGTCTGGTATCTTGTGCGGCTTCAGGGGAGTGCACCATGTGCATTTAATTGTTAATGATCCCAAAATGCATCCAGGGGCTACCTGCAAACCTGCCTGAGCATGGAGGATCTGTCTTGGGTGCTTTATTAAGTCTCGCTGTATGAAAGCTCCAAGCAACATCTGGTGTGCCATGTGCCATGAGCTAGGTTTTCCATCACAGGACAGTTCCGTCTTCAGGCTGGCTGGTTTTCCCTTTATTTTATTTTAGCAAAAGTAGAGAAGGCCCCTGGGGGATATATCTCTTCCTTTTGCAAGTTGTGACAACAGCGAACAACTTGGGCATTTGGATTCAGATGGAGCAAGGTTCCAGAGCCGGCCTCACTCACTCTTAGCTGTGATCTTGAACAGATTCTTTTACCTCTCTGAGCCTCAGTTCATAAAATAGAGGGAATAAAATAGAGGGTAACTTTTCTGTGCACAGGGTAATAGAGAAGGACAGAAGTTTTCTATGTCAGAGGGTAGTAGCAAAGGTTATTATGCATTGACTGGTTAATTCCTTCCTTTGATAATTCTTCATACACTTAATTGATCACCACTACATGCAAGACACTATGGCAGACATTACGAACGCTGTGAAGTCAGCTGTGATGCTTTTAGTGGAATATATGGTCTTGTAGGGGAAAGAGACAAAACAAAGAATAAATACCATAATGAATATATAAATAGATTAATTACAGATGGAAGTGAGTGTTGTGAAGAAAATAATGTAAGAGGGAAGAAACAGTCAATGATACTCTGCCCTTTAGCTCAGATCCATTATTGTCTTGATGTTTTTCATCCATTAGCTCATTTCTCTTTTCTTAGCTTCCTGGGTTTGTCTTGGAGACACCTGGTACTTTATTCTCCCATACCCTAAATACCCATGTCCACAGTGAGCAGCTGACTTACTGTGGTACAAAGAATGTGCTTTTCCAGAGTTTAGAAGCCACCTGTTTCTGGGAGTGCCATGGAAACACGCATTCCGCCCCTCGATCTTCAGGCCCAGGCAGGAAATTTTCAGCTGTCAGCAGCTGTCTTTCTGATCTGCTGCCAAGGAGTTTCCAACCCCAGGAAAAGCCCACAGTGACCCTCACCAGTGACTTTGATGTCATTCTCTGGAGCCAAAGAGGAAAGAGGGGCTCTCTGAGAGTGATTTGTGGGCATGGTTCTTAACTTGGGGTGGCTGAGAATTTCCCCTTAAATTATATGTCCCACTGTGGGCATATGGTCTTACAATTGCAGGGTTTATCATTTCCACTTGATCGTCAGAGCACCCCATGGCAGAAACATAGTTAAGGATCTGTGCTTCAGAAACAACCACGGCTTTATGGCATGGCAGCTTTGCAGCTTCGGGGCAGAAAACACTTTTCAGCCTTTCTCAAGAGGTGAACTGGATACTACAGTGCAGTGTAACCTAAATCTTTGCACATGTCTTTAAACAGGACAGAGACAACTGGCCCTGTCCCTCTGCTCTGGGCCTGATGACCAAGTAGGAGGAAGCTGAGGCTGTATATCCTGTTCCCAGAAATTGTGTTTCCCTGTCTTGGACAGAGTAGTGTGCTGTTCTGGGAAGACCTAGCTGTTCCCTTCTTTAGGTGATTGTCAACTGAAGATGTGGAATGGATGAGAATCCATCACCACTCAATGCTTGCTCCAGGCTCCCCATCACTGCTGTTTGCTCAGTCCTGTTGTTTCAGGGCCCTTTGGGTCCAAACCCTTGGCAGCCTTTGTCCAGGAAGGGAGCCATCCTGGCCTTGCCTGCAGAAACTCATCGTATTTCCCATGCGGTTCTAGAAAGAATCCTGATGTGGGGATTCTGAAGAATGCACACTTGTCCCAGGCCTGCCCTTCAATCTCTGTGTATTACTGAGTGAATTATTACTATTATTCTTTTGAGACAGGGTCTCCCTCTGTCACCAGAGCTGGAGTCAGTGGTGCAGTCACGGCTCACTGCAGCTTTGACTTCTAAGGTTCAGGTGATCCTCCCACCTCAGCCTCTCTAGCAGTCGGGTCTATAGGAGCACAGCACCATGCCATGCAGTTTTGTTTTGTTTTTTGAGGTGGAGTCTCCCTCTGTAGCCCAGGCTGGAGTGCAGTGGCACAGTCTTGGCTCACTGCAACCTCTGCCTCCCAGGTTCAAGTGATTCTCTTGCCTCAGCCTTGCAAGTAGCTGGGACTACAGGTGCATGCTACCACACCCAGCTAATTTTTTGTATTTTTAGTAGAGATGGGTTTTCACCATGTTAGCCAGGATGGTCTCGATCTCCTGACCTTGTGAGCCACCCGCCTCGGCCTCCCAAAGTACTGGGATTACAGGCATGAGCCACCTTGCCAGCCCTAATTTTTGTGTTGTTTATGGAGAATGGGGTTTCACCATGTTGCCTAGTCTGGTCTGGAACTTTTAGCCTTCAGTGATATCCTTGCTTGGCCTCCCAAAGTGCTAGGACTACAGGTCTGAGCCGCTGCACCCAGCCAACACCTCTTTTCCATATGACTTCAAGTTAAAGGTCTGTGCATGGGCTACATAATGGAACCCCAAAACATATTGTTGACCATTTTCCTACAATTTTCACCACCAGGACCACTGTATACTTAATATTTTCTTTGAATTGATTTAATTTTTATAACCTAAATTGATTCACAAAACCATACTTTTCGTTTCTCATTTAACTGGACATTCACCATCACTAGCCATAAATAAACAGTATCTATTAAAAATGCATTGATGACCCTAACTAGAATGGCTATAATAAAAAGATGAACAGTAAGAAGTGTCAGCGAAGATACGGAGAAACTGGAACTCACACACATTGCTAGCAGGAATGTAAAACTTTGCAGCTACTTAGGAAAATAGTTGAGAGTTTTTTCTTAAAAAACTGCAATAGTGTTAACATATGACCCAGTAATTCTGCTCCTAAGTATATATCCAAGGTAATTAAAAATATATGTCCACACAAAACCTTGTGCATCAGTGTTTATAACAGCATCATTTGTAATAACCAAAGGATGTAAACAGCCTAAATATCCATCAGCTAAGGAGTGGAGAAACACAAGATAATACAGCATACAATGGGATATGTTCAGCTGTAAAATGAAATGATGTATTACATGCTGTAGTGTTGATGAACCTTGAGAATATTATACTAAATGAGTGAAATCAGACACAAAGGACTACATATTATGTGATTTCATTTATATGAAATGTTCAGCATAAGTGAACCTGTAGTAGCGGAAAGTAGATTAATGATTGCTAGGGGCTGAGGGGAGAGGGTATGGGAAGTGATCGTTTTATGGAGATGGATTTTCTTTTCGAGGCGATGAAAATGTTCTGGAATTATCTGGAATGTTCTAGAATTGTACAACTATTGCTACTTTCATAGCCTGGGCCACAGAGGGAGGCTCCATCTCAAAAAAAAAAAAAATTAGCTTGGCATGGTGGCATGCTCCTATAGATCCAGCTGCTTGGGAGGCTCAGGTGGGAGGATCACCTGAACTTTAGTGGTCAAAGCTGCAGTGAGCTGTGATTGCATCACTGCACTCCAGCTTTCATAGATAGTGGTGATAGTTGTACAATTTTGTGAATATGTTAAATAACACTGAATTATACATTTTATTTTATTTAGTTTTTATTTTTTTGAGACAGACTCTTGCTCTGTCATCCAGGCTGGAGTGCAGTGGCATCATCTTGGGTTACTGCAACCTACACCTCACAGGTTCAAGTGATTCTCCTGCCTCAGCCTCCTGAGTAGCTGGGACGACAAGCACCTGCCACCATGCTCAGCTAATTTTTGTAGTTTTAATACAGAATGAGTTTCACCACATTGGGCAGGCTGGTCTTGAACTCCTGACTTCAGGTAATCCGCCCACCTTGGCCTCCCAAACCACTGGGATTACAGGCATAAGCCACCATGCCCAGCCCAAATTATGTATTTTAAAGTGTGAATTTTGTGAAATATGAATTATATTTCAAAAAAAAGTACGTTGAAAACAAATCACTGTCATCAAATTATTTCTATTACCTGTCTTTGATGAAGGTGTTTGCTGTGCCCAAGGCCTGTTCTCTCACGGGAAATAAAATGGAGATTGGAAAGTATTAGAGAGGTGTTGTTAAACACATCCTAGGTGAGACTGTCCTTGGATGAGCTTGGGAGAAAAAAAAATTTACTTCATGAAACCTAAATTAACTTTTTAAAGGCTACCAATGATGTGAAATCCTTAGTACTTCATTCAATTTTAAGTACTATTACTGATGCCAATTTTTGTTAGCAATGATTATTAGGAGATAATGAGGATATTTTAGCTGGGGATGATAGCACTCTCTGGAAACATGCTGTGCAATATGATGGTCAGTAGCCTCCTGTCTCTGTTTAAATTTAACTTAATTAAAATTCAGTAGTCTTAAAAACTTAAAACCATTGACACTTTCAGTGTCCAAGAGCTACATGTGGCTTGTGTTGGTTGTATTGGACAGTATGACGTAGAATATTTATTTCATTGCTAAAAGTTCTATTGGACAACTCTACACTAAAAGATTAAATTAATTGTACTGGTATGTTGTGGTCTCTTTGGTCTCCTTTCCCTCATTTAAGCAAATTTGAATGCTGGAGCATGACAAATAATAATAAATACAATAATAACAATTTATAGTTAACATTTGCATTTGCTCTGTGCCTGACAGTGTGCTAGGCATTTAAGGCACACAGTCTCCGCTCATCCTCGTGAAACTCTAACAGGTAGCTGCTGTTATCACCCAAGCTTTGAATGTGAGAAAATAGCATCAGAGATATCACTTGCTCAAGTCTTGGGACCTTGGAAAGCCTGGATTTGAATGTGAATCAGTTGGCTTTGTGTGCCTCATCCTTTTAATCTCAATTTCTTGCCACAAATCCCATCCCAGGCATCAGCCAGGAATTCAGAGTCCTTCTGTCAAGGTCTCTCCAAATGTTTACTTTTTTTTTGTTGTTTGCTTTAGACAGAGTCTTGTTCTTGTTACCCAGGCTGGGATGTAACAGTGTGATCTCTGCTCACTGCAGCCACCACCTCCCGGGTTCAAGTGATTCTCCTGCCTCAGCCTCCCGAATAGCTGGAACTTACAAGCACGTGCCACCACGCCCAGCTAACTTTTTGTATTCTTAGTAGAGACAGGGTTTTACTGTGTTAGCTAAATGGTCTCAGTCTCCTGACCTCATGATCTGCCTGCCTCAGCCTCCCAAAGTGCTGGAATTAATGTTGTAATGTTATTACTATGTTTTCCCAGAAACAGTTTCAAGAAATAAGTCAGAAAGCAAACTAAAGTGTGTGGGTCTGCTTACTGTCCCCTTTCTCCTGTACTACCTCCCACCCAGAGGCAACACCTGCTAACTATTTAGAGCAGGCGTCCTCAAACTACGGCCCAGCCCGCGGGCCCCATGCGGCCCCCTGAGGCCATTTATCCGGCCCCCCGCCGCACTTCAGGAAGGGGCACCTCTTTCACTGGTCGTCAGTGAGAGGAGCACAATATGTTGCGGCCCTCCAACAGTCTGAGGGACAGTGAGCTTGCCCCCTGTGTCAAAAGTTTGGGGACGCCTGATTTAGAGCGTGAGTCTGAAAACCTCCCTTACCTTTCCTGTGTCATTACATGCATAGTTATGTGTACACGGACACCATGCACTTGTGTTAAGCAAGTGAGATCTCATCACCCACATGGTTTTGCAAACTGCTTTTATTTATCCCACAGCATGTTTTGGCCATCTCCCCAGGTAAGTGTGTAGAGGTCCACGCTCTGTCCTTCTGTATTGTGAAGGCACAAAATTCTATAAACAGTAATACTGTGATTTATTTGCCCTTCAGCAAATGGCTTTGGTAATTCTTAAACACAAAAAAGGGTATGATGGACCAGTTTCCTTGCATCTGTGCTCATACTGGATATCATCAATCTTTCAAGTGTTTGCCAATCTGTTGGGTGATAATTTCTTTTCCTTTCAACCTTCAGGGTCATTTGCACCTCCCTCCACCTGCTCTGCTCAGGCTTCTAGCTGCTGACAGCCAAAGGCATTATGCCGGAGGCAAAGTGAGGTCAAGGCCAAAAAGCATATTTTCTTTCAATGAGAGGAGGTGTTTACTTGGGTAAATACGGCTCATGTAATGTGCCTTATTGGTTTGAAAAATGAAGAAGCAAGGTCCAAGGGGTTCTCTCTGGTGGGGCTGCGTGTCTCCAATACCTGGTGCTCCAGGGCATTGAGTGATGCATTGTAATCAGTTATAAGGTCAATATGTTCATCCAAACCTTTATTCATCACATAACTATCAAGCATTGATTCAATGGTAGGCAGAGTTTTAGGCATTGAGAATTCAGCACTGAATAGTGAGTCAAGGCCCCTGTTTTATGGAGCTTAGATTCTAATGGGCGGGATGGAGGCCAACAGATGCATCATCGTTATAGATCTAAGCAATAAAAGACTGAAATGAGAGGGATGCCTCAAGACACAGAGGGCCCATCACAGAGAGGATAGTCAGGTAAGGCCTCTCTGAGCATGCATGCTAAAGAAAAGAACTGAAAGCAAGAAGGAGCATCCCACTGAGAAGAAAGTGATTGGAGAGTGTTCAAAAGGAGCCAGGATGGCGGAGGCCTTGTGATGAAGGAGGAGCCTGGCAGGAAATGATGTCAGGTGGTAGGTGGGGGGCCGGTTGAGGTAGGGCCCTGCACAGCATGGTAATGGGTTTGGATTTTCATAGAGGTGCAATGCGAAGCCATTGGAAAGTTTTAAGCAGGGCAGCAGTACAGTCTGGTTTATTCTGCAAGCTTTAACGTTAAGGGCTTTTGAAATTCTGAAGTGTTTCAGAATTCTTTGCTTTTTAAACAAGACAAATACATTAAAGAAGCGTTAATGGTTATCTTAATCCAGGGAATGTCTTACATGGGTTCTACAGTGCCTTTTCCAGTGATAGAGGAAAGGGTTTGGAGCCAGGTTTAGTGGACTCAGAATAATGCATAGTCTTTGGCCTTCCGTATCTGGGTCACAGCTTATAACCAAAGCATGCGAACAAGCTCCAGCCAGCCTGATGCAGGGGAAAGAAGATTGGGACCAAGTCTTGTTGCCTCTGGTTTCTCTTCTCTGCATGAATGCTGAGGGCCCCTCTGTGCTTGGCCGTTTCACACCAGCGGAAAGCTTTAGGCTTAGAAATCCAGGGATCTGCCTTGGAACATTTGGGATCAAGGTAAAGCAGTTTTGTCCAGTAGTGTCATGACCAGAGATGAGAGAGGCAACTGTATGCTCAAGGTGTTAGAGTTAGCATGTAGGAACACAAGCGTTTTGAATTCTGCAAGCGTACACACAGTTTTGAAATCGTCCTCAGTAGACTAGGCAGGAGAAACGAAAAATAAAACATCTCTTGGATGGGTATCAGTCCTTTGGGTAGGAAGGTTCATGGTTATCATCATTCTACTACCCATTTTCACTTGAGAAATATTTTTAGAGAAGCTTATGATGAAAGCAAAAGATTCCAATGAATCCGAAGCATTGATTGAGCCTCCCAGAGAGCAGAGTGGTGGTGAGACGGATGCATTGCAGTGCAACCATCTAGGTTTTTTCCACTTTCTTTGGTGTCACCTTTTTGTCCTAAAATTCTCCTGCTTGCCGCTGTTTGAAGAAACGAAATCCACCCACTTCCACCTCTTTTCATGCTCACCTGCCTTGTTCTGCTGCATCCGTGTTAAGTTTTACATGTACAATTCACCCATGTTCCTGGTGTCTAAACAGCCTTGTTTCTGAGCCATTTTCAAGTCTCTTGCACAGGACTTTTATTCAGACTCTGTTGCAATGTCACTTTTCTGGCCCTGGCCAGGCTTAGAGGAGAGCAGGCCATTGGAGGTGCTTCCTGTGACCAAGTTGTGCTTTAACTCTTTATTTTAAATAATTTTTGGAGGGTCCACCATTGCGACTTCTCCTCTTCCATCCTTTGGTACTTTCCTCTAAGGCTTCTTTTCCATTCCTGGAAGATATTTCCTCAGTCTTGTTTTGGTTTCTCTTTAATTTTTTTCTTCTCTAAGAGGAGCGTCTATTGTAGAAAAACAATTTTTTTACTTTTTACTGTCTCTGCATTAATAGGGAGGGCTACCTTCATCTGCCTGAGAATCACATCATCTTGCATGTGGGCTAATGAATGGTGCAGCCGGACACCTCACCTCGAATCAGCCTTGTAGAAGCAGACCATTGAACAGGCTGATCTTCGATAGATAATTTACAAGACTTCCACTTCTTATTGATTAACTCTCATAACTCACTCCAGAAAATAAATTGTGTATCTGTTGTCATCCTATTGGATATGCACAAACTGTCCTGAGAGGGTTGATAAACCTTTGAAAGAATACACAGCCCAGTCAGCCTCTGCTACAAATAAACCGTGACAGAGAACAAGAGTGGCCTTGCCACTGAAAGGGGCAGGTGACAGTGGCATCAGAGCAGATAATTTGCAAATTGCTTAATAAATAATGATAAATAATTCTCCAAGTAGTTCTTGCATTTTTTTTGCAAAGAAAACTAAGACTTCTCTTAAGTACTTTTTTTTTTTTTTTTGAGTTGAAGTCTCTGTTGCCTAGGCTGGAGTGCCCTGGAGTAATCTCAGCTCACTGCAACCTCTGCCTTCCACGTTAGTGATTCTCTTACCTCAGCCTCCCTAGTAGCTAGAATTACAGGAGCCTGCCGCCACTTCTGGCTAATTTTTGTGGGTTTTTTGTAAAGATGGGGTTTCATCAAGTCGTCTAGGCTGGTCTCGAACTCCTGGCCTCAGGTGATCCACTTGCTTCAGCCTCCCTAAGTGCTGGAATTACAGGCGTGACGCAACACACCTAGGCTCTTATGTACTTTTTATAGAAACAAAATAGTTACAGATGGTAGGTAGTACAGCAATGTTTATGTGACAAAGCCGAGAAAGTAGCAGAGAGAAGGAAGGTTATGTGTGCCCAATATGACTTGCCTGCGTAGCAAGAGAGAACTCACTTTCTAAGGACAGGACTTGAGACAATGAGATAATTCTGCCCTTGATCCTCTACGACTTCGAATTTCAGATCCATAAAGTAAAACATTTATCCTTTTAATAGAAAATAGATTAATGATGTTTTGGAATGGAAACATCTAAGATTAGTTGAGTTCTCTGCTATCCACCTTCCTTCAACCTTGACTCACCTGTCAGCTACAGCATAGTCATCTGAGGAGGTACAGAAAACTCTAGTTCCTTAAACCTACTGGCTTTGGGTCCAGTTCCAAGTCATCTGTGTGAATGCTGTGTGACCTTGGGCATGTCTCAGAATCTCTCTGATCCTAGCCTTGGTTTCTAATCCTGACCTCTTAGAAGGACTGTTGTGAGAAGGAAATGAAGTATTATAGGATATGTGTATATACTACATAGCTCTACGTAGCATGTAGCTGCATAGCATATATAAAATGCTTATCACATAGTAAGCACCTATTGTATGCCACCTAATTGCGTGTATGTCTGTGTATATGTGTGCCTCTGTGTGTGTGTGTCTGTGTGTGTGTGTGTGTGTGTGTGTGTGTGTGCGCGTGATACTAGGGAAAATAATTAGCCTTCATTGAATTTCTAAATGCTCATGGCCACTCCCTATAGACCTTGATAAATAAGGTTGCTTAGGAAGGGAGAGTAATTGGATGGGAAATAGTCACTTGTCTGTGAGTCATCTGAAGCACCTACCCTTGTGTCTCACTTTAGGGCTTTTGTGTTAAACCACTGTTTGCTTCCTGTGTCTACAATGCCTTGCTGTCTACAGCCCGTCTCTGCATCAGCAATCTCAAAGGTGTTGTGTTGAACCTCAAATTTAACCACTCTGGAAAATCACATTTTTATGTTACATGATAGAGTTTTTCCGTGGTTGAAACACGTTAGATTATTCTCTCCCCCCATGATGAAAATAAAATTCAACCAAAAGAAAGATGGATGGAACTTTATGTACATATTATATAATACACCAATTGCATTCTACATGTCACATGCTATATATAATATGGTATTATGTTGTAATGACATTTAATAAACCTAGAAATATCCCACTTTGCCTATTGGCCTAGAATTCTTAGAATAGAGTCAAAATGTGTCACATGTTAGCCAGACTGTGGTCAACTAGAAACCGTCACCCTGAGAAAATCAGAAAAGGTGGCTCTGCTGCTTCATATATGGCTAAAATAAATGAAGTGGTCTACAGTGTGCTTGCATATATGATGTGTATGTGCACATGTGTGTGTATTAGGAAGAATGGGAGAAGCCCTTTCTAATTCTTGAAAAATTCACATAACCCATCCTAGCTACAACCTTCCTGGAATCAGAAAACCCAGGAAGGTATCGTGTTGTCTGACGACGAAACCTGTGCCTAGGGAAATGAGTTGTTTGAAAGGATTTTTCCTGCAGGCCACAACAAGGCCAAAGGAATTATCCCTCCCCGTGATACCAAATTCCTCTCCCTTGCTTGGAAAGCCCGTGTCCCTGGGATTTGTTGCAAATCTTCTCTGGATAATGCTGTCGACACACAGCCAGCGTCCCACACTCTGAAATCTCTTTTTTCCTATCCATGTTGGCCACATCTTCTTTTCACATTCCCTTTCTTCAGATGGTGCTGTTAATTGGGCTTCTTTCCAGGCCTGCCTCCCAGAGATTTCTTGGGTCACCTTGACATCTTCAATTATCTATTTAGAGTCCCTGGATGTATCCTCATCCTTGGAGAGTCTCATCCACTGGGTATGATTTTTTTCTTCTTTCATTCCAAAGGCAACCTGAGTCCTCAGCCTCTGTGCGCCGTGATTAGAAAGAATGACCAGGAATCAACCCAACCAGGAAGCTGGCTTTGTGGCTCCGTAGATGTTTGCAAACTCTGCCTGCTGGGGGTTTCTGGACCACTGTTGAAGAAGACCACAGGCGCAGGGACAGAAAGTGCCCACCTTCCTCCACATGCCAGCCCTCTTTCCAGGCTTCTGCTCCTAACTTGTGTATGAACCTGCACAGTGAAGGCAGTTTGGTTTTGTGCAGGTTCTGGGCTCTAAAGGGCCTGTTTGTGTCATTGTACATTTTGCAGCCATTCCATCTTGCTGGGCCCGCTTGTATGTAATAGCAGTGGAGCTTCTAAGGTATCACTTAGAGGAGGCCTAAATTGACTTGGAAAGCTTTGCGTTAAGCAGATGTTTGCTCTTGGGGAAGATTGAAACCATTTTGCATCAAAGAACGAGGCCTCAGCATTTCCCCAAAGCTTGAAAAAAAACAGTTTCTTTTGCTTGACTGACGCTTACCTGATCCCTTGCTTGACACCTTCCTAGTCCTTGAACTGGAGGAAATCCAGGTTAGACCAGGTGAGTCCGAGGGCACCAGGTGGCAGAGGAGAATATTTCCTTTGCAGCTGCTCCCGGCCCTGTTTCTGCTTACAGGGATAACTCAAGCAACCAAACACACACCAAACAGAGGTAGGAGACAGAAGGGAAGAGCGCTGTGAGACGACTCAGCCACGTTCTGGCTTGGCAGTGAGAATTGGAAGAAGCTCAAAGCATGCTGGGGAAAAGCTCAAAGCATGTAGGAGAAAACAGAGGCTGGAGGCTACGTCAAGAGGGAAACCATGTGTATGCTGGCGTGTATGTTAGTTTGCGTGTCTGTGTTAGTGGGGGTATGTGTGTTAGTGTGGGTATATTCATATGCATACGTTTTATGTGTATGTTAGTGGATGACTGTATGTGTGTGTGTTTTGTGTATATGTTAGTATGTGTATGTTTTTTGTGTTTGTGTGTTTTGTGTATATATTGGTATGTGTATTTTTTGTGTTTGTGTGTTTTGTGTATATGTTAGTATGTGTATGTTTTTTGTGTTTGCGTGTGTGTGTGTGTGTGTTTTTGTTTTTTTTTTTTTGAGACGGAGTTTCGCTCTTGTTACCCAGGCTGGAGCGCAATGGCGCGATCTCGGCTCACCGCAACCTCCGTCTCCTGGGTTCAGGCTATTCTCCTGCCTCAGCCTCCTGAGTAGCTGGGATTACAGGCACGTGCCACCATGCCCAGCTAATTTTTTGTATTTTTAGTAGAGACGGGGTTTCACCATGTTGACCAGGTTGGTCTCGATCCCTCGACCTTGTGATCCGCCCGCCTCGGCCTCCCAGAGTGCTGGGACTACAGGCTTGAACCACCGCGCCCGGCGTTTGTGTGTTTTGTGTATGTTAGTATGTGTATGTTTTGTATGTGTGTTTGCATATATGTGTTTGTGTTAGTGTGTGGTTGTTTTGTGTGTATGTTTGTGTCTGTGTGTTACTGTGTGTATGTTCTTGTGTATATGTTTTGAATGTATATTAGTATGTGCCAGGTGCACGTTCTTGTTTATATGTTTGGGATATATTAGTGTATGTTTTTGTGTGTATATGTGTGTGTGCATTTCAGCTGTTCACTGCTAGAGAAGTGGCTTATCAATGGGTCAGAAGACAGCATGTGCATTTTATAATGTATCAGTTAAGGGCCCAGATGTGAGACGCAGATATAGCTGGAGTCAGTTCCTAATCCGCTCTGTACTCGTGTGTGACCTTGGACAAGTCACTTAGCCTCTCTGAACTTTTGTTTTCCTAATCTCTGAAAAAAACAGGATAAGAACCACATGGAAAGTCTCCTGTGGCTTAAGCAGGATGTCCTGTAAATCACCCAGCATGGAGCCTGGATCGTTGAGAGCAACGGGAGGTGCGGATGGTGGTGGTTTCTGCTGCTCTTGTGCTGTGACTGCCGCTAGGGCTGTTGTTGCTATTTTCATTATTAGAGGCTTTGGCAGAGACGGAACTCACAGCAGATGGCGGTCAGCCTCCATCCTGACTTCCTGGGGTCTGGGTTTCTTGTCTGCTGTGATACTGGGTGGGGGGAATCTCCAAATAAATATATCAAGCTGTTGAGAAATCCTGTTTCCGATCTAACTCCCCGTGTGATACTTACAATAGGTAAGACTTAAGGACTTCTTCTGTCCAACGCGGTAAAACAAAGACAGTTCCCTTCTCTTGTCCTGAGCAGCTAATGCACTGCCTAGCACGGAGCCCTTAGAATAGCGTCTGACCCAGCCTCAATCCTTCCTCCGAGGTCACCCCTGGAGCTAGTAAAGGGAAAAAAAAATATAAAGACTAAGATCTTGTGGGCCTCTCAACCTGGCAGAGTGCCTGGCATAAAATGGGTCGCATGGCTTTTAAGGCAGTGTGCCGAGCAGCTGGGGAAAGGTCACCATGAGTTCACAGAACCTTTAAACACACTGGGACTTAAAGCCATCGGATCCCTTTCGCTGGCACCATTTGAGTTGTTTTGCTGGAGGACAAAACCTTTTTGCTTATGGCTAAGTACATTTTATGGAGCGTTTAATGATTCTTCTATAGACGTTTGAGTAGACATGTTTTGGTTTCAGGGGCCGAAAATAAATAAGTGCCCGGAATCTCTCGTCAGTCTTCTTGACGTTTATTATTTGGGTGGAGGGGGAGGGACGGGGCTGGCTAGCACATGTTGGCTTCTGGGCTTCATTGCTGGCACTTCTGCAGAAGTAGGAAGAGGCATATGGCCTTCCTGATATCTTATGGTGAGGAAAAGAGGACATTTGAGGGGAAATATTTTTGAACAGGAAGACAGAGCAAGATTGTATTTGTAGGTGTGATGGAAAAGTAGAACAGCCAGTCAGCTTTGGGACTCCCAAGTCCTATTAAAGCTCACATCCTTTCAGAGCATTTTAAAGATTAGGACTCCATCTCTCCCTGTCTGTTGGTAATCGTGGAGTTCAGGAGTCTACAACAGCTCAGCTTAAGTCTGACGAGCTCTTGTCGGTTACATCAGTACCTTGGGATGTGCTGGGCCAGCGGCTTTCCCATCTTCTAAGCTCCTGGCTGCCAGGAAAGACGGAGCCCTTTGAAGTAGGAGATCTGTTTATCTTGCAATTACTATGGAGAAAAGGCCTTGGAATTAAATGTAGGTTATTGAATTTGACCTTTTTAATAGGAAAAAAATGACTACATTATGGTGCTAATTCATAGATCTTGAGATGCTAGCATTTTTTTGTGTGTTTAACATCCCACTTGACCATTATTAGTAGCATCAGATTGCGTTGCTGAGTTTCAAGTGCCAGGAATCTGCTTGGACTATCACTGGCTAGGGAGAGCCTTTATTGGGAAGATATTGAGTAGCTCACAGGAGATCAAGAAAACCGAAAAAAATAAAAAAGAATAAAAAGCTTGGATCCCCGAAGAGAATTATTCAACCATTACAGGCTAGCTGTAGAACGAGTGCCTTTTCTTCTATCTGAATTATCCTCTAGTCACTTTTTCTGCCACCATGTCTCTCTGGTTAAAATTTGGAGTCCCAGGGCAGGGGATACTTGCTAGTTGTGTTCCTTCTCTAAGATTATCTGTTGGAAGAAGTCAGAAGAAACCTTTACAGCTCCCACTGTGAGGGCAACACACTTGTTTCTATGCTCACTAACAAACAAGAGACATTTTCTGTAAAGGAATATCCAGATGCTGTTAGGAAACTGTAATGGACACTACCAAATGTGTCAATTAGATGCTAAGCACCCTGACTGTTGATACATTAGAACAGATCTACAATGATCAAAATGACTCTTGAGGAGAATCCCTCTATCTGTCTGTCTGTGTATCTGTCTATCTGTCTATCTACCTATATCTGACTATCTATCAATCATCTCTCTATCCCCTGTCTATCATCTATCTGTCATCTATCCGTCTGTCCATTCATCCATCTATCCATCCATCCATCCATCCATCCATCCATCCATCCATCCATCCCAATGCAAAACATATACAGTCTCGGGATGGATAGGGTTTCAAGACCAGTGTCATGAGCATGGGAGACTTTTTTTCCTCTTTATAACCATAAACATCCTTGTGAGATATAAATGTCACCAGAAACCCGAGAAACAGATGATGCACTCAGCGGGGTAATAAACATGTGAAGGACCTTGCCAGATATTTTGTAGCAAGGAAGAATTTAGAGTCTATCTGAGACTGAGAAACTAAATCGGGGCTTACCTTTTTTTTATACCCTCAGTCCATGCACCAAACCATAGCCATAGCCAGTCAGGGCAAAAGAACCTTGTTGGTTAGTCATGTTGAATTGCTGCATTAAAATTCTTTCAGTGCAGTGATTCTCAAGAAGGAGTGATTCCCGCCCCACCCCCCAACAGGGAACATTTGGAAATGTGTGAAGACATTTTTGGTTGTCTCAATTGTGTGGGGCGATGCGGCTGACATCTACCGGATAGAGGCCACGGATGTTGCTCAACATTTTCCAAGGCACAGAACTTTGTGCTGATTTACAGCCTCGTCTTTGCAAACAGTAGGATAGCAAGGCACAGTAAAGGCCCCTGACTTTCCACAGTAAAGAATTACAGCACTCACAATATCAAGAGTGCAGAGATCGTGAAACCCTGTTTTAATAAGAGATGTAAACACGACTCATGTCAGTGTATGCAAAGTGACAGCTCAATAGGGCAATAGGAAAGATACAGGTATCTCTTAGGTGACTACAGCCAGGGTAGCTGGGACCCAGGGAAAATATTAGTGCCCGAAGACTCTCCTTCTATGTCTCCTTTCTTTGTGTCAGTTTCACTTTCACAAAGCAACTTCCTGCACATGGCAGGACATAATGGCTGCGAATAGTCGATGGGTGAGAAGACTCATGCTCTGATATCAAAACAGAAAGACTGTGTGTCAGAAACTCCCAGGGAAGGTTTTGATTGGTCTGGCAGAGTTCCAGGGCTCACCACGGAGCCAACCAGCTGTGGCCTAGGTGCAGAGCTGGGTCATGTTGCAGATGTGGCAGCTGTATTGAGGCCTTTCCCAGGGAAACCAGGATGATTTTTTTTTTTTTTTTTTTTGAGGCGGAGTTTCGCTCTCGTTACCCAGGCTGGAGTGCAATGGCGCGATCTCGGCTCACCGCAACCTCCGCCTCCTGGGTTCAGGCAATTCTCCTGCCTCAGCCTCCTGAGTAGCTGGGATTACAGGCAAGCGCCACCACGCCCAGCTAATTTTTTGTATTTTTAGTAGAGACGGGGTTTCACCATGTTGACCAGGATGGTCTCGATCTCTTGACCTCGTGATCCACCCACCTCGGCCTCCCAAAGTGCTGGGATTACAGGCGTGAGCCACCGCGCCCGGCCCAGGATGATTTTAAGCCAGGCGGCCACCCCATTGGTGTCTGCTGCCGTTGCATGTTCTCTTATTGCCAGAACATTTGTAAATCCGACGTTGTTTCCAACAGAGCTGTGTCAGAGAATGTCACTTAGTCATTGCCAGACCGTTGAGCACCTTGGCTGAAAATCACAAAGGCATGGCACCTAGAGAGGAACTAGAGGCTGTGCATGTTTCCAGGGAAGCTGGAGTCCTGGCCTTTATGGCTGAGCTGAATTGGGCCTTGAACAAAATCATCCGGCCCAGCCTTCTGCCTCGAGACCTGTGAACTGATAAACGCTCCAGGACAGACAGGCTGTCAAGGCACAGCCTGAGATGATTTCTGTCCTCCTTCCCTGGTCCAGCCATGGAGGCTGCCTTAGTCGGCTTGTGTCCTGCTTGATATATTTGTTGCAGTGTATTTGAAACTCTGGTCCTTTTCTCTGATGATATTGATAGTTTTCTTTTTTTTTTTCCCCCACTTAGATGAAATTTGTCAAGCCTGCATTGTGCTAAGCCCTATTAAAATGGTGCCAGAGACCCAATTATGGCAGCTACAAAGGCATTCAAGAGTAAGCACAGAAAAACACATAAAGGGATTAAAGATCAAAAATGGGATTCCAGTGAAAGTACATTAGGAGACATCAGGCAGAGACACATGAAAGAATTAGAATATGAAGAAGAAAGCACATAGAGCTTTTTGGATGTCCTTATTTTTCATTCCCCCAAATCATTTAGTTTTGAGCGTGTTTACTCTTTTAAAAACGAATTGAAATGATCGATTGTACTTTTGTCAGGTGGACGTGTTTTTAAAGCCTGGTGTGAAATGAATTGCAAATGGGTTTTCTGGCTTGATTCCCCACCCCACCTCCCACCCCCGACTCCCGCACCCCCTACGTTTTTTTTTTTCTTTTTGGTCTTAGACAATATGGTGTCAGGGAATCATGAAATACTGCCAGTGAGCCCATTTAGCGAGTTAGGAAGGATGGTCTCCTGGGCTGGGTGGTGTTGGCAGTAACACTCTGGGGAGTGGCTGAGGCCCTGGCCCCCATCTTACTGTTTGCAAAGACGAGGCTGTAAATCTGCACAAAGTGGGCATTTGGGATTTACTGTTTTGAGGTAGAGGGTGCAGTTCGGTCTGTAGCCATCGTCACCTTGGTTCTGGAGAAGTCCTGTCACAGGCACAGCTGCACAGAATCGGGTGTAAATCTGTCACTTCGGCGAGTCTTCCTTTGGTCCCTCTCTCTTCGATGGATTCCCTGACAAATCCTTAGGCACATGTTTCATTTGCGCTCCGTTGTTTGCCACAGAAATGTGTATGTGGCCTCTTCAAAAAGAGAAGTGACCCTTTGTCTACCTATACCATCGTGAAACATCTATTCCAGATTTGCTTTCTGGGAAGAGAGAGAAATCTAACCAGCTTGCAGCAGTCTCTAACCCCAGACTCTGATGCTCACACAATTCCGTATCCGTGCATCCGTCAGTTAGATGGGAACAGTGGAGAAACGGAGAACAAATGGCCCATCCCATATGTTCTATCTAAAGGAGACAGCTTCTCTGTAGCTGCAGTCATTTTTTCCCATGCAGAAGTACAGACTCTGCATTACAAGATTTTCTGAAATTTCAAAAGAAACTAGAAATCCAGATTTTTGTGAGGATATTCATTATGGGAATACATATACGCATATATATGTACATGAGCACGTGCACACAGACGCATGCACAGATACACACACAGCACACTACACACAATCAAGCACATCATTAGCCCAAGGGTCACCAGTTTATAATCTTTACTCTAAAGCAAGAGCCAGGCCGGGCGCGGTGGCTCACGCCTGTAATCCCAGCACTTTGGGAGGCTGAGGCGGGTGGATCACGAGGTCAATAGATCGAGACCATCCTGGTCAACATGATGAAACTCCGTCTTTACCAAAAATACAAAAAAAAAATTAGCTAGGCATGGTGGCGCGTGCCTGTAATCCCAGCTACTCAGGAGGCTGAGGCAGGAGAATTGCCTGAACCCAGGAGGCGGATGTTGTGATGAGCCAAGATTGCGCCATTTCACTCCAGCCTGTGTAACAAGAGCGAAACTCAGCCTCAAAAAAAAAAAAAAAAAAAAAAAAAAGAGCCAGGCCTGATATCTCACACCTCTAATCTCAGCACTTTGAGAAACTGAGGAGGGTGGGTCAGCTGAGGTTAGGAGTTTGACACCAGCCTGGCCAATGTGGCGAAACACCAGCTCTACTAAAAATACAAAAATTAGCTGGACATGGTGGTGCACACCAGCAGTCCCAGCTACTCAGGAGGCTGAGGCAGAAGGATCACTTGAACCTGGAAGGTGGAGGTTGCAGCCAACCGAGATCCTGCCACTGCACTCCAGCCTGGGCTACAGAGTTAGACTGCCTCAAAAAAAAAAAAAAAAAAAAAAAAAAAAAAAAAAAAAAAGGGAGAGAGAAAAAAAAGGCCATAAGTATTTCCCAAATTAGTATTTGATAGTTCTATCCATTTCGGGGTTTATTTCCCTATTTATCTTGAAAAGACCCATATTTTGAAAGTGTACGTATTACCAGAAAACTAGCATCATTCATGGAGTCTTTATATGCTTAAAAAGTTTTCATGGAGGTCTCAAAACACCCTTAGTTTTAATTCACTTAAAAGAAAATTGGAGCATATGTCCTTCTACAGTTTCAGGAAATTAATGGTGAGAAGAGGAAGCCAGACAGTTATCTTCAGATTCAGCAACAAAGAAAGTGCAGTCTAATGATCAGGGAGGTTTCATTCCTTCTTTATGGAATGAGAAGGGTGGTGAATCTTTCTTCTCTTTAACCCAATGAACCTGCAGCTGAGGAATACGTGCCGGGTGATCCTCCTGGTTCCAGCAGAATGATAGTGAAGAAATAGCATGGTGGTGGTGGTGGTGGTGATGGTGGTGGTGGTGGTGGTGGTGGAAGTTGTAATGAAAGTGAAAGAGAAAATGGAAAAGAAGGAAGAAAACTTTTCAGAACCCAAGCATGGACTGGGGGAACCCTGTCTGGTGGGACCCACAGTCTGCTTAATATATGAGACTGACTCCCAACCATGCTGCTTTCTCCCAACCCTGCAGTAAAAAGCCAACAGAAACCACAATGTTCCTGCAGCTCTCAGGGGCTGACCGGGTCTTCCAGAGGAAGCCCGAAGCCTGTTCTTGCATGCTTCATCCAGCTTTTCTGCAAAGTGGAGGCTCTAGCAGGAAGCAAAGGCAGACAGATGGTGTCCCGCAGACTCTCCCTCAAGCCCTTTCATCTCTCCTCTCGCTATTAATTCATCTGTTTGGATGGATACGTTCACGCATGGAACTAAGATGAATAATAATGAGGTTTTTAATAACTCCCTGCATTTGCATTCCTAGTTACTCTTTACATGGTTCTAGCTGATTAAAATGAATCATTTACATAATTAACATATGGTTATAGTGTTGGCTTTAATATGCTGATTATCTCAATACTTTTGTCTGGAGTCAATTGGATTCTAACTGTAACAATTGTTTGAAGTGAGTCTAGTTTATTCCTGGGAGGATGGAGGGGCTATTTGCCATGGTGTCTGATTAGCAGTAGCACACCTTTCCAACAAGTTTGTTTGCTTCTGTTTTATAATGTGATTGAAAATAAGTAAATAATAATAATTGCAATGATCATAATAGCTCCCATTAATTCTAGGACAAGTACTATCACCTCCATTATCTACCTCATGTTCTTCCAGCCAGCCTGCAAAGCCGCAAGGATTATCCCCACTTTACAGAGGAAGAAACTGAGGCTCAGAAATGTTAACAGACTTGCTTGAAGCCACAATGCTGTTATGTGTCAGAGCCTTGAGCTAGGCTCTCTCATCCCAAAAGTCACACTTTTTAGTTACTCTCAGTTTCTGAATGTTATCGCTATCGACGTTTTCAAGCTTGGCATTATTGACTATGGCCAGAAAATTCTCTGTTGTTGAAGGGTTTCCCTGTGCACTGTAGGACAATTGACAGCATCCCTGGACTCTTCCGTGTGCATGCCAGTAGCACCCCTTCCCACATTATGACAACCAAAATATCTTCAAACATTGCCAGTGTCGACTGGGGTGGGGAAAGGAGCAAAGTTGCCATTGATTGAGAACTACTGCTCTAAGTTACTCTCTTGGTACATATTAAGACAAAATAGTAAGAAGCAGACATGTTATCTAGGTTGATCTATCAGTGATGAGTAACTAGTCGTGTCTAACTACAGTAACAGTATTTGGAGGTAGATGGTGATGTATGTGACTCCATGTAACTGATTCTGACTTGTCCAATTTTATCTGCCAGGAATCACTGTGTTATTCAATCAAAGCGATCTTTGTTTTTATCAATCCTGATAAGTTCTATCTCTCTCGATTTCTCTTTTTCCTCTCCGCTCCCTCCCCACGCTTTTTAACTTCTCTAAAGGGCATGCTTGATATTTTCAGATGTGCTGCCTTGCAGAGTTCATAGCATGCATTTTAGGGTACCATTTTCTCATGAGCAGACCCTAGACATGGGTGCTGTCAGCTGTGATCTGATTATCTTGCTGGTTCATATTGAATTTGAAAGGGACTTGTGAAATAGTGGCCAATTTTTCTGTTTAGGTACCTGAGGTTTTGGAATGTGAACGCTTTCTGAACATTCATGCATATTTGAAACGCATTTTTGCTAATTGCAGGACTGTCGTCCACAATTAGTCTTTGGTAGGCATGATTAATTGCAAAGAACACTGACATTTATGCATAAATCGCTTGAGGTCAAAAAGAAATGGAGAGAAATGGTGGCTGCAGCCATGGTGAGTGGCATACTAGTGCATGGTGACCCCAGAAGCAAAGCCCCCGTTGGGGAATTGCTGCGTCAGCAGGACAGGTACTTTATTGCGATGGATGTCTCTGTAATTTTGACTTGCCTGTACTGTGTTCTGCTCTTCCCTAAGCACCTTTAGTTTTATGCAGGTCCTCAAGAAGCCTTTCTGATGTTTCCATAAATGCCAAGCCCTGCCTTTTCCTCTCCTTCTGCCCTTCTCCCTCCTAAACTGGCCCTATCACTTGAAGCTCATAATTTACTTCTCTACCATAACATTCATATGTTGTATGTGTCCCAGGAAGAATCAAGAAGGAAACAAATGTGCCACAGTCCCACCACTGAGATTGACCAGTAAGCTTATTTTGCTTAAAGTGGTACATGCCCATGATTAATAATTCGAATGATGCTAGCAAAGGAAGAGGCAAAACGAAGCTCATCTCCAAATCTTGGATCTATCTGAAGCTAATTGGTATCAATGGCCACTGGGGGAGAGAAAAAGGCACCACTGAGTATAGATATGCACATACATGGCCAGGCGTGGTGGCTCACACCTGTCATCCCAGAACTCTGGGAGGCCAAGACAGGTGGATCACCTGAGGTCCAGAGTTTGAAACCACCCTGGCCAACATGGTGAAACCCCTCTCCACTAAAAACTACAAAAATCAGCTGGGCGTGGTGGCGGGCACCTGTAATCCCAGCTACTCAGGATGCTGAGGCAGGAGAATTGCTAGAACCCGGCAGGGTGGGGGTTGCAGTGAACTGAGATAGCACCATTGCACTCCATCCAGGGTGACAGGAGCAAAATTCAGTCTCCAAAAAAGAAAAAAAGATAGGCACATATGTGATACATACCTGTGTATACAGATGTATTTTGTTTTCACAAAGCGACAAGAAAAGTCACATCAGACTTAATGCCCTGTGTGACTTTATCTTGCTTTATTTCACTTGGTAATATGCCATGGAACCTCCTTCAGTTTTTTTACACTAGGTGGCTGTGACATGCCTTATATAATCGGTTCCCTTAATGGAGTCTTCCTTTTTTTTTTTTTTCCATTATAAACATTAATGCTACACATGCATACACAGAGTTATCTGACAAAGATATATAAATAAACAGATATATGGGCCCTGGTTACATTTTACTGCCACATTAATTTTCTAGCAGTGTGATTACTGGGTCCAAAAGCTGCTGTCTCATAACTTATATTTTCAAGATGTGATTCAAAACTTACCTCCTACTATATATAATGCTACTCAATTCATATCACTTTCTCACCATCAGTACAGACGTCCTATTTGGGTCTCGGAGCTGGAGTTCACATAAGGATGAGTAACCACTTCACACTTCAGATCTCATGAGAGAGGGATCATGTAGGCACTAGCAAGCTCTAAAGGACACAGTATTCACCCTGCTTAGGATCAGACAGCTGCCTTATCTGTGCCCGGTGTCTGATATTTGCCCTTGTAATACGTTTTTACTTGGAGTTCTCTGTATGCCTCTTTATTTGTGTTTACAAGTTAGACTGTATGTTCATTGAGGGCTGTCACCATGTACAGAAAGAGAAGTCACATCTTCTGCCAACCCTGATTGATTAGTAGTGGCTGTTAGGAGCTCTGTCTGGAGAAGGACAGCATCTGATTCAGGAAGGAGGAGTTTCAGAATCAATCAGTAATGTCTGCTAAGTGCACAGAATGGTGGAGGGGCAGCCTGTATACCAAGTATTTTTTTTTCCATTCTTTCATAATAAATTAGGATGATTGTTATGGTTAGTAGGGGCTTATAGAGAATTTTTATATCAATGCAGAAAGCTGCAATAGGAAAAGGAGACGAGAGGGAGAAAGAGAGAGAGGAAGAGAAGGAGGAAAAGGGAAGAGCAGGAGACAGAGAGAGAGAGGGGGGAGATACACTCAAAAACATCAACAGTACCCTGCTTCTAGGTAGCTTTACAGTTTCGCTTTTCCATATTTTTGAAATTTATAGAAACTTAAAAACATAGAAATTGCATTACTTTTAATTGCAAAAACTACAACTACTTTTGCACCAACCTAAGGAACATATGCTACATTTGAGATTAGAACATAAAGAGCACAATACATGTTATAATAAAGACAAGTCTTGAAGCAAAGCTACAGGTAATATTGAGAGGAACAGTCATCCTGAGCTAGAAAACGGAGGGCAGTTCTTTTTTTTTTTTTAATTGCATTTTAGGTTTGGGGGTACATGTGATGAACATGCAAGATTGTTGCATAGGTACACACATGGCAGTGTGGTTTGCTGCCTTCCGTCCCCTCACCTGTATCTGTCATTTCTCCCCATGCTCTCTCTTCCCACCTCCCCACCCCCCCTCCCCTCCCCCTATTTCCCCCAGCGGACCCCAGTGTGTAGTGCTCCCCTCTGACACAAGAGCGGAGGGCAGTTCTGTGTCATTCGACGTGTTCTTGGTTTTGTGAGACCACTAAGTGATGTGCATTCTCTCCTGGCAGAATAGATGGTGTTCATCTCCAGTCCCTTTGTAATAAATGCTGGGCTGTGAACCGGAGATGGCCAAAAGAGGGTGCCTGGGCAAGCCTCAATCTTTAATAAGGTGCACAGCCACTCTATAACCGTCAGAGATGACAGAAGAACCAGGCACCAGGCCTTCTAGTTTTTTGCTCAGAATAAGAAATGGGGTCTCACCTACATCAGCAGCAATAATTGCAATGGCCAATTATTGCAGCTGACCATTGCAATCATTGGTTGTCACAGGGACCCAGCTCTTGGCACTGATAGTGGGGAAGCCACGGGGCCCCACACTTTGGGACCTGGAAACATTCGCAGAGCAACTTTTTTCAAGAAAATGGACACATTCACATTTTAAAGATGCTCAGTTTCCCGTCAGAGAGAGTTCAGGTACATTCTGATTCCACTCAAATCCTGGCTTATAACTTAGGCTCCTCGTAGCAACCCTTTGCAATGAAACTATATCACTTTTGAAGCTTAGCAGATGGGATTTGTCATAAATGATATTTTAGTCACAGATATGAGCCATAAAACTTGAAAGATAAAGTATCTTTCCGAGACACACATGGGGAGGCAGATAGACCAAGATACAACGTGAGCTCCTCTGCAGCTCTGATGGTGTGGAAGGAAGGGCCGCCAGTGGGTACTTTATTGCATGTGCCGGGCTTTGCAGATGAGGTGGAATAGTGGGAATGGCATGGAGCATGAATTTGGGGGAACGCACAGATCTGGGATTCAACATGGGGTCAAACATGGACCATCCTGTGGAATCACATTTCTTATCTTTTTCTGAGCCTCCGTGTTCTTGCTGTGTAAGGGGAATGGTGGAATGTCCTTCTGAAGGTGTTTGGCACAATATAGATAAACACTAAATAAATATTCCTGTCTGTCCTCCCTACAACGTTCCCCTCAAATGAATATGTTGCTTATTTCTAGTTATGCTGGATTATTCTGCCGAGTTGAATAATTCATTAGGGCTTGAGTTCTGAGATATGGCGTAACTGTATCCAGCAGACTCTACCCTGAAGCCAATATGTATATTAATGCTTTTTACTCAAGGAATATACCTGACGCCTAGCAATCTTAGCCCTACCTCTACATTTTTAACCTGACAGGAAGATTAATTTGCATGAGACGAAGGGGTGATTGTCATGTCCAAACTAAACACACACACAAAATTTAAAAATGAGAGAAATCTAGAAATACCTAAACATTCCCTCTTTTGTCTTCAACACATACTCAGGTCATCTTCTTGGGCTCCCAGGAGCTTTTTAATGGCTTTGTTTTCATAGCATCAAGATATCCTAGCAATGTAGAGTTACCACCATGAGGTTTGGCCACCTTATCTCACACAACTGGGCATTTTGAAATAGGTGATGATAGCGTGCTTCTCATGCCATCCAGAAAGTGTTTTTTCCATGACCTGCCAGCACTCCTGTTTGAAGGCCTTGGCACTTACAAATTTAAATGGAGCCTGGAGTAATTTAAATTAATGTATGTAACGTCTATCTTGGTGACAGGAGGTGTAGAGATAGTCTCCATTTATGCCTCTCTGGGTTTGTTAGAGTAGTTATGTGTATGTTTAAGGAGGAGTAAGAACGTTTTTGGTTCCTGCTATGCTTCAGACATTATGCTAGCCATTTTGTGTTATCCTACTTAATCTTTTCGGTAACGTTGGGAGATTAATATCATTATCCCTGCCCTCTGAGAAAGATTGTAAAGATCAGACAAGTACATCGTTTCGATGACCAAATCGCTATTAAATGACAAAGTCTGTATTCAAAGATAGGAGAGCCTCATTCCAAAACTAGTTCTGTCCCATCTTATCAGTCTCAAGGTAATGTAAGTCTAATGTATTTTTACTCCTGATAATTACAGCAGTATCTACTTAGGGTAAATTAAAATGGGATATCCAGAAACCCCCTTTTGCCCATAAGGGTATAAAGACAAATTAGCGGCTATGGAATCTCAATCCAGGAAAGAGAGACCTGCACTGGGCTCCCATATGATACAAGAGTTTTTTTGTTGTTTTTGTTTTTGTTTTTGTTTTTGTTTTGTTTTTGTAGCATCAGATGTTTTGGGTGTGCCCAGCTGTTCCTGTGTGTGTTTGACAAATGGATTTTATACTTTTCTTAATCCTCTAGTTCTTCCCAGAAGGCGGATAGGGGACTCGCATAAACAGTGACCGAAAGTCATCCTGTGTTACCATTCTGTGTTCCTTGCTGGTTTATTAAAGTTTGTCCTGAGAGCACCTTGCCTATAAATAAATACAGTGATAAATAAAACGAATGATCTCTCTGGGTGCCTCTCCTACTCTCACTCCCCGTGCTTTAATGAATCATTTTAATCTACTTTGTAAGGATGACACTAGCACCGTTTTTATTATTTGGTACTACTTGGGACAAGTTATCTTTAATATGAGTTCTCTTGCAAAGGGGAGATCTTGCGTACATGTCCTGCCTTAAAGCTGAAGCGAAGGGTAACCATGGAATCAAGAACTGGAGCCACTGGTAGGCCAAACCCCTATCCCACAAGCCAGGGAATGGGGATCTTGTGCCAGGCACTCAGGCATGAGATTTGGGTTTATTTTGTATTGTTCTAAAAAAGTGCATCCCCAAAAAACAGGGTTTATATTTCTAAGGCACTCTTCTAAAACAGTATGAGATCATACACATATTTCGTAAGCAAGGGATCACTGCATTTCTGTCAATATATAGGTAGTTTGATACCGTGAAAACTATTTTAGATGAAATTCTGATAAATGGGGCATCATATTGGCACTTACTGGCTCTCAATCCCATTCTATTAGCAGCTCCGATTTATTAAAATTTCTCAGATATATTCCCTGTGAAATCATTTTATTTCACATCATTAATGTGTGACTCAACACAGCATCCCCTTTGAGGTGATCCAGGACTTTTATCCCCATTTTACAGATAAGCACTGGAGCTAGGAACAGGTTAAGTGATTTTTGCCTGAGGTCAGACGTGCTGGGAGCAAGATTAGAAATTGGTGAGTGCTTCCCACGGCTCAGTGTCTGTGATAAGTCCCTACATTCAAATCTTCCAACCTCAGAGTTTTCTGGGTTAGACCTCTAGCTAACTACCAGGGGACGTTGTGTTATGTAATTAATTACAACTATAATTATCTTGGTTTCTGGGTCATTTAAAGATCATCAGTGCATTTTGTTTTCATGGTTCATGCAGAAATGGAATTTTTTTTCTGAAGTACAAGTATAATTAATCCATGTTTTAGACTCTTAAATAACCGGAAAGTTAAAACATCAGGGCAGAAACTAAGTTCATCTTGGCTGATGTGCCTTGCAGTAGAGATGGGTAGAACTCAAAGCTGTTAAAAGTAGTGGTCATCACTATTTTTTTGTTTTTGTTTTTGTTTTTGTTTGTTTGTTTTTTTTTTGAGATGGAGTCCCACTCTGTTGTCTAGGCTGGAGTTCAGTGGTGTTGTCTCAGCTCACTGCAGCTTCTGCCTCCTGGGTTCAAGCAATTCTCCTGCCTCAGCCTCCTGAGTAGCTGGGACTACAGGCAAGTGTCCACCACCCCAGCTAATTTTTTTGTATTTTTAGTAGAGATGGGGTTTCACCATGTTGGCCAGGGTGGTCTCAAACTCCTGACTTTGTGATCCACCCGCCTCGGCCTCCCAAAGTGCTGGAGTTACAAGGATGAGCCACCACGCCCGGCCATGGTTGTCTCCCTTGAAACATAAAATTTCCTGACTGATGTCTGAGTTCCCTAGGAGGTGCGTAGTCCATATACAGATGTTGTATGAATGACTGGCCTCATACAAGAGATAGACATAGTATTCTTTTATGTCCCTAAACATCACATGGTTGCTTGGAAAAGCAGTGATTTCCATAGGTCCCTGCAAAGGTTTCTACTTAAGTGATAGAAGATACAAGTGTTAAAGAACTGTCACTTTCCACTGTTTTTTTTTTGTTTTTTTTTTTTAGAGTTTCGCTCTTGTTGCCCAGGCTAAAGTGCAATGGCACGATCTCGGCTCACTGCAACCTCTACCTTCTGGCTTCAAGCAGTTCTCCTGCCTCAGCCTCCTGAGTAGCTGGGATTACAGGTGTCTGCCACCACGCCCAGCTAATTTTCGTATTTTTAGTAGAGATGGGGTTTCACCATGTTGGCCAGGCTGGTCTCAAACTCCTGACCCCTTGATCCACCTGCCTCAGCCTCCCAAAGTGCTGGGATTACAGGCATCAGCCTCTGTACCCAGCCAGTTTCCACTTTTTTTTTTTTTTCGTGATATCTTACATGAAGGTAATCCACTATTCAGGAAATTACCTTTTATATCAGTTTAAATAAACTTATTTAAATAAAATAAAATACCAGTCTAAAACACTCTTAACTTTGTTCTGTTCTGTTCATGGAGATTTGCTGAACAGAAAGGGCTCTGGCATATGTCAGTGACCTCCAGTTATCCTGGAGTAAATGATACTGGGACACAGCCAGTCTGTATCGCCTACGTGAGGTGGTGGCATGCATTTATGTGCTGAACCAATCAGCAGACATCTCAATCACAAGAACCAGGCCTGTTTACCTTCTTTGTATGTCATTATAGGTGACACACAGGAAGAGTTTCTGAAGATTCATTTCATCATTAAGATAAATTCAATATGACAGCTTGGCTCACACATCAGTTATCTGGAAGGAAATACTGTAGTAATCGCCTAAGGAGACTTTAAACTCTTGTGCTCTGGAATCCGTATTTGCAGAGCCGGAAAAAAAATGTTTTAGCATTATCTATGGCATTATTCTTTATCAGTATAACTTTATAGCATTTGAATGTATGAAAGATGATTCATTCGTTTATTTATGTATTCGTGAATTCATTCCACATGTATTTAAATAGAACCTCTCTGGGATCTAAGAACAATTTCAGGCACCAGAGACATGAGGTTAAACAAGACCTCTAGATCCCTGCTGTCTCAGAACTTAAATTTAGTGGGAGAGACAGGTGGTAAACCCACAAGAAGGAATTGAGAGTAACAATGAAATAAAGTGAAATATACCAGGTGGTGAAACAGCAAGTAGGGGATTGATGCTCCGGTAGTTGGGAGATTCGGGGAAGGTTTAAGGAGGTGACATTTTAGCTGGGACAGAAAAGAAGACAGCCAGGAAAGTATGTAGTGGGAGAACAGCTGGAAGAGAATGTGCAAAGTCTCTAAAGTAAGAATACGCTTGACATGCCTGAAGAAGAGGAAAGAGGCTTGGGTGGCTGGAGGATTCGAACTGAGAAGCAGGAGGCAGAAAAGAATAATCGAGAGGTAGATCAGTCAGATGGAGAAGGACTTTGATGGGCAGAGTAAGGCAGTATGAGCTTTATGGTTACTGAGTGGGAAGTTGTTAAGTCATGCAGGAAGCTGAAACGTGTGTGTGCACAGACCATCTCCTGGTCTCGAGGCTCTTCCTCCTGAGGGCAAGGAGGATCAGGAGGCCAGGGAAATGTAGAGGTGATGACGAAGGTTCTATCTTTCAGGGTGTAAGGTTTAGGAAGTGAGATGATGTGTCTGCTAGCCACACCTCACGGAGCCCACTGGAAAGTATCTGACGGACAAGGTGGGACAGTGTTAACGGAATCAATTTCGCCCCAGAACTGCTGTCTGCTAACCTTCTGAGCTGGCGGGTGCTTATGTAACGTTTCTGTCTTGGGTGATTTTCCAACTGGATATGTCATTTCTGCTAAGCCAGTGTCAGCTCCAGCCTAGGGATGCATTTAACCTGGGATGCGGTGATGGGAGAAGCGGTAGGCTTATTGGTTTTCCTCTCCTTTTTTTTAAATGAAGAATGCTTGGTACAAATTCAGTTTTGACCTCCCAGTATAGGCTTTTATCTCTCAGGTACTTTCGTTTTCCCGGCATCCGCCAAACCTTGGTGAGCTTTCTGCTGCTTTTCTCAGTGGCTAATCAGTACTACGTAACACGGACCCTCTTGTTGGACAAACTGCAAAATCAGCCTCATTCCTTGGCCATTCCTCTTGCGGGGCACAAAAGGACCTTCCAAAGAAGTGGAGTGATGTATTGTTTAGTGGCAGTAGAGAAGGAATTCTGTGGGTAAGCACTGTTTCACGAGAAGACACAACAATGAATTGGAGGTTTAAATAAGAAGAATGGTTCTTGCCATTGTAACTGTGGATAATTTTCTCAAAAATTTAAAATATGCAATAGTTTTAATACTCTATGCTGTTCAGAAGTGTTTACATATATGATAAACATATATAGGCAGAAAAAAAAACCCTCAAAATTCGGAATATTGTCTGTTGTAGAGGTGAGGCAGAGGGATACCTCTCAGGAGAATTTTAGCCAGGGGATTTAGCCACACTAAAATTATTTCTTAACCTGGGTTTTATTTACAGGAATATCTTCCTTCCTTTCTTCCTTCCTTTCTTCCTTCCTCTCCCTGCATATCAAACAGACAGACCTTGAAGGAAATCCCACCACCAATATTTAGAATCTGGGAGACTGCATGCTTGGGTATCTGCTCTCCGAATGTGGCTACCTTATCTATGACCTGGCCATATTAACAGTGCTTGTCTCACAGAAATGTAGTTCTGGGTACTCTCCTGGCCCATCATAAACATTTAATAATGGTAGCCAGTGTCACCACTTGGTGATAATTGTGGGGTAATAGTAAACTCTCTTTCTTCTCAAGGTTGAGGGGAGTGCTTGGAAGAGAGAAAGAGCTTAGACTGAATGAAGTTTACCTTTTTGATTTCAGCATAAAGAGTTTCAAAGATAACTGTGTCCTGCCTCCTTCTTTCTAAAAACACATCTGCTTCTTATTATTATTATTTTAATTTTCTTTTTAAAGACGAGGTTTCAGCATGTTGGTCAGGCTGGTCTTGAACTCCCGACCTCAGGTGATCTGCCCGCCTCGACCTCCAAAGTGCTTGGATTACAAATGTGAACCACCACGCCCGGCCCCCATCTTATTTTTAGGCTGTTTTAACATAATAATAGTAATATCTGAAGGAGGAAACAAAAACACTCCATTAATGGCCTAATTGGAGAGAATGCGAACATAGAACACTTGTGTGCAATGGAATACTAGAAAGCAGTGGAAATAAATGAATTAGAGCTTTATATAAGAAGAAGAATGTAGCTGGGCATGGTGGCGCGTGCCTGTAATCCCAGCTACTCGGGAGGCTGAGGCAGGAGAATTGCCCGAACCCAGGAGGCGGAGGTTGCGGTGAGCCGAGATCGCGCCATTGCACTCCAGCCTGGGTAACAAGAGCGAAACTCTGTCTCAAAAAAAAAAAAAAAAAAAAGAAGAACAATGGCTCTTACCATTATGACCATGGATAATTTACTCAAAAATGTAAAATATACAGTAGTTTTAATACTGTTTGATGTTCAGAAATGTATACATATGTGGTAAACATATATAGACAAAAAAACTCAAAATTCAGAATATTGCCTGTTACAGAGGTGACGCCGAGGGATACATCTCAGGAGGGTTTCAGCCGGGGGATTTCGCCATACTAAAATTATTTCTTAAGCTGAGTCGTATTTACAGGAGTCCCTCCCTGTCCTCCCTCCCTCCCATCCTTTCATCCCTCCTTCCCTTCCCTCCTTTTCCTCCCCTCCCATTCCCTCCCTCCCACCCTCCCTCCCTCCCACCCTCCCTCCCTCCCTTCTTCCCTTCCTTCCTTTTCCTGTTCCTTTCTTCTTTCTCTTCCTTTTCTTTCTTTCTGAATAGAGTCTTGCCTTATCACCCATCTGGGGTGCCGTGGCACCACCATAGCCCACCCCACAGCCTTGGCCTGCTGGGCTCAAGCAGTGCTCCTGCCTCAGTTTCCCAAGCAGCTAGGACTAAAGGCACACACCACCACACCTGGCTAATTTTTTAGAGAAAATTTTTAGAGAAGGGTGTCTTGCTGTGTTTTCCAGGCTGGTCTGGAGCTCCTGGTCTCAAGCAGTCCTCTGACCTCAGCCTCCCAAAATGGTGACATTACAGGTGTGAGCTACTGCCTTTGTGTTTTTCTATATACTTTTTGGTATGTCTGAACTATATCACAGCATGATTTTAGAGTCAGAAATGCTTGGAATTTAAAAAAATAGTCATCGCCACCACATAGAATTGTACAAAATAAAAAATGTTTCTTCTCCTTCCCTTCCTCCCTTCCCCATCATTTAATAATTGTTTAGTACATATCTTTCCAGATATTTTCTGTGCACATTAAAAATATACACATTTAGAACATATACACTTAACATAAGTGACTTTATGTCTCTGACTCTGTCACCACTTAAAAATGGTGTGTAAGCTGAAATGTTGACACATATCAATTATCTACTTCATTCTTAACACCTGTCTGGTAATCATCTTTCAATGTACTGTAATTTAAACAACCAGTTTCCCTGTTGATAGACATTTGTATTAAAACAAAACAAAACAAAATCCACTGTTTCCCAACTCTGGTCTGCTTTCAATTCAGACACTGGTGGCAGCTCACACCAGTGATCATCCAAATGTTTTGTCTTTGCTAGGACAAAAACCCAGCCTTTTCATGCAATTGTTTTTACCTGAGTGTTCCGTGACTACAGTCACAGCTAGAAATTCATTCTCTAGGGGAAAATAAGAAATGCAATAATAAACTTAAAATCTGTAATGAGTAATTCAGATTTTATAGAAGTGGGGGTCTTCTCCTTCTTGCTAACCTTCTTTTCTAAGATACTAGTGATTTCCAAGAATCACAGTTTTTGTAAAGGTCCTCCCGAAAGTGTGAAGGGGAAGATGGAGAGAAAGAACAGGATTTTGAGAGTGGGGTTTGGAATCTCCAGACTTCCCAATGAAAATAGATAGGTCTCTCCAGTGTTCTGCCTTGCTTCAAACACTTTCTTGGTATTTCTCTACATGAGTGTTTAATATTTAGATCATAGTTTTTGAATACAGTGGAGATGTTATGCATCAAACAAACCCAGTGTTCTGTCTTCACAGCAGCTTGGACAGACACAGATCGTTCTAGATGCTTGAACTTTTTCCCCATGTTAAACTTAAAATGGGCTCCACCTCAGGATTTCCAGCAAAGGGACTGAGGTCACCTCTCTCAAACCCAGGTGCAAGTGGAAATTCTTGCGGGCATGGGCCCTGACTTTTCTTGTTTTCCCTTCCACCATTTTTCCTTGTTGGCTCATAATATTGCCTTATCGTGCAGGGAGTGCATACAACTTGTGGGAAAAGTTGTAACTACAATAAGTAATTAGAAAGAAAACCATGTTTGAAATCTAAAATCTTTAAACACATATGTAACTCTTACTCTTCATTTCTAAAATTCCTGTTTTCTCAATGATACAGTTGTAAAATATATAGACTGCAAAAATGGGTTGATACATCGTTTTTTGCCTGATTTTTTTTAACAGCTTCACAGTATTCTGTTGCACGAATATACCCTAAAAAGACGATGTGTTTTTGGCATCAATGCCTGCTCTTTTTCAGTGTTATACATTATTTTGGGATGTTGCTTTGGTAATTTTTCAATTTTTATCTTAGTCGGTAGGAAAAATGCAAACGTACCACCGTGTGGATTTGGGATTTGTAAGTTTTGAGCAGAGGGGGCACACTTTCCCTGCAGTGGTTGGTGTAGACATTTAAATACTGAATTTGCTGTTTGTATCAGAGTTTCCCACCCTTGGCGGTGTGGACTCTGGGGTGGATAATTCTCTGTGTGGGGACTGCTGAGTGCTTTGCTGGGTGTTTGGTGGCATCTCTGGCCTCTGCCCACTAGATGCCTGTTGTAGTCATCCCCACACTGTGATACTCAGAAAAGTCTCTAGCCCTGGCTCAGTGTCCCCTGGGGAGACAGAATCCTTCTCCCTTTGAGAATCCTGCTTTTAAGTGATTGGATTTTTAAGTCGTCTGAAGGATGATCTTTTCTCATAGCATTTATAAATCAATTGGAAGTTGGTTCTGGATTAGTGCCTAAAATAAAATTCAACCTATTCTGAGAAAACAATATATTTGAGTAGGGGCTAATTACCTCTTTTTTATTTCAAGTGACAAAAGCCAATATATCACACTTAGCCACTATGAAGACTCCATTTCAGTAAACTAATTAAACTAATCCTATCTGGACTCATTATTCTCGGTTCCACTAAATATTTTAACACTCGAGATTTATTTTGTTTCATAAATTATATCATACTTAAAGCTATGAACAGCCCTCAAGAGTTTATTTTGGACTTTTAAAAATGTGACTTTAAGCTGCTCCAAATGTATATTTTTCATATCTCTTCTAGCTCATCATTCACCTTGATTATGACTAATTATTAAAAATGATATATGATTTTAATTAAATGAAAGTGCTTGGTTTCTTGTTAGCACTTATTAAATACTGACAGCATTACAAAGATAACGCAGCAGAGGAAATGGCATAACTTACTGAATTGATTCCATTTTCTTGCTGTAAGCCAGTGAAGACACACATTTTAAGAGACTGATTAATGCACAAGATGGCAAGAACAGTGTTTTTCACAGTTAAAAGGAATTAAAGTCTGTGTCCATCCTGGATTCATTTTCTAACCGAGGATAGCCACATAATTAAAACGTTAATACACATCCCGCTATTTGTACGTACGTTCCAAAGCCAGCATACATTAGATAGAAATTTAGCCCAAGTGCTTCCTGGAGAAGCCAAGAGGAATAATGCCTAAGTACCACTTCAGAGTAAATTGCTCCCTACTTATAAACGTGTAATGCAATTAAATCAAGGAGCTGTAAGCTGCCTGCGTCGAGTACGTTTAGTTTAGATATTTGCCTTCAGACATCTCCCTGTAAAGGGTTCCATGTTGAAGAGAAAAAAAGGGACATCTAGCCAATGAGCTGTTTATTGAACTTGACATATGGTAAGGAAGGCCGGAAAATGTCGAAGGAGTGGAGAATTTTCTTTGGCATCTAAAGAAGAAAATGCAGTATCAAGTTGATCTTAGACTCTGATTTTAGCTCTGTTCTGTGCTTCATTCAAGAATGGGAAATTCTTGTTTACCCCGTTCTCCATGATGAGCTTATTTCACATTGCATGCCTGTATCAAGACATCAACATACACACCTACTATGTACCCACCAAAATTAAAAAAAAAACAAACATAGAATGCAACAACACCTGGCACGCATTTTATAAGTTGATATAACTTCTATGCCAGGACAGAATCAGGCTTGCCAGTGGAGAAAAAAGAAAAAATAGCCGATGGCAAATGTGTCAGTGGCATTGTTTTAAGCGTTTGAGGTCATGGAGTCTTCACGCTGAAATAAGCTCTGGAATTATCTGAGTTTTATGCTAGCCAGGGCCAAGGCGTCAGCTGAATTAATGAAACTTGTAATTCATCTTTGGAGTTTCCAGTGAGCATCAGGAAGTACTTTCCCTGACACACTGGCCTCCTTATTCTCCATTTCCCATTCTCCATGTGGAAAACCATTTCATATTTGAGGGCTGAGAATATGACACCTTTGTGATAAAGAAATTTAAGAATAAGATGTAATATTATTCCAGAATTGCCTTAAGTTCCCATTCTGTATGTTAAACACCTATTCAAACGGTATTCAGATCCAAGTTGCAGCATACAAAGTATGTTAAAGTATCCCAAGTATGAGAAACATCAGTATAAATAGTGAAACACACACACACACATACACATATTCCCCATGTATATGGGAGATATATATATGCTTATGTATGCTTTTTCAACATATATATGTGTGTGTATATCTGTGTGTGTGTATATATACATATATATGTATATATACATGTGTATATATGTATATAAGTGTATATATATAGTAAAAAGTCAGGGAAAAGGGCATGGTGATTTGGGTGTTCCTGCTCCAAACTTCAATATGGAAAATGAGGGATAGATGGCTGTGGGGCCATAGGCACCTGTATATCTACACCATTGCCGAAACCTGGCTCTCTTGGTATTCTGGTTCTTGAATTTAGACTTGGAGCTGATATTGAAGAGCTGCTTATTGCAGTGGGTTTTCATGCCAGACATAGCTGAGATTTGAATGACATCTCTGCCACTCTCTGGCTATGGAATCTTGGGCAGTATCATTTATCCATCTGGGCTTTATTTTTCCCATGGGGAAATAAATGAGATAGGAGGGAGAGGGGCCATGGAGTAAACAGCTTTGCAGACCATGCCAACTTTGGAATTAGTGGAGAGAAAATAAGGTAAATAAGACCATCCTATGCTCATAGCTGAGACTTAGACTTGCAACAAATAGAGATGTAAGTCAGGATGAGTCTCTCATTCACTCAGCAAATATTTATTAATGCCAGCCCCTTTCAGCCATTGGGTATTCAGTGGTATAGAATATGAACAGAATGCTTCTGGCATAGAGCTTACATTGCAGTTGAAAGGAGGCAGGCAATAAATAACTGAGTAAATACATCTATGGTTAGTGACAGGTGCAAGTCAGATAATTAAAATAGAGAGTGGTGGGGAACTCTAGAAAGGCCCTTATGAAAAGGTGAGTTGACATTTAAGTTGAGCTCCCAATGGCAAATCTCGCCAAGGCAGGGAGAAAGAACATTCCAGGAAAATATCCTAAGAGGAAGACGACCTTGAAATTTTTGAAGGATGAAAAATCCCTGGAAAATGGGGAGAGGGACACCAGAGAGCTCTGAGAATTGGGCAAAGGCCAGATCGTACAGGGTTTTGTTAACCAGAGTAATGAATATGTGTTTTATGTGAATCCCAGGTGCAGAGCTTTGCATTTCACAAAGACGACGGCTTGCCCTGTGGAACTTAGACAGTGGGGCCCAGGGGAAGAAGGTGGGAGAGCAGTTAGGAAGCCGTCTAAGAGTCCAGGCAAGGGGTCACAGTAGTTTGAATTGGAAGGTGGTTCTGAAATGGCAGGTGAAGGAAATGGAATTAGCATTGTAGAAAACCAACAGGCAGACCTGGGGAAACCCAGTGGAGGTGAGAGGGAGTGAATAAAGGTGATTCCAGGATGGAGAGGTTGGGGCTTGGATGGGTGGTACCATGGAAAATAATGGAGAGATCTCAAACAGAAGGTAGTGAGTGGAAAGAGCAGGAGTGGGCTTGCAGAAGTTCTAGCAGAAATGTGAAAAACAATGTTTATTTGCTAAGATAGAAGATAGATTAGGTGGTGGTCATCTCAGTTGGGCATTGAAACTTGTTTTCAAAACCTGTACCTGGTTTTGATTTCTACACAGAAACACAACTGGTAGATGACATCTCAGGAGGTGGGTTTGTCATGCAGGTTATTATTGTACATGTGAGAGCTTTAGCTTTTAAGGTTTTTGACTTTTTTTGAGACAGAGTCTTGCTGTGTCAGCCAGGCTAGAATGCAGTGACGCGATCTTGGCTCACTGCAACTTCTGCCTCCAAGTTCAAGCAATTCTCCTGCTTCAGCCTTCTGAGTAACTGAGATTACAGGCATGTGCCACCACGCCCAGCTTATTATTATTATTATTATTATTATTATTATTATTATTATTGTATTTTTAGTGGGGATGGAGTTTCACCATGTTGGCCAGGCTTGTCTTGAACTCCTGACCTCTTGATCTGCCTGCCTCAGAATCCAAAAGTGTTGGGATTACAGGCGTGAGCCATCATGCCTGGCCAGCTTTTAAGGTTTTGCCACACATTAAACAAGGCATTGTGAGGGCTTTTGGGTTTGGGGTCCCAACAGCCCCAGAGATATTAGATGTATGGCCAAGTGAGTACCTGCATCCACTGCTTTCTTTCCTTCTCACTGTAGAAGCTCTGCCATGATTTTCTCCCCAGTCAAACTCCCCTTTCTCTCTTCTTTACCTAGTTAACACTCATGTGTGCTTTTGAGTCAATTTCCTTGTCCTTTTCTTCACCTTTCTGACTTGGTCAGGTACTTCTGTAGCACCCCTGCAGAACTGTACACAATTAAACAAGCTCTCTCCATTAAACTCACTGACATCCTTGAGAAAAGATAGCTTAGGGATCATGTCATCTTTCAAGAAGGAAACCAGAGCTAAGAGGGACATGTGACTTGCCCAGGATCACAAAATGAGTTGGGAGAAACACAGGTTCAAATCTGCCAGGGTCTGGGACAGGGTGCTCGCTCGCTCGCTCTCTTGCTCTCTCTCTCTCTCTCTCTCTCTCACACACACACACACACACACACACCCCACACTCCCTTCTGTTGCTGATGGCCTTTGTGTAGGAAGGCAGGGCCTGACTCTCATTTTTTGCAGAGAGCCAGGTTCCATCTCTCTTTGATGAAAGCAAAATTCGTCAACATGCAGATCCTGGATCCCCCTTAACAAATATACCAAGGATTCTCTTAAAATACGGCACCTTTTTCTACCCAAGCTCAGTCCAGACAGATTCACTGGGTTCTGGAGCTGGGAAGTATTAATTTTATCACACATCCTTGAGTTTTTTTTTTTTTTCAGGTTAATAGTAACAGTACAGTTGTTAAACTCCTCTTTTTTTTTTTATTTATTGCATTTTAGGTTTGGGGGTACATGTGATGAACATGCAAGATTGTTGCATAGGTACACACATGGCAGTGTGGTTTGCTGCCTTCCGTCCCCTCACCTGTATCTGTCATTTCTCCCCATGCTATCTCTTCCCACCTCCCCACCCCCCCCGCCCCTCCCTCTATTTCCCCCAAGGGACCCCAGTGTGTAGTGCTCCCCTCCCTGTGTCCATGTGTTCTCATTGTTCAACACCCGCCTAACAAACATATGAAAAAATGCTCATCATCACTGGTCATCAGAGAAATGCAAATCAAAACCACATTGAGATACCATCTCACACCAGTTAGAATGGCGATCATTAAAAAATCGGGAAACAACAGATGCTGGAGAGGATGTGGAGAAATAGGAACACTTTTACACTGTTGGTGGGAATGGAAATTAATTCAACCATTGTGGAAGACAGTGTGGCGATTCCTCAAGGACCTAAAAATAGAAATCCCATTTGACCCAGCAATCCCATTACTGGGTATATATCCAAAGGATTATAAATCATTCTACTACAAGGACACGTGCACACGAATGTTCATTGCAGCACTGTTTACAATAGCAAAGACCTGGAACCAACCCAAATGCCCAACGATGATAGACTGGATAGGGAAAATGTGGTACATATACACCATGGAATATTACGCAGCCATCAAAAACGATGAGTTCGTGTCCTTTGTAGGGACATGGATGAACCTGGAAACCATCATTCTCAGCAAACTGACACAAGAGCAGAAAATCAAACATCCTTGAGTTCTTAACTGACTTCCCCATCTTCTATAGAGTCTCACAAAGAGTACTTAGAGTGATACTGGACATAATCTTTGCTCAAAATATGTTTCTTCAGTTAATTTGTTAGTTTGGATTCATAACTAAGCAAGTAATCCATTTATTAAAAATAAGCCCATTACCCATGACTTCTTCTACATGATCTCCACCATGCTGCACTCAGCAACCCCCATCTCTGTCCTGCCAGGCACACCAGCCTACTCTACAGGTATCTGCACAGTATGTTTTGGCATTGCACCAGTCGCCTATTGGCCAAGGGACTTTGTGATATTAGCAGACAGGTGTGTGTTACCATTCTTTAAACATGGTTTTCACTTTTCCCTTGCCATGGGTTTGCCCTGAGTTCTGTAAAATTGTTGATTGGGGATGGACAGTGTTTCACAGTGTTATGTGGCAGGGCTGTGGTTCCCGCAGCTTGGTCTTCAGAAAGTACCTCAGTCAAGGAATGATGAATAACTCTACATTGATTGATTGATGGATTGATTGAGATGGAGTCTTACTCTGTCACCCGGGCTGGAGTGCAATGGCCATGGTGTGGTCCTGACTCACTGCAATCTCCACCTCCCGGGTTCAAGCAATTCTCATTTCAGCCTCCTGAGTGGCTCGGACTACAGGCACCCTCCACCACACTTGGCTAATTTTTGTATTTTTAGTAGAGACGAGGTTTCACCATCTTGGTCAGGCTGGTCTTGAACTTCTGATCTCAGGTGATTCACCCGCCTCTGCCTCCTGAAGTGCTGGGATTGCAGGTGTGAGCCACTGCACCTGGTCGAATAACTTGATATTTAAAGACAGTGTCACCAAGCTGTTTTTGATTTCTCAGGCCACTATTCCAGTGTTCATTGACCAATGTTGAAAAATGACAAAAACAGAGAAAAAAAATGGAGGTAGATATAGAACTGAGCAAAAGTGGAGAGTAGAAGGTCAGAGAAACAGGCAGTTTTTTAAATGTTTGCTGTACACCAGCCATTGTGCAAAGCACCTAGCATGCATTACCTTGCTAAATTCGTATGGGATTAGTAATAAATTCCCTGAACTATGTTCTTTTATCATCCTCATTTTAAAGGTATGAAAACTGAAACCGAGGTATCTGCCTAATTTCATGCAGCTGATACAGAGAGGATGTGGACTCTCTAAGTCCAGACTGGAGGCCTTCAGTCACTGGATCATACTGACATGGTATTCCTTCATATACCCTTGTCTTCCAAATGCATAGATGTACAGTAGCTCTCAAGATTGTGCCTCCCTGGGCCTTGTTTCTTAGCAAAATCGCACGTTTGCTGGCAAGAAGAGAGAGGTACATTGATTTCAAACTGTGGAATAAATGCTTACACCTTCAGAGAGGTTCTTTGAATGTATGGTCAGACACCGAAAAACTTCCGTGTGTTTGGAAGAAAGATGAAACTGCAAGGTCTTTGGCTCAGGGTGCCATTAGGAATGTTGGTGGTGGTAGCTGTGGGTCATCATGGTACACACCGTTCGTCAACTCCAGGTCGCCCTACAATCCCATGAATAGCAGATCCCCTCATCTTTTAAATGCTAGAGAAAGCTGAGTACATGTGAGGCTTCATCATCAGCTTAAAAAGTCTCTGGAATTCCTTGATTGTTTTAATGTGCTAATTTCATGAGCTTTGTTTTTGTGTTCTCTTTGATTTTCCACTTCCGCCTTTATTTTATGCCACTGTTGCAAGGGTGAAAGTATCCCAGAGCTTAATAGCACTCTGGCTCTTCAGCTATCGTGGAGAAAAAAAAAAAAGCAAAGCAAACAAACAAAACAAAGCTTTTTTTTTTTTTTTTGCTGTTTTCTTTTATTTAAAGGCAACCAAACAAAATTGTTTTTGTTGCCTTTGATCAAGATCGTATAAACATAATCAGTGTTTATTGTGTTTGTGTAATTGAAAAGAGCAGGAAACTGATCTCGGATTGCATGGAGCTAGAAAAGATTAAGCCTGTCCTTGGCAAAGTTCTGCAGACACACAATGTAGGTGTGATACAGCACTTGGTATCCATGATGTGTTTGGAAAATTCTCAGAAGAAACTTACATCACTTTCTGGGAAAATTCCTGAGTATAAGTGGCAGTGAGATATGCAAAAATAATTTTAAGCTGATGAATATTGTCTGAACATAACTCTTGCTGGGGTGTATACTTCAAAAGTTGTAGAGTGAAGTGTGTAACGTGTGGGCTTTGGAATACAACAAAAGTGGATTTAAATTCTGCCTCTACCTTTTATCATCTCTCTGCCTGGGATAACTTGTTTCACCCCCTGCCCAGAGCTTAAGTCCTCTCAACTGTAAAAGAAAGATAACAGCCCTCACCTCATGTGGTTCTAGGAAGGACAACATGATATAATCCACATCCAGGCAGTCCTCAACTTCACAGTCATTTGGCTTATCGTTTTTTTTTATATTATGAATGACATGAAACCTTTCTGTTTTTCACATTCAGTACGATATTCAGTGAATTCCATGGGATATTCAGTACTTTTATAAAATTAGCTTTGTGTTAGATGAGTTTGTCCAACTGTAGGCTAATGTGATCTGAGTACATTTAATGTAGAGAAGACAAAGGTATGCTGTTCAATAAGTTAGGTGTATGAAATGCAGTTTTGATACAATATTTTCAACTCATGATGAGTTTATCAGGACATAACCATATCATAAGTCAAGGAAAGCATGTGTGCAGAGCTTAATACAGTTGCCTGATACAGAGTAAGTGCTTCAGACATTTCTTTAAAACTGTGATAAAGTTCTTTGGAAAGCCTGAATGAACTGGAGATATGGCCACATGTAATATGTTCATTGCAGCACCATTCTTTAATAAACTACAAGTTGGCCTATCTATTCTTTTTTTTTTTTTTTTCCAGACAGAGTGTTACTCTGTCACTTACGCTGGAGTGCAGTGATGTGATCAGAGCCCACTGCAGCTTTGACCTCTCCAGGCTTAGATGATCCTTTACCTCAGCCGCCCGAATAGCTGGACTACAGGTGTGCACCACCACACCCAGCTAATTTAGCCATTTCTTGTAGAGACGGGGTCTTGCTGTGTTACCCAGGTTGGTGTTGAACTCCTGAGCTCAAGCAGTCCTCCAACCTTGGCCTCCCAAAGCACTTGGATTACAGGCATGAACTATAGTGCCCAGCTGGATCTAACTAATCAAATATTGTTGGGGTGTGCTTGCTTCCCCTGAAGCCCGATTCCTGGTCTTTGTTCTGGACTCCAGGACTAAAGATATCATTGCTTAATCTTGTGAACAACTCTGGAAGATCCTTACACAATGACTTCCTCTAGCCAAATCCTATGGTGAGACAAAAGATTGCCTAAAACCAGTAAGCATAATTGTCATCCAGATATGTTGGGAACCTAGAGAGAAATTCAGAAGACAATCTGGCTGGAGTTTTCAGTATATACAACAGCAGGCTTCCTTAGGCCATGGTATTATTGGTTAGGCCTCCAATCATAATATTGATGGTTGTAATTTCTTTTTTTTTTGAGACGGAGTTTCGCTCGTTACCCAGGCAATGGCGCGATCTCGGCTCACCGCAACCTCCGCCTCCTGGGTTCAGGCAATTCTCCTGCCTCAGCCTCCTGAGTAGCTGGGATTACACGCACACGCCACCACGCCCAGCTGATTTTTTTGTATTTTTAGTAGAGACAGGGTTTCACCATGTCAACCAGGATGGTCTCGAACTCTCGACCTCGTGATCCACCCGCCTCGGCCTCCCAAAGTGCTGGGGTTACAGGCTTGAGCCACCGCGCCCGGCGGTAATTTCTTAAGTATATAGAATTTTCCTTCTACTATGCTAAAGGCTTTATATGCATATGATCTTTATGACACCCTACAAAATCCATGTCCACTGCCATTTTCCAAATAAGAAGATGAGGGTTGTATTAGTCCATTCTCACACTACCATAAAGACATACCTGAGACTGGGTAATTTATAAAGAACAGATGTTTAATTGGCTTATGGTTCTGTGGGCTTTATAGGCTTCTGCTTCTGGCGAGGCCTCAGGAAATTTATAATCATGGCAAAAGGTGAAAAGGAAAGAAGCAGGCACGTCTTCACATGTCCAGCAGGAGAGTGAAGGAAGAGGGGGAGGGAGGAAGGGAGGAAGGGGGGAGAGAGAGAGAGAGAGAGAGCGAGAGCGAGAGCGAGAGCGAGAGAGAGAGAGAGAGAGAGAGAGAGAGAGAGACAGAGAAGCGAGAGGTGCTACATACTTTCAAACACCCAGATCTTGTGAAAACTCTATCGCAAGAACAGCAAGGGGAATGTCCACCCCCATGATTCGGTCATCTCCCGCCAGGCCCTTCCTCCAATACTGGGAACTGCAGTTTGACATGAGATCTGGGTGGGGACACACAGCCAAACCGTATCAGGGGTTTAGAAAGGTGAAGCAATTTTTCCATAACAACAGAGAGAATACATTCCAGTAAGTAGGGCTTGATCCAAATCAGAGACACATCCAAACTCACCTTCTTAACTATGAGATTTTAGTACTTGGAGTCAGAAGACTTGGATTTAAGTTTCAGTTGCTGGGAACTTACTCCCATCTTCTAACCTCACAGAGCCTTGCTCATATCATGGACACAGAAGAATGCCTTCTTCATCAAATTGTAAAGGTTGAATGAGCAAATGCACCTAAAGCATCTTTGTACATCGCAGAGATGATGTAAGTGTGAGACACCGTGTTTCGCATTAACGCCTGAACATAGATCATTTTCGGATTGTGTGAGGGATGCTGAATTTATACATTTGGTGACTTTTGATGAAAAGAATCAATATGCTGTCTCTTTAAAGAGGAATTAGTGGTTATAAGAACTGACAGTCCATTTAGGGATTTGTTTTTTTGCAATAGGACACAAAGAGACCATTTTCTTCCCATTTATAAGAATATGTGTGTGCTTAAGGGAGGGCAGATTCCAACAAACGGGTTTTTTGCTGTGATTTGTATGCCCTGGGGATACAGAGAGCTGGGAATGTAGAAAAATTACAAATATGGAATAAAAAGGTCCAGGGAGAAGGATTTTTTTACCGGCGGCTTCGGTTGTGTGGTTTGGAACAGGGACCTTCCTGGAGGGTGTGGGGTCTTCCTTGCTGAATCTTGTGATTTTTGGAGGCTTGTTGTGACTGTTCCTTCTGCTCCTAGTCCTTAAGAACATAGCTCCTAGCCTTAGTTGACCTTTTGCACTGAATATGTGACAGTTAATCCACTGTAAGGTTTTTGATAGGGCAGCATGTCCAGACACTGCCCTCTGCACGTGACTGCCCCCACCTCCATCCCACCTGGGTGTTAATCTTACGGGGTGGATTGTCTAGGCCAGTCTCTTTTTAGAATAGCATTTGCTGATGTCCCTCTAAGAGTGCTTTGGGGCATGTGCCCTGGTTTGTAAAACGAGGGCCCTCATGGAGGTGGAGGGAAGAAGTTTCAGGTCCCAGGAACTCCAGGGATACCAACTGTAGGGCAAGAAGGATACCTGCCTCCTCATGCACCTCCATCCTCACCCCAAGAGCTCTGCTATGGTCTTCTCTAAACCTGGACTTGCTTTCCTCCCTTCTTTGCATAGCTAATACCACATGTACTTCTGGACCCAGTTTCCTTATCTTCTCCACAAAAGGAAAACTTCCTTGACCTCACTCACGTGGTTAACTACCTTAACTGTATCACTTTATACATTCATGTACCTTCATTTGTAGCTTGCATCACAATTTCAGTTCTACAGCTATTCATGAAATCATTTATGATACTCTTCCCCCAAAAGGCTCTAAAGACTGTGCAGAGGAGGGCCACATGTTGTTTTTCTTCCTATACACCCTCGGCACTTGTGTGGCATGTATACAGTAGGCTTTTGACAGTGACTAAAAGGAAGAGTGAGTCGTTGGATGGATGGGTGGATGGATGGCTGGATGGATGGTGGATGGATAGATGGAGGAATGAATGAATGAATGAATGAATGGGTGACCCAACTAGCCTGTCCAGACACTGGTTCTTTAAGATAAGGTGAGATTCCTGCGATGTTAGTTTACTCAATGCACTCTATCGCAACTTAAACTGTCACTAATTCCTTGATGCGCTTAGAATACAAGCTCTCTCTGTTTTCCTTTCCCGCCTGCCCTTTGCAATCTGATTTTGTATTTTGCTCATTTTCCACCACAATACTTAAGCCAGGTCAGAATTATTTTCAGTGTTTGAAAGTTGCCCGCCTACTTCTCCCTTGCAGATTCTGCACAGGCTTTTCCTCCATCAAAAATTTTTTATTCTGCCTCTTCAAACATTGCATTTTCGTAATCATTTTTAGACCTCTTCCTGCATGTCCCTTTTTCATGGACACCCTCCCTCCATGAATCCTCTAGGCTAGACAGCTTTCCCCTGCAGTCCCCTTTTATAGCACCTTGCATTTCCCTTCAGAGCACTTCCCAAATTATAATGAAATACATGTTTGCATTCAGACAATGGCCTGTTGCTTCCACCGAGGGGTCATAGCTACTTGAGGAAATGTCTTGGTCCTCAAAAAGTGTCCAGTTCCCAGTAGGTACTCCACAAGCAGTTATCAAATAAAATTGCAAAGCCCAGGCACTATTTATGGTTCCATCCTAAAGACTTGAATGGGAGATCAAAGAAGAAAGAAGGCACACGTGTTCATGTTTATTTCCCTCCTGTGGATTTGTGATGGCCCCTCCTTCTCCTTGAGCTATAACCAGAGCCACTTTCTCCTAACCCCATATAGGTTAAGTTGAGTAGGTTATAAAGCCCAAGTCATGTTAGCATAAGCACAAGGAATTCTGATTATGTCAAGAAACTGAAAACTTCAGGAGTGGTTCCTGGCTATCATTGGTCATGGCTGAATCTAAGGATTTACATGATTACTCGAGGGATCTCCCCCTGTCCATGGCTTAGTTTGACTCCCTTTGGTGTCTTGGTTTTTATAGCTTCTTGCATGTAGTCAATGGTTGTGAGATCCAACAGGAAATGCCTGGCGGAGGAGCTGTGGTCCATGCAGGATCTCAGTCTGACTTCAATTCTTAACTTTGTGTCTCAGAAGATCGGGTACTTGATTGGCAAGACTCTCATCACTTCTTGCTCACCTCTGGATGTCAGTCTATCAAGGTTTTCTTTGATATCTTCACTGTATGAAAAACCCAACTATAAAATTACACTCAAGTATACATTTATAGGAGCATACTTTTTATATAGTTTCTGTATAATTTTCCTACCCCATCTGTCTTAGGTCAGATTTCCTAGGGAGAATACCATTCCTGAGATGTGTGCAATTGGTTAATTGAAGAAATGTTCTCCGGACAGTGCTGTGGGGGTGGTGGTAATGAGTCAGGCTGAGTAAGGTAGGGTTTTAGGGGAAATGTAGCCTCAGCCTGATCTTGTAGGAAGATCTGGATTATTCACTGTACCAAGGATGATTTCACCCAGTCTTATTCCCATCCCCTTTCATCCTTCTGTCTTTGGCCACAAGGTGTCCTGGGAGCCAAGTTACCCACTACCTCCACCTTCACTTCAGGCACCTCTGGCTAAGGTGAATCATACCAGCCAAGTCCAACCATTCAGAGAAGAAGTCAGGTTGTCAGCAGTTAGCAATCAACACCTACACCAGCTGGAAGATGGTTCATCAAGCTAGGGAGGATTACTGAGGCACCAGCTTTAAAGAGTCACAGCATGACAGGGCACAGTGTCACATGCCTGTAATCCCATCCCTTTGGGAGGCTGAGGAGGGCTGAACACCTGAGATCAGGAGTTCAAACCAGCCTGGCCACCATGGTGAAACCCAACCTCTACTAAAAGTACCAAAATTAGCCCGGCGTGGTGGCATGTGCCTGTAATCCCAGCTACTCGGGAAGCTGAAGCAGGAGAATCGCTTGAACCCAGGAGGCAGAGGTTGCAGTGAACAAGGATCATGCCACTACGCTCCAGCCTGGACAGCGGAGCAAGGCTCTGTCTCAAGAAAGGATAAGAAAAGAAGAGAAAAGAAAAGAAAAGGTAGAGTCTTAGAATGAGAAAGAAATCTGAAATTAGAGGGATCGCTGTATAAATAATGACCTTTACTTGTGTTTTCTGAGTAGTTCCAATTTCACCCAATCCCTCTGTTTCCTTGTTCTTTAGCCTGAACCTCCTGCTTACCTCCCCTGATGGCTATACAGGGAACAGCATTTTATTAAGGAGATCTCGATGTCTAAGGAAGATTTCCTAATGAAAGGGTTGACACAGGAGTCAAACCACCACACCTTTAGATGTACAAGTAGTGAAATCAACCTGCACTTTCCAGCTTCACGCACCTCCATTTATCCATCTCTTTTGGGATCCAGGGTCATGGCCTCTGAACTCTGCCTTCACTGGGGGCCAGTACAGTCCCTGGAGTCTCGATTACCACCTCCCGTTTCAATTTACACATTAGGCAGTTTAGGGGACCACGCCAGGGTTTCATGTGCCCCTGTTGAGACATGAAGGATAGCAAATTGAATTCTCCCTTGTCATTCTCAGCAAGGCAAGTCCCTCTTCTCTCCTGATATAAATGATCGGATTGCTGCTGCAGACTCATCCAGGATTCCTCTGCCTTATTGTTTTTCATTCTGCTGACTTCCAGGATCCTCGCTTCCCACGCTTCTTGCTATCCCCTGCAGCCTTCATGTCTGTGCACACATAAATAAGGCTGTATGCACACGTGTGAGAATATATAGCTATCATGGTACTGTGTGCGCATGTGTACGTGCTGAGGAAATGTAATGGGCTGTGGTTGGGTGTTTGTAGGTGTATAATAAGTTTGCCGCAGACTAGGGGGGAAAATGGAGCCATTTGTTGATTCAAACCAATTTTTTTTCCCTTGAGTTAGTACCCAATCTGTAGCTAAGAACTGCTGACTACAGCATATTTCCAAGTGTAGGTTTTTTTTTTTTTCCCTGACAGCCAAGACCTAACTCTTGCCTGATCTATGTAGATGCATTGTTCAAATTACAAAGCTTAGGTGACAGAATTGCTCTATTTTCTGGAGGCCCCCAACACACCTGTCATCAGATAGAAGCGAGAATGCAGAAGTCATCACTTTACTTAGAAACTCAGCAGATGATTGAAATTATTTCTTACTACTAATTCCCCTTTTAGTGGAGATAAGCCGCTTTGTTCAGCTGTAAATGAAACGTTAGGGTATTAACTGTGGAGCCAGAAGTATTGGGGAAGCTAAGATTTTATCTGCAGTAAGAACATTTTGGGCAATAAATTGTTTTGTTGGACAGAATACTAAATCTCTTGAGTTACAAAGAAGCAGAGCTCATTAAGGGGGATGCTTAAAGCAGAAAAAAAAAGGCAAGACAAAAGCTTATTACCTTTGTTGTGGGGATTGAGGGGGTGTTTGCAGGTTCTCATGTATATGTAGCATGGAAGAATTATGCAGTACAGTTATTAAATAGATGTGTCTATAGACTTGCAAACGCTCTATGAATATGTCCAAGGGACAAATACATTTCTGAAATATCAATAGCAATCTGCAATAAGTTATGAATTTTGGAGTACATATTTATCCTCAAAGACTGGGTTTTTGTTTCCTGTGGGTGAAATTTTCCCCTCTCTTTGCCACATCCTTCAGATTAATAGGCTGGCATGGTTACATAAATGTTTGTAATAGAGAAGAGTAAGTGCCAGGGTTATCCAAAATATTGTCGCAAAATACACACCTAAATTAAGATAATTATGTGTTGGGAGCATCCATCAGCCGGGCTTGGCAGGGAGGGGAGCTTTCTCGTGATGGAGAGGAGGCTCTTGCTGAGACACTGAATTCATGAATGGTGGGTTTTGGATTCCCCAGGGTGCTCTCAGCTTGTAAGTGTCAGGGGAGGGGCACACGGGCTGCTCTTTTGCCAATAACCAGGGTGGAAGGAAGACAAGAGGAAGAAGACAGTGCCTTCTATTCCTTGGAGTTAGCAACCCTCCTCTGTGCCTCCAACAGCAAGGCTGTGGCAGTCCAACTGTCTGTCTGTCTTTATCGGAGGCATCTTCTAGCGTTTGGGAGGAAGGCGACCCTCACAAACTGTTGCACATGAGCAACAGTGTAAAGAGGCATACCCCAGTTGCAAGTGGATTCGAATCTAAAGAGAACAGTTTCAGAGCTATGCATTTTCTTCTGTTTTTCTCCCTGGATGACTCAGGGCGTCTTTTCACAGACTCCCACCCTGAAGGTTTTTATTGCCATTTCTGCACTTCCCTACATATCCTGATTCATAAGTGGATGCTCAGGACACACACACTCAGAGCAGCTTAATACTCTGCAGATCTCAGGTGCTGAGTTCTCATTCTGGACTTACCATTGCTTTAAGCTCAGTTTGTCCCCTTCCTTGGTTCTTTCTATGAAAATAAAGGCAATGCTTCTCAAAACATAGCAGGTGAACTAGGTGTGGTGGCTCACACCTGTAATCCCAGCACTTTGGGAGGCTGAGGTGGGTGGATTGCTTGAGGTCAGGAGTTCGAGACCTGCCTGGCCAACATGGTGAAACTCCATCTCTACTAGAAATACAAAATACTAGCCAGGCCTATGGTATGTGCCTATAATCCCAGCTACTGGTCTGGTGGCTGAGGCATGAGAATTGCTTAAACCTGGGAGGTGGAGGTTGCAGTGAGTGGAGAACACGCCACTGCACTCCAGCCTGGGCTACAGAGCTAGACTGTGTTTCAAAAAAAAAAAAAAAAAAATATATATATATATATATATATATATATATATATATCAGGAATGTAGCAGTGGACAAATAAAGTGTTAGAAACACCTAGCCTACACATTGATAAGAGCTTTAGGAGAATGTGTGGTCTGACTTGCTTCAAGAAAACTCAGCACATGAAAAATGAAGACTAATTTTTTCAGTGCATGAATGATTACAATTTCGTTAAAAATGCACTGAATTATAAGATCTTTCACCATGATATTACCCTCTTTATCTGTCTCTGGTGCCGAGTGTAGTCACAGGAAGAGGCTTCAAACTGAAGACTTTAGTAAGATAGAATTGTGTGTATTGTGTTTAAATCCGGTATGTATTTAAAATGTGATTCGGAACTGAAGATATTTAACATGCTAATCACTTTGCAAGTGACTTTTCAGGACCACTTATCTGCAAACTCTGGGACACCACTCTATGAACATTGACTTAAAGGAGCACCAGGTCTCCAGTTGAGTTAATTTCTTATAATTGTCACATAGGCAGCATAGTAAGTCTTCCTGAGATGAGCAGAAACATAGATCCACATAAAAATGAATAGAACCTACTGGTGATGGAAGATCTCAGAGCCTGCAGTTTTTTTCTGAACTTTGAAGTTAGTACCAAAGAATGAGAAGTGAATGGAAGGAGGCTAAAATCAATACGTCTCATTGTAGCATCACAAGGATTGAGACTCTGAAGAACTATATGACATATGATTCAAAAGCTCAGTGATATGTACATAGGAAGACTGTCCTAGCACCCTGGGATGATTTTGACATGTATATTTTCTCTTAGTTTGGGCCCTTATAGTTTAAGTAATAGATTGATGGTGGTGCGATCACAGGTGTTGAAGAGTTGGGGGTTCAAGTCCTGTCCACCGCCCAACCTGTGTAACTCTGGATAAACCTCTTAGTCTGCTTGAACCTTAGTTTTCTCATCTGTGAAACAGAGGAAACTACCCAAATTTTTAGGGCCTACTTGGCTCTTAAATTTCTCAGCTCAGTGAACAATGCAGGCTTTATTTTAGAAACCACCAAGCCAGCTAAGATTCTTCCCTGATGGTCCTTAGTGGATTAAGCCATATCCTCAGAGCAACTGTTTGGTGGCTCAACCTCCCCCGGTTGCTCTGCTTCCTGGGTTGTTTGTGAGTAATTGATAAAGAATTCACAACACTAGGATTCCACATGGAAGAAGGAAATGCCTTTTTTTGGACCCATTTCAAACAAGCAGTGGTGGAAGATGCCTCAGATGCTCACACTTAAAGCATGAGTATCACTGCCTGGCAACTTACCACAGGGGCGGGAGCACAAGGTTGAATCTTCCGTTTTTTCCCCCACTGGGTGACATTTGTAGGATGCTTAAGTTGGCTGGTCCTCAGTTTCTTCATCTGTAAGATGGGGACAGAGAACTATCTCAGTGTTACAGAAAATTTGAAGATGATGATGAAAATAAAATGTGTCATTAATGTCTACAGTGGTAAAGAATCTCAATATATGGTGGCTATTATTCTTATATTAATTTGGTGTCAGGCATCAATGGTTCAATTATCTGGAGAACCCAGAAAAGAGAACAGATCTTGCAAATTCAGTGGCTTATCCAGATGATGGCTCTTTGATCCCCAATCTGACAAATGCCACCTCAAACTTGCCAACATTTCTAGGCAAGAAATTCTTTTTTTCTCTCAGGAAACTGCCAAAGAGGCAATTTTGAGCTTGAAGTTTATTGATATGATTGACTATAACCAGGCGACTTTTGTGGTCAGGGGCATGTGCTGAGTCTGATTACAGGCTGACTACAAGTCCCAGCTCTAGCCTCATGTGGCTGGGGGCCAGATGTTTTCATTGCAGGGTTAGACTCCTTGGAGGAAATAATTCTGAGATGACCCTTTTCAAATGTATTCCTTGTACTAAAGTGGTCTAGAGGGCTCCCTGTTTATTCCTAGGGCTAACTACTCTAACAGATGCCTACAAACATGGGTAGCTTTATAACAATAGAAATGAACTCTTACAGTTGGGAGGCCAAAAGTTTGGTGTCAAGGTGTCAGTGGAAACAAAAGGCACCAGGGACTGCTAGAGGGACAAGTGTTCAGTCACTGTTGGTACTCTGCTCACTTTGTACCTCAATCCTCAGCATCACGAGTCACAAAAGTGCACATGTACCCCTAAATCCAAAATAAAAGCTGAAATTGTATTTTCAAAAAGCAATGTCAGCAGATTGGCTCCTTATGGAAACTTTGAGGGAAAATCCATGCCATGGCTCTCTTTCAGCCTCCGGTGGTGTCTGGCAATACCTGGCATTTCTGGACTTGTAGATGCATCTCTTCCATTTCTGCCTCCATCTTCACGTGGCATTGTCTTCTGTGTCTTTTGTTCTGGTTTTCTTCTAAGACGTTGTCAATGGATGTAGGGCTCACTTGAGTTCAGGATGACCCCATATCAAGATCTTTAACTTGATTACATCTGCAAAGACCCTCTTCCAAAATAACGTCACAGTCACAGGCATGAGGGGTTAAGAATTAGAGATATCTTTTGTGGGGACACAGTTCAACCCACTGCCATTTTATTGTCAACTATCCTTTCATGGAGAAACAGTTCAATTTAACTTAGACCATTCAACAACAAAAAGTTAACATTTTCTGTGGATGATTATTGTGTACCAGACATTGTGCTAATTGATAATGGGCATTATATTTTAAAATTTTGTCTTAACAATCCTATGAGGCAGGGATTATGGCCTTCCATGATTTATTGATGAGAAAATTGAGCCTCAGGAGGAAAAGACTATTTTTCTTAGTCACCCAACTAAGAAGATGGCACAGTTCATATCCTAATCTAGATTTTTCCACTTCTGCCGTTTATACTTTGAACCATTATGCTAGAAGTTCTCAAATTTTGTCATGCATAAGAATCTCCTGGGATTGTTAAAATTGCACCTTCCCCCAAGCTCCCATCTTCACAGAGATTCTGATTCTGTAGGTAGGGGGGAGGGGCAAGGATATGCATTTAAAATAACTGCATTATGTAATTCTGCCCCCTCTCTCCTCCCACTGAACCCATCTTTAAGGGAATTGCAACCTCAGCACAGGTTCTAGCAGACATATTCAGATCATCCCCAAAGACAGAAAACCTCAAAAGTAAAAAAACACTTGAAGCCCAAGTTGCTTTTCTTCGATTTAATTTTATAGTGAAAGCTACCTTGGCCCACAGCTTTTCCCCTCCTGGTCCCTTCCAAACATATCCCTTTCCCGATTGTTCAGGAACACATTTTGTATTGTCATCTACCTGCAAGAAGAAATTTGGAAATTGGTGGTATTTCTCCTAACCCCTTCCTAAATTTTGTCTGCTCATTCTTCAACCATTTTGAGGTTTCCACTTGGATGATGTCCACAGAGCTAGGAGAGGGAAAATTTCTTCTGCAAAGCACAGTGGATGAACCACCAGTCTTCAATAATCCAGTCAATTAAAAATGGATTTCAGCTGGGCATGGTGGCTCATGCCTGTAATCCCAGCACTTTGAGAGGCTGAGATGAGTGGATCATGACATCAGGAGCTCGAGACCAGGCTGGCCAACATAATGAAACCCTGTCTCTACTAAGAATACAAAAATTAGCTAGGCATGGTGGTAGGTGCCAGTAGTCCCAGCTACTTGGGAGGCTGAGGCAAGAAAATTGCTTGAACCCAGGAGGTGGGAGCTACAGTGAGCCAAGATCATGGCACTGCATTCCAGCCTGGGTGACAGAGTGAGACTCCATCTCAAAAAAATAAAAAATAAAAAGGGGGAAAAGGAAGAAAGAAAGAAGGAAAAGGAAGGAAGGAAGGAAGGGAGGGAAGGAGGGAGGAAGGATGCAGGAAGGATGGATAAAAGAGAGAGACCAAGGAAATATATAAAATAAATGTAAATAAAGGAGAATTCCCCCACATTAAAAAAAAAAAATGCATTTCTGTTTCCAGCAGCATGGTGGTGATGTTAGGAGGAGTCAGTGTCCACAGTGTTGTTGGTATACTTGTCCATTAAGTGATATTTAGGGGATCTTCGGCCATAGCAGAAAGCAGTGAAGGTGATGATCTTTGCCTTTGAAAAAGCAAAATTAAAGTATCACACACCACCACTGCATTTTATTTCTAATATGTTACCCTGCCAACCCTGGAGCCATGCATGAAACCCAGGAATGTGAAGGGACAGAAGTATGAAATCTTGCCCGATGCAGCTGATTCGAGAGGGTTTATCCAACATACAGTCCCAAGACATCCAGAAGAATTTGCCTGAAGAGAGGGAACACATAATGGAATTAGAAAATCCGGAAGAGCTAAGCTGCCTGATGAAGCTATTTTTGAATTTTTTATCTACTTTGCATTTATTTTTAATCACACAGAAGTTGGCGTAAAACCATTCTCTCTGTGAAATAAGTCAAACTACATGTAACTGTGCAAAAATATATGGAGAAAAAGGCAAAGATTTCTGCATTTTAAATAGTGTCTGAATTGCATTGCGTCTTTCAAGGAGGTAACCTTTGTTGACTATCTAGCAGTTGTTGCAACTTTGATAAACTCTCAACATAAAATAATGATAGGTGTTTTAGGAAGCCATAGATGGGATGGATGGATTGATTGCTAGATGGCCAAATACACGGATAGACAGGCAAACAGATTAGGTAGTAAAAATAACAATAACAACAAAAATATAGAAAAATAGTTTGCAATGCAAACATCTAGGCAGGGGAAGTTTTAACCTGTGGTGTTTATGCTCTCTGTGATTCTGGCAGTTGGTACATTCAGTGATTAGCTTCTTTGGACCCACTTTTCATTATCTGTAAAGTAGGAGAAAACTGTATCTTTGTTGCTTGCCTGCAGAATTGAGGATGGCAATGAGATAATGATGAAATATATTTGAAAACGCTATGGACTCAGCAGACATACTGGCACAACTCAGGAGATGCCACAGGCCCAGCTTCTTGAAGATGTTATAGCCTAGCACAGGAGGCCAGAAGAGTTTCTAAACTGCATGAAGGAAACTGGATTGTTCTGTAAAAAATGGCTCTGGAGAAATTTTATACCTAGACTCATGTCATCTCTCAATGAGGTTAAACCTCAAAAAGAAAAATATCATGTGTTAATAATAAATCAAGCATGCAGCAGATAGATGTTCTTTTCCTTCCCTTTAAAAAAGCTATTTTTATTTTATTTTCATTTTGGAAGTATATTTTAATGATGCAGAGTGTCAGGTTCCACATGGTCAGACTGTATCGTGAAGTAATGATTTGGTTCAAATATAGAATGGATTTTTGTCCAATAGAAAAATATATATATTGTATTTTAAAAGTTGAGCTGTGATGAGCAACTCTTTGAAAATATGTTTAAAAATTCACCGAGTCTTGTCTGAAGACCCACCTGTAAGGGAGGATCAACTAAGTTTTTCAGTACCAGACATGGTTAAGTGCCCTCAAAGTGGTGGTTAATAATTTCCTTTTGAAGTGAAAAGTACTAAGCATGTTCCTGAACTCCATTATCAACCTTTAATAATTTCAGATTAAGGCATTGTACCTTCATACAAAGGAATACCATCTTTAAAAAGTGGTCTTAAATAAAATTTCACAAATAATAATATCCCATCCTCTAGAATTTGAGAATTTCTTCCAAGAGATAGGAGAAAATACAGACTCCTCGCTGCTCTCAGGAGGTCGTCGTTGGCAACAGACTTCAAAGTACGTGAACTTCGGTAGTGGAAAGATAGTTATTCCTTGGTTTCCAGATCTTTATGCATAATTCGAATATGAGTAGCTTTCAATGCTAAGTATATGAGACTCCCTTCTGTTAATTATGCTATTTCAGATGAGCCTAATTGGACAGCCACTGGCACATAATATGGTAAAGATTTTATATAACGTGATTTTGAGAGGAGGGGTGCCCCTCTCCTTAATCCCATCGGATAGGTTGGTGGAACTCTACAGCAGGGATAGCTTAACTCTAGAAAGAGTTGTTATTTATTGGAGGGCACCTATAAGAGGGATGTCACCTAACTTTTTCAGTCCTAGACATTGCTACCTAAAGTACAAACTGTAGTCTATAGAACTAGGAAGGCTTGGAGGCAATTCTAGACACGTTCCAGAAAATTTGCAATTTCTCCTCCTCCAATCTGATTTTGAAGGAGGAGGTGAACCTGGAACTTCCCATTCATGATTCCGTTGTGAAATAAAATGGGGCTTGATTTCTCTTGAACTATCTGTAACCACTTCTTTTTATTCCCCCTGCCCTTGCTGTATGGAGGTATAATTAGCAAACAGAAATTATATACATTTAAGGTATACCACTTGATATTTTGATATATGTATAGACATTATGCAGCGACCACTCCTCTGAATCCAATGAACGTACATGTCAGCTCACTTTTTTTTTGTAGGGCGGGGGGAATCACTTAGAATCCACTCTCTCAGCAAACTTCAAGTGTATTATACAGTATTATTAATTGTAGTCACCATGCTGTAGAGTAGACCTCTAGAATTCATTCATCTGGGATAACTGAAATTTTATACTATTTGACTAAACTCTCTCCATTCCCACCTCCCCTCAGACTCTGGCAACCACTGTTCTATGGTCTATTTCTATGAGTTGACTGTTTTAGATCCGGCATATAAGAGAGATTATACAGCGTTTGTTTTTCTGTGTCTCGCCTGTTTCTGTTAGCAGAAAGTCCTCCGGGTTCACCCATATTCCACTCTTTTTGCCCGAGCTGGAGTACAATGATCTCAGCTCACTGCAACCTCCGCCTCCCAAGTTCAGCCAATTCTCCTGCCTCCACCTTCCGAATAGGTGGGATTGCAGGCACCCGCCACCACCCCTCCCTGTTAATTTTGTATATTTAGTAGAGACAGGGTTTCACCATGTTGGCCAGGCTGGTCTTGAACTCCTGACCTCAGGTGATCTACCTACCTCGGCCTCCCAGAGTGCTGAGATTACAGGCGTAAGCCACCATGCCCGACCTCCTTCTTTTTTTAATAGATGAAAATACACACACACACACAGACGCACACACACGTATACATATATATACACACACACACACACATATATGTATATGTATATATATAAAACCTTTTTAATGCATTCATCTGTCAATGAAAGCTTAGGTTGTTTTCTTTATTGTGAATAATGCTGCAATAAATATGGGAGTGCAGATCCTGATTTATTTTATTTTATTTCTTTGAGATGGAATCTCACCCTGTCACCCAGGCGGGAGTGCAGTGACGTAATCTCAGCTCACTGCTACCTTTACCTCCTAGGTTCAAGTGATTCTTCTGTTTCAGTCTCCCGAGTAGCTGGGATTTACAGGTGTAAGCCACCCTACCTGGCTCATTTTTGTGTTTTCAGTAGAAACAGGGTTTTACCATGTTGGCCAGGCTGGCTAACCTCAGGTGATCCACCCACCTAAGCCTCCCAAAGTGCTGGGATTATAGGTGTGAGCCACTGTGCCCAGCTGAGATAGAAATTTATTTAATGTCACCTTGTAGGTCACTGACCTGTCAGGGACAGGCCTCCAAACTTCTGACATCCAGTGATAGCTTCTTAGAGGTGAATGGTGATGGCTCCCGCTAACATTTTCTGGCAGGTGCTGTGTGGAACACTTGGCATGAATGATCTCCATAGATAGGTGCTATTTTCATTTCTGCTTTACAGTTGAAGAAGTAAAGGCTTAAATAATGTAAATAATTTACACAAAGTACCAGGACGGAAACCTCGGAAGAGAGCTGTCTCCCCGTCTTGCTGTGCTGCCAGCCTTAGAGATAGGTGGCAAGTCTGTGGTTATTAAAAGAATGCTTTTCCAGAAAAAAAGGAAAACAAACAAGTGCCCTTTTTAATTATCTGATTCCTTACTATGACGTCTTTATCAGGTAGAATGCACAGTAGGTTATCATTTCCTTTTCACTGATGCAGAAACAGATGCGGGCTTTCCTGGGAGGTGACATGAATTGAATTGGGTGGGTGGGGGGGTGCCATTCAGGATGGTGTTCCTGGGTCAATTGATTTTATTTCCAGTGAGTAGATATGTGGGTGTAGGTCCTCATTTCTCATGGCTACTCCCTCTAGTAGAGATGGTTTTACTCCGCAGCAGGAAAGATGCCTGCTATGCTGCAAAGGGTGTGATTTTGGATACGGTAATAATGCGTAAGGGTGTGTTTTCAAAGGTGGGCAGTGCATGCTCGCTAGGATCCAGGGTGATTCTTGAGAGCCTTCTGGGTACATCCTGGAGAAAAATCTCCAGTGAGGCTGCAGTTGCAATTTATTTCCTCATTCTAGCCAGAAAGCTCTTGACGATACAGCAGTGTTTGTTTTCTGCTTGGTAAAGTAGAAAGGAAAACAGCAGAAATTAGCACGGCACAGTGTTGACGCCAGCCCAGAGGCAGGGCCTCTCCTGGCACCCTCCCCTGCTGCAAACCTTTGCCGCTGGAAAGCCTTCAGCTGCTGTGAGATTAGCAGATGCAGCAGTTCACGCCAAGGCGCTGTGCAGTTTTTACCCACCAGGTGTTGCCAGAGAACATTGAGCGGAGCTGAGCTCTGGGCGAAGTGTGTTCCCAGCTGCTCTGGAACACTCAGGCTGTTCTGAAGGCAGCAATTAAATGAGTTATGCTGAGTGGAGCAACCCTCTTCCTTGCACATTTCAATATGCCCCCTGTGTGTGCCTCATGCCTCACATTTCAAATCCACACATCTCTGATGTGCATTTGGATCTGCTCGCACATCATCATATTGGAGGAAGCAGAACAGGCAAGGCTGTGTGGATCCGGGCTCCAACCCAGGTCCCTGTCGCACCTGTGGTCAAGCCGTCCCTGTGCCTGGAATGCGGATGGTAAGCTTGAATGACACAGAGGGGATTCTCAATGCTAGGCTTTATGCCTGTTCAGTAGAGGCAGTTCCTTCTAACACCTGTTTTCCTCCCACTCTTTCATGCCTGGAGTTTGGAAATCACCATCCTAGGTCAGTGATTCTCAGCCAGGTGTGACTCTGTGTCCCCCATTGCATTTGGCCATATGCAGAGACATGGTTGGTTGTCATGACTGGGGAGTTGAGGGATGCGACTGACACGAAGTAGGTAGAGCCGGAGAAGCTGCCATTCATCCTGGGACACACAGAGCAGACTCCCCACCACGAAGGGTTATCTGGTCTGAAATGTCGACAGTGGTGAAGGGAAGGGGCACAGCCCCACTCTAGAGATGAAGGCTTTCTTGGGAAGATAGTTGCATTGTTCAAAACACAGAGTGCAGTCTTTGAAACTGTGATTGTTCCAGAAAAGCTCATCTAGATCGCCACACCTAAATGTCATGCCTCGCCAGGGTAACATCCTCACCAAGGATTAAAAAAGAGGCGCCATATGCCATGGGCCTACTGTGCGCCAAGTACCTTGTTCATGTGGCTTCCGATCTTTACAGAAATAATGTTGAGTGGGATTACTGCACTGCATTATAGAAGAGGGAAACAAGGGCCGGAGCACTGGCTTTTCTTGCTCAGAGTCACCCGGCTGCTATGTATGGGAACCTCGTTTTCATCAAGTCCCTTCCTTTCACTGTCTCACCCCATGGCCCAGAAGGATGCGGGTTTCCGAAAGAAAACCGACTTCTGAGTCTTGCCTTTGAGTGGACAGTAAATTAGAGAGTGACACAAAAACACTTACAGGGAAAACTATAAAAAAATAAAAGCTTTCAGAATCCAGTGTTATCCTGCCTTTCAAACTCTCTGCCTTCCGCGTGACCATGCAGCCACATGGCAGATTGTTACCTGACACGCACTGGGTCCCTTTTCAATTACCGCTGTGGCAAATTGCTATGAGCTCTGTGGCTTAAAACAACACAGAGTTACTGTCTTAGAGTTTCAGAGGCAAAAAGGCTGAAGTAGGTCTTCCTGTACTAAACTCAAGGTGTCTGCAGGGTGGTTTCTTCTGGAAGTCTACTGGAAAGTCCATTTCTTTGCATTTTCCAGTTTCTAGAGGCCACCTGCATTCCTTGGCTCATGGCCCCTTCCTCCAACTTCAGAGATGTCAGTGTAGCATTTTCAAATCTCTATCTCTACTTCTACATTCACATGTCCTGTGATCTCTTAGTGACCCAAGTGAGTACACACTGATCCACCCTGATAATCTGAGATAATCTCCCATCTCGAGATCCTGGTTTTTAATTTTATTTTTATTTTTATAGGTTTTGGGGGGAACAGGTGGTATTTGGTTACATGAATAACTTCTTGAGTGGTGATTTGTGCGATTTTGGTGAGCCCACGGCCGGAACAGTATACACTGAACCTGACTTGTAGTCTTTTAATCACATCCATAAACTCCCTCTTGCCAGGTAAAGTGGGGATTAGGACATGAGCATCTTTGGGAGAAGGATATTTTTCTGGCACATATTTTATAGCTGCCACTGCTAGAGATAATGGAAATAAAGTGTGTGTGTGTGTGTGTGTGTGTGTGTGTGTGTGTGTGTGTTGCAGAGGAAAATGGCACACACAAAAAAAGAAATCATGACACTTAATTACTCTCAGACAGGTATGACTGTCATCAGTCATATGCATCTTTGTATCCTCAGAGGCTACTGTGGCGCCTGCTCGGTGGCATTGGAGGGGTGCAGTCTGTATTTCCTATATTAGTTTTTGTAGGAAATGTAAGAGCAGTGTTCAGTAGAAATCCAGAAGAACAAATGCATATTACAGCAACCCAAATAGGCAGCATACTTATTATATTAATTGCTGTTAAGATTCACCTTCATATAATGCTGGTTGATATACAGAATAACAACTGGAGACTGTGCAAGTTTGCAGAGTACCTTCTGCATCTTCACAGGTTCCGTCTCTTCAGTTACACTCTAGTGTTGCACAGGTTTTTATATCTCACTGGGGGTGGGAAAACTATGGTCCTCGGGCCAATTCTGGCCTGTGAACTGTTTTCCTGGACAGAATGTTACGGGAACACAGCCATGCACATTTGTTTACCGACCGTGGATGGCTGCTTTTGAGCCACAATGGCAGAATTGAATAATTGCAATGAATGGATGGCCCACAATGCATAAAGTATTTATTTCCTGGCTCTTTACAGAAAAGAAAACTTCGGTCACCCTTGCTTTATGCAGGTGAATGCTGGCAAGCTCCCTTAGTGGGGACATAGAAAGTTTGATTAACCAGAACACAACATTCTCACAACATTGGGGGTCAGAACATCCACATTCTTTGAATTACAGTATTTGTAACATCATCCTATTAAACATCTTACTGCAAGTAATAAAAGTCTTAAGTTAATTGAGACTGGCACTCAAATGGTTTAGATTTTTTTTTTTTTCGCCAGCTATGTCTAGTGAGATAAATTGTGCTTCACTGCAGTGACTTGTAGATGACAATACAGCAGAGGAAATTTTAATACAGCGACTGCATTCATTTTGAAATAAAAAAAAAAGTTAAACTGTGTCAGAGCACAGTAAACCATTCAAAACTGTCACTGCAGAGAGATGAATGGGAGAAGCAGTGCGTCTCCAGAAACACTCCGTAAATATCCTTAAATTATAACGTCTGTTTGATCTGCTGAGAAGTCTAATTCCTGACACTGTTCATCTCTCCAGACTGCCCATCGATTGTCTGAGTATTGCAATTGCTGTTCCTGATAACTGATTTGATCATCTAATTTAATAAGGCTTTATCTTGGTCTAGATGAGCAATCAAGGCTGCTATCTCCTAGAGCACGCTTCTCCACCATTGACATTTTGGGCCGATAGTGTAATTTTTTTGTTGTAAGTGGACAACCCATGCATTGTAGGATATTGAACAGCATCCCTGGCCCCTGTCCACCTTATGCCAGTAGCATCCCCTCCGTCCTCATTGTGTTGTAACTACTGAAAATGTCTCCAGATATTGCCATCGTCCCTAAGGCCTGGCGGGGCCCGGGCGGCCGACGTAGTCCCCAGATGAGAACCATTGTTTTAGAGACACAGTGTTGCAAGTGTCTGGCACCCTTCATGGAAGCCGTTGTGTGTTGTTATCCCACATGAACTTTTGCTCTTTTCCTTTTGCGTCCCCGCCCGTCTCTTCTTCCCCTCCTTTCTCCTGGGCTGGGCTTTTCTTCGTGTCTAAATGCACTGCAGAGACGAGATTGCCTTGAACTCCTCCGGCTTTGCCGGATAACCCTGAGCCGCGCCGTCGCTCTCAGCCAGATCAGCAGAATCTGGCCTGTGATCAGGTTCCAGGAGCTGGAGGACCTCTCCGTCTCAGGCTGCTGTGATCAGAGAGTCTGGAGAATGAGACTCTCTCGGATGTGGTCTTATCGGGCTGAGCCTAATGTCAACCCTGTTAGAGGAGCTTTGTCCGATCTGCCTGTAGCTTTGTTCTGCACCGTTCAGTAACAGTTCACTGGAGCAGAAAGAGGCCTGTGAATTGATATTATAAACCCACATGCCTGTTTTATTCATTGCGGAGGCAACAGAAAATAACACAAGTATTTATTTTTAGTGGTTGGAGAGTGACATTTCTTTCCCTGTCCCCATTGTCACAGAACGCAGAAAACAGCACAGGACTCCCAAACATAATTCCATTAGAAAGCTGTTGGCCAGTCGTTTCTGGTTTCCATTATTTTGCTCTATCCTAGCAGTGTATGTCCGTGCACTGAATATGTATGTGTGTGTAATACATATTATGTTCGTTTGGATGGTCTTAATAAGGAGTCACATGCCATCAGATGTAATCCAGTCACTGTGAGCCGGACCTTCTATCCCTGGCTGTTCCCTTAACCGCATCACCACCTTGATTTCATTGAAAGTTAGATTTTCTAGAAAAATTCATGAGAGTCCATCCTATTTCATTCATTCCTTGCTCCTGGGCATTCCTTGCTGAAGGTCAGGAGCTGTGAAATTTCTCTTTAGTCCCATTCCTTTGATATGGCGGAGGCTAGGCAATGGAGAAAATGAAGTGTAGAGAAAAGGTGTTACGGCAATGTCTTAAATGAGGGGAGGGGTCTGCCCAAGGAGGCTGGATAAAACTGAGGGACGCACCGCATGTGGTCTGAGCTGATGTTTCTCTGACAGTGAGACCAGGAAGTGGACCCGGGGGCACAGCTGGATGGCTGCAATGCCAGGGTCCCTTCCGTTGCAATTAGAGCTGCATCTTACATTGGCATCTTCAATGATGATGATGATGGTGATGATCGTAGTAGATTGGATCATAGGAAATTGCTGGCATTTGATAATTGTTAACCTACGTAAATGTCACTTTCCTACAGTGGAACTTAATAATTGTACACATAATAGCTCATCTGCGCTGTGTGACCACTATGGTGCAGGCACAGTGCTGTAAGCACTGAATAAATGTTGGCTCCTTAGACCAACACAACCACTCTCTATTACAGATACTGTTACTGCTCTCACTTGACAAATAAGGATGCTGAGCTGTGGGAATAACTTGCCGAATGCCACTAAATGGCAAAACTGGGATTAAAACCCAGGACATTAAGACTGCATTCTCTTCTGTTAACCCCTAACCTCCTCTCTTGGTTGGAAAATAGTTTCGAGAGATGTTCCTACTTCCCACAGAGGGTCCTGCATTTTCATCAGGCTTGAGGATCATGAGTTTTCGTGTGCGTGTGTGTGTGTGTGTGTGTGTGTGTGTGCGTGCATGCATGCATGCGTGCGTGCAATACCCCTAATTGTGAGGAATACTAATAAGTTCCAGTGATCTACCCTCCACCTAGTAATCAAATTGATTTTTTTTTTTTTTTTGAGATGGAGTCTCAGTCTGTTGCTGAGGTTTGAGTGCGGTGGTGTGATCTCGGCTCACTGCAGCCTCCATCTCCCACGTTTAAGCAGTTCTCCTGCCTCAGCATCCTGAGTAGCTGGGACTACAGTCATGAGCCACCATGCCTGGCCAATTTTTGTCTTTTTAGGAGAGATGGGGTTTCTCCGTGTTGGCCAGACTTGTCTTGAACACCTGATCTCAGGTGATCTGCCAGCCTCAGCATCCCAAAGTGTTGGGATTATAGGCACGAGCCACCACACCCGGCCAATCAATTTGAATTCTAAGAATGGCTGACAGAGAACTTTGTCTTCTTGAAGGTTGTGTGTTAGGCAAGAGCCATCAGATCTCATCATCATCAGTTTAGCCACAATTCCACATTGGATTCCCTGATAGTATATGGTATTTCAGTTCCACAGTCTTCCTTCTCTAAATTTCACCCCATCTTTCAGACAGGAGGTCAGGCACTAATGGTCTTAGCAAAAATGCTGAACACATGAAAATGGGAAGTACTGTTTAAAAACGGAATAACTCTTCTCTTCCCCAAAATCTATAACCCCAGTCTAACCATAAAAACATCAGACAGCTTCTAATTGAGGGACAGTGTGCAGAAGATCTAACTGCCAAGGTGATCAGAGATAGGGAAAGTCTGAGAAAGTGTCACAGGCAAGAAGAACCTTCAGAGTCACGGCACCCAGATGCCATGTGGTGTCTCCGATGGGATCCTGGAGCCAAAAAAGGATATTGGGTGAAAACTGAAGCAATCTAAGTATAGGCTGTAGTTAATCATAATGTATTCATGCTGTTTCCTTAGTTGTGAAACATGTACCATACTACTGTAAGATGTTGATAATAGAGGAAATTGGCTGGGCAGGGTGGCGCATGCCTGCAATCCCAGTACTTCGGCAGATTACCTGAGGAGTTCAAGACCAGCCTGGCAACAAGGCAAAAGCCCGTCTCTACTAAAAATACAAAAATTGGCCAGGCATGGTGGTGTGTGCCTGTAATCCCAGCTACTCGTGAGGCTGAGGCAGGAGAATCACTCGGACCTGGGAGATGTAGGTTGCAATGAGCCAAGATCTCACCACTGCATTCCAGTCTGGGTAGCAGAGTGTGACTCTGTGTCCAAAAAAAAAAAGAAAGAAAAAAGTTAATAATAGTGGAAATTGACTGTTGAGTGCATGGAAATTCTCTGTATGAACTTCACAACATTTCTGTAAACTGAAATGTATTGTAAAATTAAAATTTTATTTTTTAAAAAAGGAAAATAAACATAAGCCCTATAAAGAATATGGAGTAACCAAATACTTTCTAGATTTCCTGTTCATACGGTTTCTCACTTAGTAGTACAAAGCATTCTATTTGAGATTCCTGCTGTGTCTTTTAGACTCCCAAAGGCTTTGAAAAGTCCCACGGTAAATAGCGTTAATAAACAAATTTGTGTGGCTTGTTTTAATTCATGTTTTCCCATACAGATTTAATCATGGATTATTTCACTTGAGAAGCAGTGATGGGGGGAAAAAAAAAGTGGTTCCCAAGCTGCCGGAATGACAAGGCCTTTCTTAGCACCAGCTTTTCCCAGGACACACCGTTGAGACACCTTGACATCAGTACCCAGAAGACTTAGTAACCTCTTTGTGTCTCCACACTGGTTCTCGCCTATAAACCATTTCCCCTGAACACCCTCCTCCATCTGACTCCCTGGCTCCCTTCCCTAGGTTTCCTCTGTAGCCATGGGTCCCACATGTCCCTGGATCACTCGTTAAAACCTAGATATCCGGCCTCGACGCCCACAGTTCCTGTTTCAGTGGGTCTGGGGATGGGGCCCAGCAGCTTTACGTATCTCACAAGATCCAAGGTGAGGCGAACACGACTGCCCTGGGGATCCCACTTTGCAAAGCACTGAGATTCCCTCCGTCTCCTTGTAAGGCTGCCTTCCGTTCTGCCATAGATTCTAGGCTTTGGCCTTATCATTTGTGCTCTTGCTTTTCCCAGGCGCTGGTTGCTTAATATCTAAAATAAATCTTGGCTGGGCACTGTGACTCACACCTGTAATCCCAACACTTTGGGAGGCCGAGGCAGGCAGATCACACGGTCAGAAGTTTGAGACTAGCCTGGCCAATATGGTGAAACCCCGTCTCTACTAAAAATACAGAGAAATTAGCCGGGCATGGTGATGAATGCCTGTAATCCCAGCTACTCAAGGGGCTGAGGCGGGAGAACTGCTTGAACCTGGGAGGCGGAGGTTGCAGTGAGCAAAGATCACACCACTGCACTCCAGCCTGGGTGACAGAGCAAGACTCTGTCTCAAAAAATTTAAAAAAAAAATTAATTAAAATAAATCTCAACAAAGTATTCCTCAGCGGGTGTGGCATTCCGAAATGGATAGGATTCAAGCAAACAAAGGGATTACTTGGTTTAAGAGCACAATTTAATGGCACAAGCATTTTTTGGTAGCTTTGTAGTGCTGGATCCCAGGCACCTCTCATGGAGTCTGTGAACTTGGTTTTTGCCCTGTAAATTGGGGATGATCACTCACCACTTTGGATTTTGTGAGGATTAATTGGGTTTGCAGTCATTAAAGTGCACATTGTAACAGCTGATTAATAATTACTTTCCTGACTCCAAGGAGATAGTTCTCAGATGTTGGTGACCATCATTATCTCCTGCAGAGATGTGGAGATGCAGAGGCCTGACCCTGCTTCCAAAGACTCTGACGCATCAAATCTGGGAATGAGATGAGAATCTGTACATGTTACAGACAAACCAGAAAATCCCAGTTCGATGAGTCTACAGACAATCCGTTTGTTCACTGTTCATTTAATTACTCAACAAGCGTTTCTCATACACTTCCATGCACCAAGATGGGACAGAAATGGAAAAAATGGAATGGTCACCTTATTGGAAATAATAGGTACCACATCCTACACAAGGAACTCTGTGTTGACTGGCCAGGTTATGGGAAGTGGTATAAAGATGGAGCAAGAGCAATGTAAGAAGATAGATGGCTGGTCAGAGGTCTTTCTGAGAAAATTATATTAAAGGGAAGATTGAATAAAGGAAGTTTTTAAAAAATACTAAAAAAATCTTCAGTTGAAATGTGGTTCTTTCTAATGTGAGCCACAGAATTTAACACAGATCTATTGTAGTCATCTTCAGTGTTTTTCTTTTAATAACAGAAAAATTTGATTTCTCAACCAATATAGTAGGAACTTGTTGAAGGTGTATCATATCCTAAGCATAATGCTCAGTATTTTTCAAATACTATTTCTTTTTTTTTAGGGGCGGGGATGGAGTCTTGCTCTGTCACCCAGGCTGGAGTGCAGTGGCACAGTCTTGGCTCACTGCAACCTCTGCCTCCTGGGTTCAAGTGATTCTTTCTTGTGCCGTAGCCTCCGAGTAACTGGGATTACAGTCATGTGCCACCATGCCTGTGTAGTTTTTCTATGTTTAGTTGAGACAGGATTTCACCAGGTTAATAAGGCTGGTCTTGAACTCTTGACCTCAGGTGATCCGCCTGCCTCAGCCTCCTGTAGTACTGGAATTATAGATGATGAGCCACTGTGCCCAGCCCTTATTTCTAATCCCCTTAACAACTTTCTGCAAGGGAAGGTGTTTCATCTCAACATTACAGATGAGGGTAGTTGTGAAGAGGTTCTATGGTCACATATTAAATGGCCAAGGATGGCTCTTTCTATACTCTACAGCCTCTGACATATAAAAATTCAGACTTCATTTTCAAAGTCATTAGCCGTACCAACTATAATCCTCTTAAGAAACTAATTAATTTGTTACCATTTTTCATATTTATTATATTGCCACGCCCCATGACTTATAATCCTGGCTATGCCTTCAAATCTCCCAGAGGTGGTTGCTGAGCATCTGGGGTGTTAACGTTTCCTCAGACGATGCATCTGATATGCAACCAATGACAGGTACCACTGGCTAGCATTATAATCCGAGATAAATCAGTATCTGCTGCCTGTGGAATCAGATTGAGCACTGGTTCAGAATATAGATCCAGAAGGTTGCTCTGAGCCAGCGCACTTGAAGCTTTTGGTCATGATGAACTTCAAGCTCATCTGACAAACTGAGTAACAGACCAACCCATGGAGAAGCAGATAAAACAGCAATGAGGAGAAAACACAGGCCCTGGCATCCAAACTGGGTTTGAAACCCAGCTCTGCTCTTTCCTGGCTTTGTGATTTGGGATGACACACAAAATATATTTTAACATTAGTAAGAACACGGTACCTTGCCAACATTGTATTCTCTGTTCTCTCTCTTAAAAGCTCCACCCTCAAACAAGAAGTTCCAGCTGCATCCCAAGAAGACGAGAAAAGGGGCTGCCATTTCTTCTCCACTCAGCAGTGATTACATTACTTTTCCAGTACAGGAAAGTAGTGACTATATATATGTATTCATATATATATATATAAATCTTTCCAGGACCTTCTTTCCAAAGTTATTTTACCCTAAACTTAGCTTCCTCTCCTGGGAAAGATGGAACTGTCCTCTTTATGCATTTGCTGTGATAACTTTGGGCCCAATTATGCTTGCTATGAAGTTTGGGCTGGTAGTGGTTTAGGAGAAAAAGAAAAAAAAAAAAATCAAATGAAGCCTAAAACTGTTTTCTTTCTTCTTTCCCGAACTTCATATTTGCAGAGACGGTCTCCTCTCTGCTATGCAGACTCCTCAGACCCCTCTTTTTCTCTCCTTGCCCTTTCTTTCTTATTAAACCCCCAGTCCCCCAATCTGAAACAATTGCTCCCACTTTGCATTCCATGGAGCTGTAATGTTTGCCCAACGATGAGCTTCATTCAGCAGTTTGTTAACTGAAATGGGAAGTGACAGATTCAATCAAAGGAAATCTCTGTGCCAAGGAAACAGATATTATTTCTTCCCTTGCTCTCTCTTTCTCTGTCTCTCAGACTCCTCTGTGCTCGGAATCCAGAGACACTGAGCTCGCGGACAAGTCAACGCTTTCTATTGATCCATGTCCAACTAATTTGATCAGAATAGAAAGTTTTATTCCCTGTAGTTCCTCTCTCTTATGATTAGCTGGTATGGTTGAGTGCCTGGGAGTCACTCCCAACCTCTGCTGATTGTTAGAGGGAAGAAGTGATGTGCAGGAGAGTGGATGTATGCTGTGCTGAGAGGGGCCCTGTAGAAAAGATGGGGACAATTGTAAACAGAAGATCAGAGTTGAGGTGAAAGGGTAAGATCCCCTTCTGGGGACAGCCTTCTTGTCCTGTGGTCGGTGGATTTGGAAAAGCGTGCACTATTCCCAGTCATTGAAAATCAGAGGACCCCAAAGGCAATGCATACACATTTAATCTGTAATGAGTAAAAAGCAAATAGACTCTAGGGATGCCTTTATTCTTCCACATGCATCTGGACACTACTTGTAAATAATAATGACAGTGGTGATACTGAATAGCTGTGTATCAACTCCCTTCTAAATGCCACGGATTGGTCTATGCACATAACACATACTATCTCATTTAATCCCCGGCAACAACCCTTTGAAGAAGCTGTTGTTATTATCCACATTTTATAGCAGAAAACTGGGGCTTAGAGAGGTAGTGTGTCCAAGAACTCACGGCTGGCAGGTAGGATCCTTGAGATTCCAGTGTACAGATAAACTTATGCTTTGTCTGATTTTTTTTTAATGATTAAGGTCATTGTCCATTTATGTGTAATTTTGAGAAATGCGACAAAGAGATGACTGCACATTCTCTTCCTCTAGTTCCCCCGGTGGTACCATCTTGTATAACCAAAGTACAATGCCACCACCAGGAAACTGACATGGATCCAACCCGTTGCGTCACTCAGATTTCACCAGCTTCACATGCTGTCCTGTGTGTTTATTCACTTCTCTGCAGTGTCTTACCCATGTGGCTTCCTGTGATAGCCATCATAGTCAACATACATCATAGCTCCATTACAAAGACCTCAGGCTCTACTCTTTTGTACCCACGGTAACCTCCCTCCCTCTTCCGTATCTCAGGAATCCTTCACGTGTTCTCCATCTTTATAACTCTGTCATTTCAAGAATGCTGTATAAAACGTATGTGATCCCAGCTACTCAAGAGGTTGAAGCAGGACAGTCGCCTGAACCCTGGAGGCGGAGGTTGCAGTGAGCCGAGACTGTGCCACTGCACTCCAGCCTGGAGACAGAGCAAGACTCCATCTCAAGAAAAAAAAAAAAAAAAAAAAAGAAGTATGTGAAAGGCTTCGCGATGATCACCTTCTGTGCATGTGTGTGTTTGCAGAATTTGTGCTCGGACAGAGCTTGATTGTCCACTTCACTTCTGGACCCCCTGTGATTTCTCCATCATCTCCCGTCTCCCTTTTGCTGCAGATGTATTGGGTTGGGGCTTCTGGATTAGGTACATGACTGGCACTAGCATGCAGACTATCCCTGCATCGCCACACCACCCTCATCACACAGACGGGCTCCGTATGTCAGCATGTGGGAATCCTCCATGAGATTTTCAAATCACATTTGGTCAGTGGAGGCCAGGACACTCCCTTTTGCTCTCTGCGCATCCTTCCATTCCTAACACACTTCTCCTCCAGGGCCCACAGGTCTGTCGGCCACAGTGAGCTTGAGGATGAGAGGACTCATTTCCATTGCTGGTCCATAATTTCTACCCCAGAAGCCTCCATGCCCAACAATGGTTAAAAAGTTATTGCAGAAGAGATTTGCCAGAGATAAACCAGATCTTCCAGAGTATACCAGACAGGACTGTGTGTTGTCTGTGTGTGGGTGGGGGGCTTCATGCCCAGTTTTCACAGGGCAAAGCATTTCCTGGAGTCTTGTGTGACAAACAGCTTTGACACTTGCCCATGCTCCATGGTGTCCAGGAGACCTCTCATTAAATGGGGTGACCACTGCCTCTTTGGGGTATGAGTCAGGCATCTGAGATGGAGATTGGGAGTTCTGTGTCTCTGCCCAGCACAACTCTTCTGTTTTCCTGATGGCATATCCGAAGCCATTAATGTCTCTGCCTGTACATAGTCACTACACATTGGGTATGAAAGACCGAAACAATGTTTGACTGAATTGTTCTTTACCACAGAGTGTTATTAGATTAGATTGGATCTTAGATTTTGAGTAGTTTTTGTGCCCTTACTTTTGCAACCCCAGAAAAACATATTGATGCTATCTGCTCTCTAGAACTAATGCTTCGTGTTCTCATCCCTTTTCTTCTCTGTCTCTGTCTCTATCTCTGTCTGTGTCTTTCTCTGACTTCCTCCATCTCTCTCGCTCCCCCATCTCTCTTTCCTCTCCCTTGTAAAGGAAGGCATTGACTCTTCCAGACCCACTTAGAGTTGTTATTTTGTTATTGTTGTTTCTGATTTGTTGTTGTTGTTGCTGTTTTGTTTTGTTTTTAAGAAAGGGCCTCACTTTGTCACCCAGGATGGAGTGGAGTGGCACAACCAGAGCTCCCTGCAGCCTTGCCCTCCAGGCTCCTGCATTCCTCCCACGTCAACCCCTGGAGTAGCTGGGACTACAGGTGTGCATTGCCATGCCTGGCTAGCTTTTTTTTTGTATTTTTTTAGTAGAGACGGGGTTTTGCCGTGTTCCCCAGGCTGGTCTGGAATTCCTGGAGTCCAGCAGTTCCCCACCTTGGCCTCTCAAAGTGCTGAGATTACAAGCATGAGCCCCCACGCCTGGCCAAATGTTTTTATCACGTCCTCTGTCTAGTTGGTTGCTACCTTGATCCCTCTGCCTGATGTTCCTCTTGAATCTTTTCCTCAGTGACGCTCCCCTTAGCTGAGCATCAAACACAGACAGGGGAATATTCAATTCTGGGAGTCTCCCCCATCTCTCGTCTGAATTTAAGCTGGCCACCTCGCTGCTTAATGCAGAGGAGCCAGGATCGCACTCCTTCCTTGGTGCGCTTCGTTTGGCACCTTGGCGGGGGCAGATTGTATTGTGCCTTGTCAGGCCCGCCATGGCTTTTGTTTCCTTGCACATTTGAATAATATATCTGATTGCCATGGCAAATGTTGCGGCATATGCAAGCTTGGACCTCCTGCCTAATTAGCTGATGATAACAGGGCCCCCTGCCCTTTCCCCTCTCCACAGCTGTCAGGGACACGACAGTTCTTTTATCTTTCTTCCAAATTGACTTGCTCTCCTGACCCCCCAGTAGTTCCTGTTTTGTCTGTTTACCTCTCCTGCATTTTGCAAGACTCTTAATTTTCCGTGGCACCTCCTATCTGCTTGTAATTAACACATTGCACACTGAGGAAATAGTTCTGCTTTTTGCAGATGCCTGATGGAGGCATGTTTTTTTTTTTTTTCTTCTTCACTAATTATACCATTGTATTTTAGTGATCTGCATTGACCTAAAAGGATCTTTTTTTTAAAATTATTTTTTCCTTCCTTTCTTCCTCTTTTTTATTTTATTTTTTTATTGTTTTATTGTTTTGGTTGGAAGAGCAAGTATGGCTTTACAACCCAGTTGTTTGGGCAGAAACTGGGAAGAGAATGAAATCATTACTGATACGTGTTGTCACTGTTTCTTTTCATAGCCTTTAAAGTAACAAATGAGGGTACATTTGTTGTCAGCCTTCCTGCTCAGCGTTTGACAACTCTTTGTTAGATGTGGGTAATGTTTGCTTTGGATATACGCTCTCTCTCCAATCTAAATATTCTGCCGTGGTAATTATACAGATGGGGCACATGACCTATTCCGTAGAGTGTGGATATTCTCAGCAGATTGTGAATAGCCTCTTGTCCCATTGGATTTTAAGAAAGCTAAGCCCTTGCCTCCCAAACATGAGACATGGAATCTGTTTATCATCTTATGCTTAGGCTTAAGATTTAAGCTGTAATGAATATGGGTTCAAAGAGATTGAGGTGTAAGAAGGAGGTTGGTAGTTACAGCAATAAAAACAGGAGCAAAAAGAGCAGCTTTTGTGAAGGACTCCGGCTGGAATAATGATGATAGAATTGTCTAAATCGATACATCTCTTGTCAGATGCATGTCTGATGTTTGAATCAACCAGGCCTTTTCTGCAAGAGCTTTCCTCAAGAATATTGAATTATTTATTATTTGTATCTTTTTTTTTCTTTCCCTTTCTGATGATTTTTTTTTCCCTCTGACTTAGTAAAATTTGTTTTTCATGCTGCCAGGTTCAATGTTGTCTACTCTTTGATAAATAGCAGTAATTGGGCATATAGCAGAAGTCATGTACAAATGTATGACTTCAATTACATCTGGAGCATTTTTTTCCTTTATATTGATCTTTTTTTTTTTCTTATAAGATCTGTTCTCTATAGCCCATGGTGCTGAGTATTTTAAAGAATTATTCTTTGTCCATGTGCATCAGCAGGTACTTTCAAACCTATGTATCTTTCTTTAAAAAAAATATGGTCCTGCCCTTTTCCTGGGGCTGGACAGAGGTGGAAGATGAAATTGTGACGCCTTCACTGGACAACTGCACCTAACTGTGTTGCTGGTATTGTAGTCTTGAGGCAGTATCATTTCTGCAGTTGGCTTTTCTTACTACAGGTTGGGCCGAGGCGGGGAAGGCAGTGGCATTGACCAGGAAAGTTGTGTGTCATAGAAATTGTAGATCACAGTAGGAGAAGAAAAGTGAAATGAAGCAGAAATGGGAGACAGAAAGAGAAAGATTAACAACCTATGCTGTAATTGAAGCTTAAGAAAATACTGTCCTTGGACACTTTATTTCTGATGTGATCTCAGTATCTCCTGGCTGATTCTTAAACCGCATGTATTTATAGTACACGTATTTGCCAGTTTAATGGACACTTTCCTATCTATGACTGTTTTGCTCAGGCACCCATAAATATGCATATTTCCAAGGGTAAATAAATACCAGCCTGAAGGTTGGGTGAGACTGGTCTTGGCAATAGTGACATTTTCCAGGCACAGCCGAGTTTTCTAAGGCAGAAGTCTGATGTCGGATGATACCGAAGTCACTGCTCTGAGTCAACTGAACCTGCAGGTTGGAGAAATAAAAGGTAGATTGCAAGCCCACCGAGGTGCTCCGTTGGTTGCCGCTTCTAGAGACTGCAGGCCATACTCAGTGTCCACTGTCACATTTCCACTGGCCTGGAGATGGCCTTTGCCAAAAGGCAGTCATAGAAATAACAACTCCACATTGCTGCTGGTTTGGCTCTGAGTTTCTGTACCATGGCATCGTGCTGTTGTCAGCAGTTTTCTGAGATGCAAAATAATGATGGGAGACTCAATTACACTTTGTAAGGGCAGGCAAATAGAGAATGTTGCTTTCTTCAACCTTTTTGAAGGAGAAGTGAGCCCTTAAAAGGCATTTTCAGGAAGGAAGCGTACATGCATTATTTTATCTCATGCCCAGTCCCTAAAGCCATATCTGTTCCATATTTTTCAGAGAGAGAAAATAGAATAAAAACCTTCAGAGCCTCTGAGTGATAAAGGAAGCACGCTCTCAGTTATTACGCTGTAGGTGGTGAAGCTGGGACGTAAATAGACAAAAAGAAATGGAGTTGGCTTTAGTTGAGCCCGTGATTCTGGGCCACGTCGTATTTCTGCGTGTACGTTTGCTTATGTGTGCGTGTGTGTGCGTGTGCATGTGCCAGGGAGAAACACTTGGATACAACTGCCTCTCCCACCAGTAGGCTGTTAGGCACGGCACTCAGAAAGAGCCTTATTGTTTTAGATTTCCTTTCATATCATGTAGGTATCTATACCATGCCACCCACACAGGAGAGCAAGTGAGCTGTGAAATATATTCATAGTTAGAGTACTGGGGAAATGGTGGCAAGCAATCGGAGGTAATAATGTCCGACAGGCAAGGGAGGCTGCCAGCATTACCTGCATTATTTCGGTTGCCTTTTTCATTATAGGTTCGGGAAATAGGCAGCAATTCGATTACGGCATGATTTGGGGTGGAATTGCTTGCACTCCCTGACCCCGTCACTGGGGGATCAAATGAGAAGTCAGCTCAAATAAAGTTTATAGTGCATTAACTGGATGGAGCAGTACCTTACCCACTGAGCACGATTTTTCATCTTCCAGGGGTTTGTAACTGCAGACTAGATATATCTGTACCTTAAGGCACGGGGAGGATTGGCTGAGATGTATAGGAGCGAGGAGAGGCAGCCAATGGTGAGCACACCCCTCCCCTCCCATGTGTAGCGCTGAGTTTCTCTGCAGCTCGGGCAAAGCAGTGTGATTAATAACAAGGAGGAAACCTGCTTGTTGGATTATTAATTTCCCATTCCCTTTGCCTTATTTTTATTTCTTTGCACATATTCCTGATGTTTTTCCCTCTGCCTTTTTTGTCTTTTTGCCTTTTGCAAAGCCTCTCTACCCCTCCTTTTCCCTCCTGTGGCCCACACTTTTGCCCATGGAACTAACTACTGGCCCTTCAGACTGACGCCTGGCCGCCCAACCTCGTGCAGGCTGGCTTCACACCTGGGGTGAGTTTATCTCTTCCCATTGGGGATTCTGTCTCTGAAACCAGGAGAGAGAGAAAGAGAGGGAGAGAGAGAGTGAGAGAATAAGAACATGGGTCCAATGATATTGGAGCCTTGCTGTATTTTAAGCATAGACTTGGCCTTCTTTCAGGAGTGATCCAAAAAGCAAGACCCGTTCATGGGGTACCTGCATCTAACCCCGTCTCAGCTGCTCCTGGAAAACTAGGATTTCTCATCGTTAACTGATTAGGTATTTTCTCACCCATTCTAAACACAAAGAGTGCATCTTGCAAAAATATAAAAAGTTGCAGGGGATGGGGAGATAATGGCAGGTAATTGCAGGCTGTCATATGAAAAGAATTTGGGGTGCTGGAGTTTCATCTGCCAGCAGAATGGTAGAATGGAGGAAACGGGAGATTTGGAAGGCTTTGGGGTAGCTCGTGAGTTGGGGTACTTTGCATTAAAACTTCTGTCACCATCTGTACTTTCAGTTTGCCAGTCCTTCCCGCACGCTGCTGGGAAGGAGAGTTTCTTGCTGACTATGGGCACAGGGGAATGGTTTGCAATTGCAGCTTGTGCTGTTTATATGGTGCATGTGATTCGGGGGACTTCTGGGTTTTGCTTCGCTGACCTGCCCAGAGGAGGAGGCTGGGCCCCTTTCTTTTTCACATTAGATCCTGCATAGCTCTGTTCTGGGTCTCTCCTCACCTGTTTTGAAGGATTTCTTTGCCTCTCTCCAAGTCTCTCTCCTCTCGTAAATCGGCATGACTAAATAGCAGAAGGGTGGGAGTGGTGACATGCATTATTCCCATGAGCTGTCTTTACCAGCCTGTCCATATGTCTGAAGGAAACCTTGTGTTTTAATCCCAAGAAGTCATCTTTTTTGAAGATTACCTTGAAGCATCCAAAAGCTAATAGGATGGAGAACTAAGGCATTTGACATTAATTGTTCTCTTTATTTATGTAACTTAAGCACAAGGCAGGGAAAATCTTCCAAGCTGATTATTTCTTTGGTTTATTCTGAGCCTTTCTTTTTTTTTTTTTTTATTATGAAGCATTTAGAGCTTCTTAAGTAGTGAATTTTTAGGAAAAAGAGCCGTGCCATGATATAATGACTCCAGTAGCAGATTTTTGTCATTTTTCTCAAATAATTGCACAAACAGAGCACCCATGAATTTTATTTGTGTCATTTATGCTTGAATATATGTATATGTATATATTGAGAGACATAGATATATATATATATATATATGTCTCTTTATATATGTATATTCAAGCGTGTATATATAGCGTATGGATAGATACATATATACACATATATACACAAACATATATATACACACACACATACATGGTCTAGCTCTGTCACCTAGGCTGCAATACAGTGATACAGTCTTGTCTCACTGCAACCTCTGCCTCCCATGTTCAAGCGATACTCCTGCCTCAGCTTCCCAAATAGCTGGGATTACAGAAGCGCGTCATGGCGCCCAGCTACTTTTTGTTATTTTTCGTAGAGACAGGATTTTGCTGTGTTGGCCAGGCTGCTCTCAAGCTTCTGGGCTCACGTGTTCCACCCACCTTGGCCTCAAAGGTGCTGGGATTACAGCTGTGAACCGCCTCACCGGGCCATACACTTGAAAATGTTTTATTAAACACTAGATTACGGGTAAGGACTCTGTGTTTGCATCATACTTGTTTACAAGGTACATAATGCGTTTGTTTTGTTTCTTTCGTAATGCCCAGGATAAGAAAGAAATGAAAGAACCTTTGGAAGGGGATACGATTTCAACGTTGACAATTTGAGAGCATAGTATTATCCTTAAAGTAAGCAAACAAAAAGCAAACAAATAGGAAACAATGCCAGTTGAAACGATCACATAATCACCTTTCTAGTTAATTTTTCTTCAGGTTCTAGGTCTCCCTCTGGAAATAACAGGTGTTATTTTGACTGAATGAACCCCCAGTGAGGTAAAATTTAGAGCAGAACATAATACAAATTATATTCCAAAGGTGATAAGATGCTTGGGAGTTTAAGCACCAAAAAGAATGTTGTCGTAAGATGGTATGAATATAATATAAATTTGCATTATTATTATTTTGACATGAAAAGGGGAACTTATTTTAAATCTCAGTGTATTGTCTATAGCAAGTACTGATTTTTTAAAATACGCTTTTTCTCCCCCCCCCCCCAGGGAAAAGCTTATACTCTTGGGAAATTATTTAATTTAGACATTTAGAGGGAAAAAAAATGTGAAATTTGTGTTTTGAAGTGTTTTTGCTGTAGAATAGTAAATCTCTGGTATTGTTTATTGTTTCATTTAGAGCATGTGGATTTTCAACACCTTTAATGAGAGAAGTGGGGTTTAATGTTTTCACTATGACTTCTGATAAACCTGTAAGGGGTCTATTTGATGAGTAACAGTTGAGTGGACTTCTACCTCTCACTAACCTTCTCCATGTGTTCATGGCTTCATTTTTCCCTCAACTGCATCATGTAATAGAAAACTTCCTCAAAACCTGTTCCTCCTTGAGAAATTTCAAAGGATGGAAACCCTTCTTTGAAGGACTTAAAATTACATTTATATCAGAATGAATCATGTTTCAACTTTAAATATCACCTTATTTCTGGCGGTCTCTCCTGTTTCCAAGTGGAAAATGTTTCTTCTGGAATTACATAGGTTCCTCTTGCTCATTCTCTTTCTAAACTTCTCTGGATAAATGTGTGAAAATAATGAAGTTGTTAAGCCCTGAGAATGAGCTTGGAAAATAGCAATTAACCTACCTGGGCAAAAGCTCCAGAATATTCTATGGGGGAAGAAGACTTCCCCTCCCTCTTTTAACCAATAGTCTCTTATACTGGGGGGATAAAAGGATCGCCTTCCAGGATTTTTTTTTTTTCTTTTCCTGTCTCTGTTGTGTAACAGTTCTTAAAATACTGCCTCGTTAATTTGTTTCTATTTTACATGAGCATTATGCAAACAGTGATAAACGAAATGTATCTTTTTTTCTCCCATAAAGCTTCCTCCCAGATTCTCCTTAGTGTTTACAGAAATGTGCTCTATTCATGAGCTCAGATCAATTGTTTATGCACATTGGTGTTCATTTGTTCAAGGCGGCATCTGGGCCTCGGATGTCGGGAGAGACCCGTTGAGGCAAAGTGCTATTAATAGAAAGGCTTATCTCGTTTAGGGGAATAATCATTTTAATATGCTCAGGAAAAAGCCAGTGTGCAGGCTCTTGGCCCACACCCTCGCCTAGGCAGGGTCTACACCTTCCAGAAGCAAGCACAGCCGAAAAGAGCTCTTAAAGAAGTGATTACAGAGTCCTGATTGCTCTACAAATTGAGTCCTTTTTCTGCTTGACAGTGATCCTGGCATCGTCTCCCTGCTTAATCCTTGCTAGCAATTTGCCTATAGTTGCAGCTAACAAGAGGTGATTAGAGGGGAGTTGCCAGTCACCACTTAACACCCAGCTCTGGGGGCAGCATGGGCACAGGCTGCGGAATTGGGCCTGTTTTCCTATTAACTCACCACCTCTGAATGCATTAGCCCAGCTCCTAGCTAATGATAGTTTTCAAGCAACAGCATGAGTTACTGAGCAGCATGGTTATCTGACTCTCCAGCCTGCAGCTAGGAAAATCAGGAAGGAGAGGGAGAAAGCATGTTGTTCCTCAGATCATATAGATGTACCCAGAGAGAGGGTCCCCCAACAAAATTAGGGGCATGCTGTGCTGCGTGGCTGTCTTGGTCCTGGAGGTTGTGGGTTGACACAAGAAGGGAGTGTGACATGTTGCCTGTTTTATCTGTCCTCTAGAAGGACCTGAAAATAGCAACAGGACTGGATCTTGGGTTAGAAGCTAGAGTGAAGCAGTCTGGAGACAAGAGGCTGCAGTTACCGGGGTGTAAGCAGAGGCAAGGCAGGCTGTGGGTGTGGCGGAGTGGGGGGAGGTCCTTGGTTATCATAGGTGAGTGTGCATCAGCATTTTTGGAGGGCTTGTTAAAACCTCTGAGTTTTGATTCTGTAGAATATAGGGTGGGGCCAGGGAACTTGCATTCTAACAAATTTCCAAGAGGTGCTGATGCTGCTGGTCTGAGAACCCCATTTTGAGAGCCACTGCTGAAGCGGGACAGGCTTGGTCTTTGCAAAAATGTGAAATGTACCCTCCACTGCCTTGCTTAACTACTGCGTGTAGCTCTCCCACTGCAAAAGAAAGTCCCAAGTCTCTAACCAAGTCTGAGACATCAGGCCATTCTTTTCTCTCCCATCCCCTGCACAAGGTAATTTAACTGTTTCATTCTTTTTTTTTTTTCTTTTTGCTCTCTGTTTCCCAGGCTGGAGTGCAGTGGCTCAATCTCAGCTCACTGCAACCTCCACTTTCAGGGTTCAAGTGATTCTTGTGCTGCAGCCTCCCGAGTAGCTGGGGCTATAGGTATGTGCTACCAGGCTCAGTTAATTTTTATATTTTTTAGTAGAGATGGGGTTTGATCATGTTGTCCAGGTTGGTTTCGAACCCCTGACCTCAGGTGATCTGCCTGCCTTGTGCCCAGCCAATGCACATAGCCTTAATTTAACTGTTTCTTGAACCTACTCAGTGCTTCCACATCAAATAACTTTTTACATCCCAAGAACGTTCCTCTCTCCTATTTGCTCATCCCAAAAGTTCTTACCTGTCTTTTAAGTGATGGCTCCAGTATTGGCCCCTCGGAGAGGCCCCAGCTGCATTTGCCACTTCCCCCAGATCTGAACTCCTTATATGTTCTTATGTGATGGATGTACCATGTTGTGTGATAGTGCTTACGTGTCTTTCTCCTTGAACTCAAGAATCCCTTTTCTTCATTTAGTTTCTTCAACACCTAGCATTGTAATTGGCATATAGTCACTGCACAGCCAATATTTTTATTGAATGAAATCTTGTATGAGGTACATTTGGCCTATGAGAATTATTGTCTTTTTTTTTTTTTTTTTTAGACGAAGTTTTGCTCTGTTTCCTAGGCTGGAGTGCAATGATATGATCTCAGCTCACTGCATCCTCCACTTCTGGGGTTCAAGTGATTCTTGTGCCTCAGCCTCCTGAGGAGCTGGGATTACAGGCACATGTCACACCTGACTTTATTTTTATTTTTAGTAGAGACAGGGTTTCGCCATGTCAGCCAGGCTAGTCTCGAACTCCTGACCCCAGGTGATCCATGTGCCTCGGCCTCCCATAGTGCTGGGCTTACAGGTGTGAGCCACTGTGCCTCACCAGAGAGTTAATATGTAATAAGCAAAGACCAAACATTGAAGTCAGAAAACTTATGTTTGAATGTTCACACCCCCATATATGAGTTTCCGTTTGTTTCTTTTCTCTTTTTTGGCTTTGAGGACAATTCACTTCCCCTCTCTGAGATTCTTCTGTCTGACTCAACTTTATAATGGGAATAAAAATAATGATAACAGTAGTAGAAGTAGCAGCAGCAGCAGTGTTAGTAATGAGTGATACCATTCACCTCTGCACATGTAGATAATAAAATACAACACAGTACAATGCCTGGCACTCTGGAAAAAAAAATCAATAGGATTTCTGTTGTTTTCTTTGATTCTGCTGTGAGATGCCCACACTGGTGGAAAGATGATCTGCCTTGTGGAAATAAATGTGTGGAGGTGGAGAGACACTGTTCCAGAGCTGGAGAGAAATGGAGCAGAGTAAGGCTTCCTTGGCGTCCCCCCATGTGAACGCGATGAATATAATCTTGTGAACCACGGCAACCAGAGGGGATACCTTCCAGTTGTTATAAGTAGAATTTTCGATGCTGCAAAAGAAGTGGCACTCAAATATGAATTCCCTCAGCAAGGCAATTTACTTCTATAGAAGGATGCGGCTCTCAGAGGGAACAATGGGAGTGCACACCTGGACAAGGAGGAAAAGGGGTACTTTTGCCTGATGGAGGTCGCCTCTACTGCTATGCTGTGCCCCTATTGGCTAGGGTTAGACTGCAAGCCAGTGGTTTGGCAGGAAGGATGCTTATGGGCAGGTCAGATCAGATAGGCAGGGGTCAAAGCAAGTGACTGGAGCAGGTGACCAGGATGAGTCAGGATGGGGCAGGGGACTGGGGGAACAGATACGAACTACTGATTAGAACTGGTGGAAAAGGTTGTTTACTGAAACTAGAAGGAAGTGGAACTGTAAAATAGAGAATTAAAGAATAAGAGAGCTCAACATACTGACATACTGATTATTTGATGAGCAAATTGGGGTTCACTCTATCTAACACAGTGGACAGAGGCATGGGTACATCCCCTCTCTGATGATCACTTCCCTGCTCACCCATCCCCGGCCGTGCTGGCTGCTTCTTTGTGCTGAGGCACTCTGGGGTCACAAGGAATTTGCACAAGACATCCTCCCTCTCCTTGCGTTACTACCTTCTCATTCATCAGCAGTTGATTCAGGTGTCATGTCCTCTGAGAAGCCTTCCCTGGCTGGCCCATCAAAAGCGTTCCTGCCCAGCCAGCTTTTAATCTCTCTGCCCATACCCTGTACCTTTCCTTCATCACATTCAGAACAGTCTGCAGTGATTTTACCTTGAATTTTAGTCTACAGTAAGCTTCAGGAAGGCAGGAAGCTACCTATATTGTCCTCACATGTCCAGTACCTAGAAGAGTGGGACCTAGAGTAGGTGAGCAGCAAACAGTCATTAGATGGATGAACATAGGATGGGAGGAACTCATCAAAGCTGCCATGTAACCACCATGGCACTTGGACAAGGTAGGTACTACATCTATTCCCTTGGGAATTTACAATTTTTATCACTGGGAAAAAGGCACAGATAGAGTATCACTCAGGTATTTCTTTCTGTGCTTCCATAGAGCCCATTATTTCCCTAACATCAAACTCTTCCTTTCTGTTTTTCATCACTCCAACTAATAATTATTGAGATACCCTATGTGTTGCACGCTCTTCTAGAAGCTGGGGAATGTAACAGTAAACGGCATATACAAAAATATGTGCCTTTGTGGAAATGTTACAGTGTTGCATTCACCTACTTAACGTTCCCCCTGTGATATTTGAGTTTCTCTTGGCCAAGGGCCATTTGTCATCATAGTTTTTCCCTAGCTTCTAACATGATCCTTTACAGAAAGTACATGCTCAAAACAAATTAGCTGAAGGAATTGATTTTTAAAAACTTGTGCTACTTTCTTGACTCTAAGGCTATAAGCCAGCCAAATGAACTTATCATTAATCTAGCACATTTAAATAAATCTTTTTGAAGAACTAATGTTCCATTGGCCCACGGTCACTGTTCTAGCCTCCTGTCTTTACTCATAGTGATTCTGTGTTTGGAAAAGCGTTTATTGTTTTGTTGTGGTGGTGGTTTATGCAATTCCCAAAAGCAAGGCTGCAGCATCTTACTGTTGAGAATCTTTGGAAACCACTTCCTTCTTTTAATTAAAAATGGTACCCAGTCATTCTGTGTTTCATCAGCATTTGCCGGCATGGTATGGAAAAGTACATCGGACTTCAAGTTCAGTGCCCAGGGTCCACACAGGAACCGGGACCCTTTTTCTAGCTGGATGGCTATGTGCAAGTCACTTAACATTTTACAATCTAAGCATACTTATTTGTAGGAAGGGGGCTTGGTTATCACGCATATTAAACAACGTATGCATGATATGACTGGAAGAAAACCAGGCGTCAGGATATGCCAAAGAATATTAGTTTGTCCATTTCTTAGACTCAGATGCATAGAAGCACATGTACTTGAATCTGTGTTGTGTGGTGGTTTTGCTTTCACAATCATCAAACTGGAGTCTAAGCCCACCCTGGTCCTCTGGCATTCTACTAAGGCACAGGCAGCATCAGCTTTTCCATAACAACAACCTCAAACCCAAACTGACTAGTTACCTACGGTATGCATGCGCTGTGCTAGTATTTTATGTGATTACCTCATTTGATTCCTTTCCTTAACTCTAACAAGGGATCCTAATTTTTTTGGTCTTATTATTGTTGTTGTTATTATTTCGAGTAAGAGTCTCACTCTGTTGGCCAGGCTGGAGCTCAGTGGTGCAATCATAGAGCTCACTGCAGCCTCAAGCTTGTGGGCTCAAGGAATTCTCCCACCTCAGCCTCCCGAGTAGCTGGGACTACAGGTGTGTACCACCATGCCCAGTTAATTTTTAATTTTTTTTTTTTTTTAGAGATGGGGTCTTGCTATGCTGCCAACACTGGTCTCAAACTCCTGAATTCAAGTGATCCTGCCTGTTTGCCCCCCAAAACTGCTGTGATTATGGGCATGAGCCACTGCACCACTGTGCCCTGCTTAATATATCTTTAATTAAAATAAATAATTCTGGTAAAATACACAAAACGTTAAATCTGTCATTGGTGATATTTAATGCAGCCGCCATCACTATCAAGTTTCATAACATTTTCATAACCTCAAAAGGAAACCCTGTATTCATTAAGCTGTCCCTCTCCATTCTGTCTTCTCCTTAGCCTCTCGCAACTGCGACAGAACAAAGACATGGAGAGGTTAAGTGGCCTGCTTTAGACCCACATTACTAAGTGGTAGAGCTAGTATTTGAGGCCAGGAAGCCTGCTACCCTGGTGCAGAGCACTTAATTGCTAAGCTAATTAGCTCCCCATTAGAGAGAGCTTTACCCCACCACCCAGTTCACAGGATGCAGGTGTTTGTTTCTGGTGAACACAAAAGATGATTTTCTCTGAGGCCTCATTAGAGGATTCCAGGCATTCCCACCAGTAGGCAGCCTGTGGCACCTGGAATGTCCTCTCCTTCCACCCAGTCCGGTGGCAAGGAGGGTGTCACCTCAGCAGTGGGGGCAGATGGGTCCTCACATTCTGCAGGATGCCCCCATACTGTTTTGGTCATCAAAGAAATTGCCAGGTCAGCAGGGGTGCCTGCTGGCACCCAGAGCTTTTGCCTGGGGTGGAAATGTCAGACTTTTCTTTGTCTGAATCCTCATCTTAAAGGTGGGATCAATTCCCAGGGTGGGATAGAGTGCTGGAAGAAAATTGAACTTTGGGATTTTCGTAAAATTCTCTGCACAGATAACTCCTAGAGAAAAGGCTGATCCAATACCCCACTCATCTTTACTCTGAAAAATTTGGGATCCTCATCCCAGAAGAGAATATTTTTGTGAATTCTACAAATGCTGTCATTGTGCTTACTGAGGCTCCTTGGAGAGACAGTCACTCAGGGTGCATTGTGCCTTAAAGACAGCATTTCTTGTCTTAGAACAGGTATGCACAAACATTTTTTATAAAGGACCAGATAGGAACAGTTTTAAGCTTGTGGCCATCTGGTCTCTGTCACAACTACTCAGCTCTGCCATTTTAGTATGAAAGCAGCCACAGACAATACATAAACAAATGGGGGTCAGTGTGTTCTAATAAAACTTTACTTACAGAAACAGATGGTTGGGTGAATCTGGCCTATGGGCCATAGTTTGAGAGCCCTGTCCTAGATTCCAGCGAACCACCTTTTCTGTGATGTGTGGAGTCTCCCCCGAGCATTCTGTCGATTCCTGGAACTACTGCTACTTCGCTGTCTCTGCTGCTTCCCAGCTTGTGAATTTGCATTCATGGTCATCTTTGTTTTCAGGCCATCACAACACAGAATCAACAGACTTATGGTGTTTTCCCCAGAGAATTCAATGTGTCAAGTGACATTTGTGAACTTTGTGGAAGACTTCTCTGCAGCTTCTGTGGAGGGCAACAGGGAAGGAAGTTTATATCTGGCAGCCCCCAGCAGACGCCATGCAAAATTCCCACTTAGTCTTGTCTTCCCAGGATTCTTTCTCAACAGCTATGGAAGTGGGGCAGTTGGAATTGGTGTGCCCGTCGAAATCTCCCAACCAAGTACTCAACTTTGCCGGTTCTCTCTTCTTTCCTCTTGGGAGTTCCTAGGAGGAAGTCTTTAAAGTCTTGCATCTTTAGTATACAAAAAGATTTTCTCGCCTCTTCCAGTAAAAATAAGTCGTGGGGAGAGAGGGTGAGTAAGGGTCCAGTTCTAATTCAAAGACTAAGCTCTTACATTGGGATTCTCCACAATAAAGGCAGTAGTCTCTGTTGAAAAACGTGCAATTAGAATGAAGAGACCTTCCAAACAGGATTCGTGTGAGCAGCATGGCTGTTTATTCACCTGGGTGCAGGTGGGCTAAGGCCAATAAGGGCATTAACAAAGGGCAGTGGGATAGGAGTGGGTTTTACAGGTTTGGGTAGTTTTTTGGGGGGCGGGGGTGTTGCAGAGTTAGTTCAGTTACAGTGGTGGGGGCTAGGGGGCTAGGAGTATACATGACTACAAGTTCAGTTACAGTGGTAGGGTTGGGTGAGAGGTATTTACATTATCATAAGAACAGTTAAGATGGCAGGCAGGGTTGGGTGAGGGGCTTGTCCGGGGAAACTCTGCTAGGCGATCAGGGACAATGGCAAACACAGGCAGGGGGTGGGAGACATCAGCCAAGGCATGCAAGCAAGATTTCAGACTTTCAGGCTCCAGGCTTGCACATGGAGACCTGACAGTCTCCCTGAAGGAAATTCTCACTACTACATTTTGTCCTCCGGAAGTCATCATAGAGAGAGGGGATGGCCTTTGTTCTTAGGAACTTCAAGACTAATAGGGAAAAATAAAGGCATGGCCTTTGTTCTTGGGGACTTAAAGTCTAATAGGAGAAAATGAATGCCCCATGTAGAGCAGATACAAAACAGTGGAATGCCTGCATATCTCTATGTTGGAGTACAGACGAATGTGCAGTGAGATCTTGCTGAAAGACTGCATGAAGGAGGAGGCATCTGGTTTGGGTCTTTATTTTTATTTTTATTGCATTTTAGGTTTGGGGGTACATGTGAAGAACATGCAAGTTTGTTGCATAGGTACACACGTGGCAGTATGATTTGCTGCCTTCCTCCCCTTCACCCATATCTGGCATTTCTCCCCATGCTGTCTCTCCCCACCTCCCCACCCCCTGTCCTTCCCCCATTTCCCCCCAACGGACCCCAGTGTGTAGTGCTCCCCTCCCTGTGTCCATGTGTTCTCATTGTTCAACACCCACCTATGAGTGAGAACATGCGGTGTTTGATTTTCTGCTCTTGTGTCAGTTTGCTGAGAATGATGGTTTCCAGGTTCATCCATGTCCCTACAAAGGACACGAACTGAGTTGGGTCTTAAGAGGTTCATGTGACACAGGTGAAGTACACTGACTTCCCCTGTTTGAAGAGTTGTCTGGGACACAGATTATCAATTTAGTTTCTACAATGTCAGAGATAGAAAAATTCATGCATTCCTTCTACCATCCTTCTGTCCATCCATCTGTTCATACACCCAACCACCCCATCTACCCAATCACCCATCCATCTAACTATCCAGTCACCCACCTGTCCATCCATCCATCCATCCATTCATCCAGCTGGACAGCTAGCCAGCTAGCCTTTCTAAACATTCTAAAAATACTTATTTAAAATAACACCTGTGTGTGCCACGGACAAAGCCAAATGACAGGGAGAAAAGGTAGATGTGGCCATCTCCGAAGGGGTTCAGAGAAGGTTAGTAGATAGGTATGTTAGACAATTAATTATAAACTGAATAGATAAGTGCAATTTTGGACGGGGTATTTATGAGCGTGATGAGAGGGAAGAATTAATACTGTTGAAAACTGTTCTTGGAGGAGTCAAGCCTGAATGATCAGAAAAACACGAAAAGACATAAAGCAGGTAAAAAGGAAGAAAGATAAGGGCTGATGCTGGAGAGCACAGGAGTAAAGTGTCATAAACCAGGTAAGAGCTCAGATGATTACAGACATGGTGGTGTAAGAGATGAAGCAAGGAATGGACGTGGGAAATAAGACAGAGGCCCAAACATGAGGACCAGCATGTCAGTGGACTGCATCCTTCAGAGTCCCTACAGGACCCCTATAGTTTAGTATTTTAATAAACGGGTTATTTTGAAATAGTTTTAGATTTATAGAACAGTTGCAAAGACAGTCCAGAGAGTTTCCATCTGCCTAGTATCTAATTTGCCCTCTTGTTAACTGTTTGGTTTGTTTGTTTGTTTGTTTGTTTGTTTTGTTGTGTTGTGTTTGAGATTGAGTCGCACCTGATCACCTAGGCTGGAGGGCAGTGGTGCCATCTCAGCTCACTGCAACCTCTGCCTCCCAAGCTCAAGTGATTATCATGCCTCAGCTTCCTGAGTAGCTGGGATTACAGGCACCCACCACCATGCCCAGCTAATTTTTCTATTTTTAGTAGTTTCACCAGGTTGGCCAGGCTGGTCTTGAACTCCTGACCTCAAGTGATCCACCTGCCTTGGCCTTCCAAAGTGCTGCCTTATTAACATTTTACGTTGATATGGTACATTTGTTACAACTACTGAACCAATATTGATACATTATTGTTAACTAATGTCTACTTATTATTCAGATTTCCTTGGCTTTTACCTCGTTCTTTGCTGTTCCAGGATCTTACATTCCATGTCTTCTTAGTTCCTTCTGGTCTGTGACTATTTCTTAGAATTTCCTTGTATTTCATGACCTTGACTTTTTTTTTTTTTTTTTTTTGGACTGCTAAGCAGGTGTTTCATAGCACATCCTACCACTGAGGGGTTTGTCTGATGATGAGATTGAAGTTATGGGTTATGGAGAGGGAGACTACAGTGACAGCCTGCTATTTGCATCTCATCATGTCAGTGGTACATATTATGAAAATGACTTATCACTATTGATGTTCACCTTTATCATCTGGCCGAGGCAGTGCCTGTCAGCTTGCTCCACCGTAGTGTAGCTCATTTTTCCTCTCTTTGCATAGTGTGCTCTTTGGAAGAAAATCACTATGAGCAGTTGACACCCAAGGGTGAGCTGTTAAGTTCCAACTCCTTGAACTGGCAGCATCTGCATCCATGAGGCTTTTCAGCAGAAGGGCTTGCGTTAAGGACCGTCAGGTGGAAAATGCAAGATGCACTCCTACAAGCCAGCTTGAAGGAGAATTTGGTTCACTACCAGGAAGAGTGCCTGTCCCCGACGCTATTTAGCTGTGAGTTTTGGCCTTCAGGTGGATTCAGGTGCAGGGATCAATAATTTTCTTTGAAGAACTTCATCATCCAGGCAGACATCACAGCCACAATGCCAGATCGTGTCTCAAAGAAAGTAAAGGTTCATTGCTCCGTGCACTAAGGTGCATTGTAGCTGTAGGGGTTGGTCCGCTGGGGTATATGCATGTGCATGTGTGTGTGTGCGTGTGTGTGTGTGTGTGGTGTGTGTTTCCCCATGGAAATGACCAAAGCAGGCAGCACTTGTTGAGGTATGTAAACATCACTGCAGAAGGTCATTCCTTTTATGACATAGCAGCCTCTATTCTTTTCTCTGTACCGTGATCTTTAGCTACTTTTTTAGGGAGGGCAGGGCATGTAAGCTCCTGAACATACTGAAACCTTCTCTCTACATATATAAAGAACTCCATTTAGGAGAGCGTATCTCAAGACAGCCTTTTTGGAGGACAGATTGGAAGTACCTTTTCAGTTTACAGCCTCCTGTTTTTGACTGAGTAATATATATATATATATATATATATATATATATATATATATATTTTTTTTTTTTTTAATAGAAGTCATTCTATTCTTATTGGTTTTGTTTGTTTGTTGTTTTTCCCACTTAACAATGAATCAGGCTGGGTTCGGTGGCTCATGCGTAATCCCAGCACTTTGGGAGGCCAAGGTGTGCAGATCATCTGAGGTCCGGAGTTCGAGACTAGCCTGACCAACATAGAGAAATGCCATCTCTACTAAAAATACAAAAAAAAATTAGTCAGGTGTGGTGGTGCATGGCTGTAATCCCAGCTTCTCTGGAGCCTGAGGCAGGAGAATCCCTTGAACCCAGGAGGTGGAGTTGCAATGAGGCGAGATCCTGTCATTGCTCTCCAGCCTGGTCAACAAGAAAGAACTCTGTCTCAAAAAGAAAATAACAACAACAAAATTGAATCACAGTATCTTTCCTATCGGTGGATGTTTATATGATTTCCAGTCAGTTTTTCCATCTTCTTTCACTGTATCCCAGAGTACTATGGTAGGTAAACTTGAACAAACATGTTTGAACGTAACAGTGTGTGTCATGTATTTTATAGTAACTGGAATTGCCTGTGCAAAGGTTAGGGGTATGTGAAATTTGGACAGTGTCTATCAGATCACTGTCAAACACAGGTGGAAACTTGTGTATTCCCAACTCAGTGTACCAGCAGGGCATTATGCCTCATTCGTCCAACAACTCTGCAGGACAGGCACAAGTCTTCCCATTTTAAAGATGAATAAACTGAAGCTCCATGAAGTTAAAGGGCTGGCCCTGGGTTAGCTGCTTCTTGGCCATCAGGCGTTTGCAGAGGATCACTCAGGAACCTTTGAGGATGAGACGTACTGAGCTCTGGCTCCTGGCGTCCAACCTCCGGTCTCAGTGAGATATCTAGAAAATTATTTGGTCTCCTTGCTGGGATTTTCTTACATAGTTTAAAACCTCAGCCAGGTGTAGTGGCTCACACGTGTAATCCCAGCACTTTGGGAGCCCAAGGCGGGTGGATCCCTTGAGGTCAAGAGTTTGAGACCAGCCTGGCAAACATGGTGAAACCCCATCACTACTAAAAATACAGAAAAAAAAAAATAGCAAGGCATGGTGATGCACACCTGTAATTCCAGCTACTCCGGAGGCTGAGGTAGAAGAATCTCTTCAACCCTGGAGGTGGAGGTTGCCGTGAGCCGAGATCGCGCTACTGCACTCCAGCCTGGCACCTGGAAACAGAGCAAGACTCTGCCTCAAAAAAAAAAAAAAGAAAAGAAAAGAAAAGAAAGAAAATTATGACACCCCAAAGAAGTCACAGAGCAGATGCATCACAATGCTCTCTGATTTGCTGTAGGCCCATTTAATGTGTTTTATGGTACTGCACTAGAATTTTCCAAGTTCATAATCACAAACGTACTATCCTCAACTGTGCTAGAATTAAATTATGTTTGCCCCCCACCCTTTTCTGTTACGTTAAATTAGTATCCTTCTTCTCCAAACAGGCAGCTCCCACTTTCAGGGTAGGGGAGGAGTTCTTGTCCATCAAACCTGGGGAAAATGAGTCCTACTTCCATTGCAGAGCCAATCACAGGCTCTCTGGTGTGAGACTCTGCGGATAGGATGTTAAAAGAGACAAAAGGACACTGTTGGCGCGTTATTAATGTTAAAAATTGTTGACATTCCATGCAGTGTGTTTTTCTAATTAGAGCCAAGCTGCAGAGTACCATTTCCATAATCAACATGGGAATGGAAACTCAGCAAAATTTCATGTATTTGCGATGAAACTGCTCCCCGGCAACATAAAAATGGCTTTTCTAACATAAAGGCTGTAATTAGAATAAGTCAAATCAGTTGGAAACGATTAAGGCCAGAGTAGGCAAAGCTGCCTTCTAAATATTTGTCTGGAGATTAGCCTACTCCTGCAACCCTGAGAAGCATCTTTGATTTACTTATACTGCTCAACGTGGCAAAGATAATCTAGTGGAAAGCCAATGAACACAGATTTAGATGTGCTGGCCGGCCTCTTCTGCAAGTTGACAGGAAGCAGCCCATTGGAAGCAAAGTCAGGGGAAAAAAAATGAATATAGGGTCACATTAGACAAATTGCAAAAAAAAAAAAAAAAGAAAAGAAAAGAAAAGAAAAAGCACACCGCAATCATCAATTTAAATTCTTTTAAAATATGCTGGGTCTTTGAAGCTTTTAGGATGCACTTTAAAAGTCCACGTGGAATAATTCCCTGCATGTCAATGCGACAGTTGATGCGAGTCTCATTGTATTTAAAATTATAGTTCTGAGATGGGACTTGCTCCACGATGCCTGTCTGACATCAGCTATTAAAATACAAGTAAATCTTGGCAGGTGGGAATTTAAAGAAGAAAAGATTATATAAGAAAATATCAGAATGGTTAATATTAATTTACTAACCAGAGGACATTGGCTACAGAGAGTTCTTCGTGTCCTCTCTTGAATAAGATGCTGTTCTTCATGTTCTCTCTTGAATAAGATGCTGATACAAGAAAACACCTTATTCTTGCCAGGGATGGAGAGGGAGGTTGTGAAGGGGATGCAGGGGGGTAAAAAGTGCTACTGTGGATGTCAGCCCATGGTTTGGGTCCTCTGGGCCTAAAGTGACCAGGATGGTGAGAAAGGTTCGTTTTCTTAAATTCAGATTAGCCATTTAGCACTGGGAGGGCAGAAGAAGGAAATCAAGGAGAGAGGGCAGGAAAATAACTGCTCTGGGGATCAGGCTGGAACATCTCCGGACTCCAGCCTTCCTTTAGAAGGGCATAATTCTTCCTGACAGCCTCCCCACTCATTTGTGAACCCCTCCGAATCCCAAACTTGTGTGCGTGGCTGCATTTAGCCATTGAAAACATAATCAGCCTAATGCGTTCTCTTACTGAATTTTAAACCAGCCCATTAAAACGCCTTTAACGTGCTAAAGTCGGCTTCAGAGAGGGTTTCCATTTCATCTTTATTGAGCCGAGGCTGTGGTTCGTTCTCCCCTTATACCACAGTGAGTGCCTGTCAATAATTCAATAGCGTAGCCTTGATGGGCCCAAGCCCAACCTAGACTTTCAACCGCGTCAAGCAGCTTGTCAAAGCCTGATGCTCTGTCAATGGCCGACTGATCTATACTGCATGAATCCCCCACTTCAGCTCTTGATGTGTCCCTGGGAATAAAAAGAAAGCCATTTCAGAAGTCAGCCCAGTGAGAAGCACCTGTTTGTAGAGAATCCTTAATGAAGGGCAGTGGTGGAGCGGAGTTCAGCGGAAACCACTACACTCTGTTTTGTTGAGCCAATGCTGGGTCTCTCTGTACACACTCGGGGCATGCAGAGGTGCACGGTGCTGATGCTGGTGAATGGATGGCCTTCTCCTCCTGCTTAAGTCTTCTTTACGCAGGCCTTCGCGCTGTGCTCGTCCCATTGCAGGAGACCTTGAACTCCTGAAAAATCCAGTTGAAGGAGCAGATCACCTGAATCACATGACCGTGCCCCAGTGGCCCTTTTTCAAGTGACAGCGATTGTAACCTTCATGTCCCTCTCTTCATGGAACATCATGAGTCTGTACTGGCTAAAGAATGCTGTCAAAGGCAGATTTAAAAAAAAAAAATCCAGCCTCACCTGTCCTTCTGGATGGAGAAAAAGACATTCATGCACTTTAAGAAGAAAACACATCGTTTGTATTCTTGTCTGGGCAGGATTTTTAACCCGGAATGATCCACCTCATCCCTGCCATCTCCAAGCCTTGCAAGTCGATAGGAGATTTGCAAATATCTCCCTTAAAGAAAGGCAACGAGGAGAGCTTTTAATCCATATTTTAAATGCAAAATGTCTTGAGTCCCAGCGCTGCTCAGTTTTTCCTGAAGATAAATTTTAGCTGGATTAAATAACTGTTTTAAAGGCACTATTCATGCAAGCGCTGCCTCATTTGTGACTGTATCTGCATTGCTAATGGATGTGTCTGTTCCTCATGCATACTCTTTCCTGAGCATCTACCCCCAAATTTACAGATTCCTTGCTTGTCAAATTGGAATGGGGTTTGAGGAAGAGGTGACAATGATATCAGTGAAAAAGAGAAGTGGCCATGTGTTCAAAGCTCATAGAAAATGGTTGCTTTGTATTATTAATAGTCAAGGTTCCAGGTTTCCTGAATCTCACACACACACACACACACACACACACACACACACACAAAATCTTTTTCTTTCTTTTGAGACAGGGTCTCATTCTGTCACTCAGGCTGGAGTGCGGTGGTGAGATCACAGCTCATAGTAACCTCCACCTCCTGGGCTCAGGTGATCCTCCCGCCTTAGCCTCTCAAGTAGCTGGTGTTTTCCTACGTTGCCTAGGCTGGTCTCGGACTTCTGGCCTCAAGCAGTCTGCCCACCTCGGCCTCCCGAACTGCTGGAATTACAGATGTGAGATCCCTCGGCCTGGCCCCAAATTTTTATGGCAACATCACATGCCACTGTGGCCTGGTGGTATTCCCAAATAAATAGCAGAGAGTTTGTTTTACCCCAGACGCATCATATTAGGATGGAGGCAGGTGGGTATATGAACTAACATTGTAAAAAAGCAAGATTGTTTATTTTAAGGTCAACTTTTGAAGTAGGGGAAAGGGGGTAAAAAATGAATATGGTGATTTTAGGGAAGAAAAAGCTCTCCTAAGTCTGTGACCCTTTGTATGTCCCCAACACCAATTAATGACAAGTATGGCTCATGAAGGCACAGAGAGCCCGAGACGTGTGGCAGTGTTAGGCAGCATCTGAGCTGGGTCAGTGAGTCCTCAGGGATCTAGACAATTAGGACTTAGAGATCCTGTTGTGATTTTCAGACTTTTCATCTGGAAGTCTTTTATTTTATTAATTCATTTCTTTTTAGCCTCACAGGCTTTACCCAAGGACTCAGGTGAATGCTCAACACAGTACTGATAAAGTAGAGCTTTTCTTTTCAGGTCTGGGGACGAGGGAAGAGGGAAAGGAAATGAAACCCAGGGCTTTGCATCTTCCTCTTCAGCTTCACCCCTTCCTCTCTTATTTCTCACGTTTAGCAGCCCCCAAGGGGGCTACAAGAAATCTTCAGGGTCCCGTGTGGCCTAATATGCCAACCTCTGATAAAGTCCTGCTCAGTTAGCCTGATGTGGTAATGCATGCCTGTAGTCCCAGCTGCTCGGGAGGCTGGGGTGGGAGGATCGCTTGAGCCCAGGAGTTTGGGGTTGCATTGAGCTAAGATCATGCCACTGCACTGCAGCCTGAATGACAGAATGAGGACCTATGTCTTAGGAACAAAAACAAACAACAACAAAAACAACAACAAAAGACCAACTCTTATATGTCCTCTTAAAAAGGAAATGGTAGAATGAATGGCCTTGTGCTCCATGAGATGGGGCTCACACCGGGGTCCTCCAGCTCACCACTAGCCCAGGAAACTCGGTTGAGGAAATTGATGCCGCCTGCACGTGACTTGGCGATTCTCCCTCTGAAAGCTCTGTAAGGCTAGTAATCTATGCTTTAAGAACAATCAGCATCAAAGGCTTTGGCACTGGTGGAGCTGTTAGCATATTAGTTCCATTTGAGATGGTGAAATGCTTTGGAAACTAAAAACCCTACCTAATAAAGTTTATTTTCAAAAGATTAGAGACATAGAGTTTTGCTCTGAGAGATCACGTCGCCTAAGCCTCCCTTTACAAAAAAGCAGAGAGGGGCCTCAAGGCATTCATTGACGTGCCAATGTTGCTGGGTAGTGGTAAAAACTAAAAGTGGTATGTTTCCCTCCTCCTATAATATCTTTCTCACGTCAGGTGTTGTAAACCTGAAATCTACACTTTTGTTTCACCCAAACAGTTCATTTTTGCTTCCTCCCTACCCTCACCGCGACCCCACTTATTACCTGCCAACATTTAGATATGTAAAGATTTCACCTAAAATCCAAATTTTTGGCTTCTTACCAAAAAAAAAAAAAAAAAATCAGACGATCTTGCATATTGGGCAACCTCCTCACACTTCAACCACCAGCCGGAGCACTGTGGCACCTGCACACCGCAGTGTGAGTGTGAGCTTTCTTATCCCAGGTCAACACAGACCCTGTTACTCAGAACTGACCTTCACCCGGCCTGCTTACCTATCCACTGGCTGTCACCGGCATTGGCCTCTGTAGTGCTCTCCTCCCGCCCTTCCAAAAATACGTGTGCCCAGAGATGCTGGCAGCCTGAAAGCTCTGCATCTGCACTGGGGCTGCCTGTTCTTTCCCACCAAGCCTGAAGATTTCAATAGCTCTTTGTCAGCACACATGAGCTTTTCCCCTAGTTCGTGGGGGGAAATGGCATCCTGGCACATAGCAGAAAACATCTGGTAATGAATCCATTATGCAGGCTGTTGCTCAGGCTCCAGGTGCCCAGGGGTCTGAGTGCCGGGCTGAGCATGACTCGTGAATGAGACCCCAAAGATTTTACCTTTTGGCCTTCGTTCAGCCAGAGATCTGGCTTAGTCCTAAGGGGTCCCCTGGCCACTCCAATGCCAGGTGTTCTCCCCAGTCATCCCCAGGTGAGAAGCTGGCCGGCCTTCCGGATTCCCTCCTCAGCCTTCTCTGCCACACACCCCTCTCCCAGCACAGCCTTCCTGAGGCACACAAAGGAGAAGACAGAGATCATTTTTGGCAGATATAAGGAGCAGCATTCGTCCAACCCTGGGCCCTGCAACTCTGTGAACAGACCTGCACACTGTACAAAATTATTACAAGCCCCGTGTCTCAGGGCTCAAGGAGGTTGGGCAGGGAGGTGAGAGTGAATAAAAATGAGGAGGCCGCAAACTGCTTTTGCCCAAGGGCTGGTTTTAATGAGCCTGTCCCTAATGAGTTGTCCCTGCAACTAGCTTCAGGCCTAAACAGATGAGGCAGGGATTCTGCTAAATTTTTGATAGGATTTGCACTGGTTTTATGAGAAAGCAAGCAGTAGAGAGTGCAAAGTTGGGTCATGAATCTTTTACAAGGGTGGATGGTTGTCCGTCTTGTCAACTGGAACGAGAAGGACCTGGTTGCTAATAGAAACCCTGGCCTCAGACGTCCACAGTCACCCACCAGATCAGCTAATTTGGTCAGGGTAGCTGGGTGATTTGTTTTTTGTTTTTTTGTTTTTTGTTTTTCTGATTCAGGACCTGGCCTATGGCCCCTGAGAAGGATTTATCTGAAAACTCCATCAAGGAGGTGATTGGAGCCATTGCCTGTTCCTGACTAATGATCTTTTGTGGAACTCAAGTCATATTGAGGATGGGCACATTTCTCCCATGGTGTACCCATGGTACACTGGGAAGGAAGCTCCATCAGGCACTTTAATTAACATGCTTTTTACTTTGGGCAGCCCCATGCGTATGGAAACCTCAAACCTTATCCTTCAGCTGCACGAGCAAACTCTTACCAAGGACGAGATGTCATTTTCGATTCCTATGGAGATGTTTCTAATTTTTCTAATACCTGTCAATTCTAGGATTGAGAGGTACAGGAGATTTCATATACTATCGCCTTTTTTTTTTTACTATGAAAAACTGCCAACAAATATATTTCTCCAGTTTGATTCATATACCAAGAGGCAATTTTCTCGGTGGCTTAGAAGGTTACAGAAAATGCTTGATAAGCAGCCTTTACTGTGCTGAGTAAACTCCTACCCCCATCTTCCTCCTGTCTCACACACTGTCTTTCACATTAATCTGTAATTGATTTAATAAGCTCTGGCTTCAAGAGCTGCCCCTCCCCTCTTTCTCTGCCCCCTCCCCCTCTCTTACAAGGTTTCAGTTCAGCATGTGACTGATATGCTAAGACCCTTGAATCCTGCCAGATATAAACCCAACAACTTTGTTGGTGGAATAAGTATCCTCATGTTATATTTTTGTGGCTCTTTGAAACATTTTGTTTTTCTAAGCCATTTCATTAATAGAGTTAAATGTAATAATGTAATAAAAGTGCAGTGTATTTCTATATATGTCTGTAGAGGTAGACCTCCGTCTATATCTACTTTTCACAAACTTGAAAGCGTTTTACATAGGCTGTCTTATTTGAACCTCACAAAAACTGAAAACCTTGAGAATTAGCCAAAACAGATCTGTTGCTCCTATTTTATACATTACGATACTGAAGTACAGACAGATGAACCATCTTAAGACCTTAAGGCTAGTAAGGGAGGCACGTGGGGTGAAAATTTGGAGCCTCTAAACTCCCTACAATAGGGCACTACGGGTTTTGTAATCCTCTGTTGCCTAAGGCATTCCTTCATCTGGCAGAAACCAAAACTGTACATATTTATCTTCAAGAGAAACTTCTACTTTGTCTAGGAAGGAATAGTCAGAATTCTTTTCTGTGGTTGCCTCAAGTTAGACATGCTAATATACATGGAAGTTAAACAAGACCACACACGTGCAAAACTCTTGATGAATCACATTATGCTAAACCAATGTTACACTGAAGCAATAGTAGCTGATTATAGTTATGCAAGTCTTCAGGGTTGAGTGCCATGTAAATATCTTCCTGGGAGCTTACACATGCAGTTATCTATGTTCTAACCTGTTTTCTAACAGGTCATCCAGAAAATGTGGGTGTGGCCTGGCCGGGATAGAGTCCCCAGGACTGGGACAGAGTCAGTGTTGTAAGAAGATGTACATATTCAAAAGCTAGTTTTCTAGATGTTAGTCTGGAGATGGGGCTTCAGTGAGGGACGTCGATGGAAATATTGGGAACAGAGAACAGAGTTAGAGACTTAACAGCCTAGGGGGACCGACGCGGTGGCTCACGCCTGTAATCCCAGCACTTTGGGAAGCCCACGAGGGCCGATCACGAGGTCAGGAGATCAAGACCATCCTGGCTAACGTGGTGAAACCCCATCTCTACTAAAAATACAAAAACATTAACCAGGCATGGTGGCACGCGCCTGTAGTCCCAGCCACTCAGGAGGCTGTGGCAGAAGAACCGCTTGAACCAGGAGGCGGAGGTTGCAGTGAGCTGAGATTGCACCACTGCATGACCTGGACGACAGAGAGAGACTCCGTCTCAAAAAAAAGAAAAAAAGAAAAAAAAGAAAAGAAAAAGATTTAACAACTTAGGGGGAGAGCAGAAAGCAAAGGCAGCTGTATAAATAATGAAGTTGTTCTGCTAAAATTCCTCTGACCAAGTTCTGATTTGCCTGAGTAGACTTTTTTTTGACACAGGGTTTTGCTCTGTCTCCCAAGCTAGAATGCAGTGGCATGGTCCTAGCTCACCGTACCCTCAACCTCCTGGGCTCAAGTAATCCTCCTACCTCAGTCTCCCGAGTAGCTGGGACCATTGGTGTACACCGCCACACCTGGCTGATTTTATTTTTAATATATACTTTAAGTTCTAGGGTACGTGTGCAGATCATACAGGATTGTTGCATAGGTATACACGTGCCATGGTGGTTTGCTACATCTATCCCCCTGTCACCTACATTAGGTATTTCTCCTAATGTTATCCTTTCCCGACCCCCCCACCCCCTCCTGTACCTCCCTTATTCCCCTCACCCCCCAACAGACCCCAGTATGTGATGTTCCCTCCCGGTGTCCATGTGTTCTCTTTGTTCAACTCCCACTTACGAGTGAGACCACGTGTTGTTTGGTTTTCTGTTTACCTGTCAGTTTGCTGAGAATGATGGTTTCCAGTTTCATCTATGTCCCTGCAAAAGACGTGAACTCATCCTATTTTATGGCTGCATAGTATTCCATGGTGTATATGTGCCACATTTTCTTTATCCGGTCTATCATTGATGGGCATTTGGGTTGGTTCCAAGTCTTTGCTATTGTATTTTTTAAAATTATTTGTAGAGATGAGGGCTCCCTATGTTACCCAGGCTGGTCTTGAACCCCTGGGCTCAAGTGATCCTCCCACCTCAGCCTTCCAAAGTTCGGGGGTTACAGGCATGAGCCACCATGCCCCATTGGCATTTTACTGCTAATCTTGGTCTGTATTTAAAGGGTCTGGATGAATGCAGATGGTTGCGACCCTTAAGAGTTTACCGTGAATTCTGAGTCTCAACAAACCCACAATCATGGTGTGTTATATAAAGAATCTTTGCTAATTTTTATTGCTGAGCCTGACTTTGAATTTTTTTTTCTTTTGGAAATAAGAAAAAGCAACGTTCTTGAATGCCTGGAAAAATACCGTCTTGTCAGCTGGGGATGCTTGGTGCTGATGAGGAATGTGGTACAGGGAAGGGATAGTCCTTTTTAAAAGGTACAGCATGTGCGTGGGCAGTTAGCAAGGATTAAACAAAGGAAAGATGGTAGTATTAGTGCCAGTATGAGTCTGAGTAAAATGAACAGTGGACAGAAATTAATTATAGGAAAAAAGCGATGCCGTGTGTTTCAGTTTGGATAAAGCTTCTGTAATCTTAGCTTCTTAACAATAACACTCCCCACTTCTCCTCTCTTAATCTGGAGGCCCGTGGGTCTCCAGTACCCTTATGCACCGGCTCCATTTGAGGAAATGAAAGCAGGAATCACAATATTTGCTCCGGATCTGCATAATTAGGAAAAGCTTTTGAAAGTAGAAAGGCCCGTAAATGAAGTTCTAAAAATGCATTTGATACAGCATCAAAGGGTAGTGACAGGTCCATAAATCAAGGGATTGGGGCCATTTGATTCAAACTTAAAATGTTCCCTGCCCAGAAAACTCATTGCCATGAAGCCCTGCACAGAATGCAGAGACTGTTTTCCTTTGGTCCCTTAGAAATTCAAAATACAGGACCTACATGGTACCACAGTTTCTTGTTGTTGTGTGGTTTTTGTTGTTGTTGTCTTGTCTTTTTACATGGGTGACTTTTGGAGATGCCCAAAGACTGATGTCCCATAAGTACCTAATCTCCAACAAAAAATACTTACAGAACTTTTATCTCAATGTTTGCTTATTGAAGTGGGTTAATAAATGTCTGTTGAATCTTCACAATCGGATGGAGAGTATTTTCCATTTTAATTTAGCTGTGAAAGTTCATTTTCCTTCCTAACCCTTTTGTTTTCTTGCCTAAAGAAGCCCATTTCAGTAATTGGGGATCTTCTCTCTCTAATCGCAGCCTTTACAATAATGTGTAGCATGGTCTTGCTACAGCCCCTTTGCTCTCCTGCTTTTCCATCTTGTCTGAAACCTGGGTTAACTGGGACTTAACTCCTTGTCAAAGATGCTGTGTGAAATGACTAATTAACACCAGAGAAGGAGATAGCATTGTCATTGACAAATAGGGCTTTTAGTAACCAGCAGTTCTCCTGGAAATGTTTGCCCAGCTCTTGAGTCTCCCCAGACTCATATGAATTGACAGGACGGAGGATCTTTTAGTTCCCTCTGTGATTGAGTTGCTTGTCACTTGAGTTCGTAACCTCAGGGGTCACTTTATCTCAGCTGTCCCAGGTATGAAAATGGTGTGAATCTAATTTCAGAGGTTTAGGAGGAGTAGAACAAGGAGGGTATGTTTTTCTAGTATAACTGGACAAATATTTTCAGCAAGTTCTGTCTCACTGCTGTGGGGTAAGTGCTCACATTTGCCTGTGGCTGAGCTACGTTTCAATGAGGTTGGAAGAAGAAGGTTGGGAAGACCGATTTTAGTTGCATTTGTACCATACGCTAAGCAGTGAGCAGATTCAGGATGACTAGCCTCCCAGACTTCTCTTTCAAGATCAGATCAAGCTTCCTGAACCACACAAGGCTGTCTTATCTTTACATCCGCAGCCTCAGTAGCTTCCCGTTGGGCAACCCCATAGAGCAAACCTCAGAAACCCCAGAATTCTTCTCTTCCTAAACAAGACCCTCCCCTGTCAACTTAAAGTCACCTTTTCATCTTTCTCAAGCAAAGGTAGGTCTAGGTCTTATGAAGTATGAGACACAGACATATTTGGTAGCCTTCCATCAGAAAAAGATTCAAAATTACTAGTGCAGAGTTAGGGGTAGCCTAAAAACACATTGTGCTAAGTGAAGGTCTCTGAAATGTGAGCCCAGTCACCTTCTCATTATCCACCTCTGTTCCCAGTTGAAACTTTGCAGTGATAAGGCTGATTTTATAAAGTGATCAAGAACTGTATCTCAGACTTCTTGCATCTTCAGCTCTTCCTGTCTGTGAACCTCTGCCTCTGTTGGCCTAATCTCTCACTATTCTCCTTTCTTAATTAAGCAATTAGGTATTGATTAAAAACCAAGTCTAGTAAGAGCTAAATGCATTTGTTGAAGGTGATAGCGCTTCTTATGGGAAAGCAAGAGTGGAATGTAGTTGAATTAACCTAGCCTACAACAGATTTTTCTATGTGTGTTCTATGAATTAGCTGTATCAGCAACAAGCTCCTGGAGGGGAGGCTTCTGCAAGCAGTTTTGTTAAATATGTGCATTCCTAAGTCCCTTCCAAACTACTGAATTAGGATCTCTGGGCTTGAGATACAGGAATTACCATTTTTTAAAACCACCTGCCCTCCATTCTTCTGAAGCACTTGGAAGTTGGAAAATGACTGAATATTCCCAGGACCACTGAAAGCTACTCTGAATCCTAAGACGCAGCATTTACTTGAGATCAAAGGATGAATGGCAGCTGCCAAGTGTGTTTGTTTCCTACGGCTTCTATAACAAATCACTGCAAACAGAGCAGTTTAAAACAGCAGCAGCTTATTCTCTTAGTTCTGGAAGCTAGAAGTTTTAAATCAAGTTGTAGACAGGGTGGATTCCTTCTGAGAACTCTAAGGAAGGATGAATGAGTCTATTCTCACACTGTTAACAAAGGCATACCAGAGACTGGGAAATTTACAAGGAAAAAGAGATTCAATGGCCTCACAGTTTCGCATGGCTGGAGAATCCTCACAATCATGGTGGAAGGCAAAGGAGGCATAAAAACACGTCTTAGATGGCAGCAGGCAAGAGACCGTGTGCATGGCAACTTCCCTTAATAAAACCATCAGATCTCGTGAAACTTATTTACTATCATAAGAATAGCATGGGAAAGACCCACCCCTGTGATTCAGTTACCTCCCACTATGTTCCTCCCATGAACTTGGGAATTACGGGAGCTATAATTCAGGATGAGATTTGGATGGGTCACAGCCAAAGTATAGCAGAGGATTTGTTCTTTGCCTCTCTCCTGAATCTTGGTGCTCCAGCAGTCCTGGGTATCCTTGGCTTGCGGCTGCATCATTTCAGTCATGTACGGTTTCCTTCTCTGTGTGTCTGTCTCCACCTGATCTTTTTGTAGGGACACCAGCCATTGGATTTACGACCCACTTTAATTCAGTATAATCTTTTTTTTTTTTTTTTTTTTTGCATCAGAGTTTCATTCTTGTTGCCCTGGCTGTATTGTAGTGGCATGATCTCAGCTCACCGCAACCTCCACCTCCCAGGTTCAGGCAATTCTCCTGCCTCAGCCTCCTGAGTAGATGGGATTATAGCTATCTGCCACCATACCCAGATAATTTTGTATTTTTAGTAGAGATGAGGTTTCTCCCTGTTGGTCAGGCTGATCTTGAACTCCCAATCTCAGGTGATCTGCTTACTTCAGCCTCCCAAAGTGGTGGGATCACAGGAATTCAGTATAATCTTAACTAACTACATCTGCAACAAATAAGGTCATATTCCAGTGTTCTTGGTGGACATTTTTCAAAAAAGGTCTCATTACAAAGCCCTAGGTGGACATTTATTTTTGTGGGGGTTGGGGGCACTCTTCAACTCTCTATGCCAAGTGAAAGTATTCAGTGGGGAAGAATGGCAGTGAAAAGAGATGAATTCAGAACTAAATGAAAACTTGAAGATACTCGGCAGGAGTGAGCCTGGCTTAGTTATCATCCAGGCTTCACTAGAGCGCCCCTTGCCAACATGCAGTGTGGCTCAGGGTCATGATCTGTAATATTGCCCTGTTTTGTAATTTTGGTGCTGTTGATTTATTTAGCACCATTTCTTCACGCTTGTTAGACTGAAATCTCTACTCAGTTCAGGCCTTCACCTCCACAGTGCCTGAAACCATGGCTGTTACATAGTAGGTCTTGGTGATCATTTGTTGGATGGATAATTTTAGCTGGAGAAAAAGAAACGTGTATGTGGGGTTTTTTTTCTTTCTATCCATCCATCCTGCAATAGAAGACACAGCCTCTGTGTGACATCAAGAGAACAGTTTCACAGGGTAAGGAGTTGTTCCAGTGAGGTGTAAGAGAAAGAGTCTCAAACGCAAGGGGCTTGAAGACATTTGTGAAGGGACACCAGAAACCCACGAGAGCAGTGAGAAGCAGAGAGTTGTGTCTCTGACGGCAGTACAAGGACAGTGAACATGTACAGGCTCTTTGCTTCAGGCCCTTCTGCAAAGCAGGTGAAAAAAGGCTGTTGGCATCTATTTGTTGCAGATGTATTTAGTTAAGATGAGATTATACTGGATTAAAGTGGATCCTGAATCCAATGGCTGGTGTCCCTACAAGAAGATTAGGTACTCAGGAGGAGAGTCTTGCAGGAGCCTTTCTAGGTGTGGATTTCAGACCCTGTCATCCTAGAAAGGAAAGAAGGAGCTCCATCTAAAGTGTAAATGAAAGGAGAGACTCACAGAAAGCCGCAAAGAAAGGACTGAGAGTGATACATTCTATAGCACTGCAAATGTTAACTCTGTGAGGACTTGACGATAACCTCCCCCCACTCCCACCTAGGTAACAGGTGAAGATACTGTGGCCCGTGGAGGCTGCCCGAGGGCCTTGAGGAGGAGAAGAGCACTGTTGCTAATCTGCGACGCCAGGCTCCTTTCCAGACTTCTCCCTTTTTTCACTTTTCCTCCTGATTGAAAGTGAAAAGAAGGATGTTGGCCTCTATTAATTACCTACTTGGTGCCAGGCACGGATGTTAATGGTTAGGTCTTTAGGTCGCTGAGTGGGTGTTGAGGAGGAGGAACCAGTGACCCCACTAGACCTTGCAGAGGCTCCGTGACAGCAGGAAGATTCCGGGGTCTGGTTGGGGTGGATGGCATCTGATGGAGCCCAGCATCAGCAGTGAGAGGGCAGGAGAATGGTGGGTTTCAGGGCATGCATCCAGAGCATGGGTTGGTAGCTCAAAGGCCAGCCCGGGAAGAGGCGTCTCCACATGAAACATAGAAGCAACTGCCTACTTCAATCATTGTTCTGATTAGGTAAGACTTGGGCTTCCCTTCTGAGTGGTAAATTCAGAGGCAGCTGGGAATCCCTGAGTGACAAGGAGGCTGTTGGCAAGCTAGGAAGCGCAGGCTGACGGTTAAAGCTCTGGAAGGAGAAGAATCATGCTCGGAAATCATCCAGTTTTCTGGGGGTTGAGGTTGCACAGTCCAGGTGAGGAACGTCACATTTCTAGGGAGGCTTTTTGGATGGGACCTAATATATTGATGTGATATTGAATTCAGTTCTGTGAGCTTTTGCTGTGTACTTATTCTGTGCAAATTCTGTACGGGATGTCTTGAACACATGCTTCTTTCTTGCGTTGTAATTTGTTTTGATTGAGATAGTTTTGAAAATTGCAGAGCAGTGAAATCCAAGTGTTTCATCCTGGCGGGTTGAGGCGGTAGGTAAGTTAACTTGGGTGGGCTGACTTTTCTATGCATTTTATGCTTGGGACCATAATGCAAGCCCACTGCAAAGGGCGGCTTCATGTTTCAACTTATAAAAAATGAAGGAGATCTCAACCCTAGACTCATTCTTCCCTCCTGCTTATGGAGCCTGGATTCTAAATTCCAAGTGAATTGCAAATATTGTTAGACTGGACTATGCTAACATTTTGAAATTAAACCTGCCTGTCTTTAATTGAGTTGTTGGCTTTCCCCCCCCGTATTCTCTTTCTGAAGTAGAGGCTTCCAGAACTTTTCTAAAGGAGGAGACATCTATTTCTCATTTTGTAGAGGCGAGACCAAATCTACATCAGCTTCAGCTGAGACCTCTGGCCAGCCCTCCTTCTCACCTCCCAGTTCCCTAATCTAATTTAACTCAGTGGGGTTTGTTAAGCAGCAGAAGGTCTGCTATAATTGTTGCATGTGCCAACAATGATTTGTACCATCTGGGTGTAGGGTGGGGTGGGGTAAGGTGAGTTGGAAGAGAGAAAGGAACAGAGAGACAAAGAGAGACTAGTACCTAGTACAACCAAAGAGAAAGATTCTTATTCCATCACCAAAGCAATATAATTCAAGAATGGCTGCAAAGCAATTGGATACTAAGGAATGAGAAGCAATGTAGTTATAGCAAAATGTCAAAGTATAATGAAACCAAGGAACATCACTACTTTATGATCCAGGCAAGTTACAGGCAGGTGGCAGCTGTAAATATGTGTATAAATAACAATATGGATGAAATGTCAGACCTTCCAGCTGGCTTGGTTAAAGCACTTTAGTAATATGCTATTTAGGATAACAATGTAGCCTGACAATTGCACGAAAAATACATCCTTGGAGAATGAATCAGCCTACATTAGCGTGTAGGTGATGTGCATTGTGCCAAGGTCTTAGAACAACACACGACGCCTGGTGCATCTCCCATCTGCCTAGAATGGCCAGTTGCTTCATATTCCTTGAGGCTTCATTGGTTCTCTGGCATTGAGTTGCAAATGTTTGTTTTTCCTGTCACAGAAAGTACCTTTTCTCTCTGATTGGTAACACAGGAAAATAAATAAATGATGAATGCCCCAGACCCAGGGTCTTACCTGTGGAAAGGTATGGATCAATACCTTTATTTATTCACATGTGAAATGCATCAAGCACTTGCTGTGGTATGAAGGATCTAAAAAAGTGAACGAAAAGATATATAGGCCCAGACTTCATGAATCTTAGAGTTTGGTGAAAGAAAAAATACCTAAATAAAATGGTCACAAAAAGCAAATGTAAAATTACAGTGGTGAGGCATGGTGGCTCATGCGTGGACTTCCAGAACTTTGGGAGGCTGAGGTGGGTGGATCACTTGAGGCCAGTAGTTAGTTAGAGAACAGCCTGTCCAACATGGTGAAATCTGTCTCCACTAAAAATACAAAAAAATAGCTGGGCATGGTGGCATGCACCTGTAACTGCAGCTACTTGGGGACCGAGGCAGGAGAATCTCTTGAACCCAGTAGGTGGAAGTTGCAGTGAGCTGAGATCACACTACTCTATTTCAGCCTGGGTGACAGAGTGAGACTCTGTATCAAAAAAAAAAAAAAGAAAGAAAACCAAAACAAAACAAAAAAATGCAATCATGATACATGCTGTGTATTTTGCTAGCCAGGATGGCTTCTTGAAGGAACAGATGCTAGAGTTATGATCAGAGGGTAAAAGGAGGTTAAACAGAGAAAAGAGAATAGCATTCCAGACTGTGAGATTGGCATGTGCAAAGATCCTGTGGTAGGAAGGACATTAGTGAGTATGAGGAATGGAAGAGGTCATTGTACCCCTAGTGGAGCCGGGGTGGTGGAGAGTGGCCCAAGTCATGTGAGGATAAGTAGCCAGGAGTCTACATGGCCTTGCTGGTCATGATCAGGAGTTAGGACTTTATCCTATGCATAGGGAGTCATTAAACATTTTAAGCAGTGTATTCTTAAAAAGGACGGATAGGGGCTCATCCTTAAGAAGGTATTGTCTTCACGTTATCATAAGCCAGGAGCTCTGGGAAGACACATGGCACTTTTCTGAACAGGAACTGCATATAGTTTCATACACATGTTAAAGCATATATAGAGGATGAATAAATCATCCACTTTATGTCAAGCACTGAGGATGTCTAAGTGTAAGACAGCATCCTTGCCTATGAGCAATGCAGAGGCTGAGGAGGTAGAAGTCATAGTAACCACTGACTGAAATGTCGGGCACCCTGATGAGATGATGAAGCCCAGAGGAGTACGTTCAGCTTTAGGATTGCATTCCTAGAGTGAATGTTCTCTAAAATTGGAATCATGACCTAGAAGTCCTGGCGAAGAAGGAGTGGAGACAGAGTTGGTCTTCTGGTAGGGATATTAAGAAAGCCATAGCCAGTAACTTGTCAGGAAGTCAAGGAAGTGAAAAAGATTCCCAGGATCGATAGACAGAATGCTGGTGAAGTAGATGGGGTCCACCCTTTTGACCAGCGTCTTGCCAGATTTTTCTGAAACCGTACGATATCTAAGGCGGGTCATCTCCCAAGTTATCAAACTCATGTTCTAGCCTTGCACCTCACCCTGTTTTCCATCATATGTGTGTTACAGTCTATTATAGATCGGATCAAGTTGAATTTATAAAGTACAGGATTCCCGTGCATGTGAGAAAGTGTGAATTGAAGCCACCTGTTGGCTTATATTTTTCTACCTTGGTGCATGAAGGAAAGCTACACAAAGATGTGTGATATCAACTCATGGAGACAAGACTCTTGTCTATAGAATAGCAAACATTTGGAAAGAACTTGAGAAGGGATATGATGGAGGAATGAGTTTGTATCCAAGCCAAGATCCAACCATCTCTGGATGTACACATTTCTACCATTAAGACGCGCAATTGCTCATCTGTGTTTTCTTTCTCTTTTGAACTTCCTCTTGACCCTCTGGGTCCTGGGGAAGTCCTCAGGAAAAGGATGGACCTGGGCAAGTTATATGAGGTACCATAGTGTTAAAGGGCGATGATCACTATTTGTTCCCCGCATTTTAGATTTGGCCAGCCCTAGGCCAACCCCTTTTCCCATAATGGACCCCATTTTTCCATGATTTGCTCATGGGTTCATTCATTCCATTATTCAACCACTGTGGGATACTAACAGTATGTCAGCTCCCATGCTAAGCACAACAGCTTCCATAGCGAACCAGACCGTTGTACTTTCTGCAATCTTGAAGCCTCAGATTACAGCTGGAATGAATATTATTAGAAGCAGTTAGATTTGATTTGAAATTCTCCCTTCTGAGTCCCTTAGCCTACCAAATGCTTTGGTTCTAGCTAAAATAGATGGTGGTGTTATATCCTTTGTAACAGCTAAATACGCATTCCATGGGTACTTCACCTTCCCTATATTCAGAAACTTCACGTTTCAACAGCCTCATTCCTTCTCATCTCTTTGGAGCGTACGTGTGTGTATGTCTCTGTGTACGTGTATCCAGCCTTACTTTTCATGCAAGAATTTAACAGCTTCCAGAGTTGTTGACGGGAAAATATTAAATATTTACATAGATATGGACCCTTTGTAGGGATGATACGAGAAGTATTATTCACACTTCAATCAATGATAGTCACTAACTAATTATTGAAACTTACTATGAGCCCGAGTGGTGTCTAAGATTCATTCTCTCTTTTTATTCTTATGACAACCCTATTAGGTAAATACTATTAACATCCCCTTTTGGGAAATGTCAAGTTCAGTCCCTTTTATTAAGGGCAGGGCCAGTTTTAAGGGCACATTCCCTGCAGGGTCATGCAGGGTCCCAGGTTTTGAACAGCCTCATGTGTGGTCTCATGCTATAGCTGGAATTCTTAATAATTTTTGCACACAGCGGCCTGTATTTCCCTTTTGCGCTCCCCGCAGAAATTATGTGGCCAGTCCTGATTAAGGGGCAGGGCAGGGCTCTGTGGAGGGGCGATGAACCCACAACATTCATCCCTTTAACATTTCCTCCACGTTAGGACCCTCCTCCTAATGTTGCATATCCAGGAGGGACCTCCCTTAGACGAGTGCAGAAGGTACCTGCTTCGTTCTCCAGGCTGTGTGTGGATTTGCATTGTGAAGTCAATCACCTTTTAATGTATAGTCACCCAGGTACATCTGCTATGTTGATATATCACTTGTTTTATGGGCCTGGATTAATTCCAAAGTAAACACTAAGTACTCAGCTGAAAAGCTGTAAACACAAGACATGGTGCGCATCTCCAATTCCCAGCACTGTTTGCCAAGGCTGCAAGTCCCTCTGTGCTTTATCCCGTTTGGCGTAACAAAATCTTTGTGTAATCTGGTCTGAGCAGTTATTTCCAAATTGATTTCAAGAGTTGCAGGCAAGAGGGTATTGTGGCTGGGAGAACACACCTCCACATGCATTTCGCCTCCCTCACCTGCCTCAGCACCTCCCACTGGTCTTCCTGGGATGTTCACCTTCCTGAGCTTGATGGATGCTCATAGCATCACCATCTGTGGCTGTTCTCTGAGCAAACAGACCTGCAAAGGTAGCAGCTGTGGGAGGAAATCTACTCCAAGCCTTTTATTCAAGCCCTGAGCCCTGGAGCAGGGCCACATCAGCCTGGAGGAAAGGGCATATTTTGGGTATTCTTCCCCTGGGAAGGTATGCATTTTTATCATTCATACAGTGGTGCCATGAATGTGAGCAGTGTCCCCAGGTATCCAGGAGGTCACACAGTTGACTGTCGTGTCATTGAATAGCAAACGCTGTCTTCCGATCCGTGTCCTGGGTGCTGGGTCCCCTAACAACAGTGACCCAGTTCTGAATTCCAGAATGACAGTTTTAAAATTAGCTTTTGTTTGTTTGTCCATCTCATTTTTATGGTATTAGCATTGTGTGGATTGAAAATCACACGCGCACGCATGACACACAGACACATCTAATTATGTATAAATATGCCTTGCCTTGCCTTCCTGTTTCTTGCTTACTTACGTGGTAAGATGTTTGGGTTTTTTCTTTTTTTTTTTTTTGAGGAGGAGTTTCGCTCTTGTTACCCAGGCTGGAGTGCAGTGGCGCGATCTCGGCTCACCGCAACCTCCACCTCCTGGGTTCAAGCAATTCTCCTGCCTCAGCCTCCTCAGTAGCTGGGATTACAGGCACGTGCCACCATGCCCAGCTAATTTTTTGTATTTTTAATAGAGACGGGGTTTCACCATGTTGACCAGGACGGTCTTGATCTCTCGACCTCGTGATCCACCTGCCTCGGCCTCCCAAAGTGCTGGGATTACAGGCTTGAGCCACCGCACCCTCATGCTGTGATTTTTTGGGAAGTTCCTGAAGCTCTTTGAGCCTCTGTTTCTTCCTCTTCGAGCTGTATTGGATTGTGAGTGTTCCTTGTGAAATGTTTTAAATCACAGGTAGGAAATCTACTTTGCTTGGTTTGAGGGATTTGACTCTGTTGACCTCATATTTTTAGCCTAAGAGGGTCCTCCTCAGTCTTCCCAGGGACATGTAAAAACAGACCTTCATCTTGTCTGCAGTCCGGAAGGTTCTTCTTATGAACATCTAGCCTTATACGAAGCCGCCAAAGTTGTCTTAAAAAATCAGTATCTTTGATATGATCCACTTGGCCACAGCAGCTTCATCACCCCCTTCCCAGTATTCTAATGTCCAGTTCAGGTATATTTCTCAGTCCCTCCAACAAGCATGATCTTTCTGCCCCAGGACATTTGCACATGCTGTTTCCTGGAAGAGTACATCCCGCAGTCCCTACCCTGGTTCCTGCTTGGTTCTTAAGTTCATCCTTGCTCAACTTCGACATCATCTCTTTAGGAATAAACTTCCTGATTCACTTTCCAAACCAGAAAAAGACTTCCTGTTCTAGGTTGTATTCCAGTAAGCTGCTCACTTACTGAATGTTTTCTCATGGGGTGCACCACGTATCTCTTCTTCCAGAGCCATATGCATCACAAAGACAGGGATCTTGTGTCTTTGGAGCCCTAAGTGCAAAGGACCAGCGTCTAATGACCATGTGCATGCAGGAATTATGTGATTGTGTATTTCTCTGCCTTCCCCTGAGTACACTGTGTCCCTGGACCAGTCCACTTTGTACCCAGATGCTCACTTTCCCAGGCTGTCCTGGAGCATGTACTCCTCAAATCTCTCCTTGCTCATGTTCTGAGAGAGAAAATATCTCATGCTAAGCTTTCCAAGTGGGCAGAAAATGTGCCTTGCCTCTATTTGTTGTTTTTTTAAAAATATATTTTACTATTCCTTATTTGCTATCATCATTAAAGGAAAAAACATTGACTTCTTTGGCTTTCTTCCCTAGCATCCTTTCCCTTTCCCCCTGGCCTTTTTGGAAGCCCTTGAATTTTACAGGAATATACTCCGCTGAGGTCTTTTCAGCTATGTCTTCTGTCTAGAATGCATTTTTTTTTTCAAGTTCTTTCCTGGTTCACTCCCTCTCCTCCGTCTCAGCTTAGCTCATATACCTTTTTAGACAGGACCTCCTTGATCCCTCCATTAGCATCAGACCCCCCTCCTCACTCCCACACACCCTGTGTTCCTTTCCTACTTGACGTTTGCCGTATTGCTTATCACCATTTTGCCATACTGTATGTTTTATTTGTGTCTGTCTTTCTGCACTAGTATGTAAGCTTCACAGGGGTAGATATTTCAGCATGTTTGTTTGTTGCTGTATCCCTGGAGTGCCTTTCACAAAGTAGGTGCTTACTGAATATTTCTTGAATAATTAGACGAGTGGATGGATGGGTGAATGGATGAATGATGGATGGATGGATGGAATAGACAGGTGGGTGAGTGGATGGATGGATGACGAACAGAGGAATGGATGTAATAGTTGGGCGGATGAGTGGATGGATGAATGACAGGTAGATGAATGGATGGAATAGGTGGGTGGGTGGATGGATGGGCAAAAGGAAAAAGTTGGTCTTGGGTTTTAACATCAGTAGTAGCCTCTGCTTTCTAGACACCGAGTTTTAGGATGGATACAAACAATTATTATGTTTTGAGACAGACTTTCTGGGGAAAGTCCAGAGATCCTTTTATCTCACTTGGCCTGGGCAATTATTACCTTACAGTTGCCATTTTGTACAAAAATGTGTTTGGTTCTGTTCCTGCCTGCCTTCTCTGGCAAATTGAAAATTATGATGGAAATAAGAATTTCCAAAAACCTGTAGGGGTGAAAGGAGCCGTAAAAGCAGAGCCACAAATTATTGTACATTTCCTGTTGCCAGATTAAAGTATTGCATCTACTGTGTGGAACAATTTAAAATTTCTTCTGTTAATTGGAAAAGTTATTGATATTACAGCCCTTCAACTTACATTGTGGGGGGACAGTTCTAGTTTAAAATACTCTCCTATGCTGTGTCTATAAATCATGAAAATTACCTAGAGATTGCATCATTTTGGCCTTTCAAATTATTGCTTGCACCTGGAAATAGCACCAGAAAATCTTTCCCAGTTTGAGTTTGATTTGGAAAATATAATAAATGTAGTTTCGGGACCTAACTTTAATTTTGATCTATCTTCTTTTAAATTATTGCAGGCCACAATGCATACACATTTACGACTACTTTTTATCAACCCACAGAATGACTTTTTTATTCAACTGACAACTTGTTAAAGACAGAAATTATGTTTGAATAGTTTATTGGTTTGCTACTTTTAGCAACAAGTAATTGAAGATGGAGTTAAAATTGGTTTAAACAAGAGAAGCAGGTATGATATCACAGAAATGTTAGCAAGAATTCTGGGAGTGAGGAAGATTTAGGATTAGCTAATTTAGAAAAATATAATTCAGGCTTCAGATTTTTGTGATATTTCTCCTATGCTAATCTCACTATGTTTGCTTATCTTCTTAGGCTGTCATTCCTCCTGGTTCTATTATAGCTGCCATTGCTCCAGACATCATGTCCAAACTGTAATACCCAGAAGAAGAACATAAAATACCCCCGTTTGATCTTCCTTTTTAGGAAGATCTCCCTAGCAGCCACATATCTCTTCCAGAGACTTCTGGCATTTCATTGGCCAGATTATATCATTTACCTTGAATCATTTAGCAAAATACATATAGGGGAACAACACCCAGTTGGGCATACCAGAGGGTGGAAGGTGGGAGAAGGGAAAGGATCAGGGAAGAAATAACCGTGGGTACCAGGCTTCATACCTGATCGATGAAATAATCTGCATAACAAACAACCATGACACACGTTCACCTGTGTAACAAACCTCCATGTGTGCCCTTGAACTTGAAAAACTTTAGACAATGAGATATGTGAATAAATGAATGAATAAATAAAAGCTATTGTATTGAAGAAAAAGTCTTAGGTCCCTAAGACTGCATTTCCAGCCTCACTCCCAGAGTTTCTGATTTGGTAGGTCTTGGGCAGAGTCTGTCTGTCTGCAAGTTTTACAAGTTCCCAGGTGATAAGGTTGCTGGTTCCTGAACCACATACCCATAAACAGAATAATCGAGATTTATTTCCCTGCCATTGTGAAGAAGTTCAGCTCCCCTGAAGGACAAGAAAGCCATGAAGTGAGTGAAATACACAGGTTTCTGTTAGCCAGAAAATTATCTTTTGTTTAGTTAGCCAACAACAATTAATAACACCGATATCTTACAGCAATAGCATTATATTTCACGTGGTTAATGAGAATTGGCAGCACGCCTGTAATCCCAGCACTTTGGGAGGCCGAGGCTGGTGGATCATGAGGTCAGGAGATCGAGACTATCCTGAACAACCTGGTGAAACCCCATGTGGTTGCACATGCCCGTACTCCCAGCTACTCAGGAGGCTTAGGCAGGAGAATCTCTTGAACCTGGGAGGCAGAGGTTGCAGTGAACCGAGATCGCGTCACTGCACTCCAACCTGACAGCAGAGTGAGGTTCCATCTCAAAAAAAAAAGGGGGGTGGGGGAGGGGATTGACCGAGGATGAAAAACAAAAAACAAAACAAAACAAAAATACCAAAGACCAAAGAAAAAAGTTTTAAGTTGTATAAAAAAAAAAAAAAAAATTGAGGATGAGCGTAGAATGGAAGCTTGAGTTGTGTTTAACTGTGTGTGAGACACCCTCCGAGAACTCAGAATTGACTTTCAACGTAACGCAGTATTCCATGTCATTTGTTTGTTTGTTTTTGCATTTCCAAGAGCCATACGTTTTCTTGGAACTCATAGCAACCCTATTCGTGGGGTCAAGCAAGTATTACTGGAAGATGAGATGATAATCTACATCCAGCAGGAGAAAGCTGGGGCTCACAGAGGTTAAGAGTTTTCCCCATAGGTAGAGAGTGTTGACATGAGAACTTACAGCTGCATCGCCTGGTGACTCTTAGCCAGCTTCTGGGATGCGAGGGGCGCAGGCCTCCTACAGTGAGTGTGAGAGCTCTCGGTATTACCCAAACCTTGGTACCCGCTCCAGAGACACTTCTCCCCTCCTACTGGTTCTTCTCTTTCGATTTTTCAGCCTCCTGTGAGGTGAATGGATGTCGAGGGGGATTAAAGAATGAAACATGATTATTTTCTCCCCTTATATGCCTGAGGACAGGCCAGTGAGCCGTGGGCGAAATAGAACCGTGAAAAATCTTCTCCTGGGGTTCTTTTCTCAGTGTTTGACCTGACACACCAGGGAAGCTACTACTACTGTGAAATTGTGGGGGGCCCCTTCCCAGCCTTTGGAGGGAAACAACAGGTGATAGAGTTTTCCATGTTTCTATGATTGCATTTGTTGCTGTATTTGTGGCTGCTGTGACAAATCACCACACATTTAGCAGAAGAAAAGGATCACCTGAGATCAGGGGTTCAAGATCAGCCCTGCCAACATAGAAAAATCTCATTTCTACTAAAAAGACATGAATTTTCCTGGCGTGATGGTGGGCTCCTGTAATCTCAGCTACTCAGGAGGCTGAGGAGAATCACCTGGACCCGAAAGGCAGAGGTTGCCGTGAGCTGAGATCGCGCCATTACACACCAGCCCGGGCGGCAGAGCAAAATGCTGTTTCAAGCAAACAAAACTACTAAGTATTATCTCACAGCTCTGTGGGTTTTAAGTCCAAAGTTCAGAATTACTCAGCCGGGTCCTCTGTTCAGAGATTCACGAGACAGAAAGGCAGAAGTTGGCAGGACTGCGTTTCCTTCTGGGGGTTGTGAGAATGAATCCACTTCCAAGCTCACTCCACTTTCCCTGATTTAGTCCCTGGCAGTGGTGAGACTGAGGCCCCGACAACTTTGCTGGCTGTCAATGGGAAGATAGCCCTGGCTGTCGGAAGCTGCCTATATTCCTTCTCCTGCTGTCCAGCAACGGCTACTCAAGTCTCTTTCTGCTTTGAATCTCTCCAAGTTCTTCCTTTGCCAGGTTACTCCAACTCGAGTTGGAGAAACTTGTCTACCTTGAAGGGCTCCTACCATGAGACTTGGCCCACCGAGGTAATTCAGCTTTTCTTCTGATGTCAAGATCTGTAACTTGAATTCCATCTGCACAGTCCTTGTCTTAGTCTGCTCAGGCTGCCATAACAAAATGCCAAAAAGTGGATGATTTATCAGTGACAGAATTTCATTGCTCACAGTTCTAGAGGCTGGAAAGTCCACGCTCAGGGTAGAGTGAATATCAGATAAGGGCCTGCTTTTTGGCTCATCGAGAATTTCCTCTTGCTGTGCCCTCAGACGATAGAAGGGACTCTCTAGCTTTCTGGAGTATCTTTTAAAAGGGCGTAAATCTAGCCAGGAATGGTGGCTCACACCTGTAATCCCAGCACTTTAGGAGGCCGTGGCAAGTGGATCACTTGAGGGCAGGAGTTTGAGACCAGTATGGCCAACGTGGTGAAAACCCTTGTCTACTAAAAATACAAAAATTAACTGGATGTGGTGGCACTCATCTGTAATCCCAGCTACTCTGGAGGCTGAGGCAGGAGAGTCACTTGAACCCAGGGAGCCAAAATCACGTCATTGCACTCCAGCCTGGGTGATAGAGTGAGACTTGGTCTCAAAAAAAAAAAAAAGGGTACAAATGTCAATCAGGAGGGTTCTACCCTCATGATGTAATCAGATCCTAAAAGCCCCACCTCCTAATACCATCAACTTCCAGTTAAGATTTCACCATATGAATCAGGGGTGAGAGGACTTAAATATTCAAACCATAGCAGTCACTTTTGCTATGTAAGGTAACTTATTTATAGGTTCCAGAGATTAGGGCATGGGAATAATTGGGGGGTCATCCTGCTTGCCACAGTGATCTCATCACAATGATAAATGTTAGCAGACATTGCCCTGATCATGACAATAGCTGATGTTTTTTAAGTGTCACTCTATACCAGCCGCTGCGATAGATCCTTCAAATTAATTGAATCATTTCATCCCCATCACAAAACAACAAAGTAGGGATTATTATTGATCTCATTTTACATGTATATGTTTTAAAAAGCTAAGATACTGAAGGCCTTGATGTCTTGCCCTGGGTGACTCAGAAGAAAAGTGTGAAGCTGAGACCCTACCCAGGAGGTCTGACTTCAGAGCCTTGGCTGTTAATCTTTCCCAAGTCTTCCTTGTATCCATGCCACATTTATGATCTGCTTGCTTGCACATCACCACCCACTTCTTGCATTCAATGGCTCTGATTTCCTTAAAGAGGGATGCATTATTCATCCAGTACACCCCACTCCAAGACATGTATTTTGCTCAGTGAACTGTGATTGTGTGGGGGCCTGTGCACATGTATATAATGGTGGACAGTTTAGGCATTGGGGCTCCCCGGTAGGAGTCAGTGACATTGCTTAGTCACATCTAGAAACACAGAAGAATGATCACCGTGGCAATTGGATGCTGCCACTCTTCCAAAGGAAGGTCGCAGAAGCTGATAAAACAGTAGCATCCAAGATCCAACGAGATACTGGCTACTGGAAGGTGGTGGCCACTTCTGCACAATGGATCAGAAGGCTTTAGAAAGTCATTATGGCGCAATGGCATTTGGGGTGGCCAAGCCTCCTGGCCCTGTTTTCTAGTAATTTCTCCCCTCTCAGGAACATCTATAAGCTACTGTTAATAATCACTGAGTGTGTAGCACTCTGTTTCTTGTTCTGTTATGAGGCAATGTCTATAATGCCTTCTCTTGCCTTTTAATTGGTTCCTCTAAATACACATTGTATTGTCTCCTATCCCTTGGAATTGTCTCAGGCTAGCATGTTATCTCTTCCTAGGCATGACCAGGGGTGTCTTGTCTCTTGCCTGCTGCCTGCTTAGCTCATCCTTAGAACCCCAAGTTATTTCCTAGCTCAGGGTCTTTGCATGTTTTCCTTTTTCCACCCAGAATCCTGCCTTTGACATTCTTCGCAAACCTAGCTCGATCTTCTCAACAAACTTTCAGCTCATAAACTCATTACAACTTCTCATTAATTGTTTTTGTTTTGTTTTGTTTTGTTTTGTTTTGTTTTTCGCCTGCCTTCTTGTGTTGGGTGGGTTCCTCAGTGAGTCTGTAGACTCAATAAGGGCGTAGACCCATTTGCTCTCGTGTCTCAGCTGTACACGGAAGCAAAACAGGTGTTTGCGGAATGACTCAGGAGTGGCCCCATCATCTCTGCTTTCCTATAAGAAGCCTTCTGCATGGCCTAGCACATGTTCTGTCCCCAACTCCTCAGAAAGGACTGCAGGCTATTTGTGTCAACTCAGGAAAATAAGATAGAGTTAATAGTGGTAGTAACAGTTCACTAGCTTCCACCATTTGTCAGGAATATTCTGTCTGCTTTTCTAAAGCCCGCTCTTTACTGGAGTCTCAAAATAGACCCTGGGGATCCCTTGTTTCTCAGTCAGTAGCAGCACTTATTAAATGCAGATTTGTGGTCCCACTTCAAGCTGATGAATCAGAATCGCTAATGTTGAACCCCGGGAACGTGCATTTGTGACAGGTATAACCCAGGTAATCCTTGTCTACACTGAAGTGTTAGAATAACTGAAGTAGAGTGTTTGATGTTAACTGTTATCTGTTCATGAATACATTCTCTTGCCCAAAAGGCATCTCATGGTGCTCCTCCAAGCAGTTTTGTTATTTAAAAGAATGACAGACTGGATAACTGGAAGCAGACATCTCTTTAACACATCTCATCGTTCCAGTTTTAAGTAGAAAATACATCAGCTCCATTTTCTGATCCTAAGCTTAGGTTGGAGCAAACCTGCTCAGAGACTTTCTCCAGGATTTGGTAGCCCTGGGACTAAGCACAGGGGAAAGATGCCTGGTTTTAGGCAACAGTGAATACTGTCTGGGTCAGCAAAAGGATTCAAGAAGGTAGCACAGTTGTAATTTGCATCTAATAAAAGCGGATTTATAAAACAAGAATCCTTACAGCTCTGCTCTGAAGTATTGCACGTAGAGATAATGTCATTGCTGTTCATGGTTTATGAGACCTATACTATCTCATAGTGATAATAAAGGTTAAATTAAGTGAATGCTTATTTTGTGCCAGGCTAGCCCTTCTAACTGCATTATTTCATTAAATTCATACCACATTCCCGTGAGACAGGTACTACTGTTTCCATTTTAAGGATAAGAAAAGAGGGGCTTAGTGGCTTAGCTTTACAAGTCACCCAGGTCTTAGGGTGGATAATGGAGGCCGGTTGTGAAGTTTGCTTCAATTCCAGGGCGTCTTGCCTTCAGCTGAGTCTCACCAGGAAGACTGGGCTGGGAATATTTGGGAAATGTCATTGATCTGGAGCTTCCACGATTTGGAAGCTCACTAGCTGTCCATCATTAGCAAGGTGTGTTACTTTCTGAATCTCAGTGTACACATCTATAAAATGGCAAGAGCGATGCTTACCTGCATGAGTTACTAAATGATGGTGACCAGAAATCCACATCATTCATAGGTAGAGGTGTGCCATCCAGGGAGTTATTTTATTTAAAAACCTGCTCTGATTATACACACAGTGGAAGCTTGGAGATATCATCTTTCCAAAAGAATAAGAACCAGTTGGAGCAGAAAGAGACCAAAATGGTAGAATGACCAGAAGTGGCCTCTGTGAGTTTGAGGATTTTTTCAGCCGCAGGAGAGACTGATTGAATCAACATGTATTTAACAGAGCAACCACTCTGCTCCAGGGCTCTGTGTTAGGCACTGGGAAAACAGAGGTGAACCGAACAGATACGGCTCTTATCTCTATGTAGCTTCAGAATATTTAGCAAACAACCCATATAAATATGTACATAACTTTAAATTGCAATTTGCAGGATAAGTAACACATGTGTCTAACAGAGGTAACTGACAGAGTATATCCTAGAGAGGAAATCATACTTGTTCGCATTACTAAGTGCTAGAATAAGAATTCTGACTTAAGCGTAATGACCGGGAGAACTTTGGAACGAGCCTTCTAGGTGACCTCTCAGTAGGGAACAAATGCTAAAAACAGACAACTGCTGGGTATGACTGCCGTGGGGGGCCTCATACATACCAAGTCGTATAGCTTTGACGATCTTTAAGGTCAACCAGATTTTACGTGTCTGCCTTCTAGGGCTTTCTTGAAGACATGCACTTTGAACAAAGAGGACAGTGGGATGTAACAACCACAGTGGTTGAAAAACCCCAAATGCCCAGAGAGAACATTCAACCCTTAAATGTTAGAGAAGGCAATATAATGTAATGGGTGAGAACATGGATTTTGGAATCGAATAAACGTTGGTTCAAATCCCAGCTCTGTCGTTTAGTAGCTGTGGGACCTTGGGCAAGATAATTCAACTCTAAAACTGTGGTATGATAATAAGAGTGACCTTGCTAGGGTGTTTGAGGATTAAATAAGGTTGTATACCTGCAGAAAAATGGGGAGAAATGGGGATATAAACTCCGGTCTATCTGCCAGGACACTCGATGTCTTCGATGCACACAGGCAGCTTCCTCCCCATTCCTGCTACATCTTTTTGGAAACCACTGTCGTCCTGGCTGACTTCAATCTCCACAGGGTCCTCCTTTGTTTCCCGAGAGCTCCATCTGCACCCAGAGTAATGAGCCTGATCTTACTCAGTCCAAGAACTCCGGTCATTGAACGTGACTTGGTATGTCCACAATTTCTACATTTTGGACAACAGGTTATTGCTAAGAGGGAAAACCTTTAGCTGAATCCAATATATTCACAGCAAGTGAAGCAGGAGGAAAATGCCTAATTCTGGCTTGTTAGCCACTGAACTTCTGAGAACAGAATCAGCTTAGCTGCTTGCAAATAAGCGAGCATCACAGAACTTGGTTGAGCCGGCAAGAAGGTAGCAAGCTGTGTGTGAAAACCCTGGGATTAAATCTCCACAGTAAAATTGCTTGGTGAACAGGATCAAAAGAGCTGAAAGGGTAAGGAGGCAATGAGCAGAATCCTTTCTGCACACCCACCCAACCTTTACCATTGGGAACACCCCAAAGAGTGTATGCTCTGGCACCTTATCAAAAAATAAGGCTGTGCTTTAGATTATAATTAAATCAATAAATTCCTCTCCCCTGTGTGTGTCCCGATTAGATTGTTGACACTGTGTCAAGCTGTTAGAGAGATAAACTCACGCTGCTACTTACACTCAACATGCCACTTATTTCTGAGTCACTCGGAGGGCGCGCGCGTGTGCGTGTGTGTGTGTCTGTCTGTGTGACAACTTGCAAATAACACATTGGGGTTTCCTTCCTTGCTTTTCTCTACCAAGTTGTTAACATTTATCCACATGGAACTTCAGGAATGGGAGAGGTTTTAGCTTGGTGTTGATGTCGGTCTCAGCATGAGCCATTTTGGAATTGGAGGAGCATGTGAGTTGGTGAAAATGCTGGAGGGCACAGGCATGAATAGGATGCTTTAAAGTCTCTTGAAGATGGGTTGTTGCAAACTGTGCCAGGAGGTCTGAGGCCAGCCTCTGAGCAGGGACTTAGGAGATTCTCTGGCTCCTCACCCTTGCTTTCTCCAAGCATCAAGAGCAAACTCTTTCTTTCGGTGGATGTCACTGATGTCTCACCCAGAGTCAAGGTTTTGGGAGGTTGCTAGGATTGTAAAGTCCCATCAAATGACATGATTCAGGAATTTGGGGTCTTGAGCCGTGGTCCCAGCCAGCCTGAGTAATTTTTAACTCCTAAATCTACCAGGCTATGCTTGTCTCAACTTCAGACCTTTGTCTATGAGGTTTTCTCACTTGCAGTGAACTTAGAATGACACCATTTTCTTGGGCAACTTCAGCTCATGCTTCACATCTCAGCTTGCATGTAGCATTGTCCACGAAGCTTTTTAAAGCAATGCATATTTTATTTTGAAATAACTTTAGATTTATTGAAAAGTTGTGACTATAGCCCTGAGTTCCCATGTACCCACCCTCCGTTTCGCCTTTTATTAATGTCTCATATCATTCTGGTACATTTGTCACAACGAATAAACCAACACTGAACATTGAAATTTCCCTTTTTAAATGTTTTTAGTGTACAATTCAGTGGCATTAAGTGTATTTATATTGTTGTGCAGTCATCACCATTCATCTCCACAACTTTTTCATCTTGCAGAACTGAAATTCGGTGCCCATTAATCACGATTTATATTCCTCCTGCTCACAGCCCCTGACTGCTTTCTACTTTCTCTCTCTATGAATTTGACTACTCTTAAGTACCTCATATAAATGTGATTGTACATTATTTGCCTTTCGTCACTGGCTTATTTCTCTTAGCAGAATGTCTCCAGGGCACTTTGATATCTTAAGGGTGCTACAGCTTGTGTCAGCTTTGTGTTTTTCATTTTTAACATTGCATAATATTGCGTTGTATGTATATAACATGCTCTCTGTTCATATGTCAATGGACATTTGGTTTGTTTACATTTTTTGATTAGTTGTGTGATTCTGCCCAAAAAGCCTTTCTTAACCTAGCTATGTACTCCAGGTACATCCTTGGGTCATCTCTATCACAGCACTTATCTCACAGAGCTGACTTCCATGTCTGCCTCTCACACTAAACTTTGATATTCTTAGTGCAGGTACCATGTCAGTTAATTTTTCAACATTGTTTCCCCATGAGGTACAAGAGGCCCTGGTTTGTGTGACATGTTCAGCAAATACTTGAAATGAGTGATTGTAGGAGGCATGAATGGATAGTTGGTTGGATGGATGGATTTTTGGATGAATGAGTGGATGAATGGAAGGATGGAGTTGAATGGATGAGTGGATGGTTGGATGGGTCAGTGGATGAATAGTTGAATGGATGAAAGAATGGTTGAATGGATGGAGGAATGGTTGGATAGATGAGTGGGTGGACGGGTGAGTGGTGGGCAGATGAGGTGATGGGTGGATAGATGGATGGTTGGATGATTGCGAGGGTGGATGAGTGAGTGGATAGATGGATGAGTGTATGTATATATGTATGTATGTATGTATGTATGTACGTATGGTTAGATGGAATAGTGGATGAATATACAGATGGAGGGAAAGATGAATATATTCAGAGAATGAGCCCAAGCAGAATCTTCAAGGAGCAGAATTTTATTTATGCTACTGATTTCAATGGGGTGATCATGTGATTATAAACAAGAATTCAGGGCAGAGGAGACACACCAGGTTAAAGTAAAATTGAGCATAGAGAAGAAGTCGATGTCAGGGTGGGGTGAGAGTATGTTTTGCTTTGCATTTTTTTATCTAAAAATATTTTTATTCTGTGTTTTAGTAAATTAAATCAATGACGAGCTTTTCCACGATCCTACTGCCAAGATAGATTCCATTGAAGTTTTAGGTAGAAAAATAGTACAAAACAGATAATTCATAGGAGTAAAAAAGTAAGAAAATGAAAATGTCCTTCCCAACCAGTCTTTCTACGAAGATAACCACAGCAAATACGTCTTGTGTATTTGCAGTCATTCTTGGAGGGATTTTGTATGATTTGTATGTGTCTGCCATGCTCTTACTAATGAATGCCTCTTTATTCATTGCATAGAGTTAACATCACTTAACTGTTCCTTATTGAGGAGGACATTTAGCTTTAGGCTATTTCCAACAGAACTACAGTCTCCTTGAAGTATTTTGTGAGTATATCCATAAGATAAATTATTTGAAGGAAAACTGCTGGGCTAAGTTTTTTTGAATGTACACACACTACCGAATTTTTTGAATGTACACACATCTACCGAATGTAGACATTTCAGTAGATGTTCCTAGATGCCCTTCCCCGAAGTTTGTGCCACGTGATGTTACCATGACTCACTTTTATTGCTGTCAGTCATGTAGTACTGGGGAGCCACCCTGGTTAAAACACGTCAGGTTGGAGCATACAGTCTAGTTTACTTCTGAACATCAGTAGGACATTTCAAAAAATGAGTCATGCTATTCTCTAATTTATAATAAATTCTGAGAGGGGATGGAGGTGGCTTCTTTACCCATGAGCTACGCAGGTTAGATCAAAAAAGGGGGAGAATCCAGCATGTTGGACTCAAGCATGATTTGAAATTCTGTCCGTTTTCTTGCCCTCGACTGATGTATTTAAAGTAGAAGAGACAGGAAAGGTTAAGACTTTCAGTCTCTTTCCCTTAAGAGTGACGCGTGATTCTCACCTGTCTGGGAGCTCCAGGGTCTGACCCACAGATTGGCTGTCACTATAGCTGGGAAGAGGTGTCACTACTTTAGCATGCCCTGATTCCATGGCATTTCCTGCTTCCATGGGTCAAATGTCAGCACCATTCAATGCAGGCTGAAGACGCTGACAAAAAAGGTGTTTGGGACTGGATCTTCCACAGAGTACAAATGAGGCAGTAGTAGAAAAATGGGTGAAAATGCTTTAGCATATATTTGACACAGCTTAGCTGCTGTGCGTGGCGTCTCTCCTTCAACATTTCCTCCTTTGTATTTATCACACAAAAAATGGAAGAATATATAACATGTTTATAATTTCTTCTTTTTATCCGTAGTTCAAAGGGAGAAACGTAGCTTTTCTTTTAAGGGATGAAATATATAGACATAGATGTATGTCATTATTCTCCTTCAGGGTAAAAGGTGGCTAGGGCTTTATAAAATTTCAGTCTAAATACATGGTCCTATTTGGAGGAGAGGATTTTTGTAAACAACATAAACTTTCCATTAACAGTAAAACCCTCTTGCACTGTAACACATGATTCTTTATGTGTTAACTCATTTGGAAGTCAATTTTTTCCACCATGGCTGAACTGTGAGTCTGGAAACCAGTGTTATGAAACTTGCAAAGGAAATATTACATTATTTTGATATAAAAATCTTTATTTTAGAATGTAGTATTTATGCAGTACACAGTGCAAACATACAGCATAGGATTTATTGTGAAATGCCTCCTTCCACTCCTCTCTCAGTGATTCTGTTCTCCACAGAGATCCTGCTATGGCTTTTTTTGTGCATTAATCCAAAGACAGTCCATTAGTAAACTAGCATGTACTCATAAATAGCAGCAAGTGATTGTATTACATTAAAGCCAAGTCCCAGAAAATGGCACAATTGTTTCATTAAGAATAAAAGGCACAGAAAGTATACTTGTTTTGCAGAGTTTATTAGATAATAATATTAGATAAAAATATTAGGATAGGATAAATCCATGGAAATGTGGCATTTCTCTTATGTATGCTTTTTTAGAGCAAATGTAGTATTAACATCACAGGTTTAGACACCCGAAAAAGATACAAGGATTTGGCTATGCCTTTCACTAGCTGTGCGATGTTAGGAAGCTCTCCATTCCTCTGAACCTCACATTCCTTATCTTCAAAAAAGATAAAAATATCTCTGTCCAAAGGTTGATGCAAAAGATGAATAGCATAAGATATAAAGGACATCTGCTAGGTGCAGTGACTCACGCCTGTAGTCCTAGCACTTTGGAAGGCTGAGGCAGGTGAATCACTTTGAGCCCAGAAATTCAAGACATGGCGAAACCTCATTTCTATTAAAAATAGAAAAACTAGCCAGGCATGGTGGCAGGTACCTGTAATCCCAACTACTTGGGAGGCTGAGGCATGAGAATCGCTTGAACTTGGAAGGTAGAGGTTGCAGTGAGTCGAGATCACACCACTGCACTAGAACCTGAGTGACAGAGCGAGACTTGGTCTCAGAATACATGTGTGTGTGTATCTCTCTGTGTGTGTGTGTGTGTGTGTGATATATATGACCTCGAATATAGTAATATTCAGTGAAAGCAATTTGCTTACTTTCCTCTTTACCTACCCTTATACAGGAGCAGATCCCCAAACAGTAATATCTTTTTGTGCTTTGTTTGGCTAAATTTGATGGTTAAAAGAGAGAGAAAGAGAAGGATGGATTCCAAGAGGAGTTTCTTGTGATTTACTAGTACTCTCCCTCCCCATCCTCACTTCTTGGCTATGTTCATGCATGAATGGTGTGTGTAGACATTCATTCTCATCTCCCAGTCACTTTCTTCGTAGACAATTCTAGTGATGACAGAGAGGTGATTCTAGGGCATGTGCCGGGTACCTAAGTACTATCCAGGTCTCAGACTTTCTCTAAGCTCCCTCAAGCACCTTTTGAACTACCCATTAACTGGTGAGCAATCCAGACATTATTTAAAAATCCATATTATCTTTTCATTAAAAACAGCCTCTCCCCATCTCACACAGCTGATATGCTACTGAATAAATGGCCTCTTCTCACCTTTTTGTGTCCCATAGTGCCCTTCAACTTCACTATGAAGGTCATGTATTCATGCCTGTAATGTTTTACAATTAAGGATGGCATCTCCACTTAGATGAATTTAATGAGACTTGGTAGTGCCCCCAGTGACCTGGTGAGCAGCCATCTATTTTGGTTGGTGCAGAAGTAATTGCAGTTTTACCTTTTTAAAAAAAAAAAAATATGGCAAAATTAAATGGGCAGGGCAGCAGTGACTTTTGCACCAACCTAATTTTAAGGAGTCTGGCTCTGCAGTCAGACGGGCTTCATCCCTTATTACTTGTGTGACTCTGGGGGGTAAGTTACTAATTCTTTATCTTTCCAATTCTTAATTTTCCTCTCTGTAAAATGGGCGTAATCATAGAAATGGACTTCTAGAATGTCTGGTGAGGACTAGATGAGATGGGTATAAAACTTTCACCATGATGGTTCTAATCATTTAGCAAAGTAAGCATTCTTTGTGTGTTGGCTGTTACTGTGAACACCATTTAGTTAGCTGAATCCTTTGACCCATTTTCTCTCAGATATTCTTCCATTAATTATGGAGCACCTGCGTTGGTCAAAGCACCACTGTGAGCTCCATCTTCCCCTGTGATTCCTTTTTTTTTTTGAGACGGAGTTTCGCTCTTGTTACCCAGGCTGGAGTGCAGTGGCGCGATCTCGGCTCACCGCAACCTCCGCCTCCTGGGTTCAGGCAATTCTCCTGCCTCAGCCTCCTGAGTAGCTGGGATTACAGGCACGCTCCACCATGCCCAGCTAATTTTTAGTATTTTTAGTAGAGACGGGGTTTCACCATGTTGACCAGGATGGTCTCGATCTCTTGACCTCGTGATCCACCCGCCTCGGCCTCCCAAAGTGCTGGGATGACAGGCTTGAGCCACCGCGCCCGGCCTCCCCTGTGATTCCTGAATGTCCCAGAATGGTACTCTAGGTGGTTCCACACAATCCACCTGTTGACAGCAGAGACAGGTTGTCTCAAAGGAGAGAGTCCTTTGGGAGTTCCGAAGAGTTTAACAGAGACAGATGGCTACCTCTTTTGTGACCCTGCGCTTTTCTGTAGAGGTTGTCTTTCACGTGGAAACCCAGGAGACATTTCTGTTCCTTTCTTTCATTTTCTCTTGACTCATAGCAACTCAGGAGGGAGATTACTCAAGACCAGAAGGGAGGAGTATGTAGTTCTATTTTCAACACTTCTTCAAAGGGAGGAGTATGCAGCTACTGATTAATAGATTTGAAGGATGGGCATTCTTGTAGAGAGAAATAGCTCAGATCATGTTTCTGGCATCTGAGCTCTTGGTTATAATTCTGGTTTTGCTGCTTGCCATGTGAATGGCCTTAGACAAGTTATTGAACCTGTCTGGGCCTCAGTTTCCCCATACCAGAACTGGATTGTGTTAAAGTATTAGGGTAGCTAACAGAGCACCTGAAAATTATTAATGTGAATATATGTTGGTACCAGATTATGAAGTTGTGACGTAGCATTTATTTAGTGCTTAGTATGTCCCAGGAACTGGGGTAAGAAGTTCACACCACATCTGGCAGTTTAGTAATCCGTAGAAGAGCCACTAGAGTAAGAATTTTCTTTGAGACAGGGTCTCACTCTGTCACCCAGGCTAGAGTGCAGTAGTTTGATCATAGCTCACAGGAGCCTTAGCCTCCTGAGCCCAAGTGATCCTTTCACCTCAGCATCCTGCATAGTTGGGACTATCAGGAGGCTCCACCACCCCCAGCTAATTTTTGTAGCTTTTGTAGAGACTAGAGACAGGGTTTTGCCATGTTGCCCAAGCTGGTTTTGAACTCCTGGGCTCAAACGATCCTCCCACTTAGGTCTCCCAAAGTGCTGAGATTACAGGCATGAGCCATCACTTCTGGCCTAGTCAGAATATTTGTTTGAATTCTCACTCTCACAATTATAAGATGTGGCCTTATCCATTTCCTTAGTGCTTTCTTGTCTTCAGATTCTTCATCTGGAATACGTGAAGATTCAGTGCGATGATCTATATACATAAATATCACACTTTGAAAAATGCCTGACACATAAAGAGCGCTTAATACATGTTGGTTACTTTTTCTGTGTTAAACATCCCAACTATCCGGTGGTATAACTTGCCAAGGTTCACAGAACTCAGAAGTTACAAGAGGCAAACTTGGTTTTGTCAACTCTTTTGCACAAGTAGGGGGCTAAATGAGAAACATTCTGAAAATGAAGTCTTTGGCATCTCCAAGGGATAAGAATGCCCGGAAATTTCACCTTTGGGGCATACTCTATAAACTGTACAAAATTAAATCCCTCACTTCATTTCCCCAGAAAGACCCCTCTGAAGCACCGTTCTGTATCCTTGCAAATCTGTACCACGAGACAAGGGGATGTCAGTAGGATTTGGTCTTCCCACAAAATCCCTGCAAAGATGTATGAGGCTGCATATAAATTGCATTGAATGGACCAGCATTGCTTTTATGCTGAATATCGGCGAAATGTATGAAATGGAGATTACATTTTCAATTCTGGCTTCTTCCCCCAAAGCTTTACGGGGCTGCCCTCATCGTCACCCATCCATCACAGTGGAATTGCATTGGTGAGGAGCCCCAGACCCTCCTTGCCTTGCTGGGAAGTGTATCCGACACTTGCTGTCAGGCTGGAACCATGGGTAACATGTTCCCTAACAGCAAGTTTCTTTATTTTCCTCCCCCTACAGCTCTATCCTTTTTTTTTTTTCTCTCACTACTTTTTGTTCTTAAGATCTGTCACACATGAGAATCGCAAAACCAACTACAAAAAAAAAAAAAATGGCATTCTTGTGGATGCTGAAATTGGTATATCTGTCTCTTGGGTTGTTCAGGGCAGAAATCAGACGTTGATGCAAATGTGGTTCATCCACCGACAATGAGAAACATGCTTATTACTTCTTCCTGAAATACATATATTCATATAATCTATTTCAGTTTCTATCCCCAAACAGCCTTAAATCATTGTCAGGACCTGGGCTCCGGTTTGGGTCTATGAAAAGAGGGTTTACCCGTGGGGGTGGGCGGGTGGTTGTGCATCTGGCTTTACATCAGCATTAACTTCAATATTTCAGCAGCCCCTTCCTGCCCACATTCCTTGCCTCTCCCTCCGGCCCCCCTGAATGTGATTGCCTGGCTGACTCCCCAAAGAGAAAATGTACTAAGCGAACTTGACAAATTCCGGCTGGCTCCATATGGCAAGGCCTGAGTTACATGTTTCTGGGACCCCCAAGCTGCTCTCACCTTATTAGAATGGCAGTAACTACATGCAAGTCAGGTTCATTGCATGGGTTTTAATTCCTTGGGCCCTGGGGACTAGCCTCAGACTTCAAGGTGGCATTGGATGCAGCATCATCCACTGCAAATATGACCTTTCCCTTCCCTTCCCATAACCACACAGCTAGGAGGAAGGTAGGTGGAAAATAGACCTTGAGCTTAGGAAAATCTTTGAAAAAGGAAACATCAGAGGGCTTCCCTAGGGCTGGTAGCAGGTTCTAACACAGACATCTCAAAGCATCTTGTTGTTTATTGCTTGATGTGAACCTTTGCACTCCCACACATAATTGAGACTTTGACTTTGATTCATAAGTATATAATTTAAACTCCTCCTTCTCCTTACACTGTTTTAAAGCCATAGAGAAAATCAACTCCAAATCAAATAAGTGTATTTCAGATGGATGAGCACTCGCATCCCGATAATTAAGGAGTGCAGCTGAATCCCATATGTTTTAAATAATGAGAATTTATGAGAATGCATCTGTAAAAGAAACTTTTTTGACAGCTTTTCATGTTACCCAGGATATATAGAAAATGTTGCTACCTTCATGTAAGGTAGTCTTCCACATTCTGACACAACTATCATTGAGTAGAAGGAAGAGAACTCAAAGAGGACAGAGAGTCACCTTGTTCAAATAGCTAAAAGGGATAGCAAGAGGAAGATAGACTTTACTCCAGGTGGCCCAGGGAAAAAATACATCTAAAGGGAAAGATTTTTTAAGGGAGTGAAGAGTGGGAGGAGAGTTAGAGAAACAGTGTAGCAATCTGAGCTGCTGAAGAGGAAAGTGGTTTAGTGTTCACAGTAGGGGCTGCAGCTTGCAGCCGCTGGAAAGGGCAAGTCCCTGGTACCATGTCTGAAGTTCCTTCTAACCCTGAGGTCCTTGATGCTCAGCACTGGCGCACCCCACAGTGAGATGATTTCTGACGCAGATTGAATTGGTCACCATTATAAATCATTCAGGTTATTTCAGAAGCCATTTTTGCCGGCTTTTCACTAAATGCAACAAAAACCTCAACCTCTGAATATTAAACATGCAATCCATTTGCTTTTCCTTTTAGCTAAAAGTAACCCGAAACTGACTCTGGTTACTGGCGGATTTGTGTGCTACTTGCTAAACAAATGGATCCTGTCTAGATGCCAATGATACCCTGGGGATGTGGAAAACCTCCTTTGCTTGGGTCTCTGTGTTTGTCCTCAGCACCTGAAATAGCTCTGTTGCATCTTGGACTGGGCTAATTTGTTAATTCGATGAGTGAAGGGGAGAGGACCATCATTTCCTTGGTTCCTGTGATGGACCAAACACTGCCTTAGCCTCTTTGCAGATACAGTCTCCCTTAGACCTGGCAGCCACTGTGGGAGAGTAGATGGGTTTATCCCGAATCTGAAAACAGGAAAGTGGAGTCATAGGCAGGAGTGCACTCAGATAGTGGTGGGGAGTAGTGGATTAAAACCCAGATTTTTAAAAAAAAAATTTTAGAGACAGGGTCTTGATCTGTCACCCAGGCTTGAACACAGTGGTGTGATCTCATCTCACGGCAACTTGTGCCTCCTGAGTTCAGGCAGTCCTCCCGCCTCAGCCTCCCAAGTAGCTGGGATTACAGGCACTCACCACCACACTGGCTAATTTATTTTATTGTATTGTTTGGCAAAGATGGGCTCTCGCTCTGTTGCACAGGCTAGTTGTGAACTCCTAAGGTGAGTCCATCCTCTGGCTTACCCTCCCATCAAGAACTGGGATTACAGGTACGAGGCATGGTTCCCGGTACAAAGCCAGATATTTTACTCTACAATGCTTGCCCTTTCTTCAGTCCTTCCTTGCTTGCAGGACACTTGATGTCCCTTGAGCTTCTGTCTATGGGAAAGGACTCGGGAGCCTGCCTTTTTCTGGGTGAAGGCAGCCGCTCGGGCCTGGGGTGTGAAGCATGAAACAGGCTCTGTGCGTCTGACCACAGCTCAGAGATGGAAGGACGTAGCTCCTTCTGCCTTTGTTCCACTCGGGTCTCTAGCCTGTGTAGGTGACTGGAGCTGGAATTCTCTAGTGTGATAATGGCATCAGCTCTACATTGTCCCCAGCATGTCGAATTTGTAACAGAGCTAGATATGAAAAGTCTTCCCCAGAACAGCCCTCAATAATTTGCTTTAATAGTAGACATTTTTCAGATTAAATATGAGTTTTAATCTGAGAGGTCCCCCCTTCCCAATTTGTGTCAGCAACGGTTATTAAATTCCTAGGAAAATGCAAATGTTGGGGCTTGGTCAGAAGCGAGGTCGACACGTGTGTGCTGGTTCCAGCCTCATGTTCTTCCCTGATGGCCCTGTGTCTCCTCAGTAAACAGCTGCCTTTCTTCTGAACAGTGTATGTGCACTATTCATTATCATGTTCTTAAGGAAGGTGGGATATCTAGTGTCTTTCTTGTTATAGCTGTGTGTCTTGGGGCAGCTACACACAATCTCTTAGGTTCCAGTTTTCCGAGCTTTGAGTTGGGGGGACGTTCATCTTGCTCTGCCTCCAACACTGGGCCTTGTGAAGCAAGCTGGGGTTTTGGCCAGAGCTAAGACAGATCAGACATCTAGTCCTTACTCTGCGTGTTTGTCAATCTCAGTTTCCCTCTCTTTAAACCTGAGCTAGTAATGCTATTCTTGCACTGTTTAAAGAAGTCAGGGAGAGAACACCAGCCCGGCGCAGTGGCTCACACCTGTACCTTGCACTTTGGGAGGCCAAGGCAGTCAGAATGCCTGAGCTCAGGAGTTTGAGACCAGCCTGGGTAACATGGTGAAACCCAGACTCTCCTTAAACAAAAAAAAGAAAGAAAAAGAAAAAATTAGCTGGGTGTGGTGGCTTGCGCCTCTAGTCCCAGCTACTCGAGAGACTGAGGCAGGAGAATCACTTGAACCTGGAGGCGGAGGTTGCAGTGAGCCGAGGTAGCAGCACTGCCTCTCCAGCCTGGGCGACAAGAACCAGACTCTGTCTCCACAAGAAAAAAAAAAAAAAGAAATAAAAAAAGAGAGAGATAAGACCTAGTACATAGCAGTTGCTCAGAAAATTTCTCATTTCCACAAATGAGAAAGTGAATTCAGTAGACCTTTGAGAAAAATAAATGTGATAGAATTTTTAGTTCTTTGTTCTAATTGTCACCAGCTCTTTTTTTTTTTTTTAATTATGCTATTTACTTTGTGAAAGCTCCAAGCCCTGTTTCCATCACCTCCTTGTTTCAAGCGTAGACTCATTTTCAGCTGCGGATTCCCTCTTGCCTGAAGGCCTCGGTGAGCAGCTTCAGTGCTGAGAGCTGTGTGTGGCGCTGGAAGTGCAGGCCACTTTCTGCTGCTGAGAAATCCTCTTCCCTCCGAGGGCACAGGCTTGCCTGCGAGGGGATGTGGGAAGCCATTTGTGAGAAGTCATAATTAATGATCTGCTGGGCCTTGGCACTTAGCGAGGAAGCATAAAGCCGCTGGGAATTGAAACAGCCTCTCGGATAAAAGTTGTCCTCCTGGGGCTGCTTCTCTCTGAGGGGAAGTAGGAGGACCTGGGAGGGAGGGGTAGGGAGAGACTCAAAGGGGACTGCCTTTCCTACAGCTTTTAGGGCTGTTGCCCGCCATGCATGATATCAAAGTGATATGGACAAAGAACCCTGGCTCTTGAGACACAACATCCCGGGCTTGAATTCTAGCTCTTCTTGCTGCTCCTTATCATATCTAGACAGTTTCCCTCCCTCTCTGAGCCTCAGTGTTGTCCGTTTGTTCAATGAGGATGGTGCCACGTACTCTGCAAGGCTGTCTGAATTGGAAACTGAGTAACACAAATGGAACAGAGTAAGGACTCAGAGGTACTCGGGATAAAATAATACAGCAAGAAAGATATAGCTCCCATCGTCAGCGTACTTACAGTTTTGTGAATAATATAAATCACATTATCTGTATAACGTGTAAACTTGTGGATATTTCTATAGATACTGCTGTAGAATTTATGCACATATTTCAGGTGATATTAGGTATAAATTGCTGCAAAATTATTCAGATACTTTTCATAATATAAATTGTTCTTCTTTGGTGGAATATTGAGATGCCTCTGTAGTGCAGATTACTCTCTTTTGGTGAGTTAGCAAGAATCTATCATATATTAATTTGATCTTACTTGCTGCTAGGCTGATTTGAAACTTACCCTTCAGACGACTAGGGTCTATCAAATCCCTGAAGGAAGCTTGCAGATAACAACAAATAGCAATATCTTCTATTGAAAACATGTGTGGTATTCCGTGTACCAACCTTATAAGAGTGCTTTGAGTATGACATCAACTGTGGATATTCCTTGACTTATGATGGGATCGTACTCCAATAAATCCATCGTAAGTAGAAAACATAGTAAGTCAAAAATGCCCTGAATACCCCTTACCTATTGAACATCATAGTTTAGCCTCACCTCAGAACACTTATATTAGTCTGCAGTTTGGCAAAAGCCTCTAACACAAAACCTATCTTATAATAAAGTGTTGAACGTGTCGTATAATAATTGAATGCATTACCGAAAGTGAAAAACAGAATGGTTATTGTGAGAATGCCAGATAGGGTTTCTACTGAATGGCATCGCTTTCACACCATCGTGAAGTCAAAAAGTCGAGTCAGGGCAGTCTGTATTGCCTATAAATCAAGCAGTGCTGTGTCTACACATAGCAAGGGCTAGTGATGGTTATCATAGCAACACGCCCTCCTGCTCTGTAGTAATAACAAGAATATTTTGTAGCCTCTATCCCATTGTGTTGCATGAAGGGTTACACAATCTAATACATGCAGAATGCTGGGCACAGTGCCTGGTGCATTGCGTTGTAAGAGCTCAAACAGTGTCAGCTACCATCATCCCCATTAATTCCATCTTTGCAGTAACTCTGTGAAGTGCTTTAGGGAGGGGTTACAGTCCCACCTCACACATGAGGAAAATGAAGCTCAAAGAGGCATGTTCAGTCTACACAGCTGATAGTGAGTGTTGCATCAGCTCCAGCGGCAGTCTTGTTCCTGAAATTTTCCTTGAACCTCTTCAGGCCCTCCTTCCTTTTCCCTCCAGGAGTTCTTTTTTTGTTAAATCAGGAGTCTGTGTGTGTCTTCCCTTTGATTGCCTGGGATTTGTTTTGGAAAGCAGTCATGAAGATATTGCCTAGCTCCAGGTACAAAAATTCTCAATCTCCTTTCCAAGAGAGCCCAGGAGGAAGAAGACGCTGTGACAGGCACTTCTTATCAGGGAGAGGCTCCCCGGCTTGCAATTAGAACCTAAAGTGATGAAGGAATTTTCCTTCTTGGGAGTATTTGCTTATGTTCTTGGATGTGCTGGTAAGCCCCTGCCTACCCACCTCTATGTAAATGAGTCCTCCCACAAGCTCGGGATGTTCTGTCCCCGAATCCTGAACACCATGTACTGGAGATGGGCTTGGAGGTTGCAGAAAGAAAGGCTAAGAGGGGGGCAGCTTTTGCCTGCAGTTAACTCTCTTTTTGACTTTCCCCTGGCTAGGGGATCTGAAAATGTGCCTATCGCTGACAGTTGATTTTCCCAGGTCATGAACGTGGGCGCCTCAGTCTGGAACACTGTGGGAAGAGAGGGAAGCCACCCTCATCACTAAAAGGTGCTGCCCTTTTATTCACCTTCCCCAAGTTAGAAGGGAACTCTTGCTCCAACTATACCAGGGCTGTGCTGGAATTGGGATCTCAGAAGCAGTGAGGAATATTCATTTAACTGTCTACTATGTGACTGTGGAAATAGGCCCGTCCAGCTGTTCTGGGCTTGTCCAACCTTCTTGGTGCTGTGAGAGGCTTAAAGTAAACCATTGTGATACTTGGACTCTTGATAAAGAGCATTGGCTTCAGAATCTGGCAGACCTGATGTATCCCAGATCAAACTTACTGAACCTGTGAATTGGGCCAACTTATTTATCCTCTCTAGATTCATTTCCCTCACCTGTAAAAGATGGCAATAATGCATGTCATGTGAAAATATGAGTATATTAGATAAGCACTTTGTGGTGTCTTGTACCTAAGAAGCACTTAGTGCATAGTGGACCTTGTGTATCTTTGATACCCAGACACTGCCTAGGATGCCAGCCTCGTCACCTACATAATACTGCCTGTGGGTGCCGGTTTGGACTGAGGCTATAGAAAGGGCAATGTTCTTATTGGGATGGCTGATAAGAGAATACTTGTTTATTTATCCTACAGGTTGAGAAATATTGGCATTTTAAAGAGGGGTTTTCCAGAGTTGGGTGTAAGTCCAGCTACCCAAGAAAACAGGTTACTGGGGCCATATGGCTTTGCATCCAGGGTTAAAAGCCAGGCCTGGGAATAATTAAAACACTTTTTATCCTGGAAAGTTGTACTTTAACTGGTTTGTAGCAGAGGCTGTGCATCAGATGTTTTCAAAATTAAGTGATGGTTTACATGCAATGTAATTCATCCACTTAAGTGTACAGTTTGAATTTTGGTGATCATAGACAGTGTCACAACTGCCACTACAGTTCCTTGACCTTAAGAAGTTTCCTTATGCCTTATTTTCAGTCTCTTCTGCCCCCCATTCCCTAACCCCTGGCAAGTATTTATCAGCTTCCTGTCCCTAATTGTTTTGAATTTCATCTCAGTGGAATCATACTGTGTGTGACCGTCTGTGTTTGAGACCTTTCCCTGAGCATAGAGGTTTTGAGAATCAGCCATAATTGTTGCCTATACTAACATTCCGTTCTTTGGTATTGCTGAGTGGCATGCCATGGTAGGAATATACCAAGATGTGTTTATCCATTCAACAGACCCAATAATGGATGTGTGTTTCTAGTTTCCTGCTATTAGGAATGCTGTGGAATTAGAGTACATGTTCTTATATGGACATATGTCTTCATTTTGGGGAGATAAATCCTTCAAAGTAGAAACGCTGGGTGACATGGTAGTTCCGCTTTAACATGGTAAGATACCTTTATTATTGTTATGCAAAGTGGCTGTGCCATATTCCTTTTCCGCCAGCATTGTGGGCATCAGGTTTTTGTGTTTTTTTTTGTTTTTGTTTTTGTTTTTCAGATGGAGTCTTACTCTGTTACCCAGGTTGGAGTGCAGTGATGTGATCTCAGCTCACTGCAACGTTCGCCTCCTGAGTTCAAGCAATTCTCCCACCTCAGCCTCCTGAGTAGCTGGGACTACAGGCACATGCCACCACATCTGGCTAATTTTTTGTATATTTAGTAGAGATGAGGTTTCACCATGTTGGTCAGGCTTTTCTCAAACTCCCGGCCTCAGGTGACCTGCTTACTTCTGCCTCCCAAAGTTCTGGGATTACAGGTGTGAGCCGTGGCACCCGCTGGCCTTGAGTATTTTTTTTTAACAGCTCCCAGATGTTCCTATTATTATAATCTAACTGGCATGGAGAGCCTCTGGGCTCTGTTTTTTTTTTTCTCATTTAACGGCCTCCTTTGGGCTATGGGATGAAAAAGGATATTGTCAGTATCAGGAAAGTAAAGAAGACTTTTGTCCCAACTCAGATGCCCCAACGTGTTCAAAACTATCGAGGAGTGAGAAGATACGGTCTCGGTTTTCATAACTGATTTGCATTTTTATGTTTTGCACATCAAAATATGTATGTAGGCTTACATTCCCCAGCATTAATCCACCATTTTTTTTAAATAACAGAGGATTTGACATAGATATATAGAGAAGTCTTATTCCATCATGTAGGAAAGTGTTTCCACCTGCTGTAGACATATTAGTTACTAATTGAGGGACAGGTATGTTCACGAACCTACCTGTGATTTTGTTTTACACCTGTAAAGACCAGTTCTGTTTATCTGTGCACACACAGGTGCACACTCACATGTCACTTTCCCCTCGTGTTCCCAGGCATACTATGCAGTGATTATTTAATGCTTTGCCTTGCTATGTGCTGTTGTTTATGCATTTCTGAAAGACATTTTACCATCCTCTGCAGTTTATCTTGTACTTTTATTTTCTCTTTGTTGAATTACAAATAGATTAACATGCTTAATAGGTTTTCCTTGAATCCACCTGGATGCTCCAACCTCCCACGTGTGCTTTTTTTAGTCCTGCAACATGACAGGGAATGAGTTGAATGAACTGAGAACGTGGCTTTTGTCTTGGGCTGAAGCAATTCTCAGCCCCCACATGGGATGTCCTTACTCCCCCAGGCAAGAGCCTGCACCTCAGGATTATAAAGAGAGGTTTTAAATAGAAGACTGTTCTTTCTAAACATGTGCCTAACTGACATCTATGTTGTCATTATGAGAAACACATCCATGTATAACATATATGTACCCATAATGTGTGTGTGTGTGTGTGTATATATATATATATATATATATATATATATATATATATATATAAAATGTTTCCCAACTGTCTCATGTCTGAATGCTAAATCCTGTTACTACCATTTATGGCTCTCCAAATCCATTTGGTTATCAGCTTATACTTAATAGCAAGTGTCAGTCTGTAGGCCCACCACCTATTTTTGTAAATAAAGTTTTACTGGCACGTAGCCGCACTCATTCATTTACATATTGTTCATGGTTGCTGTTTTGTTACAACTGTGGAGTTGAGTTGTGGCAACAAAAGTATAAGCCCCACAGAGCTAAAGGTGTTTACTGTGTGGCCCTTTACAGAAAAGAAAAAAAAAAAAATCTGATCCTTCTTCTATGCTACCATTTGGTGTTTTCACAACTTCACTGTACTGTCTGTGGGTCTTTGTGTGTTTGTGTCTTTGCGTCTTTTCTTTCTTCTTTTTTTTTTTTTGAGATGGAGTCTCGCTTTGTCACCCAGGCTGGAGTGCAGTGGCACATTCTCAACTGACTGCAACCTCTGCCTCCCGGGCTCAAGTAATTGTCCTGCCTCAGCTTCCTGAGTAGCTGGGATTACAGGCACACACTACCACACCCAGCTAATATTTGTATTTTTAGTATAGATGGGGTTTCACCATCTTGGCCAGGCTTGTCTCAAACTCCTGACTTCAAGTTATCTACCCACCTTGGCCTCCTAAAGTGCTGGGATTACAGGCATGAGCCACCACGCCTGACCTTGTGCCTTTTCTATGTGGATAGTTGGATTTGTCCAGTTAGTCTTCTCTTGGGCCAATCACTTAAATTCTCTGGGTTTTATGTCTACATCCATAAGTTGGGCATAATGATAGCATCTCCCCTGTAGAGTGACTTGAGGATTCAGGGGAAGGCAAGTGAACCACCTGGCATTCACAGTGTCCAGTTCATATGACGAGCTCATTTAATGGCACCAAGCCCTGATAGAATGCATCTGTTATGATCTGGGTGGTATCCCCTGCCATTCTGGAGCAGAGGCTAAGAAGCAAGTCATCAAGCTGAGGCCTAGGGGACTGGACAGACATCTAGGCCTGTTACTGAGAGACAAGCCATGCAAGAGTCGGAGTTCCAACATTGCCTGCCTCTTCAGCTTCCGTCAGCTCCTGTGTTTGTTCACCTTCCTTGCCACTCTGCAGTTAGTTCAAACTTCTCACTTCAAGGCATTTGCTTTTGTTTCTTAATTTTGTCTGTCACCCATGCTGGAGTGCAGTGGTACAGTCTCGGCTCACTGCAACCTCTGCCTCCCGGCTTCGAGCAATTCTCCTGCCTCAGCCTACCAAGTAGCTGGGATTACAGGTGCCTGCCACCATGCCTGGCTATTTTTTGTATTTTTAGTAGAGATGGGCTTTTGCCATATTGGGCAGGCTGTTCTTGAACTCCTGACCTCAGGTGATTCACCTGTCTTGGCCTCTAAAAGTGCTGGGATTACAGCTGTGTACCACCAGGCCTGGCCACTTCAAGGAATTTGAATTTGTACTTCCCACTGCCTCAACTTATTTCCTCCAAGATACCCATCCACATGGCAGACTCCTTCCTCAGCTACTTCATCTCAAATAGCAGGCCCCTCACTATTGTGCCTCAGGCCCTCATCTTCATTACATTTATGGGTCATGGTACTTGATATCGATGTGTTTATGTGTCAGTGTCCTGTCTCCTCTACTGAAAGGCACTCTCCATACAGCAAGAAATTCATCTTGTTACACGTCCTGCACAGTGAACTTTGCCTGCATGAAATAGGAGAACACGAAACACTAGTTGAATAAAAGAATGGATGAAGATTCCTTAAAGTGCGAATTTCCTTCCATGCTTCAGAATTCTCACCTGTTAACTCTCCTCCCATGCACCAGACAGTAGTGACTGTCCGCTCCCATTCCTGTTCACACACAAACAGAAACACGCACTGAGACTGGGCACCACACTCACAGACACTCTCTCACACGCGTGTACTCAGACCTCTCCACATTGTCCAGAGCAATCCGGATGCAGCTTGCAAAAGTGCCTCCTCCTTCACCACTCGGACGAGCTAACAGCCTCTTCAGTAAGATCCTGATAGCTTTATTGAAGAGGTCCTGGGTAGAAAAAAATCTTCAGCTTAATGAAGGCCATTTGACAGTCAATCTCAATTCCAAGGAAAAGCAAATCTTTATTACCAGCATCCGATCATTTCTGCTCAGGGATTCCCACCCTTGGAATGGATTTTTTTTTTTTCTAGGGCCTCTTTTCTAATTAACTCTGGAGCCTAGATTACAAGAGACCGGCCTTGTGAATGAAGGGGGCACCTCGGCGGAAGTAATCACTGGAGGTGATGTTTAATTAAAGAGATGCTGTTAGAAGGAAGAGACCTGAGCAGGCTGGAGTGCTAATCCTCTTGCCATGCTCCCATGTCCCCGCGTGATTGTGATTGATGAGCTCGTCCTGCTCACATCTTCATCTGCAGCCTGCTCCTCCCCGCAGGCAGGAGGGGCTCCAGCTCCCTCCACACACGCCGTTAGCCTGGTGTTGCTCTGGGCTGGTGAAAGGGATGGCTGTGTGGTTCCCCTTTCTCACTCTGCTTTTTTTCTCTTTTATTATAGCTAGGTAGGTAGATAGATATACATTAAGATACATAGCTATGTATGGATACATATGGACCTCTCTATATCTATCTGCTCTTTGTCTATCACTCTGTCTGCTATCCTTGTATCATTCTGTTTGTCTATCATTCTACCACGGTACATTTACACATTTATTATCCGTTATATACATCCATCCGTTGTCTATCTATCTACTGTCTGCTTGTTATTCAGTCTGTCTGTACTCAGCTCACTCAACTTCTGCCTCCTGGGTTCAAGTGATTCTCCTGCCTCAGCCTCCCGAGTAGCTGGTATATGAATCCGTCATCTATTTATCCATTCCCACATTCATTATCTGTCTATACATTCACCTATTATCCACCTATCTACTGTCCACCTATCACTCTGTTTGTCTATACATACATTAGCCTACCCGTCGATCCCTTCATCCATCTGCACATCTATGTATGCATTTTCACATTCATTATCTAGCTATCTACTATCTACCTATCATTCTATTTGTCTGTATATACATCTGTCTCCCTACCTACCTACCTGTCTGTCTATCCATCCATCTATCCATCTATACATTCTCACATCCATTATGTATCTATACATTCATCCTCTACCTATCTACTGTCTATCTCTTTGTGTATACGTTCATCAGTCCATCCATACTATATATTGCACATGTCCACTGTCTATGCATTCAGCTATTATCATTTCTTTATTGTTCTGTCATTCTGTCTACCTGCCTGTCTATCTGTCTATCCTTATAAGATCTTGCTGTGAATCTCAGTGTCTCTGTCTCTCCGTGTCTGTGTCTGGCTTTGTCTTCATTTTTCTCATTTTATCCTAATCTCTCTGTTGATCTGCCTCTGTCTGTCTCTGTTTCACTGTTTCTCCTTTTCTTTCTCCCAGGCCTGTCCTGTTAGGTAACTTGAGGGAACCTGTAACTGATACATATTTTTTTAATGTAAGAGTATTAATGGTTGAGCAATGTAAAAGCAGGTCTTTTGTTAAGCATTTACTAAATGCCAGGAATTGCCTGAGGTACATTTTGGCAAGTATTTATTAATTGTTCTTAAAAATAACAAACATTTATGAATCTCTTAATGTCTGCCAGGTCCTAATGCTAAGAACTTTATGTATTAATCCCATTTAATCTGCAAAATGGTCTTATGTTGTAGCTACTTTTGCTGTTCCCATTTTGAAGATTAAAAAACTGAAGTTTAGAGAGAGAAAATATTTGTTGTTATTATTTGAGATAGGGTCTCACTCTGTCGCTCTGCTGCCCAGGCTGGAACGCAATAGCACCGTCATCATTCACTCCAGCCTCTACCTCCTGGACACAAGCAATCCTCCAACCTCAGTCTCCCAAGTAGCTTGGACTACAGGCACACAGCACTATGCCCAACTAATTGTTTTTTTATTTTTTGTAGAGATGGTTTCTCATTATATTGTCCAGGCCCATCTTCAACTCCTGGCCTCAAGTGATCCTCCCACCTCAGCCTTCCAAAGCACTGGGATTACAGCTGTGAGCTACCACGCACAGCCAAATTATGCATATTATCTTTAATCCACACTTCAGCACACCAAGATAAGATTTTATTTCCACCTTTTAATGATGCATGTACAGTGGTTTTAAAAGTTAGTGAATTGTCCCCGGTCAATTCTAGGGATCTTACTCCAGATGTGTGTCTCTCTAAAATGCTACTTTTGACTGGACAGAAAGGTAGGCCTGTGTCTCCCCATGTTTCTGTGTTATTGCTCTCCCTTTAAATCTGGGTCCCAGCTACATTTAGTGAACATCTTTGCCATGTGGCTTCTGAATGCAGGAGGGTGTAGAACTTGAGTCTTCTGAGCCACCGTAAATTGGCAGAAATGTCTGATTTGACTCTTTTCCCCTCTTCTTCAAGGCAGATGCTTTTCTCATTACTGAGAAAAGAATGACACTTTGTCTCTCCAAGAGCTCAGGCATTCATAATAAATAGCTGTGCAGTTTCTGATCTTGGAGCTGCTGGCTCTGTTAGGCTTGGAAAGGCTCAGCTCTGCTGGGGCTCTATCCCTGGTGAGATTGGGTTTGCAGAGTCTCTGTTGGAACTTGTAGCTACTCACCAGAGTGCATTAGTCTATGACTCCAGTTTCACTGTTTGTAGTTCACAATTTTCTAGCCAGCCAGCCAGTCTTCTTAATTAGAGGGGCTGAGTCTGGCATAGAAGGAATGGATGATGTACCTCTACTCTCCATTTTCATCTATCAGTGGGAAAGGATTAAAATAAATTCAACTATGACTTGTTTAACTCCCCAGTTAACTCCGGTTAGCCAGTTCTACTCTGGGGAAGGAACCGTGAGCAAGAAACCAGATTGAAACTATGGTCTGTGCTAGTTCATGAGTCCAAGTTCAACTCTGGTTGAGGTGGGGGGGTGTTGATAGCCTTCAGTAAACTTCAAATTGTTCATTGTCTTCCAGTCTTAGTGAATCAAGCTTTCCCATGTCTCAAAAAAAAAAAAAAAAAAAAAAAAAAAAGAAAAGAAACTGTGTAAAAAATATAATCAAATACTACCTTCTCCGGAAACAGCACCTCATGTTACTCTCTGATTCTGATTGTTTTGCTCTGGCACTAGGGCATCTTTATTATCCTGAAAACATATAGATTCTCAGACTGTTTCAGTGCCTTATCTTCCTTAGGTGCCTAAAATCTAACAGTGAAGATCTCTTTTTCATAGCACCCTTGGAAAACTCCAAAAGCTGTCATAGGCCTAGAAATCCATCAACTCCAGATTCTAAAGAGACAAAAGAAATGGCTCATACTTTTCACTGAACCTGCATCCCCGAATCTGGCTCTTCAATAAAGTCATTAGCTCTCTATGCTAAGATATTCAAATCATAAGATTCATTCTGAAACCAGTTTCTAAACCACTCATTTACCCATCTTTGCTTTCTGGGCAATGCTACACCCCTCTTTCTTGGGGTCTCCTCTGCAGGAATGTGACTTTGGTTGAGTCTGCACCCTACACTACTGCTGTTCTATGTAATGCAACTTGTCTTCTTGTTTTGAGCTTTGATTTGATATACTAGTAAGGGACACTTCTTGAATTTTGCTTTAAGATTCAGTCTGCTGAAGGGATGTGACTCCACTGCGAGCAGAAGCAGCCTGGGAGAGCAGGACCAGACACACCAAACGTCAGCCAGACAGGTGGTGTGAACTCTCTGATTTTCAGAATTCCTTTGAGAGATGACATGACCCTTCCTCTCCTGGTCTTTTGGCTGGAGTCAAGGCAATCTTTTGAATTAGCTCCGTCTCCCTCTAAATTATTTGGTTTATGTAATAGGAACATACCTCAGTTGGGCTTTTTATTTTGTTTCATTTTACTTTTTATTTAACACAGCATCTTGCTCTGCCACCCAGGCTGGATGGAGTGCGAGGATATGATCATGGATCACTGCAGCCTCAAACTCCTCGACTCAAGCAATCCTCCTGCCTTAACCTCCTGAGTAGCTAGGACCTCTGACACATGCCACCATGTCCAGCGCATGTATGTGTATGTGTATATATATATAATATATATATAATTTTTGTAGAGATGGGGGTCTCCCTTTTTTGTCCAGGCTGGTCTCAAACTTCTGGGCTCAAGCAGTCCTCCAGCCTTGGCCTTCCAAAGTGCTTGGATTACAGGCATGAACCTCTGTGCCAGTCCTCAGGGTCTTTATTCTTAACAGACAATGGGACATTTGGTTCTACAGTCCACAAAAAAACTTGTTAAAACTCTCCCTTAAAGTGCTGCATCCTAACGGGCCTAGTAGACACAGCGTTCATTTCCATTCAAAAATGTTTGATAACAAATGGAATAACATCGTCCCTGTATTTAACAGAAATTTCAGGAAGAATTTGAATGTTAGTAATTTACAGCTTTTCTGGCCAATCTTCCATATCTGGCTAATTTTCATTAGACTACTCTGTGTGTTTCATTTTTGTCATTCTGAATATTGATGAGTAAAGTCAATGCTTAGGCTGATAAATTTCTACTCAGCCTACTTTGTTCACTTTTCTGGCATCAGAATCCTGTGTTCCATGCTTGTATATTATGGAACGATTTCAATTTTCAGCATTAAATTTACCACGCCGAAAGGTGGAAAAAGACTCTGCAATAAACTGACTACTTAGCATGATTTTGTCTGCATTCGGCATTTGGAATTCCCAGCATAATCTGTGCAGGCATAAAATTCAGTTCTTTAAGATTCATTTACCAATCAGAACATTGTAAAAATTCAAATAAGAGGAATGGAGATTAGTGGAGAGAATTCTAAGCAAGTTTTGTTTCTGTCCTTGGTGCTGAAAAATGGGGGTCAGCTTTCCTACCTCAGTGAACTTAATGATGTGCTGATTGTATTTAAATGACTTTGGGACAAGGGATCAGGTACTTCTCTATCATCATTCTTTAATTTCCTAGAACTGTAGAAACTTGGTGACATAATGAGAGCTACCTGTCACCTACCCTGGAACTGTCCTGTCTCATACGACAGCCACCAGCCACATATTGCTACTTAAAAAGACACTACATAAAATTCAGTTTCTCAGTGATACTGCTTAGATACTGTTCCATCTAAATCTCATGTCAAATGGTAATCCCCAGTTTTGGAGGTATGGCTTGCTGGGAGGTGATTGGATCATGAGGGTGGATTTTTATAAATGGTTTAGTGGCATCCCCTTGGTACTGTCCTAGCGATAGTGAGTTATTGTGAGAGCTGACAGTTTAAAAGTGGTTGGCATATTCCCCCGACTCTCACCATGTGACATGCCTGCTCCCGCTTCACCTTCCAGCATGAGTAAAAGCTCCCTGAGACCTCCCTAGAAGCCAAAGTGATGCTGGCACCAACCATGAGCTAATTAAGCCTCTTTTCTTTATAAAATACCCAGTCTCATGTATTTCAAAAATAGACTAACACACTCAGTCACACCATCCACCTTTCAGGTGCTCATTAGCCACTGTCTAATGACAGTACAGATATGAACTATCGCTAGGAAAATTTTATTGATTCGGATGCGAATGCATTTGCTGGCATTAGAGTCTACTGCAATCATTCCAGGGAAACTCTGGAATCATTGCAGTAGACTCTGTAATGCCAGCATATCTATCCACATCAGAATCACTGTAAACTGTGTTACTTTATATGGTAAAAGGAACTCTGCAGACGTGACTTAAATAAGGCTACTGAATTGGAAAGGTTATTGTATAGTATCCAGATGAGTCCAGCGTCATCACAAGGGGGACACAAAGGTGTCGAATCAGAGTTAGAGATGAAGACAGTGTGATAACAGAATCAGAAACTAGAGTGATGCATTTTGAAGTTGGAGAAAGGGACCACAGGTGGCCATTAGAAGCTCAAAAACGACAAAGAAACAGATGATGCTCTCAGAGCCTCCAGAGCCCTGGTGACACATTGACTTTATGTCAGTGAAAAATCAGAACTAAAAGAGAATATGTTTGCATTGTGTTAAGCCACGAAGTTTCTGGTAATGTGTTACAACAATAGAATACTGATAATATCATCATCATCATCATCATCTTAGTAGACTCGTACTTTTAGTTTGGGTTCTTATAATTTTGCATTCTTTTTTTTTTTTTTTTTTGAGACGGAGTTTTGCTCTTGTTACCCAGGCTGGAGTGCAATGGCACAATCTCGGCTCACCGCAACCTCCGCCTCCTGGGTTCAGGCAATTCTCCTGCTTCAGCCTCCCGAGTAGCTGGGATTACAGGCACGTGCCACTGTGCCCAGCTGATTTTTTTGTATTTTTAGTAGAGACGGGGTTTCACTATGTTGACCAGGATGGTCTTGATCTCTTGACCTCGTGATCCACCCACCTCGGCCTCCCAAAGGGCTGGGATTACAGGCGTGAGCCACCGCGCCCAGCTAATTTTGCATTCTTGAATAGAAAGTCAAAACAACTTCTTAGTTATTTGAAGAAGCACACTCATAAGCAATGGCACCTGTTTTCTTTGAGATTTTCATATTGGCTCATGAATGATTTCTTCTCTGAGGGTGGTTATAGAGGTTTAAACAGTATGTCATGAGTTAGCGATGTCTAATGGGGGAGCGATAAGAGATAAAGGTGAGAAGAGATAATTCACATGGTCTCACTTTCTGATTTTTTGGACTGGGATGGTTGTCACTTGCAATTCTGGTTTTGAACCTGGTGTTTAGATGAGATAGGCATTGCTGAAGACACAGGTGAACATCCCATTAAATGCTTTTAGGTGAATCAGAACCAAAAGCTCAGTTCAATATTTTAAAGGCACACTGTGGGGAGAACATTTCTGCCCTTCCTACCATTGGAGGCTAGTGTGTTACTTTCCACACTCCCTTGCAATGGCAGATGTGGTGCATCAAACTCCTTCTCTGCTGCCTCAAATTGATCCTTTCCTCCCAGGCTGGGTTTGATGGATTATTTTTTTCTGGAAAATTGTCCTTAACCCACTGCACACTGCGATCCAAGTCTCTTCTCTTAAATAACAATTAAAGCACAGAGATGTTCAGCATAGTGATAGGGAATTTATGTGCATGACCTAATTTATTGTAGAAATAACCCATAAATGGTGTGCAGTTTGTATCTCTATTGCAAGAGAAGGAGCCCACACTCAAAGAGGTCATGATACTTACTCAAGGTCATACACCTGGTAAGAGGCAAAGCCAGCGTTTGAACGTCAGGTCTCCTGATTCTGGAGGTGGCTTGCATTCCAAAACTCAGCAGAAGTTTCTCCTTCCCAGTTGCTTGAGCTCCTTAATATTAGGAACTGTGTTACCTACTTTTATTTTTTGTATTAAAAATTCTTCATTCTTAATTTTAGATACAGGAAGTACATGCATAGGATTGTTACATGGGTATATTGAACCAAGGTAATGAGTGTAGTAACCAATAGGTAGCTTTTTATTCCATTCCCTCCTGAAACTTTAGTAGTTCCCGTTGTCTGTTTTCTCCGTATTTATTACCATGTGTGCTTGGTGTTCAACTCCCACTTATGAATGAAAACATGTAATGCTAGTTTTCTGTTCCTGCGTTAGTTTGTTTAAGATAATGGCCTCCAGCTGCATCTGTGTTGCTGCAAAGGGCATGATTTCATTCTGCTTTATGGCTGCATAGTATTCCATGGTATGTATATACCACAGTTTCTTTATTCAGTCCACTATTGATATACACCTAGCTTGATTCTTTGTCTTGGCTATTGTGAATAGTGCAGTGATTAACATACTCATGCCGATGAAATTTTCTGATAGAAAATTTCTTTTCCTTTGGGTGTTTACTCAGTAATGAGATTGCTGGGTTGAATAGTAGCTCTGTTTTAAGTTGTTTGAGAAATATTGTAACTGCTTTCCACAGTGGCTGAACTAACTTACACTCCCACCAACAGCGTATCATCCATCCTATTTCTCTGCAGCCTCACCCGCATCTATTGTTTTTTGACTTTTTAGTAATAGCCCTCTGACTGGTGTGAGTTGGTATCTCATTGTGGTTTTGATTTGCATTTCTCTCATGATGGTGATTATGGGCATTTTTTCATGTTTATTGGCTGTGTGTCTTCTTTTGAGAAGTGTCTATCTGTGTCCTTTGTCCATTTTTTGCATGTACAGAATATATTGAAATTTTAATATAGTTCTGTCTTTAAGTTCCGGAATTTATTTTTTTTTTTTACATTTTTTTAAGACTGCCCATTGGGTACAGTGTACACTATTTGGGTGATGGGTGCACCAAACACTCAGAAATCACCACTAAAGAACTTATTCATGTAACAAAACATCACCTGTTCCCCAAAAACCTATTGAAATAAATTACTTTTTTTCTTGTCCCCTCAAAGATACTAGATTATTTTTTGAAAAATCAGCAGAATCTCATTGAAGTTGCTCATTTAAATGTATGTTTGAATTCTGTAGATTCTTAATAAGTACTTCCATACAGAGAAGAAGCCAGTAAGAACATCCCAGAGAAATCCTACAGAACGGTGTGTGGTGGGAAGATACTAGACTAGGTCTACATTCTGTCTCTATCTGCTATTAGCCTTTCTTCTGGGCCTCCATTTCCTCACCTCTTTATTTTGTTTTATTTTCGAGGTAGGGTCTCACTCTGTCTCCTAGGTTGGAGTACAGTGGCACGATCTCAGCTCATTGCAACCTCTGCCTCCCGGTTGAAGCGATTCTCCTGCCTCAGTCTCTCAAGTAGGTGGGATTACAGATGCTGCCACCATGCCCAGCTAAATTTTGTTTTTAGTAGAGATGGGGTTTCCCCATGTTGAACAGGCTGGTCTCGAACTCCTGACCTCAAGTAATCTACCTTCCTCACCTCCCAAAGTATTAGGATTAGAGGTGTGAACCACCGTGCCTGGCCGAGTTTCCTTACCTTCTAAATAGGGATAGTAATCTCTAACTCAGAACGCCTTATGGGGACGTAATGAGGTAATAGATGTCAGTCACTTAGGGTGTATAAATGAGTTTAATCATCATTATTATCATAATCAATACCATTTCTCTACCCCCAATGTGTATTTAAGTACTTGTCCTTATTCAATGTCCATAGCAGGTCTCAGTTTACTTGGATATATTTACATTCTAACAATGCAAACCTTAACAAGGACATGTTTTTTTTTTTTAAAATTTGTCCACTCCAGTGTTCTCATAGAAAAGACTCCAGAGCAGAAAAAAACAGTTTGCATTGTGTAATTGCTCCAAGTTGTGTTTTGTTTTAGAGAATAAAGAATTCCGAGAATCCTATTGAAGTACAAGTTTGAAAATTGTTTTGCACTGGACACAGGATGGACTGAAAACATTAGGATTAGAGCCATTGATACCTACAAGGATGCAAAGAAATTGTCCTGAGAGCGAGCCTCTGGTTTCGTTTGTGCTTCTCTGTCTCCACTTGGCTTGTCACGTCTCCCACCAGTGACCACGGTCACTTTGTGCCTCTCCCCATGTCCCCATCCTTTCCTTTTTCCAGCCTACCAGCCATTTAGTGGCTAGAGGGAGGGGTCTTTCTAAGACGCAAACCTGACCATGCAAATCCTGTGCCTGGAACTCTTCAGTGTCCTCCCATCCAAACTACTTTATACGTTATTTTCTCATTCTCTTCCTATGCCCTCAACCTCATTTTGTAGCCCCAGTTCCTGCTAAGTCCTCACCACACGTATACTCCAGTCATATCATCCTATTTTCTGTTTTCTTTTATGCCCTGATGTGGAGTGCGTGATTTTCCTCTCCCTTGAATTTGCACGTAACTCACTACAACGTCTCCTTAAGATTCCTCTCAACCATCGCATCCTTTAAGAAGCATTTGATAGCCTGTCTCTGAATTGAGAGCTTTTTTCTTTGCCCCCTATAATCATTTATACTTATTAAACCCCTGACACTTGATTTGATCATTGATTTTTTGGTATCTCTCTTTATCCAGATCTTAATCTGCATCTGAGCAGGGACTGTTTTCTTATCTCTGAACGTATTTTATATTAATGCAAAAACAAATGCTTATTGGGAGCCTTCCGGGGGGCAGACACAGTGGATAAAGGTACCTCTAGCGCATTTCTAAACATAGTCAAGAAATATGTCTTGAATGAATCAATGAATGCAAGATATTCTACCATGTGTCACTGAGACTTTTAAAAAAGAACTAGTTTCTTTCTGATCAAATTCAATGGATAACCTTGCAGAGCAAGCTCTAACTCAGAATGTCTACGGATGCCTTAAGCATTCTGCATACTGGAGCATGTTCAAGAGCTCTTCTCTGACCTCACACACAGCGAATGTCTGAGCTCTGTAGGCTATTTGTAGAGAGTTTATTTCATCTTTGCAGAAAGCGGCCCAGTATAAATATTAGTCAGTTGATTTCACACAGAGTTAAAACAAGCCTTTAAAAGCCTTTTACCTCTCCTGTCCCCAAATAGGTACTTTAGACCGATTCTCAGAGCCTTGGGAGCTTTGTCGGATTTGGTAAAGTGAAAGTTATGTTCTGTTCCGAAGCAGCCTTCTGTGAAGGCTGTCTTGGGGGTTGATGCTGTAATTGTGCAGAAAGGTAAAATGAAGAATTTTAAGATAACAGATACGGGGTGTGGGGTGGGATGCTATTCAAGCTTCCCTATTCTGGATGTATCTCTGTGAGTCCATTTCTAAAAATGTTCACCTTTGGTGCCAAGGTGGTAGTTTGGTATTGTAAATGAATGGGGGCTTCCAATTTAAATAGTCTAAGTTAAATCTCAGCTCTGTTCATCACCTAGATAATGGTGTCCATAGGTTCTACCCAGCCTCTGTGACACTTGAACCCATGAGTGTAACTAGCATTGTCCAACAGAAATAAAACAACAAGAAGAAATATGAATTCCTTATGTAGTGTTTTTTTAAAAATCTTCTAGTAGTCATGTAAAGGCAAAACAGAATGGGTGAATTTAATTTCTTTTTTTATTCAAGCAAATATATCCAAATATATTAACCAAGAATAATTTTATTTACCCAGTGTATCCACAGTGCTATCACTCTCAATGTGTAATCAAACTGCTACTACTAGAGACATGTTGCATTCTTTCTCTTGTACAATGTCTCTGAAATCTGGTGTGCGTTGCCATTTACAGTATACCTCATTTGACACCAGCCACATTTCAACACTCAATGACCATATGTGGCTAGTAGCTAGTATGTTAGAACAGCAGGGTGAAAACACAATGCTTGAGCAGACCTACCAAGCTCTTAAACTCCTCTGGCTAGGATTACAATATCTGCTTCACGGAGAAACCTAGAAATGCGCCAAGCAGCTAAGCCTATTGTTGTAAGTAGACTTGTTGGATCATATGGATGAAAAGCCTAGGGAACAGTTTGATGCATTGGAAACACATCTAGGATTCCAATCACTAGGTTTGATTTGGGCATTGGTTACCTGGACCTCAGCTTCTTCCATTAAAGGGATGTGAATGATACCCATCTTAGCTTTCTTTCAATATTGTATGTAAGGCTCAGGAAGATTGTGTTTAAATGCTCCCAATAACCTTCACAACCTGTCCTCATGATCTGGTTTGGCTGCGTCCTCACCCAGATCTCATCTTGCTCTGTAGCTCCCATAATCCCCATGCATCATGAGAGACACCCAGTGGGAGGCAATTGAATCATGGGGTCAGTTACTGCCATGCTGTTCTTTTAATAGTGAGTGAGGTCTCGTGAGGTCTCATGGTTTTATAAGAGGCTTTCTCCTTGCTTTGCTTGGCCTTTCTCTTTTTTGCCGCCATGTGAAGAAGGAAATGTTTGCTTCCCCTTCTTCCATCATTGTAAGTTTCCTGAGGCCTCTCCAGCCATGCTGAACTGTAAGTCGATTAAACCTCTTTCCTTTATAAATCACCCAGTCTCAGGTATATCCTCAATTGCAGTATTGAGAACCGTCGAATACACCCCAGCTGAGAGACTGTGATGATGGTGATGGAGAAGAGAATCATCCTCCATCCTAGTTACTTAAAGCGACTACTTGTTTCCTGTGCTTATTTCTTCTATTTCAAGCATTTGAGTTACTTCCACTGAGAAGGTAATGTCATAATGTAGCTTAAATTATCAGCTCCCTCTCTGTTCTTGCCCTTTCTCTTTCTTTCCTTTCGTAAGACAAAATGCGTAAGACACCTTTGTCTTGGCATGTATCGTTCATTGTTGCATTGACTCTTTGATTTAACCAGATCTTGTTTGATCATTCAATCTGTGCATGCGATTCTGATCGTGCTGGGGATATGGTGCTCTGTAAGACAGATGTAGGTCTCTGCATTTAAGAGCCTTACAGTCCAGTAGCCTCCAGGTCTTTAAACCAGCTCTAAGTTTTGTAGGGCCTGTGACTCTGAAAATGTCCTCATTGCTGTTTTCTACTTTGTTTTCATTGATTCTGCCACTCTGAGTATGAGATGTTTTGTGCTAACATTTAACATTACAGTTGGCCTTTCTCCATATTGTATTGTCCACCTATATCCTACCACCTGGCTGTTTCCTGCTCACCCTTCTAGACCCTCAGGTTAGACATCAATTCTTCTGGAAAACCTTACCTGATAAATCCTTTCATTTCTCTTCTCTTGGCATGTACCCTATTGCACTATAAATCTCTAGGCCATCCCAGGACTCCTGCCAGCCTGCAGCTATAGAGGTACCTGGGCTTTGTCCATCTAACTCACCACTGTGGCCCCCAAACCTAGCACAATCCCTGCCAGCCAACAGATACTCAGTACTTAACTCCAGAAACAATTTCATGAGTGTCATGTTCTTGCCTATTTGAATAGTTCATTGCCCTTGCTTTCTGGCAGTCTCTCCTAATTTCATTTCTTCCAAGCCCAACTATAATTCATTTTATGACAGCCCTTTTCTCCAGTTGGCAAACTATGAGAGGCTAAAACTTATGCAACATACAATGAAAGACAAGGTCATATTTTATCATCTTTGCCTGCTGCAGTAACCAGATTAGACATCTTTCTACAAGTGAGGTGACTGCAAGCCAACTGATATTTATCATGTCAAACACCTGATTACAACGTGCAAAAGAAAAAGAGGGAAATATTAAAGATACAAGGACAAGCACCTGCCCTTAAGGAGCTTACAACATTATGGGAGATCTATGGTGTTCATGTAAGAAAATTGAATAATTAAAAATACGGGCAGACGCTTGGTTTTGTACATTGTTTATAAACAATGTAGGGATGTCAGGTAGTTGCAAAGTTTTCACTATATCATGCCTCCACAAAGCCATTGCACTGTTTAGGCTTATGTTTAGGTACCCAGCTTTGAGAAAGGGCTGAAGAAGAAATGGAAGATATGTTGATCAAAGTGGGGCATAAACTTTTATGATGGGTAAAAAACTTTATAATGTGGTTTAAGAAGAAATGACTCTGAATTGGCTGGGAGTAGTGAGTTCATGCCTTCAATCCCAGCACTTTAGGAGGCCAAGGTGGGTGGTTCACCTGAGGTCAGGAGTTTGAGACCAGCATGGCCAACATGGTGAAACTCCCTGTCTACTAAAAATACAAAAATTAGTCAAGTGTGGTGGCAGGGTCCAGCTACTCAGGAGGCTGAGACAGGAGAATCAGTTGAATCTGGGACATTGAGGCTGCAGTGAGCCAAGATCATGCCAATGTACTCCATCCTGGGCGACAGAGCAAGACTCTGTCTCAAGAAAAAAAAAAAGAAATTATTCTGAATGTATCCATGACCAAGATGATGGTACCTACTCCTTGCACTACTTTGTATCTAGAATGTCTGCTTTTCTCTTCACTAGAACATTCCGTCATCTGTGACCTAATCCCAAAGGGGAAGGTATATGATTCTCCTTTTGTTAATGTGACTGAATACTCCCAATTTTCCAAATCTACCAAGAGACCCTTGGTGACATTCTCAGTGGTATACCATAGTCAGCAGCATTCATAGCAGAGTTACTGTCCCTCCAGGCTATGCGGTTCTGTCTGTATGTATAAGGACTTCCTCTTTTCCAAAGAAAGTTGTCTCACATTAAATCTATCAATTTCCTTCTTAAGAAACAGGCAGATAATACTCTGGACAGCTATGATGAAATAAGTAAAACAGCAATATTATCTCAAATTATATCTGTAGGGTAACCACAAGCCAGCTATTTAAGGGGACAGAATCCATCCTTTTCCTCTTGTGGATTTGGTTAAATGTAGTAGTATTAGCAATGGAGCAAGTCATTTAAATTTATCTTGCATGTGAATTTGACACTGCCGTTCCTCTGGTGGTAGTCGTAAGAACTTCACCCCCTTTAGAAAACAGTGGGCTGGATAAAGAAGACGGATTGTGAAAGTCTGTTCAGGATTGAGGTTTCCCGAATACCCAGGTGGGGAAGAATCCCTGTTGAATTCAAATTCGGAATTCATCTGTCTGTTCTTTCCCTTACAAAAATTCACTTTTGCCAATGTTTATTTGCATGGTTTGATTTTCTACTTGTTTATCTGCCCTTCTGTCCATGCAAGTATGTCTGTGACAGTGATGGGCAGCCCCAGCTGTCACTCAGGGATGGATGACAGTGGTAATGGTCGGTTAGTATTGATAGCAAAGTAGTCACAACAGCTGAACTTTCTGGTCTTAACAGTGTACTGCAATTATGCAAGATGTTATCACTGGAGAAAATGGTTGAAGGGTACCCAAGATCATCTTCTACATTTTTTTTGAAACTTTTTGTATAATTATGTCTGTAAGATTATTTGAAAATAAAAAGTTAAAAATAATGGTAATCATAGGCTAGGCTCTGCGTTCAGAATTGGGTTGGTACAAATTTCTTCATGTACCCATCATGACCTGAGATAATTTTCTTAGCCTCTCAAAGCCTAATATTTATCAAATAAAGATAATGTGTGTGCCCATATAATCAGGCTGTGAGTTCCATGGGTAGAAGTTCTATTTATAGAACATTTAGGACAGTGGCAAGCATATGGTTTAAGCCCTTCTAATTGTATTATTGTTATCAACAATAATATTATCAGTTATCATTAACGTGATTCACTTACCTGAGTCCTAGATCTTACGGTAGCAGGAAAAAGGTCTTGTGGCAACCTCTCATTTTGCCTAGGATACTTCAAGGCTTTGTCAGAATGTCTCAAAAATATTTTATTGTAAATTGTTCTACCATAGCTCTTACAAATACCACCTCTTAGCCCACAAAAAGGTCAATTATAGATAAAGGAAAGGACCTCATTGTTGGAGAAAGACTTAGATCTGAGGTCTGGATTTGCACTTCTCACATCAAGACCTTATGTTTCCTTGTCTGTGAAATGGGTGTGCTAAAAATGAGTTTATTACTCTAGCTCCTGTGGAGAGGAAGTGAGAAAGTATATATATAAAGTGACTAACATTGTCCGTTACATAGAAGGTACTCAAAGAATACGAGCTGCTCTGGCTGTTAGTTTATATTAATAACAGGCAATAATAAGGCATTTGCCAGTTTCATAGACAGGTGAAGCCCTATGCAGCATGCCTCTCCAGCAAGAAATGCTTCAGTACAATGTTGGGATATTCCAATGGGGAATTTTTTTTCAATAATGCAGGGCAACAGTGGATAGTTTTGACCTTGTTCTCAGTGCCCTGAGGTGCTAAGTGAGTCAGAACATGTCTCAGTACTAGTAAAAACGAAGGGACTAGCTTGGGATTTATTTTTTATTCAACAAAACATTTTGAATGCTTTTGTATATGTGTGTGTGTGTGCACCTCAGACACTGTTGGAGGCAACAGTGATAGACTAAAAAAAAAAAAAAAAAGGAAACCAGACGAGGTTCCTTTACTCATAGAGTTCACAGTCCTGTTGGGATGGACACCGCAATGTGCATATAATGTCAGACTTTGATAAGGGTTTTAAATGACAAGACAGGGTCCTCTGAGATGCTGGAAAAGGGATAACCTCCGTCTTCCAAAGTGCCTGATGCTGTCGGTTGGAAACTTCACTTGTTCTGTATGTTGCTGATTTTTTAAGGGCTGAGCACATTTCCCTTTGGAATTAAAACCTCAGAAGTGACCAGATCCAGTCTCTGACTTGTACAAAGTACCATAAATATTTTATTGTCAGTAACTTCTAAAGAGTTGAGAAAAACAACCTCTCCATTGCCTTCTGTAACTCCAAATGGAAAATCAGGATGGAACATTTTGCAAACATAACACCTCCTCACCGCAAGTCTGCCGCCCACTCGGTTGGCTTGTGTTCCTGGGGCTGGTGTTTGTCAGCCATGGCAAAATGGCTTCCATCCACTTCCCTATTGAGGCCGGGGAAGTGAAATGAGACAAGGAGCTTTGCTGGAATCTGTAACATGGATTCTTGTCATCTTTGCTGTTTGTTGTGTTTTTATGAATTATGGCTTCAGCACAACTTCAGAGTTCTTTGTTCAAGAGATGCTTTTCTGTCAGCTGGCATAGTTACTAGAACAAAGGTTTATATATTTAAATGAGGTCAGATTTGAATCCATCTCCAAGTATTTAAGCATATACGTTGTAGGATTCTGACAGATTTGGGTACCTAGCATTAGCAAGTTGTGTGAGCATGAGCAAGTAATCCCACCTAGCTTGAAAATAAGATAAAAATAGGCAGCACATTGGATTCTTGTTCAATGAAGTAATATAGCAAAGCTACTTTGTTGACTTTTGTATGCTTCGTGCTTAGAACAATGATCAGCTCATAATCGGTATTCAAGAAAAGATTTCTTATCCTCATTACTGGAAATCATCATCACTATCACCATCATCATCTTCACCATCACCATTATTACCATCACCATCACCACCACCACTACCATCTTCATCTTTGTCTTGTTATGGATTCAGTAACAAGAATTTTTCAATAATACCAGATTATCTTAAAATTCTGTTTCTCTCTCTTACAAATGTATTAGATCTTATGTACTGGGAAGTATTTTTCATTTGTTTAGTACCTCGGTGTTCTTATCTGCCAAAGGAACCATAATGACTACTGCATGGGGTGATTGTGAATACTAATCTCCTGACATACAGTAGGTTAGAGTCTAACACATGTCATTTCTTCCTGTCTTCTCTAGAGGAAGAACTTCAGTAGACTAGAAGGGGACCAATTTCATCCCCCTAATGGGACACATGTGCATACAGGACTTTTCAGATTTTAAAACACATCTCAATAGATTTTCCCCCTAAAGCATCGTTAAGAGTCTCACTGTGAAGAATAATATACACCACTATTTATTTCTTATGAATAAGGACACTGAAGCACATGAAGGTTGAATGACTTGCCAATAGTTTTACCATTATGCTCTTGATGCCTCAATACTTGTCTTTGATTTCAGAGTCACAGCATTAAAAGGTTAGATAGTAACTGACACTAGAAACTGCCTGACCTAACAGTGTTTTTTTCTTTTATTTCTTTTTACCACAATTCATAAAAGATTTTACATTCTAAACCCATTCCTCCACATAAAGTTTTCATGAAACAGTACAAACCTTAAACTATTTTATTCTTCTCCCATGTGTGTAGTTTATTTCATTTAAAAAATGTTGGTAAGATGACCCCCTACGTGGGTCTTACAGCCTAAGCGATCAGACTGGCAGAATAAAACACACGGAACATTTCTCTCCAGAATTGTGTATCAGAACTCCCTGGGGCACCTTTTGACAGTGCCCATGCCTGGATCCCACCCTCAGAGATTCTGAGGCAGGAGGTCTGGTGTGAAGCCTTAGAATCTGATATTTTTAAAGAATGCCCAAGGAACTCATGTTCCTCTGACTAAGGACCATGTTCTGTTGCATCTCTCAGATGGTGAAACTCTTTCACTCTTTCTGTATTTATTTATTTATTTATTTATTTTTGAGATGAAGTCTTACACTTTCGTCCAGGCTGGAGTGTGGTGGTACAGTCTTGGCTCACTGCAAACTCCACCTCCCAGGTTCAAGCGATTCTCATGCCTCAGACTCCCAGGTAGCTGGGATTTCAGGCACCTGCCACAACGCCTGGCTTTTTTTTTTTTTTTTTTTTTTTTTTTTGTATTTTTAGTAGAGATGTTTTGTCTCAGGTTGGTCTCAAACTCCTGACCTCAAATGATTCACCCACCTTGGCCTCCCAAAGTGCTGAGATGACAGGTGTGAGCCGCCGTGCCCTGCCAGTCATTTTATGGTTGGTTGTCTTTGAGTATTCTCTTCATCATTCCCTAGGACATTAACGTTTCCACCAGAGAATTCGTCAGTCTTGGTCTTGTCCCTCTTTCCTAGCTTGAAGGACAGAAGTTGGCTTCTCAGTTGAGGACGAGAGCTTATGGTGTGTGAGAATGGCTGCTGTCCTCGCAGACTGAGCTGGAGTCTTGTGAGATAGGGCCTCTCGTCCTCTGTGGTTATGTGGTTAGAGAGGGGAGCTGATGCGTCCCTTTAAGGAACCTTGAAAGGGCTGCTTGTTTTAACCCTCACTTCGTGATGCATCGCAGACAACCCCAAGGTATATGATTGGTAATGGAAATGTGAGAACAGCACAAATACTGTGTATCCAGATTTTCTTTCCAACCTTGATGAGCTGGGAATTAAAAAGAAAAACATCACCCAGGGGCCACCTGAACTAGAACCTTCAAAAAAGACCAGCAGGAAGGTTGAATTCATCCAGGCGGACTTTTCCACCTTCACCTCCTCCTCTGTTACACAACTGAATTACAAGTTTAATCACTTCAGAAACCGCATTCATTCCCTCCAGTCGGATGATCTCTCTTTCCATAGCAAGGAGCCTTGGTGATAAGCAGCTATCTGTGGGAAGGGTGCCTGGGCCTCTCAAAACCTCTCCCTCGGCAAGCAAGAGAGACATGAGCAAATAAAAACTGAAATGGTTTTGACATTTCACTCCGGTTGTTGTAGTTTTCATAATAAGGGAAGAACAAAGTATTTGCAGCTTTAAATAAAGAGGCTGCATTTGGCATTGATGTGGGGTTCCACTGGGGAATTTTTTTGTATGAGTTCTTATTTTTGCTCACTGGGAGAGAGAAAAAAACACAATAAGGCATGAAAAGACAAACATCCAAGAAAAGGAGAAAGCCAGACCCCTGTCCTTTTTCTTCATAGCATTTATCCCCACTGGAATATTGCGGTCATCTTAGTATTTATTTTTTTCTTTCTTAAAGTCTGCTGCTGCACTTAACGATGAAGTCTGTAGAGACAAAGATGGTTTTGGATTTTGCTTACCATTTCATTCAATGTGAATGAATGAATTCATTTACATAATGCATACTATGAGAGCCAGGCCGTGTGTGCACGTCTGTGTGTGTGTGTGTGTGTGCGCGCGTGCGCGTGTGTATGGTTTTTGGTGATTTGATTTTTAATGATATCCTTACAATAATATGGTGAAGCTCCTCATCATTGGCCCAATTAAACAGAAGCAAACACTAGCGCCTGGAGTATCACAATGTCTTGTCTAAGATTACACAGCCAGTCTGTAAAAGAGCTGGATTTCAAAAATCTTCCAAGTAATCATCAGTTATGGTATTTTTAAGATCGATATGCAGTTAAACACCCAGCTTTGTTACAAATTCATGCTCTCTGATGTTCTCACAGTGTTTTTAAAAATTTACCTATTGCTGCCTCTGTCTTTTAGCTTTTTTTCATCCTTCCTCTGTCTCTTCCTTTTTATCCCCGAATATTTGCCCTCCCCTCTTAAAAAAAATAAGATAGTAGCAAGCTCCCTGCTGGATTTTATAACTTTGCATACCATATATTTAGTTTAGTAATGAAAAATTCCAGCTGCAGGCGATGCATAGAATCGCATTTCTAATGTTTTTTAAACAGCTATTAATGTGGTCGAGCACTTTTTTTTTTCCCCCTTCCTCCTCTATATAATCATCTGCTCACTGGTGCGCTGTGAAACTAGGAGTAGGAGCCAGAGGAGGAGCAAGCTGTGATTGATGGGCCAGGCCTTGCTGGCAGAAAAAGTCCCATCTGGGTTGGTTTTGGGAGCAGTCAGATGTTGAGGGGGAGGTCAGCCAGGCGGCCTCAGCCCCCCACCTTCCTCAACACCCCGATCATCCACACATTGTGCATACCCTCGCTCCTCACTGAGGCGTGCTTTGGGCAGATGCTTTGTGGTGTGGGACAAGAACAGCTGCTAAGTTTATGGAGGAGAAAGGAAGCAGGATGGTGCAGCAGGTATTTTTTTTTTTTTTTCATTTAAGCTTTCACTCAAAATTGTGATTTGAATTAAGCTGAAATCTTTCCTTGCGTTAAGTCTGTGCTGTCTGTGATCCGTAGCTTGCTCCTTGAATCATGTTCGGGGAAAGGAGAGGAGTTTCTGCAAAGAGTGTGTGTGTGTGTGTGTGCACGCGCGTGTGTGTGTGTGGGTGTGTGTGCGTGTGTGTGTGTGTACGCCTTCTGCTTGATGTGTGGAACTGAGCTGGTCTTAGAACCAGCAGGTTAATGGTGTCGTTTTGCATTTTTCTTCTTTGTTTCAATGCCCCTGGGGCATGATGCAGTTTAGCTCATTTCAGTTCAGCACAAGAGGCTTTCTCTGAATATGCGCGATTTCTTGCCAGAGATGTAGCGTAGACCATGCTACTAAAGTAAAGTAAAACAAACTGTCAGCGAGGCTGAAAACTGCAGGCAAACACCAAGAAGGGATAGATTTCTCCAGTGAGTACATGCTGGGGGCGGGGGTCCCACTGCGGGAGTCGCTGCTTTCCTGGGGTGTGTGGACAGATGCAGTCAGCTGGCTTATTAGACCTTGACAATTCCTGTGCATTTCTTCATTATAAGGGTTGAGTTTGGGCCAGAGGAGGTTCTCTGCCGCAATAAATAAACTGGGGACAAATAAATTCCAGATGCCCAAAGGGAAGATGTGCTCGAGAAGTTTGACTACAAAGGTGGGGACATGCAAGTGTGTGAGTGGGCGCCCACACATACCCACACCCGAAAAGACTTGCTTATTTTAAAGTCCACCTGGACAGCTATGAAAGCAGGTGCTATGCCTTCTCAGTGCGAATCAGGTAGTTACATGGAAAAGAATAGACCCATTTCACGTTTGGCCACTTTAAGGTTATTTCTCAGTTGAAATATGGTTTGCATTAGATTTTGAGCCAAAATATTTTGCGAAACCTGACTGGCTACTACTCTTGCTCCCCTTATTAGTTTCTCCAAGCTGCTCCATTAAAGCACTCATGGCAACGAATGGGAGAAAGGCAATGTCATAAAAAAATTCTCATGTTATTTTCTCTGTCTCTGTCTTCTGAGTTCACTTCGGGGAGAAAATTAAGGGTTCAGAGTGTTTCTGTGACCAAAGAAATTCTCTGAGCGTCGGAAGAGTGGCCCTCTGAATGTGTGCGTACAAGGGTCGACATACTATGCTAATAGTCAGATCACAGTATTTGTCTTAAAATAGCAACGATAGCCAGGCTATTTCATGCTTCAGTAAAATATTTAAATTGAAATGACATTTTTTAAAAATTTTAGGAATCAGACTTGGTTGCATTTTAATCATCTTTTTGCTCTCTGTAACTGGAGTGAAAGCTACACGTTGGGGTGTCTTGAGTAATGACAGGTTTCCACCATCCTGCTGTCATTGCGTTGCTCTCATTGACTGAGACGTTTGGTGTCTGAAGACAGGGAAGTTTCTTCTACCTTTATCCTAATAAATGCTGTTTATTTCAAGCTTCCAGTCAGTTCCGCAGCAGCAATAGTGGGGCTTCAGGCCTGAGATCTGGGCCTTATTTTGCTCCCTCTTTTGTGTACTAAGCAACAACTCAAGAAAGCCCAGGCACTGAAACTAAATGTTAACTTTGCAAATGCCCTCGAAGCGTTAGCTTGATGATGTGGGGAACGCTTGCAGAGCAGATCATCCTCCTCATCAGCTAGGAACTCCCACAAGCACCCTGACTCTGCAGATATCACAAACTCCCTGATCATTCCACTTATTTAGGGAAAGGTGGGGGTTTGGCATTGGAGTAGAAGAAAGAAGGCAGTTGCTGCAAATGAGGGAGTGTCTAGCCAGGATGCTCCAAGTAATTTTGCCTGTCTCTTTCCCCTACGTGAAGTTGGCTTCAGCTTCCAACTCGGGAGCCTGTTCACGTGCCTAGGATTTGCCGTGACCTGGAGTGGAAAAAGGTGCCCTTAATGTGAATGTGTTTTTCCAGAAAATGCATTCATCCAAGCTAGGAATCTAGGAACATCACCGGGGAGGAAACAAAGACATCTCTGGAGCTATTTGAAGGTGAAAAATAATTCCATAGGAAGTACAATGGTCTTAATTAAATATTAGCTGTAATTATCCTAAAGTGCAAATGTTGGGAATATTAATTAGGGTCTCTCTGGAACGGCTGTCAGTGTTAATAAGTAACTGTAGGGGGTCCCACCAACATCTGTTTGAGAACTCCAGGTACAGGATGAAATCCGGAGCCCCATGTTCCTGGATGCTCACTGCAGGCTCCCCGGCTACCATGGAATCATTCCCTAGAGCATGGTGCGCTGTATTTGCCAGAATTGCACAACTCATGATAGAGGTGAGTGGTTTGCATTGGCACCAGTGCTGACCCAGCTGGCCCTTGTCTTTCCTGGGATAGCCTTAAAGCATTTTGAAGTCAGGTGTAAGGCTTGAGATAGTGCAGAAGTTTCCCAGGCTGCTGCCCCACTGCTTTTGAAGGGTCACCCACCTAATCCGGCCATTGGAATTGCTGGCATCTTTGAATCACATACCCTACCCCCTGGCTTCCTCACAGAGAGTAACATCCCAACAGCCAAAACACAGTTCCGTGGTGTACATGATGGAGAGGGAGTTGCTTTTTTAAAGATGGGAAATGAACTCCCCACCAGGTGATTCTCTTGCTAGATGAGAGATGCCTTAACACACAATATATTATAGGCCTTGGTTTAACTGTTGGCTCCCCTGAGAGCCACCTGTGGCTGTGACCTTGCATCATTATGTCCAAGTTTGGGGCTGGAGCCTCTTTGATGAGAAAGTAAAGCGAGATTAGAGATGGAATGCATGCGAAGTAGGGATTCTGGACCGTGGCGCTATTTACATTTGGGGTGGGACATTTCTTTGTGGTTCAGGGCGGTACCGTACACTGCATCCCTGGCCTCCATCCACTAGATGGCAGTCAAACAACCTCCGTCGTCGGTGACAGTCAAAATGGTCTCCAGTCATTGCCTAATATCCTGTGTAAAGCAGTCACACCTTTGTAAGAACTACCCCTATGAAGCACCCAGCACAGTGCCTGGCACCTATTAAGTTTTCTTCTGAGGACCGGTGAGGAGAAGGGGGCTGCTTTTTATTGAAGCCTGAACCTTCTGAACCTTCTGCTCATAAGCCTTCTTCTGCAGATTGAAAGCCTGTGTGCACGTGTGTTTACAGGACAGAGATCTGGTGATGGAAAGTAAATTCCCAAAAAGATTCTCACTCGCTGGTTTTGTACCTTTCTCAGTATTTCTAGCCTCCAAGACTAGCTATCACCCTCTTTGGTTTAAAGAGAAAACAGCCGCTTTCTCTTTCTGCTTCACTGCTTTGTTTCCTGCCCAAATTATTTATGCAGTAATGGCTTCTTAACTGGTGATCCCATATCTAATGACATTCCGCCATAGCTTTTGGAAAATATTTTTCCGCAAAGAACCAATAGTAGATTATTCAGGCTTGGTGGGCTGGGCAGTCTGTCACAACTATTCAATTCTGCCGTTGTAGTATAAAAGCCACCGTAGATAGTCAGCAAAGGAGCATGTCTGTGTTTCAATAAAACTTTATTTACAAAAACAAAATGGGGGCCAGGTTTGCCCCGTGAGTCATTTGCCAGGTCCTCTCTGCATCCCCCTACTTTATGGAGCCCAGAGTTCATTTTGTCAGCACGTATTCACTTGGAAAACACTTGTAAATGTCCACTTTGCAGCTAGTATGCTGTTGGACCATGGATATGGGACAGGAAATGTGGCACAGTGTCCTGTTTTCAGAAAGCTCACAAACAAATAACACAGTGGCAGTGCTCGGAGCTGTGTGAGCTATGGCTACCAGCTATAGTGGAGCCAAAGAGATGGGCGACTGACCAGGTTTCAGCATCAAGGAAGGCCTGCTGGAGGAGGGACTCTTAATGCAGACTGAAGAAAGCGTAAGAACTAGTTGGGCAAGGGGATAGGTGAGGCTTTGCAAGCTGAGGGGCAGTGTAGGTGAAGACTTCATGGGGTTGGGAGGATGGAGCTCTTCTCCCTTAACTGATCATAAGTTTCTGGAGGCCATGGCACTTCTCTGCTCCATACAGAGAGGGCTCCAATACTGCAAGGAGCCTTAGCTCTTTTTGCAGGAACTAGTGGGAATGGGCCACTTTTCTTGAGGTTGCCCTGCACCGATGGAAATCCCCAGGGTTATATATGTTGCTGGTGAAAGTATCTTCTGCTGGAGGTGGAGGAGGGAAGCCTTTGTCTTCATCTGATCATTGTCTGGACCGCTGCTCCTGTGATTATTCTGTTCTTCCCTGTAGGGGCTCAGACAAGTCTGTGTTTCAATAAAGAGATGGGCCAGGTAGAAGATTGGGGAGGCAGAAACAGATCTTTGAGCAGAAGCCGCCTCTGGCACAATGAATTTCTCATCAGATGGTTCCCAAGATCCCCACATTTCTGGGGCTTTTCATCACCCATGGAGAAGTGGCATCACTATGGAATTTCTGTACAGAAGGATATGTTCCTTGAACAGCCCAGAAAAAGAAAAGATGCTAGTTTAGTTATAAAACAGCAGAAGTTTTTTTTTTTTTTTTTTAATTAGTCAAGACCCTTTCAGTTGTAAGTAACAGAAAACTAGCTTAAAAAATCAGACAAAGGGTACAAAGTGTCAGTTTTGCAAGACAGATACATTCTGGAGACTTAAGTACAGCATGGGAACAGGAGTTAAAAATACTGTATTATATACTAGAAATGTGCTAAGAGGATAGAGCTTAAATTAAATCTCAACACACACACGGAAATCACATGGAAGTGATGGATATGCTAACTACCTGGAATGTGGTCACTTCACAATATATACATATGTCAGAACATCAAGACAAACACCTTACATGTATAATTTTGATGTTAATGATATCCCAATAAAGCTGTTAAAAAATAGGACATTTACTGACTTGTGTAACTGAAGCAAATAAGGGTGGTTCTAACTGCGGGTAAAGGTGGACTCAAAACTTCAACTGATGTCCCCGGGACTCAGTAGATACTTCTGTGTTCCTCATTTTCTTCTCTTCATTTTCCTCTAGGTTGGCCTTACCTGTAGGCAGGTCTTCTTCAGTGGCAGTTTTTTGTTTTGTTTTGTTTTGTTTTTGAGACGAAGTCTTGCTTTGTGGCCCAGGCTGGAGTGTGGTGGTGGAATCTCAGCTCACTGCAACTTCCACCTCCCAGGTTCAAGCGATTCTCCTGCTTCAGTCTCCTGAGTATCTGGGATTACAGGCATGCACCACCATGCCTGGTTAATTTTGTATTTTTAGTGGAGATGGGGGTTTCGCCATGTTGCCCAGGCTGGTCTTGAACTCTTAACCTCAAGTGATCCACCCGCCTTGGCCTCCCAAAATGCTAGAATTACTGGCATGAGGCAACATGCCCAACCTAAGTGTCAGTTCTTGGCAGCTTCAGGCTTATGTTGCTTTTGCAGCTGCCAATCACAGTGGAAAGATAACGTCTTCCCCAAAACTATGGCAAAATTCCAGGGCGACTGGGACTCAGTGGTTTGACTAGGGCTTAACATACAAATGGATTCAGTAGACTCATGGGCATGAACCCAAATTCATGGGACTATCTCAGTGGGACCTTCTGACTGGCCAGGTTGGTGTCCTGTGGTTCATCTCTCAGTGATCGGGAGCTGGGTTCAAATGTATCTACACCATACAGGCTGAGAGTGGGACTGGGGTCTTGTTGAAGAAACAGGAGTGAAGACAGACCAGCAATATCAGCACATGTCTTTTGTGGCTTCCCAAGGATAGACAGGGTTAACTGCTCATGGATGGCAATTCGGCCTCAGCATAGGCACACCCTCCATGGCCCCAGTGCTATGGAAACATGTTAGAAAGACAGAAAGAAACGCTTGTGCCCTTTTATTTCCAATGGCACAGACATTTGGAGAAATTTGTCCAGAGGAGGCAAGAGCCTGATGGGAATGTTTTTCCTTGTAAAATGTTTAAACTTATCCTAAGCTTCGTTCTCTTCCAAGTGTCATCTTTAACATTCTAATTAAGGTCCCTTCTAAACAAATGCACCAGTCCTGCCTGTGTGCTTCTCTGAGAACGAACTTTTTTTTTCCCTTCCTTCTTTCTGTCATCATGTTTTTGCTGCGCTCAAATTGCTTTAGCGAAAGAGGATTTCAGATGTTGGTGGCGAGTACTGAAGAGAGAGGAGCAATTCTGACATTTTCGCCCTAGTGTCGTTATCCGAGGGCTAAAGTCACATCTAATTGACCACAGACAATGGGAGAGGCAGCTATTTGGTGTGCTTAATTGCTGAGTTTTTTTCCACTCTCTCTGTCTTTCTGACTGTGTAATCTCATCTTCTGAGACGATGGAAAATTTGGACCTTTGGGTTACAATTTCTTATGCTGTGTGTGTGTGTGTGTGTGTGTGTGTGTGTGTGTGTGTGTGTGATGGTAGAACTGTGGAGGAGAGATGGTTCCTGAAATGGAAGCATCTGAATTCAGGTTTTTGTTGTGTGTGTTTTTTAAATTCTTCTGAGTTGGCTGTAATTGTCACACTGCATGTTTTGCCTAGATCTGAAGAATGAATTGTTATATAATACTCCGTGCTCATTAAAAAAAAAAAAAAAAAAAAAAAAAGTCAGGGAGGGAGAGGCATTGACTAATGAGACTAAGAGTTAAATCCAATATTTTTCAGAAATGCTTAAAATGTGGATGTCAGAGAGGACGATCTTTGTCCAAATTAGGCCCTGAATTTTTATTAGCTGCTTCATTTTGGCACTGGGGACATCACACACACACACACACACACACACACACACACACACACAACACAAGCACACGGGCAATGGGAGCATTAAAGGGATCCTCCCTCTTCCTATTATGTGAGCCAAGTCACATAAAACTTTGATTAAATTCAAATGCTTATATAAATTGTCTCTCCTCTCAAGAACACACACGTTCAATTGAATCTCTGTTGGCACTTTGAGTATCAAATCAAGGTTCTGCTGTCACTGCGGACAACTAAATGTTCACAGCTTCCAAAATGGGAATGAAATAAAAAGGATCTGACAGAAAAAAAAAAAAAAAAATCCAATCTCGTAAGCCACAGACCCTCATTGTCTTTGAATATTAGGCCGAGTGACTTGGGAAAAGCGACTTGATCTTTCCGAGACTCGGTTTCTGCATCTCTAAAATGGGGAGAAGTGATGGTTACTGTTTCCTTACAGGTTCTGGTGAAGATGAGCTGAGATTGGTCCATCTCAGGCTGGTGATGTCATGCTGACCCCTAGAAAGTAGGCAGTGCACGATCGTCCTGGGATCTGGGAGGAAGCTTTCCGCAGGGTGCCTGCTCATGATGTTCTCCCTCTCCACCTTTTTGATTTTTCAGGGTAATCAGGAAGCAGCCGCTGCCCCTGACACAATGGCTCAGCCTTACGCTTCGGCCCAGTTCGCTCCCCCGCAAAACGGTATCCCCGCGGAATACACGGCCCCTCATCCCCACCCCGCGCCAGAGTACACAGGCCAGACCACGGTTCCCGAGCACACGTTAAACCTGTACCCTCCCGCCCAGTCGCACTCCGAGCAGAGCCCGGCGGACACGAGCGCCCAGACCGTCTCCGGCACCGCCACAGTAAGTGGATGCGTCCGCTGCGCGGGGGAGGCGGGTAGGCAAAGCTGCGCCCCGGGCAGGTGCACCAGGCCTGGGAATGGCAGCAGGGGCGCACCCCCTGCACCCAGGGACTCTGGCAGACGGATCAGTCCCGGAGCTCCTCCTCATCTTACCGGCTTCCTGAAGTTTACCTCATCTCCATGCATTCTTTCTTAGCATTCATTTAAATCTATATATTTGTTCATTGATTTCATTTATTTGCAAAGGGGCACATTGATCAATTTTCTGTTTTTATAGTTTTGCCTTTCCAGAATGCCATCCCAATGAAATATCCTTTTTTCTGAAAAAAAAAAAAAAAAAAAAGTAAAAAAGATGTAAGTTTTTTTTGTTTTGTTTTGTTTTGTTTTGTTTTGTTTTGTTTTTGTCTTTATGGAGGCTGGGTATGGTGGCTCATGCCTGTAATCCCAGCACTTTGGGAGGCCGAGGTGGGAGGGTCACATGAAGCCAGTAGTTTGCCAATAGCCTGGACAACAAAGTGAGACCTCATCTCTACAAGAAATTAAAAATTTAGCTGAGTGTAGTGGTGCATGCCTGTAGTCCCAGCTACTTGGGAGGCTGAGGTGGGAGGATGGTGTGAGCCCAGGAGTTTGAGACTGCAGTGAGCTAAGATTGCTCCACTGAACGGGACGACGGAGTGAAACCATGTCTCTAAATGAACAAAAATAAAGTCTTTGTGGATTTATAATGTACATACCATAAAATTTGTATACTTTTAGGTGTACGGTTCACTGATTTTTAGTAGATTTACAGAGTTGTGTGACTATTGCATCCAGTTCTGGGATATTTCCATCAGCCTAAACACAAACCTTGTGCCCCTCTCTAGCTACTCCTCATTTACCCCTCGGAGCTCTGAACCTGTCTTCCTTACCTTAGCCTAATGCATTAGAAATTCATACACGTTGCGGTGTTTTCCCTTGTTTTTTTCCTTTTATTGCTGGACCATAGAGGAGGGGCTAGAAAGGCTCAGGGTGACAGAATTTGGGTGAATAAGGGAACTGTCCTGTATCTTCATGGTGATGGTTACACGACTTGATATACCATAAAGAGTAAATTTTATTGCATACAGATGATTAAATGGATTAGAAACAGGCATGTACGCAACAGAAATATTTTATCATCACTGTAAATGAAAACTGGTGTTTGGGCCATTAATCAAATATAACTCTCAACAGAAAGAATTATAGTAAAATTAAAAAAATATTCATTTGTGTGCCACTTAAAGTAATCATGATACCACAAAACCTATATGGAACATGCATTTGGGAACCTTTTTCTGTAGAATTCTTTAGAAGCTTGGGCACCCCAAACCTCTTGTCTGGGACATGTTTTAAGTGCAAGGCAATTCTGTCTCTTCTTCCTGTCCCAAGACCTCTGGAAAACCAGTATTTAGGAAGAAGTTTACGGGTTTGCAGCATCATACATTTCTTATGATAAAAGCAACCACTGACTAACTTTGCTCCTTGCCACCTCCTTTATTTGGAGGGTAGTTTTGGAAATTTTGTTTTTAATAGTATACATTCTGTAATTTTTTTATCTTCCTCCCTTTTTAATTTATTGCGATAAAATACATATAACATAAAACCATTTTTAACCATTTTAATAATATACACATTTCAGTGTAATTCAGTATATTCACTATGTAGTGCAAAACGACCACCATTATCGAGTTTGAGAATGTTCTTATCTCCCCAAAAGGAAACCCCATACCCATTAAGCAGACACTCCCCATTCTCCCTCTCCCCAGCCCCTGGCAACCACCAGGCTACTTTAGAGATAGCTTTTTGTGTCTGGCTTCCTTCTCTTAACACAATGTTGTCCAGGTTGATTCATGCCGAGTACCCCACTGTATGGCTAGACCAGGTTTATTTATCCAGTAGTCCATTGATGGATATTTGGGTGGTCTCTACATTCTGTTTCTTCTGAACACTCCTGCTACTGATTTTGTTGTATTTAGTTATGGGTCTGTTAAAGGAGTTTCCTAGTTCAGCAGGTGTTTGTTGCTTTTTTGTTGACTACTGGATAGTAGTGCTGGAGTTACGGTTTACTATTTGTGGGCTGTTTTGTGATCATCAATAGTAGTAGTGCCTGGATAGGTTATTTCCAAATTATTTTTAAAAGATCCAATCAGACATTATTGATTAAGCTAAGTGCTGTGGAAATTTAATGTATTCATTTATTTACTCGCAAATATCTATAAAGCTTCTACTAGGGCCAGGACTCATACTAGCTGGCATGGTTGATCCAAACAACGTGATCTTTCCTGCTCGTGGCTCCGTATGAGAGGCAGAGACTGAGCATATGGCAAATAGCATGGGTGACAGATGCTCTTTTTTTTTTTTTTAAAGGATGGATACTATTTTTTTGTATTTATTTTTTATTGCACTTTAGGTTTTGGGGTACATGTGAAGAACATGCAGGACTGTTGCATAGGTACACACGTGGCAGTGTGGTTTGCTGCCTCCATCCTCATCACCTATATCTGGCATTTCTCCCCATGTTATCCCTCCCCAACTCCACACCCACCTCTGTCCCTCCCCTAGTCCTCCCCCCAAACAGATCCCAATGTGTGATGCTCCCCTCCCTGTGTCCGTGTGTTCCCATTGTTCAACACCCACCTATGAGTGAGAACATGTGGTGTTGGATTTTCTGTTCTTGTGTCAGTTTGCTGGGAATGATGGTTTCCATGTGCCTACAAAGGACACGAACCCATCATTTTTGATGGCTGCATAATGTTGCACATTTTCCCTGTCCAGTCTATTATCGACGGGCATTTGGATTGGTTCCAGGTCTTTGCTATTGTAAACAATGAACATATAGATGCTTTTAAGGAAAATGTGGGTATCATAAGAAAATTTAAAAAGAACAGAGGTGCTACCTGCAAATGTGTAGTCTGGTAGCATTTCCTTAAGGAGATAACATTTAAGGTGGGAAGACAAAGCATCCCAGGCAGAGGGAATACCACAGTCAGAGGTCCTAAAGTTGGAAAGATCTGGGCTCATTCAAAGTCCTAAGAAGAAGCCAGTATATTTAGGGCATGGCGAAGGGGTTTTAAAGGTGATAAGGCAAAAGATGAACTGGGAGAAATTAGCAAGGATTTGACATCCTGCAGGCCTGGTGGGTCTGATAAGAGGTTGAAATTCCACGTTATAAGCAATGGGAACCCAGTGAAAAGAGTTTAAGCCAGAAGAGTTATGAAATAAGACATACAAATAAAGGGCTAATGATGCCAAGCTTAAAGGAAATTTAATCCGTTTGGGGAGTTGAGCTGCTCCACATCTTTGCCCTGCAAAAAGAACACTTTAGAGATCAACACAATTGAATTTGAATAGCGTGTTGGGTGTCCACAGTGCCCCAGGCACTGCAGGGAGATGATCTGATGTGCAGGCAAGCTCTCTTCCCTTGGAGAGCCTTAGGAGAATATAGGATATGTGTTCTGTTAATTATGATAATGTACCAAATTCTAGCATATAGATTTTCACAGCTTTTATCTAGCCTGATGGCAGTAGGAGAAAACATTTTCAGAATCACAGTCAGAGGGTTATACCTTTCAGAGTCTTCTGGTTACAGGAAAGAGAAAACTCAGTAAGAAGTGTGCTGGCTCATAGAACAAAAAGTCCAGGAAGAGGATGGACCCAGCTCGGTTTTTGGCACACGTCCATTAGCTTGTAACGGGAACCATCTGGGGTTGGCTTCCTTGTCCTCACCTCTACTCTCCGGCTCTATCCTGCAAGTTTAGGCTCCAGTCACCACGACCAGCAGCCCTGTGAAAGGCCCTTGGATTCATTCCATATAAGCCCTCTCATGGGAATCCCTCTCCATTTCTGGCTTGTGTGGCATTATCTTCGTTCAGTGGCTAAGGCTGGTACTGAGTGTCCCAGCCCTCGGGTCACCAAGGAGCTTCCTATCCAAATACAAGGAATGAAGACCATTTCATCAGAGTCCATGATAAGATACCTTCAGAACAAGTGATTAAAGAAACTAAGTAGACAGAACCTGGTCAGAGCTAAAGATAGCATGGTGAGCCAATTGCATAAAGAAGCTTGAATTGGTGTTTGTCAAGGGTAGGTAGGGAGTAAAAAGAAGCATAAGAACAGCACATTGGAGAGCTCCTGGGGTAGGATTTGAAGGAAGAGAAAACTATTGAGTAAGACATCAGTAGGATGTTCAGATTGGGTGTTCAACCATTTGAATGTTGGGCTATAGAGCCTGAGGATATCAACTGAGAAGACATAATTGAAGTGACAGTCTGGACATCTTTGAAGACCTAGAAGAAAGCAGTTTTGCTGGAGTAGTGGAGAGAGTTCCAGAAGGGACAAGAGTTGAGAAATAAATGGTATATGTTGGAGTGGGTGGGTATTGCCTATTATAAATATTTGGAGTAACTAGGAGAAAGAAGAGATTGCATCTGAGAAGTAAAGAGGTTAGAGGAAGCAGCTGGTAGGATAGTTGATTTAGATTCACTAATTTATGCCAGTAAGATTCCTGTATGAGGTGCAAAGTACAGGAAGCAAGAGATAGGGAATAATGGTGCAGGAAAGAAAGCGATTAAGTTTTTTACAGGAGATAAGAAGGAATAGGACCAAGGGCGTTCAGATACAATAGGTAGTCTAGGAAAGAAGAAACCATTTTTTAACAGCTTTATTGACCTGCAATAAACTGCATATATTTAATGTATACACTATGATACATTTTTACAAATGTACCTACATGCAGAACCATTACTGCTATCCAGATAAGAAATATGTCCATTAGCCCAAAGTCTTCTCTGGCTCTTTTCTGATTTCCCCTCCTCCTCCTTTCTTCATCCCCAGGAAACCAGTGGGTCTGCTGCTTTCACTGTAGCTTAATTTGCAGTTTCTAGAATTTTATATCAGTAACGTCAAACATTATGTGCTCTCTTTGTCTGGCTTCTTTTACTCAGTATCATTATTTTAAGATTCATCCATATTGTTGCATGTGATTATAGCTCATTCCTTTTTGTTGCTGAGTGCTACTTCATTGCATGGATATGCCAATTTATTTCTCCATTTACCTATTCATGGGCATTTGGATTGTTTTTCGTTTTGGGTAACCAGGAAATAAATCTGCTGACGTTTGGAAGTGCTTCAGTTTTGAAACAGAAGAGGAGGAGGGGTGAATGTGTGAGGATGCAGAGACATTTTTAAGTCAATAGATAAGGTGAGGAGTTCCATCCATATTGCCTTCATTTTTCCATGAATGGAGCCAGCATCACTGAATCAAGGATCCCTGAACTTGGGCAAATACGTCAGAAATCTGCCTTAGATAAGTTCTAGAGTATTTGAATGGCAATGGGTGCCCAAGTTTGGAGAATGTGAATGTATGGTGGGCCGGTTATCTGGCTACTTTGTCTTCTCCGGCAATGGTTGGATGGTACACACCCTTAGAGGCAGGACTTTAAAGAAAAGACAGCCTAATGAGGCTGAAGCAGGTGGGCTTTGTGACTGATCCTGAAACAAGTTTTAGGACTTATATTCTGAACTGGTATTGGGTAAGTGCAGAAATCATAAAGGAGCCATCTTATTTTTTTAGCTACAAATAATTACATCTGTATACTTATCTTTCTTTGGCAAAAAGGAGATGCTACTTTTGAGTTAACCTTTCCTGAGCTGTACCAGCTGAACATCGTCTGTGACAAGTTTACTTCAGATTGTCTCTGCCTCCTCCTACATTTATTAGGTGTACCTTGTCTTCACTCCAGATTCTGAATTTCCTATGGAGTGAATTTAACCTCAAAGTGGGTCAGAACTCTAGTTCTCCCCATCCTAGATCCACAGCCCTGTATTTGCATAAAAAGTTACTATTGGGAGATGCCTAAGTCATTCCCCATAAGATAGTGCTGTAGCTGGAATAGCTCTAACTATTCTTCGACATTTGTATCCACGATGCTTAATATCATTCTAAGGACATTGTAGAGGCCATTATTTCTTTGAGAAACTAAGTACTTTTGGGTAAGAGAAACCATCCATCCATCTGGTGGCCTCCAAGAACATCTAATATATGCACATGATTTAACACAAAGTGCAGAATCTGTAAAAGGGAAGGAGGTTGCACCCAGAGCTCCCAACCAGAGCTCAGTAAAATGCAGACAGAAAAGACTTACCAGGTCATCGTTTCAGTTCCCCACGGGCGGAGATGTGTCCCTGCAGGCCTTTTTTTCTGCTGAATTTCTATTTCATGTGGGCCTCCAAACACGTCATGGATCACTGTGCTGACAGAGCCAATACTGTGCCATGTTAGATACCGTTCCTGACGAGGTATTTCACTCTTGACATATTATCATTAGAGATTTGCAAGTGGTGAATTCTCCATGTATCTCCAATAGCAACTTAACTTCTATTTTTAACAGTGCTGCAATCTGTTTAAAAGGCTCCCACCACTTTCCCACTAGCTCTAAGCCCTGATGGGAAAAGAATGTAGGTGCCCCAGCTAAGAAATGTTTAAAGAGGCAGGTTCTTCTTTGTCCTCAGCCACTTCCCACTGGAATGTTAACTGTGCCTCCAAATTTCCTGAATACTTCTAGGAAGATGAGATATGGGTTGGTGATGGTGTCCTGTTCTTAACCCGTTGCATGCCAGTTCTGATTTTGAAGCTGGTAAAATCACTAAGGTATAGGGAAAACTTGGTCAGGGCTTTCCTTTTGATTAATTAGCTATTATTATTATCATTATCAAAGAAATTCAGGCTTGGGGTTTAAAAAACCAGACATTAGAAAAAAATATAAGATGAAAACTAACATGTCCTAACACCCACAACCCAAGTTCTTAGTCTGTCGGCCAGAAATGACAGTTACTAATACCTTATATTTCCTTCCAGAAGTGTTTTATGCAATTGCAAGCATACACCTGCTTGTCCTCTATCTATATCTTTCTCTGCCTCTATCTTAATCATCTGTCTCTCTAATTCAGTCTTTATATCTTATAACCATTCACTATTTCCATCCTCCAAATTACAGAATTGAAATCTGAACACCCCTTTGGGACCCCTTTATATCTGGGAGATTATTCTGTATTGTATTTAGGGTTTCAACTCTTTATTTTTGTGTGTATGTGTGGGTTCTTATGTACGGAAGTATCCCAGTGATGGAATGTAGGTTGTTCCTGAGTTTAATCTTGCATGGTTGATATTTACCGTCAGGTGACGGTACAGAGCTAGGTACAAAGATTGCTGTCCATCTCTGTGTGTCTCTGGGTGTGGATGGTTAAAAGGTACACGGATTTAAGATGTGGATATTGATCAGTTACCCTACAGAGAGCTTGCACTGATTTGTACCCTCATGGACAGAACCTAAGAAGGCCTGATGCTCACACCCTCGCCCAGCACAGTGTGCTAGCCAACTCTTGGCTCATGACCTTTGGACTCTGTGTTTGGGTGTGGCTATCCCTCTCTTTGACAAAAGAGAGTGTTCTTAGAATTGTTGGGTGTCAGGGAGAAGAAAATTTGAGCTGTCCTGTCATTGGTTGAGGCCCGCTGTGGTCCAAAGACCACGCTAGGTGCTCTTCTAGTTACCATCTTGTTTCATTACATCAACCCTTTAAATGCTGTTAGAATCCCACCAATAAAGAGACAAAGAGGTTGAAGATGCTTTGAGTTTGGAAAGGGTACAGTTTACAGTAGGGTTGTCGCTCCTCTGAGAATCTCATGCCATCACTGATCTGAAAGGAGACAGAGCTACGGTTGTAATGCTCTCCCACGTCTTCTCTGCCTGATGTGAAAGTCCAAGCTCTTTCCCCATTCTCCAGCTGTGTCCCAGAACAGGAGTACCCAATCCCCAGGCCACAGATCAGTACCAGTCTGGTAGCATGTTAGGAACTGAGCTGCACAGCAAAAGGTGAATGGTGGGTGGGTTAGCATTACCAGCGTAGCTCTGCATGCTTTCAGATTAGCAAAGCTGCTAGATTCTCAGAGAAGCACCAACCCTGTTGTGAACTGCCCATGTGTGGGATCCAGGTTGTGTGCTCCTTAGGAGACTCTAGTGCCTGATTATCTGAGGTGCAACAGTTTCATCCTGAAACCATCCTCCCTGCCCCACACTGTCCATGGAAAAATCGTCTTCACAAAACTGGTCCCTGCTACCAAAAAGTTTGGGGACCACTGCCCTAGAAGATCTCTGGCTTAGAATTCTCATGAAGGTTGGTGTCTTCATTGCTGCCCTCTAACATAGATAAATCGGCCAGTTAAGACCCAGCCCTTGAACATGACAAGGTTTGACCCTCCATTCTGTTTACAAGTGGAAAGAGTTCAAGCTGACCATTGGACCTCTCTGCTCTTATGTTATCTATTACTCCCTTCCTCCGCTGTGGCCCTTCTCCAGACTTCCTCCCTGTTTTCTTCTAAACAACCATCTGACGATGGATTACAGAACACTAGAGTTCTTTTCCTTTGAGGAGGGTTTAAGCCTCATGTACTTACATTGAAAGTTTGGCAAAATAATTGAAGGTTGCCATGTCTAAAAATAGGGTGAATACTTACATCTAAGTGCGAAGTAGGAAAACGTCTCGAAAATATTAACTTTTGCTCATTGAATGTCACACTGTATTTTAAGCACTTTCCATGAACAATCTCAGCTAATCTTGACCCTCCTCACCACGTATAAAGTGTTATCATCCCACGTTATAGAAGCAGAATCTGAGGCAAGTCATTCATTGTGGCTGAGAAATAGGAGCCAGAGCTCAGAAACAGGCATGTCAGGCTGGAGACCAAAATTCTTAAGGGCTAGAAGCCCAGAAGGCATCCCCCAGGCATGCCCAGGCACACTGGCCTCTTTTCTAAATAGATTGCTATTGCAGAAAGGAATTACTCATTTCACCCTGGGGAGGGCCCCAGCAGACCCAAGCCTGTGCAGTATTTCAGACTTCGAGTGTGCTCTTGTTTGAGACCTGTGCCTTGAGCAAACTCCAATAACATGTTTCGGTGGCTTCAAAATTGTCTTTTCAGATGACAGTGTGACTGAGCTGTTTTGTCAATACCAGTTCTATTTTCCTAAGATTCACATTTAATTTGAAGACACGGGTACCGTCTCTTGTTTCCTTAGGAGCCTGAGCACTATGCTTCTGCCTCCTATGTATTCTCTGCAATAAATGGCCTTTGTTTCAGGATAAACTAAAGACCTTTATTACCCAATACCATAGCCATTTCATTATTTTTAAAACCCTGGTCATCAAAGAGTGTCCAGTTCTGGAGAGCCATGATGAATGATTTATCCCAACTTAGGATAAGTTGGACAGGAGCAGCATATCTCTGAGCATCACAGATGCATGTGTCTGATGGTCTTGTTGGACTGGGATTTGAGCCTTGGATTTTGGCAGAATTGGAGGTTATTATGACAGGTGAAAAACGGCACTGGTTAAACATCCTTAGATATTATTAGGAGAAGCAGGGTAGAATCTAGGTATAGAGCTTGGCCTTCTCATTCCCATTATGACCCAGAGTGGGATCATAGGCACATTACATAACGTCTCTGAGCCTCGTCTTTTTTTATATATATGAGGCTTAGAGTTGTTGTGATAACCTAATACAGTGATGTCTGGGAAGGTCTTAGCACAATGATAGGCACATAGTAAACACTCTGCCAGATAGACCATCATACTTATGAGATCATTATAGAACCCAGAATGAGAAATCAGAGTATTCTCCTTGGCTCCAAATTCTTCATTAAAAATCTTTTATCCAGGAGAATACATTCATTGTAAGAATTGTGAAATTTCCCGTTTCAAGAGTCAAACGAAAACTCCAGTTCCCAGATTTCTTTTAAAGGTGATTTTGTATTTAACGATTTATACACAAATAGTTTTTCATCACTCATGTTTTAGTACAAATTATCAGTACAAGCTGTTTACGGATCTAAGTCTAGGTCATGGGCAAACAAAGTGAGAGTCATTAGAGAAGTAAATGACTGAAGTTTTGTTTTTAAGACCTGAGGACATCTTGCTTTTGCTAAATGAGGATAGCTCAGGCATAGTCTAAGGGTTTGATTTAATGTTTCCTTAGGGGCACTTCACTGGCATACTTCCATTGCAAAATTACAGCCATCTGACAAGTTTCATCCTGACTTCGTCTTCATTTGGCGCTTTGTGCTTATTCATACCTGTATTTATTGTCATCAATTTACCCTCTCAGGATGACTAAGCAGTCTCTGTTTTTATATTTGATTAGGTCCTTCAGACACCTAAATTTATGCTTTACATAGTGCATACAGACTGCTCTGCAAAGGACTGATTTAAGTGTTTGAAGGACCTAATTGCCTTTGCATAGCTCATAGCCCCATTAAGCAATTTGGTTTTATTTATTTATGTGAGAGAGGGATCTCACTCCACCACCCAGGCTGGAGGGCTGTGGCACCATCATAGTTCACTGCAGCCTCTAACTCCAGGGCTCAAGTGATCCTCCTGCCTCAGCCTCCCTAGCAGCTGGGACTACAGGTGTTTTAAATCAACTTAGAAATAGGCATTAATCTATTTTGTGGGCAGTATCTGGATCATGCATTAGCCAACAATCATTTTATGCCCTTAAATCATGGCCATACACTCTTTAGGTACATAGTGAATATCTGTGAATTCTATACCATTTTTAAATTCAAGGCTGGAGAAAGAAGTTGGCTATTCTCTGTTAACAGAAGATTCAGGAATGGCTCAGCCGGAACCTTGGGATGCTAGAGCTGGAAGAGCCGAAGAGTTCACCTACTCTGTCTTCTCATTGCACATATTTAAGATGACATGAGTTACAGGTTGAAAACACAAGGCCAGGTTCAATGGCTCACGCCTGTCATTCCGGCACTTTGAGAGGCTGAGGCAGGTGAATTATGTGAGGCCAGTAATTCAGAACAAGCCTGATCAAGATCCGTCTCCACACAAAAAAATGCAAAAATTGGCCAAGCATGGTGGTAGGCACATGTCACTCCCACTACTTGGGAGGCTGAGGCAGGAGAATCGTTTGAACCCAGGAGGTGAAGGTTGTAATGCGCTGAGATCACACCACTGCACTGAAGCCTGAATGACAGAATGAGATTCTGTCTAAAAAAAAAAAAAAAAAAAAAAAAAAAAAAAATCTCAAATACTTTCCCATCCAGGCAAGTAACATCCATGTTTAAAATAGATTCGTTTATGTTGGAAACGTTTGCAAAATACGTTGTTAGTTTTCTCTATTAAGATAGGCATTACAAAATTACAGGGATGAATCTATGCAATCCTTTGGTGGGGACCCTGTGGTCGTTTAGAGAACAGATTGTCTCTCCGCAGGATGCGGCCTCTCGCTGCCCATCCAATCGTTGCCATTTTGGATTCTCGAACCGCTATTACAACTTTATTGACATATGTCCGTAGTAAATGTTGCGATTTCTTTCTTCTTAAGAACAGCAGCAATTTTGATTTTTCCAGGTTCTCCTGTTCACTACTATTTTATTCGTTTTTGTTATCTGTCTGGCCTCTGAAGATACAGAGTTTGCAACTCCTGACCTAATCTTGGAAGCTGTTCTGTTTTTTAACAAGAGGTGAATTTAGGCTGGGTGCAGTGGCTCACGCCTGTAATCCCAGCACTTTGGGAGGCTGAGGTGGGTGGATCACTTGAGGTCAGGAGTTCAAGACCAATTTGGTCAACATGGTGAAACTCCATCTTTACTAAAAACACAAAACTTAGCTGGGTGTGCTGGCGGGCGCCTGTAATCCCAGCTACTTGGGAGGCTGAGGCAGGAGAATCGCTTGAACCCAAGAGACGGAGGTTGCAGTGAGCTGAGATCACCCCACTGCACTCCAACCTGGGTGACAGAGTAAGACTCCATCTCAAAAAAAAAAAAAAAAAAAAAAGGTGAATTTAGGAACCTGAACCCTTTAAGGGAGACTGCGTTTCAGGTTTATAAAAAAGGCAGCTTGGATGCTTCAGTGTAACAGAGCAGAGATTCATACAGTGTTAGAGCTTGAAATGACCACCTTATCTTCCTGCTTGATTTATGAATGATGTTCAGGTTCAGAAAAAGAAAGTGACCTGCCTAAGTCATACAGTACGTAACACAGCAGAACCCAGCATCAGGACGTCCTAAGAGAAAAATTCCACTGTACCACGTTCTTCCTCTGCCTCTATCTCCCGGATTCTATAGCTGTTTTTAAAATACACATACACAGGGTTATCTCTGCCTTGAAACAGACGAAGTCCCAATGGCACTGCTTTAGGAGCATGCCGAGCTGTACACTGTAAGCTTCTGTTTCTCCTCGTTATCCTGTTTTGATTCCTAGCTAGAGGTTTCAGCCACGAGTGGGCCTTACTCTCACAAAGACTTCCAGGCTTCTAAAAAAAAAAAAAAAAAAAAAAAAAAAAGTCTTCATTTTATCTAGTTCTCTCCTGCTGCTCCTGATGCTTGTGTCAATGGGTCTGTGTGAATTCAGCAATGTCATGTGTTCCCACCAACTCCAGTCCCAATCACGACTTCTGAGTCAGGACACTAGTGAGGGGGTCTAGATTTCTTCCTTTGCATCTCTGAAGAATGTGGATCTTGTCAAATTGTCAAATGATAACCTTTGATGTCGAGCTAGTCCAAGTTACAGCACACACTGTGCAGGAGTTCAGAAGCTGGCTTCTGTCCACTGTAGAAAAATAACCAGATTCTCAAGAGACAGTGAGCCAGGCAGTCTGGAGATTCCAGGGAGTTGCTCATGGATTCTCTGGCTTCTGGGCCCTGGGGAGAAAGCCATTAACACCCAGAGAATAGCCTTTACTCTGACATCAGCAGCAGAATGTTTCTGGGCTTGAGGACCGGACTTGTATGCCATCTTAGTGTCGTTGAGACAGAAGCTCCATGGGCAAGTTCTTTATCCAGTAACCAAGGTTTTCAGACTGTACAGCTCGAAACAAACCAGACCATCCAGACCAGTGTAATGTGAAGGTTTACATGATGCAGGTTTGTTTTGAAAGCAAAAAGGCAGTTTTCTTGTTTAAAAAAAAAAATAATGTGTGGAGTTGCAAATAGTACAATCCAAACAATATGGGCTGCCCTGGTCTTTTAAAAGGAGGAAAATGTAAATGCACATGCTGATTGTCAGATAGGGGAGCATCAGATAGAAACTTCTTTGGCTGAAAGGAAGATTTAAAAAGTGGAAGCAGCTTTCATTTATTGATAATGTATGAATAACGATCACGAGCATTTAGTGAGCTCCTACTAGATTCCCAGTGGCAGTGGTACTACCAGCTTTCTGTGGCCAATCAGATTGAATTTTCAAGCATCCAGAGGAGGCAGGTACTATAATTAACCCCTTATGACCTAGATGCGAAAACCAGAGCATGGAGAAATAGAAGATGTTACACAAGGTCACAAGGTTGATAAGGGCAGAGATGAGATTGAAAGGCAGCCATAATCCACTCTCCTATCCAGTCCATGCCAGATCTTCCATGAGCCATGTACTATGCTGTGCATTTCATGGACATAACTCATCAAGGGCTAGCTGTGATCATACCAAAACTACAGATGAGGTAAATGAGGCACGGGTATGTGGCAAATGCAAACATAGGCCTGGCAGGTTCCAAGACCCATTTTATGTGATTTCCCCATGAGTAGTTTATTTTGGCTAAATGACATTCCCTGATAACCATTTAAATTATGATAACATTATAACAGGCAACTATCTTAACAATCCTGCAAGTCTGTATAGTTTGGAACTCCCTCATTTTGTACAATTAAACCCACATACACCCCTCCCATCCCTACCCTATCCACTTCCCCAGAGGCATCCAATGGCCCCATACAGTGAAAGCGGCCTTCACACCATTTGGCAAGCTCGCTCAAGGAAGCCTGGATTTCCCAGAGAAACTTGATGCAAGGAAATCGCTAATTATAACCCAAATTGTGTTTGACTTCTGCATCTTTGCTTCACATCGTTACACTATAATTTAAATAGATTGTTCCCTGGCCTTTTTTAGGGGGAGAAACTACCTATTTTTTTTTTTTTACCAAGAAAAGCAACAGTAGATGTGGTGTTCCCATGACAGGAGGTGGGGTTCGTCCCCGCTTCTCCCACTAATTGGCTTGCAAGTGGGAGTTCGGTTAGCAATTATGCCAGGAGTTGCCTGGGATTCCAGGCAGTGACATTCATCTGGTGGCCACACAAAAGGGAAAGAGACAACAGTGGGTGGGGCAAGCTTAGGGGGGATGAGCCTCAGAGAGTTTCTTTGACACCACAGGTAGAAGTTGGGGACAAGGCGGGGGATAGCGTTGGATTTGGGAACTTTTCCTCTTTTGAGACACTGAAGCTCTGGACGGAGAAGACCAGAGGGGACCTGGTGGTAGGGAGAGGGGGAGTTGGATAAACACCCTGGAATGCAGGGCCTTGGCTGTCTTTCTTCTTGCCTAATCCAGCTGTGGGTGGGGCCCAGGACCCCTTAACAGCTCTTCCTTTCCTCTCTTCTCTCCAGCCTTCTCCAGGCTTCTCATAACAGCGGAAGTAACTAGGCTGGGAATTGACAAACCGTAGCTCATGGACCAGCTTCTGCCTGCAATGTTTTTGTCAATAAAGTTTTATTGGAACACACACTAAGTGGTTCACACATTGCCTGTGGCTGCTTTTGCATGATGACAGCAGCTTTGAGTAATTGTGATGGAGATCGACGGCCCACAAAGCCACACTTATGCTTATTGTTTGACCCTCAGCAGAAAAAGTTTGTCAGTCCTTGATCTAGGCCAAAGTGTACATATTGCTGGCCTGCTGGCTTTATTCAGGCACCAGGCCTCTTTTATTGAACTCACATGAATTGCCTACACTGTAAAATGAAAGTTTTCACAAAATAAGCTGGCTTTGATTAAAAACTGGGAGTCTAACGAAACATGGCAGTGATATGCTAATGTTGGGGATGTGTCGTCTGTCCCCTGTGACTCTTTGCCACAGTGGCTAGCACTGCCTGTAGGGTTTTACCAAGTTTACTCTCCCACCTGCCTTGACCGGTCCTTATAGGCACTTGAGTATGAGACTTTTTCAGGTCCTCTGGGTTGTTTCTAATAAAAGATTTTGTATGTCTTGCCAGAACGATGAATTACATTTTAAAATTATTTCCTCTCCATCAAACTGGGCTTCCCTGTGGAACTCTAGAAAGAAAACAGAAAATGTGTTTGTGTAATGCCAGAATTTAGTGACTGCCAGAGTTTTTATATCAAAAATACAACATTTTCTTCTACCTTGAAACATACACTCATACACACACACACACACACAGCCCTGTATTCTTTGTTACAAAAACCAAACCTTTAAAATCGAAACCTGTGTCACTGCAGATGCTTCTTGACTTATCCTGGGGTTACATCCCAATAAATCCATTGTAAGTTGAAAATATCTTAAGTTGAAAATGGATTTTATAGACCTCACCTACTGAACATCAACACTTAGCCTCGCACACCTTAAAGGTACACAGAACACTTGTATTAGCCTACAGTTGGGCAAAACCATCTAACACAAAGCCTCTTTTATACTGAATTGTTAAATATTTCACGCAATTCATTCTGTACTGTACGAAGAGTGAAAAACAGAATGGTTGTATGGGCACTCAAAGCATGATTTCTACTGAATGTGTATTGTTTTCACATCATTAAGTTGAAATGTTGTAAGTTAGGAATCATATGTACTGACCTTGATTAAGCAAAAGCAGGATTAGTAAATCCTACATTCTTCTTCAAAGAATGAGTTTCACACTTGTTATTATTAATAGAGCAAGAGACTCCGAAAGGTTACGTAAATTGTTCCAAATAATGACACCAGGAAGTGATGGACATGGAACTCAGATAGAGCCCTGGTTCATGCCAAAGGTTCCACTCTAATATACCACAGCAACCCTTTTTATGTATTTTTTGACATGGAGCTTCCCTCTGTCACCCAGGCTGGAGTGCAATGGCACGATCTTGGCTCACTGCAGACGCCGCCTCCCAGGTTCAAGCGATTCTCCTGCCTCAGCCTCCCGAGTGGCTGGGATTACAGGCACCCAGCACCACACGCAGATAGTATTTTTTGTATTTTTAGTCGAGATGGGGTTTTGTCCCCTTCGATAGGCTGGTCATGAACTCCTGATCTCAGATGATCCACCTGTCCCAAAGTGCTAGGATTACAGGTATCAGCCACCGTGCCTGGCCACCAGAGCAACTCTTTAAACAGTGAGCACACATAATAAAGCCAATAATTAACTAAAATAGGCAACTGATACCTCTCTCTGAAGCTCATCTGTAGAATGTGGTAAGCCCCAGGATAACTTCCTCTGTAGTTGGAATAACTGATCCCAGGAAGAGCCCCTGAAAGCTTGATTCGATCCACTCAAGGTCACTTTTGGGTAAAGTTATTAGCACATCTTCTATTGTTCTCAGCAAATCTTCAGAGAATTTTTTCACCAGGCTCAGCAGAGAAAGAACTAACGGTAATGCCTTTAGTTGGTACAGGGTGCGGGGAATGACAGGTTTTCTTTTCAGAGTAAGGGTTCATAAGGTAGGAGAATATCTACCCGTAGCAGAGGGAAATCCTAATGAGCAGGATCCAGGTTTTAAGAGCTTTTAATTCTTACACCCTGGGCTGCTCAAACATCTTGACTTGCCCTGGTGTGTGTGTGTGTGTGTGTGTGTGTGTGTGTGTGTGTGTGTGTGGTGTGGGGGGTGTGTGTGTGTCTAAAGGAAGCCCTATGATTTTCCTTCCTCAGCTCTAATACTGAGTTCTGCAGGCTTTCTGAGAATCCAGTGTCCTGACACTGGAGCTGAGCCCTTGGTAATGACACTGTAGACACGAGGTAATTACAGCTCTGTTAACTCCCAAGTCAGGCTAAGTGGACCTCTGATTATTATTCTGAGTATAATAGGAGCATAACTAACATTGAAGGGAAATTGTACTTCTCTCTTTTATTAACCGCTTTTATATTCCCTTGTGCATGGCTATGATGCTATGAAATCTCCTTAAATGTGATATTACTCAATATAATACAATAATAATGCACACACCATAATGTATTGGATTACTTTGCAAACAGCCCTTTTGAAATTGAATTTCCCATCATTTCCCTGGGCCAGCTCAGGGCTGCTGGGCCTGCGGGCCCTTTCTGTAGCTGGGAGCCTGGAATCTGCCTTCACAGTCACTTAGGGTTTCATGGACGCGAGCAACTGGTCCACATCATTTTTATTCACAGAGAGGATGTTGGCCAACCAAGTTTCCAGATATCTCGCTGGACCTCGCAGCTCAGAGATGCAAACAGTGTTTGATACCTCAGCATAGTTTGAAACTAAACTGGGGTAGATGGCATCAGGAAGGAAGCTAGATACAGGGAAGGGAGGCCTTCCATGCTGAAATGAAATGCCGAAGTATTTGACATCGCCTTTGCTGGACAGTCTATCAAACCTTTGTTCTTTTGTAAACTTTCTTGACACCACCTCAAAACCAGAGCTGGTTCTTCCTTTGTATACTTTATGTGTTTTGAAAATCCATCCTTTGTCAGGCATCCAAAAATGCTGATTGAACTCCTACTATGTTTCACACATACATTCATCTATTAAATGCACATGAACAATTTTACAACCATTTAAAATGTAATATTCAGCATAAAGTTATAAACTTTTTGAGGATACCACTGTGCTTCATTCATCATTTTTATTCTCAGTGTTAGGCAAAGTACCTGGAACAAAGCAGATACTCAATAATTGTGTATTATTCATTTATTCAGGAATATTTCTTGGGTTCTCACTATTTGAGAGGCACAGAACTGGGCCTTGGAGGGAGAAGAGAGAATAAGACAGACACAGCTCCTTCAAGAAAGGTACAGTCTACCCTAACACAGAATATTAACAAAAGTCATCACACAGTCAAATGCAGTCAGCCCTCTGTATCCACCTGGTTATCCTGCGGAAATAAGAAAATACGATATTTTCCATTTGCAATTGGTCGAATCTGTGAATGTGTAACCCGTGGAAATGAGGGCTGACTGTAATGACATTTGCAAAAACTACTGTGAAGGAAAAGTGTAGGGTGATGGGCAGACAAGCAACAGGGAGACAGAAATCGAAATGATGATGCAGGCAAGACTTCCTTAAAGAAGTGACTTTTAAAATCAAAATTAGAGGCCGGGTGCAGTGGCTCACCCCTATAATCCCAACAGTTGGGGAGGCCGAGGTGGGCAGATCTCTTGAGGCAAGGAGTTCAAGACCATCCGGGCCAAAATGGTAAAATCCCATCTCTACTAAAAATACAAAAATTAGCTGGGCGTGGTGGCAGGCACCTGTAATCTCAGCTGCTTGGGAGGCTAAGGCAGGAGAATCACTTGAACCCAGGAGGTGGAGATTGCAGTGAGCCAGGATCGTGCCACTGCAGTCTAGCCTGGGCAATAGAGTCAGACTCCATCTCAAAAAAATGAAATAAAAATACGAGAAAGACATCTAGAGAAAGGTGGAGGGATGTTCTGGGTAGGAAAGACAGCAGATGTGGAAGCAAGATATAGGGGCGTGTGGAAGCCAGATGTTAATGGCCTCTGTTTGTTGGTTGTACACGTGTCTTCCCAATAGGACAGGGATGCCATGGCAATACCTTGATGCCTCCAGGGCGAGAATATTTACACCATGGATGTTGGTAATGCTACAGATTAGGGCTTCTCCATCTACTTTTCTGGAGAGCTGGTTGTTAATCAGTTACCAGCACACCAGTGGCAGAAAGGAAGTTGGCTTATTCCTGTGACAGAATGAATGTCAGTGTGGCTGAATGGACGGGCAAAGAGAAAGTGGCCCAAGTAGGGATGAATAGGTAGGCAGGTAACACTCATGTAGAGCCCTGCAGGCCATATTTGGGGGCTTTGTACAATGGGAGGCTATTGAAGGATTTTAAGCAAAAGAATGCCATCATTAGGTTTGATTTTAGGAGTGGTCTGACTACCATGTGGACAGTGGATTGGAAAAAATCCATAATGGTGTTGGGAAGTGGCAGAAAGGACACTTTGTAAGCTCTTGCTATGGGCTAGAGGAGAGATGTTGATATGAAGTAGTGTGGTCTGGAGCATGGGTTGAAGTCAATTTCAAATGGCTCTCTGTAATATACATTATTCACACCTGTGGACTTTTGTGACAGTTTGGGACGGTATAGTCCCTTGTGATTTAATCCTGAAAGTGACCATTGAGTGAAGATTCGGTGGCGCTGTCTTTACAGTTAGGAAACTGAGGCATGGGCACTTGGCAATACTTAGTGTGTTTCTCAAGGTCATAGCTTAACAAGTCTGACTTAGTAGTATGTTTGACTCTAGACCTGCACTCATAACCACAACTTCCCACTCTTTCCCAAGCCATCTTCTTCAAAGGGGCTAGAAGAATGGAGAAGCGACTGAGCTGGGGTGGAGACATTTTTAAAATATCTACCTGGTTCTATGAGAGGTATCCATCCTGACGTTGCCAAGGGAAGTAGGAATCAGGAAATGTTGGCTTCTTAGGTGATTTCCCCCAGCCCCTTATGCTTGGGTCCACCTCAGGAATGGTGTTTGGGATTGATGCAGGAACCAGAGACTAACCAAACAACCCCCCAGCACCTCCCCCAACCAGTGCAGATTTCAGTTGAATGCAGACTAGAGTCTCTGAAAATTATGCATTGGAAAACAATTCTGGATAAATTAATTTCCATCATACATAATGCATGAGGGGAAATCCGTGGTATTTTTAAACAATGGAAATGAGAGAATCTGCCTTTTGGGCATTGATCCCAATTAAATTTATTTCAGCAAACATTTATCAACACCTACTGTGTGCCAGGTTCTTACTGGAAAACAGAGATGAGTCAGACATTGTCTGTGCCCAGAAAGAGGGAGAAATCAATGGAGGTACCCACGGAGTGATCAGCCCTGGGTTAGACCTTGAGATTGGGAGACGAGGAGTTGTGAGTGCTGCCCTAGCGGGACATACATCCTAGCAGAGAACAAGGACCCTCCAGCAGATCTGAGAGCAAGAGTTTGCTGAGGAAGGGTGTATCTCCTGCCTGGGCTTCACTTGAATGATTTTCTTTCATTTATCCTTCCCCCCATCAATAATATCCTTGTTTAAAGCCTTATATTACCCAGCAATGGTATGTGCTGTCCATCTGCCCCGTTAGCCCATAGCTGATACCATTATGCTACTATTCCTAAGATGATTACTATCATTACTGCTACAACTACCCCTACCCTACTGTTACTAATATTACTTCTTACAGAGTTGCTATTATTTTAATGTTAGTTCATACATTCAAAATTATGTGTTCAGTGCTTACTGTGTAACTGGCACTGAAGATTCAGGAATAGATTAAAAATAGCCATAGTTTCTCCATTTTGAATGTTATCTTCTTATAGGAGAGATAGATTGAAGCAAATCAACAATGTAACTAATTTACAAATTGTAATGTTTGCTTCAGTTACACATTGCTGCCTAGCGAAATACTCCAAACAAACACTTTATTTACTTATAATTCTATGCTTCAGGAATTTGGGTGAAGTTTAGCTATACAGATCAGCTTGGTACATATACCACTGGTAGGTATACCACTTGGAACTGTGGAGCGGGTTCCAAGTTTCCCCACAGATGTCTGGAACTTGGTGATTGTCTATGTGATACCCCACACACACGTACCCACCCAATCTCTCCACAAGACTAGCTTGAGCTTCCTCACAGCATGGCGGTGTCTGGTCAGTCGGACTTTCATATGGGCACCATCTCAGCATGCACACACTACAGTGGTGGCTGAATTCCAAAAAGGTGTGTCTCAGGAAATGAAAGTAGAAGCTGCCTATCTCATAAAGCTCACCCTTTGCATTTGCTATGTGCTGTATCTGCTGCAGTCTGTTGATTAAAATAAGGTCATCTCATAAAAGGAGAGGGAAAAAGACTCCACCTTTGACTAGGAGATATGACAAAAGAATGTGCAGCCATCTTCAATCCACCATGATATGTTTTGAAAAAACACATACTAGCTTGAAAAAGAGAAGATTAAGGAGGGAGGGACATGAGATCAGGGAAGCCTTCTCTGAGCAGGTGTTAGTTAAGCTGTGTTCTGAAGAATGTGAAAGAGTCCAGCAGGAGAATACAGTGGGAACAGCATTCCAGGAAGAGTGAAGAGCATGTGCAAAGCCATGGGTGCCATCTCTCTCTATTCTGAGTGCAGCCTCCTCACCACCCCCTAACCCAATAGGAGTCTCTTCTTGGAAGTAGAACAGGGGATAATATGAAGATGGTGTTTTTGGACAACTGAGAAGCCCAGGTGAAATATTATCTGTGATCTCAAGCAATAGATAATGTCTTTTCTCATGTATTTCTTAATGGGATCACCCAAAGTACCATGCTTACATGGATGACGTGTAATCTTCTACATAGAGGTGATGCCACTAGGCATTGGTGATCCAGATAAATGAAAAAATTGTAGCTGCTACTACTTCTGTTATTCTTGTGTATGTCATTATTGCTACTACTTTGCAGAAAGGCATGTGCCTCTTGGTAGTGGGATTCTTCTTTATTATTATACTTTAAGTTCTGGGGTACATGTGAAGAATGTGCAGGTTTGTTCCGTAGTTATACACGTGCCATGGTGGTTTGCTGCACCCATCACCCCGTCATCTCTATTAGGTATTTATTCTAATACTATCCCTCCCCTAGCCCCCCACCTCCCTGCCATCCCTCCCCTAGCCCCCCACCCCCTGAGAGGCCCTGGGACATGATATTACCCTTCCTGTGTCCCCATGTTCTCATTGTATAACACCCACTTCGGTGTTGGGTTTTCTGTTCTTGGGTCAGTTTGCTGAGAGATGATTTTCAGCTTTACCCATGTCCCTGCAAAGGACATAAACTCATCCTTTTTTTATGGCTGCATGGCATTCCATTGTGTATATGTGCCACATTTTCTTTATCCAGTCTATCATTGCTGGGCACTGGGTTGGTTCCAAGTCTTTGCTATTGTGATCAGTGCCAAAATAAACATATGTGTGCATGTGTCTTGATAACAGAATGCTTTATACTCCTTCAGGTATATACCCAGTAATGGGATTGCTGGGTCAAATGCTATCTCTAGTTCTAGATCCTTGAGGAATCGCCGCACTGTCTTCCACAGTGGTGGAACTAATTTATACTCTGGTGGTAGGATTCTTGTAACCTCTGTCAAAGGCTTATTTGCCAATTTAGAATTACCTTTCATATTGTACTCCCAGGCTTGTGACATTGCTTCCCTTCTGGTACCATTTTGTTTTCTCCAGATCTCGCTGTTTCCCTCACTGGAAACTCCTTGGTCTCTGACTGTAGCAATATTTTTAATAACTCAAGGGTACCGGAAAATGATACAATATAGCACCACGTGGGCAATGTGGCTGAGAGAGTGGCTCCTGTACAGATTGCGTGATTTCATATCCAGCCTCCCTCGGGTATTACCAATGCAAGACTTGGCAAGTAATGCAACTACTGTGCATTATTTATCATCAGTTACACAACTAGGGTAATTAAAGTATTTGTCACAGAGAATAGTTGTGAAGACAACACATGTCAATGATTGCAGAGTACCTAGCTTGGTGCCAGGTTTATAGAACACTTCTGATGATCACTGACTGGTCTGTCTCTGCTGTCCCTATGGCTGTTGTTATGGACATAAAAGATGTTCATAAACTTGCTTATGATAGCCAAAACCTCTTCAGGCTTAACCCTGAGTACTTCTGGTTGTCTCTTCCTGAATGAGAAATAAGGAGATCAGTCATTAAACACCTGTGAGATGCTTCACAGAGGGGGTTAATGTTGTCATCCCAGCAGCCATGCTAGGCTTCTAGGAATGATTTTGTTTTGCAGATTTAAGAAACCAAGGCTCAGAGGAGTCTTAAAACTTAAACCCTAAACTCCTCATGTGGCCGAGGCTGGATTCATACCCAGAGCCATTTACCATTAAAGCCTGTGTCTTTTAGGGACATTCAGTTTGATGACCCAGTTCAATGCACTGAAGGGATAGTTCTCTCAGAGGGTCAGATGAGAGGCATATTACACACCTCCTTGCTCAAGACCCAGAGTGTTTCGTTTTAGAAGCATCTGCAACCCTGTTCCTGGAAATCTAAGGCTCATGCAGTTCATAGAAGCTCCTTTTTGCCCCCTGACTGTTGTATGTACCTTGAACAGAAAGATAATTCACTCTAATTACTCAGAATACATATTTAAGGACAAGTACAAAGAACTCTTACTGAGGCTTAAAAATAAGCCATTCAGCAAAATTGCATGAGGTACATTCCATCAGAAAGAAGTTTATCCTTTCTAAAAGGGAGTGTTTACCCTTTGTAGCTGCAAATTCAAGGCAAAGGACTAGCCCTATGTGAAGTACTTTTTTTATTTTTTTGAGACAGAGCCTCACTCTGTCTCCCAAGCTGGAGTGCAGTGGTGTGATCTCAGGTCACTGCAACCTCTACCTTCCAGGTTCTAGTGATTCTCCTGTCTCAGCCTCCTGACTAGCTAGGATTACAGGCGCCTGCCACCACACCTGGCTAATTTTTTTTTTCTTTTTTCTTTTCTTTTTTTTTTTTTGTATTTTTAGTAGAGTCGGGGTTTTACCATCTTGGCCAGGCTTGTCTTGAACTCCTGACCTTGTGATCCATGTGCCTTAGCCTCCTACAATGCTGGGATTACAGATGTGAGCCACCATGCCCAGCCTTCCCTTTTTTCTTCTTTCAGATTTACCTCCAGAAGGAGCTCCACTGATAGGCAATTCCTCCTTTCTGCTGTCACATCTGTGTCAAAAAAATCTCATCAGTGTTTGTTTTTATCGAGTGTGTTTTTTTCCTGACTTATATTTTACTTAGAATGAATTCAATGTTCACTATCATTTAGAAGATAGGAAATATATGTCCATTTCCAGTGAAAATCTGCTTATTGCACCTAGATTCTCCCAGATCATTAGGTTTGATGTTTTGTCCTTCATCGATTTCTGAAATCAAAATTCAGTTAAAAACCTTCTGGGAATGCTCAAAGGAATTGGCCCATTGGCATGGAGAGAAGGCAGACTTTTCCCTTGCAAGCTGACCTGCTCTCCTAGTCATTAACCACGTGGGCCTCGGGTCTGTCACATTTTCTGAGTCGCTGTTTGTTCCTTTGGTAAATGATTTTGACGGGTGTCATGAGGATGAGGTGGAATGATACGAAGGCTTTGGGGTGCTTAAGAAATCTTCCAGGCCATTCACAAACCACATATCTGCAAAGAGATCTTGGGTGAGCAGATGCCCAGTTTCCAGCAAAGAGAGGTTCCTAAGGGGCAGTGCTTCAGCTTGACCTCAGAGAGATGGTCTTGGCTGGTAGCTGAGGTTTTCTTTCTGAACCTGAGCTTGGAAGAAGTGAGAGTATTGGCAGCTTTCTTGGGGGTGCCTCTAAAATAGAGCAGCAGTTCCCTGTTAGGTATGGCAGATGAGATCATGATGAATGCAAAGAGGGGTAGAGCCCAGAACATTCTGAACTCACTGTTACCCCCTCAACCCTATGGGCTCCGTGACCCAGAGAGATATACACAGAGAAGACTAGTCAAAGGGGAAAGAAAATAATCCCTTTTAAGTATCTAGGCAAGCAACAAACCTCTGATACAGGGACCTGTGACAAAGAGAGACTCGGAGCATGTAACTTGGCTTGGAAGGCATCACCAGACACATAACTTCCTCCTGACTTTCTACCCGACCTCTGCTGGATTATCCGGGTCTGCAGGTGAAATTCCAGTGTGACTTACCCACACAGGCGTGAGAGCAGAGGAAGGACAACATGGGGGAAACGGGCAAAATAAAATTTAAGAACAGAGAGACGGAAAGAAAGGGAAAACACGAAGTGGGAAGGAGGGGGAAAGAGAGAAACAGATGGAGATAGAAACGGAGGGATAGGGTTGGGCACAGTGGCTTACGCTGGTGATCCCAGAACTTTGGGAGACCGAGGCAGGTGAATAACTTGAGGCCAGGAGTTCGAGACCCGCTTGACCAACATGGGTGAAACCCTGTCTCTACTAAAAATGTCAAAAAAAGAAAAAGAAAAGGAAAAAACCTAGACGTGGCAGTGTGTACCTGTAATCCCAGCCGCTTGGGAGGTTGAGGCATGAGAATCGCTTCAAACTGGGAGGCGGCGGTTGCAGTGAGCTGAGATCATGCCATTGCACTCCAGCCTGGGTGACAGAGTGAGACTGTCTTGAAAAAAAAAAAAAAAAATAGAGGGATGGAGGGGAGAGAGAAAGAGGGAAATGGAAAGAACTAGTGAGGCCCACGTCGTAATTTTTGTCTTCCTGGAAACACCACCATCATCCCACACATACACAGCAAGAAATGCAAGTGACATTATCATTGTAGGTCCGGACATGTGAGGCTGCACGGCCTTGCCCAACACTCTTGGTTGCATCTCAGTGAATGTTCCAGGTTCTGAACAATCCTATAGGTAGGGGGAAAGAGGTGAGGTGGACCAGGCATGGTACTGTGGCAGTACCTTTTCCTCCTGCTGTTTCTGCACCCTGCCATACATTGAACTCACCTAGAGTTGGTGTTTAAGGGACACAACTCCAGAGTTGCTGAATCCAACCCTTAGGAAATGGCCAATGAGAATATGATTTTAACAGGGTTATTAGGCCCTGACATGTGACTTCACACAAGGGTTTGACTCACATAGAATGAAAGGTGTCAGACTACGGGATACATTTGAGATCTGATGTAAAAGACAAGACTGTTTCACAGGGCTCCATGTCATGATCTTGGGGATCTCAGCGGCTGTCACTGCCAAGGACTGGGTGGGTTCTAGGCACCTGTCCCTTGTAACACCTGAATTCAAAAACTCCTGGATGAAGCTGTCTTTCTCATTTTCAGAGGAGACAATGGAATCTCACAAAGAAGTTCAAAGGTGTGTGTATGCCTGCGATAAAATAACTGATTGAATCCAGTCTTAGCCATAGTAAAATTGAAAACTGTTGTTTAAGGATTTCTTAACCGCTGTGGTTTATTAAGAATCTGCAGTGTGCTGGCCAGTATCTGTGTATTCTAAAGTCTTTATTGTCATTTATCTTCTCAATGACTTTATAAAGCAAGAGAGAATCCTCACTCTATGGACAGGGAGGAAGAGACCAGGAAAGCGTGAATTGAACCCAAAGCTTACTCCCAAAAATCAGGCTTTGAGTTGCTACGTTACATTTCTCACCTCTGTCCTTTGGAGGTGAAAATTACTTGATGACGATGTCTTCAGGGAAATTACAACTAAGGAGAAATGGACGTTGGTGTCAGACCAGTGTGTGTTTGATTACTTACTGACTGTGTCACCTGGTTTATAAAATGGGCTTAATTTAATGTAGTGGTTTAATTAGTGTCCCTCCCAAATTTATATCCACTTGGAACTGCAGCAGGAGACCTCGTTCGAAAGTAGATCCTTTGCAAATATAATTAATTAAATTAAATGAGTTTATACTGAATTAGGGTGGTCCCTGAATTCAATGAGTGTTCTCTTTGTGAGAAAACCATGTCAAGACACGCAAAGGGAAGAAGTTCAAGGGGCAGCAGAGACAGATTGGACTGATGCAAGGGACATCAAGGATTGTCAGGAGCTACCAGAATCTAGGAAGAAGCAAGCACAGACTCTCCCTGAAAGCCGGAAGATGGAACACGCTTTAGGTGACACCTCGATTTTTAACTTCTGGCTTCTGAAACTGTGAAAGATTACCTTTGTGTTATTTTAGCCACCCAGCTTATCATAATATGTTATGGCAGTCCTAGGAAACTAATAACACATGAGATATTTGTTTTTTGCTTTATAGCACGTATTGCAACTTGCAGTCGTTTTCTTTGTTTGCTTACGAATTCTGGACATACTGGAATAGCAGCACAATACTGCATTTGGTTCCTCATCCCTGTATCTGTATGTGTGATGCTTCATTCAAGTGGGAGGTCAGTTACAATGTGCAAATGGAATGAATGAATGAATGAATGAATGAGTGGCTAGAGCTGTTGTGACGACTCAGCAGAGCAATACAGCAAAATTGCATCAGTGTCTGCCCAAGAGCAAGCATGCATAAGAAAAGCCATCGTGATTATCATTCAAGGCAGGAATTGTCTTTTTTCCTAGGGCCCCTCTGCCTTGCTGAGTGCCAAGGTGAACTTGAGTAGTTACTAGTTATGTGGACTGAGAGAACACGGTTAAAGGGAAGGTTGTTTTTTTGCAGAGATTGACAGGGGTGAGCATGTGCCCTTCCGTTCCTGAAACAGCAGTTTCCCTTTCAGACACGAAGCCCTCAAGTGAGAGAGGCAGGGCGCGGGTCACGAGGGGTGGAGGAGGTGGCGTTGTTCGCAATCCTCTTGGCACCCTGCTCACCGCCGGGCCTCCGCCTTTAAACTCGTCGGGAGACTTTGATCTCACCTTCCTGTCCAACAGATGCACATTAGTCGATAATTCTGGGAGACATCAAAACCCCAGCCCTGGCACCCCCTGATGTTCCCTGCCGCCTTCACAAGCTGCAAGCCATGTTAATAGGCCTGAGACAGGACTGTGCTATTCTTGGGGCTTAGGTAGAGCGCGACTATGGCTTATCGTACTGAACCCCAGCTCGGCCTCCACTTCTTTCCATCTCTGACCCAATACGTTGAGAATTATAACGCCAAACGCTCCGAGTGAAGAGTTGACCTACACGGTGACTTGATGTACCTAGGGCAGCCCTATTCTTTCTGACTGTGCTTTCCAGACAGAGGTGGAGGGCAAGACACTGGGCCCCAGAGATAGAAAACATGGTCTTGGGTCTCACCCCTGCTATTCTAACACTGAGCGACCATCAGTCAAGTCACAGGCATCCTCAGAGCCTCAGTCTCTGCGTTGGGGGAGCAGAACCAGGAATGTTTCTCCTGCCTACCTAACGGGACTGTTTTCAGACTCACATGCAAAATCAGATGAGAGCATGCCTTAGAAATTGGAAAGTGTTGTAAAAATAGGAGCAATTATTACCATGATTCGGTGACTCTGAGCTCATTTAAAAAAAAAAAAAAATCAGGCCAGGCGTGGTGGCTCATGCCTGTAACCTCAGCACTTTAGGAGGCAGAGGCGGCCAGATCACCTGAGGTCAGGAGTTTGAGACCAGCCTAGCCAACATGGCGAAAGCCCATCTGTACTAAAAACACAAAAATTAGCCAGGTGTGGTGGCATGGGCCTGTCATCTCAGCTACTCAGGAGGCTGAGGCGGGAGAGACAGAGGTTGCAGTGAGCCAAGATCGTGCCACTGCACTCCAGCTTGGGCAAAAGAGTAAAACTTGGTCTCAAAAAAAAAAAAAAAAAAAAAAAAAAAATCAGTTACTTACTCTGTGTTAGGTGTTGTAGATCAAGAAACTAGCATGACACAGTCCCTTATGATGTGCTGAAACTCGTATCCATTACATGAAAGATAGTATATCCGAATATATTAATAATAATAAGCAGTTATTTCATTGCCTCCTTGACCACCTGGGTATTTATCTTTTGAGAGGCTTTGCAATATTTGACAAAAATGAGAAAATAGATAAAAATACAAAGATGACACCTGTCATACTGTTGTGTGACTTACTGTTTAACTTAATTAGAATTCCTAGTCATTGAATATATTTTGGCTTTTTGTTTTCTCTGACGGTTTCTTTGGGTCGTATTGTCTGGGATTGTTTGCACTGGACAGAGTTGATTTAGCCAGTCTCTTACAGTTGGACACTCAAGTCGCTTCCCATCTTTTACCGTGACAAATATCATTATGACGAATGTCTTTCTGCAAATCTCTGCACCTTTCCATGATTGTTTCTGTAGGATAAATTCCCACAAGTAGAACTTCTGAGTCAAAGAGTAAAAATGCACATTTTTTTAAGGCCTTTGATAGTCAGATAAAACTAAAAAAAATCACCCTCTAGAAAGATCATACCAATTTAAACTCCCACCAAGACTGCACGGCAGTGCCCTGGCTCCCGCACTCACGCCAATACCCAGCATTATCACAGAGTGATTTAAAATGCCTGAAGAAAGGAGTGATAATGGTTTCTAAACAGCACCGGCTCACACACGGGCCCTGCATATTGGCTTTCAGCTTGATAAATACTTTCTTATAAGGTCATAAATATTGGTGGTACCAAAGGTTAATGTAGTGTGCAGTGCTGTAAAATCCAGCAGCAACCTGCTAGATCATAATGATGCATTAGCACCTTTCAGTATGAAGTGTGATGACTTACAAAGTCTGTTTGTAAGTGGCCACTAACTCAACAAGTGTATAATTGTGTCAGTTGGCACCGCAGTTTCTGCAACTGTAATTTAAGTGAGCACCTTGCCTTCTGATATCTGCCAAAAATGAGAAGAAGAAAAATAAGAGGAGGGGAAAGAAGAAAATCATCATGTGACTGTGCGATTAGTTCCTTCTGCAAGCTAGGGTTACTTCAAAGACCAACGTTAAGTTAATAAAGAAAAAACAAAGCAGATAATCCTTTTCAGATCTTGCTAGTGAGTTGACCAGACCGCTGGCGGCGTTAGAATCAGAATTGAGGTAGGCATGACACATAGCTGCACCATTAAAAGGCATGTGCGTTTGCAAATTCGACTTTTAAATTTTTTGTGCGTTTTTAAATGTGCAATTCAGGTACCTTGCTCCTACCATTTTTTTTTTTTAAATGCAGATGGAAACACGTTTTATAGTTCTTTGCTATTGTTCTGGGATGGGCTAGTATGAACTTGAAACTTGTTGCTGTGATTAATGAATGTGGAGGTTGTGTGTATTTAACAGCAGAGGAGTCATCTATCCTGGCAGGAGACAGGACATAATGGATACCACCAGCCGTGTGTGCCCGTTTGCCTTTGCCCCTTAGTCATGGAGGAAATCCAGGTGTTAAGGACACACTTTAGTGGGCCTATCTCGGGCTCTGTCCATGTGTAGTGCCTGTTTTGGATAGCTGTAAAAGAGCACAGTCTGTAAACCAAACATAAGCTTGATGGGTGCATTGTGAGCAACTTATTCTTTATATTTTCAGTGACTGTTCACCCTTTACGATATTTTAAAATAAACCAAGGAGTTATTCACATCATATTCTCTATCTCTTATTAGTTGTTTGTATTTTATTTTTATTTTTGAGACAGAGTCTCACTCCGTCACCCAGCCTGGAGTGCAGTGGTACGACCTCAGTTGACTACAACCTCTGCCTCCTGGGTTCGAGTGATTCTCCTGCTTCAGATTCCTGAATAGCTGGGACTACAGGTACCTGCCACCACACCAGGCTGATTTTTATATTGTTAGTAGAGGCAGGGTTCACCATACAGGCCAGGATGGTCTCGAACTCCTGACCTCAGGTGATCCACTTGCTGCAGCCTCCCAAAGTGCAGGGTTTACAGGCGTGAGCCACTGCGCCTGTCCTCTTTTTTTGTTGTTTATTAAACAACATTTAGATCTGTCACTGAGCACTGGGAGCACAGAGGTGAATGGCACATAGTCCATCCCTCAAGGAATTCATCCTCGTGTAGAGCTGTAAACCCATCCAAGAGGTAAATGCCCGCAAGTGCGGACCCAGGGATGAGCAGGATGCTGTTGGGGTCAAACACCCAAGTCCAAAACTTCTCCCCTCCAGCCACTTCCTGCTGCTGTTCACCCGTAGTTCCCATCACCTGGGAGCAAAGACTGCTTTGCTCAGAATTCTCGTCTCTGCTTGACACTGCCATGTTCGCCGCTGTCTGGAGTCATCAGCCTGGCTACCGACTGGCAGAAAGCAGAGAGAAAATTCTAGGCATGATGGCATGTTCCTGCCTCACTATTAGTTAGGGACTCACTTCATTATGAATAAGGTAGTCACTGTGAAGACCTGCCCTTTCTGGCTTCTGGAAGGACGTTGAACATGAAGACTAAGGAAAAGCCACCTTCCCAGAGCTTAGCTTCCAGGGGGCCAAATAAACACATCAGAGTAATTGCTAGCCCAGATGGTGATACCAGAGAAACAGACAGGAAGGTGGACAGGAAGGATTTTCTGAAGAGGTGACATTTAAACTGATGACTAAGTATGAGGGGGATCCAGTCTGGCAAACCGTGGAAGGGAGAGGTTCCAGAGAGACGAGCCAGCATATGCCAAGGCCTTGAGGTGGGAAACACCCTCGAGGTATTTACAGAGTGAAAGGCGCTCCCAACGGATGCCTATGACTTCATTAGCCCCCGATTTGGAACAACCATTATGGCTGCTGAGTGCTGAAAGGCTGTGAATAAGTAGTGTTTGAGATGAAGTCAGAAAGGTAGGGCCTTGCAGGCCACGTGAACAGTTTCGGCTTAATTCTAAGTGCAAGGGGATGCCACTGGAGAGTTTGGGAGTAGGAAGAGTCCGTGAATTAGTCAGGGTTGTCTAAAGACAAGAATAAATAGGTTAGATGTCTATGTCAAGGGGAGTTTCTAAAGGAGAATTGACTCACATGATCACATTAAGCCATCTGCAACCTGAGGAGCAAGGAAACCGGTCCAAGTCCCAAAATCTCGAACGTAGTGAAGCTGACAGTGCAGCCTTCGGTCCGTGGTGTAAGGTGCAGCAGTCCAAAAGGTGAAGAACTTGGAGTCTGATGTTCAAGGGCAGGAAGCATCCAGCACGGGAGAAAGATGTGGGCTGGAAGGCTCAGCCAGTCAAGTCTTTTCACATTCTTCTGCTTGCTTTTATTCTGACCATGCCGGCAGCTGATCAGATTTGTGTCCACCCAGATTATGGGTGGATCTGCCTTTCCCAGTCCACTGACACGATGTTAATCTTCTTTGGCAACACCCTCCCAGACACACCCAGGAACAATACTTTGCTTCCTTCAATCCAGTCAAGTTGACATTCAGTATTAACCATCACCATATCCTTCTCTTTTTCTTTCTTTCTTTCTTTCTTTTTTTTTTTTTTAGTTTCTTTTTATTTTATTGCATTTTAGGTTTTGGGGTACATGTGAAGAACACGCAAGACTGTTGCATAGGTACACATGTGGCAGTGTGGTTTGCTGCCTTCCTCCCCATCACCTATATCTGGCATTTCTCCCCATGCCATCTCTCCCCACCTCCCCACCTCCCGTCCCTCCCCCATTTCCCCCAACAGACCCCTGTGCGTAGTGCTCCCCTCCCTGTGTCCATGTGTTCTCATTGTTCAACACCGGCCTATGAATGAGAACATACAGTGTTTGATTTTCTGCTCTTGTGTCAGTTTCTTTTTCTTTCATTTTTTAGAGGCCAGGTCTCACCGTCACCCGGGAGGTGTGCAGTGGTGTGCTCATAGCTCAGTGCAGCCTCATGCTCCTGGGCTCAAGCGATTCTCCCACCTCAGCCTTCCCAGCTGGGACTACAGGCTCACTACCCCATGCCTGGCTAATTTTTAATTTTTTTTTTTAGAAATCGAGGTCTTGATATGTTGCCCAGGCTGGTCTTGAACTTTTGGCTTCAGGCAATCCTCCCGCCTTGGCCTCCCAAGGCGCTGGAATGCCACTGTGTCCAGGCTACGCTTCTCCTGAGTAAGTCTCCCAGAGTCTAGTTTTGGCTGTGCTGAGAAATACCCTTGAGTTCCAGAGAAAAGAAGTGGCTTCTGGTATCTCTGCTCGTGAAGGTTAATTTGGCAATACACATATCTGCTCCTGGGCTAGAGAGGCAGCGGTGACGATGCCCAGAGGGGGACCTTTATGATCTGAGAGCCTGTGGAATGTTAGTAGCAACAGAGCCCTGTTGTCCCATTGAGTGTCTCTTCCATTTTTAATGAGGAGCCTGGGGGCACTGTATAAATAAAACGGCCGAATTACTAAATTATCACTCTACAGGGCATCTTATATTAGTCCTAATTAAATGATGCTTTTCATATTAACAAACAGTGCTCAAAAAGGATGCCCGTTTTTAATTCCGACCTCATTGAAGTAGGAAGCCTTAGAAATGTCTAGGCTATGCACTGTGCCTCTGGAGGAATAGGCACCATGCCTCTGGACTCACTGGAGGGCACCTACAGCGAGTTTTCAGACACTGCCCTGAATTTTTAAAATTCGGAGTATTCACAGTGACTACCTGTCTTCACCCAGACTCAGAGTTACTAATGGGCGCCGGGCACGGTGGGCTCATGCCTGTAATCCCAGACCTTGGGCAGATCACTTGAGGTCAGGAGTTTGGGGCCAGCCTGGCCAACATAGTGAAAACCCGTCTCTACTAAAATACAAAAATTAGCCCGACATCGTGGTGGATTTCTCTAATGCCAGCTACTCAGGAGACTGAGGCAGGAGAATCATTTGAACTAGACAGACGGAGGTTGCTGTGAGCTGAGATTGTGCCACTGTACTCCAGCCTTGGTGACAAAGCGAGACTCTGTCTCAAAAAAATCAGACAAACAAAAAGAAACACCAGTGGGATTTTCATCTAAATAAGCAATACATACAAGACTTCTGCTGTCACCACGATGGAGTAACAGGGACTGGTTTCACTGCCACCTTAAACAACTTTTAAAAAGGTCAGCTTCACAAATCACCACTAAAGAACTTTTCCATGCAACTAACCATCACCTGTTCTCCCCAAACGATTGAAGTTTAGAAAAAGGTCAACATATTAGGAACAGTGATTTGAGACTTTAGACAGCATGAAGCATGCACAGAGGAGAAGCAGATGAGATGCATCCTCCAGGGTCCCAGCTCACTGCCTGGAGAAGGTCTCTCAGCAATAGGGCAAGGGGTGGGGGGCCTGAATAAGGAATATTTGGGGAGCACTCGCTAGGTGAAAGCCAGGAGATACTGGAGAGACTTCGTGATGCAGTCAGACAAGAGCTCTTTGCTACTGGGCCAACATCGTTTTGTGGGAAATAATAAGAGAACAAATAAATGGGGGTGATTCACAATGTGCAGAATGTTACAAAGAACTCACCAGGCTAATGCAATAGAATAGTGTGACCTGGAGGATCAGGGAGCAGTCCCCCTAGCTGGGTCAGTGGCATATGGGAAGCTGTTGGAATAGGCTGACAAGGTCCAGTTGTGAGCATTACTAGCCAAATCCGTGTTCAGTGAGACCCCACTGGTAGCTTGAAACAAGCCACGATGTGCAATATTTACACCACAGACATTGGCAGTATTTAAAAAAATTTTTTTTCCAACATATTACTGGATGGTGTGGTCCAGAAAGGTTTTATAAAGAAGTGCACATTTCTGTATGACATCAGGGTAAAGAAGAGCGCATCATGTGTATGGGAAACCCCAGGAGGAATATTCCAGCAGAGGAAATATCATGTGCAAAGGCCCTGGGTCCACAACCTGCATTTCTTCCTTCTCTGTGATGTTCAGGGCAGGGATTTGTATCCTTCCCTACTATTGTGTAAGGAGATTTTCATTCCCACATTGGTCAGTCATTTTATCCCATTCTCCGCACCCCTTTTTAATTTCCATATTGGTACAGTACAGAATATTATTATACAGTTATCCTACCTTCCTCCTTAGATTCTGTTTCCCGATTTCTCTTTTCTTGTACTTTTTTTTTTTCATATCATTTTACTCCTTGTTTCCAGGTGTGCGTCTTTATTTCCATGTCTGTGAGAGCTTTGATCAGTAGCTATAGTTTCTTACGGAATCCATAGGCTCCCTCAGTTTCTTTTATAGTGAGAGGAGACGGGATACCCATTTAACATCTAGAGGTAAAGCACTGTAGCACTGGAAAGTGAAAAGACTTCAGAAGACCTTTTCTGGAAGCCTTTTCTTCAGCAGCAGGGTGTCTTCAAAGATGTTGCAGAGTTGAGTCTAATGGAACGGCCTGAGTGACCGCCGGGTCAATGTTAATTGATAATGATGCTTTCTATGGCAAAATCTGAACTGAACCTCAACTCAATTCTTAACATGTGCTGCGGAAGCAAAAAAGAAGAAATCCATAGTTCATGACCCTGGAAGATTTATGTCTAAAGCATTTCCAACACCCATCCTTTGTTGTACACGACTAATTTGCTACTTTTTTTTTTTTCTTGTGATGGAGTTTTGCTCTGTTGCCCAGTCTGGAGTGCAATGACATGATCTCAGCTCACTGTGACCTCTGCCTCCCAGGTCCAAGCAATTCTCCTGCCTCAGCCTCCTGAGTAGCTGGAATTATAGGCGCCTGCCACCATGCCCAGCTAAGTTTTGTATTTTTAGTATAGATGGGGTTTCACCATGTTAAACAGGCTGGTCTCGAACTCTTGACCTCAGGTGATCCGCCCACCTCAGTCTCCAAAAGTGCTGGCATTACATGCATCAGTCACTGCACGCAGCCTAATTTAACACTCTTAAACATACCTCCTCTTTCCTCTCACTAAGCAAGTAAGGTATTTCAGGAGAAACAAGGTATGTGCTCCTTCCTTCTTTCATTCCTTCCTTCCTTTATTTTCCCTTCCTGTTTTTAAAAAAAACAATTTCTAGTGTCTACATTTAAGAAATTTTCTATTTGTCTTTTCAGAGACAGTCTGTCTCTGTCACCCAGGCTGGAGTGGAGTGTTGCAGTCATAGCTCATTTCAGCCTCAACCTCCTGGGCTCAAGTGATCCCCCCACCTCAGTCTCTAGAGTAGCTGGGACTACAGGTGCCCACCAGCACACCCAGTTAATTTTTAAAATTTTCTGTAGAGATGGGATCTCTCTCCGGGTTGCTCAGGCTGGTCTTCAACTCTTGGCCCCAAGTGATCCTGCAGCCTTGGCTTCCCAAAGCACTGGGATTACAGATGTGAGGCACCACACCCAGCCCAGTATTTCCAATTTTCAAAGTAGTACCCATAGCCTGAGATCTTCCATATGTGTTAGACATGCAGGACTTTGAGGCTCTACTGAACATTGCTGAGTACTCACAAGAGGAAGGAGATGCCTATGGCAAAATTCCAGGCCCCAGTGAAAATCTGCAAGTGGCCAGTGCACTTGGAAGCTGCACAGCTCATTTCAGAAGGTGCTACTCGGCATTAGCAATATGCAGCTGTTGTCATTACACCCAGCTGCAAGGGAGTGCTTACTGTAAGAAAGAGTTAGCTGACTCAGTCCACATGTTAGGGTAATCACAACCCAATCTTGATGAACTCACAAACCAAAGAGGCTGTTTCTGGAGCTCAGAAGAGACAGGATTTTTAGTAGATGGTGACATCTGACCTCTGCTGTGTCTAGCTGTCAGCCTGGCAGGTCTTTCTGAAGAGCTCAAGTTCTGCTCAAAAGCCATTAGTTTATATCAGGCTCTGTGCATTAGGATTAAAGAATGGAAGAAGGCCAAGTCCAGTGACTCACACCACATAATCCCAGCACTTTGGGAGGCTGCAGTGGGAGGATCACTTGATCCCAGGATGTTGAGGCTAAAGTGAACCATGATCGCATCACTGCACTCCACCCTGGGCGACAGAGCAAGATCCTGTCTCAAAAAAAAGATGACAATGACCCAGATGTATTCTCTCAGAGCCCAGAGCTTAGTTGGGCTGATGGGAAAATTAAGAGTTTCGATTTGATGCGTGTATTCTCGGATCGAGCTATGGAAACAAAGGGTAGCAGCCAGAGGAACGCACAGAAATAGTCATTCCAGGAGCAGTTCATCATCACCTACTGTCTTCCAGGGACTCAATGCTTTCCATGCATTATTTTATTCTTACAGCCATCCTGTGTTTTATATACTTTTAGGTGAAAGTCCATTTTGGTCATTAGCAACTTGAGCACAGAGAGGTCAGTTAACACACTCAAGGTTGCACAGCATGCGGTAGAGAAAAGGATCCGAAGAAAACCAAATTCCCAAGCTCAGTCTCAGAGTCATGTAATAGTTGGAGTAGGTTTAGCTTCTCTAGATCTTCTTCCTATCAGAAATGTGGAGATGGTCAAAGTCAGCTGCGTACCTTTAGAATTACCATGCAGTGAACATTAGTGAATTGAGTTGAGCACTCTGATGACCAGTTTGAGCCTCTAATTTTTTTTCTTCAGCAGCACCTTGCACCTATAAATGATGAGTGCTGTGCAGTCTCGTTTCCTTTTCTTGTACAAAGCCAAATGCATGACATCAAACCTGTAATCTTGGCCACATTATCACCACGTTCTAACCAAGCAAGCTTATTAGTTCAAACAATTAAGAAAATAGAACTTGAAAATAACTTGGCTATTAGGGAGAATGGAGTAACGTAAATTCAAGATGTGGGGACCATTAGCATTTGTAGTCATAAAAACCAGGTAGAACACTAAGGAAATGAATATTGTGTTCATTTTTTTTTTTTTTTTAGCATTTAGGTAGTATTATGTGTTTATTAAATACCTGATAATTCTTTTGGGCCATTTCTTTCAGGATCAATTGGAGAAAGGATATTTGCTTTTGCTGTGGGTAGGGTAAAGGGGGGCTTCAGTAGAAGCTCATTAAATTACAATGTATCTCCCTGCCCTCTTACTCTTTTTTTATTTTAATTGCATTTTAGGTTTTGGGGTACATGTGAAAAACATGCAAGACTGTCGCATAGGTACACACGTGGCAGCGTGATTTGCTGCCTTCCTCCCCATCACCTATGTCTGGCGTTTCTCCCCATGCTATCTCTTTCCAACTCCCCACCCCCCACGGTCCCGCCCCTATTGTCCCCCAGCAGACCCCAGTGTGTAGTGCTCCCCTCCCTGTGTCCATGCGTTCTCACGGTTCAACACTCGCCTATGAGTACTCTTTAAGTATAGAAAGAAAATATCTAGAAATCTTGCTAAAAGAGAAATAATTTCATCTTTTTTCCTTTGTTAAAAGCCTTCGGATCACTCCTCCATTTCTTTCAAAGCAAAAGGCAAAAATCCTGTAAATGCAACTTGATCTCCTAACTTGGATTCTGGAGCAGAGAAAGGCCATTAGAAGTAAAGCTGGGGAAATTTGAATAAAATCCGTGGTTTAGTTAATAGTCGTACACGAGCGTTACCTTCCAGATTCTGATAACTGTACGTAGATAGGTAAGGTGTTAGTGTTAGCAGAAGCTGGGGAAAGGGTATGAGAGGACTCCATGTACTGGCTTTGGAACTTTTCTGTAACTCCAGAGTTATTCAAAAAGTTAAAAAAATGTCTTTTTGTAAAAAAGCAAAAGTTCTTACAGCAGCCTACAGAGACCCGCGTGACCTGCTCCTGTGCCCTCGCCAGGTCTCTGAAGTTATCTCCTCTTCCCTTCCCCTTGAACGTTCTGTACCAGCCTCACACTTCATCACTTTCTCACCGCAGGACCTTTGCACTGGCTGTCTCTGGGACTGGGTCATTATTCCCCGAGCTCTCCCCATGGCTCACTCTTCCCTGTCAAATTTTGATTCAAATGTCACCTTTATAAAAGCCATTGCATTGAAAATGTCAAGCCCACCCTAGCACCTCGAAGGTCCTTTTCTTTGCTCAGTATGTATTTCATGGTGCCTATGCTTCTAACATGCTCTGCAGTGCTCCCGTCGATTAGGTTATGGTTCATCTTTCTCCTCCCCTGCTAAAGCTTACATTCCTTGAGAGGAGGGACTTTTTCCTACTTTCTCCACTATGCGTTTCCAACACCTGGAATTGTACCCAGCACATACTTAGTGCTTAGTGGATATTTGTTGAACTTCAATATTAAATTCTAAACTACAAGAAAGTAGTAACCCTGACTCTGAATGCTTTGATAACCAGGGCATTGTGCTAAGCGCATCAAATTATCTAGATTTTGTGGCGTCCTCATACCCTAAAATTTAGGTTGCATAACCGCCATCTGTAAGGCCCTGAGAAGTCTTAAGTTTTGCCCAACACCACCCAGCTCTTGAGTCAAATCTGAGAGCCGAGATTTGAACTCGCGTCTCCCAATGGTACCGCTAGTGCCGCTTCTTGCACACCACGTTGCCTGCTAGATTTGCATACTTCCTCCCATTTCATTCAACCGTGGCACATCAAGAAATCGCGTTCCTCAAGTCACTAGTCGTTCGCATAACTCAGAGCCCTTTCGTAGGTGGTGGTACCACCCAAGAGAAATGTCCGAATCGTATTATTTCCCATGGCGACCACAGGTCACTCTGGAATATTGAAAGGTTTTTCATATAAGCGATTCAGTAGAAAACTTTCACCTTCAACTTCTCCCTTATGGGCCTATCCCTGTTTTCAGTTTCATCAATCTCTTTTGGCTATGGAATTTGACTCCCAAGCAGGCTGCGTGACGTCAGTCGAAAGGGGCTGGCTCTGTTCCAAGTCCTTAGTTCTAGGTCCCTCTGTCCTGACTACTAGCTATATGGATCCTTTCTTAGGCTTTAATTTCCTCATCTATAAAATGGGCATAATTTTGCCACTAACTTCATAGAGGTGCCATGGGGATAAATGATATAACCCAGGTACAGCGGTATGCAGTGCTGTTACTGTTTGAAAACAGTGCTTCGTGGAATTAGTTACGAAGGTTGTTACTGTTTTCTGAAACCTGCCTCGTTTAACACTGCTAAGTCATTTTAATATCCATCAACTGTTTTCATAGTTTTGAAAAATGTCTCCCAAATGCCTCTAGTCATCATGGGCATCATGAAACACCTATTATATCAATTATTAACAGTTATTTGGAGCCAGGCTCTATATAGTCTTTGTAGTGTTATTTTTTTACCGTGAGTCCACAGAGCAAGTATTATGGACCCATTTTACAGATGAGAGAACTGAGGCATCATGGAGATTAAGTTGCCTACTGTCATGCACCAGTCATGGGGCCATGTCTTCAACCCAAATGTTTCCCATTCTGTAGCTGAGGGCTTCATCCATACTTGGCCTGGCTTTATTGCCAAAGAGAATTTTAAAGAAACTGGAAAAATGACCAGAATACAATGCCTTCAATGACTGGGTTTTTTGTTTGTTTTTTTAAAAAAAAGGGGACAGGCATGGTGGTTTATACCTGTAATCCAAGCAGGATTTGGGAGGCCAAAGTGGGCAGATCACTTTAGATCAGGAGTCTGAGACTAGCCTGACCAACATGGTGAAACCCCGTCTGTACTAAAAATACAAAAATTAGCCAGGCATGGTGGTAGTCACCTGTAATCTCAGCTACTTGGGAGGCTGAGGCAGGCAAATCATTTGAACCCGGGAGGCAGAGGTTGCAGTAAGCCGAGGTCGGACCACTGCACTCCAGCCTGGGCGCTTTGTCTCAAAACAAAACAAAACCACCTTTGTTAGCATTTTCTTAAACTGTGACCCAGAAACCATTTTTATTATAATTAGCTGGTATGCTTGTTACAAACACATATTGCTGGCCCTAATCAGTGATGTGCTAGTAAATGATTTACAACTAGTTGCGGGGGAAGGCTGGGGATCTGATCTGAAGTGTTTGCCAGTTTCCACGGTGCAAATGCTCCCACCGTGGCCAATTGCAAGATACCGATGCCTCGTCACTGAACACAGAGTTAGGAAAAAATGTGCAGAAGTAGATCATCGTACGGTATTTCCAACATCCAGATACACTCAACAGAAAAAGCCTCAAGAGCATAGATAAGAGTCAAGTATGGTAAAATAAGAAATGATGAATTTTGATTATTTTTTACCTTTTAATATACTTTATTGAGGTTGGGTGCCATGGCTCACCCCTGTAATTCCAGCACTTTGAGAGGCCACGGTGGAAGATCACTGGAGCCCAGGAGTTTGAGACCACGCTGAGAAACATGGCAAAACTTCATCCCACTAAAAATACAAAAATTAGCTGGGCGTGGTGGTGCACACCTATAGTCCTAGGTACTTGAGAGGCTGAGGTGGGAGGATCACTTGAGCCTGGGAGGTCAAGGCTGCAATGAGCCATGATTGTGCCATTGCACTGTAGCCTGTGTGACAAACTGAGGCTCTGTCTCAAAATAAGACATATAGATATATACACTCACAAGTATATATTTATGCTATGTATGTATGTTTGATAGATACTGTATACTATATATTCAAATATGAATATATACATGTGTAGTGTATATGTATACATGTATTTTTGTATATGTATATACATATACATATACAACAATGTATATGGATATATATTAATATATATATACAGATAGACATATTTTTACTACAGATATACTTTAGTTGTGGGTTTATGTCATTTCATTTTTTTATTAAAGATTGTGTTTAACAACAGAATCAGAATTTCTGACAAGTTAGCAACTGGCTTTCAGAAATCAGCATGAACGAACTCCATCAGTTCCACCAGCTACCCCAGGCTGACAAAAATCAGCAGTGAAAAGGCTGGAACCCCGGAATGTGCATTTCTAAAAAGCATCCAGCTGCTTCTGTTGCACACCGAAAGTACTGAGCCAATGCCGTAAGCCTTTCTGAGAGCCCTTGTGAAATAAGCGCATGAAAATACTACATAATGTGGTAAGCAGCTGAAAAATGTAGATGGGATTCATATTCCTAGCGAACGCTAGCGGGCATTTATGCTAAATGAACCCCACCGTTACTCTTCCAAAGAGTTTTTTTCCCCTCTACCTTTAAAATGGAATAAAATTATTTTATAGTTTTATTTTACCCATCAATGAAGAGTGCTTGGTCTCTGTTAAAGAAGAAGGCAGTAATCCCATTTCCCTTGCAGCCAGCATGGGAGAAAGGTTCAGAGGCCTTTCCTGAAAGGTTTAGGCCAAGATAACAAAATGTCGGGGAAAGCTGCAGGGCAGGACTGAATGGAGAATTAGGTTTGTAATCTCAAATTCAATATAAAAGATCGAAAGTATCAAATGATCAGTCAGCGGTGAGCCTCTCCATCAGAATGTTATATCCGCCATGAAATTCTGCCTTGTGACTATGTTATGTTGTATGCATTATACATCTCTTTCTCTCAGTCTCTCTTTCTTACTCCGTCTCTCTTTCTCCCTCTCTTCCTTTATATATTCTCATAGAAACTAGGGCACATCTGAGATCCATAAGGAAGTCTTGCTTGACTTCAATCGGAGAAACCATTTGAAACGTCACCTGCCTTCAACCCCAACCCCATCTGCTTAGAAATATAAATGTTTTTTTTTCTTTCTAGGTAGATGTTTTAATTCAGGGCAAAAGCATGATTCACAAATTAAGAGCTGTCTAGGAGCTCTGTGCAAGCCCTGATACACAAGAGGTCCAATCCAAGGCTTGGATTGTGTCCCCTGAACCATGGTTTTGCTTTCCAAGGTGGATGTGGAGGGTAGTTAAGAATGAATTTTCCTGACTAGTGCGTACTGTGTGCCCACACAGTGCCAGAGGCCAGGGTAAAAACTTTGCATGCCTTTCACTTTTAATCTACCCTCCCTAAGTCTGGTTTTTATCCAGGTATTTAGGAGGTACTCAATCAATATGCTTTGAATGAATGAATTCACAAATCCCCATTTTAAAGCTGTGGGAAGAAAGGCCTCCAAGGGTGAAGTAACCTGTCCAAGGTCAAATAGTTGCCTTGGGTCAACTGTCGGTCAAATGCTACATGATTACACGAATTGCCTCCCTAAGGTATCAGGCAATGGCTGTTAAACGATTAGATCGTATCTGTCGCCTGTGACGATTATTTTAAAAGATTAGTTTTGAGTCCATCAGAGTATGAATGGGTCATTCTGGGATGGGGCCCAGAAATCTGTGTGTTCACTGCACTTCCCCAGGTGACTTAGAGATGTTCAGCAGGCTATACCTGGAGAAAGACCAGTGTGGTATATGTAAATCTCTTCATCTCTAAACAGAGGCAAACCTATCAACCTTTCAGGCAGCAAAATCTGCATCTTGCCAACAGCTATCAAGAACTGCCTTCTGGGGAGGGGATCCCTTGGCTCACCCACCCTCTCTGCGTCTCTGAGCCTTGCATTTTCAGACTTGATAGGTATCTGCAAGCCCACCAAATTTAATGTCTCCCATTTATTCAGCCTTAGAAAATTTCATTCCAGAAACATGACGCAGTGAGAAATTGACAAAAGGTGGGCTTCAGTTAAAGCCTCCTAAATGAAAGCACCCCCCTCCCCATGACTCAAAGTCTTCTCGTTGCTACCCTGGATTTCACATCGTCATCCTGTTACGGGAAGAAATCTTGCTTTTTATGTGGAGTGTCAAAAAAACAAAACCAATATTGTTCACTGCAGATGCACAGCGCTTTATAACAGCCAAAGCATTTTCTGGAGCATAACCTAATTTGTTTCTCTATGACCCGAGACTAAGAGGGGGCAAGTGTCATCCTTCCTTTTTCAGAAATGAAGAAATAGAGACTCAGAGAGGGCGAGTAACTTGCTCAGCCACTAGTACCATGTCTACCCGCCAAGTCCTGATTTCAAGTCTCTCCCTCTTCTCATTGGAGCCACAGATGACGTAATTAGATGAGAGATGATCCCAAGACTAATCATGGATGCTTCCCTTTCTTCCTTTTAAGAGCTGGACTTAGAGGTTTGCTTCTGAACTGTGCTAATGTGTGACTGCTGAGTTTCTGGATAAGATTTTTTTCAAGAAATTTCACATACTCCCATCTGGCCAAATGATGTATCGAAATGTCCTTCAATCAGAAAACTCATCGATTGTCTTGTGATGGTATGGTTTATTAATTTCTCCCCCATAAAGCTAGGAGCTCCCCACAGGCTCAAGTTGTATCTTTTTCATCCTTTATCCCCCACATCTAGCAAATGTTCTTTAAACAAGCAGATCCTAAAACGGTAGCTGCGTTGAACAGTGTAGACACAGCATTTGTCCTTCCAAGAACCAACATGGGAATCCATGGAGCTCAGACCAAATTCGGCCCACTGTCTGTTTTTATAAATAAAATTTAATCCAAACACAGACACATTTATGGTTCATTTGTTTACATATTACCCTGTGGCTGCTTTTATGTGCAGCATGGCTCAGGATGTCCAACTATTCACTCCATAGCACTTTAAAGAAAAAGCATGCTATCCCTGTCTAGATGAAGAGCCAGCTAGAAAGGAGAGGCAGGCATTTCTATTTTCAGAGTATATTTCTTAGCATTTCCATTTCCTAACATATACTTATTCTCCTCCCCACCTGCTAAGGCAGGAGAAATTAGCCTACTGAGAAACTCAGAAATATCCTGAGTGGTGTGGATTTGCAGACTTTTGTGCATTTTATGTGACAGGATTCTTTCACTGTCAAATTTTTGTTCAGAGACATATCGGTGTTCACAAAGAATGGTATCTCCGTGTGTCAGCGTATCCTGGAAAAACCCCAGTAATCCTAGAACAAAACTCTTGGAGTGCTATGTCTCTTTGTTTGAAGCATTTGTATTAATACAAAGAAAGAAGTAATTAGTAAGGAAAACCCAGGGTGTTCACAGAGCCTCAGTGCCATCTTAAATTCATCACCCATTTTCTGCAACTGAATTGTGCTTTCAACAGTTTTCTTAGGTCTGGAAAATTAGCATAATGTATAGAATTGCCATTTGGTTCATTTAAATCTTGCATAATATATTAGGAAGAACTCTTTGAGCTAAGTGGAATTGAGGATTCAGTACAAAATATGAACTTTTGTGTTAGACCGATGTATATTTTGGCCTTGATTTCTGAGTGGCACAGGTAATTAAAACCAGGAGGTTAAGAGAGGTTGAGGGAACAGAATCTGCAAGAGGAGAGGGTGGAGGCGTCAGCCAGAAAAGGAGGCTTCTGGAAGATCACTAAGCTAGAGAACAAGACGGCTTATTTTTACGAGGCCATTAACACAGAAGACGATGGCAACGTTCTTAGGAATACTCAACGTGTTCCCTAAATTAGTTGTGTGCAGGATGTCATGGCACAGAGACGTGTACCTGCTTTGTTATCTGGGGATTTATAAAGGTGGAAGCTTGCCGGTATCCTCCAAAGCATCGGGATGGGAAAGAGCTGTTGGTGAGAGTGCAGTAGGGTATCTGCTGCCTGTTCCTTGTGGTTCCTCTGGCTCTGGAAAGAGCCTGAGGTTTGAGAAGAGGGCCGGAGTCGTAAGGGTGTCCAGGGGACCAAATGCTGAAGGAGAGGACCCTCATCTAAAAGGAGTATTGGAAGCAATGACCATTGGCAGCAGCCTTGAAGACACAAGACCCTGGGCAGTTATGGAGAAGGACTCAGGACGGCTGATCACTGCCCCGAGTAACCAAAGAATGCGGAGTCCACAGCCCCGCCACGTCCATGGCAGCCACGAGTGGCACCTGAGTCCCAGCAGAAAGAATGAGATTAGAGGCAAAAGGAGGCCCATCTCACCCCCAGGACACGTTTGATTTCATTTCTTGCCTTCTGCCTCCTAGATTTTTTCTCTCAGCCCCCAGTCTTGGCAGAGGCTTCTTCCCCAGTGGGGGAAGGAGGAAGAAGGTCCCAGAGGTGGACCTGAGCCCATGGATCCTACAAACTGCTGGAGAGTTTGGAGTTAACAGGCGAGAAACACTCTATGCCTGCTGTAGGTACACTGGGCCACATATCTGTAGCAAGGGGAAGAGCGTTGTAATCTCATTCCGTTTGGAAGCTCTAAAGTGGGCTGGCCTGAGTTTTAATAACCAAGTGTCCAGAAAGCTGTTGCATCTTCTTTAGCTGCCATTAAGGGATTTGGCCCAGGGGATTGCAGTGCCACGGCCCTAAACCACTTTACCACACTGCCTCCCATGTATGGACTCAACATCCCAAAGCAGCTCTTAGCCCTGGAAACCTCAGTATCTTTGCCATAACATGGGCACAATAATAGAGTCTTCTTGTCTGAGTCAGCAGACAATGCAAAGAGATTAATAGAATGCTAATCACTCAACCAGGATTTATTAAATGGCAACGAGGTGTTAATCAGCCATTCTTCTGGATGCCCGTTATTGTAATAACCATGGGCCAGGAACCATCCTTAGTACTTACAGGTGTTGACTCATTTGGGGTAGTGCCAGTAGTGTCCCTATTTTCTGGGTAAAGGAAATGAGACTTAGAGAGGTTGAGTCACTTGCTCCAGTTCACACAGATAGGAAGTGGTGAAGCTAGAATTCAAATCCAGATAATTGTGTTTTGAAGTCTATAGATGTGTCTTGTTATTATTACTTTTGTTATATTGTTGTTTTATATATATATATATATATATATATATTTTTTTTTTTTTTTTTTTTTGAGACGGAGTTTCACTCTTGTTACCCAGGCTGGAGTGCAATGGCACGATCTCGGCTCACCGCAACCTCCGCCTCCTGGGCTCAGGCAATTCTCCTGCCTCAGCCTCCTCAGTAGCTGGGATTACAGGCACGCACCACCATGCCCAGCTAACTTTTTGTATTTTTAGTAGAGACGGGGTTTCACCTTGTTGACCAGGATGGTCTCGATCTCTCGACCTCGTGATCCACCCGCCTCGGCCTCCCAAAGTGCTAGGATTACAGGCTTGAGCCACCGCGCCCGGCCTGTTGTTTTATATTTTAACGACTTATTCCTGGAACCAAAGCCAAATCTTTGCAACATGAAGAGGAAGAGAAAGAGTAATTTTTGTAGTTCCGTCAGTCCGCTTTCCGATAAGCAGACACCAACCTCTAACCCTGCCCCCTCTATCCTCCGCGGCCTGATGTGTAAAAGGTGCTCAGTCACTATATTTTGAATGATTGAGGAAGTGAGCACCTGATTTCAAGCCCAGTCCTTTCCCAGGACGAACACTGCTTCTTTATTTGCAGGTATTTGTAGCCTCTGCCTCACTAACACATCTGTAGACTGAGTTGTGCCCCCACCCCAGGTCATACTTTGGAGCCATAACCCCCAATGGGGTGGTGTTTAAAAATAGGGACTTTGGAAGATAATTAGGTTAAATTAAAGGTCACCAGTGTAGAGCCTTCATGAGGCAATTAGTATCCATACCCGAGGGGAAAGAGATATCAGAGCTGCTCTCTCTCTGCCATCTGAGGACCAGAGAATAGAAGCACTCACTGCCAGTTGTGGTGGCTCATGCCTGTAATTCTAACACTTTGGAAGGCCGAGGTGGGTCGATCACCACGTCAGGAGTTCAAGACCAGCCTGGCCAACATGGTGAACCTCATCTCTACTAAAAATACAAAAATTAGCTGGGCATGGTGGCAGTGGGTGCCTGTAGTCTCAACTATTCAGGAGGCTGAGTCAGGAGAATCACTTGAAACCGGGAGGCAGAGGTTGCAGGGAGCTGAGATCACACCACTGCACTCCAGCCTGGATGACAGAGCCAGACTTTGTCTCAAAAAAAAAAAAAAAAGAAAGAAAAGAAAAAAGGCGCTCATCTGCAAGCCAGGAAGAGGGCCCTCCCCTGGAAATGAGTTGTCTGGCACCTTGATCCCGCAAGGTGAGAAATAAATGTCTGTGGCTTTAACCACCAGCCTATATAGTATTTTGTTATAACAGCCTGCAAAGACTACTACATACCCTAACAGCCCGCTTCCTTTACTGATGTGTGAAACACCTGGCCCCTTGTACATGCATCCTATTTTTTCCCAAGGAGTAAAAATAGCAAAGGAATTCGGAGTCAGCCCTTCTCTGTCCTGCAGCCCGTTGCCTTTCAGAAGAATTTCATCATTTGAGCAGAGCATTGAATGTATTCGAGTTGCAGGAAATGTGATGTATTTCTTAAATCTGTGTCACCTGGCTGTGGAATCAGCCCAGCCAGGCTCGGAATGAGGCATTAACTACATCCAAAGCTGTGTGATTAACTTACTTGTTTGCCGACAGAGCTGAAATGAAAAAGCAGGAAGCTGGGAGGATCTTCAGGAGCCCCGTTTTGAAGAAGGATTGTGAGAAAACCCAAAATGCGGGTTTTAATTCACATTCCCTGGGCTTACCATTATTATTACTTTTAATGGAAAATCCCTTTTCACAGTCTTGCTTCGTTTTAAATGGAGAATGTGCAATATTGTCTAATTTAGGGCATGAAGTTGATTTAGTATGCATGATTTTTCTTCCCCTCGCCACCCCCGCCACCATCCTTGGATTCTTTGTACACATTCAATATAGTTACATTTTTGCTTAGAACGTATATATTTTCCCCCTGAACTTTTCTCGATTGCTTTTTTATCAGGTTTACAAATCAAATCAAATAGGTATATTGCAGAGCTCTGTGATATTATTTTCTGAGCTTATAGTACAATGTATTGAATTATGCCAGCCCATGCTCTGCCCTGCTCTTCTCTGCAGATTGAGAGAGAGGGACCGTGGACCCTGTAAATTCACTCGGCGCCCAGCATTACTGGCTAAATCAAGACCGCTATTCAGGCTGCAAGAAGAGACTGAGCGAGTGTTCGTTACACAAATCAATTTGGTCCAGAGTACTTCGCAGTGGGTACTCAACCATCGCTCACATAATATTGTCAACTTAATCAAATAATGCCTCGAAGACACTCACAAGCTTTTCTCTCTGAGAAAAAGTTGATTGGTGGAGGATGGAGCAGCAGCTGGCGATTCAAAGTACACTTTTTATTTATCACTGTGAAGAGTTCTGTGCATGGAGGGGACGAAGCCTGTAGGAAGGGAAAGATGCGGAATGCTCAGTAGGCTGACTGTGTGGAGGATCGCGCTGCATTCACGTCGTGTCTTGGGTGTTGGGTCTCCATACCGTGATGGTGAATTTGAGAATGCTGTTGGAGAAAGCAGCAGCTGGGCCCAAATCGTTAGTTTTCTGGAATGATTCAGTAAAGACTTGCTGAGCGCCCACCATGTACCGTGGTACAGGGCTTTTGCTATAGCGCATCTGATACAGCATTTATCCATAGGATGCTCATTCTAGTAAGAAAAGGAAGTAAACTCGTCACTGAGGGCTTAACAGAGGTCAACCCGGGATTGGAGTAGCTCAAAGGACACCTCTGGTTTTGTTTGCTTTTTAGCTGGTTGGATGAGGCAGGGCCTGATTTGCCAACCTCACCACTCTGGTTCCGGCCAGGAACTAGAGCATAGGCAGTGAAGGTTTCTGTGAATCTTTGCTTTTCTCTCTCTATATTTTGCAGCTCTCCTTTGTGGCTGTTCCTAGACTTTCCAGAGCATCTCCACCATGACCTTAAAAGGCCTTTGAGGAGTGAAAAGCATTCAGGTTATGGAGTTAGCCATCCTAAGTTCAACCCTTCCACCTCCTGGCTGTGTGACTTTGGATGGATTGTCTGACCTCTCTGAGCCTCCGTTTTCCTGGTCGTTACAGCAACTCAGTAAAATAAGGGATGGAAAACAGCTCGTGAGATGCCTCGCTCGTGGCAGGACCTCGGCACTGTTTTCTTTTCCATCGTCTAGCCCAGACAGCTTATCCAGATTCACTCTTTATTTGTAAGCTACCAGTGGGGGTAACATTCAACATCAGTGACAGCCAGAATCCTTGGTCTTAACTCAGCATAGGGGAAAAGCAGAAGCCTTCCTCAGTAGCCGTGATCCACATCCAGGGGCGTTCATGTATCCTCCAGCCAGTTTGTGAACTTTCTGAAATTGTATGCAAAATTTAGGTGTATGTGCATTCCCCCTGCCACCACCAAAATGTTGTTCACAGCTTTCATAAAACCCTCAGTGTGGCCGGGCGCGGTGGCTCACGCCTGTCATCCCAGCACTTTGGGAGGCCGAGGCGGGTGGATCACGAGGTCGAGAGATCGAGACCATCCTGGTCAACATGGTGAAACCCCGTCTCTACTAAAGATACAAAACATTAGCTGGGCATGGTGGCGCATGCCTGTAATCCCAGCTACTCAGGAGGCTGAGGCAGGAGAATTGCCTGAACCCAGGAGGCGGAGGTTGCGGTGAGCCGAGATCGCGCCATTGCACTCCAGCCTCCCTCAGTGTATCCATGAACACAGAAATAGATTAAGAAACATGTATTTACAGAGTAAAGGGAAATACCACCAAATAACAATACTGATAGCAACAAAAGTTAGAGCTGACGCCTACTGCTAATGGAAGCAACTGCCTGAGAGAACCACCCCATCTATAATTAAAGATGGATATTTATTTTTTACAATACCGCCCAAGAAAGATGTTAATACCCCAAATTTATTTCATTTAAAAATGGGTATATTTGAAACTGAGATAAAGTTGACTAAAGAATATATTCCTCATTTCAAAGGATACTGTTATTAACCAGAAAGGGGTCCTGATCCAGACGCCAAGAGAGGGCTCTTGAATCTCACGCAAAAAGAATTTGAGGTAAATGCATAGAGGTAAAGTAAGTTTTATTAGGGAAGGAAATAAACAAAAGAATGGGCACTCCGTAGGTAGAGCAGCCCTGATGGATGCTGGTTGCCTGTTTTTATGATTATTTCTTGATTATATGCTAAACAAAGGGTGGAATAATCATGAGTTTTCTGGGAAAGGGGTGGGCAATTCCAAGAACTGAGGGTTCCTCCCTCTTTTAGAGCACGTAGGATAATTTCCTGACATTGCCATGGCATTTGTAAACTGTTGTGGTGTTGGTGGTAATGTCTTTTGGCATGCTAATGTATTATAATTAGCATAGAATGAGCAGTGAGGATGCCCAGAGGTCACTTTCATTGCCATATTGGCTTTGGTAGGATTTCACTGGCTTCTTTACTGCAACCTGTTTTACCAGTGAAGTATTCATGACCTGTATGTTTCGCTGACCTCCTATCTCATCCTGTGACTTAGAATGCCGTAACTGGGAATGCAGCCTATTAGGTCTCAGCCTCTGGCAAACACTGAGCCCCTATTCAAGATGGAGTTACTCTGGTTCACATGCCTCTGACATTATGATCACTGTCCTAGGGAAGACTTTTCCTCTGCTTTCGTCCCTTTTAAGCCCATTTTCCATTTGTGCTTTTTTGCCCTGAGTACACCATGGCTCTAAAGCAGGACTGCCCCATAGAACTTGACAGAGATGAAAATCTTCTATCCCTCTGCTTTCTGATGAGAGTGCAGTAGTTTTCTTTGGCTGCCAGATGACCATAAACTTAGAAACTTGCACAACACAGGTGTATTAGGTTACGGTTCTGGAGGTCCGAAGTCTAGTGTGAGTGTCACCAGGTTTACAAGGATTGTAGCTGGCAGGGTATTTATTTCTGCAGGCTTGTAATTTGATCTGTCCCCTTGCCTTTCCTGGCTTCTGAAGCCCACTGTCATTCTTGGTGTTATATGTAAACTTTCAGTGCTGCATTCAAAGAAGCAGCACTCGAATATGAAATTTCTCAGCAAGGCAATTTCCTTCTATAGAAGGGTGAGGCTCACCAATGGAACAATGGCAGGTGTACACCTGGACAAGGGAGGGGAAGGGGTACTTATTCCTGACGCAGGTAGCCCCTACGGCTGTGTTGTTCCCCTATTGGCTAATGTTAGATCGCACAGTCTAAGCTAATTCCGACTGGCTTTTCTAAAGTGAGCAGGGGGTACAAGCCAGAATGGCAGGGTGGGTAGTTTGGTGGGAAAGATGGTTATGGGACAGGTCAGAGCAGGTGAGGTGACCAGAGCAGGTGACTGGGATGAGTCAGGATGGAGAAGGGGACCAGCAGAACAGATGTGAACTACTGATTAGAACTGGTGGAAAAGGTTGTTTACTGAAACCACAAGAAGTTAAACTTTAAAAGGGAAAATTAAAGAGAGCGGAACATACTGACACACTGATGCTTGGAAGAGAAACTTAGGGTTTACTATATCTAACATTGAACTCTTGACTCTTTCCCTGGCTTCAAAACCAGTAATAGTGGGTTGGGTTTTTCTCACTCAATACTGGGGGTTCTCTTCCATGCCACTGGCATCTGTTTCACTTCTCAGGATCCTGGTGATTATACTGAGCTCACACAGATCATTCAGGATAATCTTTTCATGGTCATGTGATTAGCAACCTTAATTCTCCATCATCATGTCAAGGATCCTATCCGAGGTTCCAGGGATTAGAATATTAACATCTTTGAAGGGCCGTTATCTTTTCTACCACAGGGAGCCACCAACCACAGGCGTCTGTTGAGCACCTGAAATACAGCTAGTGAGGCCAGGTGTGGTGGCTCATGCTTGTAATCCCAACACGTTGGGGTCCAAGGCAGAAGGATCACTTGAGCCCAGGAAGTGGGGATTGCAGTGAACCTTGATCATTCCAGCCTAGGGAATGAGAGGGAACCTGTCTCCAGAAAAAAAACAGAATAAAATAATGTGGCTAGTGAACTTTACCCAATTTTAATTCAAATGTAAGCACTGGTACTTGATTCTGTTACTAGTTTGTCCGGAGGATGTTTCAACTGTCAATTTTTCAAAGGCTCAATATAGATCAGGTATTTCCAATGACAATTCGGTGTCTGTATAGAGATGTGTAAAATGCAAGACACCATCCAAAAAAAGACACCATTAAAAAAAATACAAATTATCTTTTATATGATAGCATGTTGAAATAACATCCCAGAGCCGGGCGCGGTGGCTCACGCCTGTAATCCCAGCACTTTGGGAGGCCCAGGTGGGCGGATCACGAGATCAAGAGATCGAGACCATGCTGACCAACATGGTGAAACCCCGTCTCTATTAAAAAATACCAAAATTAGCTGGGTGTGGTGGCATGTGCCTGTAGTCGCAGCTACTCAGGAGGCTAAGGCAGGAGAATCGCTTGAACCCAGGAGGCAGCGATTGCAGTGAGCCAAGATCGCACCACTGCACTCCAGCCTGGTGCCCGGTGACAGAGTGAGACTGCCTCAAAAATAAAAATAAATAAATAAATAAGAAATCACATCCTTAACAAATTGGATTAAACTAAACATTCTTAAAATTAATTTTACTTTTCTTTTAAAAATACGGCTTCTAAAAATTCAAAAATGACATATATCACTTACAGTTTATTGGACAGACTTCTCTAAAGCTCTTCCCCAGCATCCTTGAACTGTATCTAATGCTGTGTGATGAGGGCATGTAGTTTTCATTTCCATCAAACAGAATTAGCTACAGTTCTTATTCCCTTTCTAATTGTCCCCTCTCTTCCCTGAGCACTGAGCTTTGAAATCTCTAGTTCCTGTCTGTATTCTGATTTCTACTGACAACTACATGGTGGTATAATCTACCAGACGTTTCTCAATCAGTACTGGATGAGCAAGGGCTGCCCCCAGTACTCTGGACTCAGACAGACAACCCTGTGATAGAAGTCATTTATCTGAGCTTGCAGCTGAGAAAACTGAGGCTCAGAAGGTTGTACATAGCTGGACTAGTAAGTGATGAAACTGGAGTTTTAACTCAGAGCTGCTTAACCATAGATATTCCTTTGTGGATAACAGTGTAGTGATTCCTCGAAGACCTAGAACCAGAAATATGATTTTACCCGGCAATCCCATTCCTGGGTATATAACCAAAGGATTCTAAATCTTTCTATTGTAGAGACACATGCACACATATGTTCATTGCAGCACCATTCAAAATAGCAAATACATGGAGGCAGCTGAAATGCCCATCAATGATAGATTATAGAAAATGTGGCACATATATACCATGAAATATTACGTAGCCCTAAAAAGGAAGACGATCATTTCCTTTGCAGGGACATGGATGGAGCTGGAAGCTGTTACCCTCAGCAAACTAATGCAGGAACAGAAAACTGTACACTGCATGTTGTCACTCATAAGTGGGACCTGAACAGTGAGAATACGTGGACACAGGGAGGGGAACAACACACACTGGGGACTGTCTGGGGAACGGGTAAAGGGAGAGCATCAGGATAAATAGCTAATGCATATGGGGCTTAATACTCTAGGTGATGGTTTGATAGGTGCAGCAGACCACCATGCCACACATTTACTTAGGTACCAAACCTGCACGTGTATTCTAGAACTTAAGGAAAAAGATTCTTTCCATGTGCTTCTGTACCCAGTTACCTAGTCATCACCAGAAAATGCCACACAGGTGGCCTCAGTCGTGCCTGCATAGGGTCAGACAGAAGAAATTTCAGGGCGGGGACAGAATCCAAAGGCATGTATCGTTACACGACTATGTATTTTCTCTCAGTCATCCCTGGATTGGTCGATATCAAAATCCAATTTCACCAGGATTAGTCTTGGGTTGCTCAGAGCTATTCATTGAATTAGGAACGATTATAGCAGAGGGAGCCCCGTGGTTCTTTATTAAGGTCTTTGTGGAAGAAGTAAGTGATCTTCAGGAGATTAAAGTGCCGGTGGTGTTTTCTTAACATTTATAACCTGCGCTGATACCTGGGGAGTTTGTTTATTAAGAAAAATTCTGCAGCACATATTCCGCCTCCTAATAGGACCTTCACACTGGGCCTGGGTAGAAGCTAACACTGTGGTCCTAATGAGCTTATGAGGGAAGCTTTGCCAAGTGCCTCCTGGAAAGCTACCTCTTGAGGTTAATGGACTTCCCATCTGTGTGGGGTCCTGCAGCCTTTCCTGCTTGATGGGGAGGCTGCATCTCAGAGTTGTGCATGGGCCTCAGGGAAAAAAAAAAGCAGATGGTTATTAAAACTGTTAATAGTGATCATAATTATAACATCCTCTCTTTATGCACGGGACTTAACCATTCACAAAGATTTGGATGTCATCTTACTCTAAAGCATCGTGGAGATGCCTGCGTTTATCGTTTTCTGTATATGCGAACTGAGATCCACAGACGTGAAGTTAGCAGCCTTGCAGCTCACTCATGGTCAAACCAGGCTTAGTCACTTACACTACAGGTATTTACTGAGAACTCACCATGAACTCCAGTTCAGCAGTTTCACGTGGTACAGTTTTGCCTCCCAGGATTCATTTGAAACCCAGGAGATATTTTTGGTTCCAGCTCAGGAGTAAATGACTAGCATCTAGCGGGTGGAGGCCAGTGATGTCTTTGTACATTCTACAGTGAATAGGATGAACCAGCCCCAGATGTCAATGGAACTGACATTGAGGAACCCTGCTGTAGTGGTAGTGTCCCCGTGAACAGAAAAGCCACAGTCTCTGCTCTCCTGGAGTTACATCCTGGTGGAAAAGATAGGCAATATACGAAATCACAGAACAAAATAATAAAAAGGCAAGAAGAGATGTGTGCTGCGAAGAATTCAGTAGTCAAGGGGAGAGAGAGTGCTGGCGCAGAGTTGCTGTAGATCACGAGGCCAGTGACAGTTTTTCCATTGATTGGCACCTGGTCAGAGATTGTACTGGCATGAGGGCAAATGGTGTCCCAGGGAAAGGCAGAATGATTACGAAGGCCAAAGATGGGGCCAGGAAAAGCCAAGAGGCCAATGAGCAAGAATGGAAGACAGGCAGTAGGTGAGGGAAGAGAACACTGAAGCTTATAGACCCAGAGATCCAATGAGGATCCAGGTTGGAAGCCTCTGTGAAGGGGATGTCCCTGGTCCCCTTCCCTTCCACCTCTCACACCCTTGCTTTACTGACTGCCCTCAATTTCCTCCATTCTCCAAATCTACTGTGTTGCTATATCCCACCTTCTGATCTCCCAAATTTGGTCATGTCCATTCAGGTGGGTGTCACTTTAGAGCAAAACACAACTCTTATGGCCAGATGCAATAGCTCATGCCTGTAATCGCAGCACTTTAGGAGATCCAGGCAGGTGAATCACCTGACATCAGGAGTTCAAGACCAGCGTGGCCTACATGATGAAACCCCATGTCTACTAAAAATACAAACATTAGCCGGGTGCGGTGGCACATGCCTCTAATCCCAGCTACTTGAGAGGCAGAGGCAGGAGAATCTCTTGAACCTGGGAGGCAGAGGTTGCAGTGAGGTGCGACTGTGTCACTGCACTCCAGCCTGGGCAACACAGCAGCACTTTGTCTCAAAAAAAAAAAAAAAAAGATAAATGGAGAGTTCTTACGGAGATTAATTCCCACTGAGCTTTGATGTGCTATGTCTGTAGGGACTAACTCTGCATCTGGTAGCCACCGCCCTTCAGGTATGTGCATCCTAGATGGTTTGTTCTATCAACAGGTTTCCTACCTTTCACACATTTTCTTCTCCTTACGAGTTATACACTTTGCTCTTGCCATAACCTTTAGCAAGCCTCTCATGGATGCTGTAATGACTTATCAAGTTGAGTGAGTCACAGCGGTACGTGCTGGGAACCTACGGGCAGCGTCTCTGGTTTTGAATGTTGATGGCCTTTCAAGAGGCTGATGAGAGGCTTTCCATCCAGGCATCCTGGCGTCCGGGGCCACAATCAAAGGCTGCTGGGGAGAGTGGGCTGGAGAGAGGAAGACTCAAGTCTCCTCTCTGTTCATTTGAGGGTCTCATTGGAGTGACTCCTGTATTAGTCAAGCTTCTCTAGAGAGAAAGAACTAATATATATTTATATAAAAGGGGAATTTATTAAGGAGTATTGACGGACGTGATCCCAAGGTTAAGTTCCACAATAGGCCACCTGTAAGCTGAGTCTCAAGGAAGCCAGGCCGAGTCCCCAGACCTCAAAAGTAGGGAAGCTGACACTATAGCCTTCACTCTGTAGAAGGTCCAGGAGTCCAAAAGCTGAAGGACTTGGAGTCCCACGTTCGGGGGCAGGAGGCATCCAGCATGCGGGAAGAGATGTAGGCTGGAAGACGCAGCCAGTCTGGTCTTTTCGTGTTTCTCTGCTTTTTATCCTAGGCACACTGGCAGGTGATTAGATGGTGCCCATCCAGATTTTGGGTGGGTCTGCCAATCCATTGACTCAGATGTTATTCTCCTTTGGCAGCACCCTCATACACACCCGGGACCAATACTTTGCAACCCAATCACGTTGACACTGAGTATTAACTATGAGAACTCCCACTGACAGATGAGAGCCTGGCAGGGATGTCATTCCCCCATCTCCTAGATCTGCTTTGAGGCCACTCATCTTGAGAACCTCATGCTACCTCAAGTGGTGGAGGACACAGTTCCTTCTGGATAACAGCTGCTTCTTTGTACTGCGTGCACCTGTTGTATGTTTGGTAGAGACGTACAAGAGGGCATGGTAACCTCCAAAAAGCATGTCCGTGTCTTAACCTCCATAGACTATGAATAAATGTGATCTTATTTAGGGGGAGAAAAGGAAGTCTTTGCAGATGTAGTTAAGGATCAAGACAAAAATCCTTCTGGATTTAGGGTGGGCTCAGTAATTACTATCTTTTTTTTTTTTTTTTGAGGTAGTTATGCTATTTGTTGCCCAAGCTGGAGTGTACTGGCAAGATCTCAGCTCACTGCAACCTCCACCTCCAGGGTTTAATCGAGTCTCCTGTCTCAGACTCCTGAATAGCTGGGATTCCAGGCACCTGCCACCACACCCGGCTAATTTTGGTATTTTTTTTTAATAGAAATGTTTTTTTTTTCCATGTTGGCCAGGCTGGTCTTGAACTCCTGACCTCAGGTGATTCTCCCGCCTTGGCCTCCCAAGTGCTGGGATTACCGTGCATGAATCACCATGCCCAGCCAACAACTAATAATCTTTTAAGGAGAAAAAGGAAGAGGGAAATTTAACTGTCACCCACGCAGAGGGAGGTAAACCTTGTATAGATGGAAGCAGAGGTTGAAAGGATGCCGCCCCAAGCCAAGGAATGCCTAGAGTCACCAAAAGCTCAAAGAGGCAAAGCATGCTTCCTCCCTAGAGCCTCTGAAGGGAGTGGCCCTCCTGGCACCTCAATTTTAGATTTCTGGGCTATGCAGCTGTGAAAGAATGAAGTTCACTGGCTTTCAGTCACCGGTTTTGTGGTCATCTTTCAGGAAACAAACACAAAGACATAAAACACAGGCTTGTTCTAAATATGTTTTCCCTGCAAGGTCCCAGAAAAAGGGAAAGAAAAAAAAATCACACTCATGGAAGTGTCAGTGATAATCCTTAACCACAGCAGGCTTTAGGCTCTGTGGTAGCTGCTCCATCATCTCCTGCGACATTTGGCCCTTACCGCAATCCTGTGAGCTTACCACCATTCGTGGTCTTTTTGTTTTTGTTTTAGAGGCAGAGTCTTTTTTTTTTTTTTTTTTTTTTCTTTTTTTTTTATTGCATTTTAGGTTTTGGGGTACATGTGATGAACATGCAAGATTGTTGCATAGGTACACACATGGCAGTGTGCTTTGCTGCCTTCCGTCCCCTCACCTGTATCTGTCATTTCTCCCCATGCTATCTCTTCCCACCTCCCCGCCCCCCGCCCCTCCCCCATTTCCCCCCAACAGACCCCAGTGTGTAGTGCTCCCCTCCCTGTGTCCATGTGTTCTCATTGTTCAACACCCGCCTATGAGCGAGAATATACGGTGTTTGATTTTCTGCTCTTGTGTCAGTTTGCTGAGAATGATGGTTTCCAGGTTCATCCATGTCCCTATAAAGGACGTGAACTCATCTTGCTCCATCGCCCAGGCTGGAAGGCAGTGGTGTGATCTTCCCTCCCTGCAGCCTGGATCTCTGGGCTCGAGCAATCTCCCAAGTCGCTGGGATGACAGGCACATGGCCATGCTCAGCTCGTTTTTAAAAAAATTGTTTAGTGGAGACAGGTCTCACTACGTTGCATGCTGGTCACAAACCATCTTCCCACCTTAGCCCCGAAAGTGCTGGGATTACAGGCATGAGCCACTGCACCTGGCCCCATTACCCTATTAACAGCCTTTGTTGGAAGAGTAAACTGAGGCTTGGAGAGGAAAAGTGACTGTCGTGAGATTAGCAAATAACAGAGATTGTTCACGTGATTCCAACATCCTGGTTCTTTGTGCTACATCTGAACATATGAAAGGCATAAAGAGGCTTAAAGACATTTCCTTTTTCTGTTTTCTTCCTCATTCAACCTCTCCTTCCTAACACTCCTCCTCTTCCCTTTCCATACGCCCACAATGATCTGAAACACTTTTGGCTTACTTTATTTTACATGCTTTAAGAATTCTTTTTTAACACACAGGTATTTCTCCATAACAATATATAGGCATTTATATGTAAGCATACACTGCAAAATGATTAATTGAGCATTGTATGTTTTTATCAAAGGGAACAACACAAAGATTTCTCCAAAGTCCTGTTTGACTAGAGATGATTAATTTTAATTTTCACATGAGCGGCGTAATGCTATTAATCATTTAATATGTTTAATCATAATCTCTGTAATTCCTAATTAGGTTTATTAAACTGAAACATCCAGCAGTTGTACACAAATCCAAATCTAGGTTTTCTTCTCAGGAAAAGGAGGAGCTCATTTCATTTTTGCATTTAAACAGGAGCGTCTAACAGGATGGGAAAAAAATGTACTAGAAGCTTGGGATTTCAGCTGCAGCATCTGCAAACTCCATGTCTGATGCAGAGTACTAAAACCCCTTACCCTCTGAAAAGTGACAGTTGCATGATTCAAGCTCATGTCTGTGTCATGGACATGGCACAAAACCTCATATTCCCACTGGAAAAAACCAGATTCTGTTCTCTCTGGGTTTCATTGTTACAATGTTGCCCTTCAACTATGGCATGAAGGTGGCAACATTGATTGTACACGTCTTCATTCGTTCGTTCATGCACTAGTAATTCATTTGGTCGGTGAGTCAGCCAACTATTAAATAGACATGTATCATTTGTGTCACAAGCTGGTCATACCAGACTCCCGCTGTGATCCTTTGGTGGCTCCTCATTGCTTTTAGGAGGAAGCTCAAACTCTTGCTTTGTACACGGGGTCGTTTATCTAGCCCCCTGACCACCTCGGAAATCTGCCCTCCTGCCTTTCCTCCGTCCATGCCTCCTCTGACCAGCGGTGCTGAAGTCCACACATACTCCACTGCATCCAGGGCATCGTTTCACATCTCTGCATATCTCTGCCCTCTCTTGGTATAGCTCAGTGCTTTCCTCCTCTTCTCTTAGACATCTCCCACCTAAAAATTTACCTCCAGAATTGGCAAGCTTTGCTGAACCTTCCACAGTGTGGTGTGATCCTGATTTAAGGTTACTCAGCCCTTTGTGATTGCCTCTTATCCCAACATTTAGCAGTCTGTATCTGCTGGGGATGGTGGCTTATGCCTGTAGTCAGGCTGCTTTGGGAGGCTGAGGCAGGAAAATCATTTGAGGCTAGGAGTTCAAGACCCCCCTGGGCAACATAGTGAGACCCTGTCTCTGCAAATGAAAATTAGCTGGATATGGTGGTGTGTGCCTGTAGTTGTAGATACTTGGAAGGCTGATGTGGGAAGATCCCTTGAGCCCAGGAGTTCCAGGCTGCAGTGAGCCATGATTGTGCCACAGCACTCCAGCCTGAGTGACAGAGCAAGACCCAACTTTAAGAAAACAACAACAAAATGAATCTATTTATGAGGATCTTTCTCCATCGCTGTCATTCACTAAAGTAGGAATTGCATGTGACCTGGAGGGCTAATTTATGTGTCCAGCACAAAGCAGCTGCTCTGTAAAGATGTGTAAACACTTTAAAAATAAGCAGATGACAGCTTTTTCTGCATGTTTCCCAAAAAAGTTTAACCCTTTTTGGTATTAAAAAAATTATCATCAGTCTAAATAATTCATTATTTTCCATTTAATGAATACATGCCAGGAACGTGGCCAAGTTAGTACACATTATTTATTTAATCACAAAGCCTTGGAAGGTGTGAACTTATTATTTTTTATTTTCCAGTTAACAAAACGTACGGTGGTACTGCTTCCTATTTAATCCAACAGTATAGACAAAATGACTATATATTGTTGTCATCATGACTTTGTACTTCGAAGTTGAAGAAATCATCTGGTAGGGCTTTTGATACCACATCAGCCTAGAAGAATGGTTAGCAGCCAACGGGATGTCTTTATTTCAAAATGCAATTCAGGCTGTGTCAGGGAGGATAATGCAAAAGAAACCTCCCAGTAAACACCATGGTTGGTGAGAAACTTGCAAATTATGCCCATGTTATCTGGGTGTTTGTTTTGTATTTCACTTTGTAAGAGTGTCTCCTTCTCTGAGTCGTTAGTATTTTACACCTGGCTGCCTGCATTGATAGTTTTATCCCAATTATGTATTTCTAGTTTGCTGACAAATAGGTCAGGATGATCCCTCACTCATAGATTTGATAGGCTTCCGCATAAGGTTTCTATCATAGTTTCAAAGCGGGTATCTGATGTGGATGGCGTTTACTGCCACCCAGAGGCGACAGGTGCTAATTGCAGAGAAAGTGTCAAACGTTCAAGGAAATGTTAGAACTCTAGAACTGTGGGTATGACAGTGGCTATGATACCAAATGTTACTGTGACTTTTCCCCTAGTTCCTGCCTACATACAGGTGTCAATGGAACACAGTGTTATACAGCCTTATTTGGAGGAGAGGGGTGATGAACCAGTGACTTAGGCTAATAATGTTACAGGGTCTAGGCAAAGAGCACAACAGACCTTTCTGCAGAGACGGAAGTGTTTGATATTTGCATTATTCGAGATGGAAGCACTCTCTACATGTGGCTCCTGAGCAAATCTGAAATGCAGCTAATGCCAACAACGTTAAATATCTTATTTAACTTACTAAATGTAAATTGTCACCTGTGGTCAACTGTAGTGGACAGCACAGGTTTGTGCAATTAGAACCGTAAAAGTCGAAGTCAGTCGGCCAGTTATTTGAACTCCAGAATGTCAACTCGTCTTTTCAAATTGTTTAATTATATTTTTTCGGCACCGCTGCCCGAACAATTATGTAGGCATATCTTAAGATTCTGAAGAGCGTCAGTTAAGAAATACACATTCTCCTACCTTTCATAATTATTACCCTCTTCCTGATGAGATTCCCACTCCCCACCTCCCAACCCCAGCACTTCCCAGTCCCCTTCCTTTGCTTTTTCTAGCCTTTAATGCTTTTCTCTGTCTTCCAACTCTCTATTTATCAGTGGATTTATTGTCTGTGTTGCCCGCATGAGAATGATGCTCCCTGAGGGAGGCGATTTTTGTCTGCTTTGCCCACTGCCCAATCCCAGATTCGTGATTAGCACTCAGTGGATGCTCAGAAAACACTTGGATGAATGAATGAATGCATGCATGACTCAGCAGTTCCTTCCCTTCTCCGATTCCTTGGTTCTGCCTTTAGGGAAGCTGAAGTACAGGTATTGATCGACTTAGGACCTATGCAACTTAACGACCGTTCGACTTTCCGACCACAATCGCTAGCCACGACTGCTCCGCGTCTGGCAGCGCAAACGTTGCCCAGCTGGGCGTAGGACAGTGCGGACCAGCTTCTGGCAGCACTACCCTCTCCACGTGCACCATTTCAACTGTACATATGGCCTACTCAACTTAGGACCAAATTGTGCACTAGCTGTACATTGGAACATAATATTTTGGTCCACTCAGAGCCTCTTCGATGTCTCCTTCTTCTTTTAGCAGACAGATGACGCAGCACCGACGGATGGCCAGCCCCAGACACAACCTTCCGAAAACACGGAAAACAAGTCTCAGCCCAAGCGGCTGCATGTCTCCAACATCCCCTTCAGGTTCCGGGATCCGGACCTCAGACAAATGTTTGGTGTAAGTACCACCTCTCTTCTCAGCACTGCTCGCTCTGGAGGTTCCAGAGACCTCCCTGTCTCATGTAAGTTTGGGGTATTTACAATACTGAGGTTAGATGTTTACATAGGGAGAAACCTCTTAGAGCCTAGTCTGTGGGTTTTTTGGGGGCTAGAATCTCTTTATGGTTTTAGCATGTATTTCTATACATAATGCTCACCATGTATGTCCTTTGCCAAGTGGTTTTCTTCTAACGAGTAACTCAAAGGCCCAAATAGAAAACAGACTCCTAGATGACCCACTGTTGAAAAAAGCCCGCTGATGGTCCCAAATTCAATGGCCCAGGACATTATACTGTAGCTAAAATACACATCAAGTCTCTTTGTTTTACTTTCTCTTGCAGTTGTCAAATTATCCAGAGGGTGACTCATGGTGTACTCCTGCATTCCCTAGTCTTTCCCAGGCACTGTGCATTTAGCTTGCAGATGCAGTGGCAGAGAACAATTCTGCATAAAGCTGAGTTTAGCAAACAAAACAAACCACCGCGACCAACACCAAATGAGCTAGCGGTTTCTAAAGTCCGTATTGGTTCCTGCAGTCTACATTCTCCTGGAGTCCGTGACAAGGATTCAGAGGTACTTACTGTGGTGCTCTATGCCACATACCACAAAGGGTGGCCTTGCCCAGGCACCATGGTGAAACACAGAGCAGGCCAGAAGTTACCACTAACTCAGGAGAAAGTAATAGCATTGGTTTTTATATAGGTCATGTTGTCCCTAATTGGTTTTTTTTTCTGGGCGATATTTTCACTGTCCACTTTGGGAGGCCCATAAGTTTGCCATTTCTTTGAGCTCCATTCCACCAATGGACAAAGCTATGCCAGGGCTTGAATGTCATTCATGTTTGCAAATGGAGCCAATTTGTCCATGATGTCCCAGCAATAATAGCAGGTGCCTGTGGGTTCAGTGAAAAGAACTACATCCGTAACATTTGACTTAGAGCAGCCCAAAGGTGGGCTGCTGAGAGACTCTTCCTCTAAGTTTATAAATGGACGTAAATGCTAGAACAGGAAGAAGACGGTGCCCAACTTGAATGCCTCGTTCTGAGCCAGGCTGGTGTCGTTCTTCGTTTAAAATGGGAGGCTCAGGTTCACTACTCAAAGGCACTGCAAGTTGGGGATTAGCTGGCACCTTTTACTTCTTATACACACATGATGCTTATCAAGTATGCATCTGACACAAAAGCAGAACAAGCATCCTAGTATTTAAGAGACTGAGCCTTGAATGCTGACATTTCCGAGGAAAAGGTCAGCTCTTGCACTTTTATCTCTCTCATTTGGTAATAACCTTGAGTTGAGCCCTCCAAACTCCTGCAGAACAGAGGTACCCTCGGGCACTTTCAGGTCAAAGATGACTTTGAAAAGTGCAGAGTATTCAAAGTGAGAGTCGAGGTTAAGTGTGTGTGAGGCAGTAAGACCAGGTTTGAATGACGGGCAGTAAGAGGAGCTATATTCTCTTTGCCATGTCAGGTTAGCAAGACGTCCTGCTATGCAGTTTGTTTTTTTCTCATCAGGTGTCACTGTGATGTTGGCTTTGAATTTGGTCACCTTAAGGACCGTCCTGACACTCTTTCATGGTGTCACTCATGGAGGCTCACCCCAAGTTCCACCCCTAAGGGTACTTCCCCCCCGCCCCCCCCTCCCCGGTCACAGAGGTATTCAAAACACTCACAGAGTATTTTGAGAAGGGATCCTAACTCTCTCCAGTCTTACAGGGGAAGGGTAGACAAGAAGGATCGAGACCTTGCCAAAAAATTACACTGCCTGTCATCAAACCTTGATCTAAACCTACTACATTCCGAGCAGTTTTTAAAAAGACAAGGTCTCACTGCTACCCAGGCTCGAGTGCAGTGGTGTGATCATGGCTCACTGAAAACGTACACACTTGAGCTCAAGTGATCCTCCTACCTCAGCCTCCCAAGTAGCTGGGACTACAGGCACAAGCCACGATGCTCGGCTAATTTTTAAGTATTTTTTAAAATAGAGATGGTGTCTCACTATGTCGTTTACGCTGGACACAAATTCCTGGTCTCAAGCACCCCTTCTGCCTTGACCTACTGCTGGGATTACAGCATGAGATGTGAGCCACTGCACCCATCCACCCCTGACTCCACTTTTTTTTTTTGGGGGGGGGAGGGACAGAGTCTTACTTTTTTGCCCAGACTGGAGTGAAGGAGCATGATCTCAGCTTATCACAACCTTTGCCTCCTGTATTTAAGCAATTCTCGTGCCTCAGCTTCCTGACAAGCTGGGACTGCAGGCGTGCACCACATGAAGTCAAGATTTTCAAACAATTGACCAGACGTCAATTTGACAAGATGATAGATACACTTAATACCTATCAGTTAAGACAATGTGCCATGCATTCAGCAGCACTAAACTTAACTTCGTTCATCACAAACAGCATCTCTGTCCATTTTTAAATGCATGCAAGATTTTTTTCCTGTAAATTTTGTCTATGAAATTACCAGGAATGTATGCATTCATGAACTCCCTTGCAATGACTCTCAAACCTCCTTAGTTTACAACTACCATACTAAAGAAATAGAATTTTATACACTAAAAATCTGTTCTTTCCTGCCAAGTATCGGTGGTCACAGAGCCATTCTGGCTACATTTAGCAGCAGGAATCACATTATGAAGCCATCTGTAAACATTCTCAAGGGCTCCCTGCAGTGGAGTATAGGGTATAGGAAGGTTTCCTCTTTCCGGTCATAGATACTGCAAGAAGCTACAGTTTAACTTCAGCTAGGTGCTTCTCACATCATCTAGACATGAGATGTCTTCTCTCCTTTTGGTGTTCGATCCTGCCTTCCTCTCCACACTTTGGCAGAGGTTACAGTGAGGACAATTAGAGACAGTCACGAAGATCTTTGTGCGTTTCCCCCGCTGTCTCTTCTTAAATCCAGGCATAGGATTTTAAAGTTGAAAGCAACACAAGACACAAAAGCCACGTCCTTTTTCAAACTGTCGAAAACTTGGCGGTGATCATCGCAACGTCTGTAAGCATTAATAATTCGACCATGCCATCTGCAGCCATTACATGCCTGATGGTTACTGCAGGTGACTCTTATTTTAATTCGTATCTTCAGCACTTCTTCATAAAGATTGAAATCTTGATTACCTTTTCCACCTCATGCTTCATATTCTTTACTTTCTACTCTTTGGAGGCATTTGTCTCCATGTTTGGTATTAAATTCTGTAGCTCGTCTTGTATGTCTTTTTTTCTTCATTTGAGATGGAACGCTCCTTGGAAAAGATGTTTTATGGTTGCAATATACAAAGCAGAAGTCACGGTCTTTTAAAAATACCAGCTGAAGTTCAAGTGAATGGATCTGTTATATGCAGTGACACTAGTCCTAGATGTTTCACTGGAAGGAATAGTAGTTTTACATCCTGCTACTTTTTCTTTCTTTCTTTCTTTCTTTTTTTTTTTTTTTTTTTTTTGAGACGGAGTTTGGCTCTTGTTACCCAGGCTGGAGTGCAATGGCGCCATCTCGGCTCGCCACAACCTCCGCCTCCTGGGTTCAGGGAATTCTCCTGCCCCAGCCTCCTGAGTAGCTGGGATTATAGGCAAGCACCACCATGCCAGCTAATTTTTTTTTTTGTATTTTAGTAGAGACGGGGTTTCACCATGTTGAGCAGGATGGTCTCGATCTCTTGACCTTGTGATCCACCCGCCTCGGCCTCCCAAAGTGCTGGGATTACAGGCCTGAGCCACAGCGCCCAGCTCCATTCTGCTACTTTTTCCTTGAGCTGTGTCTACACCTTAGGTATCATGCATGAGCACGCATTTTCTTTACAAATAAATATTTGATGATCCCAAGAGAGGAACATATGGATTTCTACCAAATTAATTGCAATATTAAGAATGTATAACTTAACATTTAAAATTTAAACATTCTGGGTTTTAAGTGAGAGAAGTGGGCTGTGATATATCCAGACCTCTGCTACAACAGATGGGTGGATCTTCTGGATGCCATCACTGGATTGTCAGAAACAGTCGCTTAATGAGTACAGTTCTCAAATTTACACAACTTTCTTGATTTCACAGCCTTACTCTAGGGATCAAAATACAGACCCCTCTTGGATGGGCACGGTGGTAGCTCATATCTGTAATCCCAGCACTTTGGGAGGCCAAGGTGGGAGGATTGCTTTACTTCGAGAGTTTGAGACCAGCCTGGGCCACATAGGGAGACCCTGTTTCTATTGTTTAAACAATAATGTCAAAACACACAACAAAACTAAATAGGGCCCCAGGAAAGTGGTCCACTGAAGCCTCTCTTTAGTATCACGGAAAAACAGATCACATGACTTTCAGCACATGCAAAGGAAAATTTCAAAATCACTTTTTTTTTTTTTTAGTCATGAGACGGGCTTGCCTGTACTTACAATGTTAATGCAAAGTTACATCTAACACGATGCTATGAGGAGTGAAGCCATTTTGGGGAGACACAACAGGGTTCCCTCTACTTCTGCATTCTGAACATGAAGCTGACACTAAGAAAAACTGGGATGATGCCTTTCCTGGGTATTGAGACACCTTTGTGTGGATGAGAGGTGTTGTTGAATGCAGCTGAACATTGCTGTTGAGCAAACAAATGCTAGTTATGTCTGCAAATGAGTCGTGTCTATTTAAGTTGAAAATGTGCCAGCTGTGTTTACATCATTAGTAGCAAACTTCCCAATTAAACTGTTGATACTATAAATATAGTACAAAACTGTCTTGGAAATGGGGCTGACATCAGCATTCTTCTTCAGGCTTGTTTCACCGGCTTTGCCAACCGTCAACCTCACAGCGAGTGCCAGAGAAGCAAACTTTGATACTGTTTCAGGGCATCTGATGTCATTGTTTCATTTAGGGAAAGACACATGTTAAGACTCCCGTTTGATTGGTTCTGTCTCCATCAGATCCTATTTTGAAAGAAAGGTTTTTTGGGTTGACTGCCTAGAGAAGGTTCTGTAGACGACAGTTGCATCGTGATTTTGGAAGAAGTCCTCGTCAAGCTTCTCTTTCTGCAAATATATGTGCTTCTAGGCTCTTAGGCCTGAAATAAATATGATGGTGTCTGTGTAGACTGAATATTCTAGGGTGATTGTGTCAAAATTACTGCTTGGGGGAGTTCACAACACTGGAGGTTTCTTTACTATGAAATTCAGTTCACATTTGAACGGCAAATCCGTCATTTCCCCAATCTGAAAGTTTTCTTCTATTTTCAGTGATTTTTTTTTTTCCTCTGCCTAAAACTAGGGCACTGAAAATGCTCTGGAAAGGAATATTCTCTTGACCAAAAGATCCGAGTCCACAGATTGCAGGATGAGTTCGCTGCATATTTTCTGGTGTTTCCATGCCGCGTGCTGGCAATGTCGCCCCTTTCCACGTTCTCTTCGGAGTCTTTTCTCCTTGGTTTCTTCCTATTCGTATGCCTCTTTGAGCAAAAGTACTAGTCGTTTTTTACTTCACAACCAGAAAAAATGCACGTCTGTAGTTCCCCTAGCTGGGCAGGGGGATCCTGAGGAATGGGAACATTTCTATGGCACAGAGTGACACCCTTTGGGTTACTTTTTCCCATAATCAGAACTATTTTTATTTCAAGATTGAGCTGCCTGTATTCAAGTGGCATACACATTTTTTTTCCTGCTATTCTAGGGAGTGTAGCTTTCTTTGTACGTTCCAGGGGATAGCATCTGTGTGTACAAAATAATTTGCTTCTGGAATGTGAGTGGGACCCTCTTGACATTCAGTGTCTGCATCTCTGGATACTCTGTGACTGAAACGCATTGGGCAGGCAAGCCTCCCCTGCTTTTCTTGTGGTCTTAGTGTTTATTTCTTGCTCATCCTGCCCTTCACCCCAGTCACACTCTGTTCTCTGCTACACCGAAGCATGCTTACTGCTCTCCACTCAGGGGAGAGACGGAAATACGGAACCTCCAAGGGTCATAAAGGATGCAATTAAAATACAGAATGCAAAAGTAAATGGAATGATAGGAAAGCTCCAAACCAAAGAGGATGGAAAGATTTATGTTGCCCTGTTTAATCACTCGAAGGGCATCTGCTCTCATTCTGCATGGAGGTAGAATTCCCATTTTGTTTTTCCCTGGGCCACGGTACATGATTTTACATCACCGTCGCTCACCTGCTTGTATGCAGGGTAGGCTGTTACACTCAAGAAATGCCCACACTCCTTCACATGATCTCAGAAAACGGCAAACATTGCAAGGTTGGAGGAAAGGATTGCAGGTGATCCGAGACCCCTAGTTTCAGAGCCCATGCTCCCCATTTTGAAATGTGAATCAACAACTGCTTGATGTGCATTTCTCACTTGGACCCCCAGATTTCACAAGTTTAAAAATATGTAAGACACAATCATTGAATTTGATGTTCAGATAAACAACTATTTTATTAAGTATAAGTATGTCCCAAATATTGTGTGTGACATATCCTGAAAAATCTGAAATTTAAATGTAACTGGCTGTCTGCATTTTATTTGTCTATAATTTATTTATAATCTGAGTCTTTGTTTCTGGACTTTTGATAGAGCCTATTCATGCTAGTTGTCTAAAATCTGTTTAACAATATGGAGAATTATCTTGAGAGAATTTCAGCCCAAGCACTGATCACAACTGCTGATACTGTGATTATGATGAGTACCTCGTAGTGGAGTTTGTGATTGTGTTTGTATTTCCTTTCTCATATGTTTGAGCTGCTCCTATATTTTTTTGTGAGCTAGGGGCCAGTCACCTAAAATTCCTGTGGGACACTCATTATCAAAATCACACTTCATCAAGGGTGCTTCTCCTAGTGTTTAGTGGGTAGATCAGAAGGCTCATTGTATATACATACTAGCCACTTTTCACGTTTGCTGCATCAGTGCCTGGGAAAGCAGTCATGCACACAGAAAAAAAAAAAAAAAGAATTAACGTCTCGATGAATATTTTCTATCGAATCCCTGCTGGTGTCTTTCATAAGGAGATACTATGTGTGGTCGTATTTTTCTCTCGTTTCAAGCACATTACTTAACCATAAACCATAAAATGTGTATCCTTGATATCCAAAGAGGGGGAAAAAATTGACATGGGAAACAATTACCAGTGTACATAGTAACTCCTGCATTTCTCTTCTTGCTTATAAGATATTTCTGTTTCTTTGCAGCAATTTGGTAAAATCTTAGATGTTGAAATTATTTTTAATGAGCGAGGCTCAAAGGTAAGCAACTTAATTCACTTTAGAATTGTTGAGTTTGTCTTTAAATGTTTGTTACGAATAACGGGAAACAACTGCACTGTCTTAATCAGCTCATTGTGAAAATACGCTTCAGTGGGAAATCCTTTAGAGACCACCTTCTGCTTCCAAAATGGTGGTAAAGACGTCGGGTTCAGTTTAATATATATAAGGGGATAATTTTAAATTGCTGTTTTTTGAGATATATATATATATATATATTTATTTATTTATTTATTTATCAAGTTTCCAGAGGAAAATTATCCATGCTTAAAAAAATAATGATGTTGCTACATTTTTGTTTTTCAGTGATAATTATGTTCTTTATATTAAAAAGTGAGTTGATAGTCTCATGAGCAGGTAAATATGTGATTATTCTGTATTAATAAAGTGCAGTTATTTTCCTGGGTTTTAGGGGAGAAAAATCTCATATACACCAACCTTTTGAATATGATTTTATTCATTAGTATGTTTACCAATCCACATTTCGCAATTTGCCATTGCTGTGAGTTTGTTTTTTTTCAGGGAAACTTATTTTTAAATAGATTCCCTAGTGCTAATAAAAGTCAGGGGCTCTATGGAAAGGCTGAGGTTCAGGGGAGGTTCTTTTTCAAAACAGAAATATGGGGCAGGTATACAGCTCTAACCTGTAATTCCAGCAGTTTGAGAGGCTAAGGTGGGTGGATCACTTGAGGTCAGGGGTTCTAGACCAGCCTGGCCAACACGGTAAAACCTCATCTCTACTGAAAATACAAAACTTAGCAGGGTATGGTAGCATGCGCCTGTAATTCCAGCTACTTGGGAGGCTGAGGCAGTAGAATCACTTGAACCCAGGAGGTGTTGATCGCAGTAAGCCAAGATTGCATCACTGTGCCCCAGCCTGTGTGACACAGCAAGATCCTGTCTCAAAAACAAACAAACAAACAAAAGAAAGAAATATGCTGGGAAAAGAAAGAAACACAAACTACTAAAGCCTGCTCCATGTCAGTGATTCACCAAGGGTGGTCCCAGACTAGGAAGGTCAGCACCACCTAGGAACTGATGAGAAATGCAAGTTTTCAGGCTCCGGCCCTGACCTGTTGAATTCGAAACTGTCAAGCTGGGGCTCAGCAATCTGTGTTGTAACCAGATTTCCAGGCCTGTCCTTAAAACAATCAATGCTGTGTCTTTCCTTTTAGACCAATTCCAAACCTCCCCCGTGAATGTAACACGCCCTGCTGCTTACTAGTGTTTGGCTTTTGTTGCTGCTGCTGTTCAGCTGTCTTCTTTCTACCTACATGCACACAACACTCAGGAACCCCATGAAAATCCCCATGGAGGAAAACAACACAGGAGGCTTATCAGCAGACACAGGGGGGTAACAGGGAGAGATGATGGAGAAGAACAGAGATGCGGATCTTGGTAACCAGAAAGTGAATGCTTTCCGTAGCTCTGTCGGGTCTCCTGGCTGCCACTCCCAAGGCTGTCAGGAATTTTTAGTTCCGTTCTCATAGCATCCTCAGACTGTGAATGCAAATGTTGAGAGATACTGGTTTCGGCCCCTTGACTCTCCTTACACAGGCAATTTGGGGCAAGTCAGCATCATGGACGGTCACTAAGCGGGATTGATTTTATTTGAAGTGTTGCAGGCCACAGTGCCAGCTCTTTGGGGTATATATAACCCCCTTCCCCCATGAAGCAAACCTTTGATTTTTTTTTTTTTTTTTTTTTTTTTTTTTATTCCTTGGACAGGCTTCCTCCCTCCTAAGTAGATTTAGTACTAATTAACTAGGACGATGTTGATCACATCAAGGACAGAAAATCCCAGTATTCCCTCCTCCATGGCCAAAGTGATATTGTCATCTGTCAGATGAGTGAAAACAGAAGCAAAAAAGAATCCATTACACTGTGTGATTCTACTCATCGAGGGACCTTGTCACTTTTCCATAGCTTCAGATATTTTACGATCATTCTCCAAGTTATCTCTTTTCCGGCTTCTTGTATGAAAATTATTACAGGGACTATTTCTATACCTGCAAAGCATAGTGCATTTAGAGAAAAAAAAGTACCCAGCCTAATCCTGTTCACTTGGGCCTTCTGTATTGTTGGCAAAATTGTAGATGACCCGAATGTTGACCAACTTTGTTCTAAGTCTGTCTGGAACAGCACTGCCTTCAAAGATGTGGGTTTTTTTTTTTTTTTTTTTTTTTTGTAAATCTATGTTTAATTTATGTTTTGTTTTGTAACTTTTGCCAGTTGAAGAAAGCTATTTAATTCCTTCTGAGAGCTGTTTTGGGACATTAGAAGAATATCGTTCGCTATTTTGAAAGTACAATGGCGATGCTATTTTTAAGACATCTTCCGTCATTCCCATGATTAGCCTGTCTCTGGGGGCTTCAGGAAAAAGACCATTTAAATTGCTGCATCCAGAGCCTGACTTTGTGAAGCTGCCTTTTTTTGATCTTTATTCTTCTGGTTTAGGAGACATCCAAAATAGCCTCACTCGGTGGGTAGGCTCGCTCTCAAAGAGCTCATCTTGCAGGTGTTGGAGCTGACTGTTTCGGTTCTGCCGGAATGGCGCTGAGACAGTCCAGTTGGGAACCGCTCAATGGGAGCAGCAGCTCACACAGGGATGTTTTTCATTCTTGACATTATCCTTTATGGGAAAGGGCCTTATTTAGGGGAACATTTTCATTGTAATGGTTCAGAAACCTGAACCATTTCTATGACCTCATTTTCATCATTTGGTGCTGGACAGCCAGCCAGGAAATTAGTGGGTCCTGAAGAGCCAGGAATTCACCTTCTTGCCTTTCATTCTCCAGCAGTCATTCAGGCAGGCCACTCTACGCTGAGTGGTGATGGCTGTGTGTGTTGTCTGTGTATGTCTGAGTGTGTATGCAGACATATATACCTTATACATACTTGAGGTATGTATATACCTTATACATACCTTATACATACGTGGTGTCTCATACCTGACATTCCAGCACTTTCAGAAGCTGAGGTAGGAGTATTACCTGAAGCCAGGAGTTCAAGACCACCCTGGACAACATAGTGAGACCCCCCCCATCTTCATAAAATAATAATTAAAAATTAGCTGGGCATGGTAATACACACCTTTAGTCCCAGCTAATTGGGAGGCTGAGGCAGGAGGATTGCTTGATCCCAGGAAGTCAAGGCTTTAGTGAGCTGTGATCCCACCACTGCACTCCAGGTTGGGTGATTGATAGAGTGAGACCTTCTCTCAATAACCAACCAAAACTATAAATGCACAGGCAGTATCTATATTATTTTGGAAATGTATCACATAAGTATTTAATGTATGAATAGCAAGGCAGACACACTACATTTTAAAGAGGTATGTCAGAAAGAGTTAGTAAGCATTTAAGGGCGAATGATCCTATATTTTTCCTTTTTAGGAGGTGTACCCAACCATCTCATTTACCTCTGATATAGTTTATTTGGGGGCCATAGACAGATATAGCTACTCCCTAAGTATATACTTAAGAAATCTGGCTAGGTGTGGTGGCTCATACCTATAATCCCACCACTTGGGAGGCCAAGGCAGGCAGATCACAAGTTCAGGAGATTGAGACCATCCTTGCAAACCTGGTAAAACCCCATCTCTACTAAAATATAAAAAAATAGCAGGGCATGGTGGCATGCCTCTGTAGTCCCAGCTACTCAAGAGGCTGAGGCAGTGGAATTGCTTGAACCCAGAAGGTGGAGATTGCAGTGAGCCAAGATTGTGCCATTGCACTCCAGCCTGGTGACAGAGCAAGACTCCATCTAGAAAAGAAAAGAAAAAAAGAAATCTACAGTTTAATCTTGGATTCAGTAGATGTAAGGAGTTGTTGCTTTTCATGAGGGCTAACCATGAGGAAGAGAGAAGTACTTCGTGTCCTCCTGAGCTTTCCTGAGTAGCAGGGGAGATGGATTAGGATGATGGGTGACTGCAGCACCCTGTGCTGTTCTCCGGTGATGTGAGAGGTTGCTCAGAGTCCAGACAGGGAGACTGATACCGTGAGAAGGTGAGAAGGCTTCTGGAAAGAAGGAACATTTAGGCTAAGAAAGAGAGATGACTAAGAATTTCCCAGGAAGGGAAAAGAGGGATGTCTTCCAGACAGAAGGAGTTGCATGTGCAAAGGTCCCTGGAATAAAATTAAGATGAGACGCTCAGAGTCCCCCTGGAAAAGGAATCTTCAGATGCTCATCAACAGCTTCCCTCTTCTAAATATGAGTTCTCTGCACAAGAAACTAGAGGACTGGATTTTTCATATAAGATGAAAAATCAGTACATTCATCCAGCCAGGGTGCTTTAATTAAGCCTTTATTTAAGATATAAAATGGTAGGCTGGGCACAGTGGCTCACACCTGTAATCCCAGCACTTTGGGAGGCTGAGGCGGGAAGATCCTGAGGTGAAGACATGGAGACCATCCTGGCCAACATGGTGAAACCCCGTCTCTGCTAAAAATACAACAATCAGCTGGGCGTGGTGCCACGTCTCTGTAGTCCCAGCTACTCAGGAGGCTGAGGCAGGAGAATCACTTGAACCCAGAGACGGAGGTTGCAGTGAGCCTAGATTGTGCTGCTATGCTCCAGCCTGGCAACAGAGCGAGACTCATCTCAAAAAAAAAAAAAAAATAGAAGATAAAATGTTGTATTTGCATGAATGCAAAAAAGGAAACGATCACCTAAAAATACAAAAAAAAAAACAAAAAAAAAGAACAGTAGGATACAGGAGGATCAGAACGTATGATTTACAAAAATATTTTAAAGGAAGCAAGTCATGCCAGTCTGGCAATCCCCTTAAGATTCCCATTATCTGCCCTACTCATTGTCCCTGCTTATGACAGGGGACAGGCCACAGGTTTCTTCTCTTTAGTAGCATTGAAGGTAAACTCTGGGAAGGTGTGTCTCTGACGCCCCTATCTGTACCCTTTTTCTTGCTGTCTGGATTTTTTAAGCAGTTACACATCAGCATCACATCCAGCCCTGTGCTCAGCAAGCCAAGCTCGGAATGTGCTTGTTTTGTTCTGCTTTTTAAGGCAGAGATAAAAATATTCATCATCTTTTTAAAAACTGCAAATTGCTGTTTTCTTGAGTTAGAATTCTGACCATGAGGCGGGTCAGAAGAAACAACCTGCTCTCAGTGTTACCTGGCACCTTGCACTTCGTAGCAAAGGTTCCTCACTCATGGTGAGGACCCAGTGAAGTCTCTCTGGTTCTGTTGCAACACCCAGGTGAGAATTTTGATAGCCTGATGACCCAGAGAGACCATGCCACTCTCTTATCTCAGTGGGAGGTAGAATTGTCCAAAGGAGCAGGTAGGAAAGTCTGTGTGGCATTTCGAGGACTGTTTCTGGAGCAAGCTCTTTCTGGACCCAACGTTGTCAAATCTCAACTAAGCATCTCTCAACTTGAGTATGGAGCAGCTGACAAGAAAAGAGAGAAGTTTAGCAGAATATAATAACAATAAGAATAATAATAAAAAAGAATCAATATATTCTCTTCACTTAAACAGTGAGACCTTGATGCGAACAGATTAGGCTATTTCCTTTTTAGTGTGTGCCCCTTCCTTGGTATTCAGAATCTATTTCTCTCTCTACCTTTTTCTCTCCTACATGTGCATAATGCTGATTTCAGGGCAGTAGGTTTTGCCTTGGGTTCAGACATGAAGCATGAAAGCAAGATTCTCGAGGCTAATGTTGGACAGGTGGGTGAGCGTTCAGTGTCACCTGGCTATGTTCTTCCTGATGCTGTGCTAACAGTGACTGCTAGTTCCCACAGGCAGAAATGATGCCAGCTAGCCCTCCAGCTGTGCACTGGGTCTATGACTTTTCCTTCCTTGCCTAGTGACAGACTGTAAATCCACAGTGCTAGTTTCTGTAGTTCCTTTTGGAACATGTGGCATGGCTATGGTTGCTAAGAAGTCAGGCATATCAGGGAGGAAGAGAATGTTGCCAAGAAGCCTGGGACATGTGATTTTGGCATTACCTCTACCTGTAACCAAGTCAGATATCCTTCTCAAAAACCTATAGAAATCAGCAATATAAAATTCTACCTACTACAAAGAATAAAAATCTTCTCTTTTTGAGACAAGGGAGACAGGGTCTCACCCAGGCTGGAATACAGGGGTGAAATCACAGCTCACTGCAGCCTCAGCCTCCTGGGCTCAAGCAATGAATGCTCCCACCTCAGCCTCCCAAATAGCTAAGACAACAGGTACAGGCCATCACACCTGGCTAAGTTTTTTAGTTTTTGTTTTAGATTTTGAGACAGGGTCTTGCTCTGTCATCCAGGCTGGAGTGCAGGGGTGCGATCACGGCTCACTGCTGCTTCAATCTCCTGGGCTCAAGCTGGGATCAAAGGGGCATACCATTACACCCAGCTAAATTTTCTTGGTAGAGATGAGGTTTTGCCATGTTACTGAGCCTGGACTTGAACTCCTGGACTCAAGTAATTCTCCTGCCTTGGCCTTTCAACGTGCTTGAATTACAGGTGTGAGCCACCATCTCTGGCCCGAAACCTTCCTTTGGTGGTTTCGATCACACGTAGTGAAATGAGAGGTCATGGAAATTAAATCGCTGGGCCACACATTTTAAGCTCTGTAAGCAAACAGATTTCTGGAGTCCATTCTGGGATTCTAATCCGGTGGATACAAAGCAAGCCTCGGGAATCTGAACGTTTAATGTGCTCCCAAGTTCCTTCTGATGTGCAGCTAAGTTTGAGATATACTGGCCAAGAGTTGGAACTGTCAAATACAGTGAAATCCCCCTAAATTCTTTTTTCCCTTTGAAGAACAATCATTTCCAAGCTATTTAGTTAGCAAGCGTATTTGCAAACCCAATGTGGGCATCCTAGAAGACTAGGCAAGACCCTTCTGTTATGGATCAAATGATGCTAAATTAATCAGGTGATTCAGGCTTATCCCACTCTCAGATCCTCACTATGGGAAAGATTATGGAAGGTAATTTGGTTCAATCGGCCAAAGAAAAGCAAAGTATTTTTTCTCAATACAGTTCAACCTTGAACAACATGGATTTGAACTGTGAAGGTCCAATTATATGTGAATTTTTTTTCAACCAAAGGCAGTATTCCCAGGATGTGCCACCTTTTTATACAGAGAGCCGATTTTCCGCTATACTCAAGTTCCACGGGATGACTACAGGACCTGGATGTGCGAGGATTTGGGTATCTGGGGCACAGGGGTCTTGTAACTAATCCGTAGTGGATATTGACATACGGCTGTCTATGGAATCCCAACAACGATCATGTACCCTAACTTGAATATATCCACATCTCCATCCTCTGCTGCTGATGAGCCTATTCTGACTGTTGAAACTTTCTCTTAGCCAGCCCATTGGACAATTCCTCTTTAGCCTTAAATTTGGACGTCATTATAGAGATCTAATGTAGGATTAGGAGTTAGAGCTGGTGATTGTAACTACCATGCCTTTGTAATTATTGTGCATTTCTTTGGTGAAACTGAGTATTATAATGTCCCAACTAAGCCTGGAGCCAACAAGGATTATTCGATGCTAAGAGGAGCCCCAAAATACTCCATCATTGCACCCACTTTGCAGTGAGAGATCAGAAAGAGCTGGGCAAATTTACGTGGAAATTGTTCGAAAGGTTGGTGTATATTTCTGAACAAGATGTACAAATATTTTTAGGGGCTTTAAAAATAATGTGTCATTTTCTGTGCTCTTAGGAACAATGTCAGTGAAGACAAAATATGGATTTTGACAATATGCAGTTTAGTGGGGTTATTTGAGGCTGAACTGTTAAGAGCCAAATGTACCTGTGGTGAATTAAAGGGTATATTTGTTATCTATCAGTCAAAGAGGAAGTGGCCAGAATGTTATTACAAATTACATTGTATTAGCAACGTTCCTTTGCTACCTGTTGATATGAAAAATAAATACTGACCTAATGCTAGAACTTTTCAATGTGGGTACACCTTTCCCTTTCTGGTTAATGAAGTCATATGGAAGGTTGTCAAATCCAAAAGCATGTATGCAATTTGAAGAGCGGGAAAGTATGAACACAAACATTGAATTGTTTGTATTTTGAATCAACTGAAGTTTATTTCTATTCATTTCATGTGACTTTTTTGTTTATTAGACCAGAGAGCTTAAGATTTATTACCGAAAAAAGGTCTTTCCTTTTTTTAGGCTTTTAACTTTTGTTTTTGAGAAGTAAAGGCTGTAGAATTGACAAATTTGAATAACCCTAAAACTGCATGAAGAAGCGATGTTCTTAAAACCACACAGCATGACTCTGTAGGCAATGTTAGAGGATTTTGGCATTCATTGTTGAATTTCGTGCACACGTTTTTATTTTATTTTATTTTTAATTTGCATGTCAGAAAAGCGGTTCCCTTTTCTTTTCCTCGTTATTTCATTTTATTCTCTGTGAAGACACCGTACATTTATTTTGATCTCATTTTCTTTTCGTTAGATTTATTTTCTTCCGTAGTGACATTTAGAAAGGTATTTTTGGTATCCTTCTTTGAATTCTTCAGGGGTTACAGCTAACTGGGGACAGAAAAAAAAAAAATCTTGTTCACATTTGTCGCTTAATGATTGCACATCTCAGGACTCTTATAATTTCTCTAATTTGCATGTTACAGAACTGAAGCCAGGACAAGAAATAGAGATTAAAGCGAGAGAACGTTTCCAAGTGGTCGTTGACTGAAATAATAATCTGCATGTTGTTTTCCCTTCTCCCTCCTGCATGCAGGGATTTGGTTTCGTAACTTTCGAAAATAGTGCCGATGCCGACAGGGCGAGGGAGAAATTACACGGCACCGTGGTAGAGGGCCGTAAAATCGAGGTGCATGTTCAAAATATTTTCCTTTTCCTCTTTTTTATAAATGTCTGCTTCACGCTCATTCGTTGTTCCAGATGCATCACTGGCGTCTTGTATGTGACCCTATTTCCCCCTCATCGTTTATATATATATATATTTATATATAAAAAGGAAAACTGGCCTTACTTTTTTTTTTTAAATTTTACTTTATTATGTTATCTTATTACTGCTGAAAGGTGGATGGCAAACGTGAGACAAAAGAAAGGTTAATTGTAAAAGGGTTTTTTTTTTTTTCCTTTTTGTTAATTTCCATGTTTTATAATCAATGGGTGCAGTAGGTTCCAAAGAATAGACAGGGTTGCAATCCAAACAAAATACAGAATAGTTTCTTTTTCTTTTTCTTTCCACTTCAGGGTTGAAGAGGGATCCACAGTGGTTTGCAAATTAAACCAAATTGGGAAAACAAAAAGATTAAAAAAAAAAAAAAAAAAAAGAGAGGTTTTTACTAAATGTCTTTTTTTTTTTTTTTTTTTTTTAAAGAAGCCAGTTTGAATTTCTGTATTCTTTTGATAACAAGTGAATAATCAAACAGGATTTCCTGTTCAGTATCTGGCCTCTGTCCATGGAAAGCGTAAATGCCAAAATGCTGACACTCGGAGTCTGCTATTTGTACCACTGGGATCTCCCGCAACATAGCCAAAGGGTCATATTTGTTAAAACTTTTTTTTTTTTAATACCAGTTAAAAATGCTTTAGTCTTTGGAGTAAGATGTTGCATATTTTGCCTTTCATTTTCCCCTTCGACGATAACGCTTAGGCCCCTCACCAAACTCTCAGTAACCATGGTAACTGTATACAAACTCATGCTGGCGATGGCGGTGAATGGTAAGTGGTGAAGTCCATCTGCCGTTTCACGTACTTAGTGCTGATATATCTATATACATATATATATACCACGTGAATTTTTTTGACTTGTTGTATTAAGTTTTCTTGATGCTCTATTTTTTTGGATATTGGTACGCCTGTAATTGAGTGTACGTTCTAAGCTAGCCTGGGAGGCACTGACTGGATTGAGTTATGACCGGTGCACATCTTACTCAGATTGTTAATTCCATATTGTGTTAAACAATGCACCCTTCTCTTTTATCCTTTTGTTAGCTGTGACTTTAAAGCTTGAATGATCTCGTTAATTCTTGCAATGTAAAAGGCTCTTGTTCCAAGTGTTGAATGCTAGATGTTGCTTTCCTGATGGTTCTTTTCCTCCTGAAGTGTTGCACACGGCTAAGACTTGTTTGTCCCTTTTTCTGACATTTATGTTCCCTTGTACTTTGTCTCTTCCCTCTTCTCCACTGCATGCTCCTTCATATGAACTTTATTTTATGTTTAAAAAATATTTATCGTTTCTGTGTTACCATGGAGTACACGCATGCTTTTAAATCTTCAATTGTGCAGTATCTTTTAATTTGCTTTTACTGTCTCTTTATTAAACTCTTAATGATATGACATTGCTTTATTGAAATGATTTGTAAGTTAAATGGTTATGAAGTAAATGTAATTTTAAAAATGTATGATTTTGTTATGCACCTACTGCCTTCTATAAATTAAAATGCATTTTAGTTTTTAGTTTTCTTTTTTTAATAAGTAAATCACGGTCATAATGCATGCAACTAATTGAATCGGGAGCTGGCCTTAGAATATGTGCTTATTTGAGTTTTCTATGTACATAGGTAAATAATGCCACAGCACGTGTAATGACAAATAAAAAGACCGTCAACCCTTATACGAATGGTAAGTACACATCGGCCTTTTGCAAGAAATCCTCTCTACCTCTCAATCTTCTAATTTAATCCGAGATTCTATTACAACAAGCTGTGTTTGCCTGTGCATTGGCACTGTGTTTTGACTACTGACCTGCTACAGTGAACCACCTACATCAGTAAGATCATTTTCACAACAAAGGCAAATGGACTGTTCATGTCCTTCTTCTTTCTTAATTCTTGTTTGGGACTGATGCAGTAATCACTTGGAAATTAGTTTTGTAATTTGATTGATGATTGGTTATTACCCTAAGCTGAGGGGAGAATTTGAGGTTTGGTTGTTTTTTTTTTTTTTTTTGCTTTTCAATACCATCTCCTTGTTGATTATTAATCATTCCTAGAAGTACCGTCGGAGTTTATTCTGGCTTTTAGTCTTCTCCAGGGAGATGAGGCATGTGAAGTGGTTTGGAGGATACCTCCTGTCTGAGTTCCACAGGGTTAGCAGAATGTGCGATTGGGTTATTTGTTCCTCTCTGGGCTGCTCGATGTTGTTATTTTGGGCTAGTGGTAAATGTTGCTGTGTATTGCAGACCCCCTCAGGACAATGCAGTTCTGTTTTTAATCAGTCATACTTCTCATTTAAAATGTTCAAACATTTTGATTATTTCTTCTCAGAGTCAGTATCTCTTAAGATAGGTATGTGGGGGACAAACCCGGCACTGTGTTAATCACATAGTTGTTTGTCATTTTTGTACCAAAAAATGAAGCAGTGCAGTAAGTTGAAGTATATACACATGGTAGATTATATCCATTAAAATGAGCAGAATAAAGAAAGACCATAAAGGATCTTGTAATAAAAAATTGAAATACATATTTACAGCATAACTTCAGATAAATTATAGTATGCCAAAATGTTAAGGGTTGTGTTCAATGGTGAGACTGGCAATGTTTTGTCTTTGACTTAATAGGTTTATAAAAGTAATATAACTTTGTTACATCAGAAGGAGATATATGGAATTTGAGACTTGTGTACTTCCATGTGCAATTAAAACTTTAGATTTTTTAAAAGTAAAAAACAATTACAGATATTTCTAAAATAGATTCAAAATAACCCCATTGCCACCCTGGTTTCCTCCCTCCCTCTTAAAGGAAGCCACTTTTACAGATTGATGTTTATCGTTTTATTTTGCATATGCATGCCTATACATGTAGTAGGTGTTCATTATGGTATTCACAGTATCATATACATTTTTATGTATCATGATGCACCTGTCATTTTTAATTAGCTTTTTGTAGAGTTCTTTCAGTGTTAATATATACAGATTAGGCTAATTCAGTGGTTTCATAATATTACACAAAACAGATCAATGGATTCAATCAGAACTAAATACTAGTTAATTGTTTTCATTTTCCTGGAATATCAATTGGTGATTTTTTTTCCTGTTTCTTTTGCCAGTGACTACCAATTCAACAGTCAGTTTGTTCTCAATTTTAAAAGGGGCATCATTCAACCCTCTACATGATTGATAGGGCTCTAAGTTGTAAGACCAGAAAAAATTATTCTGCTGACTGGTTTTCTCAGCTTTATCAAGTAAGACATGCCCTTAAATGGTATAGACTATTTTCATACCAGACTTTAAATGCTCAGTGCTGAACTGAAGCAAACCTGTGATTTATGTGTCATGAAGCCTTTCTGCTTGGGTAGAAGTAACAATTCTGAACCTTGCCAGATTTAATATGTGGTGACATCAACCTGATGGCCGGGCATGTTCTTAAGTTATGAAGTTGCACAGCTGCCCAGGCACATGTGTGCTTGCACACTTATGCATAGCTTCTCACGTGTGCTGAGTGAGAAACTGGAGCAAGGCAAGTCCAGTATTATTCCATAAGCCATATGCATGTATATTTAAAGAAGGAGTTATGGATCAATTTTATGGCCAGGGACTGACAACTAGACCTGTAGGATTTTTTACAACACAATTCAAAGCCCATTTACAAATAACTAGCCTTTCTGGAACATGAGGTATGCATTAAATGAAGCATTTTAAGTGCACTGGACACACATGAAGCCTTTTAAAGAGGACATTATTATCCCTATTTTAGAGATGCAACATTGAGGCTAGAGAAGTTGAAGTAATTAATACAGCTTTTTCTTTTTTGAGACAGGGTCTCACTTTGTCACCGAGGCTGAGGTGCAGCGGCACAGTCTTGGCTCGCTGCAACCTCTGCCTCCAGGCTCAAGTCTTCGTCTCCAGTAACTGGGACTACAGACATGTGCCACATTGCCCCACTAGGTCCTTTTCTTTTTTGTAGAGACGGGGTTTCGCCATGTTGCCCAAGCTGGTCTTGAACTCCTGAGCTCAAGCAGTCTGTCCATCTCGGCATCCCAAAGTGCTACAATTACAGGCATGAGCCAAGACTTCTGGCCTAGCCTTTTCATGAAAAACTAACAAAATCTTGTGGCCATGCCTGTGTGTATCAGGAATCACTTTCCCTTTGTTTTCTTGTAGAACTGCACTCAAATGACAGCTAACTACAGTCACAAAAAAATTATTAGATGTGCAACCTCGTGTTCCCGCTACATGGTGGCATGCATATCCCATGTCCAATTCCAGGTACCTGGGCACTCCGTTTCCAGGAATAAGTCATGTGGGTCTCTCTCATCCCTGTATGTACAAAAAGGCACTCAAAATTGTGCCTATCACACATGCCGGGTATGGAACCTAAGGGGTAGATGGATAGTCATGGTAGAATTTACACACACACACACACACACACACACACTGTACTTTAGGTTCTTGGGTACGTGTGAAGTACATGCAGGATTGTTGCATAGGTACATACATGGCAGTGTGGTTTGCTGCCTTCCTCCCCATCACCTATATCTGGCATTTCTCCCCATGTTATCCCTCCCCTAGTTGCCCCCCACCCACAGACCCCAGTGTGTGATGCTCCCCTCTGTGTCCATGTGTTCTCATTGTTCAACACCCAGGTATGAGTAAGAACATGTGGTGTTTGGCTTTCTGTTCTTGTAACTTTGCTGAGAATGATGGTTTCCAGGTTCATCCATGTCCGAACTCATCGTTTTTGATGGCTGCATAGTAATCCATGGTGTATATGTGCCACATTTTCCCTGTCCGGTCTCACTCAAGGGCTTTTAGGATGGTTCCAAGTCTTTGCTATTGATGTGTCCTTACAGTAGAAAGATTTATAATTCTTTGGATATATACCCTGTGATAGGATTGCTGTGTCAAATGGAATTTCTATTTCTACGTCCTTGAGGAAGCACCAGACTGCCTTCCACAGTGGTTGAATTTATACTCCCACCAACAGTGTAAGAGTGTTCCTATTTCTCCACATTGTCTCCAGCATCTGCTATCTCCAGATTTTTTTAATGATCGCCATTCTAACTGGCATGAGATGGTATCTCAATGTAGTTTTCATTTGCATTTCTCTGATGACCAGCGATAATGAGCATTTTTTTCATACGTTTCTGGGCCTCATGTATGTCTTCTTTTGTAAAGTGTTCATATCCTTCACCCACTTTTGAATGGCCTTGTTTTTTTTCTTGTAAATCTGTTTTAGTTGTTTGTAGATTCTGGAAATTAGCCCTTTGTCAGATGGGCAGACTGCAACAATGTTTTCCCATTCTGTTGGTTGCCAATTCACTGTAATGATTGTTTCTTTTGCTGTGCAGAAGCTCTAGAGTTTAATTAGGTCCCATTTGTTTATTTTGGCTTTGGTTGCCAAGGCTTTTGGTGTTTTGGTCATGAAGTCCTTGCCTACACGTATGTCCTGAATGAATGGTTTTGCCTAGGTTTTCTTCTAGGGTTTTTATGGTGTTAGGTCTGATGTTTAAGTCTTTAATCCGTCTGGAGTTAATTTTAGCGTAAGGTGTCAGGAAGGGGTCCAGTTTTCCCAACACCATTTATTAAACAGGGAATCCTTTCCCTATTGCTTGGTTTTGTGAGGTTTGTCAAAGATGAGATGGTTGCAGATATGTGGCAATGCCTCCAGCTTTGTTCTTTTTCCTTAGAATTGACTTGACTATGCAGATTCTCTTTAGGTTCTATATGAAGTTCAAGGCAGTTTTTTTCAGTTCTGTGAAGAAGGTCATCTGTACCTTGATGGGGATAGCATTGAATCTATAAATTAACTTGGGCAGTATGGCCATTTTCACGATATTGATTCTTCCTAACCATGAGCATGGAATGTTTCTCCATCTGTCTGTTTGTGTCCTCTCTCATTTCGTTGAGCGGTGGTTTGGAGCTCTCCTTGAAGAGGTCCTTTACATTCCTTGTTAGGTGCATTCCTAGGTATTTTATTTTATTCTCTTTGTAGCAATTGTGAATGGCAGTTCGTTCTTGATTTGGCACTCTTTAAGTCTGTTACTGGTGTATAAGAATGCCTGTGGGACATCCAAGATGGCCAACTAGACACAAGTCCAGTGCACAACACCCTGCAAGAGAGACACAGAAATCCAGAGATCTCCTAGCTCCAACCAAGGTACCAGGTGCATTTCAGTGGGTCAGGTACGATGGTGAGCAAAGCCCACTCAGGGCAAACTGAAGCAGGGAGGGGTGCTGCTTCACCCAGAAAGTGCATCTGACTGGTGAGTCAGAGGCTCCCCTCGGGCAGGGCACTCTGGTCCAGATACAGCCCTTCCCCCAAAGCCTCAGCAATACACAGAACAGGGGATCTTTGCCACTCAAGTGCTGAGAATTACAAACGCAGAGTTGAATAAGAGCCTGCAGACTGAGCTATTGTCCCAACCCCCTCTGCTCAGAGAGAGAGGGAGCCATAAGTGGAAGCAGCTGGGCAGGCCCCTACCCCAGGACCCCAGAGAGAGGAAGCTCAAATGGGGAGACAGCTAGGTGTGGCTGGATGGGTCCCTACCCTCTCCCACAAAATCCGGAGGGCTGAAGCTCTGACTTTAGCAGGTTGCACAGCCAGTGCCACAGTCTGAGATAAACCTGTATGATCCAGCCCAGTGGAGGAAGGGCACAAAAACACAGGAAGCCTACATAGCAACGATACGGCGTTCTTGACAACCCAGCCATGCCTACAGGTCAGTGGAAGAGGTGGGCCTAATCTTCCACTATAAACAAAAAAGACACAGAAAGCTTTCCTAGTAACCTGAAGAAGTCCCTAGAAACCCAGTAGTGTCTCCACAGGCAGACAAGCGACCTCATCAAGCAGCTCCCTGACAACACAGCCAGGTAAATCCACAAAGATGAGAAAGAAACAGTACAAAAAAGATGAAACCATCACGGACCAGAACACCTCTTCTCCTTCAAGGGATCACAACTCAACAACAACACAGGATCACAACCTGACTGAAGAATGTGACGAATTGGCAGAAACAGGCTTCAGAAGGTGGATAATAACAAACTTTTCTGAGCTAAAGGAACACATTCTAACTCTATGCAAAAAAAAAAAAAAACAAAAATCTTGAAAAACGGTTAGACAAAATGCTAACTAGAATAACCAGCTTACAGAAGAGCATAAATGACTTGATGGACTTGAAAAACACAGCAGGAGAACTCGTGAAGCAAACACAAGTTTTAACAGCCGAATAGATCAAGCAGCAGAAGAAAGGATATCAGAGATGGAAGATCAACTCAAAAGTGAAAAGAAATGAACAAAGCCTCCAAGAAACAGGGGATTATGTGAAAAGACCTAACCTACGCTTGATCAGTGTACCTGAATGTGATGGGGAGAATGAATCCAAGCTGGAAAACATGCTCCAGGATATTTTATCCAGGAGAACTTCTTAAGCCCAGCAAGGCAGTCCAAATTTCAAATTCAAGAAATACAGACAACTCTACAAAGATACTCCTCAAGCAATAGGGAAAGGAGTCCCCGTTTAATAAACGGTATTGGGAAAACTGGCTAGCCATGTGCAGAAAGCAGAAACCGTATCCGTTCCTGAAACTTTACACTAAAATTAACTCCAGATGGACTAAGACTTAAATATAAGACCTAACAACTATAAAAACCCTAGAAGAGTATCTACCCAAACCATTCAGGACATAGGCATAGGCAAGGACTTCATGACCAAAACACCAAAAGCAGTGGCAACAAAAGCCAAAATAGACAAATGGGACCTAATCAAACTCCACAGCTTCTGCACCGCAAAAGAAATGGTCATTAGAGTGAACTGGCAACCAACAGAATGGGAAAATTTTTTTTTGCAATCTGCCTGTATGAGAAAGGGCTAATATCAAGAATCTGCAAAGAACTAAAACAGATTTACAAGAAAAAAACAAATGAGCCCATTCAAAAGTGGGCAAAGGATATGAACAGACACTTTACAAAAGAAGACATATATGAGGTCAACAAACATATGAAAAAATGCTCATTACTAGAACATTAGAGAAATGCAAATCAAAACCACATTGAGGTACCATCTCACACCAGTTAGAATGGCGATCATTAAAAAATCTGGAGACAGCAGATGCTGCAGAGGATGTGGAGAAATAGGAACACTTTTACACCGTTGGTGGGAGTGTAAATTAGTTCATCCACTGCAGAAGACAGTGTGGTGATTCCTCAGGGACCTAGAACTAGAAATTCCATTTGACCCAGCAATCCCATTACTAGGTATATATCCGAAGGATTATAAATCATTCTGCTATTAGGACACATGCACACGAATGTTCATTGCAGCCCTGTTTACAATAGCAAAGGCTTGGAACCAACCCAAATGTCCATCGATGATAGACTGGACAGGGAAAATGTGGCACATATACACCATGGAATGTTATGCAGACATAAAAAATGATGAGTCCGTGTCCTTTGTAGGGACATGGCTGAACCTGGAAACCATCATTCTCAGCTGACTGACACAGGAACAGAAAATCAAACACTGCATGTTCTCACTCATAGGCGGGTATTTGAACAATGAGAACACATGGACACAGGGAGGGGAGCATCACACATTGGGGTCTGTGGGGGGGAGATATGGGAGGGCCAGAGGAGGATGGGGAGTTAGGGAGGGCTAACATGGAGAGAATTGCCAGATACAGGTGAAGGGGAGGAAGGCAGCACATCACGCTGCCATGTGTGTACCTATGCAACAATCTTGCATGTTCTTCACATCTATCCCAAACCTAAAATGCAATTTAAAAAAAGTTAAAAAAAAAAATACAAACAATGAGTTTGTGTCCTCTTTAGGGACTTAGATGAATCTGGAAACCATCATTCTCAGCAAACCGATACAAGAACAGAAAGCCAAACACCGTATGTTCTCGCTCATAGGTGGATGTTGAACAAAGAGAACACATGGACTGAGGGAGGGAAACATCACACACTGGGGGCACTCAGGGAGGGGGGGCAGAGACAGTGGGGAGGGATAATATGGGGAGCAATGCCAGATATAGTATACATCTAAAGTAAAATGAATTAATTTTTAAAAATGCTTGTGATTTTTGCACATTGATTTTCTATCCTGAGACTTTGCTGAAGTTGCTTTTCAGTTTCAAGAGATTTGGGGCTGAAACGATGGGGTCTTCTAAATATAGAATCTTGTGAATTCTAATTCTATAAAGACTGTGGCTTTTGTAGCGGGGGTTATGCTGAACTTTGGTATTCAAAGAAAAGTAGTTCTCAAAGCTGTCCCAAGTTTTAACTCGTGAGTATTGTCACTACAAATAAATTCCCTTTAAATGGCAGTACAATATTACTGATAAAATATAGGACCCTTTCAAGTTCTTAATAAGCAAAAGGATAGAGTTCTGGCCAAAGAGGGTAAGTCAGGACCAATAAAGTCACATTGAAAGGAGAAAATTAAGCCATCAGTGAGGTTCACTCATTAGCTACATAATTCATTCTCACAAAGCATAGAAATGATACTTCAGCAAAATTATAAATTACTAGGGCCATCAAAGTTTCAGGTTATCTCCAGGTGATGAAGTATAGTTATCAATGTCAGCATCACATTCCTACATTGCTTTAATCACGTATCCAGAAAAAGTTTTAGCAGCTGCAAAGTTTCCAGTGATAAATAAGACTGAATTCTTTTTTTTTTTTTTTTTTTGAGGCGGAGTTTTGCTCTTGTTACCCAGGCTGGAGTGCAATGGCGCGATCTCGGCTCACCGCAACCTCCGCCTCCTGGGCTCAGGCAATTCTCCTGCCTCAGCCTCCTGAGTAGCTGGGATTACAGGCACGCGCCACCACGCCCAGCTAATTTTCTGTATTTTTAGTAGAGACGGGGTTTCACCATGTTGACCAGGATGGTCTCGATCTCTTGACCTCGTGATCCACCCACCTCGGCCTCCCAAAGTAAGACTGAATTCTTAATGTGATGGAATACCTGTCTATTATAGAAAATTACAGTTAGTAACATGGAGGATGTGGATACTGTTCTCAGGATATTTAAGCAGTGACATAAGGAAAAACTGTAGAATGTGTTGCAGGCTTCCGGACATTCTCTCAGAAAGTTCCACAGAAAGGGGATTGGACTATTTCTCCATTGCTATTTCTCCCAAGGACACCTACCTGCACGGAGTAGTTGGGCTGTGCTGTGTTCTTTGGGGATCAAGCGTTGGATCTCCACTACAAGAGTGAGCGCGGAATTCACAAGGATTTCCTGGATGTTGGGGAAGCACGGGTGCCAGACATGACTTTTTCACTTTCTTAGAGACCTTACAGAGCATGGGGCACCCACCCATATCCAAGATTCTAGAGAGAGGTAGACTTTGTTCTGCCATTCAGAGGCTGCTGCATTGAAGGCAAGTTGTTTGAACCCGCTACATCCCAATTCTCTAGTGGGAACAGTACAAATGATGGGAATCGCATCCTAGTTCTTTGTGATAATCATGAAAGATAAAGTGCTCAACACAATGCCAGGTATGCAAAGTGCTCTGAAAGATTTTTCACTACTATTTATAGCACAGCAGTATTTACTTAATATTGAGATTATGTGTAATTAGTCATATGCTTCCTTTATTGTAACAGATAGTTGAATTCCCTGATAGATACTAGTTTAAGGATTATTAAGGTGGTAAAACGGGCTGAACAGGTAAAAATAAGCAAACAGAGAGGCTTTGAAAAACTCATTCTTGGCCAGGGGCAGTGGCTCACCTCTGTAATCCCAGCTCTCTGGGAGGCTAAGGTGAGCAGATCACGAGGGCAAGAGATAGAGACCATTCTGGCCAACATGGTGAAACCCCATCTCTACTAAAAATACAAAAATTAGCTGAGTGTGGTGGCAGGGGCCTATAATCCTGACTACTTGGGAGGCTCAGACAGGAGAATAGCTTGAACCCAGGAAGCAGAGGTTGCAGTGAGCCAAGACTCTGCCACTGCACAGCAGCCTGAGCGACAGAGAAAAGATACTCAGTCTTTTGGGACTGTCTTTTGTTTTCTTACTTAAGTAAAGCAGAATATTTCTCTACTAGGAAAACTCCATAACAACAACAACACGAAGTAACAATACAAGATCTCAAACCTTGGATCTCCCTTATCAGGCTCACAAAAGGCATAGCAGTGGCAAACGTGACTAAGTGGAGAGCTAAATGCCGTAGCCCCTGGCCGCCTCTCATAAGTCTGTCTGTGAGGGATTCTCAACTTACAGTTGCCATTTCTCCCCCATGTTTCAAGAGAAAGAGAAATCCTGTATTTTAGATAGAATATAAAATTTGACAACAAATCATGCTGTTAAAAAAGAATAACGAGTAAGCCCAAAGAAAACCCCTCTGAAGAAAAAAGAAAGAAAGAAAGAAAGAAAGAAAACCCCTCTGTACCCAATGCATATCTCACCTCTGCTTTGGTATTGGAGAGCTGCCTCCCGTACCATGTCAGCTACCAGGTCTCTAGCATCCTAAGTACATGTATTTGGAAAGTACTGACAGGCAGTTTTTGTAACTCCTGTAGTGTACTTAATGGTGCTCTCTGGAAAGTGCTTCTTTGATATGTAACCCAGCAGAGCCCTAGAGAAAGCATGCGAGGTTTTTTGTGTGCACATTCAGACTTGGCCTTTTCACACCCAATACAGTCACAGTTAACACCAGAGGTCTTAGCCAGCGTGTTTTAGAAAAATGCTGACACATGACCTTTGACAAGCTAAATCTGGGGAGGGAAGTGCCAATTCAGTTGTAGCCCCTCGAGTCCCAGCCCCAAAGGGGTCTCTCTAAACTGCTTGTGCGTCTGAGACAGAGCGAGACCCCAAAACATCTGGTCTCTGTTCCACTGCCTTGTTGTGGGGTTGGGGGTGGGGGGCCCTGGGAGACTGGGAGCAGTGGGGCTTATCAGCCATTCTCTTTTTGTTGTAAGCCTCATTGTTCGGTTTAATGTCCTTGATCAAAATCTCTGAATTTGCAAGGCCTGGGGACGTACACAAACTGCCTAAGAAATTAAAAATGGGATCATTTTGTTCATCTTCCTGACAGTGCAGGCTCTTATCTCCAGCAGGGTTATCCCAAGGGTCTCTTCCAGGTACTAGGAGGAGTCACAGAGAATGTGGATCAATTTGCATGTCATTTGCATTCATTTACATAAGCCCACATGAGCTCTGTAAGTCTGAGCAGAGGTGATTTTTCAAGGGCTGGATTCTAGACCAAATGGACATAACAGACATTTACAGAATGCCTTACCCAACAGCTGCAGAATACATATTCTTCTCATCAGCACATGGAACATTCTCCGGGATAAGCCACATATTAGACCACCAAATCAGTCACAACAAATTTTTAAAAATCTAAGTCACGTCAACTATTTTCTTAGGCCACAACAGCATAAAAGTAGAAAGCAATAGCAAGAGGAACTTTAGAAACTACAAATACCTGGGAATTCAACAATGTGCTCCTGAATGTCCACTGAGTCAGTGAAGGCGTTTTAAAAATTGTTGCTCTTACACTTCAGCGGGGGAGGGATCTAAGATGGCCGATTAGGAGCAGATCTGGACTGCAGCTTCCAGGGAGAACGGAGAGGGTGAGTGGATGCTGCATTTCCCAGACAGATTTTTATTGCCCACAGACCAGGAGATTCCAGGGCAGAGGAGTCCCACAGGTTGCCGGCTGAGCTGTTTGGGCCTAGGTGCCGGTGGTTCTCTGCACAAAATACACAGGTCCAGGTGTTGTTTTAGCTGGTGAATGGAGTGCCTGGGAGACAGAGTCACCCATTCAACTGATAAAAAGGGGACTGAAACAGGGAGGCAGGCCAGGAGATTCCTGGGCAAACAAGTGCCACGATTCTCCAGTGCAGCTGTTTCAGCCCATGCAGTGGGTCTCTGCACAAAATCTCACGAAAATCTGGGTGCCTTTTCAACTAACAGACAACTGGCAAACCTGGGAGAGTGACCCATTCAATTAAATAAAAGGAGACTGAAACAGGTGAAAAAGTGCCATGGTCTCCAGCAGCTGTTTCAGCCAGTGCAGCAGGTCTACACACAAAAATCATACAAATCTGGGTGCCATTTCAACTGGTGACAGGAACAGCTGGGAGACAGACTCAACCATTCAACTGAAAAAAAAAAAAAAAAAAAAAAAAGGGGGGATCTGAGGCAGTGAGCCAGGTTATCAGGTTCGGCCCCCTTCCTGACACCTTACACTAAAATTAACTCCAGATGCTAAAGACTTAAACATAAAACCTAACACCGTAAAAACCCTAGAAGAAAATCTAGCAAAACCATTCAGGACATAGGCATAGGCAAGGACTTCATGACCAAAACACCAAAAGCACTGGCAACAAAAGCCAAAATAGACAAATGGGACCTGATCAAACTCCACAGCTTCTGCACAGCAAAAGAAACAGTCAGTAGCATGAATCGGCAACCAACAGAATGGGAAACCATTTTTGCAACCTACCCATCTGACAAAGGGTTAGTTTCCAGAATCTACAAATAACTAAAACAAATTTACAAGAAAAAAATAAGCCCATTCAAAAGTTGGCAAAGAAAATGAACAGACATTTTACAAAAGACATATATGAGGCCAACAATCATATGAAAAAATTGCTCATCATCACTGGTCATCAGAGAAATGCAAATCAAAACTACATTGAGATACCATCTCACGCCAGTTAGAATGTCGATCATTAAAAAATCTGGAGACAACAGATGCTGGAGAGGATGTAGAGAAATAGGAACACTCTTACACAGTTGGTGGGAATGTAAATAAGTTCAACCATTGTGGAAGACAGCGTGGCAATTCCTCAAGGACCTAGAAATAGAAATTCCATTTGACCCCACAATCCTATTACTGGGTATATATCCAAAGGATTATAAATCATTCTGTAAGGTCATATGTACACGAATGTTCACTGAGGCACTGTTTACAACAGCAAAGACTTGGAACCAACCCAAATGCCCATCGATGATAGACTGGACAGGGAAAATGTGGCACATATGCACCATGGAATACTATGCAGCCATAAAAATGTTCATGTCCTTTGTAGGGACATGGATAAACCTGGAAACTATCATTCTCAACAAACTGACACAAGAATAGAAAATCAAACACCGCATGTTCTCACTCATAGGCTGGTGTTGAACAATGAGAACACATGGACGCAGGGAGGGGAGCATCACAAACTGGGGTCTGTGGAACTAGGGGAGGGATGGGAGGTGGGGAGCTGGGGAAGGATAACATGCGGAGAAATGCCAGATACAGATGATGGGGAGGAAGGCAGCAAACCACAATACCATGTGTGTACCTATGCAACAATCTCACATGTCCTTCGCATCTACCCCAAAATCTAAAATGCAATAAAAAAGACAATATTCTAATATATGCTGCTTATAAGAAATCCACTTTAAATCTGAAGACAACATAGGTTAAAAGAAAGGGACAAAGAAATATTCCATGCTAAACCTAATCAAGGAAGGCTGGTATGATTATATTAATATCAGACAAAGTAGATTTCATGGCAAAAGTATTACCGAAGAAAAAGAGGGTCATTTGGTAATAAGGGGGTCAATTCATCAAGATGATATAATAATCTGAACCATTTATATACCTAATAACAGAGCTTCAAAATACATGAAGCAAAATGTGGTAGAACTGCAAGGAGAAATAGACACATCTGTAATTATAGCAGAGATTTCAATACTCGTCTTTCAATAATCAATACAAGTATATAAGAAACTGATGATGATAAAACACTTGAAGGACACTCTCAACCAACTTGATAAAATCAATATTTTTAGAACACTCTTCCCAACAACAGCAGAACACACCTTCTTTTCAAACATACATGGAATACTGACCAACATAGAAAAAATATTCTGGGCTATAAAACAAGTCTCAATAAATTTAAAAGGGTTCAATTTGTTCTCTGTCTCCAATAATTAAATTAGACTAAAAGAAATATATCTGGAAAACCCCCTAAATATTTTGAAGCAAAATAACAAATTCTAAATAACCCATAAATCAAGAAACAACCATAAATTGAAATTTTAAAAAATCAATTATAACATCAAAAATATAAAATAGAGGTAAATCTGACAAAAAAATATAAATGACCCATGTGCTGAAAACTGCAAACCACTGTTGAGAGATATTAAAACTGGCGTAAATAAAGGGAGATATATATTGTGTTTATATATCAGATACTCTAAATATTGTTAGGATTTGTCATTTCTCCCTAAATTGACCTATAGATTCAGTTCCATCCCAATTAAACCAGCAGGCTGTTTTACATAACAGAAATTGACAAGTTGATTCCAAAATTCATATGAAAATTCAGAGGACCTAAGATAACTAAAACAATAATGAAAAAGAAAAAGTTGGAAGACTTACTCCACCTGACTTCAAGAATTATTACAAAGCTAAGTAATCAAAACAGTGTGGCATTGGTGCCAAAGGACAAATAGATCAATGGGACAGAAGAGGTCCAAAAACATTCCTACACATATATGAGTTACTAATTTTCAACAAAAGTGCAAAGACAATGTAGTAGAGAAAGTGAACTGCAGAGTGTACATCACATTATATTAAAAATTAAGTCAAAATGAATTATTAACCTAAATGAAAAACTTAAATTCATAAGACTTCTAGAAATAAAACAGAAGACAATCTTTGTGACTTTGGGGTAGGCAAAGATTTCTTAGATACAATAAAAGCAAAATATATAAAAGAAATTTTTCTCATAAATTAGACTTGATTAAAATTGAGAATATCTCTGCAAAAGAATAATCCCAAAGAAAATGAAAAGACAACAATGATAAAGATGAAAGAAGAAACTAGTAAAATGGTTCTTATCTATTAAGGAGATATGAATATATCAATTCAAAGAGTAAGAAAAAATGAATACAGAAAAACAAATCATAAAGCACTCTAAGATGGTAGAAACAAGTCAGTTACAATAAATGTCAAAGAACTAAACTCACCAATTAATTACTAAAATATGTCAGATTAGGAAAACATCCAATCCACCTAAGTACTTTTTTTTTTTTTTTTTTTTTTTTTGAGAAAGCAGGGTCTCTGGTGCCCAGGCTTGAATGCAGTGGCATGATCACGGTTCATTACAGCCTTGACCTCCTGAGGCTCAAGTGATCCTCCTATCTCAGCCCCATCCCCACTTCCCCCTTGGTAGCTAGGACTACAGGCTCACACCACCATGCCTGGACAATTTTTATATTATTTATAGGGACAGAGTTTTGCCATATTGCTCAGCCTGGTCTCAAGCTCAAGAGTTCCACCTGCCTTGACTTCCCAGAGTGCTGGGATTACAGGCATGAGCTACTGTGCCCAGACAACTATGTGCTGTTTAAAAAAGACACATCTAAATTCTAAGGACAGAGATAAGTTAAAAATAAGAAGATAGAAAAAAGATATATAAGGGAGATGCTGAACAAGGTTGGTTTGGCTATATTAACAGACTGAATGTAAAGTTAATACAGTTATGAAGTCTGTTGATCAAAAGACCTTCAAACAAAAAATCATCAGGGATAAAGTCACTGCCCAATGATAAAAAGGTTCACCTCACTATTACATAATTCTAAATGTAATATCTAAACATGCATGCACCTAATAAAATTGCCTTAAAATATATACAGAAAAAAATAATGGAACTACTTGGGTCATAAAGAAGTGATGAGGAGGAAGGGAAAGGGAAATTGCACTCTTTTTTATTTCAAGATAACTTTTTTTTTTTTTTTTTTTGGAGTAAGAGTCTCACTCTGTCACCCAGGCTGGAGTGTAGTGACAGGATCTCGGCTCACTGCAAACTCTGCCTCTCAGGTTCAAGTGAATCTCCTGCCTCAGCCTCCCAAGTAACTGGGACAACAGGTGTGTGCCACTGCTCCTGGCTAATATTCTATATTTTTAGTTGAAATGGTGTTTCACCATATTGGCTAAGCTGGTCTTGAACTCCTGACCTCATGGTTCACCTGCCTCGGCCTTCCAAAGTGCTGGGATTATAGGCATGAGGCACTGTGCCTGACCAAGATAACGTTTTTTTTTAAACCTTTATAGTGGAGAGGCTAGTAATAAAGAACTCCCCTGTGGCCTCTCTCCAGCTTCCCCAACTTAAGGCTGATCACGTTTCCCACATCTCCCTTCTCCTGCATGTTAAACAAAATAACTGTATTTAGCATTTTGTCCTTAAAGGTAATAACTCCTTTAAAAATAAGCTACCTTGCCATTATCACACTTAAAAAATTAACCAGAGGTACTTGATATCATCAAATAAATATTCAATTGGTTCACAATTTTGATTGTCTTTTAGTGCTGAATGGTTAGGTCGGTTGACTCAGGACTCTAATAAAGCACATTCATTGCAAAAAAAAAAAAAAAAAAAAAAAAAAAGGAGGGGGGACTGAAACGGAGCTAGGAGAGGAGATTCCTCAGCATTAAAGTGCCACTGTCTGCAGTGGCTGTTTCACTAGCGCAGTGGGTCTACACAGAAGAAATCACACAAATCCGGGCACCGTTTCAACTGGTGACTGGGATGCCTGGGAGACAGAGTGGCCCATTCAACTGAAAAATAAAGGGGTCTGAGGCAAGGAGCCAGGTGATTAGGCTCAGCTGGTCCCACCCCCACAAAAAACAGCAATCTGAAATGCTCTGGATCGAGAGTTTCTCAGCAAGCTGAACCCGGGACGGTCCAGCTCTGTGGGGGAGGGGCGTCCACCATTACCAAGGCAGTCCACCACTACAGAGGTAGTCTGCCATTGCTGAGGCAGCCCACCATTGCCAAGGCAGCCCACCATTGCAGGGAGAGTTCGCTATTACAAAGGTGGGCTGCCATTGCTGAGGCAGTTCTAACTATACCCATACAAACAGGACTGCAGGGAAGTTCACACCACAGCTGGGTGGAGCCCACAGCAGCTCAGCAAAACCTCTGCTGGCAGACTGTGACTAGGCTGCCTCCTTGCTGGGCAGGCCAGCCCTGAAAAAAGGGAACAGCATGACAGAAACAACTTATAAATAAAGCCCTACCATCCCAGGACAGAGCACCTGGGGAAAAAAAAAAATGCTGTTTATGACTTCTGCTGCAGCAGACTTAAACGTACCTGCCCAGCAGCTCTGAATGAACAACAGCTCACAGCTCAGCACTTGAGCACCTATAAAGGATAGACTGTCTCCTCAAGCAGCTCCCTGACCCCTGTATATCCAAAGAGTCATCTCATAAAGGAGAGCTCAGACTGACATCTGATGGGTATCCTTCTGGGACGAAGATAGCAGAAGAAGAAACTGGCAGCAACCTTTACTGTTCTGCAGCTGCTGCAGATGAACCCCAGGCAAGCAGGGCCTGGAGTGGACCTCAGCAGTCCTACAGCAGAGGAGCCAGACTGTTAGAAGGAAAACTAAAAAGCAGAAAGAAAGAACTTCATCATCAACACACTGAACGTCGACTCAGAGACCCCAACTACAAAGACCATAGGTAAACGAATCCACAAAGATGGGAAGAAACCAGCACAAAAAGGAGGAAAACACCCAAAACCAGAATGCCTCTCCTCCTCCATGAGATCACAACTCCTTGCCAGCAAAGGAAGAAGGCTGGATGGAGAATGAGTCTGATGAATTAACAGAAACAGGCTTCAGAAGGTGGGTAATAAGAAACTTCTTTGAGATGAACGAACACATTCTAACCCAGTGCAAAGAAACTAAGAATCTTGAAAAAAGGTTTGATGAAATGCTAATGAGAATAAACAACTGAGAGAGGAATATAAATGAATTGATGGAGCTGAAACACACAACACGAGAAATTCACAAAGCATACACAAGTTTCAACAGCCAAATTGACCAAGCAGAAGAAAGGATATCAGAGGTTGAAGATCAACTCAATGAAATAAAATGAGAAGGCAAGATTAGAGAAAAACGGGTAAAAAGAAATGAACAAAGTCTCCAAGAAATATGGGACTGTGTGAAAAGACCTAATCTACATTTGATAGGTGTACCTCAGTGTGGCTGAGAGAATGAATCCAAGCTGGAAAACACTCTTCAGGGTATTATCCAGGAAAACTTCCCCAACTTAGCAAGGCAGGCCAATATTCAAGTGGAGGAAATACAGAGAACACCCCAAAGATATTCCTCACGAAGAGCAACACCAAGGCACATAATCATCAGATTCACCAGGGTTGAAATGAAGGCAGAAATGCTACGGGCAGCCAGAGGGAAAGGTCTGGTTACCTACAAAGGGAAGCCCATCAGACTCACAGCAGAACTCTCAGCAGAACTCCTACAAGCCAGAAGAGAATGAGGGCCAATATTCAACATCCTTAAAGAAGAGAACTTACAACCCAACATTTCATATCCAGCCAAACTAAGCTTCATAAGCAAAGGAGAAATGAAATCCTTTATGAAGAAGCAATTACTCAGAGATTTCATCACCACCAGGCCTGCTTTACAAGCGCTCCTGAAAGAAGCACTAAACCTAGAAAGGAACAACCAGTACAGAAATCATAACAAACAGTCTCTCAGACCACAGTGCAATCGAGTTAGAACTCAGAATTCAGAAACTAACTCAGAACCGCACAGCTTCATGGAAACTGAACAACTGGCTCTTGAATGTTGGCTGGATAAACAATGAAATGAAGGCAGAAATAAAGATGTGCTTCAAAACCAACGAGAATGAAGACACAACATACCAGAATCTCTGGGACACATTTAAAGCAGTCTCTAGAGGAAAATATGTAGCAATAAATGCCCACATGAGAAGGAAGGAAAAATCTAAAACCGACACCCTATCATCAAAATTGAAAGAGCTAGAAAAGCAAGATCAAAAAAACTCAAAAGCCAACACAAGACAAGAAATAACTAAGATCAGAGCAGAACTGAAGGAGACAGAGACACAAAAAACCCTTCAAAAAAATCAACAAATCCAGGAGCTGGTTTTTTGAAAAGATTAACAAAATAGACCCCTAGAGAGATTAATAAAAAAGAAAAGACAATAATCAAATAGATGCAATAAAAAAAAGATAAAGGGGTTATCACCACAGATTCCACAGAAATAGAAACCATCAACAGAGATTATTACAAACAACTCTATGCACAGAAACAGTAACCCTGGAAGAAACGGATAAACTCCTGGACACCTGCATCCTTCCAAGCCTAAACCAAGAAGAAGTCAAAACCCTGAATAGACCAATAAAAAGGGCTGAAGTTGAGGCAGCAATCAACAGCCTATCAATCAAAAAAAGCCCAGGTCCAGATGGGTTCTCAGCCACATTCTATCAGACATACAAAGAGGAGCTGGTAGCATTCCTTCTGAAACTATTCCATACAATCTGAAAAGAGGGAATCCTTCCCAAATCATTTTATGACACCAATATCATCCTGATACCAAAACCCAGCAGAGACTCAAGAAAACTTGAGGCCAATATCCATGATGAACATAGATACAAAAATCTTCAATAAAATACTGGCAAACTGATTGCAACAGCACATCAAAAAGCTTATCCACCACGATCAAGTAGGCTTCATCCCGGGGATGCAAGGCTGGTGCAACATACGCAAGTCTGCAAATGTAATTCACCAGATAAACAGAACCAAAGACAAAAACCACACGATTATCTCAATAGATGCATAGAAGGCCTTTGACAAAATTCAACAGTGCCTTTATGCTAAAAACCTTCAATAAACTAGGTATTGATGGGATGTATCTCAAAATAATAAAAGCTATTTACAACAAACCCACAGCCAATATCATACTAAATGGGCAAAAACTGGAAGCATTCCCTTTGAAATCTGGCACTAGACAAGGATGCCCTCTCTCACCACTCCTATTCAATAGAATATTGGAAGTTCTAGACAGGGCAATCAGGCAAGAAAAAGAAATAAAAGGTACTCAATTAGGAAAGGAGGAAGTCAAATTGTTTCTATTTGCAGATGACATGATTGTATATTTAGGAGACCCCATTGTCACAGCCCAAAATCTCCTAAAATGATAAGCAACTTCAGCAAAGTCTCAGGATACAAAATCAATGTGCAAAAATCACAAGCATTCCTATATAGCAATAACAGACTTAAAGAGAGCCAAATCAAGAATGAACTGCCATTCACAATTGCTACAAAGAAAATAAGATACCTAGGAATACAACTAACAAAGAACGTAAAGGACCTCTTCAGGGAGAAATGTAAACCACTGCTTAATGAAATAAGAGAGGACACAAACAGATGGAGAAACATTCCATGCTCATGGTTAGGAAGGATCAATATTGTGAAAATGGCTATACTGCCTAAAGTAATTTATAGATTCAATGCTATCCCCATCAAGCTACCAATGACCTTCACAGAACTGGAAAAAACAACCTTAAACTTCATATAGAACCAAAACGTGCCCTCATGGCCAAGTCAATTCTAAGCAAAAAGGACAAAGCTGGAGGTGTCACACTACCTGACTTCAAACTATACTACAAGGCTAAAACAGCATGGTACTGGTACCAAAACAGAGATATAGACCAATGGGACAGAACAGAGGCCTCAGAGGCAATGCCGCATATCTACAACCCTCTAATCTTTGACAAACCTCACAAAAACAAGCAATGGGGAAAGGAGTCCCTGTTTAATAAACAGTGTTGGGAAAACTGGCTAGCCACGTGCAGAAAGCAGCAATTGGACTCCTTCCTGACACCTTACACTAAAATTAACTCCAGATGGATTAAAGACTTAAACCTAAGACCTAACATCATAAAAACCCTAGAAGAAAACCTAGGCAAAACCATTCAGGACTTAGGTGTAGGCAAGGACTTCATGACCAAAACACCAAAAACACTGGCAACAAAAGCCAAAATAGACAAATGCGACCTAATCAAACTCCACAGCTTCTGCACAGCAACAGAAACAGTCATTAGAATGAGTCAGCAACCAAGTGAATGGGAAAATGTTTTTGCAACCTCCCCATCTGACAAAGGGCTAATATCCGGAATCTACAAAGAACTGAAACAGATTTACGAGAAAAAAACAAATGAGCTGATTCAAAAGTGGGCGAAGGATATGAACAGACACTTTACAAAAGAAGACATATATGAGGACAACAAACATTTAAAAATGCTCATCATCACAGTCATTACAGGAATGCAAATCAAAACTACACTGAGATACCATCTCACACCAGTTAGAATGGCAACATTAAAAAATCTGGAGATAGCAGATGCTGTAGAGGATGTGGAGAAATAGGAACACTTTTACACTGTTGGTGGGAGTGTAAATTAGTTCAACCATTGTGGAAGAGAGTGTGGCGATTCCTCAAAGACCTAGAAATAGAAATTCCATTTAACCCAGCAATCTCATTATTGGGCATATATCCAAAGGATTGTAAATCGTTCTATTGTAAGGACACATGCATATGAATGTTCATTGCAGCAGTGTTTACAGTAGCAAAGAACCAACCGCCATGCCCATCAATGGTAGATTGAACAGGGAAAATGTGGCACATATACACCATGGAATACTATGCAGACATAAGAAACAATGAGTTCATGTCCTTTGCAGGGACATGGATGAACCTGGAAACCATCATTCTCAGCAAACTGACACAAGAACAGAAAATCAAACACTGCATGTTCTCACTCATAGCGGGGTGTTGAACAATGAGAACACATGGACACAGAGGGGAGCGTCACACACTGGGGTCTGTTCGGGGGAACTAGGGGAGGGATGGGAGGTGAGAAGTCGGGGAAGGATAACATGGGGAGAAATGCCAGATATAGATGATGGGGAGGAAGACAGCAAACCACATTGCCATGTGTGCACCTATGCAACAATCTCACATGTTCCTCACATGTACCCCAAAACCTAAAATGCAATAAAAAAAAAATTGTTGATCATGAAAATGGAAACAGGGCATACCAGAGTCTGTGGGAAACAGCAAAAGCAGTGATAATCAGAAAGTTTACGGCAATAAATACCTCCATAAAGAAAGTAGATTTCAACTAAGCAACTGGGATGACAGTCACCTCCAACAGGATTCTTATTTAATGTATAGTCTACGGAATGAAGCAGGTCCGTGGAGATTGGAAGGAGACATAATCTTAGCCAAAATAAAATTAGTTCCTTAGTTTAAAAAAACTATATTCCTTCAGTTTCTTTAGACAAAAACCAAGCAAATATTTACGGAATTCTTATTTTGCCCAACATCATTTTAGATGCTGGAGATTCATGTTGGACTGCAGTCTTGCCTGCTTTACCGTTAATTTAAATGAGGGGGAATGGTTATAAAAGACAATTATTAGCAAGCAAAGAAAGAAAGTATCTAAATCCACAAAGCATTAATGGCAGTGCAGAAAATACAACTGGGAATGGAATAGTGGAATCAAAGAGTAACTCTAAGAGGAGGTGGGAAAATGACATGAATAAGTCGCATGTTCTGAAAAGACTCCGGAGACCTAAATAACATCACGTTGACTTTGTGAAGAGCTAGAGGGAGTTCTCCAAGAAGAGGGAGAAGTGGGTACACAAAAAGACTTTGTTATACAGTGATCTTGGTGGGGTGGGGTTATAAAGGTGAAAATGGCCAGTGTCACTGTAGCTGGGAGAGAAGGGAACAGGGAATTAAAGGGACTTGGTACCAAAGGGGTACCAAACAGTTTAGTCAACAGTTAGCTTGTGCTTACTGACTAAGGTAAGATATTCGTGCTTAAGTTCGGGAGGAACTGTTGCATTCCAAGTACAAGGATGACAAAACTGATGTTCTTTTTAAAAATTGTTTTGGTCACCATGACCAGAATGGACAGAGGGAGGGTGGAAGAGGAGATAGTGAGGGTTAGGGCATTTTTTGCTGTCGGACCTGTCCAGGCAGATAGGGGAATGCCTTGGTCTGCAGTGATGACAATGGAGAAGGAGAGAAGAACTTTTCCAGTTTTAACCAACAGGACTTTCTAATGGATTGCACATGGGGTACCAGGGTAAGAGAAGAATCAAGGAAGTATTGAAGCGTTTTATTTTGCGCAACCAAGTGGATGGGGATGCCATTTGAAGGGAGAAGGATTCGCTGAGTAACAGGTTTTATGAGTAGGGGAAGAGGGAAACTGGAAGTTGGGTTTTCACGCCTGCCATAGAGTTCGGAAAGGCCTTTGGTTTCCTACAGTGGGAGTTGGGTAGCCTTGTTTAAGAGAAGGGATCAAGGATGGGAAGAAGGTGGCACCTGCACTAATGTTCTCATGATGACCCGAGCATTTCATTTTGCAGCACGCAGATTCCCAGTTGGTTTCCTGTAGAAGAGACTCTATCAGTACCTTTCTCACAATTGATACTTGCGAACATGAGATAACACAGATCTCCTGAGGAGAGAGAGTATCATTTATTTTCTATTATTTTTATATGAAGACAGACATTGCCATGGTTAGACTTGGCAAACTCGTAATTTACAGAAAGATGGAAATAAACAGCAGATTACAGGTGAATAGACAGATGATAGGTAAGTTTATAGATAGGTGAGTAATAGACGGATAGGTAGGTAGGCCGATGAGATAAACGTGATTTCTAGGCAGCTTCAGAAGCCTCTGAGAGATCTGGACTTTTTTGCTTTGTTTTTGGAAAATGAGAGGCCATTGGCAAAGATAAAATCTTTAAGAGTTACACCGCAATTCATTAATAAGTATACCTTCAGTGAAAAGGAAAAGGAAGTCTTATATGCAAAGCAAAGTATTTAAGGTAGTAAGGATATTCAAGAAACAAAACCTGAGGTGAAGAGTATGGAAAAGGCACCATCTCCACTACCAGTAAGAGGTAGGAACATCAGTAGAGTATGAGGTGGGAACGGTGGGAAGATGAAGAGGAATGATCGCTTAATAATTGTTCATTTAATATGACTTCACATAGATTGACTTCACAAATTCTAGGTGTCTGTGAAAAACTAGAAAGACAGAACATTAAATAGGTCTGCAGCTTAATTTTCGACTAGTTTTCTATAGTTTTTCCTAAACTCCAAGTTGAAATGTAGACATTAATTCCCATATCTTCAGGAATTGGACTTTTTTTTAAAAAAAAAAAAAAAAAAAAAAGGAAGCTGTGGAATTTCAGTTGGTCAATTTGAAGTCTTTTTGCGATACTCAAAACACATTCTGAAATGTCTGAACTAATATTTATTTTTACATCAGTATAGAAATTCTTATAAGGCAAGATGTGATTACTGCAAGAGAGGAGGGTGTCAATAAGAAACTGCAGAAACTGCCAGGGCAGTAGGTCTCAGAATTTTATGTTTCTTTCTGTCTAAAAATGCGGTCCAGAAATTAAATATGTCTCCCAGGTAATCGAAGTATAACACGTTGAAAAACTCAGTACTCTAAGGTCATCGCAGGGGCTGTAAACCACCTAACTTATTCAAGTTGGAATTGAAAGTTCTTAGAAAACATTCTTATCAAGTTTTAGAAAGTTCTCGATTTCAGTAGATGTACTGGCCTGTCTATTGAGTTACCCGGCCTCTGTTTTCCTCAATAGACACTAGGAACACCTCTGGGCTATTTCTTAGACCAGGCAGAAAGTCACACCTCTCCCTTCTTAGCAAACCTCAGAAAAAGTTTGGGAGGGATAACACTGGGAGAAATGCCTGATGTAGGTAACCAGGGCATGGAAACAGCAAACCACCATGACATCTATGTACCTATGCAACAATCCTGCAACATCTGCACATGTACCCCAGAACTTAAAGTACAATTAAAAAAAAAAAAAAAACCAACCTCATTCACATTCAAACCTTTATCATTGCCTTTTCTCAGAAACATTTTTTAAAGGATCTTTGGTATTTGACCCTCCGCTCAAGGACTCAGAAAAAGAGTACACATCTTACCTTCCTGTCTTTCAAGGATTGTGTAGGCTGTTTTCTTTGGGGGTTGGTGGGGAGATAGTCTGTCATCCAGGCCGGAGTACAGTGGCGTGATCTCAGTTCACCGCAACCTCTGGCTCCCAGGTTCAAGTGATTCCCATGCCTTATCCTCTGGAATAGTTTGTATTTTTAGTAGAGACAAGGTTTCGCCATGTTGGCCAGGCTGGTCTTGAACTCCTAGCCTCAAGTGATCTGCCTGCCTTACCCTCTCAAAGTGGTAAGATTACAGACACGATCCATTGTACCCAGCATGCTTGAATGTTTTTATATTTTGGTTTTGTTTTGAGACGGAGTCTTTCGCTATCATCCAGGCTAGGGTGCAGTGGTGCTATCCTGGTTCACTGCAACCTCCACTTCCTGGTTTCCAGAAATTCTCCTGTCTCAGCCTCCCAAGTAGCTGGGATTACAGGAACCTGCCACCACACCCAGCTAATTTTTTGTATTTTTAGTAGAGATGGGGTTTCACTAGGTTGGCCAGGCTAGTCTTGAACTCCTGACCTTGTGATTCACCTGCCTCAGCCTCCCAAAGTGCTGGTATTACAGGAGTGAGCCACCACACCTGGTCTGCATAGGTGTTTTTATAAAAACTTAATCAGCAAGAGCAGGAAACAATCACAAAACCCTAAAACGTGCTCATTCTCTGGAAACTGTTTCCTAAATAATGTCCAATGTATACATAATATGCTTTCCAATTTGTGAATATTATTGTATGCCCCTTTTTGAGTAAAGATTTCTAAAGGGTCCAGATTCATTTTATAGGAAACTCTCCATCCAGAACATTTGGAAAATTACAGAATTCCATTAATCATATATACAGGTTATTTGAAAGTTACCTTAGATATCATGCATTGATTAAGAATTTTTTACAGTTCCTGAATGCATTAAAACATATTCTGCAGTAAATCTCTAGGAGATAAAAATATCATTTTCTTTGGTATTCACAAAGCACTTTGGAATTCTCTAGTATCTAGGAGTTATAATTAGGAATGACAATTGTTAGAGCCTGTTGCTGCTCAGAATTTCGTTTATACAAGCTTTCTTGTTTTTGTGAACTTAATGCAGAAGGGTGTGATGGATTATCTAGGAGTGATATATGAAATAAGACAAAAAACTGAAATTACAGTGCTAAAAAATATCGATATAGTAGAAAATTACTTACCATGTCATTTTCAAAGTGTTCACTTGTGACTGGTCAGTGGTTTCCATCCCATTAACTTGCACTGGCAGAAAATCAAGGAAGGGCATTAATCTATTTTCTTACTTATAGTTTTTAAATATTATGAATCTATTTTCATCTGTATAGTTTTTAAATAGTTTTATGCATGTCCAAATGACATCTCCTTTACATTTTAAAATACAACCTAAGATACGTTACCCCATTTGATTTGTGATTAATTTGCAATGATATAAGTTGTTCAATCAAATGTGATCATGTTTTTTGTCTATTTGTTTTAAGGCTGGAAATTGAATCCAGTTGTGGGTGCAGTCTACAGTCCCGAATTCTATGCAGGTAAAGACACTCTTTGCACGAAGTCTGATTGGCGTGTTCTAAATGTGCTTTGCCTGCCAAGAAAGAATGGGTTTTGTAAAATAACCTGTAGCGAGTGAATTTCCTAACATGTTCTGAATGATTTCTTTGGGCAAAATCAAGAGTGCTTAAAACAGTTTAAAAATTAAAGGGAATTGTGTAAGTTTCATGGTTGCGGGGGCAGCATGGAGCCACTGCTCCTTAGGACAATTCACATTGATTTTGCCCTAAAAAAGCATTGTGATTTTGTTCAATAAAGTATTGAACAAATGGAGAGCTGCTGATGCTCACTGTATTTCAGTGTGCCTGAATGTGTGTTTTCGCCATACGTTTCCATCTGGGGGTTGCACTTTCTTTTTCCTGGCAAAGCAGAGAATTGAGTTGGCTTAATTACTCCAGTGATGCGGGAGGGGTTTGGAATTGCCAAGGGAAAGCCTATTTAGATACCTAAATAGTAAGTTGTCTGTCTTTGTTCATTAATCAGTTTCCCTTAGCAATTCCATTTCTCTCTACTTTGCCTTCCAGAATATGTCTCTCCTCACCTCTTCCCTGCCTAAGCACTAGTTACCTCTCAACCAGGAAATCCATTCTCTTAGAAATTTGGGGAGAGCATAACCCAGAAGCAGTAGTGGCTGAGATTTCATGTCTCGCCGTCCTGGGCTTGGGCCCACACTACTGCCTGTATGTCTCCTTGCTCATGAACAAGGCTGCATTGAATACCTAGGACCTTAGTAGTCGATTTGCCACATGGATATTAAAAAGAAGTCTTTGATGTGGCTCTTGCTTTTTAATAAGGAAAAATATATAATCTGTTGATCTAGAGCCACTCACTTAGTAACCGCTTGACGGTAAGTCATACCCCCTTGCTTTGTTTCTTCCTGGGCTGCCTAGCTTTCATCGTTTTCCTGATCCTAAACACCGACCCTCCTAGATGACAAGGGAACATAGAAAACTTAGCTGCTGTGGTACAACAACCAGTCTGATCAAATTTAAGTTAAAAAAAAAATGTGGTAAATCTGGAAAGGCTTAACAGGATAACCGATTTCTTGATTGTACGTAGACAGTGTTTGCAGTTGTGCTTCCTGTGCGAGTTTTCTCAGGAGCCTGGGCCAAGTCCAGGGATTCTAACACTGCGGAATAGCTGTGTTCACTCTTAAAAGGAAAGACACTTAGCTGCCAGGCTTTCCGTGATCATATTGGGAATCCTGCCTCCTGAGAAGACACCTCTGGCTGAGTGAGGAACATGGAATCCATGCCCACACAGCCCAGGATCAAATTCTGCCTCCCCTACTCACCAGCAGTGTGACTCTGGGCAAGTTACTTAACCTCTCTGTGCCTCAGTTTCCTCATCTGTTCAATGGAGATGATGGTAACAAACGTGTAGGTGTTTATTAGAATTAAATGGGTTGATACAGGAAGAGTTGGATGTAGCCAGCACTGTGTAAACATTTAGTAAATAAAAGCGAGGATGTTAATGTCTTTGGCAAGAAGGGAAATTTAGTTGAGAACTGATTCTACTGAATTCAGAGTATGCTATGAGATGAAGAGATTCTTTTCTTCATGAGAGTACTAGTCCATTAGTTCCCAGTGTGTTCATTTAGGGGGTGTTAATTTCTGGGCTCAGGGGCATGGCAGCATATTCAGGGGACACACAGAACTTGGCAGGTATTGCCAAGATACGTATTTGTGCAAAGCTCCAAGGAAATCAAATCCCCCAGATGGTTGAAAAGTCAGGCTGCAGCTTCCATGTCTCTGCAGCAGGCACTGCCCCATGAATAGAGTAGTTAGACTAAAGAAATGTCAGTTTCTCTGACTACGTGCACCTATCTGGGTGCATATTTTCAGCCTAAAATTGTAGATTCGAGAACAAGAAGCCAGAAGTCTCCTTGTGGGAAGGAAGGGTATGGATGTGTGCATTGCGGTGAAGAGGGAGAAATGCATATTAAAATGTTTCTGGTCCTGTGGAATGGGGTTGTCAGGCACCCTTGGGTCTATTAAGCCAGAAAATACCAAATATCTCCTTTAACTTACGCTTTCAAAGCCACAAACATATCTATGGGTCTTCAAAAGGACATTAAGACAGGAGAAACAGCTCAAACTGATTTATGCACATAAGAAGAAATTAATCTGCATGACTTGCAGAACATTAGAGCAACTATTCGGATTAGCCTGGAGCCCAGCTTCGGAGGTTTGATCATTAGGTTAGAAGAAGAGAAAAAGTCGTAATTTAAGTTGGTATTTACGGGATACTCTCTGTGGGCCAGGCACTGTTGTGAGCACTGTATGTAAGTTTAACGTATTTCACCCGCATGGCGATTTTCCAAATGAGGAAACCAAAATACAAAAAGTTGGAATTACTGATATTAGATTTCACAGCTGATTAGGAGCAGGCCAGATTTTGAAACCAGGCTTTGATTATCTCAGAACTTGTGTTATTTACGAACAGTTGATACTTTTTTTGTTGTTGTTTTTTAAGACAGAGTCTTGCTCTGTCACCCAGGCGGGAGTACAGTGGCATGATCTTAGCTCACTGCAACCGCCACCTCCCCTCTCCCGGGATCAAGTGATTCTCATGCCTCAGCCTCCTCAGTAGCTGGGATTACAGGCACCCATCACCATGCCTGGCTAATTTTTGTATTTTTTAGTATAGACAGGGTTTCACCATATTGGCCAAGCTGGTCTGGAACTCCTGACCTCAGGTGAGGCACCCAACCTGTTCATTGTTTTATTAAATATTAAAGGTCATGATCAGATATTATTAAATATTAAAGGACAGTCTTATTGACTGTCTCCTATGATCATGCTACTGCTGTGTGCAAACCAGTGAAATGAAGGCAGAGAGGTAACATACTCATTCTGTATTACTCCAGCTGCCACTACCACAACCACATTCGCAAGTCTTACCTCAGAAATCCGAGTATTTGTGTTTCATGCTGCCACTATCCGGATTATCTGGAAAATCCACATGCTTGCCTCTTTTCAACTGTCCAGTTGTATGTAGATGGAGCTCATGATATTCAGAAATGTGAGGAAATGTTGCAGCAATGTTAACACTGCAGAGCAATTCTGATGACATAGTTGAAGACCTGCAAATGCCGAAAGCAGCTAGCTTAAATCTAAAGTTTCAGGCACCTGCATCTATGGAATAAGACCTGTGCATAGTGATGGGTGCAGAGTGCATTCATTTCCATATCCAGGTATAATTATTGCTGTCATGCATCTACATTTCCATGACTAAGAATTTATGGGGCATTTTAAATTTCCCCAGCTATAGAAATAGTCTGAGTTTATCTGGCAGTTCTGAGTATGCCTCAAAGCTGAAATGAAGACCTTGTCATTGATTTGCTTTGTATTTTTAGTTGGCTGGTGCTGTATCTGCTTAAGATAGAAAGTAGGACTTATTACTCCTTTCTCCATATAAGGTTGTGTGTTAATGGCATATTTTATAATATCCCCATAGTATCATTATGATACATAATGAAGCTTATGCAGAATTAACAACCCAGTCTCCAATTGTCTCCCAGAATGGGGCATGAAAAGTTCACCTGTTTTTTAAATTAAAATCAATATTTTCTATCTCTTCTAAAGGTAATTTTCCTAATTTAGTAGACTTTTTCTTACTATTTATTTTTTCAATTATAAAATGGCAAGTTACTGGCCAGGCACAGTGGCTCACGCCTGTAATCCCAGCACTTTGGGAGGCTGAGGTGGGTGGATCACTTGAGATAGAGGTGGGTGGTCTCAGGAGTTTGAGATCAGCCTGGCCAACATGTTGAAACTCTGTTTCTACTAAAAGTACAAAAGAATTAGCCGGGTGTGGTGGTACGCACCTGTAATCCCAGCTACTCAGGAGGCTGAGGCATGGGAATTGCATGAACACAGGAGGCGGAGTTTGCAGTGAGTAGAGATCAGGCCATTGCAGCCCAGCCTGGGTGACAAGAGCAAAAGTCTGTCTCAGAAAAAAAGAAAAAAAAAAAGACAAGTTAGTGATTTTTGTATGTAACCTTTTGATGCCCTGAGTACGTTTTTATTGCAAACTCAGGGCAGAAGCAGGAAGAGCTACTGCACTTCTTAGTGAGGACCTTTAATTACTATTTGCTTTGATAAATTATGACATTCCTTTTCCCTCACATATGCATTCCAGAGGAAGCATTGAGAAAGCTCTTATAAAACATTTTTTTTTTCTGAATTCTCATCAAGTCATACTTATGAAAACCCTTTTAAATGTTTTTCCATACCAGTCTTCAGAGCAGATACACATATATCAGCACATCCCATGCCATCTATTACGGTAAACCTTCTCCCAGCAGAGATGGGTGGTTTTCTATAAAGCTACAACAGCATTGATAATTTCTCCTAAGTCTAATCATCTCCACAGTCCTTGAGGCTTACTGAAGACAAATAATTTTACATCCCCACACACACGTCCAGGTGAGTCATGAAGCCTTTAGCCAGTGTCTATAGCCCTTCTACTTCAGAGTTCATGTAAAATTGAAGTCAGTAAGGAGGAGTAGACTGTCTGAGATCATTCATACTAGAAGCAGGCCTCATGTTATTTAATGTAATTAAAAATAGTGTTTCTAAGAGGCTGGAAGAAGAGGCCTCAGAAGGGATTCTTACATTTTGATAATCTCCCTTGTCTTCCAATAAAAAAATAAATATATATATTTTTAAAGTAGTATCTTTTAGAGATAATCACATTATCTAGCCAACGAAACTGTTGATTTAAAGCACCTTTAATCTTCATAAATAAGTAAAGCAAAATCAAAATAAATAACAGAAGGTTATACAGGGTTGTCAGCATGGTGCTGACAAATGGCAAATTTATCTGTTTCTCAATTGCCAGTAAGATACACACTGCAAAGCTCACCCACATTGTATATCATATCTGCCAACTCATTTCTGTGATTAAATATTCCATCAGTGGGGCTATAAGGCAGCAAAGCTTAACAAGATTCATAAGATGCACCACTTGAACACACATAACTCACTTCCATAGATGGAGAGCACCCCGCCTGCAAAGTGAAATTGGAATAGAGTTAAATTACTCCATGAGACATGATCAATAGGGAAAGGCAAAGATCTCCTAACAAGATGCAGATCTAAGACAGAGTTAGGTCCCAAAAACGAGCAACATACAATTAAAGTAAAAATAAGAAACTGCAGAGTGAATCAACTTGAAAACCTCGAAGGCGATAATAAAAACTACCCCCAGGGATACTTCTTATTAGTGGAATTTGGGGGGAAATAAGGCATTCTGATTGGATACTCCTGAAAAGAACAATTTCTGGTGTTGAGACCGAAAAGAAACGACAGGAACTAAAAACAGGGCATGTCTGACTGCAAAGTCACATTTGAAAGGTGGTCAGGTCTTGAAGCAAGCTCACTCTGGAGTTACTGGGAGGATCAGATAAGATGATGAGCATCAGAGAACTTCACAGACTATAAAATAGAAGAGATTCGAGACCGAAGTCACCTCGATGGATTATATCCATGTCGGGAAGGACCTAGTTACAGATCACATGACTTGATGCTGAGCTAGGTGATGGTAAAATGGATTTAGATCTCAGTATGAAGTTTAAAAGTAAAGACGATGGCTATAGAACTCTTTGATTGCTTATCTCAAAAGGGCAACTGTATTTGACCTTGGATTACACTCATACGAAGGTACTGGTTTTCCATGGGCTGGGGTGAACCATGATTCATCTTAATTGGATCAAAGAAATGTCCATGATGTCTCCCTCACATTTTTCCTTCCAATTCTACCACCAAGAGTCTATTACAGTTAAGAGAGACTGACTCTTAGTCACACTCCTAGATGTACCTCTTTTTCAATTCCCTTCCTACAACTTGGATACAATAGCATCTCAGGAAAGTAAGGTTGTCTGGATCCCCACCTGTGATCACTGTGGTCGTGGACACAAGTTTGCTCTATTTTATTTAGATTGGTGTTGAACTTAGGGTGATCTGGCTACAAAATCTTGGGTACATAGCATGCCATTTGGTATGAAAGAGTACCCTGTCGGTTGACAAGGTAACAGTTACCATCCAAGCCCTTCAAAGCAGCAAATATTCAGGTGCCCCTCTTGACTCCAACATTTTCCCATAGCTGACCGGAGGACTACCTATACTCAAAGCAATGGCCATAAGGAGCAGTTCCTCGTGAACCAATGACCTTTGGCTCTGGGATGTTTTGTGTAGTTTTCACATCTGCCAAATTCAAATGCAGTGCACTTCAGTGAACTGGAACAGGAGAGTTCAGATGTTAAGTCCCCAAGCAAAGGATTTTCAGCCTGGAAATGTTCCACTTCAAAGAGTTTATCTTGTACATCTGTTTACCTCTGCCTCACCTTTTGGTTGCAATTCACTTTGCTTTCCTCCTCACCTCCCCAACTCAATCTTAACAGATTGTATTCCAGCCCTGCCCACATTTGGCCTTAAGTTTTCTCTGCATCCTTCTAGATCCCACCTAGGGAATGCAGCTCAACTTTGATGAAGCCTTTGGGGTTTTCTGATCTTCAAATAAGATCAGTACTTGCTTATGTGCTAAAAACTGCTTTTTTTGAAATCAACTGGTTCTCTCTCTCTCTTGCATGGGAGAACTGCGCCCCCCCAAAAGCAGGGAGTGTCAAGTTGGTCCTTGTTCAAGAAGCCTCACATCCAGGCTATGGGAGGAGGATAAGGCGTGGATATCTGGCTCCAGATAAATTTCACAGGGCAAGTCTGAAGTTACCATTATCCACATAGTGAGAAACTCAAACCATCAACAAAAGCAAGCCACTTTCAGGCACTTACTCCATGCAGGCACTATGCTGAAAACCTTGTTTCCCCTCAAATCCTTATGAAAATGCTATCTCATTATTTTCATGATCACATTATGAAATCAAGGTTTCCAGGAAAGCTTACCTCATTTGCCAAATCACAGATGTACTATGTGAAAAAAAATCTTATTATGTAAAGGTCTTTTTTTTTCTAACTTTCAAGCCCACATTTTTTCACTACTTTGATACAGCATCCTCAGTAGGCGTAGACGAGGGAGTACCACAGATTATAATGAATGAAAACACATTTGCATTTAAATATTGTCTGCCACATCCCAGACTTCATGATGAGACCTTTACATATATGTACATAAGTTAGAAGTTTTCAGGAATAGTGTTGTTACGTCCCATTTACAGGTAAATTAGATCCAGTGAAGTTACCATGCCAATGGGACTTACTGTGAAAGTTAAGGAATGAGGCCAAAGCCATACCTTTGTGATTCTAAAGCTCATTTTTTTTACCCACAAGTTGCCTCCACAAATGCTTTCTTTACCTCAAATCCTGGATTCATGATTCTTAACATGGAGTGACCTTTCTGTTAGGGGAAGGTGGCAATTTCCAGAAACATTGGTTGAGGGGCTGGGGGCGGCAGGGTTGTTCACTGCTGACCTCTAGTGGGTGGAGGCCATGAATGCTTCAAAACGCCCTACAACGCACAGGACACTCCTGGACCACAGACAGTTTTCTGGCCCAAAATGTCGATACTGCTGGGTTTGAGACATTCGTTCCTCATTGATACCACTATTCAAGATTCCACACATTCATGGAATACCTTAACAACTGTCATGCCCCACTGGTTGCTACCGCAAATAATGTAGGAACAGCTGCAGTCATCAAAGGAAGTCAAAGAATTTGAAGACTTCTATGTACATGTTTCCTCTTTGGAGCATTGCATTTTGATCGTTTGACTCCAGCAGGGAAAAGCATAGACTTTGATTTTATACCTCACAACTGTGTTGGGAGTCCCCAAGACCACTCCCGGGCTCCGTGATTGACTAGAAGGACGCGCAGAGTTCAAAAAGGCTGTTACGCTGCGGTTAGTTTATTACAGCAGAAGGACACAGATGAAAAATTAGCAAAGAGGAAAAGTGCATGAGGGGGAAAGTCTAGAAGAAACCCAGCAAGAACTTCCAGGTGTCCTTTCGCTGTGGAGTCACATAGATGTGCTTAATTGTTTCCAGAAATGGCATGTGACAGCACATGCGTAGTGTTATCAGTGAAGCTCACCTGAGCCTTAGTGTCCAAGGTTTTATTTAGAGGTTCCACACATAGGCAAGCTGCACCTGCATGACTGACCAACTCTCAAACCTCAGCCCACTCTGTAGAAGTGTGACGAACAGGAATTCACCATAAACAATTGGATCGGCCGGGCGCGGTGGCTCGAGCCTGTAATCCCAGCACTTTGGGAGGCCGAGGCGGGTGGATCACGAGGTCAAGAGATCGAGACCATCCTAGTCAACATGGTGAAACCCCGTCTCTACTAAAAATACAAAAAATTAGCTGGGCATAGGGATGCGTGCCTGTAGTCCCAGCTACTCAGGAGGCTGAGGCAGGAGGATTGCCTGAACCCAGGAGGCGGAGGTTGCAGTGAGCCGAGATCACGCCATTGCACTCCAGCCTGGGTAATGAGAGCGAAACTCCGTCTCAAAAAAAAAAAAAAAAACAATTGGATCAAACCCATATGGTGTGGTCCGTGGCCTCAGGCATACAAAAGCAATTTTTGTTTTGAAGATGGAGCCTCACTCTGTCACCTAGGCTGAAGTGCAGGGGTGTAATCTTGTCTCACTGCAACCTCTGTTTCCCAAGTAGCTGGGAGTACAGGTGCCCGCCACCATACCCAGCTAATTTTTACATTTTTAGTAGAGATGGGGTTTCATCGCGTTGGCCAGGCTGGTCTCGAACTCCTGCACCTTAAGCAATCCTCCCACCTCGGCCTTCCAAAGTGCTGCAATTACAGGTATGAGCCACCATACCTGGCCCAAAAATAATCTTACTAGGCAGAGAATATTCTAAGGACTGATATTTCATCTCCCAGGAGCGGTCCAAAGGCCAATCATAAGGACAAGCTGAGTTTGGAAATGTGCAGGGTTTGAGGTAGCCCAGGCCGGCTAGAGTCCACCCTTCCCTGCCCAAAAGTTAAAAACCTCAAAATTGTAAACTTGGAATGTATAGCAACAGCCACAGTGATGGTGGTAGCCAGAATGATGATGTTAGCATAAGAAACTGGGTAGCTTGACTCTAGGTAAAAAAAAAAAAACGAGCCAAATGTAGTTATGAAAAAGAAATGAATGTGTGCAGCTTGTTAGCTTAGAGCAGGGGTCTGCAAACTTCCTCTCAGTACAGGGACAGACAGTGTTTTTAACTTTGTCACCTCTATGATCCCCGTTACAGCTGCTCAGTTCTACCACTGCTATGCAAAAGTAGCCACAGTCAATACGTCAGTGAATCGGCATGACCGTGTTCCAGTAAAACTAAGGACATGGAAGTTAAGATTTGGTATCATTTTCGTGTGTCACAAAATTGTATTTTTCAAACATGTAAAAATGTGAAAGCCATTATTAGTTTATAGACTGCACAGAAACACTGTCCCTACTTTGCGGAGCCTGGCTTAAAGAGCTCAGAGGTAATAATGCCTCCAGTTTAAGCCCCAGAGAGTTTTTGGGTTTTTAAAATGCATAATTTTAGCAGTTATATACTGTATGAACCCATGACCTTAGCTCGATGGTACTCATTTATTTGATGTTCAGCAGGGAAGAGCCAAAGAGACAGACCACTTGCTTCCATGAATTCATCTTTTGGTGCAGATTTATAGTATTAGGCACTAGACATCGTGCTAGGTGCCGAGGTAGCAAAACAAACCCAAGCCTTCCTTCTACAAGTCAACAAGGTAGAAGAAGAATGCAAAACAAATAAACTATCCATGAGCGTACAGTATACAACGATACCTGCTGGAGCCAGAGAAGTAACAACACACTCTGTGTTAGGAGTCAAAGGGGTGGTTTAAATTGAGTCTTAAAGGGTAAATAAGAGTTTGCCTGGCAAGAAAGTGGGTCAAGATCATTGCAGGAGTGAATATGGATGTGGCTGGTAGAGTCCCAAGGCATTTCTCAACTTTTATCTTTAGAATCCGTTGAGAAACCTTAAAAAGAAAATGCAGATGGTTGATCTTCACCTGATACCTACTGATTGGAATTTCTGAGCCAAGCTAACTTTTTTTTCCAAAGGCTAAGAAATATTGATCTATTAACATCAGAGAGTACCTTCTAGAGAAAGGTTGCAAAAGACCTCAAGATTTTACATAACGAAATCTGAATTCTGGAGTGTATCGTTTCAGTGGCAGGCAGCCATGGAAAGCCATGTTAAAAATAACAATTATAATAAAATAAAGGAGCAAAAACACTTGTTGGTGAGTTAGCACTTGTATCAATACTTACAATGAGTAACATTTTTATAATTAATACTCTTCTTATTACTAATATGTGCATTAAGCACTGTGGTACTGGAAGAAATAGAAGCAGATTCTATCAATTACTCAGCAACGCTGGAGATCGGATTCTTAATTACTAATCTAGTGCCCAGACAATGGCTACTGGGTGAAACTTGTTTCCCAGTTTTGTCTAAATCTTCTAAGAAAGTAAATTACTCAAGATTTCAAGCCTAAGGCGACATGATTTTTTAATGTTTTAACTTATTATCATTAGATTATAAACTCTAGTTCAAAAGACTTTTGTTTCCTACTTCTATTGTTCTTTTCAAAATTTATTGTTCACTGTTACTCCCCCAACCAATTAAGTTGATGTGTAAATAGAAATAAACTGACCAAATAGTGTTTAATACCCTTTTGTGTTAATTACAAGGAGGTATTCTTTCTCTAAGTATAAAACAGAGCTGTCCTGTCTTTTGAAAATGTAGTTTTGAAGAACCCGCTAACAAATGGCAAAATCCTACTTTGAGTAACTACATCAATGACAGTTAATGCATTTCTGGAACTTCCATGAAACTGTTATAACCCATTACAGTCGAAATATTGGTTTATGAAAAATTAATAAAGCCAGTGGAAAATGGAACTCCGCATCTGCATTAGCTATTTACACCAAAAGAATCAGCCAGAATTAATTATGCCGTATGCTACATTCTAATGAGTTTTTCATTAAACTGTATACCATTATGGAAACTAAACAAGGATTATTCAAAGAACGATGCCAACGGCTGTTATTTTGTTGAGAGATTAAGTTAGTTAATGGGTTATACATTTAAATCTGACGCAAAGGTTAATTGATGCACACTTATTGTATTAAACCCAGTATCGTTTAAAAACACAAACACCCTAGTATCACTGATATTTCCTCAGGAGGGAAAAAAAAGAAAAAACCTATTTGTATGTTTCTAGTGTTTGTTTGATGTGCATGTGGTATTGTAAAGATTGAAATCCCCTGTATTAGTTCTCTTACATTTTTGAAAATGATTTTCACTAGCTGAAATATGTTTGGTTTTAGCCATAGCAGGGGAAGGGGGAGTGTGTAAGAGTATGTGTGTGTATATGTTGTGGCAGGCATATTTAAACAAGTTTGTCCAATCACTCTTTGAGAGATTTTTGTTTTGTTTTGTTTTGATTTGATTTTAGTTTTATTTTTCTTTTCTTTTTTGCTTGTTTTTTTTTTTTTTTTTTTCCTTTGAGAGATTTAAAGGTGATGTGTATTTTCTACTTTCACCAAAAGAGTGAGGTCAAAATTTTAAACCTAATCTGGGAAGGCTTACGAAGGCAATTCAAGATGAACAATCTCTTCCTCCATTCCACAACTAGAGTCTCTCCTAAAAGAATTCTGTAATAGTACATGAAATACAAAAGAAATGACAAGAGAAGCGTCTCTGGACAGCTGTTGAGGCTCTGACAGCATTGAAGAGGCTCTTATTCCCGAGATGAGAAGAGAGGACAAGAAGGCCTTCTAGATTCTTTGCAGAGACTTGTAAACGTCACTGCTAAGTTGAAAGACAGTGGCTAATTTCTTTTTTCCTCATAAGAGATTGCAAACTAAAACGATTTTAGGAACTGGCTGTGAGATAAGTAAGTGAAATGTGCTAAATTGGAGGAGTTATGTCTCTATGACAAATCGTGGCTTCTCACCATTGCCCACAGTGCCGAACAGGAATCCGACCCCAGACACCCATGGTCTGTCCCTGACTTCCCACTACAAGCTTGACCTGCCTTATCAGGTTAAACCTCCCAAATTTAAGTGTTTGCAATTCATTTTCAATACTTAAGTATTTGCCATTACATTAACTCTATTATGTTTAGCATTATGTTCAGTGGCCAAACAAAATAGCTCAGCAGCTATAAATTTGCCATTCCTTTCTGAAAACAAAATCACACTAAATCGTACAACCATCGTTGTCTTAGATAACCAATAATTATAGCTATTTCCATGATTATTCACTTATTACTTTTTGCCAAACATTTTCATGCAGCAGTTCTGATCCTCAAAGTAATACCCAATAAAGCACACTTTTTGTCCCCGTTTGACAGATGTAAACACTGAAGCTCAGAAAAGTCCGATTCATCAGAATCAGCTCACTTCCAGTTAGCAAGATCAGGACACAAAACAAAGTTAAAAGTTTCGAAGCCTACGCTTTTTCAACAAGACTATACAAATTTCAAACGTTCACTATTTCTCCTCTCTGCTTTTCCTTCTCTGTGTCTTATTTCAATCTTGCAAGTAGGATTTTTCTTATCTGTAGAAGATATATTCTGCCCAAAGCCTTCCTTGGTTGGATTTAAAGCCCTATGGCAGATTCTGAAACATGATCAGGAGGTTCTAGCTAACATCTTTAGCCTGGAAGAGTTAGGTGTTTCCAGCCAGACAGCAGCTTCAGAATTCTTAGATATTGCTTCATTGAAGTGGGGCTAGTGGATATATTGATCATTGTCAGGCTGAAGGTTGTGTTTTTATCAACTCAGGACCAAGTATCCCCACTGATAAACAGGTACAGCTCTGAGAGAGAGTGAGCTTTCAAGTCAGACCAAACCGACTTATAGTTCAGTTTTATTCTGTTTTTTTTTTTTTTCCCCTTCCCTGAGCTTTCATTTCCTCTTGAGTTTGATAAGAAAAAAAAAAGGTACAGTGCATCTCGTACAGTAACTGAAACCCAGTGCCCCCTTCATGAGGACAGTTAGTACTAGCTGTATGTGAGGTTTCTACGTCATCCATAGCATTTTCCTGTTGTCAGCACATCTGTATCCCCTGGAAGCCTATTAAAAATGTAGAGTCTCAGGCCCCACCCCAGACCTCCTAGATAAGAATCTGCATTTAGAAGAGTCCCTTGGTGATTCAGAGCACACTAGAGTTTGGTAGCAAGGCCCTAGTAGACCTCTTATCTATATATTGACACCCGTAACTTGGAAGGACAAACGCCTTGCAAGATAAAACTTATTTCCATTGTTTTTGTTCTGGCTAAATACTCTATGGAACGACTTTTTGAAAAAAATTTTTTTTTGTCTTTTTGAAAGAGGGTCTCTGTCACCCAGGCTGGAGTGCACTTGTACGATCTCAGCTCATTGCAACCTCTGGCTCCGGGGTTCAAGCAATTCTCGTGCCTCAGCCACCCAAGTAGCTGGGGTTACAGGAGTATACCACCACTCCTTGCTAATTATTGTATTTTTTGTTAGGACACGGTTTGACCATGTTCACCAGGCTGGTCTTGAACTCCTGGCCTCAAGTGATCCACCTGCCTTGGCCTCCCAAAGTGCTGGGATTACAAGCAAGAGTCACCATTCCTGGCCTAATTGTTTTATTGTTTTGAAAAACAATGAATTGGAAAGAAATTTTGAGCAAGTATTTTTTAAAGCCTGTCCTTAAAAAACATTTCATTTTTGTTCAAAACAAATAAAAATTTTGGCAAGTACTGATCAAATGATACCCTCCTAAATACTTAGTGCCATCTCCCTGGGGAAGAGCTAATGGTACACTAAGAGACGGTGACTGTTAGTCTTGTTCCAAGCTGTGAAGGGATCTTAGAACACTGATCAGTAAACTTTGTAAAGGGCCAGTCAACACTGTTGCCTCTGCAGGCCATAAGGTCTCTGTGCAATTACACAACCCTGTCATTTTAGCAAAGAGGCAGCCATACACAAAAATGAAAGGATGTAGCTGTCTTCCAATGAAAATTTACTTATGTACGGAAACGTGTGTTTCAAACAGTGTTCACTGGTCAAATGTTATGTGATTTTTGTCAAAAGCATTCCGAGCTCACAGATCATGTAAAAATAGGTGGGGCATCGGCAGGTGGGGGATAGATTTGGCCCAAAGTCTGTTGTTTGCCAACACTTGAATTAGAAGATTGTTAGAATCACAGGTCCAGGAGTCTGGTTGGTGTGATTTGCATTCAGCTCCACAAGATCTGTGTGACCTTGGGCAAGAGCAAAGTGTTCTCTAGGCTTCGATATCCTCATCTATTCAATGGATGCAAAAATAGTGTCTGTCCTATAGGGTTGTTAAGAGTAGGTGATGAGCCAAGTTAAAGTTGAGGAGAATGCCCAGTGGTTCTCAGGTATTCCGTAAAACACTTTGGAAACTGGTATTATGTTTATCATACTGAGTTAGTCAAATATTTTCTGTCAATGCCACTGTTAGCCTAAATTTTGGCTGCAGGAGAGTAACAGTTTGAGTAAGTCATTAAAATTTTCAAACAATAAATAATCAAGGAGCAAAATTGTTCCTCTTCGTATTGTTCCTGTGACTTTTCCAAAAAGTCTCAAGTGATGTCAAAATAAAAAGCAAAAAGAAGAAACAAATAAGAAATGGTTTCTTTTTGAATATTATGAAAACCAAAGCTTAGAAAAATAAATTGGAGTGAGGGATTATTTACACTATAGACAGACTTGCTTCAGGGCTCCTATAAATATGGAAATCCCTTGGTACAATTAAAACATGATTTGATTTATAAGAATTAAGCACACAGAGCAACATTTTTCTGCAACATCTGTGCCCAAATGGAAATATCACTGTACTTAAAACTCTACCATAACCCTTCAGAGAAGCTCATCTTTCTGGCTGGTATAAAAGCATTAGGGATTAACTGTGAAAATATTCTTACATGGGTTAGCTCAATGCTAGTCTGATGTTCAAAAATGAGTGACTGCGAAAGTATCCACAGTCCACTGGGACTCTGGGTAAATTTTGGATAAATCTGTCCATTGAAAGCAGTTGCCTCCATTGGTAGGGCCCCCATGGCAACCTCTTTGGCTTCTAAGTCCAACAGAAGTTTGAGGCTTGTGGGTCACTTTGTAGGGTATCCTCATTGTAAGGCAGGTAGGTATACTAGTTGGCTAGTGCCACCATAACAAAGTGTCACAGACTGGGTGGCTGAACTAGCAGTCTCCACCCATTTTGGCATCACGGTTGGATTTTGTGGGAGGCAGTTTTTCCACAGACCAGGTAGAGAGGGATGGTTTCAGGATCATTCAGGCACATTTCTTGTGCACTTAATTTCTATTGCTATTACACTGTAATAGATAATTAATTAATTATATAATTTGCCATAATGTAGAATCAGTGGGAGCCTTGGGCTTGTTTGCTTCCAACTTGACTGTCCCATCTCAGGGTGATGGGAGACAGGGACAGATCAGGCATGAGATTCTCATAAGGAACCCACAACCCAGATCCCTTACATGTGCAGCTCACTATAGCATTCACAGTTTTATGAAAATCTAATGCCACCACTCATCTGACAGGAGGTGGAGCTCAGGCAGTAACTGGAACCATGAGGGACAGTTGTAAACACCCATGAAGCTTCGCTTGCTCACCTGCAGCCGTGTGGCCAGTGAGGTCTGTGACCCATGGCTTGGGAACCCCTGGCTTAAACAACAGAAATTTATTTTCTCACAATTCTGGATGCTGGAAGTCTGAGATCAAGCTGGATCAGCTTTTTTTCTGAGGCCTCTCCCCTTGGCTTGCAGATGGCCATCTTTTCTCTGTCTTCACATAGGTTTCCCTGTGTGGCCTCTCATCATCTCTTCTTTTAAGGATATGTGTCAGATTAAGGCCCACCCATATGACCTCATTTTAACTGAATTACACCTTTAAAGACCGCTCTGCAAATAAAGTCACATTCTGAAGTACTCAAGAGTTAGGACTTCAATGTATGAATTTTCAAGGGACATAATTCAGTGTGTAACAGTGTAACAGGAATGCCTATGTCTCCTGGATAGAAAACCAAGCGCAACCTGCCCAGGATTATGCAATGTGTGGTTTTTTACCCATTTTTTTACAAAGATGTTGTACCATCTTTACCACCTGCCCGCCTCCTGAGGGAGGGTTCAACAGAGTACCTAGGGCCAGAAGTGAGTTACTCTTTTTCAGAATTCTGTCCAAGCAAAGACAAAATCTGTCAATGAACAAAATGGTAAAGACTGAACATAAGCAAATTCTCCATTTTTGTCCACAGAACTGCTTTTTTTCTACATATGCAGAGATGACCTTAGGCCCGGATTTCAAAGTGCATCTGAGGATCTCCTAGTTGCCGATTAGAAATGCAGATTTCTGAGTAACTGATTCAGACTTTTTAGGGGTAGAACCTGAAAGGTTCGTCATTTAACATTCTCTCAAAATGATCCTTCAACTCTCATAACGTTGAGGACTTCTGGTTGAATTAAGACAAAAACTCATAGCCTTGAGACTTAGGGAACGGACTCTTCTGAAGACATCGGAACTTGCTAGAATTGCACAGCCTCAGGCTTCAGTGCAGAATCAGCAACTCTGAGCAGGGCCCAGCAATCTGTGCTGAAAAGTCTTGGGGAACCAGCGGGGCGCTGAGAACCCCGCGTTACTGCCACTCCACTTCTGAAAGTACTGCTCTGATAAAAAAAAAAAACAAAAAAAACTGTAGGTTTCTGTTTCAGCCAAGTGTTCATTCCTTATCAGTTCATGAGCTTGTTCTTTCACTCATGAGCATTTTCCTACATTTCATCTCTTTTTAGAAAAGCCTTTAAAAATGATTCTGTATCCATGGACTGTAGGAAGGACTCACTGATGACATGAGCGACAATTTTGGAACCCAAATAGCTTGATTTCCATCTAAAATTCACCTCTGATTGGTAAGGTTTTTGGTTAAAGACTTAGTTGTTCTGTGCCTCTTTTTTAATGCCAGTGAAGACGGACTCATACCATCTGACTCCTCTTACTATGAAAGGACAAATGCAACACAGATATTCTCTGGCAAAGACTGAATAAACCTTTTTCTTTGTGTAGAATCAAAACATTTCTTGCATTGATTCCTATTACTACTAAACTTTCAGTTATGATAGCATTATATAATAGAAATAGATAATTTTGGCCAAAGCCATGTGTTGTATCTAATAAAAATTGTTCTAAAATAATTGTATTTATCTCAGTGAACAATGTGACTATGTAGGCTAAGGTTTGGGTTGATAGAATCATTCTTTTGTTATTTTTGTGTATATATTACTGAGCCTGTGAGCACTAAAAGCGATAACATATCATACTCTGGAAAAGCACATGGAGATCTACCCCAAAGCCCAGCACAGTGCCTGGCACACAGTAGACTAGTAGGTGCCAACAAGTACCTGCTAAATGAATAATACTCACTACACCGTTATTTCCTGCCTGAGCACTAGGGACGGAGGAACTAATAAGTTCTTGTACCCCTTCAGCCATTGCCCTGCAGGGCTCCAGGGTTCTCCTCTTAACCCTCTTTCCACAATAAGCTCCTTTCCTAGGCTGAGTGACATCAGGAAATCCAGACCTCAGAGGAGAACTCTATTTGTGTGTGACTGTGCACCAATACACAGTAGCGGTTTGTGGAGGTGATACAGCTCTGATGACTAGAGGAACACCAAGGTTCTTGGTCTTGCACCAATAGGATTAAGAACGCAGACACACGTGGAGTGGTTTTAAGGAGCAAAAAGTGTAATAGACAAGAAAGGAGGAAGAAAGAAGAGAATAGCTCCCCTGTACAGAGACAAGGGATTGGGGCTTGGAACAAAAAGAAACCTTGTGTGTGCTGGAAAAGTGGTAGATTATAGGGGAGGCTGGAGGAGATAGTGACTGATTTTCATATGGCCCGCGGGATTGGTTTGGCCAGATGTGTCATTTATAGACCCTGAAAAAAATGTGGCCCTCCCACCTTAGTCCTTTAATATGCAAATGCAGGTCTCCATGATGTTCTGAACACATGGTGTTATCTGGAGGTGGCCATGACACTTGGCACAGGTGGTGACAAAGAGAAGACAGCGGGAATGCCGTATTGAGCGAACCCACTTTCTAATGGCCCTCATTTGCATATCAAAGCTCGCTCACCCAGCCCTTCGAGCCTCCTTTTCTGTTAGAAAAGAGATGGTTTGGGGGTGGTTTCTTATTACAGGAAACTTTCCACAGAGAACCTGTATCCTTATTATCTGCCTAAAATAATTTCTTAGTAACTTGTATATTAGAGGTATACAGACAGCACATGACATATACAGATACTTCCTGTACAGGTACTCCAGAATACTCCTTCCATCCTGGCTATTTCATCAAGTCTAGGCTTTGCGCTCTTAGTGTCTTCAAGCACATCCTCCAGACTTTCTAACCCATCTTCATCTTCAAGCTAATGAAGCTAATTGGCCATTCCCACTTGCCAGGCAATTGGGATGCTCCTCTAACATTTTTTAAATTCAGAAATTATGTAGCAAAGGGTCTAGTTTTTCACCATGTGCCGGCTTGGAGCTGCAGCCATTTGATACTAAAAGGGAAGAGGCAGACATTGCAAAAGGCCCTTTCTTTTCTCCATCCCATCCTCTAATTTTATTTCTTGAAAGCTTAGCATGGCTGCCTATCAGAAACCTTTGGATTCGCTCTTCATTTGCTTCCTACCTCCATCTAGGTTCCTGGATGTATGAGGATAGGAAGATACATACATGATTCCTGATCTCTTGGAATTAGTAGCATCAATGGGGCAGACACTCATTAGATTACAACAACACACTTTTAAAAAGCAAAGAAAGGTAATCCCAGCACTTTGGGAGGCCGAGGCGGGTGAATCATGAGGTTAAGAGATCGAGACCATCCTGGTCAACATGGTGAAACCCCGTCTCTACTAAAAAGACAAAAAATTAGCTGGGCACGGTGGCGCGTGCCTGTAATCCCAGCTACTCAGGAGGCTGGGGCAGGAGAATTGCCTGAACCCGGGAGGCGGAGGTTGCGGTGAGCCGAGATGGCGCCATTGCACTCCAGCCTGGGTAACAAGAGTGAAACTCTGTCTCAAAAAAAAAAAAAAAAAAAAAAAAAGCAAAGAAAGGAAGCTGAACTCTACCATACTCTACCATACAAAGGCACATAGATAGGATTTATAGGATTTCTAGATGACGCTAGAGCTCAGTTCAGAAAGGAGCTATCTACAGCAAGGAAAAGATTTACTGGGAAAAGACAAAGGCATGGGGGTCTGAAACTGCACTGCTGTTTCGGTTTGAGTCCAGTTTTCCTCACTTAGGGCTTGGCAGCAGAGTAAGCACATTTCAACACTTCCTCCTCCCTGTCTCTCATGGGAAACATCCCTTCTAGGCTTGTCCCTGCTCCTTCAGGGGCCAAGAGTGATCCACTACTCACTGCAGGAAGATGCTGGCTGAGCAGAAAGGGTTTCGATGCCCCCGCTGAGACCTTGACCCTGGCTTACCCCTTTTCCTCACTGGAGGATTCCAAATCCTGCTGAGACTGGCTGGGGGACATGTTGCCAGGACTTGGGGATGCCAGCACTCGGAGCGGACGAGTGCGACAGGCTTTGGAACGGGCTGGCATTATTCTGAGGTTGAGGTCTGTCCCATGGAGCTAGTGTCTGCCAGGTGCTGATACAGTCATCGACAGTTCAGGAAGTGGTTCACCAGGCTGCCCAGGTTTCCTGTTAGACTGGATGAGCCGACTCTAAAAGAATCAAGAAAGACGGGATAACACTTCAATTACATGAAAGCTATTTCAATCTACAGAAGTTAGACATCGCTTGTTTATCTATTCGAATCTTGGGCGAGCAAATTTCCTGCCATGAACCACAGGCAGAAGAAATAGTGGTTGTAAAAAAAAGGAAAAGAACACTATTTTTTAGCCAAGAAAAAAGAAGTGGAGAGTTCTTTTTAGAAAACGTATTATGATCCAATCATATACATTAATCCTTCTGAAGACAGGTATTTTGCTAGGCGCTGGGGATAAAAAGATGACTATGCTTTGGCTCTACCCCAGGTGGATTTGGTAGTTCAGATGATCAATATGTAAATAGAAAATTGTAACACAGCACCATGAAGGATCTATTAGGAAGCTTTAAAAAAACAGAAGATAAGAGCATAGAATAGGCAGTAAGTAATTCACCCCTGAGGACCAGGGAGAGAGGAGGTCACTTTTAAACTGTGTAGGAGGAGAGCAGGGGAAACCCCCCCTTTTTTTTTTTAAGTTGAACCACACGAACTTGGAAACACTCAATTCTATTTGGCAAAAAAAAAAAAAAAAAAAAGAAAAGAAAAAGAAAATTCAAATGGTTTATCTTAACACTAAGAGCAGGAATGGCATGGAGGGTTCATCCCCTTTACCAACTCTGAGCAAATGGAAATCACTGCCTACTGGCTGTGTTGACAATGACTGTGAGGGCTCTAGGCCAACAGGAAAGGATAGTATTGAAACTGGTAATTCCATTCTGGCTCAAGAATGGGCAGCTTGTGGCATAAATTGACCCTAGTTGCCATACTTAAATTATAAGGAGTTTGTTAAGTAAAAGCACAGAAGTCTGAGAAGTACAAGATGTCACTATATCATTCAGATGACAGTTCATGGCATTTGGGAGTAGAAAGTTTATGCTGGAGTCTAGAGACAGATAGAGGATCCAGCTCAGGAGACTCTGAAGAGCTATGTTGAGGCTATACTGGGAAGTGCTTTGAATGCCCTTGTAAGCACTCTTCATACTGCTGCTTGTATCCTATTGCCTATTTGGCTTATTTAAAAAAAAACAAAAACAAAAACAAAAAACAAAAAACAAATACACTTACCCTTCCCTGCCCCCGCCCCCCAAAAAATGCATGGAGGTTTCAGTGTTCTCTGCTGCGTTCGTTTTGTCAAAATCAAAGCCTCCTTTTAAGGAAAGGTCACAAAGCACTAAGGGAACATACAGTAAGTACTTTGCAAATTAAATTGGAGGATGTTTTTAGATTAAACAAAAACCAAGTTCTGTGAAGGCACAGATTTTGTTTTACAAAGGTCAAAATCACTGCATAAAGATTTTTTTTTTTTTTTTTTTTTTTACTACTAAGAAAGTATCCAAAGAAGTTATTTCAGTCTGTTTCAGTCCAGGTTCTCAGAATCCACAGCATAAGAAAAATGAGGGCCGGGCGCGGTGGCTCAAGCCTGTAATCCCAGCACTTTGGGAGGCCGAGGCGGGTGGATCACGAGGTCGAGAGATCGAGACCATCCTGGTCAACATGGTGAAACCCCGTCTCTACTAAAAGTGCAAAAAATTAGCTGGGCATGGTGGCACGTGCCTGTAATCCCAGCTACTCAGGAGGCTGAGGCAGGAGAATTGCCTGAGCCCAGGAGGCGGAGGTTGCGGTGAGCCGAGATCGCGCCATTGCACTCCAGCCTGGGTAACAAGGGCGAAACTCCGTCTCAAAAAAAAAAAAAAAAAAAAAAAAAAAAGAAAAATGAGGAATGCTTCATTATGCCCTGCCAGAGGTTAGCTTTCCAGGCAAAAATCTGTACTGTGTCCCCATGGAATTATATAAATTGCATCGTGGATATTGAAAATTGACCCAAGGGTTTTAACCAGAGAATACTGAAATGTCCTTCTGTGTATATTTCAGTTACAGTTAAAGATTTTTCTTTTGAAATTTAGGCACCCCAAGAAACTTCGGATCCGACTGTAAAAGTGTTTTGTTTTTTTTTTTTTAAACCAGGTGTGCACAGGAGAGAAGGTTGAGGAACTTTACCTAAATCAACCTGCTACGATCCTATCCTAGATGATTCTGATCTGTAATTCTCTGTATATTCTAGAGAAACATTCCTGTCTTTCTAAGATTTCTAGCAGTGAGCACAAACACAGGGATAACCACTGCAGAGTCACAGAGGAGGACTCACTGATAAAGAGCACTGATTGTAGAGGGGGCTAAATGTCTTTCCTGGTGGGTAGTTTGCATTTCTTCTTGTTGGGTCTTATACCCCGACCTCCATTCTTTGGAGTTTTGTTTGATATTAATCCCCAGTGACCTGCTAAAACTGGAAATACCCGAGGAGAGGTAAGATCATGTAAAGAAACTCATCCAATATATTGTAATAATTTTGTTTTTTGAGATCAAATTTTGCTCGTCACCCAGGATGGAGTACAACGGCACCATCTTGGCTCACTGCAACCTCTGCCACCTGGGTTCAAGTGATTCTCCTGCTTCAGCCTCCCAAGTAGCTGGAATTACAGGTGCCTGCCACCACGGCCAGCTATTTTTTGTATTTTTAGTAGAGACAGGATTTCATCATGTTGGCCAGGCTGGTTTTGAACACCCCTGATCTCAGGTGATCCACCCGCCTCGACCTCCCAAAGTGCTGGGATGACAGACATGAGCTGCCATCCCTGGGTGATAAACTGTTTTTACAGGAGAAGAAAGAATTACAAGTTTAGCATAGGTGGATCACGACTGACATCCCTCCAGACTCTTGATAAATTTACCACAAAGAGAAGGTTAATTTCACCCTTGTGTCAAGGGCTATTTTGGGGGGGTGTGGAGGATGGTTCTTCTGCAGCTGTAAGCATGGGAAACGAGATCAAAAAGGACCACAGGACATTCCTTCAGGCAGAATTGTCCCTGGGCTGCTTCTCCTTGGAAAAGAGTAAATGGAGTCGTCAGACTGATAATAGGGGAAAGAGTGAGATGGATTAGGAATTTTAAAAATCTTTGCGTTACCTGGAAGTGAGGGTACAAAATCTAGAGAGGCACAAACAAAAGAGGGTAGAAGTAGAATTTGGGGAAGGCTTTTCAGACCTCCCCATGTGATCCATCAGTTCTGACTAGGTCCCTGATGGATGGTTGGATGCAGGTCGGGAGAAAACACCTTTCGAATTGTAACTGGTTTCCTGTCCCTCTGTGTGGCAGGACCCCCCACACTTTGATAGTTTTCACTCCATTTTTGTTTATCACAGGGAAGATACAGAAAGATCATAGAACCATTCCATTGAGCAAGTCTCCAAAGATATAGAAAAGTTCTCTGTTCTGGGGGTGCACTTGGACAGTTGGCTTCTTATCGTGGGAGACTGCTTTTCCATGGTGGTCTTGACAGGGAAGTTCCAATCAAATGGGAGTGGTTGACCTTACCCAGCCATGGAAGTGACCAGAAACCACAGGGAGGTATTTCCGTCACCACTAATGGCCTTACCACTCCTCAAAATTCTAATTCTTTTCAAAGCCTTGGAGTTTGAGTTTTACAGTAGCAGGAAAGTAGACTTGATAGGCTGACAATTCCTGACCCCGGTCATCCCTGGAGTGGGTGGTTGTTCAAAACCTGTCCTAGATTGAGGAGGTATCTCAGGATTCCACTGTTATTTGCCGCTGTAAAATTCCATCGTGCAAGGATAAACCCAGTGCCCTCTGCTTTAAGTCAGGAGGCAGCAAGTCATTGCTGCAATGCAGCCAAGGTTTGATGAGTTCGGCAGCCTCTCTGGCTGGAAGGCAGAGAGCTTCAGGGAAGAAAGTCGGAATGCAGGAGCCGAAGATCCTCTTACCCACTGTCCAGTGTGGGTCCAGGGTGGGTCCCAGGCATGGCAAAATATTGGCATTTATTTCTTCTCTACCTTCTGTTCTTCCTCTGAAGAACCGAATCAGAAAGACTGATGTTTGAGGGCAGGTCAAGTTTTCTCTAAGCCTACCAACAGGTATGCTTACTATTAATTATTACACGGCCAACCCCTAACTTGGGTACATCTCCAGTCATACGATGCACAGCCCTTCCTGGAGGTAGGTATATTTACCCCTGTTTTCCAGGTGGAAATGCTGAGGCACAGAGAGGTACAGTGACTTGCCAGGATCACACAGCGAAGAGGTGTCAGAGTCAGGCTTGCTGTCTAGTCCCCTCCAATCGTCCTAAAGTTCCCTTTTCAGTATGCCGCACTGCTTCCATGCCTGATCCGAACGTGGGTCCTGGGGCAGCCAGACCCCGCTACACAACCCCATGTGAAAAGTCATGACATGTGACATGTGCTTGGTGGGCTGGGTTGGGGGGGGGGGGCTTCCACCGAGTCCCTTTGGCTAAGGCAGGGGGCTGCGTTCGGGGCCCTTGTCCTGCGCTCTGGGATGTGGCTGTGTTTTCATTTCTCAGTTGCATTGCCGTGATCTCTCAGGTGTAGTGTGCCAATTCCCAAACCAGATACCATCTCTCTCTCTCTTTCGTAGGCACGGTCCTGTTGTGCCAGGCCAACCAGGAGGGATCTTCCATGTACAGTGCCCCCAGTTCACTTGTATATACTTCCGCAAGTAAGCCCACTGTCGTGGCTCTCTTTTTGTTTTGTGACATAAATCTGAGTCCAATCACCTTCCTTACCATGTAAGTTCTCCCTCCCTCCGCCCCACCCTCTCTTGTGGGTGTCTCTGAGGTGAAGTTATTTTTCATAAGCATGTCTCTGTCTCCCCTGCCACTTCCCAGATGTCCTGGCCGTTCTTTGTTAGATCCGTCAGGATTTGGGTGCAGTGGTTGGGATGTGGGCGTGGGGCTGGCAGGGAGGGGCATGGGAGGGTGGGAAGCTTTAGCTCATTGCCTGCCTTTTATCATAGCTTTGCAAATTCCTATCAAAATAGTTTACTAGCATATGCAGGCCACCCAGAAGGCACCCTCGCCTAGCAGAAGATGGGTGACCAGGACTCCTGTACATGGTTGTCTCCTGATCATACTACTAGCCTGCAGCTTGTTGCTTGTTTGCAAGGCTGTTCTGTCCTTTGCTATGTGATTTCAATGAAGAGAAGCAGAGAGAAAGGTGGTTCCCCCCTCATTTAATGCAGTGCAGAGAGAGTAGCAATAAAGAGTCGTCTTTCAAAAAGTTGGGGCATTTAAACATATGTCAGTATAGCCGTCAAGTGCTGGAGGGAAGAGACCAAAAAATAAATACAGGATGTAGATCACCACGCTGATACGGCAGAACCAAACGTCTTTGCCTGGGGTGGATGCTCTGGGGTGAAGAATGCCCTACCCTCACCCCAATTCCCAGAGCAGGTAGAAGAATTAAAGCTGCCACCGATTCGACTATGTTCTCCCAGAGGGTATGTCCCTGCTTAAAGAGTCTCCCAGCCACAGCTGAGACTTTATCATCTATTTTTCACAAAGCACCTAAATTCTGTGATAGTTCCATAACTGCTGAATGAGCTGTCTTTAGGGTCGGTGTTCAAAAATGAGTCTGGGGGCCCTGGAGTGGGGGTGGGGGCTGCTTCTTAGACTAGTTGTAAAAGGCAGGGGTGAGAAAGAGAACAGGGATACCAGGCTCCAGAGATAAGAGACACAGGAGAATCCTCACCTTCCTGCCAAAACCCAGCATCTTTATTTCCTAAATTGGGAAGCTGAGGAAAACCAGCCTCCTCACCGTGAGGGCAAAGGTGACCAGTGGTCACAGGGAACCAAAATATAATATGACACACCCGAGGGTCTGAGGTCTTGAGGAGGTCCAACGGTCAGTTATTTTTCCCTGTTAGAGTTGTTTTCGAAACTAAGCCTCACTCTGTTACCCAGGCCGGAGTGTAGTGGTGTGATCTCAGCTCACGGCCACCTCTGTCCTCTAGGTTCAAGCAGTTCTCACGTCTCAGCCTCCCAAGCAGCGGGGATTACGGGCGTGTACCACCACGTCCACTGGTGCTGTTTTTAGAAGAGATGGGGTTTCCCCGTGTTGGCCAGGTTGTTCTCCTACTCCTGACCTCAGGTCATCCACCTACCTCAACCTCCCAAAGTGCTGGGATTACAGGCATGAGCCACCACACCTGACCCAGAGTATAATCTTCAGTAGCAGTTGTGGCGTTAATTAAGTGCTAAGATATTTTTCTGTGCCTCCCAAGAAGCCCAAATCTAACCACACTGGCAAGACGTGGTTGTTTCTGAATTTGTGACAACTACAGCCCCCTTCAGGCCAATGTAGATGTGTATCCAAGTATCTCCTGAAATTGTATTGCTACTACACATTTTCACATGTCCAGACTTGTGTATTCCTCTCAAAACCTGCACCAGGTAGGTATCACCATGTTTGCTTTACAGCTGAGGACATAGAGGGCACTCAGAAGTGGATTAATTTGCCCAGGATCGCGGAGCCAGTATATGGTAGATGGGTCTTCTGAACCTGGGAAAATTATTCATCCTTCAGCTGCCTGTCTGAGTCTATTTGACTAAATCTGATCACTGCTCCATGTACCTGGCTTACCTTCTTCTCTATAAATATTTTCTCAAGGAGAGTTGCTGTACCAAAATGTACCATAGGGTTGGGTCCTAGAATATTAATTATTTTTGTTCTCTAACACTGCTGTCCTGTAGAAGTGTCTGGGATAAAAATCTTTATGCTACCCAGCACAGTGCTGATGTGACTGAGGCACAGATTTTTATCTCATTTTATGTTACATTAACCAACCAACACAGGGCTAATGGTTACCATATTGCACAGTATGGCTCTATATTGTATGACATATCTAGGTATCCGTTTTCTTTACACTAGTGAACAAAACTATCAACTCCAGAAGCGTGCTAGTTTGAATTGGTACAGCTGTTCTGTTTTTGTTTTGTTTTGGTTTTTTTTTTGAGATGCAGTCTCACTCTGCCACCCAGGCTAGAGTGCAATGATGTGATCTTGGCTCACTGCCAACTCCGCTTCCCGGGTTTAAGCAATTCTACCTCAGCCTCCTAAGTAGCTGGGATCACAGGCGCTCACCAGTGCACCTGGCTAATTTTTGTACTTTTAATAGAGACGGGGTTTCACCATCTTGACCAAGCTGGTCTCGAACTCCTGACCTCGTGATCCGCCCACCTCAGCCTCCCAAAGTGCTGCGATTACAGGCATGAGCCACTGCGCCAGGCTGGCATAGCTAGTCTAAAGTGACTAGGGGAAAGCATACGTCTCACATAGCACACATGAAAATATTTCCCACATTCTCCATTATAAAATAGCTGAAGCATACAGAGAAAATGAAACCATCTCAAGCAAGGGTCACCTAACCTAGCTCATGGCCTGTTTTACAAGGCTTATGAACTAAGAATGGTTTTTAGATTTTCTAAAGGAATGTAAAAACCAAGCAACAAAAACAGCAGAGACCTAGGTGGCCTGCAAAGCTTAATGTTTTAACAGTCTGGCTCTTTACAGAAGGAGTGTGCTGATCTCCAATGTAAAGGGTTGATTTTAGTATTAAAAATACAAAGTGGCAATCTCACTGCACTGTGTGTAACTGTCCTTTAAAGTAAAAATTTTTAACTATGGAAATCTTACAATGTGTATCCAACATCCTTCATTTCTAAATTTTATCAGTCATATTACCTACACATATCATCTTATCATGCCATGTGCTCTTTATGAAAATATGTTAATGGCCCCATCATACTCTGTTGTTTCATGTTATATTTTAATCTATCCCCCCATTCCCAAGAACTTAGGTTCGTAGCACTTTTTTCAAAAATATTAAACAAAAGAAATGCTCTTTAATAGAGCAGTTTTAAAGAAAATAGCTAATTTTACTACCCCATTAAAAAGCAAAACAAAACCTAGTTTCTTACATTAAGAATCTTCATATGCTGACGCTTGAGCAAGGGTATTCAGATTGTCAAGCTCGATTAGTATTTTGTAATGGTGACCAACTCTGAGACCAGCTGGGTAGCCAGAGGGGCTTTCGGTTATTTCTGTCTGTAGTCTGTGCATTGGTGTTGAATGTTAAGTTTATCCGCACATCCCTAAGATACATTGCTGCATTTTCCTTTCCCCTTTGCGGCTTTTTGGTCTAGGCTGTTTGTGGTTTGCTGGCTCTGCAACATTCATTTAGATTTTTCTCTTCCAGATTAGATGTATATTCTAGTACAAAGCCATTCCCCATTTCCTGCAACAGTTCAGCCAGCACATAAAGGGTCATTTGTGCATGAACGCCTGTGTACACACACCACCCCCCGCACCAGTTATACTCATCATGCAGGATTGTTCTCCCAACAGGTCCCATTTGCACAGGGCTCAGTCACACAATGTGTCTTTACACTCTGATAAGTGAAAATTTTTTCTCTAGGAATCCTACCCTTACCCTCAAAGCTGAGGCTACCATGCGTCTCTGCAATCATGTAGGACACTCTTATTTTTTAACTTGAAAATGTATGTGTTCCTTATTTCTGTTGAACAGCTGTGCTCCTGAAAAAGGTGTGTGTAAAGGACACTTTGGTATGTTGAATCCTATGTGTCTACTGACTTCCAAGATAGCTCCGGAGTTTTGTTTTGGTGCACTTCTTATCCTCCATAGATCTTTAAATGGCCTTAGATTTTGTTTTTTAAGACTTAAATCGCACCTCTTCCTAGCCAAAGAGCTAATCATCTGTAAATAACACCCTTAAATGCAGTAGGGGAGATGCTTTTTCAAGGAACCCTGCTGAATTAGTCTGTAATGAAAATAATTCCTACTCAAGTTATCTGCTTTTGATGATGTATTTTTGTATAATGGTGAGGATTTTTTCCCCATTAAGTGAATCATCCCAATTATGTAACCCAGGACACCTAAAAGTATTAAGAGAAGGATTTTTACTCACAACTTTGGGTCTATACCATCTAATTCCATAGACTCTTCCATTGGCCCCCAAATGACTCGAGTTTTTCTCCCTCACCCCTGAACTTCAGGTGGGTTTAAAACCCTAGTTCAAATTGTCACAGGTCATTATGCATCCTCCTACATGTCCCAATAAACTACTCTCATCCAGAGTATAAACTAGACCTGCTTTCTATCCAACTTAAAGAAAGAAAGAACAAAACTCTGGAGAATTAGGCAAGATTATCTAGTATCAAATGCAAAAAAGTGACCATTATTTTTCAATAGGCTTTCCATGGAAACAGTTCAACCTCTTAACAGGAAGGTTTACTGCAGCAGGAAGGGCTGCTGGCATGTATGCTGTTCATCCCCTTCTGAAGGCCAGTGTTCAGCCCCCTTCTCTTGTCCAGGGGAAAAGTACTAGCTGTATTATTGCCAGCACTGTTTCGCACACAGTGAATGCTCAACATCAAAACTGGCACCAGGCAGAAACAGGAAGGTAAAGAACATACCACATCTCTTCCAAATTAAAACATGAATTCCATTTTCATTCGTTGAAGTATCAAGAGGTAAACAATTGGTTCAATGAATGAAAAGTTCACTTCTGATTCAGATTAGCAAAGCGAGCTATCACGGATCCTTATTTACATATGAAGTAGCTGTTTCCAGAAGCACATAAATGTTACTTTTGTTTTCTTCATGATTTTATGAATACATTTTTAATTACAATAGTAACAGGTGCTCATTGCAATCAGTGTGAAGTGTGCAAACACACACACACACACACACACACACACACGGAATAATGCAGGAATAATATCTTCACTTTATCCAGTAACACAAACCCTTAAAGTATGTGGATGCCCAGTATCTTTCTACACTTTCTCCATGGTTATTCAGAAAAGGACATACACACATGCAATGTTTGAAATGTGTTATTAGTTCGACTTTACACAGAGGAGAACATAGGTGTTAGTTACATGGACATTCCATATTTAGTTTCACATAATACATTGTGACCTTCCCTCTTTAAGTCTTTTAGATACTTTCATACTGTTTAATGGCATAAAGGGTCAACAGTCGATTCAACCATTCTCTAGCCACAGGCATTCAAAGCTACTTCTTTGTATAATCCCTCTACAAGGCTCTGGTAAACATCTTTGCCAATACCCTTACCGACCACTACTTCCCGTTCTACTCTCAGCATTCACGAACATGGCAGTGTTGTTTCCCTCCCAGCATTCCTGCCAGCACTGACACGTTTTGCTCTCTTTATTTTTGCCGATTATAGTGAAAACTAACATCTCAATTTATTCTAGTTTGTATTTTTCTCCTATTAGTGATCATGATGTTACATTTTGCATTTAGACTATGCTTTTGAATCCTCAGTACACATCTTTTGTTTGAGTTTTTTTCTCATTTTATTGTCAGTTCACATGTGAGTGATACTTGGTCATTAGGAGGATAACCTATGAAGAGCTTAGAAGTTGCAAATCTATTTCCTATTTTGATGATGGATGTTGCTCACATTCCACTATACATTTTTAATTACATAGGCAAATGTGTGCGTCTTTTCTAATTATTTTTAGGTGTCATTCTGGATTACAAAATGCCTGTCAAGATCAAGTTTTGTTTTGCACCGTATTAGTAAGATTGGGCTGTTGTAACAAAATACCATAGACTGGGAGGCTTAAGCAACAGACATTCAGCTTCTTACGGTTCTGGGGGCTGGAATTCCTAGATCAGGGTGCCAACAAGATTGGGTTCTGGTGAAGACTTTCTTCTTGACTTACAGATGGCTGCCTTCTCCCATGTTTTCACAAGACAGAGAGTTGGAAGGGAGAAAGAGAGAGAGGAAAAAGCCCTCTCTGGTGTCTCTTCATATAAAGGCATTCATCTTGTGAAGGTCCCACCCTCAGGACCACATCTAAACCTAATTACCTCTCAAAAGGCCTTATCTCCAAATACTGTCACATTGGGGGCTACAGCTTCCACATATGAATTTGGGTGGAGGAGGCTTAATTCAGTCCACAGCAAGCCCCTTAATACAGGGACGTCAGTTTTAGTTGTCAAGGGCTAGGAAAGCATTTTCCAGAATAAAGTTCTTTATGGTTTTATATGCTTATCAATGCCAATGCGTGTGTTTTCCACCGTTCCATGAAAGTCAGAGTTGAATCTCAGATCCACATCAGGACAAAACCTCAAGTTAACATAAGATGCATGATCATTTCCCCGAAATTTTCACCCTGACAGCCCTCCCTCCACAAAAGAAAAAAAAAAAAATAGGTATCACGGACAAATGCTTGGGAACCTGCATGTTATCAAATGCAAAATCATTTCCTCATTTATTCACGTCTGTGAAACTCAAGGGCAAGTGGTAGGGGCATAGTTTTAATTGATATATTGATTACAGATTTTATGGAAGTAATTGTGTGGAATAAAACAATGATTTAAGTGGCAGAAACATACATAAATCAGGCCTGCACTATTTTACTTTTAGGTAATTGATAGAACTTCCATGGGTTTCTGCAATTAAAGTAAGGACCTAAGTTAATTTATGGCTTCCTCTTTTGCAGAATACAGAAAATGTCAGTAGGCTGTACTCTAATAGATAAAGTACACATAAGGTCATTGTGTTACTGACACCTTGGTTTCAAGAGTTGTGTCTTCTTTTTCCCTTACTTGCCAGTAACTGACAGCTTTTTGCTTTCCTCCCTATTTTTTTTTCTAATATTTTATGGAGGGGGTGCTTAAAAATAACTAGCTCTGGGATGAACGTAAGCAAGTGAGGTGCTCACTTCAGACAAAGATTAAAGGGGTGCCCAAAGTCCTCAAATAGCTTTTTAATGACATATTTAAAGCAATCTAAAGTAATGGAAAAAACATCCATGATGAACAGGGTATCAAGACAGAATAGGTTTTATTAATTTTTCCTTTTGGAGCCTTAAGATCCAATCTGGCTTCATCCAGTACTACTTAAATTTTGCTAGTCTACTGATCAAGGACTTAAAAAATAACTTGGGTTTTAAAAGATTGCATTAAAACATCATTTCTCTTCATTACAGAGTTTTTTGGTGTTTCCTCCCTTCCACTCCTGAGTTCTCCAACGCCTAACTGTTGTTACCCTGGTTCCAGCCCCAAAATGATGACATCCATAAACATAAATAATGGTTATTAGGCATCACTACATGTCAGGCATTCTGCTAAACCCTTCTTAGGAACTTAATCCTCAGAAGAAAGCACAGAACAGGTCTGATTACTTATGCCCTCTTTTCTCAGGAGGTAATTTAGGCTTGGAGGCATTAAAGAAGCTTGACCAAGATCACCCACTAGATCAGCTTTGTACCAAGGGTGTTCCTCTTCACTGCTCTCTAAACCTTCCCCCACAGGTGGGAAACAGCATGGGCTCCAAGAATTGGCTGAGCGGGCAGTGGTTCTGTGGAACCTCTCAACACATGTCCAGTATCTCTATTTGAGCCAAGGTTTTGCTGTCTCCTCCCCATCCCATGATGTCTGGAAAGGCAGTTTTTCCCTCTTTGATATCTCTGGCTAGGCTTTAGCAAGTTTTGACTTTTTTTTTTTTTTTTTTTTTTTTTTTGAGACAGAGTCATGCTCGGTTGCCCAGGCTGGAGTACAGTAGCACAATCTTGGCTCACTGCAACTTCTGCCTCCTGGGTTCAAGTGATTCTCCTGCCTCAGCCTCCTGAGCAGCTGTGGCTACAGGCATGTGCCACTGTGCTCAGTTCGATTTTCAGTAGAGACGCAGTTTTAGCATGTTAGCCAGGATGGTCTTAATCTCCTGACCTCATGATCTGCCCACCTTGGCCTCCCAAAGTGCTGGGATTACAGGCATGAGCCACCTGCCCGGCCCACTTTGTCCTTTTTAACCAATTTCAAGAACAAATTAAAACCACTAGTTTAACCTCCCATCCCCAGTTGTTTAAAAGGGAAAGTTCTGCAAAGAGGCATCCACATTTCAGGCAGCTGCTATGTAGCTCTCTGTCATTGCTTTGGTTATTAATCTCAATGCAGAATGGTGGCTTTCATCTTTTTCAGATGGGTGTCTTGCTTCTGCAAAAGGCCGCCAATTGCAGGAACTACCATCCCGTGGTGTGCCCCCAAACATCTTATTTGTCTTGATATTTCTTTCACAGAAATACATATGACAGATAAGGAGTCACTAGAGGATACGTTTGCTTTGTGTCAGACAGATATTAAAACAATAAACTATGTTGCCCTGGGATTCTGGTGCATGCACAGCCAGAGAACAAGACCGAGATGAGATGTTTCGGAAAGGCAGTGAGGCAGTTGTTCTGGGGGAATTCCCTGGAAACCCCAAGTCCTGTGATAGCATTGACAGAAACTCTTTTTTAATGCTCACATTCTCTTAAGAGGATCAACTGGCTGGGCCAGCTCCTGCATTTAACTCCTTAACAATACTCACCCTCATCCAGCCTCATCAGATGCAAGAGAAATCCTTCAATAGTTTGAGAGGCTTATTTTGAGAGTTTATTTTTTAAAGCCCTTATCTGCACTTTATCTGCTTCCCCAAACTAATGTGGATTTAGAATTTAAAAAAAAAAATCCATTTTACATTCAGTGCTCTGAGCAGGTAAGTTGCAGGACCAACGATAAAATCTTGCTTCATTCTTGGAATGGGAAGGAGAGTGTGATGCAATGGAGCACGTGCACATTCCTAAGGGCCAAGCTTTGTAAATTGAGCCAAGTCCTCTCTGGGTCTACAGAGCTGGGAATGATCAGCTTAGGAAGGGAGAGGCTGAATTCAAGGGTGCCCATGTCACTCAAGACTTGGAACAATCATACTCTCATTGAATACCAGGCTTCTTGGACAGAAATGTGTGCAATCACAGAGGTGGCTGCTTCTTCCCTTCTCTTCCAAAATAAATCTCCTACTCAGGGGCCGGGCGCGGTGGCTCAAGCCTGTAATCCCAGCACTTTGGGAGGCCAAGGCGGGTGGATCACGAGGTCGAGAGATCAAGACCATCCTGGTCAACATGGTGAAACCCCATCTCTACTAAAAATACGAAAAATTAGCTGGGCATGGTGGCGTGTGCCTGTAATCCCAGCTACTCAGGAGGCTGAGGCAGGAGAATTGCCTGAACCCAGGAGGCGGAGGTTGCGGTGAGCCGAGATCGAGCCATTGCACTCCAGCCTGGGTAACAAGAGCAAAACTCCATCTCAAAAAAAAAAAAAAAAAAAATCTCCTACTCAGTGCAAAGATCATGAGGAGAAGCTCAGGTTGCCTCTCATTAAAGGGAAAACAGGCCGGGCGCGGTGGCTCAAGCCTGTAATCCCAGCACTTTGGGAGGCCGAGGCGGGTGGATCACGAGGTCAAGAGATCGAGACCAACCTGGTCAACATGGTGAAACCCCGTCTCTACTAAAAATACAAAAAAAAAATTAGCTGGGCATGGTGATGCGTGCCTATAATCCCAGCTACTCAGGAGGCTGAGGCAGGAGAATTGCCTGAACCCAGGAGGCGGAGGTTGCGGTGAGCCGAGATCGCGCCATTGCACTCCAGCCTGGGTAACAAGAGCGAAACTCCGTCTCAAAAAAAAAAAAAAGAAAGAAAATGCAGTTTCAGGACCAAACACCACACCGTGTATTTTAGATCTGTCTCCTTGAGTTTTGTTTGCCTGCACGTAGGCTCTTGATGCCTGATTGTTTTTCATGTGAAAGAAAACAGCCAAGGCCTAACAGTCTGTGGGTATCTATTAGCCTTACCCTTAGTATTTGCCACAGCAATCTCAAACATTTCCAGAAGACTGTTTTTCTTTTTTTTTTCTGGCAAATCCTAATTCCCATTAGCGGCTTTACGGAATTTGTCTTGAGCTACAATGTGATTTAGTGAAAAGAGCTGGATTCAGGAAGGTCTGGAAGTAAACTCTCACGGTAAGACTAGTGCCAGGAACTTAACCAAGTCTCCTTGCCATGTTAATAGCCATGACTACCTACCTACCCCTGACCAGTAAACGAGATTGCTATGCAGAGTCTTCTAGGCTGCTTGAGGCACTACAGCCCTCCAAACAGCTGCGCCTTCCTGTTCTGTCTTAGAAGCCATCTTCTCCAGCATTTTTTTAAAGTCCACCAAACCAGATGTGGTGGTGCTCTTTTATAATCCTAGCTACTGGAGAGGCTGAGGAGGGAGGATCACCTGAGCCCAGGAGTTTGACGTTGCAGTGAGCTGTGACTATTCCACTGCACTCTAGGCTGGGCAACAGAGTGAGACTGTGTCTCAAAATAAATAAATTTCACCAAAGCAGCTGGTGTGGATGATTTACATTAGTCTAGTGACTGGACTGGTGGACCATTCCTGAATGGGACTCCCTCACTCTGTGCTATATGGTTGTTTTGGAGGCTCTGGCTCAGGTGTCAGGCAGATGATCCCTAGGCTCAGAGAGCAGCTGTCCTCCAGGTTGGCTTTAGCACTGATCAAAGGATCAGGACTCTGTTTAAGTCTGAAAGCTGATGCTCAGAAGTAGATGACCTCAGCACCCACAGACAGACCCGCTATCCCCACAGCGATGGCTAGGAGTGAAATGAACAATGCATGTGCGTCGCGTACCCATCCTGTGAGCCACCATCAGCCCCCTCTGAGGGCTTCATGTTCGGGAGCTGCGTCAGCCCAAGAGAACCATAGGACATCCAGCCCAGCATATAAAGCTAATTTATCTCACTTGCCCTGTTCCTACCTGGAGAGACAATTCACCGAGCTTGCTGTCTCAGCCAGCTATTAAGACAGAACATGAATGATTTAATAGTTGAAACTTGAGTATGTATTTTCACTGGATAAAGTAATTATATAAATTATTTGGTTTCTTTTTTTTTTTCCCATGGCTTCCTGGGAAACAAGAACATTGTTAACAGTCCAGGTTTTGTTAAACGAATAGATTATGACGAATTGCCTCTTCCAAATTAAAATAGATCTCAGCTATTCGGGGCTTTGTCTTCCCCTTCAAAGGACAGAAGGTACCTTTGCAAATATGTTTCGTGGTTCTGCCAAGTTAAACACTCCAAGATGGAGACTCACCCTCATTTTACCGAATGAAATGTTACAAAAATCCTGCCCAGGGTGGGGGGAACTTGTCAATATCTGTGAGGAGACCAATCATAACTACCTCTTCTGCACAGTAAAAGCATATCGCTACACATTTAGCAGCCACGATATTCGCCACTTGTCTGTTAGATTAATCCAACCATGTATAATCTGTGAGAAAAGATACAATAGCTAACTTTGAGAGGTAAGCAGGAACAGCGTGATAGTCAGTTCAAACCAAGTCTACTGCCTTTGCTCAGAGACACAAAGACCTTAAATGATCAAAGAATATTCAAATGCGTGAATGGTGTTGTGGCTTTTGCTGTTGCTTTGTTAATTTGTTAAGTTAGGGAACCTTTCTCCTTTGGGAACACCAGACTCCTTGCTCAGAGTAAATCCTGGTGTGCTCATTGCATGTAATTTATTTTTTTCCTAGATGACTAATTTCTTTTATTTCCACAAAAAGGAGACTTATTTCAAACCCAAGTTGTGAGGAAGGTGTTATTTGATAACATATTAACAAGGCAATTATATACAGAAAAACGTGCAACAGCCCAGAATGTTATGAAAGTTTCTTATGCAAATCTTCCAAGGCTTTGAAATAAGTTTCTCATTCCAGTCTTCCAAATTAAAACTTTCTAGTTGAATTTAGTCGTAAGGAGGTCATTATTTTGGCATTAATCAGGTTTGTGTGCAACTGAGGCCTTTACTCGCTGCACTATTGCAACCCTGCTCACTACCTCTACAGAATCTGTATTCCCAATGTTTTTGGGTTGAATACACACACACACACACACACACACACACACACACACACACACACATCTAGATGTGGAGGTAAACCCTAGTGGCAAAGGAAAACAGCTTGCCTTTGAACTCTTATCAGAAACATAAATCAGTAGAGATCCCTGTGGCCAGCATCCAATTAGCAGAAAAGGAACAGTGCCTTTCCAGGTGTCCTGAAATCTCAGAACATACATATCTAACAGAAGATTTGGATCTACTGCTAATGAGAAAGAGAGGGGAAAAAAAAGAAGAAAAAACAAGAAAAAAAAATAATATGTAACAGAGAAGAAACGGCAGGCACACACACACACCTCTGATGTCTCCTCTATCCCCTAACAAGAAGCATATTGAGATCTCTGGGAGACCGTCAACAGATTCCCCTGCAAAGTAACCCAGTCCACGATGAATTGGGGCTGGCTCTGTCTCCGATTTGGCGTGGATGTAGGGCGATGATACAGCAGCTTGCACAGGCAATAGGAGGGACTCCAAACTGAGAGGCTGTAAGGAGCGGGAGAGAGAATAGAGGTAGAAAGCTTCTCCCCAAGCCTGACTCGGGTTGCCTTTGTGTTGCATGATGGGTAAGATCACAGGCTCTGGTGTCAGGCTCCCTTGGTTCAAATCCCTGGGTGAGTATCAGAGCTGCTGCCCTATACCTCCATCTCCACCCCAGCAAAGTGAAGACAGAAACAGTCATGGTTCATACAGTTTTGTGAGAGGTTAGTGGGTTCATCTCTGGGTCTGGCAATTAGCGAGTGCTAGTAAATCCTAGCTGTTATCATGCAATCGGATTTCCTTTACCTGATAATGGAGTCTCGAATTTTGCCAACTGCAGTCACATCGTTCCTTGAATTACTCCAGTTATCACTGCCTGGGTTTTTAGACAAGTGAGATCCGGAATCCCTTATCACTAACTCCATCACCAACTCATAGTTTCTCTGGGAATATGCATGCTTCTCAGGCAGCATCTTAGCCACTCTCACAACGCGTTTGAGGATTGCCACCCATTGTCTTTTGTTACTGAAGGACTGTGCCATTCTGAGTTCATTATACACTGTAGTCAACACACCTATCAACGATACCACCTTGTGCTCGGTTCTCTCCTAGTTGCTGGAGACACAGTAGAGACCAACATAGAGTCCTCAGGACCTCCCTACTGAGATAGGTGTAAGGAAGTTGAAATCAAGTCAGCTGATAAGAAACTGAGGAGAAGGAAAAAAAAAATCAACAGCGGGGTAATACGATGGTAACTGATAACCGTTGTGGGGGTCAGGAGTCGTGAGATTAGATGGAGAGGTAAAGCCTTTGGAGGAAGTGATGTTGAGATTTGAGATCTGAGTTTGGGAGTCAAGTTCACGGTTAGCAACTGGACGAAGGAGAGAGAATCTGCAAAAGCGACTGAAATGCAGCCAAGCGATGCTAGAAGAAAAGGAGACGTTTCAGCCTCTTACAGTTTTATTCCCCAAGTCTAGCTGAAGTCAAGATTGAGTTCAATAAAGTTGGCTTGGACAATTACACTGTCACCATCTTTCCCCTCCCCCTTCAAAAACGTGCGTTTCTCTCCAAGTTCACATTCTTGCCAATTCCTTCGACGTATCCCAGTCAGACCTATAACAGCCTAGAAACTTCTGGTTCATTTGGATTTGGTTAAAACTTTTGTACCATGACGTTACGTAAAGAGATTCAATTATGGTGCGCAGTGTTTTGTGAGTAACTACCACCCATAAAAAGTTAATTAATCAGGGCTGTGTCAATTTCCTCGTGCCATGTCAATTTGCTGCAAGGTAATTAATCACTAATCACCCACCAAGCAGCAGGCCGAGGGACAATCCACAAGTCATTTATTGTCTTTCCCCAAATAAATGGCACGCGCAGCCAGGAAGAAACACATCTTGCCTTTCATAATATTTTTATCGACACTTTTGCATGTTGTAATAGACTGCAGCAACAAGCAGCTGCAGTTCAATGGAATATGAATATTAAAGAAACAAATGAGCGGAGATTTATAGGACATTGCGTTTCTGTAATGTCAGTGTTGAGATTAAACCAAGCAAATGAACAGTGAAAAATTACTCTTCCATGTGGAGAATGGTGATTAGACTTGTACATTAATTAGAAATTTTTGTTTTCCTATTCAATGCATTTCAAATGAGGATGTCCTATAAGAAACTGTTTGTCCAAAATGTAGATTTATTCACTTCTAAACAGCAGTATTTAATAGCAACATGCGTTTCATACTGAAACAAGGGTCAATCCCAAACGTGTGTTTCAGGGATAAATCTATGTGGATATGAGAACTGGAGATTCCACAAATTAAGTGGCCATTTTGTCTTTTTATTAGTGACTGAAAGCATGGAATCTTTCTCCTCCACCCCACCTATTTTTTTTCTTTTTGCGGCCAAACTCTGAAATTACTGGATTTTTAAAGAGGAAAAGCCTTTCCATTTTTGTTTGGAGGTAGCATTTAATAGGCTTCATCATGTTAAAATGTTCATTCCAGGCCATTTAAAGAGAGTGACCTAGTTGTGTGTAAATTCTGTGTCATAAACCAATTTGATGTACTTTTGAGATTCGTTCTGAAAAAGGAGAAAACATATTTTGCCATTTGGAAAAATCAGATTTTTTTGACTCTTCATTGTGATGTTCCTTGCACGATGCCCTGCCTCTGAAATTGCTGCTCTATGAGCTATGGCTGGCGGTTCATCTCCCCTCAGTATGTTACCTATTATGCCACTTCTTAATTTATGGTCCAGCACACGGAATGGGAGTTCCCCCAAGGGGAATCCTGCAAAACCATCAACCTGCTGTTGAAAGCGCATCTGCAACCCCAGAATTGTGTAAGTGAATATTTCCTACCATAAATTACCCACAGAACAATTTCTCCCCAAATTTGCATGAGTATTTCTCAGCCTTCAAACCTTCCAAGGGTGGGGAAATGTGTCATTATGGAGCAAAGGGAGAGGAGGAGTGGGACAAAGAGAGCCCCCCCTCATCCATCCGGATGCATACCTTTTCCGGGGCATCTGGCAATCTCATGCAAATTCAAACCAGCGTACAAATGCAAAGAATAATTGCCCATTAAAGTGGTTGTATATTTTTATGGCTTTGATGCAGAATCCGCCCCCCTGTCGGCTTTTGCATCTGCTACTCTTCCATCTCTCCCAGAGCTCTGAAACTTTAATATGCAGTTTATAACCCTCAAGTATTTTCCACTGGTGTTGTGTTTCTTCTCTTGGGAATTCCTGGCTGGTGAGATGATCTCATTTATGTTTATTTTTGAAGGTAAGCACCATGTTCATAAAAGAGAGGGAGAGAAGACACACTCATCACTGTAAATACATTGAGTGCAGGGCTCATTTGAGGTGGGAGGTTGGGGCTTTGTTTCTGAGGGGGAGGCAGGCAGTTAGCAGTTGACACTTTAGTAAATGGCCCATTTGGCTGGTTGATACACCCACACATCTTCCGTTTTAAAATGTTGATTTGCCATGATACTTCAGCCTCCTCTTACATTCCTACAGCTTCCATTTCATCGAGTTCCACGGGAGAGAACGTCTTATTCCCGGGAACTGAGATGGTTACTCCACTAACCTCCCCCAAAATATGCTCCGTATATAAATCTAGCTGAAGGGTGAGAGTGGGTGGGTTGGAAATGCTGATGTGTCAACAAGATGCTCAATTGGTATTTTCTCCAAAAGCTCTTGCCCTGTTTTGAGAGAAATTCATTTTTAGCTTATGAGCTAAATCCAATTTGTGTTGCAGTGATACCAAATTTTTCTCTTTGATTCATGTTGGATAAGGTTTCAGAAGGCATCTCTTCAGTATAATGAACCTACAGGCTTTCCTGCCTCCCTCATGCCAAAAACTAAGGATTTATACCGTATCCACAAATCAACTGCATCCTTTCCCCATTGTTCCTTAATGGTGGTCTGCTTACATGTGAGTTAACTTGAACTAGGAAAAAAAAAAAAAAAAAACTCCCAGTGTTGGGCTTATAAATAAATGACCATAGTTGTCTTTCTTTTTTCTTTTTTTTTTTTTTTTTAACACAGAGGCATTTACAAATATTGGATAGGGCAATACATTTGACTGTTAACATTAATGTAAAAAAATTTTCTTATGTTAATTCTAGAAATGGAGAGAACATTGTGAGTTTCCATTTGGCATTTTGCACTGGCTTTGTTAGTCATTCACTGCTCACTTACTGGATCCGGACTTCTAAACTAGTGTATTTGACATATCTGGATCCAGACATCTAAACTAGGACAGTTCATGTAACTTTCAGTCAAAAGGTAAGTGTCATGTCTCACAGTAAACATGTAAGAGGTTCTTTCTACGTGGTTCAAAGACAAGACCGTTTACTCTTGTTTAGTTTGTATCTGATTCATCTGTCCAGGTAATTATCCCAAATATACATATCACCATGTTCCAGAATTCTATAGACCACCACCCCACACCTATAGCAAGTCAGAAAAACATCCATTCTTCCATGCTGTGCTGAGTTTAAAGGAAGTGTGACAGACACCTGTACGTGTGCACGTATTGTGCCCTTGAAATGAATTTGTCCCTAAACCAAGCATCGAGGGAGAAATCTTCTAATGAAGATTGGAAGAAACACAGAGGGCACAGCTACAAGTCAGACAAGTTAGAAATTATCAAAATTGTTATTTTCTGTCGTTCCTGGTTGCACGCATTTATTTTATTCAGGGACTATTGTTGCTGGGCTGTCAGAGAGCATTGTCTGAGGTTATATGGAAAGAGAGATGTGTTGAATACCTTTTAGTAGGTATTATCTGTCTGGGGCCAACATTTGAATCCTGCTTTTCCATAAACAGGAAGCAATTTTAAATCTTGATAGCATGCTGCCATCAAAGAGAATTTTAATGAATTGAGGGCTCTGATCATTTCAAGTGCAACAAACGTGTCCAAGCAGCCTCCCCTTGCACTGAAATCACACTCATGCTAAGTCTGGTTACTTTTTCTGAGTCAATGAAACACCTCCAAGGATGGAAGTAGAAATTATCTTTCTAGGGATTGTGACTAAGTTTCAGTTGTGTTATAGGAAAGGGGTCCCAATCCAGACCCCAAGAGAGAATTCTTGGATGTCGTGCAAGAAGGAATTCAGGTCAAGTCCGCAGTGCAAAGCAAGAGCCAGTTTACTAAGAAAGTGGAGAAAGTACAGCTACTCCCATAGACAGTAGGGTGTCCCCCAAAGTCAGTGGAGGAACATGTCCACCCCTAGGTATAATACTTGTTTATACAGGATAAAAAATATCACGGGGAAATGTGCTCGGCTACAAGGGTTTGTGGTAAAGGATTAATTTTCTTAATCACTACGTTTTGCAAAAAATCGATATGATCTTTAAAGCAAAATTAGGAATGCTTCTGTTCAATATATCGGGACATCAGGGCACTCCCAAGTCTGGGACTGTTTAGTAAACATTATCAGTCTGTTCCATTAACCTTAAACATCTAGAGGCTAGGAATACCTAACTTTCTGGGAATGCGGTCCAGCAGGTCCCAGCCTCATTTTTCCTAGCCCTCACTCAAGATGGAGTTGCTCTGGTTCGAACGCCTGTGACAGTTTTGCCCCTCGCGTGCTGTTTATCTGCAAATTCTGGGCAGGTCACTTTGTATACAGGACAGTATTATGGAAGGTGGACAGTGAAGAGGAGGTGGCTTCACCATCCCAGAAGGAAGGAGGCAAACACTGGCTAACCACCGACAAGGTGTCTAGACGCAGTATTACGTATCTGCTACCTGCTTGGTGCCAGTTCCTCATCCTAATGGATGAGCAGAACAAACGGCCATCACCACCGTTATGGAGCTGGCATGCACGCACCAGTGAGAGTCCTTCTGCATTTCTGTGACCCAAGCTAATGATTTTTACACGAATCAGGGGAGGACCAGGGCAGCCCTCTTTAGAAGAAAATTCCCCCCAAAAAAAAAATTGAAAGAAAGGACTGCAATGAAGGCAGGAATGAATAAAGAAATGAAGAGAGAAGAGAGGAAGAAAGAGGGAGGGGAGAAGGGAAAAGAAGGGCGCAAGGACAGGAGGAAGGGAGGAAAAGAGGGAGCAAGAAGGAAGGAAAAAATAAAGAAAGGAGCGAGTGTAATAAAGGAACAGAAGAAAGGCAGTATGATCGAGGAGCGTTTTTCTAACCAGACATTTCACTAAAGGGTACCTTGGCCAGCCCTAGATTAACGAGAAAGACAAAACTGAAAATACCTTCCACCCAGGACCCTTGAATTCTCCAGCCCTTTCTCCATGAAGCCTCTGGTCCAAAGCAGACCTGTGGAACCCTTTTGTTTTGCCCAGGGTTATTTGGCCTTCCAGGAAGACCCTATTTAAGCCAGGAATTGATTTATAGTCCTTCCCACTGTTCCTTTCACAAAATAAGAAGTCCCCCAGTGTGCCCTGCTTGGGGGAACCCGAAGACCCTCCTAGGAAGATTTGTAAATATCCTGCGTCAGGAAATCCATTTTCTCCCTGTAACAAAGAGGGCACAAAATGGAATCCTGGCTCCATGCTTTTAACAGCACGTGCTCCCCTCTCTATTGCCAAGTTTCTGTTTCATGGTATATCTCAACATCTAAATCCTGCAAGAATTATTGTAAAACCTGCTTGTGGCTGAGAGGGAGCTTGTCTGGCTCACTGGGCTCCGTAGCCAGTGATAATGAATGGGTCAGCATAATTACCGTGTTCCCTCACACAGGCTGCCAGCTGCTCTGCCAGATTGTGAATTTTTCATTTTCTTTATTTCAAAATCCAGGGTGCTCCTCTGAAAACTTAATAGTTGAACTGTAGCAAGACAGATTTGGAGTCAAAGCCATTCTCACTCATTTTTCTCCCAGTCCTGAAACAAGTGTCTCATCTCTCATTACTTCCGGGCTTTTATGATATTAGGATTTACTGGCGCTCCCCATTAAAACCCAACACCTCTCTGCAGTTCCAAGCATACCAGTAGCCATGTGATCCAGGAAACTCAGGTGCTAGGAGCTGGCAAACAAATTTAAATAAAACAGCATTTCTGTCTTTAGCAAGAATAAAAGAGTTAAAAATAACCTTTATGGTCTTCTCAGATACAAACAGAAAGACAGCATCATTCTCGATTCTGCAGTCCTCATATTTTACCCACATCGTGGTAGAAAGTCACAGTAGAATCCATAAAATAGGAAGGCTGTTGGATTTTTAAAAACATACAGATTTCCAAATAATAGCCAGTTGGTCTTCACGTTAGTCGGGTTCAAGGGTTTTATTTGGGCCCTTACAATTGCATCAGTAATTCGGAGTGGCTTCTATATAAAACCCCACCCATTCCCTTCACCCACCACGTAGGTACAGACATGCTGTATCTATGCATGTAGGCGTAATTCTTTCAGGTCTACGTTCACTCTGTGGCCACCCCGTCCAACCTCCTCATTAGCAGCTGGGACCTCTTTTGAGGCTCCCCATGCACATTTTTTTCCAACTCTTTTCCCTGCTTCCTCCTTCTACAACACACACCTGGGTCCATGCATCCGTGCACGTGGAAGGGACTCTAAATGACAGGAAGACATGAGGGGGAACACTTCTGCTCCTAAAGCCCATGGTGGGAAAGGGAGAGCTCTTCTTGGCAGTTTGGATAGAGGGTGGAGACAAGTTTAACATTAAACAAACCACAACCCCGGCCTCATCTGAGGTTCGCTCTTCTGCGGAAAGCCTGGGAAAGGAGTTGGTTGTGCTGGGTTAACTAAGAGCGCTTCCTTCATGGTGGGCCTTCTGAGCCTTCACCGTGGCTCTCCTTGGGACAGGGACTTCCCAAAGGCATTTTGTCAGAAAAGCATCCTCTTTGTACACGGTTTGGGAAACACTGCCTATTGCTTAGTCGGATGGGACAAGAGTGGTCCGTATGGTGAGAGGACTGGCAGGGTCAGAGAAGTGAACTGAGCTTGAAGGCAAAAGTGATTTCCTGGCCCATGGGCCAGGAAATGAGTTGGGATTTCCCTGAGATGCGAGGAAGGCCATCCCAGGTAGAGGAAACAGCATTAGTTATCAGGGGCTGGGGTAATCATCAGGCTTAATTCCCTCCTTAACTCCTCACCTCCTCATCCTGCTCAGACAATTCTCCCCCAGGGAAGAAATCCTTTTTTTTTTTTTCTTTTTCTTTTTTTGAGATGGAATCTCACTCTATTTCCCAGGCTGGAAGGCAGTGGTGCCATCTCAGCTCACTGCAACCTGTGCCTCCCAGGTTCAAGCAATTCTCCTGCCTCAGCCTCCCAAGTAGCTGGGACTGCAGGCAGGTACCACCATGCCCAGCCTAAATTTTGTATTTTTAGTAGAGATGGGTGTTTCACCATATTGGCCAGGCTGGTCTCAAACTCCTGACCTTGTGATCCACTCACCTCAGCTTCCCAAAGTGCTGGGATTGATGCACCGCACCTGGCCACCACATTCTCTTTTTAAGAGTCGGGATCCCAGACTTCTCCCGTATTTATAATTATGGTGGTTGCCTTTGCCTTTAAATGCTGCCCAAGAGTTTAGCAGGCTTATGAGATACTGGTAATGAGTTATTTCTCAGGGCATATGTGCTTCCTGCACTCATGACACACACATGTGTCAATGGGAACACTTCAATGAGAAGTTTTACCAAGGGATATCTGTACATAAAGGAAACTGAAAAATAAACATAGGATGGGGGAAAGCTATGAATAAAAAACACTCATGCCGTTTGGCCCCAGAAATAACTGCTAGCACATGGAAAGGTGTGTATATGTGTATATAAATATGTTCATATCAGCGTATGTACATATAGATATATGTTTATATACATGCACACATTCATACACATGTACACACGCATATTCACGTAAATATATTTCACATATAAAAACACATGTACATCTATACATAGGTATATGTAATGGTTGAGGAGGCATCCAACATCTTGCAATCTGCCCTTTTGAAAATATGTTTGTCGGTTGGGCGTGGTGGTCTCTATCTGTAATCCGAACACTTTGAGAGGTAGAAACAAGAGGATTGCTTGAACCCAGGATTTCAAGACCAGCCAGGGCAATGTAAGGGAGATCCATCTCTACAAAACATTAACAAATTAGCTGGGCGTGGTGGCACCCACCTATCTGTGATCCCAGCTACTTGGGAGGCTGAGGGAGGAGGATCACTTGAGCCCTGGAGGGCAAGAGTGCGATGATATGTGATCGCACCACTGCACTCCAGCCTGGGCAACAGAGCCAGTCCCTGTCTCAAGTAAGTTAACTACTTGTGCAGTGAGCTTTTATCCTGTTATTTAGAATTCTTTGCAAATGTTTGTCAGTCACTGTATTCTCCTGGGCTAAGGGCCCACTGTGTTAACTCCATCCTCTCTGGAGTCCATCCCCTGGCCTCTGTGCTGCTCTTTGCTTTTTAACCTGCTGACTCCGGGAAATGGGTGGGGTCCTGCTGGATCCCTGTGCAAGGACAATGGTTTTGGAGGCGGTTTCTCTATGGCAGGATGCGCATCTGACGGCCTGTACTCACACTCACTCTCTCTCTCTCTCTCTCTCTCTCTGTCTCTGTCTCTGTCTCTCTGTCTCTGTCTCTGTCTCTCTGTCTGTCTCCTCTCGCCCCACAGTGCCAGGCTTCCCGTATCCAGCTGCCACCGCCGCGGCAGCCTACCGAGGGGCGCACCTGCGTGGCCGCGGCCGCACCGTGTACAACACCTTCAGGGCCGCGGCGCCCCCGCCCCCGATCCCGGCTTACGGCGGGTAAGTGGGGCAGCCTCCAGGGCGGGCCTCCCTGCACCAGCCCTCCCTCCCCAGAGGCACGGAGCTGTTTGCGAGTGCATGATGGTCTTGACTCCCCCCACTCCCCACCTCCCACCCCCAGAACCGCCCCCAGCATGCAGCCCCGCGCGCACCTGCAGTGGAGCACCTTGCTAAGAGTATTGAAAAATGAGTGTAATTTGTCCTGTCATGGTTAGTGCCTTTAAGCATTCTACATGTCACATGTTGTTATGTAAATTCTTTTTGAAACTGAATGCTGGAGAACAGAGAAATGGTTACAGCCAAGGATGTATTTCTGATGACTGCAAACATCTGGTTATTAAGGAGGCTGGACCACATTTGCCCCTTGAATTCCTCCACGGAAAGACGTGAGGTTTTCATACACAAAAATCACTGGGGTGGTATTGCCTCCTCCCCAGAGATATCTTAAGCTTTAAGGTTTATGAACCTTTGCCTACAAAGAGAAAATTAGGTGTGGAGTCACATGCAAAAAAGCAAGAGTTAATGAAACTGGAGTTAACATGCATGGTGGTTCCATTTTCCAAAATGGCATTTGGCTTCCTTTCTCCTCCGTGGGGAAAATGGAGATTGGTCTGTTCCCCATTGCCAACTTGCACCTTCTGTGCATGGACTTCAATACTACCAGGTGAATATCCAGGAATGGCGTCAATGCTCAGTAAGACAGATGAAAAGTGGTACTGATGTGTTGGGTGCCAGTCTTGAAATGCTAGTCCCTCTGTCCCTCTTTTAGGGATCCTGCTAGAATATTCCTGCATCTCTGTAGTTGGAGAGAGGGATGCCTCCACAGAAGTGGTCCTAGACCAGAGGACATTTGCAAGGTCTAGAGACATTTTTGGTTGTTACAACAGGAATGGAGAGATGCTGTGTCCTCTACTGGGTCAAGTCTAGGGATGTTTCTCAGTAGCCCCCAACAACAAAGACTTACCAGGCTCAAAGTCAGTCATGCTGCAGCTGACAAACCCTGCTCTATGTTAAATTTAGCGATCCCCAAAAAGGGTCTGGCAGGAGGCTTTCCTGGCCAGCGACTGATATTCTGATGTGTAGAAGAAAACAGAGCTGCATTTAAGACTGTGTGAAAAGGGTTAATGTCCTTTGTGTAGCTGTTTCTTGTAAATCCTTCAGAAAATCTAAATTAGCCTAGATCATCTATTATACTCATGACAGAAGGAGACTTTTTTCAGTGCCTGTTCATTCTAAAACAGAGCATTTGAAATGTTTCAAAAATAAACACAGTAAAACAAAGAAAGAAAGAAATGAGCCTATATAAAACTATCAGGAAGGGAAAATTAAGGAAAAGTAGTAAGACAATGTCCATCAAGTTTCCTGTGTCATCCTTAGAATTGGGTCAACTCTGAGCTTCTTGGACAAAACAAGAGATCTCTCTCTCTCTCTCTCTCTCTCTCTCTCTCTCTCTCTATATATATATATATATATATATATATATATATATACTAAAAAGATGATGGATAGTAACAAACCAAGAATGAATCGGCTATAAATTCTCCCTCGTGCCTATCAAATGCATTTGCATTATATATGACCGTGCAATGTAAAGAATTATTGATATAATTTTTATTCTCTGGTCTAACAATACTGGGCCCATTTTATGGATACAGAAATGCAAAAATAAAGACTTATTATTCCCAAGATCATGTAATGGGTTACGAAGGAAAAATAACACCCCACGTTACCTCTGGGCTCCTCTAATTAGTAAGGCAAGATTCATAAGCTATAAATGCAAAATTGCACACACCACATTTGTTTGTCTGAAAATTGTTCTCAGTACATGGCAACTGAAGCTTTTTGGTATATCTACCATCAGTATCTCACTATTATATTAAACAGCAAAAGAAAGAAAAGGAAAATTACATGGCTTATCCTCACACGAACAATTTGTAAACATCTCAGAATAACACACCTGCTGTAAAATCAAAATTAGCTAACTTATAATGAACGTGCTCTTTGTTGGGAATAACCATGCATAACTAATTGGTGCCATGTTCACCAGGGAGAGACACAGGCATTTCCAAATGATCAATGTGTTTGTCACTATTTGGGATGGAAATTAATTTTAATATTCCAGCAATATCTGTGATCAGTTTGGTGATAAAGGTGGATTGTGCCTCTTTGCTGATAACTGTATGGCTGGAATTCTGAAGCCATACTTGGAAGGAAGATCAAATTCTCAACAGAGAAGTAGTTATCCCCAGAAGGATTGGGGTTGCAGGCGCTCATGTCTGCAACAATCTATTAGAGCAAGGTGCTGGTCAAAAAGAAGGAAATTCATCTGGTTGCTTCACTGGATTATAAACTGCCATGAGTGAATTGGCATGGAATGAAAAGCTTTAAACCCAGTGTTTTAAAGGTTTCTTTTCTCCTCCGGAATATAAGGCTCAGCCTGCAGGAGATCACAGAGGGATGGTTCCTCTTCAAAAGGAACACAGCAGAGTGAGACACAGGCCAAGAGCTGGCTGGAAGATTGAGGACCCCTGTCTTATGTTCAGTGAAAGCAAATAGCAAAGAGGTTGGAAGTACTCATTGTCGGGAAGTAGCATCATTAGGATTCAGGTGGTCCAGACAGTATGTGTTTCCTGTAGCCTTTTGTCTCTAAAGTCCTTTGGAGGAAAACTTCTAGGTTTGAGTGACATCTTTATCCCAGCCCCGTTCAGCTCACCCTGTGACCCTATGACTCACACCTATCATGCTTTCTGCACTGTTGTGTGCTAAAGAGACAAATGGCACCTTCAGAGCTGTTTCTTCTGATTGGGGCAGGGGGTGACATACAAGGCAACCATTTCGATAAATAGTGATAAGTGATGCAAGAGGCTATTGTGTGAGTACCAGGGAAAGGTCCTTAGCCCAACTTGGGTGTTTCAAGAAGGCATCCAAGAAGCGAAGAAATAGGGAACACATCTAAGTCCAAGTATTTCCTAAATTGCCACAGTAAAATCTTTCTGTGATCCCTCCCCTACCCTGACACCCAGCCATCGCCATCTTTTTGAAGATATCCCCTAACTGCATTTATTAAGAATGTATTGTTTCCACTGTCACCAATTGAAGGCCTATCCTGCCAGCCTGAATCTGTTCTTCCTGAAGTATCTGATATTTATCTACATCCTTACTAAAAACAGCAGTCAAAAAATGTATCCTAGGTCCAAGCATGGTTTCCCTATTTTTTTCCTTCTGGGAGACTGAAGAAAATATGCTTTCGAATCTCCATGGCTACTTTTGTGGAAGCCTGGGTGATCCTTGGAGGTATCCATTATAAAGATAGTCACATGAGAAGAGTCCCTAAGCATGCTCTTCATTTATTTCCTTTTTAAAATTTTTAATTTTTTAGACAGAACCTCACGTTGTCACCCAGGCTGGAGGGCAGTGGTGCAATCTCGAATCACTGCAACCCGTACCTCCCGGATTCAAGAAATTCTCCCGCTTCAGCCTCCCAAGTAGGTGGAATTATGGTGCCTGCCATCACATCTGGCTAATTTTTTTTATTTTTAGTAGAGATCAGGTTTCACCAGGTTGGCCAGGCTGGTTTCGAACTACTGACCTCAGGTGATACCCTTGGCTTCCCAAAGTGCTGGGATTATAGACATAAGCCATTGTGCCCAACCATTCATCCATTTCCTTTCATTGTTTTTTCCTTCCATGTCTTGGTATTTTCTGAGTATCAGCTTCCACACAGCTGAAGAACATAGGTTATGAAGAGGCCCCATTATCTTTTTCTCACATGCCTAAATAGAAACCCCTTGGGACATTACTACCTGATTCCCTCTGGGGTAGGGACAGTTGTGGGCCGTGGTAGGATCATAGGAACAAGTGGAAAACCCTAGGCCAAACCCACCAACTCCCAATTGATTGCCACCATCAACTGAATGAGACAGTGATGAACGAGAAAGTAAGGTGTACATAGCCTACGGGATTTTACAGTCTTAGGAAGGCACTGGGTTCAAGGTAAGACTGGGCCTTAGTATTCTACCCATACTGGCCTGGATAGCTTACTTAACATCTGTTGACACAGTTTCCTTAAGAGGAGAATGAGGGATGTACCTGCCCCCATAGGGTTGATAGAGGGTGAAGAAGGAAAATCCATGAAAGGTGACAGCTTGGTCCATTGTATGACATGCATTCAGTGAACTGTACCTACTGTTCTCTAGGCTGATGTACTTAGAGACTTTATTAACCACCTACACTCTTCTGAACATCCCCTTTTGCTTGTTGTCGAGTACACAAGAAGACCCCGTGTCTCTCCCTCTCTGCATCGTTTATCTTTGCTAGGGAACACTTGCAGATTCACAGACCTCCGTTTCCTTCAAGTCACAGAAACAGCTGAGGCACTTCCATTGCTTATGGAATATGTAGATTGGAAATACAGTATGAAGTAAGTAATAGTCACAGAGAGAGCAGAGTGGACGTTTTCCTTATTTCTCATTGCATTTGATCCTGGAGTCAATTTGAATGTTCAGTTTGACTGAGAAGCTACAATGCCTGGTCTAGCTTCCTATGGCTCACATTTGAGAGGAATTACCCAAGAGGTAATTGCCATTCAGAAATTTATGGTTATTTATGCATCAAGATAAAAAGTGGAAGCACTGGAGACAAACCCTATAGACTTTAGTATCTCTAAGATTAGAAAACAGCAGCTAGACCCCAATCTCCTTCCTCAAAGAGGAACTCCCTGAGTGCCTATTATGTACCAAGCATATTTCGTGGAAGTATGATGGACTGCTCTAATGGATCATCACATGTGTTACTGTTTTTGAGATGGAGTCTCACTCTGTCACCCAGGCTGAAATGCAGTGGTGTGATCTCGGCTCACTGCAACCTCCTCCTCCTAGGTTTGAGCAATTATCCTGCCTTCAGCCTCCCAAGTAGCTGGGATTATAGGCATGTGCCACCAAACCTGGCCGTGTTTTTTATTATTATTCTAAGCCTGAGCATCTAGTGTCAGCTGAGGCTTTGGGTCTTGATTCTCTAGGTATCTGAGCAAGATTCTCTGCCCTTTCTCAGTTAATTAATTATCACACATCTGTATAAAATTCCCAAAGATTCCTTGAGAAGTATTTTGAGGAGACTGTATATTATTTGGGATATAGGTAAGGTAGGAGAGTAACCCAGGAAAAAACTTAAAGCTGACCAGGAGAAAAACAAATAGATCCGTTGGGAATGTCTTCTGGTTAAGTCCTAAAACAGCCTCTGACAGCAATCTGTGGGACTGTCTATCTTTCTGTGTACAGATCAGCCATGCGTTCTGGTTTTAGTCTCTAAATATCAAAATCCCAAACTTGTATTATTTGATGCTTAGGAACTTTATTCATTTAATAGTAGGAACAAAAGTCATCATTACCCATCCTCAGAATACTTTACACACAGGGGTGTCCAATCTTTTGGCTTCCCTGGGATAGACTGAAAAAACTGTTGGGGTCACACATAAAATACACATACACAACAGCTAACGAGCCACACATAGACAAAAAGAAATCACAAAGAAAGTCTCATGTTTTAAGAAAGTTAATTTATGTGTATCGGGCTGCATTCAAAGCTAGGTGCATTATAGGTCCACATGCAGCCTACTAGCTGTGGGTTGGACAAGCTTGCTTTGCAGAATTCTCTGTCTATAAAGTGTGACTTCTTTGCTAGTTTCGAAATGTAACCCACCGGCATCTTAATAGAGTGAATTTATAGACAAACATCATGAATCAGTGGTCTTTAAAGCTTTTTTTTTGGGGGGGGGGGAGGAGAGAATGTGAAAAGGCATTTTCACAGATGCCTTTAATAATCTGATTGAAAGTTTTCTCTAGGATGTGTAAAAACACACAGTGCGCGTGTGCGCGCGCACACACACACACACCCCTCCCATTCGATACAAATGCCAGCACGTTTATGATCCTACCTGATATCCAGTCAAAAATAGCTGTATTTGAACACATTAAAAGGTCTAATTTATTTTCTAGTTGGGAGGGGCATCTGTGTAGAGTAGTTGTAAAGAGTCTTTTCTATAAAAATATACTTGTGGCTGGTATGTGTCATGTTACACAAGCAGATTGTATAGTTTGGGCATTTTACACGCTTTTTTTTTTTTACAGTAAACTAATTTTCTATAGCGCAATCACTCCGTGACTTGCATTCAATTATTTACTGCTATTACTTTTCTAAGAAAGTAAGATGTGCATTTGCATTATGTCCTTGCAAAAGCATATTAGGTCCCAACATGATTGACAAGCAAAACAATTACCTTTGCCTGGCTAGACGGACCATCCCTGCATTGAAATAGGACTGCACCTGCTTAGTGCATGATGGTAACTCCCTTCTCTTCTAACTGTCCTGTGGTTAATTTATCTACAGCTGCACCATAGACATGGATCCCTGTGTCTCTTTCCCTACATCTGCAATTTTAAGTGCAGCTGTTTGATGAGGCTTTAAAAGTTATTTGGATATATTTTTGGAAACTAGCATAAGACTGTGATAAGAGCTTTCCTGTAACCAGCTCCTCCTTTAGAATATGATGTAGGAGGCTAACCTTCAGTGTTGTCTCAGATGTGGGGTTAACTAACACTTGGGGGACAGTGTTGCATGGAGCAGCAATTCTCATACTCCTGGGACCAGCAGTATCATCGTAATCTGTTAACTTGTTAGAAATGCGAACTCTTAGATGCTGTCATCCGTATCTATTCAATCAGAACCTGTTGGCTGGGCGTGGGGCCCAGCCATCTGTGTTTCAACAAGTCCTCTAGGTGAGTTTGACCACCATTGCCTGCCATAGTACTTAAGAGTTTGGACTGTGGAGCCAGACTTCCTAGGCTCGAATCCCAGTTCAGTCAATACCAAGCTCTTTCAGTTTCTCCATGTCTAAAGAGGCAAAGATATTATCCATCTCACAGGGGTGTTATGACGAATGAGTGGGATCATGAGCACAAAACTTCTAAACTAGGAACTGATCCTTGATAAGTGTTCTACAAATGTGAGTAGTGGCAGTAATGGTGCTCATGCTGTTACTCTTTTTTTTTTTTTTTTTTTTTTTTTGAGACGGAGTTTCGCCCTCGTTACCCAGGCAGGAGTGCAATGGCGCCATCTCGGCTCACCGCAACCTCCGCCTCCTGGGTTCAGGCAATTCTCCTGCCTCAGCCTCCTGAGTAGCTGGGATTACAGGCACGTGCCACCGTGCCCAGCTAAATTTTTGCACTTTTTAGTAGAGACGGGGTTTCACCATGTTGACCAGGATGGTCTCGATCTCTCGACCTCGTGATCCACCCGCCTCGGCCTCCCAAAGTGCTGGGATTACAGGCTTGAGCCACCGCGCCCGGCTCATGCTGTTACTCTTAAGGAGAAAACCTGTTTTGACAAAATTGGCTTCCCATTACATGCCTTTATTTCACACTGCCAGCATCTTGAATTAGGGCCTTACACCCCTTCACAAGTGCTCTTGTGAACTGTAGCCCTCCCGGATCCAATGTGAACCATAGCTGAAAGCTATTCCTACCCATCTCCTTAGCGTGTGAAATCCCTGATGCATTTTTAAGGATAATGGTACTTGGAATTTAGTCTACAACTCCGGACTACTCTAAGAAGCACACTGCAGTGTTCTCCAACAAACCAGTGTCACCGTTGCATGTGTGTATCAGTGCTTTGTGCGTGTGCTGTAAAATGCGTTCCCTTGGCTGAATACGCTTGGCTTACATATGGGTCCAGTCCACTACTGAAACCTGCTGGAATCCTTTGGTATTAAAGTTGTCCTTCTGTTAGAACCTCAGCCTCATTCAATGGTAGTGATCATTGGTCCTTTGCCTGAATCATAAGTCATCTGGAAACTACATGGGAAGATACCAGGGATGATTGTAAATAACTACTATCCTTTTAAAAATAGGTGTTTAGAAACAGTTTTATGTCCAAGACGTCTTGTGGTCCTTACAAAAGCCTGTGAAGGGTACATATGATTCTCATTAAACTCATTTTAATGCTTAGGAAATATTAATCAGTTTCTCACAATCGCATCGCTAAAAGCTGTTTCCTGGTTATTGTACTCAAAGTATACCAAAAAGCTTCAGGAGAATCATTCCCTAATGCCTGTCCCTAGCCCTCTGAATTCTCTTCTCTTGGGATGGGTGGCAATCAGAAAGCTGTTGTCAGACTGGGCTTGTTCAATCATGGTATGGGACCTTTGCTTAGTCTAGATATAATTTATGAGAACATACAGATATACACCTGCATATACGCATGTACATAAAAATACAAATACATATAAATATCCCAATATGCTTATATAAGCATACACACACACGTGTTTATATATGTACATACTATACAGAAGTGCGAACATGCAATCCTCCGCACTTGTCTGTCTTAACGTACACACATACAAATAGGCACACAGTCCACTTGTACACATAGACCGGTGTGCACACAAAACACATTCTTGAGCACATCCCCGTGCTCACCCACATGTGATTCGAGGTATTCTCCATTTGCCATAAAATAATGCACATGGAATTATCAAATATACTACAGTGTGAAAGAATATAGAAGAAAAGAATTTTAAATCATTTGCGTTGTACAGCTCACCTAAGGTCATTCACCTCTAGCCCATACTGAGAATTCTGCAGTCTATGTCTCTAGCCTTATAATCCTATTTTTAAATAGATGGTTTGGGGGTTTGTTCCGTGGCGAAGGGGTTTATGTGGTTTCATTGCCAACTCTGACCTATTAAGATGCTCATGTCTCTCTGGGCCTCTTAAAATAAATCTCAGTCCTCTTCGCATTTCAAAGTTGCCCATTTCCATACCCACTCCTGAGAGAGCGGCGAGTTTGGGACCCAGCACGTCAGTACCACCACGTCCTAATTCTGGGCCAACACCGAAGCCCGGCCTAATTTTCTCGGTTTGCTGAATGGCCGCTGTCTCCAGCCTCCTTAATCAATGTGAAACGATCCTCGGTTCCTGTGTTTCGGATTGCGACCGGACTAACCTCGCCAGTGCCGGGGTTGGCGTGTCTGCATGGGAAATGCACTAATATGGACGTTTCTCTTTGTGTGTACACCCTTGCAGTGTTCTTTACCAGGATGGATTTTATGGTGCAGACATTTATGTAAGTATTCATTCACGTGCATGCTGTCCCCATGTCCTCCTGGAGTCATTCTTTTTACAAGTTTGCTGCCAAGTTCTCTCCTTGGTCTGTAGGAAAAGAATTCAGTGGCTTGTCTTGAAGGATGGAAGGCCGTCTGCTCCTGAGCTCGTGGCAGACATCACTGACTGTTTAGGGGAGTGGAATTAACTATTTGATCAACTTCAGAATAAATACGAGCCCCCCAAAAAGTCGGCCACTGAAGACCCCACTTCACCCGCAGAGACATTGTCTCTCAAATTCTTAATATGTTTTGTTTTCTTGTATAGTATTTGGGATAACAGCTGTAGTTGCCAGCTGCAGAGGGTTCAAAAGATATTTTCATGGCTGATACTTGATGTCTGTCCTGAAAAAGTTATTTATCACAGCAGGCTTAAGAATACTTTGTCTCTCTGGACATGGAAGAGTTTAGCCCCAAATATCTCCTGATTCTCTTAATGTTTGTTAAATTGAACAAGGAGGCCCCATTTCCTTTAGCCTGTCATTCCATTTCCCCCAATTACCTGACTTAAAATTGCTTGCTAAATAGTAAGACCTTATTAAGTGTTTTTAGGAAAGAGTAGGCTAGTTCTCATTATGGGGACCATAATTAAACCTATCTATGTTCATCTAGAGGTACTCTCCCACATTATGATACGAGCATTGATGTTATGAAAACGATTTGGAATAAACAATTTTGAGTAAGTGGGCAGTCAGCACTGGAGATACTCTCTAAATCACAATTTGTATTACAAAAGACCTCAGTCAATGGGATATTTGTTTTTTAGACTAGATTACAAAAAAATCAAATTTCTGATGAAATTGGTATCATGTACTGGAAGACAAGGCACTGATTAATTTTATTCCTTTTGAATTTCAAATCGTTACAATTTTGAGATACAGTATTTATCTCTGTCAATGATGGACTCAGCTGAGCTCTACTATTGCATCAAGTATATTTCCAATCATCTGTGGGTTAGTATTTTTTCCCCGTAATAAAGTGAGTGACCAACCCCTATGTCCTTAATTCACTCAGTGATCAATTTCCTTCTTTTTGGGGGAAACTTAAGGTTTTCCTTCTATGATGTCCTTTTTTCAGACTTTCAGATTTTAATTGTGAGGCAGGCTGGGGCTGAGCAGTTCGAAGCCCATTCATATCCTCGGGCACCTGCTAAACCTAATCACCAGTCCTGGCTCTCGCCTTCATGCAGCCCGTGGGTAGATTATTGCAGATGGAAGGAGCCAGAATGGTAGTTGGCATCACTGAATTTAGGGCTTTAGAAATAAAAGGGAGTAGACAAGGAAGAGAGAAATGCTTTTTAAAAATACTACCTAAATGGAAACTATCTTCATCAACACCTACCCAAGAAAAGTATGCAAATTTCCCTGAGTTTAGTTAAAAGTATCATTTCGCAGTCATTTAGTGAGTGTCCACCCTTCGTGCCTCTGTTTCTTCAAACTTACAATTTATTGAAACATTCACGTGTGGTCTCTTACGCGATTTCAAATTGGCGTCTTTTCCTGACCTCAGATTCTTGAGTAGCAGGAAAGAGAGGGTGCCTGAAATCAGGGTCTGTGGGGCTACCACAGATAAGGAAAAAACCTTTTGGGACATAGGACTGCATCAGAAAATCCACAGAGCTAGGCAAACAGAAAAAAAACACCAAGTTAGAAGAAGGGATATGCCAACCTCTCGACTAGAGAGGAAAAAGAAAATAGGCTCAGAGAAGAAAGCCACAGAAATGCCCATTTGTGCTTTTCTAGTTCCTTTAGATTTTGTTTCTCACACATTCATCATGTTTGAGCCAAACCCACTGGGTCCAGTGGTGCAGTTCTGGGTGAGCATCTGGGTGAGCTTCACAGGACAGAGATTCTTCCAGTCCTAAGTTGCCTGATGTCTCCATTTCTAAGACCGCCCCTCTCTCACTTTTCAGGCTATAACCCCCCGCCAAAATTTTTCTTTCTTTTCCTCTCTCTTCATATTATGATAGTAAGATTTTTTTCATCAGGGAAGTTATCAAATATGCACTCAGGTGGCAGAAAATGTTTCTGCAGTATGAATTTAGAGATTTGTTTATCCAGCACATATTTCTGTCCTGTCTCTAAAAGATTGTTGCAAGGGTGTGTGTGTGTGTGTGTGTGTGTGTGTGTGTATGGGACAGAAAGAACCCTAGCCTGCTCTACTGCTTACCTCAGCAGCAGACCAAGAGATCATTGACGACTGTAAGTTTATTTAAGGAAAAGAAATATAATTATGTTCTGCCCTTCAGAATATACAAAACAAGATTCATCCTAGCTAAAATTGTGTCATAATCTTGAATGCGTTTTTTAAAGCCACTCCCCTACCTCCCTGGAGATACCAGCATGTTCCAATGAGTGGAAATACCCCCCAGGCTTAGTTTTTAAAAGAGATGATAGTTAAAGAGTCTTAGAAAGTCATATGAAGTTCTACCTTAAAGATTTTGGCTTACTACTTCATTCTCATTAAAAACAGTACACAATAAGTAGGTGTTGGGGAATTCTGAGAGGCCCCGGGATATATGCTAGACACATCAGACACCTCTAATAGGTTTAAACACCTTTTTATTTGAGACAGAGTCTCACTGAGGCACCCAGGCTAGAGTGCTGTGGTGTGATCTCAGCTCACTGCAACCTCTGCCCCCCTGGCAATTCTCCACCTGCCCTGCGGCAATTCTTCTGACTCAGCCTCCTGAGTAGCTAGAACTCCAGGCACCTGCCACCACCCTGAGCTAATTTTTTATTTTTTAGTCGAGACAGTTTTCGCCGTGTTGGCTAGGGTGGTCTCAAATTCCTGACCTCAGTGATCCACCTGCCTCAGCCTCCCTAAGTGGTGGGATTACAGACGCGAGCCACTGTGGCCAGCCATAAACCTCTTCATTTTAATTTTATTGCATAGAGTACTAAGTTTCTAGCCTCAGTCACTGCTAAGGAAGATAAAGGAGGACACTCCCAGATTCTTCCTACGCAAAATGTTCTTCACCCTGGAGGTGTTATGAGAGCAGGTCAACAATTCAGCAGCAAGTATCTCAGAACTACTGGGCTTTTCTAGGTACCCTGCTCCCTCCCTCCCTTGTCCTTTGTTCTCCAAGGTCTTTCCATCCCTACCAACTGATCTTGGAGCCCTGGGGCATTTTTTAGTTCTGCCAAAGCACACAGCCTTTGAAACACCTGCATGATCCCCGTAACTGGCAAGCCACAACCTCCTCTCTCCAATGACCTCCTTCTGAAAGTTTTCAGAGGAGAGAGGATTGAGCAGAGAGGGACAGATGATCACAGATGTCCTGAAATTGCCAAAGGGAATAGACTTGTTATGAAATGCTGTGAGCCAGACACAAAGGAAAAAAACCAGGACAGCTCGTTTGGGCAGAGGGCAAAGAAAAGGCTTTCATCCTACTCAGGAGCTGAGCCCTGCAGGAACGCCACTGCCTCAAGTCACAGTGGAGAGGTTCAGGCACAGCGTGGGTGGGTACTCATGAGAGAGGACAGGGGGTTGTCTGAGAAAGGAGGATAGGAATAGTGTGTACCCAAGTCCCTTCCACCAGAGAACAGAACAGAAAACACACACACTCTTGCATAAAAATATAGGAATTTTCATGAAACATATCAGATGTACCAGTTCACTGTTACTGCCTAGTGGTATACCTTTAAATTCATTTTAATTAAAAAGTGGGTCAAGTTAAGCAAACTGAGGAATAGAGGTGATACAAACAGTTACAATACAAAGATTAAGGTTCTTAGACCTACAGAGTCACTCATATTTCAAAGTGAAGCTCTAGATTTTTTTTTTTTCCAAGACAGTCTCTGTCACCCAGGCTGGAGTGCAGTGGCATGATCTCAGCTCACTGCAACCTCTGTCTCTGGGGTTCCATTGACTCCCCAGTCTCAGACACCTGAGTAACTGCAATTACAGGCACCTGCCACCATGCCTGGCTGATTTTTGTATTTAGTAGAGACAGGGTCTGCCATTTTGCCAAGGGCGGGTCTCAAACTCATGACCTTAAGCAATCCACCTGCCTTAGCTTCACCGCAAAGTGCTAGGATTTACAGGCATCAGCAACCATGCGGGACCCCCGAAGCTCTAGGTTTTATAAAGCCACAAGTTGACCAAGGAGTAGAAAACAAGCATTGTTTAACTGAACTGAACCAAGACTTTTGTTGGGTGACCTTCTCAGGGAGAGATCACAGAATATGGCATTTGATCTAAAGATAACTATTAATATTACAAATGTGAAGAGTGACAAAGAAATAATGAACTGTTAAAAAGAATGGACAAATGCACAGAAACTGGAAGAGGATAGTGGGGTGTCTGACAATAGCAAAAGCAGAAAAGAGGGCTGTACAGTATAAATGTTAATCATGTTCTTTTTTATTAAGAACATCCCAAGTGTCCCAGTATTAGAAGCATCCATGAGGGCTGCCTAGTAAATATGTCTTGGGATTCCCGAGCATTTTGCCACCATTCCTGAATTCTGTATAACAAGGTTCTGGTTACCACTGTGGCTAAATACAGTTATTTCTGAATTCATGTCACTCTACACCCATATGTTTTAAAACAGAGGTATCCCCATTTCACCGACGTTTGAGCTCACGAATGAGAAGTGTCCACAGCTTCAGGAAAATGTAAAGCCCTTGAAACAAGGAATCTTATTACCTCCATTTTTTCTCTCATTCCAGATGAGAATTTTTATTTTTTAACTTTTTTATTTTTGAGACAGAGCCTCCCTATATCACCCAGGGTGGAATGCAGTGGCGCGATCTCGGCTCACTGCAACCTCTGCCTCCCAGGTTCAAGCGATTCTCCTGCCTCAGTCTCCAAAAACAGCCAAGACTACAGGCATGCACCCCCACACCTGGCCGATTTTTGGACTCTTAGTAGGGATGGGGTTTCACCATGTCGGCCAGGCTAGTCTCAAACTCCTGACCTCAAGTGATCCACATGCCGTGGCCTCCCAAAATGCTAGGATTCCAAGTGACAGCCACCGTGCATGACCCAGAAGAGAAAACTTTTTTTTCCCCCCAACAAAAGAGAAAATAACTTGTCTAGAAATCTTCACCGACACTGGGGCTTGAGCCCGCGTGATCTGACTACCGAGTCCAGTGCTTCAACCCTGAGCCTACAAACGAAAGTCATTGCTCTAGTGGAGCAAAATTTGAAAAATACAGTGAAAGACGGGAGAGAAGTGAAAGAATAATGGAGCACAATTGGGTGGGCAGGTTACTGAGAATAATATTTGTACTGGAAACATTGAAGTAGGCAGTGAACTAGAAGATAAAGGGATGGTGGAGGGGAGAGGAAAAAGAATGTTACCATGCATAGCTCTATAAGCTTAGACTCTTAAAGAAAGAAATTTGAACTGAAAAGGAAAGGCAGACTGTTTAAGAATAAATATGCATACACCCCCTTTATAGGGCACATCCCTCAGTCTCTTCAAGTGTTCATCCACCTCAGTGTCTACCCTGGAACTGGAGAATTTTACTTCCAACTCTGACCACTCACATGAAAAAAGATGAGTCTTGCCCATGAATGACTGTTACCTCCAAAAAACCACAACTTAGTCCGTTCAAGGATTCTACAGAGACCTTCCTTGCCAGTACTAGATTTGTATGAAATGAAAGCATTTTGATGATATGTGTATTAACCCAGTTTACACACACACACACACACACACACACACACACACACACACACTCATATACCCAGTTTCTCTAGTTGGAAAGTATTAAAAGCAGTTATTGTAGCTTCAAGTGTAATTCATGAATTCACAATTTCCACTTTTGCTCTATTATTGGTTGAAATAATTAGGCATTGGTGTTAAATGCTTAGATATTCCAGAAAATGCCAATCCTGAGATAAAGAGATAAATTTGAAATAGGTAATTTGGACTGTTGGAATATGCTTTGCGAGGTACAAAGCCATGAAATTATCTTTTTCTTCTTTAGCCATCAACACAAGTTACAGCACAAAGTGGTTGGATCCCCATCTCCACCTTCTTTGATACTCTCCATTGCAGAGATTTGCAATTAACAATGTTTGTCAATGTGCAGTGCCCCTTTCAGCTTGGTGGGTCAGTCCCAAGTCTTGGTGAAATCAGAGAAGCAAACTTGTAAATGAATTGCTCTGGAATTTGTCTGACTTATGCATTCTCTTTTATTTATTTCATTTTTGCATTGAAAACATTACATTTCTGTTTCCTTATAGAGTAGTGTATCAAGAGCCTGTGTATGGCAATAAATTGCTGCAGGTATGAAATCCCGACTGGTGGAGAAACTCATCACTATGATTTGTGGGTTTGCTGTGAAATCCTTACTAACAAGATAATTCTGGGGAGGGGAATCATTCTCTAACATAGGAGGAAAGACTTAACTGAATTTTCCAGTTTTAATATGAAATCTCCTAGAATAGAAGTGGCTATCCCCATATCTTTTGATATATCCACTGACCGTGTTGTGGCAGTTTCTTCCAAACATGGGTGCTGTTTTATGACGGATAGTAGTTGGCCTTGGCACTGAACTTCGTTAGATCCTGAGTGTCAAAATGGTGGTCTAGCATGGCTGTTAATTTTTAAGGTATCTGGACTCAGCCAATATAAATCCAATGAAAAGAATTCAAGGTTCTGATTGAACCAGTTGTCTGGGTAATGTTTTAGTAGGTTCCCAGAGTGAACTGGAATGGTGAAATCCAAAATCTCACATATCCAGCATTAAGAGTCAGCAGGCCTGATGTCTAACATAACCCTCCCTGGTCTTTTTAGAGCTGATCTGAAACTTCTTACCTATTGCTGTAGATTTTAAACCTATTTCTCACTGCTGAAGCAACCACCAACTAAACATGTTTGTAGGAAGGGAAAAAAAAAACATTCTTTGGAATGTGGCTGGTTGAGAGTCTCCAAATTTCGTCTATTAAGGACATTGAAACTGTCCAATAAAATAAGAGATGAATGTGAAACTGAGGATGATCAGTGGGAGTTTTAGGATATTACTTTCTCTATCACTGCAATTCCTTTTTTTCTTCAGTATTAAGAGTGAATTAAGAAAGTACTTTTAAACCGTGAGAATTTATTGAGTTGTAACTGAAACCTGAATGTGAGAAATCGGTACTTTTAACCTAGTAAAGGGCAATATAGTTAAAATTCCTGAGATAAACTTTCATTGTCACATTTCAAGAGAACTGGACCTCTGACTGTCACCCTTCAAAAATAGATAAACCTGGCTGGGCATGGTGGCACACACTTGTAATCCCAGCACTTTGGGAGACCAAGGCAGGCAGATTGCTTGAGACCAGGGGTTCAAAGACCAGCCTGGCCTACATGGCGAAACCCCATCTCTACTAAAAATACAAAAACTAGCCCGGTGTGGTGGCACATGCCTGTAGTCCCAGCCACTTGGGAGGCTGAGGCAGGAGAATTGCCTGAACCTGGGAGGCACAGGTTGCAGTGAGCTGAGACTGCACCACTGCACTCCAGCCTGGATGACGGGGGAAGACAGTCCAAAAAAAACCCGACTATATAATGCAGATAAATTAGGGACTCATTAAGATTTTCATTTTACAAATGTTCTTTGAGTACTATAATGAGTAAGATTTAAGTTGTATGTATACCAACATACCTGTTTTGCACAAAGCAAGAGTTGACCCTTGGATATTTTTCTATTTTTTTATAGTAATATAACCAGGGAGCCTCTACCCCTGGTTAAGCTGATGACGACTTTCCCATGCACGCAAGCTGAAGGGAGCACACATAGCACATATATATTACAGTCCTAGAGATGCCCACATCCCCACTAGTACAAAGAGGTTTCCCCTCCCCTCATTCCTCTGTGGCCACTAAAACATCTGTTTTCAAAAGTATGCTCTAAAGTGAAACTTTGATTTTAGCCTCAAATTCTCCAAGATGCCTTGGAGGTCCACAATGTTCATGAATATTGTCCCAAGGAGTTCCACAGACAGTTTTACTGTAACTGAGCATCCAACCAAACTGGTTTGGTTGTGGCAACTTTCCTTTCCTTGCTGGTAATGCCCCACAAGCACAATTTTGAAAATGTTTTATTAGCTGGGCACAGTGGCTTTCACCTGTAATCCCAGCACTTTGGGAGGTTGAATTGGGAAGATCGCTCGATCTCAGGAGTTTGAGACCAGCCTAGGCCACATAGTGAGACCCCATCTCTAGTAGTAATAAAAAAAGAAACAGTAAAGACCATCATTTGAGGTCCGGAATGGGTGACAATCTCAAGAGACCTCTAGAGGTTTTGCCAGCCAAGGAAACTTCTCAGTCCACATGAGTGGGTCACTTTGGTGGCCTCATTTGGTGATGGTGGTGGCAAAAAGACCCAAAATGGCCATTTGAAAATCTTACATAAGGTCACGTTTATATTTTGCTGCCCATGATGTGGAAAAATTATGTTTCATGAATGAGGAGTATAGAACTATTTTGTGCCTGTCATGGCTTGTTCCTTTGGTTTGGTGCTGTGAAAATTCTAATTATCAATGACACATTATTATCACGATCTCGGAAGACCAGGTTCGACATGAACATGATCTGGTGACAGCAACTGAAAGTGAGTGTTCCTTTTACAGACATTGCCATGGAACCTCGGAGTAGGTCTGGCTATGCTCAGTGAGCTGCCAAATACAGAGCAGTAGGATTGATGAGAGTCACCTGTTAGAAAGGCAAATTACAGCAATTTGTATGTTTTGTATATAAAGCAATTTGTATTTTACAGTGTATGCACACATACTGAGTTAATACGCAACTCTGTTACTTCTCTAGTATGAAATGCATAAGAAGAAAAACAGCGAAGGAAGACTACACAATAGAGATGGAGAGATAAAACCACCTAATCCCACTTTCCCTAATTATTACGTATTTCAGGGATCATTTAGACTGGTACTGTCCAGTCCTTTCGCCACCAGCCCCCATGTGGCTGTTTAGATTTAAATTCAAATTAACTGAAAAGTAAATTTAAAATGTAATTCATTGCATTAGTTACCTTTCAGGAGTTCAATAGTCATTTACTAGAAGTAGCTACGATGTCGGACAGCACAGATACGTAACATTTCTCTCATCTCAAGTGTTCCACTGGACAGTGAGACCACTGATCAAGGTCGAAACGTTTTTTTCTCCACTGGCTCTGGAGACTTCACATTGTCATGACCCTTGAATCAGGAATACTCACAAGCAAATTCCTAGGTAATAAAGACAGATGTCAAGGCATTGATGACCTAGGCCTGTCTCGTAAGAGAAACACACATACCACACATACACTCTCTCCACTCAGAGCTTTAAGTCTGTTGCAGCTCATGTCTCCTAGAAATCAGCTAGCCGATTCTAGCTCCCCCATACCTCACTGTCACGTGCACCCGCACACCTATATCTTTCTGTACACATCATGAAAGTCAAGAAGATGAACAAGTCATATAGAAAAATGGCTACAGAAACCTGGTAACCCGATTTCTCTTCAGTCTCTCATTCTATTTGTTGGACTCAGTGATGTTTTAACAACTGCTTTGGTTTTATAACTCCCTGAGCACATTTAACGTGTTCCCCATTCCTACTTTGAGAACGTAGTATTTGGAACACCAGGCGGCATCTGGCTAGGACCTTTTTTTGTGGTTACCTTCCATTATCTTTTAAAGGGAAGCTCTAAAACTAAAAACCTGGCTCTACATGATTGGTGATTACCTGTCAGTTTTGGATGTGTCTTCTCCAGGACTGACCCAAAGAATAAATTGCGAAAGCTAAACTCATTTCTTTGAATTGCTATGCAAGTGGTAACATGTTTACCCTGAAAGTTAACCGTGGCTGGAAGGAGGCAGAAAGAAATGGAGACCAGGTTACCTATATCTTGTAAGAGGCTTTTTGTAGCTTCCCTGTTTCATCTATTTCTCATTGTACTACTTAGTTTCATGAGGCCACATGCAACAAACCTACTTTTCCCTCTCATGATTCTGCTGTTGCATACCTCTGACACACTGCTTTATCCCGAGTCACCCCTTTATGGTGATGGGGAGAACCCTTACCTCAGAGAGTTATGTGACTGTGTATTCTAATTAGAACCTGGATGGTCCTGTGCTATCAGTGGACAAACGGGATCCTGTTTGTTAATCGTGCCGAGATCATTGTACAGTGTTTGATGTATCAGGGTCACCCACTGAGCAGAAGCTCCGTTATTTTCACAGTTTGATAATCAACGCTCCACTGAACACAATTCCTTTTGAATATGCCTATTTGCTCATCCTCTTTGCTTAATTGAACAATGGCAATTACTGGTACATACAACTAAATGTTATTTTTCTTTTCAGATTTTTTACTCTGTTAATGGTTTTATTTACAAATTAGAAGACTTTATCCTATTTTCCACACCAAATTCTGCATCTGAAGCAGCATGATACATAGCCATGTGAGAGCTGTAGCCAAAAAGAAGAAATGTTCGGTCATTTTCGTAATAGTTGTATAACATTTAGACAGCTAAAGACTCTTCAATAACATCAGTGGTTCAACAACCAGATAAGAGATTGCTAATAAAGTGTCAATCGAATGGTGATGTGATTTAATAACTAGGAAAGACAGGCAAGCATTCACTTGATTATTTTATAAGGAAATAGGAATTGGGTAAAATTCAAGGTGATATCCGATAAAGGTAAAGCAGAATCATTGTTGAAAATCTGGAAAGTTCAGCCAAGTATGAAGAGTGTTTAAATAATCCCCTGTAATCCTCCCCCACCCCAGGACAATCACCGTTAACATTTCAATACATTTCCTTCCAAGGCCCTCTGGGCTCTCCTTTTGGGATATGCTTATAACCGCTAACCTTTAACATCCAGCTGGGGATGGTATTCCACCCCTTGTTTCTCCAGGGTGTGTTTGTACTTTCGCTTTGATACTAAGCTTTCATTAACCTGAACTTTAGGTCAGTAGATTTGGGTAACTGCTGTTATGGTGTGGTCTTGCCACTGGGCGTCCCTGTGTCGGGCTCCGCTGCCTTCCTGAGTCACATTTCTCTTTGCGTTTTAGGGTGGTTATGCTGCATACCGCTACGCCCAGCCTACCCCAGCCACTGCCGCTGCCTACAGTGACAGGTAAGGGTCATCCTTCTCGTGCTTGACCACTACTTGGAAATTAACTTAACGGATGGGAGAGGAGATTCTCCTGTGGTCTTGGTGAAACTGCATGACTGCTGGGGGAGGTAGCACCCCAAAAGTTAGGGTAAAGGTCACAAGGCCCCACAGAGAGAAGGCAAATGCTGAAGCCCATTCTAAACTATTCACCCTCTCTGCTCAGACAGAAAATGATAGCCTTGATCCCTGTGTAGTTTTTCACATCCCTGAATCCCTGTGAACACACCTTGCATACACACACACACACTAGCACACACTCTGTACAACCTTCTTATGTAAGACCGTGGTTTCATCTAACTCACAGGAAGAAAAACAGACCATGATCCTGCAGGTTACCTCCACTTCAAGCCCCTTATTTCCCTTTTTACAAGGTTTTATACCCAATAAATGACTCCCTCCATTGCATTTTAAAAATTCAAAATAAAGGAGATGGGGGAAGTGTCCCTGACATTTACACGGAGATTCATGCTTTCTGGCAATGCCCAGGGTCCGGTCCTACAAACCTAAGTCAACTTTTATTTGTAATGCGCACCTCAGGTCAAGGCAGGTAGTGGAAGGAACACAGTGTGTTTGAGAAATGGTGAGGACAGAATGGATGGGTGGGGCGTGGGGCGGGGTGAGGCAGAAATGAGGGTTTTCTATTACCCAGGCTTAACAGAGGAGTCGGTTCCTGAAACAGCCAGCTGTAGCTCTTTCAGTATGGTTGCCTTGAAAAAGGAAAGTGTGTGTTTTCATATCGAATGCAACTTCTTGGCTCTGTTTTCCGAGGACGTAAATGTGAATGTCCAGATGCTCTGCATGCACAGATGTCATTGAGAGTGCTTATTTTGGTAATGACTCCTTTCTTTTAAAGATATGTTTCATGAATAAAACAATGATAACAATTTGCATGTGTGGCTGGGGCATGCTGGGTCAGACAGGTAAGCAGGCGATGTATTTGACTCCTGAATGGGCAGTGTCAGCAGCCTCTGGTCCTCCTACCCGGCCTGTTGTGATGTAGTTCCTACCTCGGTTTGCTGTGGTGTGCTTTCCTGCAGTTCCATTCCATTTCTCACGAGATGTGTCGTTAGCTAATTGTAACTACAGAATTCTTGCGATCTAATAAAGCAGAATACATCCCTGAACTCTAAAAGCGGCATTTTGAAAACCCCATGCATACACTTATAACAAATGGCTCTTTGGCAAGATGGAGTTGAGATTTGCTGTCTGGTTCTATGCAGGTATTATTTTCTTATAAGCAGCCGTAACAAGTTCCCGAGGCTGTAGGGAGCCTTCAGAGAAATCCAGACAATTGTCAAGACAAGGTTCTAAATAAATAATCCATTTACCCAGTTGTTATCTTCAACCCACTTTGACACTGGATTAGTAGAGAGGATCAGTAAGGCTAATAAAAATGATGACAATCTTGAACTACTCAAGATCATTCCAGAAACGAAAAGGTTCAATGTTACTAAATTCTTCACTGAAGAGTCACAAACTATCCATTGTAATGTGTGGTTCAGCTGCAACCCTCAATTATTTTTTATGAAAATATCTCTAGATGCTAAATTCTCAAACACCCACTTTGTATAATTATAATCATAGTAACTTTAGCCTGCTGTATAATTATAAAAATCTTAAAAACGGATTTCTTTGAATATGTATCTTGCTTTTCAGTATAAATGCATCTATCCCCAAGTTGAGGGAAAAAAAAAAAAGGTTAATTACAAAGATAAAATTTAAATTGCCTCCTTCACTAAGACTGATCTAGACATTAAAAAAAATAAACAGTGTTTAATACTATTAGAATTACCTGAGAATCTGGCCATCTCTACTTGCATTCACCTAAAAATTAATTTTGAGATTTCTGCATCTTGGAGTACCGTACGTGTAAACTCTGTTATTTTGATATTATTCAGATGTCTCATTGGCAGTATGTCCCACTGAAAGATTGCCCGTGTTCTTGGATTGGTGAATCTATAATAACTGCGATCCCTACTTTAGTGCTGTAGTTTGCTTAAGAAACCAACTAACTATACTGTTGTCCATTTAATTTCCCTCTTGTTCATTGGAGAAATTTGCACATTAGGGCTTTTTGGTTGCTGTGGAAATTGATAATTATTCCTATTTAACTTTATCATAAGCAAGACACTTGCCACATATGGAATTACTCATGGAAGTAAATTTAGTAATAAGTTAATAGACAAAAGACAATCTTTAAAGTTGTATTACTAATTTTTTTTAAATGTCGCTATTAAATGGTGCTACTTCCTTTTATTCTTAGTAAGAAGGTATTGAGAAGGAATACCTTTTTATAGAAGACACATTTAGGGGAAAATGTGAAATCATCAGAATAGCTTTCAATCTAAAAATGCCTGATACCTAGAATTTATCTCAGAAAAAGCAATAGTGTAACCAATGACTTTTATATCATCACTGTATAGTATCAGCAATGATAGAATTTTTTTTGTGTTTTTTTTTTTGTTTTGTTTTGTTTTTTTGAGACAGAGTTTCACTCTGGTGCCGAGGCTGGAGTGCAGTGGTGCCCTCTTGTCTCACCGCAACCTCCGCCTCCTGGGTTCAGGCAATTCTCCTGCCTCAGCCTCCTGAGTAGCTGGGACTACAGGCACGCGCCACCATGCCCAGCTGATTTTTTGTATTTTTAGTAGAGACGGGGTTTCACCATGTTGACCAGGATGGCCTCGATCTCTTGACCTCGTGATTCACCCGCCTCGGCCTCCCAAAGTGCTGGGATTACAGGTGTGAGCCACCGCACCCAGCAGTGATAGAATCTTAGTTCCTTTTCTCTAGGAGGCAGGCAGAACAACGAACACAAACTTAACACAAAGAAACTTCTTCAAAATATGAAGTAAGATCAGCAGGCACTGAGAACGTTTTGGTAATGCTCACTGGTTGTCACTTATCAAAAGAGAAACAGCAACAAACTTTCCCTGTAATCGTCAGATTCACTCTTCAGACATCTCAAAAGCAAAAGAAGTTTGATGTCCCCAGTTGGTAGGATTTTACCTTTTATCAGCACAAATTAAGCCCTCATCAAATCAAAGATTCAGGGACCTTTGAAAAATACTGAACTCCAGTAACCTCAGGACTGTCCAGAAGGTCCTTAATGGGCACCTTGTAACTCCCTGCCCATCATCTTCTTGGTTAAATGATCACATGCTGATTATCTTGGAGCAACCTGGGAGGCTCTGAATGTTGACCTCCAGAATGAAGACCATCTGGTGTGGGCAGAGATTTCCCCAAAAGAAAAAGACCTGACTGGACTAGGTAATTTTCTAGTCTCATTGACAAATTTAATGGGAAGAGGTGAACCTCTTCTCTTGGCATTTAGGAAACGTCTGGTAATCACGTGACCTCACCAAATCCTTGTTTCTAATCTCACTTTGATTTATGCAAAGCCAACTGTCTGAACTCTCAAAGGAGAGCGTTTCCTGAGCTTGAACCAATCGAAGCATGGCAGAGGGGCCTTTGGTCATCTGGTCATTGCATGCCACTTGGTGTTGCTGATGTGTCTGTGATATGTTCTGGATTGGACAGGTCCATCACATCAGCTTGAATGGCTTGCTTGAATTAAGCCTGGGGGCAGGCTTCTCTTTCTTGATTGGCTCATGGTTTCTTTGTGTATTATGACTTGGTGGTCGTTGCATCTTGAAGCAGACAAACTGGGAGGTGGGGAGTGGGGAAAGATACCCTGTTTGATGAACTGTGCCACGAATATTTGGGAACATATGATGTGTACATAGCTTTGATGAAAATGTTATCTCCCCAGAAAGACAGACATTCGTCATGCTTGTCCTGCTTGCTAATGCTCTAACATTTCCTGATGATCAGTGCATGAAAACGTCCCTCCCCGTCAGGGCAGAAAGTAGCTAGATGCAGAGTAACTAGAGACGAAAGGAATACAGAGTTTATCCACTCAGATTTCATCACAATCCGATTACACTGATAGTTACCAGGGGCCATTTCTTTCACATAAAACATGCATTTCTTGTAAAGATGCATTAAAGCCAAGAAGCTTTTGATATAATTGTACCACCAGGCCACACAGGTATCTCTAAACTGAGCAAGAGACTGCAAGCAACAGATTTTTGCTGATTTTAATGTATAGCTCTTTGGTTTTTGAGACCTTCAAGTTTTACTGCTAATGTAGAGCTAGAAATTGCTACTTTTGTGTGACAAAAATGACATATTGGCTCTATTGTAGTATGTATAAAATATTTACATATCAATGTAAGTCTTATAAAACTCAATACAAATCCACATAAAATGCCATGTTATCTTGCTCTCTGCAGAAACATGTATACATACACACACTCTTCTGCCTTGGGGCCTCACAAGGGACTCATAAGTGTATTCTTCTTAATACAAAGAAATCAGGTCTTGTTAATTTCAAGTGGTCACAAACTACAGGCTAGAAAACGTCAGTTACATGCAACATTCATAACCTATTAATGAAAGGTTCTATTTCAGAGACAGATCTGTGTTTCTTAGAACCTTGTAAGGATAAGTAGGCATATCTTTGGGTGCACAGAGGATTTGATCTTTCATTTTAAAATTATTTAAGTGACAGAGCTAGATACATATATACAAGCTCACACATACATAGATGGGTTGAAGGATGGGTCGATGGATAAAGATGTTAAGTAGATACATAGGTGGGTGAATGGAAAAAGGAAAAGCAGCAAGGAAGGGCCCATCTTTCTGTCTTCTAATATTTCATCAAAAGCTAAATACAGGCGATAGAACTAAATCTTTATGTGCAATCTTAGTTCAAGCTGAACTAAAACAGTAAAAGGATTTGACTTGATTTCCATTAGTGCACGCTACTTCCTGGCTATTTTAAAGCTTTATTTCCTGGTCTCAGATTAAGTAAAGAAACACTGTCATGAAAATAGGCAAATAGGTACATTAACAATGATGTTCTATTTTATTTGGAGTCCTTATCCGATGATACCTACTAAAAATTAAGTGATTGTCAACATATAAAGTATATGAGCATCCTGAATAGAAAATTTATCATTTAAGGGCTTATTTTTGTAGCAAGGTTAATTTTTTAAAAAGATGTTGTGATTTAGAGACATTATCTTCTCCTTTTTTTTTTTTTTTTTTTTTTTTTTTTGGCCATGGGGTAGAATACAGAAAGTTTAACCTGTGGATAATTTGAAACCTTAATAAAAATAAAGGTACAAAGCAGACATGCCTTGCTTTCCCCAGTCCTCTTATCTGAACCAAGTCTGATGAGGGTTCAAAGTATTTCTAGGTAAACAGCAGTAGCAGCCCTTGTTCCTATTCTTTGTGATGTGTGGCAAGGAGCGATCTCAAGATCTTATTCTAGTGCCGTATTGAAAGCAGCATCTCCCAAGGCCAGGTCAAGACTTGGCAACTGCCTTATTGGCACATTTACTGGTTTATCAAGACAGAAGAACATCAGCAATGTAATAGGGTTGTCAACTCTCTTTTCTGGGAAATAGGCTGTATCCATTCTTTTTCTCACATGCTGTGGAAAAAAAAGGTTTTATTTATAAAATTAGAACAATAGCAAATGGTTGTTTTAGACATCCAGTTTTGTTGTTCATGTTCTTACTTGGCAAAGTAAGAATTGCCAACTTTATGCTAGGCGCCCTATCATATTTTATTTACATTTTCAGTCTTTTTTGAGAAGTCTGTTGGAAAAATATAGTGAGAGCATTCTAAAACATGGCAATGCCAGAGATGGTATTCTCGGATCAATGAGGAACTAAGGGTGGAGTTCGTGGAGGTTCAGAGGGGATCGAAGAGTTTCCCATGCCATCTCCCCCATTGAGATAGAGACCCAGGGGCAGGGGAGAAGCCACTTATGAGTTTGAGTCTAGGCTGTGGAATTAACACATGGCAATAAGCTGAAGTCATACCTCTGTGCCATTTTTGATGGTGCTTTGAAGAAGTTGTTCTTGGTTTTTGTTTTTTAAAATGTTTTTTGTTTCTGCTCATCCTGATGAGCTCTCTTGGGTTCTTTAAAAAAAATAATAATTATGATCTGTCCAGATGTACTAAGAATGCAGCAGAAATGAGTCACTCATGCCTTTATATCCTCCTGTGCCCCCATGTCTAGAAAAGCATGTCCAGGTTTTAATTAAAACAAGAAAGTATGTGTATATATACATGTAGATACTTTCTTGTTCATTTGAAGTTTGCTTTACTAACAGATCCATTTTTTTGTTGTTTTGGGTTTTTTTGTTTTATTTTTCTTGCTGATTCAGGCACTCCTCAGGAAGAGAAAGTGAAACCAGTTGTCCTAGACAGGTTTAGAGCAGCTAAGCAGAAACACGTACACTTTGCCTGTGAGAGTCCTATTACAAAGGACACATGCCAGATAACTTTAATACTTGTGACATATATGTATATATAAACACTGTTAAATATGTAAAACAGTGCTTCTCCTAAAGGGATTAGGATTGTATATTCTCCAGAAATATTAGGATAACTAAGAAAATTCTATTTTATCCTGATCTGCTCTGTAGAGACTGTCACTAATTTCATTTGATAAGAATGGAGATGGCTCTGAAATAGTGAGGAAGGGAAGGTACATCTCAGCGTTTGATGGCAGAGCCACTGTAATTTTTGAAAATTGGGTTTATGGATGCCAAGCTTTCAGAACTGAAAAGTAAGACGGCTGTAACTGATGGACATATTTGCCACGTTTGTCTCATTTTTAGCTTATAGAAGTCATCCACACACGTATGTTAAAAGAGAAAGTGCTCAAGTTTTTCTCTCAGGAAGTAATTGCCTTTGGTCCATAATCTAGAATGGCTTCATAACAACTGTTATGCACTACTGGATGAATATGTAATTGAATCAGTTTTTTAAAAGAACCAATCCTGTAACAGTCAACAGACTGGACCAACAAGGAGTTGGGGAGAGATTAAAGGAATTTTCAAGCCCAATAGACCATAGCTGTCACAGCCACGTGGGTAGACACTTTTGCCAGTGACGAGACAAGGTGTAACAACTCCTTTGGTCATGTCATGGCCTAATTACACACTTTTTAGGTCGCAGACCATTGACTTGATAGGCCACAAAAAAGCGAGTAAAGCCTATCTTTTCAGCAGTAGCAGCAGCAGCAGCAGCATCAGGGCCCTTTAGGCGTGAAGGGTTTAGAGGCAGGTTGGGAAAGCCTAACGCTTTCCAGATGTAGGTCTGTTGAGAATATACACCCAAAGCCTGCAGATGAGCCATTTCTATTAAAACAAAACAAAACAAAACGTACTTTCCCTAAGACAGCAATCCAGTAAAGCAGAACATACAATGTTAGCTCATGAAGCATTTGTGGATGGGGCAATAAAAATTAAACCCCTCCACTTGGTTGCCTTGCTTTTTTGTCACTAGGTAGTATACTATGGATAGTATACTATCAAGATGGAATCTTTCACTAAAAATATCTAATATTGCCTTTAACGTTATCAAAGCAAATTCTGACTCTGTACTCATGATCACAAGTTGAATTCTTTTCCAGAAGAATCGATTTCTATTTCAATATGGCCTCTAATTTTTTTTCCACATTTGTGTGTAGTACATACATGTAAGCAGTCACTGGACAGAAATGACTTATTTCCTCCTTAGGGTAAATTACAATGTTTGGTTCCTCTGGAATTAGATGCTCCTCAAAACCGTAATGCATTTCATCTGTAACATATAAAACATTTAGAATAGGGGCACCCCCATCGGAATTTGAGGGGATGGGAGTCTGTGGGGCAAAAACTCGGGAGAATCCCTATAAAAAGTCACTAGTCACTTTTTTTCCCAAGCTAATTCTTGCTGCCTTATGATATGTGACTGTTCAAATAGATTAACAGATTTCTGAGAACTGAAACAGTCAAAGCCAAATATTCTTCTCTTATTTATCCCAATCATTTAAATGGAAATGCTTTGGCCTGATTATAGAATTATGCCACATGTCTAATAAGCTGACACAGTGGTTCTCATAGCTTTTGGGAACCTGGAATTTAAAGAGAAAAAAAAAAACCCTATGACTGTTAGATGCTTGTAGCATCCTGTCAAATTCTTGTCTCCTTTTATGATTTAAATTCTGTACTATAAAATTTTAGAATGTATTAGGAGATGAAGAACTTGTTTTTTCCACCATTTCTTCCTTGTTAGAACGTTTCTGGACTGCTACTACTCAACAGAGGATGAGTCCAAGTAGCGGGAGAGGAGGAACTTCCCTAATTCTGCCTGGGCAATACCAGCTCCTCTGCTATTTTTGTTTCATTTCTGTCTCCCAAATTTACAAAATGAACAAACCGAAAAAAAAAAAAGTGGTTAACTTGTTCTCTTTTGAAATTTCAAGATTTGAGTGGATCATCTAAAAAGCCCGCAGAGCCTTTCTATATAAAGTATGGTTTCCAGACCAACACCGTTGGCCTCACCAGGAGCCTGTGAGACCGTAGAATCCCAAATGCCACCCTACCCTGCTGAACCTGAACCTGTACTTTCAAGGTTCCAGAATGACTGGTGTGAAGTTTGAGAAACCCCACTTTAGAGAACAAGCTTCTGTTCTACCCAGATATATAATAATGTTGGCCGACAGTTCTTCTGCCACAAACCTTGCAAAATTTAAGAGCACGTGTCTTTGAAAATTGGTTACCATTGTCTCTGTACTCTCCCTTCTTCAATGGGAAAGGAAGCTATCAACAGTTGGGCATCCCATCAATTCCACTGTGACTTCTTCCCTCACCTGGCCCAGGACCACAGTTAATTCTTTCTTAACCCCAAAAGATCCATGACCATTAACAGTTATTTATGCTAACATCAAGTCTGTAATTACATAACAGATTCACACTAACATAAGAAGTACCTGAAAAAGTTCCATTTGATTTAATTTATAGATGCTCAGTTTTTTCCTATGCTAAGTGGAAAACATGGTACTAATTAGAATCAGAGATGAAGGTGAACATTACTTTATAAACTGAAAGAGGTGGTACAGATGTTATCAATAACTCTGAGATTGACAGACATTTTAGAAAATATGCTAGTATTTACAGTGAATATATAGAAGCAATAGCAAGTACATTAAATTAAATGCATTTAAAAGTCCAAGATTATTTTTAGTCTAGGCAATCTGTAAGACACACTGTAACGCTAACCTTCTGGGAACCTGTGCCTTGCTCAGCATCCCAGGACTTGTAGGTGGCTGTGACAGGAATAGAAATAGGATCTTTTGTACTCATTGGACCAGCTCTGATAAAGACATACGCTAGCAAATCATTGCTGTTGATATACATGATGTGATTACAGATTGAGATTGACACCTGGGTCGGAATCTCTGAGGTTATTTACATGAGATAACTTGGGCAGGCTAACCCTGAAGCTATTTGACCTTTAACTGCCTCATCTATAAAGTGGGCTTAAGGGATGATCATTACTTCGTTGGGTTGTTGTGAGAATTAGTAACCGTCATCAACGGAAAGCCCCCCCACCCCCCCCCCGCCAAGATATCCTGTCACTTAGTAGCACTCAGGGTATCAGGAGCAGCAGCTTTGGACTATGGGAGTATTGTGCCTTCTTCCTGTGTGAAAAAACAAGAAGTTTCCTGTGGGATTGGGTTTTATGAGTTAGAATACTTTTTGACCAAATATATTTGTTCTTGGTTTCCATTTTTAAATCTTGACTTCTGCCCTAGATACATCACAATAGGTTGGGGGAAAAATTAGGAACCATGAGATCAAATATCTGATCTTCCTCGTTCACACCCTGTGCCTTGGATATTCATGATTTTTTTCTGCCCATGGAGCAACTTAGGCCACCATGCCTGCATTTGCTTTGTAGAAGAAATGGCCAGTCTCCCAGTTTAAATGCAGCCTTCTAAGTATCACTGCCTTGGATTTTTGTAAAATCAATTGCCTGCCCTCTTCTTTGGGTGGAGAGAGCAGTAGACTTTCCTTTGTGAGTCCCCCCCCAAAAAAAAAAATAGCGCCAGTATTTTCTACCAAAAAAATGATTTCACATTCATTTCTCATTCAACCTGTACAAAAGGTCCAGGACGGGGATTTACTATTTTTAAATCTCAATTTTTCCAAGTAAAGAAACTGAGGCCCAGAAAAGTGAAGTGAATTTTCTAGTGGAATACAGCTTGTATGCAACAAGGCATGGTTTCCAGATTCATGGTTGCTTTCATTTCACCAGAGCCTAGACAAGAAGTCCAGTGGGAACTGGGGAGAATTTAAATGTTGAAGAAAGTAAAATGATAGAAGTGAACTGTTTTCAAGGTCTCCAGGTAATGGAGATGCTCTTGGGTTTGAATTTCCAAGACTCAGTTTTTTGGGTTTTTTTTTTTTTTTTTGGTAGAATATCCAAACTGGGGAGAGATTCATTGCCCTTTATCTCCTTTCTGTTTAAGCTTCTTTATGTGTATAATGTGAGCAATAGGAACTGTGTCTGAATGAAATGTTTTTAAGTACATTTTCCTATGTTCTCCCTTTCAAAAAGGGCTAGGTGTAGAACCGGTGAGAGCTTTCTACAGTCAATCCGGTTACATGTCTGTGCATACCCGGTCTCTTTCTACAATTTGCCACAGTGTATTGAAGCACGTATGACACAATACTAAAATATGAATAAAAGTAACAGGGCAGGGAAAACAAACACAACAACAATGTGAATCTGAATGGGATTTGTACCATTCCGGAGTACAGTGTTAGTATTGGATGTGGGAAGGAGGCAAAATACCGATTGCAAGCAACCTTCCTTTTTCGACAATAAAACAAATGTAAATTTGATCATGAGCTTCCAGACAGGCAAGTCCAAGATACTCCAATGATTAAGAGGCTATGAGCATCAGATCCCTTAGACTTAGCTCAGTACCTGATATGTGGCAAGCCCCTCATTTACAATCTAAGGATTGAATTAATGAATATGAGTCAACTATTTGATAAGATCGGCAATAAGAATTTTAGTAGGTGCGTCAGATCTGCATATTGTTTAATATTCAGAAAACACTCACGGCTGAGTTCCATATGGCACTTCTAGCAACTTTAAGATGAACAAGGATAAACTGATTATTGTGAATTTCCACCTTAATTTTATATGTAAAAAAGGAAGCATCCTGGTAAGCATGATAAAACAATTAGTAAGTACTATGATTGGAATATAATTCGCAATTAAAATGTTACATATAAAATGTCAAGATCAACACTAGTGCAGTTTAGTTTAAACCCAGAAGACAATTCTGCTTCCCACAGAGGCAAGGTACATATGCTTAGAGGTATTCATACAGTGAGATTTGAGTTCTTCATGCTGGTTGACAGATGAGAATCGCCCCCAGGGGTTTTTCAGGCATATTTGTGCATGGGAACCACTCTGAAAGATGCTAAACTTAAATGACTGGGTATGGACCTGGTCATTAGTATTTTATTTAAAGAACAATCCCAGATGAATATTTTTTTATTTCAAAAGTATTGGCTGGGCAGTCAGGGTTAAGAACCTCTGCCTTATAAACAACCGATATCCCAGTACCTACAGGTGGAATGGGACTTTGTGCCACTATCATCTTGGAGCATCTTGGCTGCCACCTACCAGGCCACAAGACCAACTCCTCAGCTGTAGGGATTGCCTAGCAGACATCCTTGGAAGGCTGTAAATACTGTGTGTGTGTGTGTGTGTGTGTGTGTGTGTGTGTGTGTGTGTGTGTATGTGTGTGTGTGAATATTCATAGCATTGGATACAAGAAGAATCTTGCCATGAATGAATATCCATCCTGAGTTCTATGTCACAATAGCAATGTAACAGAATTAAGAAGCCAAAGAATGAGAGGTGACCAGATTCTTTACCAATACAACTTAAAACCCTTATTATTTGACATGGGGAACATTCACATCCCACCTGCCTGCACCAAAAGTTTATTCTGCGACTTTCTATCTAGCCTATCGTGTCCCCTCCAGCAACATGGGCTGGCTACCATTTTAATGTGACTCAGAACTTAGCCATGGGTAGTTTTTCAGAGCAAGGAATATTGCAAAGAGATGAGATTTAGTCTAAGGAAAAAACGTGAGCTATGAGGGGGATTTGTGGCAATCCACAGGACTAATTTAAATCTACCACCAGCTGAAGCAGATAGAGTCTAGACGGTTGGTCTACAAAAACCATCTTAAAAGAACAGCCTGGTGACATAAGAGTGAAAAGAGAAAGATCATGCTATATGCCATTTTATCTTCAAGTTATTGTTAAAGCAGAATATATTTTTAATTCTCTCAATTATACTCAAAGAGGAATTCAAATATTTTACTTCTGAGGAACTGAAGATTCAGAATATTAAGAAGTTACTCCATGGAGACATCACACCCCACTGTTGATTAAATACTCCCTATATGAGTGTTCCCAACCAGAACCTTACAAAGTAAAAGCTTGGGTCTTGACCAAAAGCCAACTGTGTTCGGGTTTCACCTCCACCACTTAACAACTTCCTCACATCATGTAACTTTTCCATACTTCAGTTTCCTCATCTACAAAGATAAAAAGAGGAGTTATTAAAAAAAATTAAATACATAGGTATACACTTGGCAACCTGCAGTCCTAGATAAATGTTAGATAAGTAGCCTTTGCAATCAACATTCCCATGAGCCAAGACAAACACAGCCTTCTCCTTTAAACTCCATTTGGCCATTTCCTCATTTTTCATCAATTAGTCATCCTTCCTCTCCTATACCCACAAGCCTTCCCAATTCAAAACAGTCTTCCTGGGACAGGTGAGCTTTGAAATGAAAATGGGAATAAACTTGCCGATTTCTCAGCAAAGTTGCCCAAACTTCGAGGTAAGAAGTAGCAGGAGGCGTGATTCCCTCACAGGAGCACCTACTACCTGTAGCACGGTGAAAATGGTGCCCACCTTGAGCTGATCAGCAGGTAGGCCTGGGTTCTTAATAAGTGTATAGATTACCAGACGCCTCTCCTGGAAATTGTGATTCAGGTAGTCAGAGTGGAAACCCAGGAATCTATGCTTTTATTGAACATTCTAGGCAATTCTTATCTTCAGGGAAGGTTGAGAAATTTTGGAGAAGGAGAGGTAGAATATAGGAAGGGGTTTTGGAAGACAGAACGCGTAAAGACAAAATTAGAGGCAGACTCAAGGGAAAAACGGAAAAAGCTCAAGCAAAGATGATCGTGCGTAAATCCCTAAGAAATGGTCCAGGAAGAAGAACGAGTAAGAACTCAAGTACTGAGACTCTGACAGGGCCACTGTAAGGCAGTTTCTCTTTCAGGCTGAGGTTTAAAGTCAACTCTCTTAAGAGGCATCTAGAAACTAGAAGTACCATTTCTTGGATTTTATCAGGTTTCTGTGGTTGCACTGTCCAAAACCTAAGTAGCTGGGTTGCCCCAAAGGCAAGCCGCATGGCCAAATAGAAGTTGCACAAATAGAAACAAAAGTTGGAAGAGATTCAGTGATTCAACTCCCGTGAATCCCTTCCTTCCATCGACTTCCTTGAGTCACTCTGCCTTGGTGCCATACCACTGATTCTCAGCTGCGGCCACATATTAGAGGCACGTACAGAACATTTTGTGAACTGCTTTCCAGACCTTGCCCCAGATCACTTACAGCAGAATTCACAGGAGCGGGTCCCATCACTGGCATTCTTTCAACCTCCGTGAATCTAAGGAACAGCCAAGGTGAGGACCATTCAACTCAACAAGTGGTTTTCAGAGAAGGAACATTAACACATCAGAATCATTTAGAAGTATTTAAAAATTGCTGATGCCCGAGACCCAGTTTCAGAGGTTGCCATTTAATTGATCTTAAGTGTAGCTTGGTAACCAGAAATGTTTAGAAGTGCACCAATTATTGACAATGTGCAGCCATGGTTGAGAACAACTCAGCCAGACTTGCTTTATCAAACTACAGCTAAGGAACAGACCAGTTTGTGGAAAATCAGGTGCATTTTGAAATTTAAATCCATGAGTCTGTGTTGAGAGAAAACACACACTAAGATTTGCATAAGAAGACCCTGGCACCAGCCTTCCCCTGAGAGGTAGCCCCCCTGTCGAGAATATACCTGCATTGTTCTCATCTTTTAACTTTTCCTTAATTTGTTTGGATATAGCAGAGACATTCATCTCTTTGATCATATGTCTCTAGGCATTTGGGGCAAATGGCTTAAGAGAAAGTCAGATGATCCATTTATGGGTCCTCTAAATCGATAACTGTCTTAAAGTTCAAGGTGAGAGCAACAGCTATATATAAAATGACATAACTCAGTGGATATAGACACCTACGTGACATCTCCCCCCAGAATTCTACAAGAATTCTTCTGTTTGGCCCGACATGTGGACCACCCAGAGCCAATCTCTGATTTTACAGACATTTCCTGTTAATTGCACTTATCAACTGACGAAAACATAGTTCAAGGGAAGTAGTAATCACACCAGTTGAATTCTTAGAATTAATGAGCTCAGCAGAAAGGCACTTTTCTGACGCATTAGGGTGACCTTTCTGGAATGTAATGGGATTATGTGGATTAAAAAAACCAAGTAGTTACAGAATGGATACATCAAAAAAATAAAATACTTACCTGGTAGCCATTAACTCCTTTTGGCATTGCTGCAGAGTCCATGGCATATTCTTTTAAATATCACTATGACAGAGAGCTCTTTGTGCTTTGAGGTAGATGTGAATTCATAGAAGTAATCTGAACCCACTCTTCCGAAGAGGGCAAGTTGTCAAAGGGAATAGTCCCTTTTGTTCCGAAACAAAAGAGACCATGGGTAAAAAATAAAAATAAAAAATCAATACACGTAGGTTGCCAAGAAAGGAAGAGAGAAGAATGAAGGGAAAGGAAAGGAGATAATGGAAGGAAAAGGTAAGGGAGGAAGGAAAAAGGGTAGCTTAAGTGCCCAGTATCAAAAAGAGCATTTAAGGACACCATCTTACTATCAATTCTGAAACAATTTTAAAAACAAGGCTAGTTTCTTACAGGGCTGTTTCTAATCACACTTGTAGGTTACATTTTAAAAGTTCCCTACTCAGTCAATCACAGTTTTACATCTGTGTTGGGTATCTCCAAGCGGCTTTTCCTCATGTCTAGCACACTGGACACTTCCTTACAGAAAACACAGAAATGGAACACCAGGCGGCCCTGGCTTTAGGATTAGGGAGTAGAAATTGGGTAAAGCTGCCCCACTCCCCTGCCATAGATATGTGAATGCTTAGTCCAAAGAGCTTGCCCCTTTGGATAAAACAAGGTCACCATTCTTGGTTATGGTAGCCTTCTTGGGAGCATTCTGTAAATAGAGGTCCTTATAAGTGCTTGGTCTGTGCACACCAGAATACCATACCGGTAGTTAGGAATTCCATGTCTTACTGCCCCTTGAATAAGTCACAGGTGAGTAAGTCAAACCAAATATTCAACCAAAGTATCTCCCTTGTTTTTGGGGATCTTAAATCGTATTGCTCCTCAAAAGGAGAATCTGGGGCCAGATATTCACAGGGTTGAAAAAGTCTGTCAGAATAAAAAGACAGCAAAAAAATCTTGTGGAAGTTAACTTATATTGTCATAAGTGATAAACTTAGTTGTGGCTTGTTATGTAGGAGAAAAATACTAAAAATATTATTCTCAATGCATGTATAATTTGTATATATTTTATTGGTGTAAAAATGACTAGAATTTAACTGAATGCGAAATTCTAGAGAATATTCAAAGGGCAGCTCTATTTATATTCCAGGGTGTACCTCTTGCAACAGTAAAACTTTCTTAAGATGTTTTGAGAAATGCTCAATCACTACTTTTGAGGCATTGAAACATATGAACAAAACCAGCCACACTAAGAAAAAAAAATACATTTACCTTGGTTCTTGCTGATCCACAGGCATGGTAAAAATCTAAGCAATGAAAACTCAAAGCCTCGGTACTGCTGCTATTGAGGCATTTAAGAACCTAACCAGTCTCGGTGGGCCATTTTTATAGTTTGCCCGACACAGACGACCTTATTTCCAGAGGAGTAAGTCGTACCTCTGAATTAGAACACATTACATTGTGGAAATGTCTCAGGTGGAAACATCTTAAGAGAGTTTTATCGTCTTTCTGGATTTACTAAATCAAAGTAAAGTAGCATTTTCTATTTTCATTCTTTTTAATACTGCATCATTAAAAATAATTGAGACAGATAGGGTTTATTTCAATTGATGACTTCTTAGCTTTAGGTAGCAAGCCTAGTTTGATGAGGAATTATCTATAACACATCACCACATAAAACTGTCTTCTTAAATGACAGTGCTTTTTCTTAATTTTTGTTGATACTGTAAGTCTGGAATTTTATAATTTTCCTAGCTAGCTGTAGTGTACTCTATTTCTTAATCAGTAGTCTTTTTTTTTTTTTTACAAAGTAATCTCTTTAGCATAGAAATTCATATAAGCACAATTTGAAATGCTTTAGCCTTAGAAACATATCCTGGCATGTTTTGGTAACACGTAGTATTAATATTTGGTGCAACAGCTTGTACATGGTCCATAGTCTGACACTATCATGACTTTAAGAGTTCCCTGCATGCCTATTTCATGATCTTTCTAAACTCTCTAAGTCTGAGGTACATCAGCACATTTCCTTTCAATATCCATTCACACGCAACACCCTTCCCTCCCCTCATCTGTACACATCGAACCAATTGGCAGAGAGCACATTTCCCCCTGAGCGAGCAGTATTGTGAATTTTATCTTCTCTTCCAGAAATCAGTTCGTCTTCGTTGCAGCAGATGAAATTTCTTGTAACACCTCTGCAGGTAACAAACATTGCTACTTCTTGATGCATCCATCCAACTCTCAGTATCCTTTTTTTTTTTTTTTTTTTTTTTTCTTCTTCACATGCTGCAGTTGGTCACTCTAGAAAGTTTAGTTAAAAAAAAAGAGCTTGTATCTTTGGAGTACAGCTGAAGCCTTGAGGCTCTGCCGTATAAGATGACATTAGGCATTTTGCTAACTTTGATGTTTTATTTCTGGTTTTAGTAATACATAGTCCAGCAAAGTAAAAATATGTTGAATGAATCCACAAGAAAGTCTCCTGGTATAATCAGTGTTCTTATGGTAACAGAAGGAACAGGGAGATGAGGTACACAGACTTGTGACTTCCATGTATTTTGACGTATTATGTCTGGGTTCATAGAGATTGGTATGTGAATTATTTGGGATCTTTATGGAATATTAGAGGCTGTAAAAGACTGAATTTACAAAGCTAGAGGCATTCGGGAATATAATTATCTCTGTCTTATAAGAAGGGGATCTTCATTCTATCAGCCAAAGATCCTCTATTTCCTTTCTTATAAAACGTCTCTCAAGTAGCAGAAGTTAGAGAGACCAAGTATTTTGGTTTTGAAACCAGGAAACTGGCACACGGAAATTGCATCGTTGCATGGTATGTCCGTCAAAATAACACCTGTCTTTTTTCTTTGATGTGGTTCAGAACAGTTTGCTTTGTACTTTCATTAGTATGGAATTAAATGCCAAGATAGGTGAGTGCCTGAACACCAGATTTTTTTTTCCCCTTTTGTCCTCATTTTTTTTTTAAGCCTAAACTATGACCAAAACAATCCCTAGAGAATCTTGCCAATGTGTTGTTTTCAGCCTTCGAGGGAGGACGTTGCAACTTATCCCTACATAACGGAGCATGCCGTGACCTTCACACACACACACACATGAAACTGAACCTTACAGATAAAGCACTCATCTGTTAGCTTTTATCAATGGTGCCGGAAAAAAAGGCTTCTTTGCCAATGCTTCACTATTTACTGCCTTTAGTGAGAATGAATGAAAGGAAGCCCAGAGAGCTAGGAACATGCACCTAGCCCTCTGTTCTAGAAGGCAGGGTCAGTTTTATTTATGTAGTTGTCCTCAGCCTTTATAACGCTTTAACGTCTTACCTGGTGAGTTCAAGAGGTATGCATGACGCATGCTGACATTTTAAAGCAATGGCATACTCTATGTGAAACCCCTTTGATGATGGTCCTGCAATTTCCCCCTTAACCCCTAGACTCAAATATCTTTGCTTCTCATTGTGAGACGTGGCAACATCCTTAACATATTACTAATGCCCAGTGCTAGATGTGATGGTTCATTGCATTGCTGGAGTGGTGGGGGGATATTCCTGCAATACAAGAGTTGTTTAACATTTTCAGAGCCTTAGTGGAATGGAGCATGCAACCAAAGGGGAGACTGCTTGGGATGGGAGGTAGGGGTGGGAAATAATGTTAATTTAAAATGTTCATAGGCAGGCCGGCCATGCACGGTGGCTCACGCCTGTAATCCCAGCGCTTTGGGAGGCTGAGGTGGGCAGATCATGAGGTCAGGATGATCGAGACCATCCTGGGTAACACCATGAAACCCCATTTCTACTAAAAAGACAAAAAATTAGCTGGACATGGTGGCACGTGTCTGTAGTCCCAGCTACTCGGAAGGCTGAGGCAGGAGAATCACTTGAACCTGGAGGCAGAGGCTGCAGTAAGTGAAGATCCCACCACTGCACTCCAGCCTGGGTGACAGAGCGAGACTCCATCTCAAAAATAAAGTAAAATAAAAATAATAAAATAAATGTTCATAACCATCCTGTGAGGATGCCCCAGTGCACTAGAGCTTCTGCCTTCTGTTAACCCCTGCACACGTTCCAGGATGTGTTAGGTTGTATTTGGACATCATAGATCAAACATGGGAAAGTTACATATTGATTTTGCCCCGTGACTTCACCAACCCTGCCTTGTAAGCAAGTGATCCGCATACACTATTTCTTAACAAGTCAACAGAAAATGAAAGTTCGCATGAGTGTGGTGTTTCCTTCTGCCTAGTCCAGAGGGCTGCTCAGTAAATTCTTAAGGAACTGCTATTGATCGCATTTCAAAATGGGAGAGATATCCCTGTTCCTTTGATGGCCATATTAATATGTTGTGTGCTTCATAAGGTTCCATTTGAACTCTGAATTTTGAATGAAGCATGAAAAAGGAGACACCTATACCAATCCAATGTCAGATTATCTCCCAGCAAGTCCACCCTCCTCATGGAGTGAAAATGAAATATCAAAACTGCTCAGTCAACAAAGGTTGTAACTCATGGTTTCAATGAAAGCCTCCTAAGGCATCATCTCCTGTATGCTGACAAAACCCGCTGTGCCCACTACCCATATTCTAAATAGCGCTAGTGTAATGAGTTCTCACCTCCTTATAAAAACATTTACTAGGGCAGATTTATTAAATCCTGCTATCTACTAGTTTGACAAAAGGCAAGTTCTCTATTTTTAAATGGAGTAAGAAAAAAAATCCACATGCTTAAAATTTCAGCGTCTGGGGCTTGATGGATGTTAGAACTGAAATTCTGATAACGAGGTGTTATAGTCACATTGATACCCACGGTGGATGGGCTAAACATGGGCAGTTGTATCTGGGGCTTAGGGCAGAGACAGATAAAAATCACTAAGCAGCAGAACAGCAGCATTTCAGGATTTTTCTTTCAGTCTCCCAAAGAAAAGTGATGCCTTTTACTTGGGTCTTTTGTCGAGAGTGCCAACATATCTGGTCTGCTTCTTCTAGCCACATACAATAGGCGTTTTCATTAGCATTTGTGGTCTAAGAGACTGTAATTACAAGGATATTTTCTTACCCAGAGGTTTCAACAATGGTATTAGTTATGTTTTCACTGCTCCCAAAGTGTGCTCTGTTGGGTACCACTTGGGACTAGGCTTTTAACAACAGGGAAGAACACCTCCTAATGCATCCAGCTTGCACACTTGAGTAGTTTTTCATTCAGTAACATCAAGAACCTTTGATGAGTTGGATTCTGCAACAGATGGCACGAAGTGGGGAAAGATTTTCCCTTCTTAGACCGAAGGTCACCCTCTGTGATTCATTAGGACTTTTCCAAGGTGGGCTAGTGATTGTAGAAAAAGGTTGTAGAAGAAGGGTCTGGTGTGAGAACGGAGGCTGAAAAGCAGGTTATTTTGATGAGCAACTAGAAATTTATATCAGTCGATTAATATCTCTTGAGTCCTTGCTGGGTGTCAAGAACCATTCCAAGCCCTGGGGACATAGCATTAAATAGGTCAAGAGAAGCCCTCATCCAAAGACCTTCACTGTATCGGAGAACAGATCCCAAACCACATATATGAGTAAGTAAAGATATCACGCAGAGTACGTTATGAAAGAATCATCATGAATCAAAAAGAAGGGGAGGTGATGTCAAGTAAGGCACGATGCTGCTGTAGACTCAGTGATCAGAGAAGGCCCCTCTGAGGGGATAACATTTGAGCGGGGATCTGAAAGTGAAGGCGTGACCCCAAGAAACATGCAGCAGGTGCAAAGACGCTGTGGTTGAGGCGTACTTGAGGTGTCCAGGAGTCGGACATCCAGGTTGGTCCACGGATATGAGTACAGGTGAGTGGCTTACAGATAACATCTAGGGAGGTTAGCCAGGGGTCAGAGAAAGTTAGGGTTTGAAGGCCACAGAAAATGTTTGGGATTTTAAGAATGATGGGGAGGCAGTGGTGGAAGGGTTGTAATCTGACTTCAGTGGTAAGATAGACTGCTTTGTGGAGATCAAACCGCAATATGCAAAGAGCAGAAGAAATAGCATCTAAGGGCGATGGTGGGGGTGGGGGAGGGCTTGGAGCCTTTCAGAGAGTGCTGACAATAGCCTGGATTAGTAGGGTGGTTGCCAGTGAGCAGCGGTCATCTTTAAGCTGTGTTTTGATGGGAGAACAAACGGGACATATTGGCAGAATAGAAGGGTACAAGGTCCACTCTGTCAACTGTCTACTCCCTGTTCTTCTTCTAAGGGTATATCAGTTAATTCCATGGAGCAGCAAGCCGTTTATCCCTGACGTCATTGTTCCTTGTAGAGGCTTTGCTGAATTCTTCAGGGTTTAACAGTAACTGTCATTTACAGAGCAAATTCTGTGTGCTAGTACAGTAAATACACATACAGACATGTCTATGTGTACTGCACATACATACAATGCATACACATGTATGTATATATATGTTTATGTATATATTTGTGTGTATACACATACATGCATGGCAGCTCAATGAGGTAGATGTTATCCCTATATTAGAGAGTAAAAACAAATACACTCAGATCCAGAAACATTTAGCAGCCTGCCCTCAGTCACACTAGAGTCCATTCGATTCCAGAGTCCTTCCCTTTGGGTCATACTGCCTCCACTCACTGCCTGTCCGTCCTTGGAACTTTGACCTTCTGACGTCAGGTGGAACTCTCCTGCCTTCCCCAGCTCTGCTATCTTTTGCTCCTATAAAACTAGTATTTGCGAGTTGGATGACCAAGTTGTTAATGTTTGGAAGGGACCAAAGGGCACTGAATGGTTCTCTCGCAGTGGTTCCACTGCAAGTTTATTTAACTTCGCCTGTCCTCTTCAGGCAGCAGGCTTATGTTTAGTTCTATGTGCTGAAAGTACCGGTGTAGATGTGGGGATAGAGGGAGCAGATGTCAGATCAGGAAGGACCTTCTGTATTAAGGAAGACAGAGGGTTAAACAGGCCAAGTGTGTTCTAGGTTAATTCATCAGACATCTTTTTTTTTTTTTTTTGCTGAAAGTTAGTGGCTGAAAATCAATTAACAATATCCTAGTCCTTGAAAATGACCAGACAGGTTGAAAGTGGTTTTAGCCACAGAGTCCAAGTGGAAAGCTCCCAGCTATCACCTCACTTTCCAGGGTAAGTGTGTGCGTATCGGGGTGTAGGTGGAGGCTGGGATGCACTAACAGAAACATATGTCCCCTCTACCATGCCAGGACCCCCCATGAGGAGCAAATCTGGGGACACATTTTCATCTCAGTTTCTGATGAGTATGGGACATGGCCATGTGGGGTTAGGGTAGGAGTCTGCAAAACAAACAAACAAACAAACAAAAAAGCCTTGGCCAAAGAACACATCTGCAAAAGCTGTTCAGACTTACCCCCGTGGGACAGACAGATTGTTATCCCGGTTACCAATTAAAAGCAGTATTTAGCAAGTTCAGGAGTACAACGGGGTGTCACCAGCCTCTTTCTGCTATTCCCACTTCTCTACCTACACATCCTGGCAGCTGCATTAAAACTTTAGGCAGTATTTAATATTCAGAAGTAGTTTCCAAATTGGCCATTCCTCTAATTGATCCTTCAGCAAGTCTCATCTAATTGTCTTTCCCAAATTTTAGGGATTTGATGATTCAGCAAAGTTGTCATGCAGTAAATTGATTTGTGGCTAATTGGTCTGTTTTCAATAAAGTGTGGTATGTATTATAATAGGGGAAGTACAGGGAGCTAAGGGGGTATATAAGCAGAGGAACTTAGGAAAAATACTTAGTGAGAACCTTCTGTATATGAAGCAGTTTCAGGCTTGCTACATGCAACAACAATACCCCATAAAAATAAAGTGTTCATTCAATTTGTGATTATTAAAGATATCTAGGTAGTCTGAATTAGCTTAAGTGGGAAAGTGCTGTATTGGTGCAGAATTAAAAAAAAAAAATGCAACAGTGGTTATCAGATTTTAGAGAAAGGCATGAAAGTCACCTGGAGCACCTGTTACAAACGCAGAGCCCATTGTATCCTCTTCTTCCCCTGCCCCTGGGATTCTGATCCATAGATCTGGAGAGGGAGCCTGGAAATCTGCATTCTAACAAGTTGCCCCAGATAATTCTAATAGACGAGACCTCACACCTTGGGACACACTAATTGACCAATCAGGAACCTTTTCTCTTTTTGAGACAGGGTCTCACTCTGTCATCCAGGCTGGAGTTCAGTGCAATAGCCTGATCTTAGCTTACTGTAGCCTCAACCTCCTGGGATCAAGCAGTCCTCCCACTTCAGCCTCCCTAGTAGGTGAGACTACAGGCGTGTGCTACCACAACCAGCTAAGATCTTAATGTTTTGAAGAAATTAGGTCTTGCTCTATCGCCCAAGCTGATCTCAAACTCCTAGCCTCAACCATCCCGCCCCTTTGGCCTTCCGAAGTACTATGACTACAGGCATAAGCACACTGTGCCCAGCCAGCGTTTTTTATCTCAATGGTAAAAAGAGCACACAATGGGATTTGCTCAAGTAGGGTTTACATGTGGCTCTGGAGCCCTTGAAATCTGGCCAGTCCTCACCAGGATGAGTTGTAAGTAAAAAAATGCATGTTGGATTTCCAAAACTCAGTACAAAAATTATGTAAAATTTATCAACTGTATGTGAGTTATATATTGTAGTGATGATAGTTTGAATATACTGGAGAAAATAATGAGTTCACCTGTTTACTTTGTAAAATGCTTACTGTAAAATTTAAAATGACGTGCGTCCTACATTTGTGGCTTTCATGATATTTCTGTCCATCCCATTTTAGAACCACATTTTTCATTTGTCACAAATGAATATTGGAAGAGTTTGTGTGTCCCTAATAACCAGTAATTTGGAGGTGAGGGATATTCACCAGGAGTTAAAACGTAGTGACAAATAATCTGGACGTTGTCAGTGTGTCTTGATGTTGTATTTTAATGTTGTCTCCTGGTAAGGAGTGTGTGTATTAGTGCTGTGGAGAGACATTCCTTGGGGTTCAGGGCCCAGAACCTCCCTACTTTTCACCCTGCTTGTTATGTCTCAATCTTTGATCAGCTTGCTTTGAGGATGGGAGATGCCAGTACCTAAGACTTCGGATCATCAACCCAATTCAGGGGTAGCTCTGACACATGTACCCCAGGGGTTTCACTGGGAGGCTCACTGATCCCACATAAAATAGACAAGAGGCAATAGCTGTAATCTTCTCAATCTTAATAACTGATACCTGTTTGGTTCCTAACTAGCCAGTAACCCCTCCTCTGACCCTCACTACAGCCTTGTACAATCAGATGCACCATCACCATCTCCACCTATAGATGACTCAACCAACTCAGAATAACTTTGAGATAACTTAGCAAGATGTAATAGAGTTGGGGTTTGACACTAGAAATTCTGACCCGGAGGAATCCCTGGCTGCCATTCAACCCTGCTTCGCAGCAGGGTATTAAAGATCTCATGAGGAATACAATTTATTATCCCTCATGTGGCGTAAACTGTGGCTGGGATGCCATGCTGATTTTAAAGTTCAGTACAAATTCTTAGTGACTTTGGTAGAGCAGGAGTCGACCCAGAAAGGGGAAACGGAACTTCTAAGAGAAGGATGGCCTTGAGCTCTGCATTACAGAGAATGTGCCTGTGGCTCCTGTATTAGAGGTAGCAGTCTAGGGTAAGAGAATTTCATCCCCAGTAGTGCAGCTCACTGTGTCTTCTCAAGAGTGACTATTGTTCTGCTTTCCCTCAAATCTGTTGGGATTCAGAATAGGAAGAGGTTGTTTCAAACTGCATTGGCTGGGGAGAGAAAGAATGATGTAATCTGATTTGCTATGGTCTGAGTTTTAGACGGCATGGTGTTGGATTTGTGTAGGCGCAGTTCTGTGTATGACGGGCATCCGTGGGCAAAAGCAAGTTCTATAGCTTCCCTTGTAGGGTCCTAAAGAGCTCAGATGCTTTCCCTCCAGCTTCTCAGGGGAGGCAGGGAAAACACAAGGCTGAAAAATGTTCTGTGTGATTTCTGAAGATAAGCACTTTAAAGTCAAGCTAAGGAAGTTAGCAGCAAAGAAACTCAGATGTCAGAGCCAAGTAGACACGACTCCATGTTGTTTATCTTCGAGCATTCCTTCCACTTCTACCTGTATCATCTTTGGCGATTTTGCTACATTTTTATTCATTTTCTAGGTCAGGGGTCCCCAGCTGGACACACAGCAGGAGCTAAGCTGTGAGCGAGCCACACTTCGCCTGTATCTGCAGCCGCTCCCCATCCCTCACATACCTAACTGCCTGAGCTCCACCTCCTGTCAAATCAGTGGCAGCTTCAGATGCTCATGGGAACGTGAAGCCTATTGTGAACGGTGCATGTGAAGGATCTAGGTTGCACGCTCCTTGTGACAATTTAATGCCTGATGATCTGAAGAGGAACAGTTTTATCCTGAAACTATTCCCCACCTCCCTGGTCTGTGGAAAAACTGTCTTCCACAAAACTGGTCCTTGGTGCCAAAGAAGACTGGGAACTACTGTTCTAGATATTTAGTGACTGGGTCAGTTTCTCTAACTTAAAATATTGTGAGAAGCTTTGAGGATAAGTGGGCTTGGTCACCCCCATGGCCAATAAATGCTCCAATTACAACTAGGAGGAGAAGGTTACAGTAACCACAGGGGAGTATCTCCCTCATGAACACATTCACCAGGTTCACTAACTGACCCACAGATCTTAAGTTCAGAACTCAGGTGACCCTTGTGGAGTCAAAGTGAACAGGAACACTTCCTAGGTGAACCATTGCTTTCTGAATTGTCTATCACATCCAGGTAGTTATCATCTTAATACTTTCAGGAGAGTTTTTCTATATTGCAGCAAACCGGGATGGTTTAAGGTTCTAGAAACCCTCTGAGATTTTTCTGTGGGGAAGCGGAGGGCTGGTTGGCACCTTTCTCCCCATGTATGGACTGAGATAACTTGTCCTTTCCTTGAATGACTCTCTCCTGGAAGGTTAACCTCAAATCTTGGCCATTGTTACCCCAGTACCTTTCCAAATGGATGCACACTGGGAGGAGGCCAGCCCTGAAAACCTGAAAGTTGTAGGATTCTGAAATTTGAAACTGGAGATTTTGGTTGTCTGGTGAATGGTTATTGGCATGATGGCAAGAGACTGATCATACATTTCAGAGATATACCCAGATATCCTAAGTTAGGAATTTGGCAGACCTTCTGTGGGGTCCCATATTCTGGGCTACATTTCTTTATCTTTTGAAGTGAGAGCTTTTGTCTCCATTCGGACCCCACAGAATCCCCACAGCGTGAGGGGACCTGTCAGTTTTGCAGTTGCAGAATTGCCAAGACATTTGTCAAAAACTTACAGCCTCTTTCAGTAGAACTGTAAGATCTTATTCTGTTTTGCTGTATTTTCATTTAGTGATGAGTACGAGATGGTCGACTTGGAAAACAAATGTCCGTAACCCTGAATGATTGACAATGGATTGATTTGTAGCTGGATGAGGGAAGGAAGTAAATCAATAGCTGGGGCAGTGCTGAAGAACTCCAAAGCCATGTATCCTCCCCTCCGGTCCTGTTCTTTCCTTTCCTGGTTGATACTGGTTGTGACTCCTTTCCAGCCCCTGAGAATTGCTGAAAGTGAGCACTTTGTCCAAACACAGAACACTTGCTCTGGAATGTGTGTTCTAGATGCAGTTCCTTTGGACAGGGGAAAAGCCAACAACCCTATAAGTAATGATACCAGCAACAATGCAAACCACAAGATTGTCTTCAACATGTCATTTGTTTTTCATTTGGAAAAGTCCTCCAACCCCAAAAAGGAGGGCAATGAAACAGGATGAATATCCAGGCGGGACGAGAATCAACCCGAACCCAGGAAGAGATACCTTCTGATGACCCCTTTCTTACCCAGTGCCCCATACTACCCCACCCAGGGAGGAGGACACCAGAACTACTCAGTGGGCCTTGTTGAGGCTCAGATCTTATTTGACCCTATACAGGCAAGTGAAAGAGCATCCCTTTAGCTAGACCATGACTCCCCAAAGAGCATGGTTTTAGAACCACTGAACCATGGTTGGTGCCCTGTTGGCATGCTGTGTGGTTGATGTGTGACTTCCATGGATTCATTTTTCCCAAATACTTCACAGACTGTATCTTAGACATAATATAATGAGGGGCCACGGCCGCCCCTAATTGCATTGCAGAGACCGGGGCCATTCATCGATCCCTGGTGAGGCATCCCATTTTGAACGGATACTCTGCAGCCCTTCTCTGTGTTGGGAAGGGCACAAGGCCATGCACTTTCTTGCTGCAATTGGTCTGTTTAGGCTATCTTTGCTACCTTGTGAAGTTCATCCGAGTACTGAGCGGATTTCACTCAGCTTTCTGCTCCACAGGGATTCCCCCCGCTATCTCTCGGCTGGGAAACATGGAGGGATGATACTAATGCAAGAATAAAAGTTTTCAGGGCATAAAGCACTTCATCAAAATAGGGAGCAAAATCTAGTGAAATTAATTACAGTGTTCTTACTGTGGCTCTGTAAGAAAACTGTGTTAAAACCCTTGTGTGGAGTGCCAACATGGGCCCATTGCATTCCTTAGCGTACAGCTGTTTCAACTAGACTTAGATGTACATAGTACTTCTTACTAACATGTCTCAATAGACTTGACAAATCACTTAAACAAACATGGGTTCATATTCCCATTCAACAGGGTGCATACTTATTTTGCTCCAATGTGACCTTAAGTTCAAGTGTATCCATTTAAACTACATCTGTAACTCATAAATTAGATAGATCTTACTCCAAAAGCATCTGTCATTTGATTGCTAGAGCTGCAAGTGATTATATTAGAATAGGAACTTTCACTTGCCTCTGCAGACCAAAAGTCTGGGCAGGGAGGAAGAGATTGGTTTGTGAAGTACCATATAAAAAAGCTGTATCATAATCTCCTTTATCTGTAGATGGCTTAAAATTCACTTGGCTTTCTTGAATGCATCCTGAATTAGGTAGGGCTCAGAGAGAAAACTACTACTTTACGTATGAGGAAGATGAGGCTCAGAGAGAGCATGCTCTGTCCAAGTCCTGAAAGCAAGGTCATCGTAAAAGCAGAACCCAAACTTCCATCTTCTTTTCCCGAGTCCTGGCTCTCCCCAGGTCCTCAGGTCGCTTCCCAGCTTTAACTTATCACTGAAGGTCAAAAAGATGAGATCTCAGGATGGTTGCAAGCCACGGGGAATTAACCAGGAAAGCAGTTCTCTTTTGGGCCTTTTAGTTTGTCCCTTAAGGGGTTTCGATGAGTTTTATGGCAACTTGGCCAGTGTTTAGCAAACTCTCAGAAGCGATATAAAAATTATACACTATTTCTAGAATCCCCAGAAACTTGTCTTCTGAGTGTCTGGAAGGATTCTGAATGTATCTGCGAGCAGCTGACCCAGAATCTTCAAAGAGCATATCTGAAAGAATCTTTCTGCTGATAGAGTCTGCTAATGGAATCGTAATGCTGGGCATGAGTGTCTTTTCCAGGCTCCATTTCTCTCTTTACTCCTTCGTCTGCTGCCTTCTCTCCTGCAGTGTCATTGGCTGGCCCCTGTCTACCTGCACTGTGGCAGGGTGGGTGCTAGACACTGAGGATGGAAAGACAGACAAAATAGACACTGCTCCAGCCTCCACGGGGCTCTCACATTCCAGGAGGGTAAAAGGTAAATGATCAGGTGGATTGGGAAATTAGATTGTTAGAGTTGCAACAGGACATGAAGGGGTAGGGATTAAGTTGAAAGATGCCCTCAGAAAAAAAGGCCGTCAGACCAGGTGTGGTGACTCATGCCTGTAATCTCAGCACTTTGGGAGGCTGAAGCAGGCAGATCACTTGAAATTAGGAGTTTGAGACCAGCCTGGCCAACATGGTGAAACCCTGTCTCTCCTAAAAAGACAAAAAATCAGTCAGGTGTGGTGGTGGGCACCTGTAATCCCAGATACTGGGGAGACTGAGGCAGAATAGTCACTTGAACCCGGGAGGCGGAGCAAGCTGAGATCATGCCACTGCATTTCAGCCTGGGCGACAGAGTGAGACTCTGACTCAAAAAGGAAGCATCTCTTTGTCTCTAGGGAAGAGACATTTGATTTGAAACATCAAAGATGAAAGAAATCGAGGTGGAGGGCAAAGAAGTGCCAAGACTAAGCAGAGAATGGATATGCATGTGTGCAGGAATGATTAAGACAGCCTGTGTACCTGGAGCATAGTAACCAAGGAAAGGAAGATGAAGACTGGAAGAGAGGCAGAGGCAGCTTACGCAAGCTTGCATTTTATTCTAGGATCCGTGGGAAACCACTGGAGGGTTTTAAGCAGCGGGTGATAGGATTCGATGGATACAGGTTTATATTTAAGTGGAGAGATGGATGCACAGACGTGGGAGACTTGATACCTGTAAATGGCTGCTGGTTTGAAAGAGCAAGGGTTGAACAAAGGAGACAAGAATTTAGGCTGCTGGTCAGTTGGTTTTGATTAACTACTCGTCGTTTCTATTAACGTAGTCTTCCTGTGTGTGGAGTCCAGTGGACACATTTAAGGTTTCTTCCGAAATTCCTGATGGATGGAATGTGGAGACATGGAGATCATCATGATCTGACTGCACTACCGCCCACTTTGGCCAGGGATGCATGGCATGGTGATCATATTACAGGTCACGTCCTAACGTGGCGACCGTAAGCCACCTTCCCATCATTCCTGCACAGGCCCCGGGTATTGCTGCTCACTCTCTCCCCGGGCTGTGCGTGGCCAGCTCTGAGGACATCGGATTGCTGACGTGCTTGGCATATCTGCTGCAAACATAGCACTCAAGTCCACATCTTCCCTAATAACCTTGTGTCTAAATTGTAGTGTCACACGAGGGCGTGTTTAGAAATTAGCATTTGAAAAGAAGGCTCCTTGCTTTCAGTTTGAGCTGACATGGTGTCTTTTCCTCTGTGGAAATGAAATTTATTAATCATAATAAAACCACTGGATGCTGAAGGTAGAGGTCACCCTGAGGAGAAAAGAAGCCTGCTCATTTTTGAGGAATAGTTCCGTGCTGCTGTATTTTTCTTCTGCCTTGGAAGAGAATACTGCCAAATTGTTACCTTGGGTTTTCCACAAGGTTGAAACTATGCCCAGTGTTAAAGAATCTACCATTAAAGTATGCAGTAGGAAAAGGTGGGAGCTACACTTGTATTAAATGCATTCAAACTGCCAAGATAGCGTCTCCCCCAAAGAGGAAATTATTGCCACAGTAAAACCATTTCCCCAATTTTTAAATGAACCGTCTGCATCTTTGCACATTTGTTTTGAAGGACCACCATGCCATAACATCACTTAACAAAGTGAAGCATTTTAGTTTGCCTTTGCAGTTTCTATCCTATTTATGAAACAGTTTTGCCAAATTCAAGTATCTTGAAAACAACCCTATTAACACCTTTTTCTCTGGACCAGTCAGGCTTTGTCTCATGAAGTAAAGACCAGTGCCGAAGCTACGTATCGTTTCCTTTGACCGCTGTTTATGTACTTCTAAGTTAAGTGGGTAAAGGCCCAGGTCTCAGGAGTGACTTCCATGAATATATTACTCCTTCAAAAACTATCATTCTTAACACATCTTTTACCCTTGGACCTATACCTGCTTTTCCTCCCAGAGAGAAGGATAATCTCTGATTAAAAACTATTTTTTGATCAGCAGAAGGACTGAAGGGTGTCTCCAAAGAACGACAGGCAAGAGGGAGCCGACTGTTAGTTCCACTGACAGATGCACCGCAGAAGAGAGACATCTCTTCAAGTCATTGTTTGAGGATCAGTGTTCACGCTGAGAAGCCTCATCTAGACTATTTACACTCAGTGACCTTTGACACAGGCAGAAGGGCTTGGGAGTTGGAACATGCCCAGTGCAACCCTGGTATAATCAATTGTTTTTTTCTGCCAGAGGTATACTTTGGAGTCTGAGTGAGAAGGTCCTCCATGCGACGTTCCTCACCTTCCCAGACTCCGCAGTGTGAAGGGTCAAATGACGGAAATCCAATATATGCTTATCTACCAACTATGAGAAAGACTGTAAGGAAAATGGGGGCAAACAGGAAAGGAGACGGGAAAAGCACGTACAAATTGGACTGTAAAGGATGAGAGATGAGCTTAAGGTTCATAATGCAGACGAACCATTTCTTCCAGCCTTGTTCCTTCAAAACACCGTCAAAGAATCAAAATACCGTGTAGATCCCATTGAGTGGCTGATGCATTCATCAAGCTGCTCTGAGTGTTGGTTGCTAACAAGACAGCTGCTCCTTTCTCCAGCAAATTGGCCTCACGTCTGAGGAAGCCACTTTAATTCAGTGGTGTATCACTCACCCCTCAGAAAAGCCCACATCTAATGTTTCACTTATGTGGGCATTAAAGAGCCAACTCGCTTGCCTCCAGGTGGCACCCACTCCAGCAGGAAACTCAGGATCAGGTAGACGCTTTTCTTCAGCTCAGATCTTGCCTCCTCACCCCCCACCTTTGCTCTGACCTACTTTCCCTTCTCTTCCTCCTGAGGGCACCCCATTTGATAAGTCACTTACATAGGAATCTCTATTTCAGGATCAGCTTTCAGGGAAGGACCTCAGCTTCGCACAGTAAAATAAGACCGAAATATCTCCCAAAAAGTATCTGTCAGGGCAAACAAATACGGCACAGGATGCTGTGAACAAGCATGAAAGTTGCCCTAAGACATTTAAGGATCAGGCTGCGTGCAGTGGCTCACGCCTGTAGTCTTAACACTTTGGAAGGCTGAGGCAGATGGATTACTTGAACCCTGGAGTTTCAAGTCCAGCTTGGGCAACACAGCAAGACTTCGTTTAGAAAAAAACAAAAACATACACTCAAGGATCAGCTCTGTCTAGTTATGGGACCTTGAGCAAGTGACTTCACATCCGAGTCCTTTTTTTAAAAAAGGGTGTTCACTTCCAGATATTATGCATAAAGTATGGTTGGTTTCTATCCTGTTCCCATTTTTATTCTAAAGCCTATTCCAGAAGCCATGACAGTGGAGGGAGTGGGATTGTAGAGACAGAAAAACGCAAAGATGAGTAAATGTCATTAAGATTTGTTGTTTCGGCTGAGAGTGGTGGTTCATGCCTGGAATTTTGGCACTCTGGGAGGCTGAGGAGGGTGGATTACCTAAGCTCAGGAGTTCGAGACCAGCCTGGGCAACATGGTGAAACCCTGTCTCTACTAAAATATAAAAAAATTAGCTGCGCACGGAGGCTTGTGCCTGTAATCCCAGCTACTCAGGAAGCTCAGATGGGAGAATTGCTTCTATCTGGGATACAGAGGTTGCAGCAAGCCGAGATCATGTACTCAGCCTAGGCAACAGAACTAGACTCCATTAAAAAAAAAAAAAAAAAAAAAAAAAAAAGATTGGTTGTGTCAAATGCCTCTCCCTTCCCAGAATCCCAGAACCTGGTCATCGATGAATGACACACAAGGTCTGGAATGATAGGATCAAAACCAAATCAGTCTGGTTGAGTGGGAATGGGGGTCCCACAGACCCTTCCAAGGTGCTTCCATTCAAATATGCTTGTTCATTTCCACTCTAAGACACTAACTTCACAGACAGGTCACTTCACCCTTTCTAATTCCCCCTATTTCACTTGAATGGTGCCAGCTAAATCAAGAGAAAAAGGCACTCTTCTCGAGGATTATCATACCCTCTGTGGATGCGGGGCTTAACACTTTTTCTGGTCATTTCTTTCTTGCCTACCTCAATCTCTAAGACAGCTACTTGAGCAGTGTAGAAACGGTATTATGGGGGGAGGCAGGGAATATATATATATATATATATATATATATATATATATATATATAATGTACGTGTGTGTTTATGTGCATATATGTATGTATCTGTTAAGCACAGCATTATCAGCCATGTTAAATGCACAAAAAAAGCACTGTGCACAGATGAACTTTTGTTACGTTAATGACAGAGTAGAGTATGTTTCTTATTCCAAGAGGAGTAGGGCCCCTCCGTACTGTCTCGGTATTTTGGATTTTGTGATTGTTATTGTTTTGTAATTGCATCCTATGGATCAATCTTCACCTCTATTTTCCTTTCAGTTACGGACGAGTTTATGCTGCCGACCCCTACCACCACACACTTGCTCCAGCCGCCACCTACGGCGTTGGTGCCATGGTGAGTAGCAGTTTCTCCTTGTCCTCACTTCTTCCTGCCTCCCTTCCCTTCCCCCAGCTGGGACCTCAGTATGGGTTGACTTCCTCTCACTTCCCCTTAATTGAATTTGTCTCTTGTGCTAACAGCAGCTGAAATGCCACATTAATCCTCCCAGTAAACTTGATAAATGTCTTAATTTCTTGGCAATGTAGTGCATGTAAGTTATTATATTTCTAATTTTGCAAGTCTCACCTAGCAGAGCACTTACCTTAATGGAATAATTAGTCATTTTGATAATTAAATCCATCACTAACAGAATGCAGTGTCAATGCAGAACTTTTTTTTTTCTTTTTTTTTTCTCCCTTGCTGCTCATTCACATAGCCCCAAGGTTCCAGCCCCAGCACAGACTTCAGAGGAGCTAAGCTGCACACTTCCAGGCCTCTGCTGTCAGGCAGCTGAGAATCTGACTGCCTCTCCTCCCCTATTACAATTCATGTTTAAAGTCATAGTCGCCCAGGAAAGAAAATAGACAGAGGGGCACACTTTGTGTACCTAAGTACATAAGAAAGTAGAAGGAATCAGCTGGGTTCGGGGGTTGTCTTTTGTTTCGGGGCAGGTCTGGGTTTTTGTTTGGGGAGGGGGTGGGGGGAGGGTAAAACACGGGAGGTAAGGGTGGGGTGAATCTGCCTGTACTTGTTCAAACTTCTATGCACTAAAACTCTTGAGTACAGTAAGGCGTGCCCATCACGTGAGAGCATATGCAATCATTACAAAGCTTTGGCATGCAGTTTTCTGCTTGGATCAAGAACATCAGTCCTTATCCTAAACATGAATTCCCATAGGCATTCATTTGAATTGCCAATACTTTTAGAAAAAGGAAATCGTTAAGTGCCACCTTGTAGCCACTAAAGCCATGGCCAGACAGTTCACTGAAGCTCGGTCATAGAAATTCAGCCTTGATTTCGAAACATTGTTTTGCACAAACTTAATTACATCAAGCAATTCATCTGTACCACTCCTTTCTCAAGATCAGATTCCATACAGCTTGCAGAGCCAAGTCAAGAAGCAGATTGAGATTTGCATCCCAATCCTGCATTCAACAACTCCGCTTCAACACCTAGTCCGCATGAGGAATGTGTTGGGAAGGAGAGTTGAATTAGTTTCATTCAATAAACTGTCTAAATTCAACCTCAAATGTCGCTAATTCTGTTCCCTCGGGGAAAGCCTACTCAGTCCAAGAAAAATAAAAACGAAGAGAGACAGAGAAAATCCTTCAGTTGTCCAGCTTAGGACAGAGTCCTTTTAGCAAAGAGGACTGGCTGAAAGAATTTGGTTTTACAGGGAATTTCTTTACGAGGAGCTATTGAGGAAGGTCAGGAATGGCCCTATCTTTAGTTCTCTGAGAATGACCTGGGAGGGGTAGGGGGTGCCTCCATTTCGGTCGGTTTTGAGTGTCTATTTTTCACATTAGTCTTTTTGATGATCCACATGTTGCAAAAGGAAAATGTAAAAAACACACCCCTCAAATTGCTTTGTTTCAGAATGCTTTTGCACCTTTGACTGATGCCAAGACTAGGAGCCATGCTGATGATGTGGGTCTCGTTCTTTCTTCATTGCAGGCTAGTATATACCGAGGGGGATACAACCGTTTTGCTCCATACTAAATGACAAAACCATAAAAACCTTCCAATGTGGGGAGAAAGGAAGCTTTCCGAGGCCTGAGTATTGCAATACATGCAGTAGTGCATCATTTTAGCAACTCTAAAAAAATAAATAAATAAAAGGAAAAAGGAAAAAAATTACATTTTTTATCTTATACCTCAGATATTTTGTTCTGTGTATTTTAATATTGTGGGTCTTTCATTTCTGAAGGTTCCGTAGTTTGGTTGCTGGCTGTAGGAGTTTTTGTGGTTGATCTAGACAGATGCTAGATATGAATAAAAACTGGTGTAGGGCCATATCCAGAGTGCTATATTATGTAAATGAATTATATATGCTGAATATTAAGCTACTGGGGTTATCAGCTGTTTGGGAAGAGTATAGGTGACTACAGTAGTCATTCTTTTCTGCATCTGCATTATCTTATTTTGTGAAAGGGGAGGCTGGGAGGGGCTTAGGGGATTGGAACTCGGGTTTGGCTAAAAGACAAAATAATAATAATAATAATAATAAATGTAACTGATGAATCTAAACGACCCACTGCACCAACAATCATTTATCAATGGTTCTAAGTTACTCATTGCCAGTTCAAGCCAAAGGTTATGTTGTTAAGGGGGTGCTTCTCATAGCACGTGTGCATCCGAGTTGAATGAAGCTGTGCAAACCCACCCTTTAACCATTCCACCCAGCAGTATTCAGCTTCTTAACCAGTCGCTATTTAGGCAAAAAAAAAAAAAAAGAAAAAAAGAAAAAAAGAAAAGAAAAAAAAGAAAAAAAAAAAAAAACCCTGCTAGTTAGGCCATCAACAAGCATTCTTTTTATATTTCTTCCAGTATAATAAATTATTGATATCATTGCTGACTTTTATATTATGGGAGGGAAAAAATAACATTAATAAAAAGGTGATAAAAAGCACTGTTTCTATTTTTTTCTTTTTTTCCAAAAAGAGAAAGTAATAAAAACTTAAATTCTTTGTAACAGTTAAAAAAAAAATGTATAAAATTTACATCTGTGCAGTGGAGTTGTTAAGTTCTAGAAACAGTCTATGAAGCTTTAGTTTTAGCCTAGTAGAACAACTGTTAGAGACAGACGTATAATTTTTATGGAATTACATGATAATCATATTCAGATTTATAGAAGCATTTTACAAGTATTGCAATCATTGAGTAGAGATAATCATGGTATTTTCATCAGCTTGGTACTTTTTGAAATGTGACTGCGTTGTGTGAGCAATCTGCAATTTTTCAGTCTGTGAGATCATGCCCTTCCACCTCTTTCCCACGCCCAAGGATTCTCTCAAAAATGATCTCTTTAGTTCCGTCTCGAAGGCCCAGGACGCTTGTCAAAAGGCAACAACAACAAAAAACATAGATCCGCCCTCTTCATCCCAGCGAAACAAAGTCTCCCCACCTTTCTAGGATGCAGGGCCAGAGAGACACAGCCGAAAAATTGCAGTTTGTCTGTAACTTCTGTTTGAACTTTCCACGTTGTCCTGTTTACAAGTTAACCTGAGTTGGGGTATCTGTCACGGGTCTTCCTGTTTTTGTATTTAAATAAAAACAACAGCAGCAGGCTGTCCCTGAGTAGTTTTGCTGCCATAGGTTAAGTCCTCATGTGTATAGTGCAGGCCGTGTGGCACGCACTTCAGTAAGTTATCAACTCACCGCTGTGAACCTGCCAATCCGCTGTAACAACTCTGCTTTAAAACAAAACCAAACAAAACTTAAAAAAAAAAAAAAAAAGTGTGATCCAGCTTTCTCTTGCCATCCTATGTGCATGCCGTAAGATCAGTTGGATATTAAACCATCAATAAAGTTTCAAAAGATTTGAAAACGAAGTTTCTGTAGCTTCGATATCTAAGACAGACAGTGATCTTGAAAAGAGAAAAGGGGGAGGGGGAACTGCTTATCAGCCAAAAGTGAATCAAGTGTTCTTTTCATCAGACTTATTTGGGTGGGTGAGGGGAGGGGCAAGGGGGTGTTTTATAGCATCACTGAGACATTCTCATTCCCCCACCTGGAAAACAGTTATGGCAGTGGGTGCCTGGTTGCCATTCTTAAACGAAACGTGTTATAAAATACTATGGCATCCTCCAGAGGGAAGAATGAGTAGAAGCAGGGGGCTATGGAGAATAAGATGATTTCTCCCGAATGCCTCAGATTTCAAACTCCAGAATTTGTATTGTGTTTCGAATCAAACATAGAATTCTTACTGTGTTGGTTAAAGTAAAATTCATTTGCGGTTTTGATTTTCATCAATGAGCTGTACTTTTCCCCCCATGACTGTATGTAGTTTTAATAAAATCATTTAGAGTAAGTGGGTGCCAACTGAAGTTGCAGAATCTTTTGTCCAGGCACTCCTCCAAGATGCCAATAAGTCATTTTAAAATGTATGTCAGATGTAAACGAACATTTTGGATTTTTTTTAAACAGTATTTATTTGGAATGTTTTCATTTATCTAAATAACTATTGCTATTATGAATTATGGAAAATTAATATTATGTGTGGCATATAGTGACTTCTTAACACACACATCACGCAATCTGCAAACCCAGAAAATGTGTATATCTGTCTTTAGAAATTAGTGTTTATATCACTTACAGTGGTTTGTGAATAAAGAAAACTGGTTTGTAATATCAAAAAAATAAAAGCTTAGTCTGAAAAGGTACAAGTTGGTGTTCTGAGTTCTTTGGCTTCTATAGGTTTTCTCAGTGGGTAGATTCGTCACCCACGGGTTGGAGTGGACTTAGGTCTGCCGGGGATGTGGGGTGGTAAGCAGCAGGCTGCCGCAGCCTCCAGTAGACCAGATGCCTCCTGTAAGTACCCTGGATTTCTGGTTCAAACTATTTCCCTTCCTCGCTCATTTTTCTAAAGAAGTCACTGGAACTCACCCTGTTTAAGAAACACCCAAGGAAGTTTAGCTGTCTCTCAACGTGGACATGTCAGTCTTCCGTTTTAAACAAAACAAGACATCACTCATTTCAAATAAATGTGTTAGCCTATTAATGCCTTCTTGGGAGACCTTGGATACGATAGAAAAAATACAGTAAGTGCTAGAGTTCACATATATCGAGTGCTCATTAGGAGCCAAAATTCATGTGCCTTATTTCATTTAAAAATCTTATCAAGGCTGAACTGTCCACCTCATTTAGTTACTTAGTATCTTAATCCTGTCTCATTTTATCTTCATATTCCTATCAACTTGGGAACAAAGATTTTTGTTAATGTGCATACTGGAAACAGACATTGAGTGTACACCCTGATTCTGTCACTTGCTGGCGGCAATCCAGGACAAAATAAACCAAAGCGTTGTAGCTTAGTTTCCTCATCTGCACCTCAGGATAATTGCACTGACCTCTTAATATTGTTACGGAGAAGAAAGCCATCTGTGTAAAACGGTTGCAGCAGTACTTCATAAATTGTACACTGTTAGCCACGGTTGAAGCAAATGAGACACAGATTCATTTCTCCAAGGTCACACAGCAAGCCAGTGATCACCCTAGGATTCCAGAATGTGCATCCCTAATTGGCAAGGCATGTTATCATCTGACCAATGAGGACTTCATACATGAGCAGTTTAACCCTGTATGCCACCTGCACAGTTTTTATTGTCCAATCATTTTCCACACTGCAGGGTGTCTTAACAGCATACGTCATCTCATTTCAGTATATTTAATCATCCCTTCTCTGTACACTGCGTACATAGGAAGACCACACAGGTTATAAATCAACTTGTATTGCCTGTGGTCAACTGACCCTTAATAGGAGTGTTACCCTTATTTTATGAGGACAGGAAGGATCCCATAGGTCGGAGGATTTGCCCAAAGCCTTATCTAGCAAGTTTTGAAAGTGGGCACAACACAAAGAACCGTGTGACCCTGAAGTCCGTGCCCACTTTATGATTATTCAGGGCAGTGGTGGCAGTGGTGATATTGAACTTGGGACTCCTGTGTCCTCCTTACACAGTATGTACGCATATGTTAATTAAAACAAGTCACTAGCTTTATCCTTCCAGGTGGTGGGAGGGAGATAATGGTTTCCTAAAATACTGGTTTATACCTTAGCCCTTCTGCACTAAATAGGAGGAGCAGAGGAGATGACAGATAAAGTTTACACATTCGAATTTCCAAAAACAGGCTCTTATCCAAAATAGAGATAAGAATATAAATTTTATGTGAAATGTAAAGAAGACTGATGGCAGAAGTGAACAAGTTTAAGAGACCTGGCCAGCAGATGCAGATTCTTATCATCCCACTACTGTCCTCCCTCACAAACCGTGGGCAGAGGTGAGAAAATAAGCCTGAAGGAATGCCATATGCCATGCATATGCTTCATGCATAAATAGACGCTGGCATTTATCTTCTGTGGACAATGCCTGAGAAGTAGCCATTCCTTCATCCCACTTTTTTTGGGGGTGGGGAGACAAAGTCTTTCTCTGTCGCCAAGGCTAGAGTGCAGTGGCATGATCTCGGCTCGCTGCAACCTCCACCTCTGTGGTTCAAGTGATTCTCCTGTCTCAACCTCCCAAGTAGCTAGGATTACAGGCATGCACCACCATACCCAGGTAGTTTTTGTATTTTTAGTAGAGATGGGGTTTCACCATGTTAGCCCGGCTGGTTGTCAGACTCTTGGACCTCAGGTGATCCACCTACCTTAGCCTCCAGAAATGCTGGGATGAGAGGCATGAGCCATTGCACCCAGCCAGCTATTTCTTAAAGCAATATATTGAACAGCAAAACCTTCTCCATATTAAAAGAATTAAATTATTGCAGATACACTTCAATTACTTTGGACTGCTATCTCAACCTTAGGTTCCCACTCAATGTCCTGACAACTTTTATTACTTATGTCTTCTGAAGCCTGTGTCTACTTCCTGCAAGTAGCTGCTTTTGAAGGAAACAGTTTTCATGAGCAGTCACTCTCCCATGCATACACACGAGCACACATACCAAGAGCATTTTACTGCTAAGACAATGTCTGTCTGACCTATGTGCTACAGACTTTCTTAGAACCTGGTGGGCTTCAAAAGGCCGATTCCTAAACGCGTTTTGCTTGCAGCACTCCTGAGGTTAAAGACCACCATCTGAGACATACCACTGTCCAGCTAACTGTGTGATTGTGTTCATGCTTGGTTCTTCCTGCAGATAGGACACAATGTTGGGAAAGTTGACAAATGTATGTGCACGTGTAAATGGGGGCTGTGTGTACGTACACAAGCACATACCTACATGTACCCACATATCAAAGCCTATTCTCAATCACAGGTTGTCATGAAAAAAGTTTATACCAATGAATGACTAGGACTGAAAATAATATTCTCAGAGAAAATTCTGTTTGCTGGAAAACTTCCAAAGCCTTGTTTCAGGGGGCAGGGAGTTCCTGTCATTTTCTCTTTATCCTAGATAATAAACATGTGCGTATACACGACTATATTAGAGACTGGTATGTCAACTCACAAGCTACAGTCTTTTCTGAAGGGTCCAAAATGTTAATTGTGCAATTGCTCAGGACTGAACCTGATGCTTGGCATTGGGCCAAGACCCAGTTCCTCTCAGAGCACACGACAGTCCTTTAACTCATGGGTAAAGCCAGGGCATCACACTGCTGCTGTCTGCAGTTTTAGGGCACACAGATCTGGGGTCTAACCTTGGCCCTTTCGTAGAGTCTCCTGCAGGGGCCTAGTCTTACATGCTGTGTGCTTGTAGCTCCTCTGGAAGACTGAGGAGGCCCCAGAGTGAAGCCTCTGTGGCCTGTATAGTGAAAGCTGATCAGATCACAGATATCCCGCCTCAAAAAGGAAATTTGCCAACTGTATCCAAAGAGTAATGGTTTCTCAGTAACAAGGTGGCATTATGGTGAAAATACAGAGGATTCTTTTAAAACTAATAGTTTTTTTGCCAAAGGACCAAGTATGGTAACATGCAGTGAAAACAGGTAACATTTTTAATACATTGCCAGCTACTATAAAATCTATAATCTCTAGATATGTATTTAACACCTGAGTGTCTAAGTTCATACAGAAGGCATTTAGAACCTCTCCTAACCTCTTAGTTACCTCACCTATAAATTGGGCATAATAATTGCACCATTAACTTAAAGGGTTCTGATAATGAGATACATTAAAACACAGAAAACACTTAGCCTAACGAAGCATTTTTTTCTCATCACATGTCTGTAATGTACATCTATCCATGTTTTATGAGTTCAATTATTTTAAAGATCAAATACACACATTTTGGGCAGCTGTGATGGCTCATGCCTATAATCCCAGCACTTTGGGGAGGCAGGCAGAGGCTGGAGGATTACTTGAGCCCAGGAGGAGTTCAAGACCAGTGGGGGCAACACAGGGAGACCCTGTCTTTACCAAACATTACAGTATTAGCCAGATGTGGTGGACACCTGTGATACCAGCTACCACAGAGGCAGAGGCAGGAGGATCTTTTAAGCCTGGGCATTCAGGGTTGCAGTGAGTCATACTTGCACCACTATACCATAGCTTGAGCAACAGAACCAGACTTCAAAGATATAATTTATGTACATACGCACATTATATACTACGTTTACACACAGAATTCTATACAACTTTACACATATGAGAAATCTATGCAGAGACTGTTTTTTAATCTTTTTGTATGTTAGCGTAAGTACATTATATACATTATCAGACCATAAATACACATGCTAATTCTTACATTACACCTAGATACTGATCGAGTAACCAATCAGCAAGTGAGACTTATTACCATTCTCTTACGTAATCCTCACAACCTGGCCAGGTAAGTCCAATTATTGTCCCAGTCTACTCTTAAGGAACCGGAAGTTCAAGCAAGGCTGGGGACACACCCAGGGTTAAGTGGTGGAGTCATGATCCCTGTTCAACTCCAAAGTTGTTGCTACATGCTTAACCCTTGGTATATATCCTGGCACTTAATCCTTGCAGCAGCCTAGGGAAGCAGTATGCCTCACGTAGCAAAGCATGTCAGCCTTGGAGCTAGGAGCCAAAGCCAAATCGTTCTTCCCTTTACTGCACACTGCACTCAGAGGTCTGGTTTTACCAGCTGCCTGGCAAGCATTTGTTTAGATGGTGGGGTATCAAGAGGGCCCCAGGGTCTTCCTTTGAGGGTGCACACACCCCCACTCCCATGATGATCCCTCATGAAATTGTGCAGGTGCCTGTGACTTTGACATCCAAGCTCCCCGACTGAAATAGACAGATGGCGTATTGCTTGAATGAAGCGAAAAGTCAGCAAGAGCAAGAGAATTCCCCAGGCTCTAAAAAAAATAACTAAATAAATAATGGTTGCAGGTAGAAAATAGCAGAGCAGAGACCCAGGAAGTAGGGTAATGGTGCTGCTGTGGGCAGGTGACGGCAGCGAAGGCGCAGAATGCAAATTGGCAGCTCATCAGCACGCAGACTCCAGCAAACCATATAAAGTAAGTTAAACCCTCCACAACCCACTCCAAAAATCTGCCTTAAAGCAGACGGCAATAAAGCTACAGGCCAGAAAACGAAGCCCTTGTGCTCACATCTGGAAAGTCAAACTTTCTGAAACCACACCAGGAAGTTGTCTGGAACTGAAAACCAGGTCAGAGGCACAGCACACAGCTCGACTTTTATCTCCCCTAAACACTCCCAGGCTGGCGAGCAGCACTGAAATTCATTACTGTAAGCAGGATTTCAGCAGCCACTGAACTGCTGCTCAGCTGGACAGGGCTGTCAGCAGAACCGGCTTGCTGCTTTTTTTCCCCTTCTTTTATTTTCCTAAATTCCATGACTAGATGATGTATTGTTCTTTCTACTATTTCCCTTTTTTTCCCCAAAGATCTATTCTCTCAGCCCAAAAACTGGGTGGAGAGGGAGAGTGTACATGTTCTATGAGAAAAGGAAAAGCCCGCAAAACTTTGTCGGCTGCAACATACAAATACTGAAATTCAAACTGATTACACCATGCCTGGTGGAAAAATAAAATCCTCCTTTTCCCAAAATCTTTTTTCTGTTACTCAAAAATCAAAACTGACTCCTCTAGGCTGATAGACGATAGATCTTTGTTTTCATTAAGTCAAAGTTTTAGGCAGGCGGCAGGAAGAATAAAAAAACAGACAGCAAAATGGATTGGTTAGAGGTCTTTTTCCTCTTTGTTTTTTATATACAATGTCTCACTAGGATGCCCAGGCTGGTCTTGAAATCCTGAGCTCAAGTGATCTTCCCACCTTGGTCTCCCAAAGTACTAGGATTATAGGCATGAGCCACCATGGCCAGCCTTTATCCTTTCGTATGTACGTATGTCTGTCTGTATGTATAAATAAACAAACAAATATTCTAGATCAATCTCAGTTTAGATCCCACCTCTGCTATCTTCCGTCTTCTTCCCAGCTGTGTGACTTTGGCAATTTAGTCTCTCTCGGGCTCAGTTTTCAGATTGGGGAAATGCCTCATTGGATTTTGAAGATTCAGTAAGACTGCAACACTGAGGGTTTGGGGTCTGAGAAAGCTACTCACCCTCCATTTGGGAAGAAAAATGAAAAAAAAAAAAAAAAAAAAAAAAAGGACCCATGTTGAAAAGCAAGACGCTGGATTTTACAGCTACAGAAGAATGTTAAGTGAGGCTGAATTTGGAAAGCCAGGGAGGCTGCTCACCTATGGAGAGCTATCACTGAACATTTTAATGGTGATTTACTATCTGTGCGTACTCCATCGCAGCCACCTAGGAAACTACAAGGCATCAGCGCCACTCCACCCCATGTGTAAACCTCAGCTCCACCATCTGGTTCTCAGCCAAGATGTCCAACCACATGAAACCCCCACATCCTCCTTGGTAAAAGAGAAGGAAATATAATTACTTTGAAAGCCGATTGTCAGACAAAGGTGAGATGGAAGATGTGCAGTAAATTTTCATACCCCTCTCCTCTCATTTGCCTCAAGGTATTTTTCAGCCAGTATTCGTCACTTTAATATAGATTTGCAATGTAACAGAATACTCAACGCCAATAACAAACTTAGACGTACCAAGGCCCGCCCTTTGCCCCACAGAAGAGATCCTAGGGTCAGATAAGTCAAGATCAATCAGAGATCCCTGATGCTACAACAGATAGACAATATTCCAAAGCAAATTGGACTTAGTATTCAGTGAGTTTTAAAATATTGGTTTCTCCTCCAACAGAACACCCATCTGTGCATATCCACATGAGTCTGTGTTCAGGGTTTGTAGAGAGGAGGAGAACTGACCAGCCGAGGCTGCTAGCAACTTCAAGGTTGGGATTAAAAACTAACGTTTCATCCCTGAGACCTCCCAGTAGGCTGTGGCCATTTTCTTCAGTATCCCTGTCCCAACCTCTGAATTCCTGGGTACCAGTGCTAGGAAGGAAGTAAATATTCTTGACCTCTCCACATTAGTCACAAAGATGCTAAGACTGAATCCAAGTCACCCTCCTGGTGGCTGTGGAAACGAAATGCCCCTTAAGAGTCTATTGTTGGATATGGATAGATATTTACAAGATATTTGTTAACTTCCAATGTTTGAAAATGGGGATATTTCATAGAATTTGTCTCTTGAGCAGCTGGAAATTTGGGAGCATAGCGTCCACATTCCTTCCTGGTGACAGGCGGCTAAGAAAGTAGTGTCTGCCTCCTGAAGCAACAGCTCTTCCCATTCTCCTAGAAGGCCCACTGCTTTACTGTCAGCCAGCCAAGAACTCAGCCAGATGTTGCATTAACAGATTCCCAGGTCTGGAGGTAGGTTTATTAAAGAGAGATATTTTAATCTCACTGGCTAAGAATGAAAAGGTCCCAAGAAGTCGTTTTTTAGCAGTACAGTCCCTCAAAGCCTACAAAGTGCAAAGGATAGCCCAGTCTTGGTGGCTCACACCGGTAATCTCAGCACTTTGGGAGGCCGAGGCCCACAGATCAGCTGAGCCCAAGAGTTTGACACTAGCCTAGGCAACATAGTGAGACCTCTCTACAAAAAAATACCAAAAAAAGTACTTGGGCATGGTAGTGTATGCCTGTAGTCTCAGCTACGTAGGAGGCTGAGGTGGGAGGATTACTTTAGCCCAGGAGGCACAGGTTGCAGTGAGCTGAGATCACACCACTGCACTCGAATCTGGGTAACAGAGCAAAACGCAGCCTTAAAAAAAAAAAAAAAGCAAAAGAAATGAACAAGAGGGGAGGAGGTAAAGGGAGGGAAATAGAAGAGAAGGGACAGGCAGAGATAAAATAAAAAGTGGGGGCTGGGCACGGTGGCTCAAGCCTGTAATCCCAGCACTTTGGGAGGCCGAGGCGGGCGGATCACGAGGTCAAGAGATCGAGACCATCCTGGTCAACAAGGTGAAACCCCGTCTCTACTAAAAATACAAAAAATTAGCTGGGCATGGTGGCGCGTGCCTGTAATCCCAGCTACTCAGGAGGCTGAGGCAGGAGAATTGCCTGAACCCAGGAGGCGGAGGTTGCGGTGAGCCGAGATGGCACCATTGCACTCCAGCCTGGGTAACAATAGTGAAACTCCATCTCAAAAAAAAAAAAAAAAAAGTGATCAGAAAACTTCTGATTCTGTAGTATTACAGATCTGAATGTGTAAAACTATTCATAATGTACTTCTCTAGTGGCCGTGTAGACTTGTCACATTTTAATTCTGTAGCCCTGGTTTTTCCTTCTTTCAGTTTTCTTAGCTTTGCCTTCTCTGGTATAGATTTTCTCATGCTTTACACTGGCACTATCTACCAGAAGTATCAGGCAAGGTGCATATACGATTTTAAGCTGTCTAGCAGACACGCCACAGAAATAAAAATAACCATCCACTTGTGTCCGTGTACTGCTGCTTCGCCAGACTCACTGCCCCCACTGGTATGAGCCCCTCCTTAGGTTTTAGCTGCTTCTCCCTATCGTCCTTTACCAGACTCTGACTTCTGTTGACTAACGGATCAGAGCAAATGGTACACCTCTTTCAAGCTTGAAAGACTGGAAAGGTGACTGTCAGGACTAGAAAGTAACGCTGACACTTGAAGATGGCTTCTGAGATTTCTGTGGGTAAATAGGTTCCTGAAACTGGCAGTGCCTGGACATACTTACAAAGGATGGCTATCTTAGCTCCCTCAAATGAATGTGCCTTGGACTTCGCCTTTGGCGTGCTTCTCTTAAAGCTGCTCAAGCCTTAAGCTCAATCCCATGAACACTTACAGAAACTTCAGTTTCACTTATTCTGACATCACCCTGAGCATGTGCTCAGCGCTTTACCAAAGGCACCATGCATGCACCCCCCATCAGTAACTAGCAGATAGAGATTAAGATGGTCTATGCATAGAACTTGTGAAGTTTGAAGTCTCACGTTATCTTGGAGGGAAAGGATTGCCTATTCCCACAGTGCATTCAAAGGCTCCAATTGCATAGGAGCTGGTTAACTTAGAGCTATTAACACCTACTCAAGCTTAAACAAAGGGACAGAGAGAGATAAAACAAGAAGGGATCGGAAAAACTTCTGATTATCTAGTATTACAGATGTGAATGTATAAAACTATTCATAATTTACTTCTCTAGTAATCATGTAGACTTCTCAAACTTTAATTTTCTAGCCCAAGTTTTTTTTTTTTTTCCTTTTCCTCTTAAAAAGCCAGCCATTCATTTACTTCTGGTTGTCACTGATGCTCAGGTTTCTGAGGACTAAGCCAGCACAGACCAGAAGCTTGTCTTTTAGATCTTGTGTTGGCCAAGTCAACAAATCCTAAGTCCCAAAGGAGACACACGTGAACTCATAGGGCGTATCAAAGAACATGATTTAGCAACAACCCCTTTAGCAGCATCCAAGGAGTAGGAACCCTACATCTTTGTGCATTCTTGTACCCATTTCTTTGCTCATCCACAGTGCTCCACCTTTCTCCAGAGGGCTGAGCACTAGGATTACCAAAATAGGGTAAGTATCGTGAGAGGCGTGTTGAAATACGTCAGAGGCGTTTGAAACAGAGTGACCCCATCTTGAATACGGCTGGGTCAAATAGCGCAGACACCTGCTGGGTTGTGTTCCTAGGAGGTTAGGTATTCTTACCACAAAATGAGATGGGGTCGGGAGCTGGGCGGGGGTGGTCTGCCAAATTGGGATCACAGGATATAGGGCATAAAGACGCTGTTAGTAACACAGGAAGCCAGCCAAAACCCACCAAAACCAAAATAGTTATCAAAGTGACCTCTGGTCACCTTCACTGTTCATTATATGCTAATTATGTGACATTAGCATGCTAAAAGACACACCCACCAGCACAAGGAGAGTTTACAAATACCACAGCAACATCTGGAAGTTACCCTACATCATCTAAAAAGGGAGAAACCCTGGGTTCCAAGAATTTCTGCCCCTTTCCAGGAAAACTCATGAATAGTATACTTCTTGTTTAGCATATAATCAAGAAATAAATAAGTATACTCAACTGAGCAGCCCATGCCACTGTTCTGTCTACGGTGTAGCCATTCTTTATTCTTTTACTTCCTCAAAAAAATTGGCTTTCACTTTCCCCTATGAACTCGCCCCAAATTCTTCCTTGTACACAATCTAAGAACCCTCTCTTGGGGTCTGGAGGAGGACCCATTTCTGGTAACAGTACGGTTACAGAGTGAAACATCACAAATGTACCTGACATACCATTAAGCGACCATTCTAACCTTGAGTATTAATGTCCATTGCTGTAAAATAAATGAAGCATGCCTAGCAGCTTAAAGCACACCTTTGAGATCTCTCAGTTCCTAGGGGTCAGTCAGAAGTCTGGGTATGAGCTGGAAATGGGCCCTGTGCTCAGGATCTCCCCAGCTACAACTGAGGCTCTGGCCATGGCTGTGATTCTCTTCTGAGGCTTGAGATCATCTTCCACACTCATCAAGATTATCAGAATTTAGTTCCTCGTGGAGTTAAGATTAAGGTGCCCAATTCCTTGCTAGTTGTTAGCGGGTGACTTCTCTCAGCCCGTAAAAGCTACCAGCCATTCCTTTCCAGGCAGCCCCATAGAAAGTTTACTCTGTGGATATTTGCACCTTCCTTCAGGCGAGCAGAGGTATACTTTTTAAATTTCTTCACATTCTTTTAACGGTTCTTCTAACTGGTTCGGGCTCACCCAGGATGATCTCCCTGGGTAGCAGTTGACTCCGTGTCAGCTGATAAGTCACCTATTACTGCTACCAAGTGAGTGGTATGACATCCTAGTCACGGACTCCTCCCACGCTCAAGAGGAGGTTACGCAGACCTTGTTCACTAGGGTGCAGAAATCCTGCCCACCCATACCTTGTCAATCTGCTCATTTATGTGAAAGTTAAAAGCACTCATGTCTTTGTGGTAAGAACTACTTTATCTCTAACTCTCAACTTTCAAGGTAGACAAGGCCATCTGTATTTTCTGGATAAGAAAACCACATCTCAGAAGTGACAGAAGGCTGCACAAGCTACTAGAAATTGGTAGAGCCAGATTAGAAGCTTGGTGTTAAAGCAAAGCCTTGGAAGTATCCCCTAAGACACACGAAAGGGTCACTGGTAAAGCTTTCTCAGGACTTTGCTAATGAGCTGCCAGATCAGTAGTCAAAATAAACGTAAGTCTTTGTATAATTACCTATTGAAGCGTAACAAGTTACCTCCACATTTAACAGCTTAAAATAACAAACGTGGCTGGGCACAGAGGCTTGCGCCTGTAAGATTTTGAACGCCAAGGCAAGAGGACTGTTTGAGACTAGGAGTTCAAACCCAGGCTGGCCAACATCAGGAGACCCTCTCTCTACAAAAAATTAAAAAGTTAGCTGAGCACGATGGTGCATTTCTGTAGTCCCAGCTATTACTCAGAAGGCTGAGGCAGGAGGATCACTGGAGACCAGGAGGTCAAGGTTGATACTACAGTGAGCCAACATCACCCACTGCACTCCAGCCTCAGCAAAAGAGCGAGACCCCATCTCAAACAAAACTTTTATAGTTTCTGTGGTCCGGAAGTCCAGGTTGCTCAGGGTTTCACAAGAGGCTGCAATCCGTGTTGGTGGGGGCCCCTGTCATGGCAAGTCTTGTCTGGGAAAGGATCCATTTCCCAACTTACTTGCAAGGCTATTAGCAGGATTCAAGTCCTTGCAGACTGAACCGGGGCCTGAGTTTTTGCTGCCTGTAGCCAGAGGCCTTCTTCCTTTTTCAGTTCCCTGCCATCAAGGCCTATCTGTAGGGCAGCCCCCAACGCCCCAGCATGTTTCATCATAGACAGCAAGTAAAAAGATCCAGAGGGCCTGCATGATGGAAACCACGGGTTTTATAACCTATTCTCAGAACCAACATCCTGTTCCTTCCCGTCATATTCGATTCTGAGAACATCACTAGATTCAGCCACTCTCAAGAGGAAGGGTTGACACCAGGGTATGAACCAGAAAGCAGGGGTCATGGGGAAGGGAGGATTTATGAAGCTGCTTTCCGTAGTCCCCACTAGCTAAGAGGGTTTCAAGCAATGCAGAGGCATCCACATTGATTACTCCCTATGGCTTTTATTTTCTTTTCCTGAATGAGTTATGCAGCTTTTGTTCCACTTATCTGTCTGCCAGACTAGAGCGCACTGAGAGGCCGGATCACGGCTCACTGCAGCCAGGACCACCCGGGCTCAAGCCATCCTCCCACTTTAGCCTCTCGAATAGCTACAGCTTCACCCACACCACTACACCCAGCTCATTTGTTTTTACTGTTTGTAGAGATGGGGTCTCACTACATTGCCCAAGGTGGTCTCCAATTTCTGGGCTGAAGGGATCCTCCCAGAGCGCTGGGATTACAGCTGTGCTCAACTGTACCCAGTTTATTTTTAGAAGGCTTGTCTTGTCATGGGGAGTGGGCACCACCAGAGGCAACAGGAATGAATCTTAAGCAGTTGAAACTTCCATGGTGCCTCCAATCTATAATCAGACATGAGACTCTCTGCATCTATACCACCGAGGTCCCAAGCCGCACATATTTTACCATTCCCTTCCCCCTTACGTTTGTCCCAACAATGTCCTGCTGACTATACGTTTTCACTTAATTCTACTATTTCTGAAAACTAACCCGCTATCTTCCTGCGGCTTAAATGAAGATTTCCTTTCTAATCAATACAGCCCACTCAATATTTTCTCCATAAGATTCTTAGTACATCAAAGAAGAGCTCAAGACATTGTTTCTCTTCCCCTCTAAACATGGTCCACGGAGCGCCTGCATCAGAATCACCAGGAGAACCTGTTCACGAGGCAGATCTCTGAGCTTTTTTGCAGACCCTGGCAATTTGGTTTGCTGGCGTTCAAGCAATGCTTTGATATGGTTTGACTGTGCCCGCCCCGCCTCAATCTCAACTTGAATCACAGCCCCCACAATTCTCGTATGTCAAGGGAGGGACCTGGCAGGAGGTGGTGAATCATGAGGGCAGGTTTTTCTGTGCAGTTCTTGCAATGATGAATCAGTCTCAGGACAGCCAATGGTTTTATAAAGGGCGGTTTCCCTGCACAAGTTCCTGCTTGCCTGTTGCAGGTAAGATGTGCCTTTCCCTGTCTGCCATAATTGTGAGGCCTCCCTAGGCAGGTCGAACTGAGAGTCCATTAAATCTTTATAAATTACCAGTGTCAGGTATGTATTTATCAGCAGCATGAGAACAGACTAATACAGTGTCCCCAAGTCATTAGCTAAAAAATCCAAGGTTTGAACCCCGTCTGAAGAATCCCGAAGTCTGTACTCTTATTTTTAAACTCAAACTTCTATTTAAAGGAATTGGATGCTGTGATCACCTTTCTGTGGTGCCTCTGAGGGGCTTAATATTCGACCCTCTGAATTCTTTTTCTGGCAATACCGAGATTTCTTGATTTGGATCTACTGCTGATGAGCTGGCATGGACTTTTGGCTTCTTTCATCTCTCCTTTTAATACAAATATAATGATGAAGACTTCCAAATTCACCAAGAATGTTCTGGGTCTAATTTCCTCAACCAGTTTACTTTAGGGTCATTGTAGCTGGGTCTTCCCAGTTTTCAGTTTGACAACCTTTCTAAACATGAGTTCACGTCCTATTCATTCCTAAGCTATCATGCTAGATAGTAAAGATTTGTGGAATATACAAATACCTTTAACTCCAAACAGCATGATGTCAACATACACGCCTTTTAAAACCAAAAGCAATCTTCCTATAGCAAGTTAACGTGAAATTGGAATACAAATTAATATAGCTGGCATTCCCCTCATAGCCTATGGTTTTGATCTACTCTCCAATCCTATAACCAAATTTCAATTAAGACAGGGTCTTACCCTGTTGCCCAGGCTGGAGGGCTCTGGTGCCATCAGAGCTCACTGCAGCCCCAAATCCTGGACTCAATCCTCCTACCTCAGCTTCTCCTTCCCAAGTAGCTACAACTATAGGTGCAGTCCCCAAAACCCAGCCAATTTTTAAATTTCTGTGGAAATGGAGTGTTGCTATCCTTGCCCAGGCTGGTCTTTAACTCGTGGCTTCAAGCAATCCTGCCACCTCAGCCCCTCAAAGTATGGGGATTGCAGGCATAAGCCACTGTCCCCAGCCTGGAACCAACCTTTATGATTATCAACACTCCCAACAGTTAACTATCATAGGTATCAGAATCTTTCTTTTTTAAGAAAGATTTCACTCTGTCACCCAGGCTGGAGTGCAGTGGAATGATCTTGGCTCACTGTAACCTCCGCCTAACAGGTTCAAACAATTCTCCTGCCTCAGCCTCCCCAGTAGCTGGGATTATAGGTAAACACCACTATGCCCATCTAACTGTTTTATTTTTACTAGAGATGGGGTTTCACCATGTTGGTCAGGCTGCTCTTGAACTCCTGACCTCGTGATCCACCTGCCTTGGCCTCCCAAGTGCCTTCTTACATGTATCAAGACTCATACTCAACAATGAGTTCTGGGTTTCAAGAGATTATTTTGAACCTGTCTATAAGTGTTTGTTCACATACTAAAAACATACAATGCTCATTTTTATTTTTAAATGATATAATTGGATTTGCGGGTTAAGATGCAGTACCTTGACACATGCATACATTGCAGAATGAGCAAATGTAGCTAACACATCCATCACTCACATGCTTATTTCTTTTTGGTAAGGGCATTTAAAATCCATTCTTTTAGCAATGGATATAACACATTAACTATAGATACCATAATACGACAAAAAGTCAGAACTTGGTCCTCCTATAAGGAACTGCAACGTTGTACCTTTTGACCATTTCCCTTGACCCCACCCACTCATATCCCAAGCCTCTGGTGGGATCATGCAGTACTTTTATTTCTATGCTTCACTTATTTGACTTAAGATCAAAGTGAAGAGACAAGCCAGGTAAGGAGAAAGTATTTGGAGATCACGCATCGAATAAAGAGATCATATTCAAAGTATGCAAGGAACACACACTACTCAGTAAGAACACAAATAAACCTATTAAAAAATTTGCAAAGGCCGGGCATGGTGGTTCACACCTGTCATCATAGCACTTTGGGAGGCGAGCCAAGGCAGGCGAATCAACTGAGGTCGGGTGTTTGAGAGCAGCATGAACAACATGGAGAAACCGCGTTGCTACTAAAAATACCAAATCAGCTGGGTGTGGTGACACACACCTGTAATCCCAGCTACCTGGGTGGCAGCCTGAGGCAGCAGAATCACTTGAATTCAGGAGGCGGAGGTTGCAGTGAGCCAAGATCATGCCAGTGAACAATAAGAGCAAAACTCAGTCTCAAACAAAACAAAATGGCCAAAGAACCTAACTAGACATTCTCAAAAGACCTTTGAAAGACTAGATGTATTTTTAACATGCTCCCCACCATTAATCAGGCAAATACAAATTAAAACCACAAAAAGGTATCACCTCATACCTGTCAGAATAGTTATTATCAAGACAAAAGGAGGAGTTGGCAAGGATGTAGAGAAAAAAGCCTTTGTATACTGTTGGTGGGAATATATATTAACACAGCCACTTTGAAAAACCGTCTAGAGGTTTCTCAAACTAAAAATAGGGTTACCATAGGCTTTAGTTCTTCTTTATGCTAATAAAGAACTACTCAAAATGTAGTAATTGATAAAGGATAAAGGTTTAATGGACTCACAGTTCCACACGGCTGGGGAGGACTCAACTATAGCAGAAGGGCAAGGGACATCTTATGTGGCAGCAGGCAGGAGTTTCTACAGGGGAACTCCTTTTTATAAAACCATCAGATCTCGCAAGACTTGTTCATGGGAACAGCTCAGGAAAAGACTGGCCCCCATCATTCAATTACCCTCCCACCAGGTCCCTCGCTCCACAGGTGGTTTTACTACAATTCAAGGTGATATCTGGGTGGGAACAGAGCCACACCATATCACCATATGATCTAGCAATCACACTTCTGGATGGATATACCCATGCATACACACCCAGGAATTGAGATCAACATGTTAGACAGAAATCTGCAATCCCATGCTCATTGCAGCAGTAGTCACAATAGCCAAGATGTGGATATAACTTAAGTGTCCACTTGACTGATTTTTAAAAGTAATTTTTGCACAGTGGAATACTACTCAGCCTTAAAGAGGAATGTTGTCATATTGAGTGAAGCAGATGAGTCCAAAGTCTATACTCTTTCTACTGTCCAATGACCCCATTCTGTTAACATGTAGCTTATCATCTGCAAGAGAACTTAAGCTCAAGTACTTAAATGGAAGGTAGGGGATGATTTGTCTACAAGGGTCAATAATTACCCTATACGCAGACTAATCAGAGGAAAGACTTTTGATATTATATTGGTTTGGATTCTTTCAGCTGCAGAGACAGACACCCCTAGTTCAAATTGGCTCACTCAACAGCAACAACAAATGTGTTGGAGATTAGGTCCCAAGTTCAGACATGCCTGATTTCACAAACAGGCAACGTTGTCAGAGCTCCCTTTTCTCATCTCGGTTCTGTTTCACTTTATGTTTAGTCCTTTTTCTTGTTGTTTTTTCCTTTAAATTGACTGCCTCTATTTGCTGGGATAAGTTGCCATCTGGTTGCCTTGAGCCTATATATCTTCGACTTAGAAAACCTAGCTAAATAATGGCTTTCTCTTCTTTGCTGGGACCATGCATAACGAAGATCTAGCATATGCTGGGGAAGGATTCCGATTGGTCCTCCTTGGACCAATCAATGTGCCCAGCAGGGATAGGGAGCTCTGATTGGCTAGGCTTGGATCAGTGTCATTGACAAGGTTTCCATCGTTACCACATAAGAGATGCTGTACCATGAAAGAAGCTGCATTGAAAAAAAAAAAAAAAAAAAAAAAAACAACTTAAGTAGATAACAACTACAGACGTATGCATGCGGCAGTCCATGACCTTGAATTTCAGCCCTGGGGCTTGATGACATTTACAAAATGAAAATTACTACTTAGCTGTGAAGTGAGTGAACTACAGTATTTCATGCCGTCCTCAAAAATCTTCATTCTGTGCTTAAGGTCACGTGACTAGCTGGTAAAGTTGGAGAAGAAATACCGTAAGACTCGGAAGCATAGTTGAAAATTTAATTTTAAACCTAACCATGACGGTGGCCCTTAAGAATTCCCCGCCCACCCCATTTGGGAAAATGCTAAGTTAATTTCTGAAACCTTCAAGAAGCAAAGACCACAGACATTGCCCATCTCGAAATCGCTCTTTTTTAGTTTGGCTGCCTGCTGAGCTAATGACCCACTGACTGGGTTTTAGGCATTTGAAAGCCTAGCTCTAACATCAAACTTTCATCTCAGCAACAGCAGCCTGTCTCTAATGAATTTTTTATCTGTTTACTCATTGCTTCTCTGGGTTATGAAAGTAACACTCATCTTTTTAATATTAAAAGTACAACTTTAAATTAAGGCCTAATCCAATGCCAACAGTTTAAATTCACTACATCCAAGACGGTTTCCATCTTGGAGAAGTCGTGCCCTGAAATAAGGGGAGCTGGTACTATGGGGAAGGAGTGACATGTCCTGTGTATGTTCTTTTAATCCTTTTGTAAGCAGAAAATTATTAGCGTCAAACTGTGTACTGTACATCATGTGGGCTCCAGCAACATTTCCATCAAACAGCTGTGCTTCCCTCCCTCAGGAGGGTCAGCTCTTGAAGGTTTTGCCTAACTCTCTCTCCTCTGCTTTGTAAGCCTCCGGTGTTTTCTCGGGGATTTAAAGACCATCTAGAGGAGAAAGTGCCCTGCAGAGAAGCGTGGAGTGAGGTTGTTCAAAGGAAAACTCACACCTCAGGGCTGCTCATAGGCCCAGGAGGTTATTTAGCTAAACGTTAGGATGTTGTTTACTAGATTCTCACACGTGCATTGGAAAAAATAAAATGTAACATTAATACAATTGGATGAGAGAAGAGCCACCAAGATATAAGATCGACCATGGAGACAAAAAACAGCAGTGATGTCCTTGGGCCAGGGTCAGAGTGGTGAGAGATCAAGGGAGGGGCACCAGGAAACCCTCGGATCCTAGATGTGTTCACTATCCTAATTTGGCAATAGTTTTAGTGGAGTGAACGCAGGTAAGAAATCAGTGAGTTGCACACTTTACGTGCACTTTGTCAATTATACATCAGTAAGTCTTTACATCTGTGTAGTTCCAGTTTTAAGAAATGGCATATCAGTCTACAAACACATGAGATTTGGAGTCATGACAATTGGTCTTTGAATCCCAACTCTGCACATATTAGCTATACAGCTATGAACATGAAACTTTCTTCAGTTTTATCAGAAAATGGGGAGAATTACTTTATGGAGTTGTGAAAAGATTCAATTAGATTCTGAAATCCTCTTGTATGAACTCTAGGGTTCATAGACAGAGGCACTGAAACCGTTCAGTTAATTTAAACACCTCCCTCTCAACACACCACCTCTTCCCATCATCCTCCATCCACGGAAACTTAGATGTATTTCTTCACATTTCCATTGGGAAGCTTTTCATCATATCACTTCCCTAAAAGTTCAAGGACCTAACTAATAATGCAAAAAGCACACCTGTTAACACATAGATGTTAACACTGACAGATGGCAGGTAAGCAGGGGATGTCCCTGTGCACTATATACACCTGATTGAACCTTTCAGAAGTTCTACAGTGTGGCATAAACACATGCCCCTATTCTGAACATTATCCAATTCATAAAAGTGTTCGTAAGAGGCCGCGCTCAGTGGCTCATGTCTCTAATCCCAGCACTCTGAGAGGCCAAAGCAGGCAAAGTTTCTATTTTTAGTAGATACAGGGTTTCACCACCCTGAGCAATATGATGAAACCCCATCTCTAACTAAAATACAAAAATTAGCCTGGTGTCGTAGAGGGTGCCTGTAGTCCCCCAGCTACTCAGCAGGCTGAGACAGGAGAATTGCTTGAACCCAGGAGGTAGAGGTTGCAATGAGCTGAGATCATGCCACTGCACTCCAGCCTGGGCAACAGCGAGATTGATTCTAAAAAAAAAAAAAAAGAAAGAAAAAAGAAAAGAAAAAAAGCGTTCTTAATAATGGTATGTGCTTTCCCAGAACATTCCAAGGGCCTTTTATAGAATCTCATGACAACACCTGCATTAGTATAAAAATATACTGCAAACATTGTCACAGAGTGGCAAAGTATGATATCTTAGAGCAATTATTCACTCCATTTGAAATATAAATATATAACGTATTTACTGAGCAGTGATCTATATTAAGGTCATCTAGAACAACATATGCCAAGTTCAACTGGGACCCAGCAAGCGTACAAACAGGTTCAGGGGATGTATTTTGGAGTCTGATCAATCAGGTAGTAAATCCTGACTTTTTCACTGCCTCCACTGGATGACTCTGGAAAAGTCATCAGCCTTAGTTTCCCTCTGTACTAAGATGGGGAAAATAATAACTTGTCAGGTTGTGGTGAGAATTAAGTAGTATAGCCCTATTTACAGACTAAAAGCACTATTCAGCTGAAGGAAGCAGGAGACAGACCTATTTCAGACGCTCATTGAGGTTGCCCACTCCCATAGGAGTGAGACCCGTGGTCAGTTTCAGTCTGGGGTTACATACCCACTGGCTACTTAAAATATATATATTGGTTGGTCAGAGTGGCCTCACACCTGTAATCCCAGCACTTTGGGAGGGTGAAGCAGTCACATCATGAGGTCAGGAGATCGAGACCATCCTGGCTAACACAGTGATGCCCCATCTCTACTGGAAATACAAAAATTAGTTGGGCATGGTGGTGTGCACTTGTAGTTCCAATTACTCGGGAGTCTGAGCCAGGAGAATCAGTTCAATCTGAGAGGGGAAGGTTGCAGTGAGATCACGTCACTGCGCTCCGGCCTGTAGAAAGGCCTGGCAGGATAGCCACACCAAGAAAAGACAAGTTTATCTCCAATTTAAGCTTCTCTTTCCATTTTGCTCCTTCCATTTCAGGATAGGCAACAGAGTTCCTTGTCTATGTTTGCACTGGTGAAGACCCCGCCATGGCAATGCGTTATCCCCAAACTGTGTAAACTGGAATGACTCTTGATAGATCAAAAAGTAGACTCTTGAAATAAGGACTGAAACACTCTGCAAATGCTGGAATAGGAAGCTTTTACCCATTTCCTGTAAATGTCTATTGTTTTCATAACTCACGGGTGATAACTCGTGTCTTAACTGGTTGTCACAGTGCTATAAAGAACCTGAGAACGGATCATTTTTGAGACGTTTGACTCATGGTTCCACAGGCTGTGCAGGAAGCATGGCTAGGGAGAAGACTTAGGATCATGGTGGAAGACAAAGGGGAAGCAGGCATGCCCTACATGGCGGGAGCAGGAGGGACGGAGACAGAGAACATGCTACCCACTTTTAAAAAACCAGATCTCATGACAACTGTCTATCACAAGAATAGCAAGGGGTGGGGGTGGGGGGTGGCCAGGTATGATGGCTCATACCTATAATCCCCATACTTTGGGAGGCCCAGGTGGGTGGATCACCTGAGGTCAGGAGTTCTGGACCAGCCTGGCCAACATTCAGAAACCCTCCCTCTACCAAATCTCTTAAAGTGACCCAGGCATGATGGTGGTGGGCACCTGTAATTGCAGCTACTCAGGAGACTGAAGGGGAAGTTTGCACCCAGCGTCCAGTCACCTCCCACTGGGCACCCCCCCTCCAACATTGGGGGGTTACAGTTTGACATGAGATACGGGTAGGAACATGAATCTAAACCGTAGTAACTGGATCTGTAATCTTACCTGAATTCAAGGCACTTGTTTTCAGGCCCAGTGACCAAGTATCAAATCCTAGCCCCCTCCCCACGTTTCTGGTTGACCCTGGGGATGCCACTTCCCATTTAGAAACCTGTTTCTTTCTACGATAAAATGGGATAAATAAGAGTACAAAACCCCACAGGCTATGGAGAGAATTAAATGGTACAATAAATAAAGTTCTTAGCGCTATGCTTCACACACACCTGGGGTGCAATAAAACCTATTGTTATTGCTGTCATGATTATTTTTGCTCCAGGTATTTTTCCACAGCCTGATAAATTCAGGGTCGGGGGAAGATCTCCAACAGAGGGGAGACAGTTTGGCATTCCTGACTTCAGAAGAGATAGCCAGGTTGAAGAGTTCTGAGTTATCTAGCTCTTTTTTTTCTGGTTCCCTGGCACAACTCTCCGCTGGGACAATGTTTTTCTATGGACAAATTTCCACATGTAACAATAAAAAATCGAGGGGAAAAAAGTTACACTATTGCTGAAAATTGTTGCTGGGTAAAAAGGACTTCATAGAAAGCCCAGAGGCATTTTAGAACCAGTGTAATCAAATCCATGTCTCTGCTTGAGTATCAGTATCTGAAACAGTGTGTGGGCTGGGTGGGTGGATGTGGGGACAGAGAGAGAAACACCACGTAACTTGAGTTATGTGTGCCTTATGTGTCGCTTTCACATCTCCCTTTGAACATTTAAAACTCATGGCAATGCATTTTCTGAGCTTCTCTGCTTAGCTGAAAACAAAGTCAAACAACTTACTCGTCAGTTCCCATGTGATGGATTAGAGAAAAAGTAACCTCACCGCATCAGATCTGCTGCTGAGACGCAGTTTCTGTATCTGAAAAGTGGGAGTAGTAATGATACCTACACCTCTTAAGGTTGCTTAGGGAAGTGAGACTCGCCATAAAGAAAATTACGTTGTGCTTAACACAGACGACGTTGAGTGCTTTAGCCATTACTGTTATTAGAAGGGATAAGAAGTCTTTCGACGCGTCACTTAATTTCTCAGAACTCTTTATGAAACTCTAAGACCACTGGGCCAGAATTTAGAGTAAGCAGCACAAATTCTACAAATGCTCCCAAATGGCTCAGAGATAATTCTGTTCTTTTCTGAAGCATAAACCCTCTGCAAGCAGAGGCCATCTGCAAGTTGATGAGCGAGGAAGTCAGTGGCAGAGGACTCGGAGTCCCAAAACCTCAGAAGCAGGGAAGCCAACAGAGCAGCCTTCCGTCTCAGGTCACAGGCCCGAGTCCCAGGAAATCACTGGTTTAAGTCCAAGAGTCCAAACGCTGAATAATTTTGAGTCTGATGTCCAGTAGCAGGAAGTATCAAGCACAAGAGAAAAACAAAGGCCAGAAGAGTCGATAAGTCTAGTCCCTTTATGTTCTTCTGCCTTTCATCCTAGCCACTCTGACTGCCGATTAGATGGTGCCCACCCACATTGAGGGTGGGTCTACCTCTCTCCCAGTCCACTGCCTTAAATGTTAATCTCCTTTGGCAACACCCTCACAGACACAGATTGATCCTCCAGGATCAATCCTTTGCATCCTTCAATCCAATCAAGTTGACACTCAATATTAACCATCATGTTTGACTTGATACTGTTTTCAAATCTACTTCAACTATTAAGAATCAAAAGAAATACCAAAGTAGTAAAATTTCTGAGATTATGTTTTCTATACAAATAATCACATTAAGTTTTTCTAGATGCTATCTTCAAGTCGGCATCTTAGAAATATTCATTCTACTGTTAAGTACCTATAATTCGTTTAAAAATGGTACATATATCTTCGATAATATGACCCTATTATTTTCCTGCCATCCTCTTATCTCAGGAGCCACCCACACCAAATAACTGAATTCCCTGATGTTCTAAGTCTTTTTAAAAAAAAAAATTATTTGATTTTATTGCATTTTAGGTTTTGGGGTACATGTGAAGAACATGCAAGATTGTTGCATATGTACACACGTGGCAGTGTAATGGCTGCCTTCCCCCCCTTCACCTATATCTGGCATTTCTCCCCATGCTGTCTCTCCCCACCTCCCCACCCCCAGCTGTCCCTCCCCTATTTCCCCTCGACAGACCCCAGTGTGTAGTGCTCCCCTCCCTGCGTCCATGTGTTCTCATTGTTCAACACTCATCTATGAGTGAGAACATGTGTTGTTTGATTTTCTGCTCTTGTGTCAGTTTGCTGAGAATGATGGTTTCCGGGTTCATCCGTGTCCCTACAAAGGACACGAACTCATCGTTTTTGATGGCCGCATAATATTCCATGGTGTACATGTGCCATATTTTCCCTGTCCAGTCTATCATCGATGGGCATCTGGGTTGGTTCCAGGTCTTTGCTATTGTAAACAGTGCTACAATGAACATTCGTGTGCACGTGTCCTTATAGTAGAAAGATTTATAATCCTTTGGATATATACCCACTAATGGGATTGCTGGGTCAAATGGAATTTCTATTTCTAGGTCCTTGAGGAATCGCCACACTGTCTTCCACAATGCTTAAACTAATTTATACTTCCACCAACAGTGTAAAAGTGTTCCTATTTCTCCACATTCTCTCCAGCATCTGTTGTCTCCGGATTTTTTAATGATCGCCATTCTAACTGGCGTGAGATGGTATCTCAATGTAGTTTTGATCTGCATTTCTCTGATGACCGGTGATGATGAGCATTTTTTCATACTTTTGTTGGCCTCCTGTATGTCTTCTTTTGTAAAGTGTCTTTTTACCCATGCACCTGCTTTACTTTGCTTACATAATAAATTCCTACAGGCATTGTTCAACTGTGAACTATTCTGAAGAACATAATCTGACTCAAACAGAGGCCAGAGACTTGACTTAGCTGATGTGCTTTAGGGACCCCCTAAACTAGAATCTATTTCACCCAGAGCAGGACTGGAATTTACAGGGTGAGAATGAGAGAACAAACAGAGTCGCACATGACCTTAGGTACCGTTTGACTCAAGGAACAGTTACCTGTAACTTGTAGTTGGAATAGTGAAGGAGATGGCTCCAGTTTTTTATCCCTTCGGCTCAGTGTCCTTAGCAAACCCGTCCTGGTAATCGTCCTGACAGTGTTTTAGAGAGCTTTTAAGCCTCTTACAGTCACGCCTACAAGAGCTCTCCAAGATATTTGCCTAGTATTTGCGGGGAAGGAAGGTCAGAGACCAAAGAGAACTCTGTCTTTTTAGAAAGGTACTAATCCAGTTAGTAGGGCACCTCTCTCAGGACCCCATCTAAAGCTAATCTTCCAGAGGGCACACCTCCATCACACTGGATTAGGGCTTAATGCATGAGTTTGAGGGAAACATTTAGCCCATATTGTACATCATTTTATTGAAAATACAACATTTAAAATAGCCCATCAACAATGGTTGACTATAATGGAATTCTACAAACAATGGAATACTCAGCAATAAAAAGATACAAGGGCTGGGCACAGTGGCTCACACCTGTAATCCCAGCAATTTGGGAGGCTGTGGCAAGAGGATGGCTTGAGGTCAGGAGTTGAAAACCAACCTGAGTTACACAGAAGACCCAGGTAGTCTTTCTTAAAAATTTTGAAAATTTAAGCATACAAAGTTGTTTTTGTACCAACTATGATTCTTATTAGTAAATAAAGGTATACATCAAAGAGTACATACTGTATTACTTCAATTATATTAAAATTTAATAGAACCAAAACATAATGGTGATGGAAATCAGGTCAGTAGAGTCTTTGCATTATGGGATTGTGGGTGATAGAGATTGACTAGAAAGGCAATCAGGGACCCTTTCCATGATGGAAAGCATTCTGTAATTTTTATGAAAGGTGGGTTGTGCAGATAGTGAAATCTGACAAATGTTCCAGCCGATCTGCATGACACATTGTGTGTTCTACTGTAGGGTAAATTATACCTATAACAACCAAAACCCTTGGTATACATTTGAGAGGCATTTTGGTGGTCTGCACTTCATTCACCCGTGGAAGAATCAAAATAGAGTTGCTGTAGCTCTATCCACAATAGGAAAGACTTGGAATCAACCTAGGCGCCCATCAACAGTGGATTGGATCAAGAAAACAAGGTTCAAACACGGCATGGAGTATTAAGCAGCCACAAGAACAGAACAAAATCACATCCTTTGCAGCAACATGGATCCAACCATTGGCCATTATCCTAAGTGAATTAATGCAACAACAGAACACCAAATACCAGATGTTCTCATTGTTAGGTGGAAGCTGAATATCGAGATTCAGAAATAAAGAGGGCCATAGCAGACTCTTGGGACTGCTAGAGCAGGGAGGGAGTGTGGAAAGGGGAAAAGAAAAATAAACTATTGGGTACTGTGCTCATCCCCCTGGGTGAAGGGATCAGCTGCACCCCAAACCTCAGCATCACACAATATATTCGTGTGACAAACCTTTATCTAAAGTAAGTTGAAATAACAAATAGAGGTTCTGCATATTGGTTTGCATTACTCATCTTTTTCTAGCTGAATAACTGGACAAGGTGGCTGGTGTCTTGACTACTACAATACAGTCAGAGGTCAAGAACGTCATGCAGGAGGAAGTGGGAGTAGGAAGAATTCTCCTTTGAAGCTGACGGTCTAGCAGTTATTTTATGACTCTGGGGAATGGGGTGGAGTCTGTGCCCATGAATGGCTACTCTAAGGACAAATGAACTCAATTTGTACCTAAGTTTGCAAGCTGCTGAAGACAACTCAAACCTTTTTGACCATAAATACCTCTGTTATCAGATAACCTATCACAAGCCTTTATTCAAAGTTTATGGGAGTATTACGCCGTTGCCCCTTTGGTGGAGAAATCACAGAAATCAGGCTACAGAAGTTTAAAACAACCCACAAACAAAGAAGTTAGTTGCAAGAGATTTAAAACTCTCTTCAAGCCCAGACTTACTTGGCTCTGAGCATGCACCAAAAGAAAAAAATGCAATATTACTTTCAAATGTTACAAGACACACTTTATCAAAATGACGCTACTCATTAAGAATATTCCTCAGATTTGTCATGTTAAAAAGACACTGTGTCTACTATGCTAAACAACTATGTTGTACTAAAACTCCACATAAATTAGTTCAACACATTACTTGCTGAAAGGAGCATGGTGTATATGCAACCCCCAACTCCCTCTTCAAAACACATACATAAGACACGTAATAATGAAAGGGTGTAAATTACCCAAACTCTTCTCACAGAACCAAATGCTTTAGTTCTTGGCTACATGATTTTAAACAGAATTGAGTGAAATGATCCCATTATGGCTGAGTCAAACACTTCTGCAAACAGCAGCACTATGACACACTTGTATCTCTGGGTCTGAAAGCACTTTAGGTGTCTGGCACTAGGGTGAACGTTTGCTTTAGATTTTAGTTTTCGCCTGGGGTTGTAGAAATGGGTTTGTCACCTGCCATCAGAGTCTTTCAAATATCAAATGAATATCTTAAAATCAAGTTTGGGTGCACAAAGAACACCACTCCCCTAGTATCTAGGACAAACAGCCATGATATGACTATTTGTCATATATACCTCCATTGGTGAGGAAGACAAAACAAGTAACGATGATGTAATGTGATTTGTGTTCCTATTGATGTAAAGGAATACAAGACTGAGGCAAGATACGAGTTTAACAACCTGAGAGAGCAAGAAGAGAGGTCACTAGTTACTTATCTACTGTCTCCTGCACCTGCTTCCCCTTCTAAATAAGACCACGTGGCTGGATTGCCAAAGGCTGCATCAGCAGTAACACAGCCCACTCACTCAAGGTCCAGAGAAGAAAGCTGCACAGACCAGGAGCAGGAACGAAAGCACTGGGCTCCAGGCTGCTTGCCACTTCTTAGTTACAGGACTCTGGGCAATCCAGTTAGACTCCCCCTTACCGAATTTTCTCATTCTTGAATGAGAGTGGCTATGGGGACCCAAGTAGATGCGCATAAAGGCCTCAATTGCCTAGCACGTGGTGTTTTCAAGTTGCCAGTTTCTGCACTCCTTCATGCCTTAGTTTCCCCATCTGGTCAGTGACCTAGATGGGCTCGCCAAGACTTCCGGCTCTATCATCTGGTTCCATTCCATCATTCATGGTGCCCTTCCCCATGGTCTACACATCACTCCCCACTCCTCCGCCCCATCCCAAACCTCACACTAATGTTTATAGAGAGTCCTACTTCTGAGTAATGTCCTTCCAAGGACTTCCGCGGGAGAACTGGCATCCTTTGCTTATTGTGAACAGCATTATATGTTGTGTTTAAGAACATGAGCTTTGAAGCAAAACAGAACCGTGTTCGTTCGCCAGCGTTGTCACTTACCAAGCGACTTTGGGAGAGCTCCTTAAAGCCTCAGGCTTCCCCCTTTGGTCTAATGAACATAATAGTAGCTCTGGCATCAGGGAGCTGGGTGTTGGAAGGATTACATTTTATACATTTGAATGTGTAAAATACTTAGTGCAATTTAAATACCAATGCATTTTAAGCATTCTATAAATTGTTATAGAATAGCAGTGGTATTGCCAAACGTAGTATTCACTCATTCAAGACAAAAGTAAAAACACAGGAATCATAGACAATATATAAAAACCGATGCCTCAAGCATAGACAGGGTAATGACGTGAAGCCAAATTGACCGAGTTTGAATCCAATTGTCACTTTCTGGCCATGTGATACTGGGCAAGTTTCTTCTAAGCTCAGTGTCCCTAAATTCCAAAACTGGTACAATGCTATACGCCATAAGCTCCAAATTCACATTGAGTACTTAGTATTTAGGAGGCATGGACCATACAGAAGCTCCTATCATTTAGTTTCAGGAGTTGAAGAGCCTACCATTGTCAGTGTCTGTGCCAGATACGGCTTCACGTCGCCGTGTGGGATGCCGTCCTGGCAAAGACACATTACTGATTCCAGAGAAACCACTGATGCCCACGGAAGGAAAGAGCAGGAAACACTGGCATGTAGAGTCCCAGATGGTCATTTTTGGAATGGGGCCAAGAGTGCACAGGAGAGAAAGGGATATAAATCAAGCCCTCAGATTTGATTGCTCATTCTTGCTGCCATGCTGTAAGGGTCTATTCGTGGCCCTGTGCGGCTGTTAACGGTAAGTCATTCTTGAAGTAAAATAGCACTGAATGTTTATGTGCTTGGTACATGCAAATACTATGAGTGGCATTCCAAGAAATAGCCAATTTTGGAAGCAAAATCGTCAATTTCAACTTGTAATTCTGTATAGTTCTGCTAATCTTGCTAGGAGATACAAACATAACATTATTCAAATACTATCCAGTGATGTCCACTTGTGTATGCCAGTGTTTAAATATTCTTACAGGCTACAGTGGTTTATAAAGCAAAACATACAGATAGACATTCATTTAAAAGGGCAACAGGCTCATGTGAAGCAAGGTATGTAACTTGAAATTGAAAATAGTTGTGGAGTCTTAGTTCAACACCAACCCAACATGCAAGACATTTTTCCATGTCTTGATCATTTCTTACAAAAACAATCAGAATGTTGGATAAGAATGTTTTGCGGGTTTTTTCTGAGTTTGAGACAGTTTTGCTTTTATTGCCCAGGCTGGAATACAATGGTGCGATCTCAGCTCATCTGCAACCTCTGCCTTTTGGGTTCAAGCAATTCTCCTGTCTTACCTCCCGAGTAACTCGGATTACAGGCACATGCCACCACGCCCAGTTAATTTTTGTATTTTTAGTAGACATGGGATTTCATCATATTGGTCAGCCAGCTCTCAAATTCCTGACCTCACATGATCCACTTGCTTTGGCCTCCCAAAGTGTGTTTTCTGTTTTAAAACTTAAGAATGCTTATTTTAAAATATTAAACATTAGTGAAGTAGTGTTCGTGTAACAATTTTCATCTAATATTTTTGGTAACATTTTCTGTGATCAAATGTCTATCACTTAGGGTCATACATTAGACACAGCGTCACATAAAACACAAGGAAACATATGGAGGAGTATCTGGAGGAGTCTTAGGCATTCCATCTTGTCCTCAAATTTTCAAAATTAAAATGTAAGAAATTTGAAGACACTAGTGAAACGATGTCATATACTCACCTATCAAATATTTGCTCTCACAAGCTGAGTCACTTGTGAATAGCCAGCTTTCAGTTGGTGGTAGAGACAAAATGTCAAAATAAGACTAAGTTAAAAACGCCTGCTGTCCACAGCAGATGCTATGAGGAATATGTGAACCCAGGTTTCAGTCAATGATTCCATCTACACTACTTTCTCACCCGAAGGGACAGCTTTGTCACAAGCGTCACATGGCATCTGCAGGTCCCCCACCTCTTCCGTGACTGATGGCTTCACAGCTCTAAGTCCCATAAGCCAACACCTGGCCCAAACTGACCAGAGTACCCCATGCTTTCCACTGCCACCAGTGACAGGTCCCAAGGGTGGGCGTGTGACCCAAGCACGAGATTCGCCTTCCTTTTCTGGGGTTCTGACATCTAAAGCTGGAAAAATGTCCTTTTTCCTTTTTCATGTGCTAACTACACAGCTGAGCTACAGCTGTATCAGCCACGGCTCTGGCTTGAGGCGAGAGAGCTTGTTTGCTAGAGTAAGAGCTCCTAGAGAGCTGAACAATGAGAGCGCTAAAATCTTGATGGCATTTCATTCTCTGCATCCTATACCCCCCTCACCTTATTACATGAGCCACTCAGTCTTCCTCTTAACCGATTCTGGATAGAGTTGGCGAAGAATGCTCTGGTTGCCAAAAAACCTAATACATAGTGACAAAGAGAAATAGCCCTATACTATAAAGGAAACCACAGGGATTGGGGCAACTTGGAGTTCTACCTCCATTGGTGAGGAAGACAAAACAAGTAACGATGATGTAACGGGATTTGTGTTCCTATTGATGTAAAGGAACACAAGACTGAGGCAAGAAGTGACACATGTACTGGGTAAAACTTTAGATACAGTGTTATTCAAGTTCTGGGATACATGTGCTCAATGTGCAGGTTTGTCACATAGGTATACACGTGCCATGGTGGTTTGCAGCACCCATCACCCCTTCATCTAGGTTTTAAGCCCCGAATGCATTAGGTATTTGTTTTAATGCTCTCCTTCCCCTTACTCCCCACCTCCCAACAGACCTGGAATGTGATGTTCCTCTCCCTGTGTCCATGTGTTCTCATTGTTTAGCTCCCACTTATGAATGAGAACATGAAGTGTTTGGTTTTCTGTTCCTGTGTTAGCTTACTGAGAATGATGGTTTCCAGCTTCATCCATGTCCCCCCAAAAAACAAACTCATCCTTTCTCATGGCTTCGTAGTAGTCCATTGTGTATGTGTGCCCCATTTTCGTAATCCAGTCTGTCACTGATGGGCATTTGGGTTGGTTGCAAGTCTTTGCTAATGTGAGCAGTGCTGCAATGACATACATGTGCCTATGTCTTTATAGCAGAATGAATTACAATCCTTTGGGTATAAACCCAGTAATGGGTCAAATGGTATCTCTGGTTCCAGATCCTTGAGAAACTGTCACACTGTCTTACTCTGGTTTATTTCTATATACTTAGAACACCAGCTGTGGCCTACTGCTGGCAAGATAAATCCATCATTTAACTCTTCTCTAAGGGCAAGGGGACCACAGAGAAGAGCTTGTGCACGAAGATGCCTGAGTAGGACCTTCCAGACATGCAGGGGCATGAGTTACAGTGCAGTAGTGAGAGACAGTGTCCCTACATGGCAGTGGGGGCCCTCCTGGGACAGAAAGGGTAATGCCTGGGGAGGAAGGAACGTAGACAGGAGCACTCAGAGGCCCACATTGGACCAAGTAGAAGACACTGGGCTCTGTTCCCCGTGTCTCCCATTCCCTCGGGATGAGTTGGTTTCAAGGCGGCCATTTATAGAGCTGGGGCAAGCTTTCAGGGCCGGCTTCTTTGTGAAAAAGCACGGATGCCCAAACCAAAACGAAGACAAAGCAGATCTTAGTGCACCAGCTTAATGGGAAACATGAGCCATCTGTGAGTGTTCCTTGTAGTTCATTTGCTTCACTGGCAAGTATTAAACAGTGTCGTAAAGATCCAGAGAAATTATGGAAATGGGTATTAACATTAAAATCAGAGTACAATTAGAACATTTCACCGCGTAATTGTTTGGCAGGGCCTGAGAGTAAGCAGAGGATTTCCAGCTCCGTGATTTATTGGTCACAGGTTGTCTGAGTCTTTAGAATCTCCAGGGCCAGGAATACATTCTTGGGTGGTTGCCCCTGAGAGGACAACACAATTGAACCATGGTTAGAAACTTAGACCGTCTTTATCCGATTCCTGGCAACCCTTCTCTGAGCTGCTGGATCACCACTGCAGAAGCCAAGCAGCACACCATCCAGATAAAGGGAACATGCAGAGAATCTCGGGAAAGCTTAGTGCCACACTCCCGTGTCTTTGTCAGAGAATGTGTACTATGTTTGCTTGTAATTAGCACTCTGACAGACGTCAGAGAAAACGGCTAATCACTGACATGGCCCACAGTGCTTTGTAAGTAAACACCATATTGCAATAGACATGCAATTAATTATACAACCCTCCAATTACCCATGTTCAAAATGAAAAGGGGGTGGGGAAAAGGTATCAGAATGGCACTGCCAAAATTCTATGTTTTTTCCCTCCTCTAAGAAATTAATGAGTCAACTCTTGAATGTCATTGAGCTGTTTCCAGGCCTCTCTTGGCTTCAGGCCTGGGGCTCCTATTGTTTCTGGGAAGTTTTGAGCTGCTGGAACAAAAGCCGCTTACATATATTCCAAACCCATTGTCTTCTTGGCTGTTGTGTATACAGTGTCGGAGGTTCTGTTTTTCATTTTCTTACTAGGCCAGCTTCCCATTGCCAAATTACTGCAGACGCTGGTGCTCATTGTTCATCTCTGTGCCCTTCCTTGAGGATGACCTTGACTGGTAGGAACCACTTCCTTAAGGGGTATAGAAGATTATGCTTATTTTCCCACACCCAACTAATGTTACTGTGCATCTGCCCAGACCCCTTTTCCATGGGTAGGAAGCCTCTGTGGTGTAAATACTTTAAACGTTTCTCTGGAATCAGGCTGTAACTAGACTTCCCAGTAAACCACATCTTCGTCTAGTTTTTGCCTTGCCTTATTCTTTCCTGCCTTGTTTTACAGGCTTCTCCCAAGTTCCCTTCCTGAAATCCCATGGCCAGGAAGAAAAGCTTCTATTTCTGGGAACCCAACTTAGGACAACTACCATACCTTAATATTGGTGTTTAAACTACATAGAGCAGAATTATTTTCAATCAGGGTGAAATCTTTTTACAAATGTACCACAAAGCCAGCAACTTGCCGGAGGATGTTTGGAGGAAAGGAGGCCTGCACAAAATCATGAAAGGTTAAGAGGTTCCAGAGCAAACATAGGTGAAGGATGATGATGATTGGAGCACATTGTGGACACAGCAATCAATCTGACTAAGCAAGTCGTTCAGTACTGACAGGTACTTAGGAAACAGGCAGAAGGGCTGTTGTGCCCTCAATATGTTGTTAGATGATCACACAAAAAATTGAGTATAATGCTCAATAACATTGCAAGTATTAGACCTTTGTAAAATACACTCAATCCTTTCTAAAAGTTATGCAGTAATTTGTGTTACCGCCATTTTGCCAATTTAAAAAAAGGCATAGGGAGGTTCAGTCACTTTGACAATATCACTTAGCGCACGATGGGTAGAAGTGTGGCAATCAGGATCCTGGGGAGGTATGTTAACAGAATGACAAGATTAGATGGGGCACAGGGAAGTCACATGAGAAAAGATGGCTTCACAGCTCCAAGTCCCATAAGCAAGAAAGTAGACCCCGAAGAGGACAGAAGCATTTCACTGTGTAACATCCAAACTGGCATGCACCACTGATAAGCCAAAGATCCTGGCAAAGCTTTTCTGCTTCGCTTTCAGTGTTAAAGCCTCATTGCTTCTACTGGGAAAACTAATAACATAACAAATGAAACTATTGTTCAGTTTCATTAAAAATAAATCTGATAAGATGGGCAGAATTGAATTAACCAATCTCAATAGAGTTCTTATTATTGGAGCAAACTGAATATTCCCTCTAATAGAGTAAGTCCTGGTTCATTCTGGCTGGCCTGAGCAGCTCCTTGCTACAGATTTGGTTTCCAGCTCTTGGCTCTGGGCAGTCCCACACTAATGTTAGTATTAGCAGGTCAGCATAATGGATCAGCACTCTAGATCTGGCAAGAGTGCTGGATGGATCTGCATGACAGATGCACGGGCCTCCATTACCGTCGGCAGACCAGAACTGTCCTCCCCTCCAAGGAAGTCAGATTTAGGGCCCTAGAGCATCCAAGAGAAATAGCTCTTATTCCAGAGGGTGAGGTTGGGCTAGAATCCTGGGATGGGCTGCTCTTGGAGTCAGGGATGGGAAAAACAGACACTCAGTGTGCCCGCTTGTTTTGGCTGGCTCTAACCGAAGTTAGTGCCAGCAATATTTCTATTCCTTTGCACTGGCTGAAGCTCAAAGGCTCAAGACTGAACAGCTAAAGGGTAACAGGCAGGTGTTTGTGTGAATATACACACAGACACACAGACACATTTGCATTACTTGCCTCCCAGTAAGGATTTTACGCAGTTTATCAAATACAAACAAGATGGGGAAAAAATGTTGGGATCTAAGGTAGAAAATCGAGTATTATTGAATGATTATTAAAAGCCTATCTCCAATTACAGAGCTGAATCACTTTTTAAAGGTAGGTTACAAATTTTGCTCTAATGTGGAATATATGCATATACCTTTCTTTCCTCATCTAGACTTTTTAATCCTGATCCTTCTGAAGTTTATTTCTCGCATTAAGAGGAAACTGAAAGTGCTAATGAAAGGAAGAAGTGACGTGTCAGACATTAAAGTAATTTTGTCCAATTCTCCCGGCCAATTCCACTGCCTCCTTTACAATGTATCTGACACCATAAAGCCAAGAGTGTGGTGCTCACTATCTTGAGACAATTCGTGCTCTTCATGCTCTGAAGTGTTTTTTGTTGTTTCGAGACAGTTTCACTCTTCTCACCCAGGCTGGAGTGCAATGGTGCAATCTCGGCTCACTGCAACCTTCGACTCCCTGGGTTCAAGTGATTCTCCAGCCTCAGCCTCCTGAATAGGGGGATTACAGGCAGTTGCTACTACACCTGGCTACTTTTTGTATTTTTAATAGACACAAGGTTGGCACGTTGGCCAGGTGGGTCTCAAACTCTTGGCCTCAGGTGATCGGCCCACCTTGGCCTCCCAAAGTTCTGGGATTATAATCATGAACCACCACACTTGGCCAGAAAAGATCTTCTACTGAGGTAGAATTCTGTCATTATAACTACATAGTTGAGGTAGGATTGTGTCAAGTTAGAAATACACACTCAGGGCCTGTATTTCGAATTCTGCCTCTGCTACTTTCTCACTGAGTGATATCACCTCTCCAAGCCTTGCTTTCTCCATCTGTGAAATGAAGGTTCTATCCGTCTTTGAATAGAAGAGCCTCTACAACTGGGTAAGAATATGCATGTCAAGTGTCTAGTTGCACATAGGTGAGCGCGTGGATGCATTCCCTCAGTTCACTCACAATTTATACACAACACTTCTAAGTACCAAGATTGTAGCCATAAAGAAGCCAGGTCCTTCTCTAGTAGAGCTAATGGTTTATTAAGCCATCTGTTCTGTTTGTATTTGCATTATGCACGTTCAGAAACTTTATATGTTTCTTAATAAGCTTGCTTCTATAACGAGCAGTTAGGTATCACCTTTTTATTCAATTTTCACATCTGAATCTGAACATCTTCTATTTATGATGTTTTAGTCAGGTTAGACTCAGGGCAATGGACAAAAAAGTGGTTGAGCCGGCTGGGCATCTAGCTGTATAAAGACTTGACCTCACGTTATCGCTTTGTCCCTTCACTGCTATTTAGACAGATTCCGGTAGGATTTATCTTCTCAGCTTCACCGCCGGCACCTTAAGTATAACTAACATTTTAATTTTGTAATTCAGTCCCAGAAAGCCAAGAGGGTAGCCTTCCACTGAAGGAATGAAAAAGACAAAACCAGATGGATAGGATATGGTGGTACCTCTTCCCTGATGGTTTAAAGCCATGAACGAAATACTTGCCAAAACCCAATTAAAGATTACAAATTCAAGTCATGTACAGAGAAAGCCTCATTAAGAAATTATGGCTAACTTAGGATGTACACAATTTGAGACAACTCGTTCAATTGTCTGTACCTTTCCCTATTTAGACCTGTGTTTCATACTTTAGACACGTTTGTGGCTAGAGATTCACATATGAAATTGCGAATTTAATCATGATGATTATGTTGAATATCAAAATTGTGGAAATGAATAAAAATATTTTAAGATACATGCAAAGGCTTACTTTGAGAACTTTAGCATTCCATCTTCAAACACCCTCTGAGAAAAGCAATAGCATGAGTTACAAACAGATTCACAAAGTGGATAAGAAATGTGTTCAAGAAAGTGCTGGTAAGTGAAAACACAGGCAATTTAGTATGTTCACTGATTTCCAACACAAGACATACCATTAGTGTGCTTCAGGACCTTGGACAGGTCACCTCTCCAAGTAGACACTGGTTTCCCATAGGTCGAGTTTCATCTACCAGATGGTTCATGTCTCAACCACCTAAAATAATTGAGTTTCTCTCAACCTATGTGATGCAATTTGCCATGTCACCAAGCTGAAATTTCTTGGTAATTCAGACCGGTGGATCATTAGAAAGCAATCCATTATTTAAAAATTTAGATACCCTAACCATATGGGAACCATAGGGAGTGAGATGCTATTTTAGTATGAGTCTTTCTGAGTAAAAAATCTTTTTTGCAAGACTTCAATACAGTAAGATCAGGAAGAAATCGGAACCTAACTTCTTAAGAACCAAGCTTAATCTACCTTTGAAATATTTCCTTTACTAACGCATATCCATGGTTTTGGTTGAGTTTATAGGCTTTATTTCTGAGCTTGAAGTAAATTGCGAATGGGTTGGTGGCTTCCAAGAACAAATCATTGACTTGGACTCTTGTACTTTTTTTTTTTTAATGCACCTGTGATTCTTTCTCGCTTGTGTTTCTCTGGATTTTGGAATATGACTTTCAAAGTTGCTGGAAATAATCATTGCATTCCTCTCACATGGAGAAATCAAAAGCAAATATAAACTGCTCTCTCAGCTCACTTCTAAATCTAAGCAGACCCAAATGCTGCTAGATATTGCTTTGTATGCTGTTAAGATGCAACATCTCTTCGAATGGAATAAACAAGGAAAACCTCCAAGTGGAATGCCATTGCTAAAATATTACTGAGCTGGCAAAATTCATAAACCAATATTGCAAAGTAGCCCTTGGCACATGTCATTGTCAGCAATTTGTATTCCTTTTCACTATTTCCTTTCACATACCATCTGTAAAATATATAGTTTTTCCTCAATAAGAAAGCTTTATTTCTAGACGGTTGATTAGAAAAAATAAAGAGTACTTGCTGTATTGGTTAATTACCATAGTGGAATTAGTACTTTAACACTCCAGAGTATGTAGTCTGGGGCTACATAGGTCAGATGTGGGAGCCTGATATAAAAAGGAATAAAAAAACTGGAAGCTGTCACATCCCAGCTAGGATACACTAATTATTTCTCATCTTCACCAGAAATGGTCATTTTCAAATCTCTGTTGACTAATTAGGATAAAACCCATCAGTGTCATTATATGAAAACCTATCTGTTCAGTTATTAGGGGATTAAACTGAAGCTATACATGCCTGATGCCTGTGTACGAGGGCATGGGATGGGGAGTCAGGAGATCTGGGTTCATCTACTTAATAACTCTGTGACCACAAGCAAGTCAATTCCACCCAGCTCCCCCAGTCTTAGTATAATCAAAGCAGGTAATTAGGAAAAGTCTTTCCAGCTTCCAAGTGCATAGGAAAAGGGTAAAAGGTCACACATTAAGTCTATCAGTACCTGATCATCAACAGAAATGATATTTAGTGGGGGTTACTATTAGCTCCTGCCAGCATTTTGGAATTGAGTAAATTTTCTACATTCTAACGTAGTTGTGGCAGGTAATCGACATTGAAATACAAACTATAAATTTCATGTATACAGCTTTTATTGCTTGCAAAATTGTGCAGGTATGTATTGTATGAATTTTAGCTTGGGATTTCAAGAAGAGAACTAGACTTTATTTTCATGATAGGGAACATTAGCTTTAATAAGATTAACATTGATCTAGAACAGGCGTCCCCAAACTTTTTACACAGGGGCCAGTTCACTGTCCCTCAGACTGTTGGAGGGCCGCCACATACTGTGCTCCTCTCACTGACCACCAATGAAAGAGGTGCCCCTTCCTGAAGTGCGGTGGGGGGCTGGAAAAATGGCCTCAGGGGGCCGCATGCGGCCCACGGGCCGTAGTTTGGGGACGCCTGATCTAGAACCTTTGTAACCAGAACGATTATGTACCTGGCATTCTTGCACAAGCATCTATTTTTAGGAAAAGATGATCAGAAAACATTCCTGTAGAGATATTGAGCACAAATCTAAGACTTCAGATGATGGTTCTCAGATGTCTTTGTCAATTAGGGTAATTACAGACTTGGAGACTTGATGGCCTAAGCTAGGAAACTGAGGAAGAAATCAAGCATCTTTCCAGGAACAGTAGTAGAGGGTCTTAAGGTTAAGAAACTATCAAGAACCATGTTTTCCTGCATGGAGAGGCCTGTTTGAAGGCATAGGCCAAAAGCAATATGCAGATACACAGTCATTCTTCTATCAAGTCAATCAATGACATTTTTCCCACTAGTTATATGCTAGACATTGTGCTGACTCTGGAGATAAACAGTGCCTGTCACTAGGTTAAACAATGCCAACTTCTCTATCCCTTCCCCCACTTTCTTCCAAAGATGATGCATCTGACTATCTAGAATCTGCAGATGTTACCTTATATGGTCAAAAAAAAAAAGTTACTTAACAGATGTGACTAAGATGAAGATCTTGAGATTGTCCCAGATTATAGAAATGAACCCAATGTATTACAGGAGTTCTTGTAAGAGAAACAGAAAGCTAAGATTTGAAGATACTAGTGAGGGCTTCGAAGATGAAGGAATTACAAGCCACAGAATATAGATAGCCTCTAGAAGCTAACATCAGAGCAGATTATCAGTCAGCTTCCAGAACTTAGCTCTGCCAACACCTTTAGTTGTGTAAAACTTATGTCAGTCTTTTGACCTGAATTGGAAGGAATCTGTTGTGTTGTCTGCAGTTTGTTAGAGCAGCAGAACTGACAAACCCCCATCTTAGAATCAAGTACCTTCTAGTTCGTAAGACAACCTATTACATTTGTAAACATGTTCCATACAATAGAAATTCAGAGAATGGTAAGCAGAAATAAAAGATGGAGAAAAGAACCCCTGGGTCCAGTTGATTCCCAAGCTCACATCTTTACCTGTAGCTAATTCAATCTCCCAGCATCCTTCAATAAATCTTTTCCTAAGTTTTCCATTTGATTTTCTATCCCTGTCAAATAAAGTCCTGTCTAATGGAATCTACATTAACTGTCCCATTGGAGCTCTGATGCTGTTGTTTAACCCTGAGGCAGTTTCTCAAAAAAGTCTCAAAGCATTTACGATAGTAGACTGCTCTTACTAGAAAATGTTCTTTCAACATGCAAGTATTTTCAGCAACAATATTCTGCGTAATCCTTTTTAGACAGTGAGCTCCATTAAGTAAACCCTTCATGCCCTGGGCAACCTAGTCCATCTAAATTTGGATGTATTTATTTTTTCTCCATTTCTGGTGTCAACTGAACACCTACTACATACCATGCCCTGGGAAGATAACAAGTCAAAGTCTCTTCCAAGACTTGGTAAGGAAAATTTCTTAAACTACTACAACACAGTAAAAGTAACACTAGTAATGCTTATCACATTCTATGTGCTAGCCAATGTTTTAAAGTTGTTAAAATGCCTTGTTTTGTGTTGCTCTAAAGAAATAACCCAGGCTGACATATATGCCATGGAATACTATGGAGCCACAAAACAGGATGAGTTCATGTTCTTTGGAGACACTCGGATAAAGCTTAAAGCCATTCTCAGCAAACCAACACAAGAACAGAAAACCAAACACCCCATGTTCTTACTCTTAAGTGGGAGTTGAACAATGAGAACACATGGACACGGGGAGGGGAACATCACACACTGGGGACTCTTGTGGGGGGTGGCTAGGGAAGGGATAGCATTGAGAAATATCTAATGTAGATGATGGGGTGATGGATGCAGCTTACCACCGTAGCACATATATACCTATGCAACAAACCGGCATGTCCTGCACATGTATTCCAGAACTTAAAGTACAATTTTTTTAAAAAGCTCCAAGATGGGTAATCTATAAAGGAAAGTTTGTCTCATGGTTCTGTAAACTGTACAAGCATAGTACCAGCATCTGCTCAGCTTCTGGTGAGACCTCAGGAAGCTCTTAGTCGTGGTGGAAGGAAAGGAGAGCCAGCATGTCATATGGTGGGAGGGAGCAAGAGACGCCACGCTCCTTAAAATAACCAGATCTCATTTGAACTAGTGGAGTAGTAACTATCATAGGAAGAGTACCAAGTCGTTTAGGAGGGGTCCACCCTGCCTCCACATGACCCAAACACCTCCTACCAAGTGCATCTCCAATCCTGGAGGTTACATTTTAACATGAAATTTGGAGGGGGTCAAACTTCCAAACCTTGTCATTTCTCTCTTATTCCCCCAAATCTTACGTACTCCACACATTGCAAAACACTATCACCCCCCGCCTCAAAGAGTACCCCGCAAAACCTCAACTCATGTCAAGTAACAACTCCAAAGACCAAAGACTCACTTTAGACTCAAGGCAAGTGCTTTCCGTCTTTGAGCCTGTAACATGAAAACGAGTTATTTACTTCCAATACACAATGGTGGTACAGGCATTGGGTAAACATTCCCATTCTAAAAGAGGGAAATTTACAAAGAAAGTGGGTCACAGGGCCCATAGAAGTCTGACACCCAGCAGGGCAGAAATTAAAGTTTCCCAATCCTTAAGACTCCATGTCCCACCTCTGACATACACCGGTACACGGGTTGGGATCCCAAGGCCGTGGGCATCCCTGTCTCTGGTTCTTCCAGGCTGAGGCTGCATGCCATTTATGGCTCCACCATTCTGGGGTCCAGAGGGAAGCCCCATTTCTACAGCTCCACTACACAGCGCCCAGGTAGGGACTCTGTGTGGGGGCTCAAACCCCACCTTTCCCTTGGCACTACCCTTGTAGAGTGTCTCTGTAGGAAATCCACAGCTGCAATAGGTGTTTACATGTAGCAGGTTTTTGCCTGGGCACCCAGGCTTTCCCATACATCCTGAAATTTAAATGGATGCTGCCAACCCTTCTCTTGCATTCTGTGTACCCACAGGCTCACCACCACATGCAAACCAGCAAGGATCATAGTAGCTTATTCTCTCCAAAGCTGCAGCTCAATCTTTACCTGGTGCCCTCTGAGTCACAGATGGAACCAGAGCACCAAGGATGGGGGTGGAGAGCATTTTCAACGAGGCACAGGGCAGCAGTACCCCAGGCCTGGTCCTGAAAGCATTCAGTGTTCCTAAGACCTCGAGGCCTGGATGGGAGGGACCATCCTGAATGCCTCTGAAATGTCCTTGAGGACTTGTTCCCATTCCTTTAATAACAATGGACCCCTTTCAGTCATGTAAAGCTCTTTAAGAAAGTGAGTGTTTGACAGCCCTCTTGAATTCCTCTCCTGAAATGTGTCTGTTCTCTACCACATAACCAGACTGAAAATTTTACGAACTTTTACTCTCTGCTTCCCTTTTAAATAGAAGCTGCAGCTTTAAGTCATTTCTTTGCTCTCACATCTGACCATAGGTTGTTGGAAGCAGCCCACCACCTCTTAAATGCTTTGCTCCTTAGAAATTTGTCTGCCAGATTCCCTAGGTCACTACTTAAATTCTACCTTCCAAATATCCCTAGGACACTAATACAGCTAAGTTATGTGCTGAGGCATAACGTAGGTGACCCTCGCTCCAGTTTCCAATAACTATTTTCCTCTGAGACCTTGTCAGTCTGGCCTTCAGTGTCTATGTATAAATCAGTGTTTCCACTTTAACCATTTAACCAGACACTAAGAAGTTCCAAACTTGGCCGGGCGCGGTGGCTCAAGCCTGTAATCCCAGCACTTTGGGAGGCCGAGGCGGGTGGATCACGAGGTCAAGTGATCGAGACCATCCTGGTCAATATGGTGAAACCCCATCTCTACTAAAAATACAAAAAAGTAGCTGGGCACGGTGGCACATACCTGTAATCCGAGCTACTCAGGAGGCTGAGGCAGAAGAATTGCCTGAACCCAGGAAGTGGAGGTTGCGGTGAGCTGAGATCGCGCCATTGTACTCCAGCCTGGGTAACAAGAGCGAAACTCCGTCTCAAAAAAAAAAAAAAAAAAAAAGAAGTTCCAAACTTCCCCTCGTCTTCCCGTCTACTTCCAAGCTGTCCAAATTCTTCCAACCTCTGCCTGTTACCCAGTTCCAAAGTTACTTCCACGTTTTCAGGTCTTTTTTATACCAACACCCCACTTTTTGGTACCAGTTTTCTGTGCTAGCTTCTTGTGCTGGTATAAAGAAATCCCTGAGGCTGGGCAATGTATAAGAGAAAGCGGGTTTGGCTCATGGTTCTGCAGGCTGTGTAAGCATGATACCAGCATTGACTTGGCTTCTAGTGAGCCCCAGAGAAGCTCTTACCTCACGGTGGAAGGCAGAGGGGGAAGAAGGTATGTCACATGGTGAGAAGAAGCAAGAGAAGGGGGATGCCAGCCTCCTTCAGACAACCAGCTCCCATGTTAGTTGGCAAAGCAAGGACTCATTACTGCAAGGATGGCACAAAAGTATCAATGATGCCACTATTTCCATGACGCAGACACCTCCCCACCAGACCCTCCTCCAACATTGGAGGTCACATTTCCACATGAGATTTGGAGATAAAAACATTCAAACCATCTCAGCCGTAGTTGAGGTTACAAACACCCTGTTTAGTAGTGAACATCATTATAACTATTTGACAAATACAGAAATGAGGCAGAGTTAAATATGCCCAGCTGGTCAGCAATGCCAGCCCTTGCTTCCAGGACCCAGGACCACAATTCATTATTGTTGTCTACTGCCTCTGAGGAGGGGAAAAAACTAGGGATTCACTGACACAGACAATAAAGGGCAGCTTGGGAAGCAAAAACTGCAAGAGGACACAACTTGTTTTTCTGGCTGATTAAGAATTAATCAGGTGGGTAGAGGCAAAGGTACAGGCAGAGGAAAGCTGGAGGGAGTGACTTATGGGCATAACTTCAGGATCTGGCTGTTAAGCGAAGGAGTTGGAGGAATAGGCAGAGCCCTGGATATGGCAAGCTTTATCTTACAGGCTGCAGGGTGCTACTCCCCTTTGACTCTAATACCTTTGTTGGTGGGTCTGGTAATGCACCTGACTGTTTCTAGTTTTCTCAGCACCTTGCTCCTGGCAGGTGTCTAATTATTCTCCCACTCACCATGGGTTTCTGAGTGCCTGCAGCTCTGCCTTCCCTGCCTGGCTGACTGCTTGCTGTGGAAGTACAATTCTTTTTGCCACAAGTCACAAAAATCCGACTGGGAAGAACAAGAGTGGATCCAGGATATCAAACAGTGTTGTCCGGAGTCTCATTTGCCATCTTTCATCTTGGCTTCACTCCAATGCTTCCCTTTCAGGCTCTGATAAGGGCCATTCTCTTGGGTTTCCTAGTTTGCCTGCTCTGTTCATTCATTCATCCATGCAGTCATTCAACAAACACTTAGTGAGCATCTCTTATGATATGGATGCTGCAATATTTGAGAACACAGATAAAGCACAACCCTTGCTCTCAAAACGTTCATTATCTAAAGGGAAAGAAACACAGATTAACAGCATGATGCGAGTGGCTACAGGAGCAGAAAGAAGACTCAGTGATTTCAGCAAGGAAAAGGCATTAAGGGTGTGGAGCTGTTGGACCAGTTAATAAGCTACCACCTCTTCATTTCAAAGCTACTCTTTTATAGTCCACTGTTGCAATGCTGAGGCTGGGCAAGCCTCCTTTTTGCTTTTCCAAGCAGCTTCCTGTTAGGTTCTGCTAACTGTGGTCCCAGCAGGAGTCTGCAGAGCTGGAGGAGGAAGAAGGTGCCTACTCTTGTCTGTTGGGTTAGCACTGGCTGCTTCTTTGCTTTAGGTTTCTGTATGTAGCACCCTAGCCTTTTCCCTTTGCCCTGGCTGCAGCCATTTGTTCCAGCAGCAGCCATTGATTGCAGTTCCATTTCTCTAAGACTTCTAAGACTAGCCTCATTATGGCTCCTCAGAGATACAAACCTCAGCTGGCCAGTACCCACCCCCTTGCCTAAGAGGCCCCCACTTTTAACCTCAGAGACTTCATCAGCAAAAAAAAAAAAAAAAAATGCCCTTAGACAGATCTGAGTCTCAGCTCAGCAGGACCCCTTCTCCAAGCCTTTAAATTTTAATAATTCCAACTCTTTTGTTCCCGCAGCCCTAAGGGTGGTAGCTGCTTTCTACCTGTGATGTTTCAGTGGTCGCCTTTTTAGTTCAATACTTAGTTAATAATTCTTTTTATTAAATTCCCTCTGTTAAGGTAACTGATGTGGGTTCTGTTTCCCAACTAGACTTGCTGATTTAGAGTCCTAAAAGGTAAGTAGAAACCCCACACAATAGTTCAAGCCAACCCTTAGAAGGATGGAGAAGTTACTGTACAACTAAAACTTCTGTTTTGGTCAAGAATTTTATTCCAATTGTACCATACTGCCTTCCAATAGCATGGGCTTCCCAGCCACACATAACATTAAAAATGGTAGTATTTCTATAGTACCCTGGTCTAATCGATGTTCACAGTTGACTCATGAGGAAGAAAGGGACTTACCCAGAAAGTCATGAGACACCCAGGTAGTGGCACGTTATTTGGTTATGGCAACCCTAAGTAGTTTTAAATAAATGACAAATAAAAAAACAAATGCTGACAAGGATCTTGATATTTAGTGTTTATTGCTAGTGGGACTCTATACTGATAAATGCTATGAAGCACAGGCAGTTCCTCAGTAGGTTAAACATAGGATTACCATGATATAGCAATCCATCAGCAATTCCAACCTGACCCTAGTAGGTATATACCCAAAATAATCTAGGACAGATATTCAAAGAAGCCTGTCCATAAATGTTCCTATCAGCACTATTCACAATCAAAGCGTGGAAACCCCCATGTCCATCATGCACTGATGAATGAATAAATGAGGCTCATCCACACAATGGATATTGTATGGGTTCTTATTCAGTCATAAAAAGTACCGGAGCATGCTCTGAAACATGAGCCTCAGAAACATTATGCCAAATGAAACACAGATGCAAAAGATCACATTGTATGAATCCATTTACATGCAATATCCAGAATAAATCCATATAGACAACGCAGGTTACGAAAAAGGAGTGAGTTCTTAGGAAAGTTTTTTTCCGTGGGGATGAAAACAGGCTTGTATAATCTAGCTAAGACATAAATGTCTTGGAATTAGGTTATGGCAGTAAGAATAGAAATAAAAGATTCAAGACAACATGTGAAGTAGTTGTAGTATAGTTACTAAAATCTGGGGTTCAGATCAATGCATTCGAATTCTCTCTCTCCTGCTTATTAGCTCTGTAGACCTATGCCTCTATTCCTCATGTCAAAGATAATTTAGATAGCTATGTGTATGTCTTCTGTGGATTCCCAGGTACCCTGGAAAAGTTATCAAGACTTTAGAGGACAGATTGGTGAGATGTCACTAAGGAGCACATTTTGTCTCAGGATCTCAACAATGACCCAAATCACTGACATCCAATTGTCTGGCATTAAGAAAACACACCTCCAGAATTTCTGCATCTGTCAACTCAGCATTTCCTCCTCAACGATGTCAAGGTGTCTAATGTTCATCCACTGCAGGATAAATATATCTGCAATTTAGAGTCAGGGGTGGTGGCTCCCACCTTTAATCCCCAGCACTTTGGGAGGCCAAGATGGGTGGATCATAACGTCAGGAGTTTGAGACCAGCCTGACCAACATGGTGAAATCCCATCTCTACTAAAAATTCAAAAATGAGCCGGGCATAGTGACATGTGCCTGTAGTTCCAGCTACTCGGGAGGCTGAGGCAGGAGAGTTGCTTGAACCGAGGAGGCAGAGGTTGTAGTGAGCCGAGATAGCGCCACTGACTGCACTGCAGCTTCGGTGACAGAGTAACTTTGACTCCAAGAAAAAAAAAAAAGCGTGCAACTGTTTCACAGCCTGTAGACAAGAAGGAAATTCACAGGGATAACCAGAAGTCATTTTAACTGCATGGAGAAAAAGAACAATGTCAACTTGTCACACATTCAAACCCCTCTGCCTTAACAGTTAAACCCGTCGCAGTGAAATTGGTAAAATATCCAAACAGTTGTTTTCTTTAGATAGCATTTGGTTGTCTGTACACATTTTACAGAGAGAGGAGGTCAACGTTTTGGTTTGGGATGGGCTGAATTTGTGGTATTCCTGACGTATGCAGGCAGAGCTGTCCAGGCTGGGTATCCCCATGTTGACTCACACACATTCAAGGCTATGGGAGTGTAGGAGGTAATTCAGAACTTAAACCGGAAAGACACAAACCACAGGAGGACACTGAAGGGATCTAGCTGGATGCGTCAACAGCGACCACGCACATCCGCGCCATGCAAATCACGAGCGAAGAAGGCACAACTGATCCCTCCTGGAATGCCCACAGCCTCCTGAACCTTGCTTATTGCATTACATCCCATTCGTCATGAATGCAAGTTGTGGAAACAAGTCAAAGCTATTAGGAAGGGGCAAAAATCGAATAGCATCAATGCCCTGTTAACATCAGAAGCAGGAAAACAAACTGGTCCGGAGGGAAGCAATTCCATCGTGACTGGTTCCTCCTGTGAAGCGAGTAACCATGCTTCTAACAATTCAGGAGCTTGACAAGTAATGTTTGAACTCTGCATTTTCATAAAAACTCATTTGCTTTCCTTAAAAGAGAAAAACATCCTTCTGGCTTTACCACAGGCAGCCCTTTGGTCCTAGCTTTTATTTTTGAGAAAAGACGACAAAATTGGATTTTGAGTGTTGAGGACACAGTTCAAAAGTTTCCAAACCTGGCCTGCCTACTTTGCTGGGGAAGAATAAAGGGGTCAAATTGCTGCGACTGCTTGAGAAGTCTACTGAATTGAATCAACTTTAGACAACTGGATTTTAACTGTGACTCGGGAACAGAATGCTGCAAATTGCCTGGCTGGGTGAACTTTTCAGCCTCTCCATTCCTGACACCTTTCCACAGAAGCCCTTTCAGCTGAAGGTCTCAGACCTCAGCTGCCTCCTTTCCAACGAGAATGTATTTTAATAGTGGTGCAGGCCCATGGGTCTGTGTTTTCAGATAGAACTGCTTTGGCTCCAGGGCCACCTTGGCTGGTATTTTTAAGAAAAACGGAAAAAAGCAAGTAACTAGCATGCTATTGGAATTGGGTGTGATCAATTGAAGGAATTCAGGGGTGGCAGGGCTGTGGACCACTCACACAGGGGTTCTAAAAGCTTATAAATAGGAATTGGTTCTGAGAAAATGAAAACCAAAGATTCCTTAGGCCATATTCTCAACATACTGACATTTTTTGTTCATTTGTTTGCTTAGGCTTTTCATAAAGCAAAAGAATTTGGAGTTTTCTTGTTCTCGTATTTTCAGGAATCACTTGCAGGAAAATTTATACGCTCTTTAGGGTTGAAAAGAAACCAAAAATCTCAAGAGATGGTATTTGGCCAGGGTCCCCTTTTGTCGTTTGGAGATTAGCTAACCAAGACAAGCGAGAAAGTTCCACTGACCGATAGAAAGAGCACAGCCAAATCTTTTGAGGTGGTCTCCTTCTGCTCCCCGGGCTGCAATGCAGTGGCAAGACCATGGCTCACCCCAAGCCCGCATCTCCTGGGCTCAAGACATCCTCCCACCTCAGCCTTCCAAGCAGCTAGAACTACAGGGGCACACTACTATGCCTGGCTTTTTAAAAGCTTTGGTACAGATGGGATTCTCCCTGTGTTTCCCAGGAAGGTATCTAACTCCTGGGCTACAGCAATCCTCTCTCCTTGGCCTCCCAAAGATTTAGGATTACAAGCACGAGCCACCATGCCCAGCCTCAGGTTCGAAAGTTTTCAATAGGAAGCGCCATTCTATTTTGCTCCTTTGCTCCTGCACTTTTTATAGTACATATTGCAGTCTTAACCACCACATGTCCAATTATTTACTTCTTGAAAGTTTGAGGGCAAGATAGTTGTTTTCGTCACAATACACCGCGGCTATATTTCTCCAAGCCTAGCGTAGGCCTGACATCTAATAAGCATATTCTTTGTTTATTCTCACACTGCTATGAAACAACTTCCTGAGACGAGGTAATTTTTGAAGGAAGACAAGTTAAGTTGACTCACAGTTCTGCAGACTTAGCAGAAAGCACGACTGAGGCCTCAGGAAACTCCCAAACCCGGCAGAAGGCAAAGAGGAAGCAGCCACCATCTTAGGATCCTAACTGAGACAGAGAACCTCCCCCACACACGTGCTGGCCCAGGCTGAATTTCGACTCGTTTCTCGAAAATACTCATTTATCTAACGTCTATCACCTGACTACCTTAACGTCCTTAAGCTGAATCTAAAGAACAAAACAAATCGAAAACAAAGACAAAATCCCGGTTCTAAACGGCATCTGCCTAATAATGAGAAACACACTCTTCACCTTTTTCACCTATACCCTTATTTACAGGAGTTTGTAACAGGGTCTGAGCCTGAAGGTATTTTTTTTTTAGCCATTTGAATTCAATTAGTTGGCAATAAAAAAGAACAAAGGAAAGCCATTATGCAAATGTACAGCCATTCAGAGTCAGAAATTGGGGCCAGGAGGTGGAGGATGGGAGGAATAAAGACTGGGAGAATTTTTTTTTTTCTTGTCAGAGTTCATCCACATTTTATTATAATATTAATTTTTGAAATGATTATTGATATTCAAAGTCAACATAGTGGATGGCCGGTCTTATCTTTCACATTCCAGCTGTACTGGGTAATACATTTCCTTAAAAAACACCTCTGCTTTTTTTTTACTTCCAGGTCTAGACCAGGGATTGGCAAACATTTTCTATCAAGAGCTGGGAAGTAAATATATTAGGCTTTTAGGGTCATGATTCTCTATCACAATGACACAACTCTACCACGTAGTAGTACCACAGGCAATATGCAGACAAATGCATGCCAATGAAACTGCCCATATAGACCCTGGCATTTAAATTTCATAAAATGTTCATGCATAATGAAACATTTTTCTTTTGATTTTTTTTTTTTTTTTTTTTTTTTTTTTTTTGAGATGGAGTCTCACTCTGTCCCCCAGGCTGGACTTCAGTGGCACCATCTCACCTCACTGCAACCTCGGCCTCCCAGGTTCAAGCGATTCTCCTGCCTCAGCCTCCCAAGTAGCTGGGATTATACTCAACTGCCACCAGGCCCAGCTCATTTTTGTATTTTTAGTAGAGACAGGGTTTTGCCGCGTTGGCCAGGCTGGTCTCGAACCCCTGACCTTAGGTGATCCACACGCCTCAGCCTCCCAGAGTGCTGGGATTACAGGCGTTGAGACACTCTGTCTGGGCTGATTTTTTTTTTTTTTTTTAACCATTCTTAAGTCAGTACAAAAACAAGCAGTGGGTGAAGTTTACTGACCCCTGGTCTTCACCCATGCAACCCTAAGTGTGGTGCGTGGACAGCTGTACCACCATCAGCTGGGAAATGTTCACAAAAGCAGCATCTCCGGTTGCACCCAGACCCATAGAATCAGATCTGCCGTTAAAAGTCCCCAGGTGATGCACATTACAGATTGAGCTGCACTGCTCCCTGGGAATATTTCTTCATTTAACCCTATCAGTAACATCAAGGACCCTTGTTAAAAATGTGCGTACTCCGACATGTCGCCTCAAAATTCTCATGCAGGAGTATTTGGGTGGGAACTAGGAATGTGTGTTTTTCACAGATTGTTGAGTTGGGTCAAATAAATGTCTAAACTGTGGGATTCCATTTTGACAAAGCTCTTGAGGGAAGCCAGCCAGCCCATGCTCACCTTTGCTTCCTCTTAAACCTGCAGAGGCCCAGACAAGTAAAGGTGCTTAGACAGAAAAATGTACTTTTGTAAATTAGAAAGAACAGAGCAGCTTCCTTGATTGGCAACTCCTTGACCACAGAGAGATCTGTGCCTGCTCTCATTCTGGGTTTCCCTGCCTCCTCCTCATCACTACCCGCAGGGATTTTCAAATACATTACCCTAAGACTTCGTTATTAAAAACAAACAAACAAACAACAAACAAAACCAGCATCCCTGGACTCCAAATAAGTGTAACTAGGACCCCAGGGAGGGGAAAAAAATTGTAGGAAGAAACAGATAATGAGAAAGGGAGGGGAGAGAGTTAGAGGGAGATGTCCTCCCGCTTCCTTTAACACAGCTTCTAACAGGGAACCACATCTGGTTTTCCTAAGCACCAATACCAGGTGTAAGACATTCTGTGAACAATCACTTCTGGCTGATGGAGCGGAATATGGCACATTATCAAGAATAAATGAGACAAAATATTCCAATTACAGACTCATCCTACTCCTTTCAGTCTCATGCCAGGCGTTCATCTCAATTGTCCAAGCTACAAATGACCCCCATGCCAGTGAAGGACTGCCGGCTGGGCAACCACAGAGGCTTCTGCTTAGAGATTGCTGGTGTTTGTTACCATTGGGCAGTCTGGGTTTGGGGAAACGAGGTGGCTTGAGAGGCTTGTCTTTCCTCACTGGGACATACAGCGTGAGGATATTCCAGACTCAGATAATAACAAAGAAATTCAGAGGATATTAACATCAATATTAAGCTGTCTTAAGAGTAATACGGAAATTGCAATGTTATTTATCAGAGATCAAAAGGATCTATGACCCCATTAGGAAACTCGCTAAATAAATTACGGCATATCAGTAAGAGAGACTAGGCAGCCAAAAAGTTAGGGTTTTAAAGAATATTAAATAACACGGGGAAAAAATGGTCACACTAAAATAAAAATAATAGCACTCTCATTAAAAATAATAGCCACCAGTGATTCAGTCCTCACGACATGCCAGAAACTCTGTTAAGCAATGTATGTGTGCCCTAGCATATAATTTACAAAGGCCCTGGGAGGTAGATGTCATTTCCCCAGATTTTCAGAAGGTTAAGTAACTGGCCCAGGATCAAACACCCAGCATGTGGCAGAGCTGAGCAGCAAATTCAGGCCTGTTTCCTTCCAGAATCAAGGCCTTTAATCCCTACCCTATTGTCCGAATTTCACTTTCAATGAAATTACAACAAATACAAAATTATGAAAACAGTGGACTTTTTTTACCCCGGGGTGGTGGGAGTAAAGATGAAATTTTTTTATTTGTTTGGATTTGTCCTCGGTTTTCCAAATTTCCTACATTGTCTTCTATGTGCATATTCTACAGTGAACATGCAGGTATTTCGTATTCTGAAGCAGAATCAGAAAAAAAAATAACCTTAGTTTAAAATGTTTCATTTCTAGGCTGGGTACGATGGCTCATGCCTGTAATCCCGGCACTTTGGGAGGCCAAGATGGGCGGATCACCTGAGGTCAGGAGTTTGAGATCAGCCTAGCCAATACGGTGAAACCCTGTCTCTACCAAAAATACAAATATCAGCCTAATCCCAGCTACTTGGGAGGCTGAGGCAGGAGAATTGCTTGAACCTGGGAAGTGGAGGTTGCAGTGAGCCAAGATGGTGCCACTGCACTCCAGCCTAGGAGACAGAGCAAGACTCTATCTCCAAAAAAAATATATTTCTGTTATTTTATATTTTCAATCCTTGATTGCAAGTAAACAATTTGTAATTTTAGCCACATCAATGTGATACATTGAAAAATAATTACTGTGCTTTAAAACATGTGTAAATGGGTCAGGCACATGGCTCATGCCTGTAATTCCAGCACTTTGGGATGCCAAGGCAGGAGGATCGCTTGAGTCCAGTAGTTTAAGACCAGCCTGGGCAATATCACAAGACCTCATCTCTACAAGAAATTTAAAAAGTATCTGGGCGTGGTGGTACATGCCTGTAGTCCCAACTAGTCAGAAGGTTAATGTGGATGGGTCACTTGTGCCCAGGAATTTAAGGCTGCAGGGAGCTATGACCCCATCACTGCACTCCAGCCTGGGTAGAGTGAGACCCTGTCTCTAAAATATATATAACTATGTTTCTATATTTATAAAATATGTTATATATAGTCCATTTATAAAATATGACACTTTATACATACATAAAATACATACATATGTACTTAGAGATTGTTTATATAGAAAATGTATAAACAGTTCTCCTAGCTGTAACTATCGTCATCATTCTAGAAAGAGTAATAGAAAGGGCAGATCTGGGGACCCATCTACCTCTGGGGCACACAGAACACACAAATCCAGTTCACATTGGCATCTGGCGTTTTAGCCTGGGGTACTCAAGGGGAGTACACCAAGGTGGTGTGTGGGCAGACAGGTTTAACACCGTTTTAATCACCCATCACAATCATCATAGCTGACTCTTATAACAAAAGACAGGTTAACAGTAGAAAAGCCTAACAAGTTTTTTTTTTTTTTTTTTTTAAACACAGTTTCACATGACATGGGAACTGTCAGAAATGAAGACCCAGGGGAAATTGTCTAACTTTATGCTTAGATTCGCTGAGGAATGGGCAGCAGTGTAGAAACGTGATTGGATAAAACTTGTTTGGTCTACTGACTGAGTGAAGCGCCCAGCAAGATCTGTCTATTCTGATTCTTCATGGCCTCTGTGTGGCGTTCCTTTCCTCTGGGTATAGGACAGGATGTGTGTCACGAGAGGGTTTTCAAGGGAGAAGAGAGAGGGCCCTAGAGTGACCTTTCTCGGTTTTATTGGCTTGCTTTGGGGACGGGGAGCTCTAGTTGCTATGATTCACCTTGGAGAAGAGGAATGCTGGTTTCTATGACTCTCTTCTGGGAAGAAAAAGAGGCAAGAGACAGGAGAATGAGACATGGTCAGAAAGACCTTGCCTCTGAGATCCTTGCAATCTCCTTCAGCTCAGAGTACACAGCATACCAAGGCGCCGGACTTGTGGGTGTCATGTTCTGAGCACCGACAGTGCTTAAGCTGTGAACTTGAGAACTAAGTACCCATGTTTATGCACAAGTTGGGTGACTGTGAACATGTTTGAGAAAAAAATTCTGAGTCTTTCATTCATATGTAAAAAGGGAAATTCATATACACTTTTATATAAGAGTGTTTGAAGGTTAAGTGGGTTTATACCGTAGAGACTGGTGACATCAAAGGTGGTGTGTAAGTAAAAATGATCATTGCCATTGTTTTTTTCTTTTTCTTTTTCTTTTTTTTTTTTTTTTGAGACGGAGTCTCACTCTGTTGCCCAGCCTGGAGTACAGGGGCACGATCTCAGCTCACTGCACCGCAACGTTTACCTCGTGGATTCAAGCAGTTCTCCTGCCTTAGCCTCCGAGTAGCTGGGATTATAGGCATGCACGACCATGCCCAGCTATTTTTTGTATTTTTAGTAGAGATAGGGTTTCACCGTGTTGGCCAGGGTGGTCTCAATCACCTGACCTCAGGTGATCCGCCTGCCTCAGCCTCCCCAAATGCTGGGATTACAGGTGTGAGCCACCGCGCCTGGCCCATCCTTGCCATCTTTCTCATTAGAATGAGAATGAAGGGGGTTGCTCCTATCTTGGCTGCAAATATGAATGCTGGCCTCATGAGCAGCAAACAGCCTTTTCTCTTCCATCAAGAATGAGCTGCTCAATTGCTTCATGCCAGGCTCTTCAGAGATGCGAGAGTCATCATGTGAAGATGGAATTGAGAGGTGAGGAGACAACCATGTGGAAAAGGAAGGTACCCAATCCAGAGCAGAAGAAAGTGACATCCAAGAAGGTTTCCCGGAGGGGTGACATCCAAGCTGACAACACTTGAAGCATGGCTATTCTTCTCTGGGCAAAAACAGAGAGATGACTCCAGGCGAGGAAACAGCATGTGTGTAGGCTCAGAGATCTTGGTTACCAGCAACCACTGATCTGGGTAACTAGTGACCTGGCAGGTAACGGTTTGAGCCAAAGGTGGGCTGGGCAAGTATAAGAGGTAGACCAGGAGAGAACAGCAAAGGCCAGAGGGAGTGCAGACCAAGTCTAAGATGCAAGGCTTAGACATGCTCATGTACAGAAAGGGGAGACCTGGTGGGTTTCAGCTTAGGAATGACAAAATGACTGTGGGAGGAAGACCATCGTGGTGGCCACTGGGTACACACCACCTTCACTTCACAAATTCACTTTTACGTCTGCTGCCAGGGAAAAGCTGCTCTTAGTTATAAGAGAGGGAAGATTTCAGACTGGAGTTCTGCTGCAAATGCACTGCATTTAGGCAAATCCGCTGATCTTCCTGGATCTTGGTTTTCTCCTCTCTAATGAGAATACTTCATGCAGTGTACCCCGCACAAAGTGTATGAAGCAGAGAACGGGTTTTCTCTCCATACGAACCAGGACTCATACCCTGGTTTTCCTCCAGACTATTTTGTCAGCCTTTAGCCATGTGACTTAACCTCCCTGAACCTCAGTCCCTCATCTGGGAATTCATAACAGTACCTATCATCAAGAGTCACTGTGGGCATGAAATGAAAGAATGCCCATGCTTGTTTCATACAGCGTTGAGACTGCACCCAATAAACAAGAGATATCATCATTATTGTTGTTATTATTATTACACTCTGAACTATTCCGTGCAAACAAGGCACTGTTCCTTCTATACAGGCAGTATTGAGAATTAAAGTGCCAAGTGCAATGTCTGTCACAGGTTGATTCATAATAAAAGGGCACTTACTTTTCCCTTAATAGGTACTCAATCAAAACAGCTTTTTAGTAGATCATTCATGATCCTCTTATTTATATTCACCCACAGCGTACTGAACTTCATGTACCTGGAATTGTACTAGGTTCTGAAGATACGGTGGTAGGTTAGATAGAGTCATTACTCTGAAACTGGAATTCATTTAATGTGTTTATATCATGCATTCTGAATGGTGGAAATATTTCTCCCAAGGAAATAAAAATTGCTTCGGGGGTGGGGGAAGACAAACAACCTCAAATATGACAATATGTATGTGACCTTCTGAAGGGCCATGGTACCCACATAGATATACAACGCGTCTGTGATATTTAAGTTGATAAAACACTCTTCACTATTCATGACAGCCAAAAGGTGGAAACACCCCAAACGCCCATTAACAGAGAACAGTATAAGCAAAATGTGGTCCAGCCACACAATGACTATTATTCAGCCTTTCCGTGAAGCTCTGATCCTGGCTACAACACGGATGAACGCTGAAAACATTATGTTAAGTGAAGAAGCTAGACACAAAAGACCACATATCGTATGATTCCATTTTTGTAAAACGTTCAAAATAGGCGATTCCACAGACAGAGAAAGCAAATTAGTGGTTTCCAGGCATTAGATGGTATGGGAGGGGGATGGGGAGCGAATGCTAATGGGTAAAGAATTTCCATTTGGGGTGATACAAATGTTCTGGAATTAGATAATGGTGATGTTTGCACCGCATCGCGCATGCACTTAAGGCCATTGAATAGTATACTTTAAAATGGTTAAAATGGTGAAATCGTATGTGTATTTTACGCCAAAAGCAAAAAAAAAAAAAAAAAAAAAAAAACAAAACAAAACAAAACTTAAAGACTCATAAATGGGGTGATAGTGGCAAAAAAAGAAAGTTGAGAAGTGCTGGTTTCGATGGATGTATAGACAGATAAGCTCTCCAAATAAATATCTCATTCTGTTTCCATGTGTTGAATGATCTCGATGCTCTAGAAGAAAGGGGGTCTCCATAAACCACCACCAGTCTGGCAGTAATTATTTAGTTGATGGTTCTGTCAGAAGAAGAAGATTTTCTCTGTCCCACTGCATTTGTGTGTAAGAGCTCAGAGTGTCAGCCTAGAGTACCACAGACTTAGAACACCCAATACCATCCTTCATGGCTAAGCAACACGGACAAGCATAGTAGGAACCCAGGGTGCGTGGTGGCAAGACAGAATTGGAGGCAGAAGAGACCTCCGAGGGACAGGTGGCCAGGAGGAGGCTTTGTAAGAGCTGTGAGTTCTGAAGGAAGATGCATTAGTTTGTTCTTGCTTTGCAATAGAGAAATACTTGAGACAGGGTAATTCATAAGAGATTTCATTGACTCATAATTCCACAGGCTGTACAGGACGCATGGCAGTATTTGTTTCTGGGGAGGCCTCAGGGAGCTTTGACTCATAGTGGAAGACAAAGCTGAAAGAAATGTCTTCACATGGCTGCAGCAGGAGCAAGAGAGAGAGTGGGGAGGTGCGACACCGTTTTCTGTTTGTTTGTTTGTTTGTTGTTAGGTGGAGTCTCGCTTGGTCTCCCAGGCTGGAGTGAAGTGAGATGGAATCTCACTCTGTCTCCCAGGCTGGAGTGCAGTGGCACAATCTTGGTTCACTGCAACCTCTGCCTCCCGGGTTCAACAGATTCACCTGCCTCACCCTCCGAAGTTGGGACTACAGACGCATAACACCATATCCAGAGAATTTTCAGATTTTTCGTAGAGACAGGTTTCCCCATGTTGGCCAGGCTGTTCTTAAACTCCTGACCTCAAGTGATCCACCCACCACAGTGTCCCAAAGTGCTGGGATTACAAGAGTAAGCCACCAATGCCTGGCCGGTGCTACACACTTTTAAACAATCATCTCTTACAATCACTCACTATCACGGGAACAGCACTGAGGGAATGGTGCTAAGACATTTATGAGAACCCTGCTCCCATAATCCAATCACCTTCCACCAGGCCTCACCTTCAAGATGGGGGATTACAATTCCACATGAGATGTGTAGGGACCCAGATCCCAATCATATCAGATGGCAATAACCTAGACTGATAATATCAGCTCTTTTCAACTGCTAGGATTCACGTTGTTTTTCAACCCATGGCATCCCCATTCCCTTACACAATTGATGTCTCCAAAGATTCATTAGCCAAAAAGTGAAAATAAACCCAAATACCCATCAACCGATGAATGGTTAAATAAAATGTAGTTTATCCATACAATGGAATACTCTTCAGCCATAAAAAAGGAATGCAGTGTTGACACATGCTACAATATGGATAAACCTTGAAAGCATCGTGCTAAAAAAAAAAAAAAGAAGATACAAAAGACCACAAATTATATGATTTCATTTATATTAAATACCCAGAATTGGCAAATCCATAGAGACTAAAAGTAGATTCATGGCTTCTAGGGAGAGTGAGGAGCAGAGGGAAGAGGGGGTGACTGCTAATGGGAGAGTGAGGAGCAGAGGGAAGAGGGGGTGACTGCTAATGGGTAGATTTGAGGGGAGGGGATTTGAAAATGCTCTGAAACTGATTGGGATGATAGCTGAGCAACTCTATGAATATACTAAAAAGCATTGAAATGTATGCTTTAATTTTGTGGTTGATTGTGTGGTTTCTGAATTCTATCTCAGTAAAGCTGAATTGTTGCTGTTTTTTAAGCCAGAGGCAAAGTCAATGGACTTTTGGGGAAAACTACAAAAAACAGTTAAGCCTCCATTGCCTGCATCTGCTCTTCCTTCAAGGAAAAGAGACACCGGGTACGTATTTAATACATATTTTGTCATTTGGTATGGTTTCACTGTGTTCCCATCCAAATCTCATCTTGAATTGTAGCTCCCATAATTCTCATGTGTTATGGGAGGAACCTAGTGGGAGATAATTGAATCATGGGGGTGGTTCCCCCCATGCTGTTCTCATGGTAGTGACTAAGTCCCACGAGATCTCATGGGTTCCTAAGGGGAAACCCCTTTTACTTGGGTCTCCCATTCACTCTTGCCTGTCGCCATCTAAGATGTGTCTTTCACCTCCAGCCGTGATTGTGAGGCCTTCCCAGCCACATGGAACTGCGAGTTTATTAAACCTCTTTTTCACTGTAATTTACCCAGTCTTGGATATGTCTTTATCAGTATTAACAGACCAATATATCATTCATTTTTTTTTTGAGGCAGGGTCTCACTAAGTTGCCCAGGCTGGTCTTGAAGCCCTAGGCCCAAGCAGTCCCCCTACCTCTCCCTTTGATACTGCTGGGAGTACAGGCATGAGCCACCACATCCAGCCAACATATTTTGTCATTTTTTTTTTTTTTAAGTCTAAAGGAGGCCAAAGAAACCTTCCACAAGGGAGACAGGATAAAAACAATGATGTAGACATCCAGGGTTTCTGGAGTCATTTGGAGAAGAGGAAGTCATGTGAACAGCAGCCTGAATATGGCAGAGTGTTTATAAAGAAAAAAGAAGGAAGGGCCCTTGACTGGCAGGTGAAGGGACTCATAGAAATGGAAGCTTTCAGCCGGGCGCAGTGGCTCAAGCCTGTAATCCCAGCACTTTGGGAGGCCGAGGCGGGTGGATCACGAGGTCGAGAGATCGAGACCAGCCTGGTCAACATGGTGAAACCCCGTCTCTACTAAAAATACAAAAAATTAGCTGGGCATGGTGGCGCGTGCCTGTAATCCCAGCTACTCGGGAGGCTGAGGCAGGAGAATTGCCTGAACCCAGGAGGCGGAGGTTGCGGTGAGCTGAGATCGCGCCATTGCACTCCAGCCTGGATAACAAGAGTGAAACTCTGTCTCAAAAAAAAAAAAAAAAAAAAAAAGAAATGGAAGCTTTGGAAGTTTGCGGGGGTGCAGAGTGGTGTTTTATAAATACAAAAGCAATAAAGGTAGTTGTAGGAAAAATGAATTGGATGGAAATGCATAGCATTCGCTTCTGGTTACAGAAATTGTTTCAGGGTGCTTGCAAGGATTGATATAACCCATAAGTCAACATGAATTAAGAGTCTGGGCACAGTGGCTCATGCCTGTAACTCAGTTCTTTGGGAGGCTGGGGTGTGTGGATCACCTGAGGTCAGGAGTTCAAGACCAGCCTGCCACCATGGCAAAATCCCATCTCTACTAAAAATACAAAATTAGCCAGGCATGGTGGTGGAAGCCTGTAATCCCAGCTATCCCGGAGGCTGAGGCAGGAGAACTGCTTGAACCCAGGAGGCAGAGATTGCAGTGAGCCGCTAGCATGCCAGGCTGGGCAACAGAGCGATACTCTGTTTCAAAAATAAGTTTGGTGAGAGAAGGTAGCAAAACAAAGGCGGTGGAAGAGGATACATGCTACAGCAATCTACTGAGTATTTAGGTACTTTGTTGGACACTGGTGGAGAACAAAGAGTGACCACAACCTGTTTAGGGTGTTTTGAGAAAAGAATCAGACATCTGTACTATCGTATGATAAATGCTCTGGGTGAAAGGAGAGAATGCTAAGGGTGTTCTAGAGTCAGAAAGGAATGGAGATGAGAAAAGGGTTATTACTACCATGTATTGTCAGTATCTTTGACAAAAGTAGAGGCATGGAAGATAGATAGACAGGTAGATAGATAGATACATACATAGATAAGACAGATGATAGATGTGTAGTTAGAGAATAGGTAATAGCTAAATGATAGCTGAATGATAATAGATGACAGATGAAAGATAGATGATAGGTGATAAATAATAGATGATAGATCAGTGATAGATGACAGGTGATACATGATTGATAGGTGATAGGTAGATAGGTGCTAGATTAGATATGAAAAGACAGACAAATAGGTAATAGATAGATAGATGGTAGATAGATAGATGAGGTATCAATTGATAAAAATGTGTCTTTCTATGAAAACCAGCTTTAGAACCCCCCATGAGGCTTCCGGTCTCCACAAACCTATTTTGAAGAAGCAATGGTAAGAAAAACCACAGCAGGTCAGAGTAGACAGGGTAGACTAGACCTTCCACAGTGACAGACCAGCACAGAGTCATAGTAGCCTAACCACAAATATGTATTTCCCACTCACACTGTACCTCTACATGGTCAGTGGGAGGGAGGTGGGCACCTCTCTATACAATTCCTCAGAATCCAGACTCATGGAGAGTGGGGTCTCATCTCATGAAGCCACCATATCAGCATGGCTCCCAGGGGGTCACAGCAGGAAAGAAGAGAGATTCAGAAATTCACATCCACTCCTAATGCCTCTGTCTGAAAGTGACCAGCCTCACTTCTGCCTGCAGCCCATTGGCTAGAATGGGACACATGACCTTGACCTAACTGCAAAGGTAGCTGGGAAATATTGAGGAGAACATAGGTTTTGCGAGAGCATTGCTGTTTTTGCCAGTACTGCTGATATTATTATTCCTTCTACCACTAATAATAATAGTGAGCGATTGCTATGTACCAGGCACTGTGATTTACACATGCTATGAAATTTAATCTTCTCTAAAGTCTCTGAGAGCTCAGCAACTGTTCCTATTTAACTGGTAGCTCAATTTTTAAAATGTGCCCCATAAGGAGAAGAACTGAGCTGGGATTTGATCCTACATTGTCTCACTTCTGAGCCCACACTCTTCCTGCCCTACATCCCCAGCCCTCCCTCCTGCAGTTCAATTTTTTGATGAGACAGAAAGGAGCTTGCACATGATCCCAAGGTGCTGTGCTCCGCACGTCACCAGCCTCTCTTGGGAAGGATTGAATCACACCTCCCCAGTGTGTGGAGCCTTCTCTTCCACCTGGACGTCCAGGCTTTTGTCAATAAGAGGGTACATTGCTGCTTTATTTCTACACTTGAATACCATGCATTATTTAGCGGCAGAGTTTCAAAAACATTGAAATGACCCTTGTAAACACGGTTACACGGTTAAAACGTTTTCCTTTCAAACGACTCTGCTTCACTTTGTAGCAGTGGGATTTCAGCACACAGAAGTAGCTTCCTCTTTTTTCCTTTGGTGCCAAATATATCTTAATTTTGTTTAACATGTAATAAATATTTACTTTGACTCTCCCAGTGCTAAAAGACATTTATATAAGCTTTTGAGTTATTTGGAAATTGTCTTGATAATTAGCTGTGTTTTCACAGAGATCAAGAAGGCTTCATGTTTCTTCTTCAATTAAGTTTTCTTGTTTGTTTGTATTTTGTTTTTACTGAGTCCTTAAAAAATTATCAAAAGTGAGATGTCATTTTTTTTTACTTGAATGTTTTGGGGGTCTGGAATAAAGCAAAAACTCAAGAGAGAGATGTCTAGATGTTAACTATCCTAAAATGATATCCCTTTTCTGCTTTTACTTCATATCTTAAAAATAACAGCACACATTTATGAAACAAATTACAGAGAGCACTCGTGGTGTGTAGAGTGAGAATCCAAGTTATTCATTTTGTTTTTTCTCAAAGACTGCTTTGGGTGTGGGATATGGGATAGATCAGAGCAAGATTTCTCTCTCTTCTGTTAGTTTCAAACACCTGCAGAAAAAGCTACCTATGGACACAAACGAGGCTCAAGTTGAGAAAACAAGCGCAGGGAGAAGCCAAAGGAATGGTTAGATCACTTTCAACTCAGAAAGTAGGAATGTTACTTCAGGAGACTTTCACACGTGAGCATGGCAACCATCAAGGCAGAAAGAGAGCACAAAAAAAGGTCCAAGTTGTTGAACCCACATGAACTAAAATCCTGGCTCTCCTATTCACTTGCTGTGTGCCTTTTGGAATGCCAGTTAACCTCTCAGTGCCTCAATTTTCTCCTCCAAACAGTGAAGAGCTGGTGATCACTAAGGTGCCTCACCTCCCCTCTCCTTCCTTCCTTCCTTCTCCCCTCCCTCCCTTCTTCCCCCTCCCTCCCTCTCTCCCTCCCTCCCTTTCTCCCCCTCTCCTTTACTCCTTCCTTGCATCCTTCCTCCCTCCCTTCCATTATTCCTTCCTCCCTCCCTTCCTCCGTCCCTCATTCCTTCGATTCTTCTTTCCTCCCTTCCTACTCCCTCCCTCCCTCCCTCCCTCCCTTCCTTCCTTCTTCTCTCCCTCCTTCCCTCCCTCCCCCCTTTCTTCTTCCTTTTTTCAGGAATACCGAATCTGGTTTTACGTACCAGGGCTACAGCAATAGCCATTAAAAAAAAACATTACTTGCAACTACAGAGGTTACATGGACAGGAGTAAGCTAGTGAACAAATTAACAAGAGAATAAAACAGACAATGTTAGATAATGTTGAATGCTATGAAAAACATAAAATAAGTTAATGGGACACGGAGTGATGAACTGTTGATCTAATGACATAGGAAGGCCTCTAGGAGCGTGGGATGTTTCCGCGCAGGTCTGGGGGATGAGAAGGACCAGCCTTGCACGCAGCGTGCCGTGATCTGGGGGAAGAGAAAAGAGCATCCCCCGCCCCTGGGAAGGGCAAAAACAAAGACACCTGAAGGGGGGTGTCAGCTTGTAACATGCAGCAGGGACAGTCTCTGATCTAGGTACAGAATTGTCTTAGCATCCATCTTTCTTGCTCTGTGTTCTTTCTGCTCTCCTAGGCAGCAGCATCTCATTTAAAGATCTCTGCAGAGCCTGCAATTGTCCACTCTCCAGTGACAGCATCCCCTCGGGCTCATAGCTCGGCCTGAGCAGTCTGCGGAGGACGAGCATGATGTTTTGCTTCTTTCTCATTGGGAATCCTGAATGAGCTGGGTTTTCTCGCTGCCAGCTCTCTGGGACAAGGGTGGCCTCTACCTCCACAGGTGCTGCTGGGAAATTGTACCAAGGACACTGGGAACAGTAAACACTTGTTTCTACAAAACATTACTCTCTAAGGTATGTGAATTAAGAGCAGGAATCCATGATATTTTTACCTGAACTTCACTTTGGGGTGGTCCTTGATTTTGGAAGCACTAGTGGCTAGGGACACAGTCACTGAATGCCGGACTCTTGGGTTCAAACCCTGCTTCTATTAATTGACATCCAGGTGGCCCTAAGCCAGTTAGTCAGCCTTTCTGTGCCTCAGTTTCCTCCTATTCTAAATAGGGATGCTATTATTTATATTGTAACTACATTTTACACATCTTTACATTCAAGGAGACAGATGGCTTAGCACAGTGCCTGGAACACAGTCAGAACTCAGTAACTTTAGCTGCTGTGATTATTTTATTTGTCCTAAGAAGCGATGCAAGTCCAAACGTTAATGCTTTTCCTTCATTTCTTCTTCCTTCCTTCTTAACTGTCAACTTTTCTTTCTTTCTTTTTCTTCTCTCTCTCTCTCTCTCTCTCTGCCTCTCTTTCCTTCTCTCTTTCTCTCTCTTTCTTTCTTTTCCTTCTTTCTTTCTTTCTTGACAGAGTCTTGCTCTGTTGCCCAGGCTGGAGTGCAGTGGCATGATCTTGGCTCACTGCAATCTCCACCTCCGAGGTTCTAAGCAGTTCTCCTGCCTCAGCCTCCCTAGTGCCTGGGACTACAGGCAAGTGCCACTATACCGGCTAATTTTTATATGTTTTAGTAGAAACAGGGTTTCACCACGTTAGCCAGGCTGGTCTCGAACTCCTGACCTCAGGTGATTCACCCTCCTCAGCTTCCCAAAGTGCTTGGATTACAGGTGTGAGCCACCACACCCGGCCTCAATTGTTCATTATTAAATATCTTTTGATGTCTCCCATTCCTTGAGCTCTTTGATGTGGGGAATCTAGAGACAAAACAAAACTAGTCCAGGAAGGCAAGGTAGTGAGCTGAGTATTGACTCTATGACTGCTTGGTTCCTATCTGAGTGTCCTCGAATCACTTATTTTAAGAATTCTCTGGGCCTTAGTTCCTTCATACGCAATCTGGGAGAGAGAATTCTGTGCTAAAGGGTTTATGTGAGATGTAAGCCATGCTTTTATTAATTCTCAGTTATATCTTCAGCACCCAGCACAATACCTGACTGACAGTAATCAATAAATGAAGGCGAGAGGTGCTACCACTACAAACAGCAAAAGCAACATCACCACCACGCCTTGCAGTCTGGAGATGAGATCTAAAAGAGGTCGGAGAAAAGCAGTTGTTTTCTTTGTGTATCATCATGAGACACATCAACTCGATGCAAAATGTTCATACTTTGAAAGGATTGACATTCTTCCCTTTTCTGACTCTTGAATGCATTTTGTTTCTCCTTGACCATTCTTTGTTTATTCGACAAATATTTATTGAAGACTTATCATGTGTCAAAGGCTGTGCCAGGTACTGAGATTATCATCGTAAATGAAAAAAGGCACAGTCCTGATCTCTTGGAAATTTCAGCCCAGTGGACAGTACAGATGTCAATCAAAGAATAATAAATTAATCTATCAATAATGGATGTGATGAGCTTTCTAAAAAGTGATTTGGTCTGCATTTCCTCAGTGACTAATGATGTTAGCATCTTTTCATGTGTTTCTTGGCCACTTGTATGTCTTCTTTGGGGAACTCTCTATCCAAATCTTTGCACGTTTTTTAATTGGGTTGTTTTTCTTTCTTGTTGCTGAGTTGTAAAAGTTTTTTTTTTTCTATTGTGCACGCTAATTCCTTATCAGTTATATCATTGCAAATGTTTCTCTAATTCTGCAAATTATCTTCTCCCTTTCTTTTTTTAATTTATTTTTATCTTTATTCAAGATGGAGTCTTGCTCTGTCAACCAGGCTGGAATACAGTAGTACCATCTCGGCTCACTGCAACCTCCACTTCCTGGGTTCAAGGAATTCCCCTGCCTCAGCCTCCTGAGTAGATGGGATGTGCCATCACACCCAGCTATTTTTTGTATTTTTAGTAGAGATGGGGTTTCGCCATGCTGACCAGCCTGGCCTTGAATTCCTGACTTCGAGTGATCTTCCTGCCTCAGCCTCCCAAAGTGCTGGAATTACAGGCATGAGCCACCATGCCTGGCCCTATCTTCATCCTTTCTTTAGTGTCCTTTGGAAGGAATGATGTACTAACACATGCTACCGCAGAGATAACCCTTGAAAACAGTGTGATAAGTGAAAGAAGCAAGACATAAAAGGCTGCATATTATATGATTTTATCGAAATGGAAATTACTGGCTCTAAGGACTGGAGTGAATGCTGAACAGGCATATGGTTTCCTTTTGAGGTAGTCGAATTCTAGCACTAGGTAGCGGTGATGGTTGCACTAAATGCCACTGAATTTGTGCACTTTAAAATGGTTAAAATGGTACATTATACATGGTGCGTGCTTTATCACAACAAAATAGAAAAGTATAAGATATGTTAAGAACATAAAAGAGGACCCAACTTAGTCTAGAACATGGTATAACCGTTGAGTAGCAATGCTTGGGTCAGTACTAGCTAGCTGAGAACTTGCTGAACTGTTTTGGAGAAAAAGCACTGATACCTCGAGGAGGTGGCTGATGATGGAGAAGGAGGGTTCTGCATAGAAGGAACACCCTAGGCAAACACCTCTTCCCTGCCCTACCTTGCACTACAATTACAAGTGCCCTTCTTTAATCCTCCCTATGAGGTTCTAATGATTCTGATAGCACCACACCTTAGTGGAACAAGTCAAGTGCGGAGATCCCATATCCACTGCCCTTACTAACATTTCTTCGATAATTTTAATATGAGCAATAATAACAAAAGTGGAGACGCAGAAATGAACTCTTACTTTTATAATAGTATTTATATTCTCAAGTTAATACCCCCAGAAGACCCTTTGAGGTTACGATCCTGCACTTCAGTCCAACAATTTTATATATATATATATATATATATATATATATATATATATATATATTTGGTTATTGATCATGAAATATTTCAAACATAGCAAAGAATACATATCAATGTATAGTAATGACCCATGTACTTATATCCAGCTTTAATCAATGCTTGTAAAGCCAGTTTAGAAATGAAACAGGAAGAACAGGCGGGGCATGGTGGCTCATGCCTGTAATCCCAGCACTTTGGGAAGTGGGAGGAACATTTGAGGTCAGGAGTTTGAGACCAGCCTGGCCAACATGGTGAAACCCCATCTCTACTAAAACTAAAAAATTTAGTAGGGTCTGGTGATGGGTGCCTGTAATCCCAGCTACTTCGGAGACTGAGGCAGGAAAATCACTAACCTGGGAGGTGGAGGTTGCAGGGAGCCAAGATCGCACCACTGCACTCCAGCCTGGGCGACAGAGAGAGACACCATCTCAAACAACATCAACATCAACAAAATCCCCAAAGAAACACAAAAACAAAAGCACTGAAAGAACAGACATTCACCGATTCCAGGATGCCAGGGCTTGGGGGAGAAGATCTGATTGTCCAGATTTTTGAACTCGAAATGTTACCTCTCCAAGTCCTGCAAAGTTCTGTAGACCTAAACTGGACTGTAACTGATCATCAGAAGTCAGTATTCTCAGCTATGAAATTGGAATAACATTTTCTCTTCCTTATTAATCTCACATAAGAAGTTGATGTGTATGAGAGAGGTGGGGTGCAATGAGAAGCCAAGTCACTTTCCTGCATGGAAACCATAAACACAGCAATGAGAAAGGGTCACTGGTGTCTGCAAGGTACTGAATATCCTCCTCTACATGGCCCTTCTGCCATCAGAAAGCAAATTTCATAATCCATTTTGTCTACCACCACTGTGCTGATTAGTATTTGTTAAATGCTTTAAAAGAGATGATGATCATTTGCTATGTAGAGACCTATTGGACTCTTCCCAGTACAATCCCAGTGTGCGTAGTGGAGCCCAGTGATATAATACCACTCCCAGATTTCCTGAAAAAAATAAAATAGATGGTGGCACGCATCCTTAACTCCTGATCCAGATCCTAACCAATCCTGCAACAACGTTTCCACTTTACTAATGGTTTGTGCCCTGGTGGATGCCCTCCGTTGCCCGAAAATATGCAATCACTTAATTGCCATAGCAATCCTATTATATAACCATTACACGACGTCTGTTGGGGAAAGCTCAGAACATGTTATTACTGTTGAAAGGGACAATTTACTGGATTTCACTAAACGCCATTACTTCCCTAAAAATGAATCAAAATTATTTGATTGTGCACGTCTCTCTTTAATGTCCTGCTCAGAGAACTGCAGGGAAGCTCCCACTGGGAATGGAGATGCTTTGAGCAAGAATGACTTTGTGAAACTGTGTTGATGGCGGGTCTTGTCTATCTCCATCCCAGTCTCCTGAGTCCACATGGTACTGCTGTGTTGGGGTGCATTGAGCACTGTTTGTGAGAGGCCCTCTGTCCATCAATTAATTTAGGCTGGAGCTTTTCTCCTTTTAAAGTTCTGGAGTACATGCGCAGGATGTGCAGTTTGTTACATAAACACATGTGTGCCATGGTGGTTGGCTGTACCTATTAACCCATCATAGGGTGGAGCTTTTACTGGGAAATTGTAGTTCAAAGTAGCGTTGAATGCTAAAGTGCTTTCTGTATGACAGAGGCTATGCTGGTGAAATACAGCCATACCCTACACCCTGAACATTAAACTACAAAATAAACCAAAGGCAAACATGGGCCACTGATCTGAAGGGAATACAGATTAGTAAGAATGGATCAGACCAAATCCGGTCACAATCCTAGAAAACCAATGCCAAGCTCTGTGGATCAGAACACAATCTTTATACATGAAGAACAGTATATGTATGTATGTATGTATATATGTATATATGTATATATGTATATATGTATATATGTATATATGTATGTGTGTATTTCTTCTTCTCCTTCTCCTCCTCCTCCACATTCCTCCTCCTCCTCCTCGTCCTCCTCCTTCTCCTCCTCCTCTTCTTCCTCTTCCTCTTCTCTTCCTCCTTCTCCTTCTTCTCCTCCTTCTCCTTTTTCATCATCATCATCTTCTTCTTTTCATGCCAGTGAGTCTTCAATGCTGCTTGGCAACGACTCCCCTCGTCTCCCTGTCTATTCTCCCGTTTTTCCCACACTATAAATTGCAGCAGTCACAAACATGAACTGCTTTTGAAAAGCCACGCTAAGTTAAAAATTTTAAAAATGTGGTCTTGCCTCCCACTCCTTTTCCTGATGAGTGACTAGCCATGATGTTTAGATTTTGGTGGACGGGTCTGTCTTAAAGTGTCATACATCACAGCTGAAAGCCATCTGGGTAAACTGCCATTAACTATTTGCACGTGGAAAATGGTAAAGAATGTAAGAGAATGTGAATTGCATCAAGATTCTGGGTACAGAAGCGTATAAGGGCAATGATGTCTCCAAGCAGAGTAAGAAGGAATTTGTACAAGCCTTTGATTCTCTCTGATTTTTTTGAAAGCACAAAGAGACTTCATATTTAATTTATAGTGTTATATAAGCTGCTGCTGCTGCTGGCGTGTGTGTGTGTATGTGTGAGTGTGTGAGTGTGTGTGTGTGTGTGTGTGTGTGTGTTATTTTCCAGCATAATCCTGACTCTGGTAGTTTGGATTTTGCATTATGGGGGCAACCACTATTCTATCATCTGAATACTCATTCTAGAGGGCTAAATCCAGGACAGCAAAAGTATAGAAACAATTTTGCAGTGCTGGTGGCATTTCCCTTGCCTATAAAGCCAATTTTAACTGCACAAAACCCTCAGCACATTGCATTTGGGAAATGCAGTGGCTGCACATTAAGCTGTTATGAATAACTGCTATTGGGATGGAATGAAATGGAAACAAATCTGCATTTTATTTGCACTCTCTCTGCAATTCCATGCCATCCAGACTGCAGTTACGTTCTGTGCACAGCAACACTGCCAAAAAGGGCGAGTTTTGCTGGGACGCATTATCATACTTTGATTTTTAGCCATGCAATCGTTTGAAACTGTGCCTGTTCTTTCCTGACGCTGGCCACTGAACATTATAATATAGATGGTTTGCTTCCATGGGAGAAAATATAATCCAAGTCAAGTCTAATTTGACTCAGGCACATAGCTAACTCTCCCCTTCTAATTTAGAGGCAATGAACCTAGGGTAAGAGCTGTCAGGCTGGTCTCTGGGACTGTGAATATTCCTTTGCTTAAGAAAGCATGAGAGTTACATTGGCTGATTTTGGCATTCATTTTGTAACTTCCTGGCAATGGACCTAAGTTGAAGGTAAGCACTTTAACATAATCAGTGTTTGTCTTATGAAGTCGTAACATACTAGGGAAGAGGATTAGAATAATCCTAAATATTTGTGCAGTGAGAGGGGCATGATTAAGAAAATCATAACACAGCCTAGACTATTTAAAATGATAGTCATAAGACCATATACTAAGAATGGAAAAAAGAAATGCTCAATGTGGCTGTCTGCACAGTCTAAGTATTAAGATAATATTCCTTTGTACTTTTTCATTACTTCTACCCATCCAATTGGCACCCAGCATAGGATGCTAGGGACAATGTCATTTTTATTTGGTTTCCAGGTTTGATGGTTAATATTAAGTGTCAACTTGATTGGACTGAAAGATAGGAAGTATTGATTCTGGATGTATCTGTGAGGGTGCTACCAAAGGAGATTAACATTTGAGTCAGTGGGCTAGGAAAGGCAGACCCACCCTCCACCTGGGTGGGCACCATCTAAGCACCTGCCAGTGTGGCTAGAATATAAGCAGGCAGAAAAATGTGAAAAGAGAGACTGGCCTAGCCTCCTAGTCTACATCTTTCTCCTGTGCTGGATGTTCCTGCTTTCGACATGGCACTCCAGGTTCTTCAGTTTTGGAACTCAGACTGGCTTTCCTCACTCCTCAGCCTGCAGATGGCCTACTATGGGACCTTGTGATTGTGGGAGTTAATAACAAACTCATATATATATATGAGTTTATTTGGCTCTCATATATATATATATATGTATGTATGTATGTATGTATATATATATATATATATATATATATATATATATATGAGGCTATTGGGCAGAGAGCTGCTCAGAAAGGCTCCCTACCCATTTCTGATATACAGATTTTTTTTTTTTTTTTAGATGAAGTCTCCCTCTGTAGCCCAGGCTGGAGTGCAGTGGTATGTTCTTGGCTCACTGGAGACTCCACCTTCTGGGTTCTACCAATTCTCCTGCCTCAGCTTCCCAAGCAGTTGGGATTACAGGCATGTGCCAGCACACCCAGCTAAATTTTTGTATTTTTAGTAGAGGTGGGGCTTTACCATGTTGGCCAGGCTGGTCTCGAACTCCTGACCTCAGGTGATCCATCCGCCTCAGCCTCCCAAATTGCTAGGATTAAAGGCATAAGCTGCTGTGTCCAGCCAAGAATTTTTTTTTTTAAATGTTGCATTAAGCACTGAGATTTGGAGTAAGGGAGGGTATTAAAGTAGTTAATGTTTACTTACTGATATGGTTTGGCTCTATCACTACCCAAATCCCATCTTGTTGGTCCCATAATTCCCATATGTTGTGGGAGGGACCCGGTCAGGGATGATTTATTTGTGGGGGCGGTGTTGTTCCCCTGCAGTTCTCGCCATAGTGAATGGGTCTCCTGAGATCTGGTGGTTCTAAAAATGGGAAATTCTCTGCACACACTCTCTCTTTGCCTGCTACCATCCACATAACATGTGACTTGCTCCGCCTTGCCTTCCACCATGACTGTGAGACCTCCCAAGCCATGCGGGACTCTCAGTCCAGTAAACCTCTTTCTTTTGTAAATTGCCCAGTCTCAGGTATGTGTTTATCAGCAGTGTGAAAATGGACTAATACACTTACTTTGACTAATACATTGTTGTTCCTTTTCCTTTTTTATTACTTTTGGAGACAAGGTCATGCTTTGTTTCCCAGCCCGGATGCAGCGATGTGATCATAGCTCACCGCAGTCTTGAACTGCTTACCTCGAGCAGTCCTCCCACCTCAGCATCTCAAAGCGCTGGGATTATAAACGTAAGTCACCATGGCCAGCCCATTGTTCCTTTTAAAATGGGGGAATAGTGACATTTTAAAGATCGTACCTCAAAGGTTGGGTTTGAAGTGAAAGCAAAATTCTGTTAGAAACTGGATAACAGCTGATCATAATGAAACCAGCTGGCATTTGTGTGTTTGCAGACACTTGGAACACCATTTTATACAACCCTCATGACAATTGCACAAGAAAATATTCTTATCTCATTCTAATGATGGTAGGAACCTGGTAGGAAAGGTCTCAGAACTTGGTAGGAAAGGTCAAGGTCATAAAAATTAAGTAGGGATTCCAGAATTTGAACTCAGGTGTGTCTGATGCCAAAGGTGATAACTCATCACAACCGCCCAGATGAGACATGCAAGGAAACTTCTAGCCAATGTAGGTTTTAAAAAGTGTAATCAATGAATTGTCACATATGGAGCTTTCTGTGTCCTATATACTATGCAAGATATGATGAGGCAAGAAAAAAAAAAAAAAGAATCCCATTGTATGATCCTCAAATATTTCAAGAGCAATAAAAGTGGTGGCAGGTTGGAGGCATAGGCAGTAGTGTACCTGCCTCTTCCCCAGGTGCTCTGTCTCTGCCTGGTCGTTCTTTAGTTCTCTGAAAGCTATGAATTTTATGAGTCACATTTCAGCACATTTACTGAATGTTGGGTAGAATGACTGGGTTTTAGGGAACTTTTATGTCATATCAATCAATAAAGGGTCTCAGTTTGTATCTCACTTGTACAATTTATTAGCAGTGTGAGCTTGGATCATACAACTCAACCTGCTACTGTATCAGTTTCTTTGTCTGTAAGACAGGGGTAATGAGAATAATAGCAATGTGCTCATAGAATTTTTGTGTAGCACATAGAAATGGCCACAGTAAGTGGCCATTTTGTGTGTGTGTGTGTGTGTGTGTGTGTGTGTTCCTGCATTCTGTGAACACTGAGAATACTGAGTCAAGATTAGCTCTTCACACTTTTCCACCCTTTTCTGAACACATAGTTGGTGGGTTGACCTGTCAAGGTCATCCTGGATGATGTGAACCTATTTCTCTCCTCTTTTTCCTTTAGTATGTCTGAGGGATCACAGAGATGAAGAGAGTCACTGTTTATACCTCCGGATCCAACCTACACTTTTCTTAAGGTTATAACACTAAGGCCTTTAAGGCATAGGCTCAAATATTGACTGAGTGATTCTTTGGGCCTCTTTTGTAGAAGGCAGCTGTTTAAGATGGCCCGCCCCCAGTGATAATTTGCTTACTAGTGTTTATGTCCTTGTGCAGTCTCCTCTTTCATTCTTTACCCCATCTCACCCAAGCGTGGGCTGGACCTAAATGTTGGCTGCTGCTTCTTTTTTTTTTTTTTTTTTTTTTTTTGAAATAGAGTATTGCTCTGTCACTCAGGCTGGAATGCAGTGGCACAATCTTGGCTCACTGCAACCTCTGCCTCCCAGGTTCAAGCAGTTCTCATGCCTGAGCCTCTTGAGCAGCTGGAATTACAGGCATGCTCCACCACGCCCATCTAATTTTTATATTTTCAGTAGAGACAGGGTTTCACCATGTTGACCAGGCTACTCATGAACTCCTGACCTTCAGTGATCCGCCTGTCTTGGCTTCCCAAAGTGCTGAGATTACAGGTGTGAGCCACTGTACCTGTCCTGCTTCTATTGCACAAAATATAACAACATGATGGATGTCACTTCTAAGATTAGGTTGCAAAGAGAGTGTGACATCTCTCTCTCATTTTATCTTTCTCTCACTCCGATAAGGCCAATTGTCATGTTGTGGGCTGCCTTACACAGAGCCCACAGGATAAGAAACTGAAGGTGGCCTGCCACCCACAACGTGCAAGGAGCTGAATCCTGCCAAGAACTCTGAGTGAGCGAGCTTGAAAGTGGATGCCTGCCCAGTTGAACCCTGAGAGGAGACCCCAGCCCCTGGCTAATGCTTTCATTGCAGTCTGCGAGAACTAAGAGTGAGAACATACGATGTTTGGTTTTACATTCCTGAGTTACTTCGCTTAGAATAACAGCTATGAAGATGCAAAGGCGTAACAATGACACAGTGGACTTTAGGGTCTCAAGAGGAAAGGCTGGCAAGGGGGTGAGGAATAAAAGAATACAAATTGTGTTCAGTGTATACTGCTCAGGAGATGAGTGCACCAGAATCTCATAAATCACTACAAATAACTTACTCATATAACCAAATACCACCTGTTCCCCAGAAACCTTTAGAAATAAAAAAATTTTAAAAAAAGAACTGAGGAAGAGAACCCAAGTTAGCTAGCCCCTGATTTCTGACCCACAGAAACTGTCAGCCAATAAATGTGTGTTGTTTTGAGCCTCTAAGTTTGGAAACAACATGTTATGCAGCAATAGATAATGAATATATCCTTCTCTATTAGGAATTTTTTTTAAAGATTCAGACAGAATGTGGGTTATTGGCATGGCAGTAGTGGGACATTTCTGAGTCTCCGGCGTTAATACCATCACAACTGCACGAACATCTCACCCCCAGCAATTGTAACTACTCTTGATATCATCAAAATCCTATAAGCACAGAAGGTCTTTTTTTCCTCCAGAAATTAGGAAAGACAGGACCAGACAGATGTGAAAATCAGTTAAATTGAACCAAAATCTAGTGTATTGTATGTTACAAATACTTAGTTTGCATTTTTTTCATGTTTTATTATACATATATTTTTAAATGTATATGGTTACCTTTTCTGAGAAGCTACTATGTGCCAGCTCATTTATAGATTATCTGGTTTAATTTTTAGAAAACCTAACGGACTGTTACCAGTTTTTTTCATTTTAGAGATGAGATCTTGGAGTTTAAGGAGGACAAGTCACTCACCACTCCGCCAATCACTGGTAGCACTTGGACTGTTCCCTAGGAATGCTGGATTTCAAAGCCTATTCCTGTTCCTCTACTCCAAGCTACCCTGAGGGCAGAAAACATGTCTTCATTTATCTTTGCCTTTCCAACAGCATATGGTCTCTTTTCTGACACACAGTGGGTGTGAACATTGATACAATATTTAACAAAGGTTAGCAAAGAAATAAACTCAAAAGCTGTATCTAGGTCAATTCATTTTTGTGTGAACAGAGGAACATTTTTATCTCTAACCCAAGGTGTTGAGGCTGAGTTTACATTTTCTAGTCTGTCCCCAAATATGGCTTACTTCAGAGAAGAGCATTACTGGGTCATAATAGTTGTTTCCTCTACTATGTAAAATAGAGATTTAGATCCTGAAGAGAGAGCTACACAGGAAAAACAAGCAGAGCTACAATTCTGGGTTACCTTATCTTCAGCTAGACATTAAATACCAACTCCTAGAATTCATTCAATCATTCATTCATATATTCATTCATTCATTCATTCATTCATTTATCTCCCAGATGGTTTTTTGCCCGAACTCACCTCACTACTTAGGTTTGACAAAGAAACACGGCACAGTCTTTGATTATGACAAGCTCAGTCATGCTGAACACATTTTGTTCTTTCACACGATTTTCTTCTAAATTAAAATAATATTGCTAATTGTAAAAGATGATTATAAAATACAGAGTCAAAACATTAAAAGAAAAATTCACTGCAATCCTCCACTTAAATATTCATAACTGATTAACATTTGGTTGCATTGCCTCTCAAACTTTTCTATATGTAGTTTACAAGTACGATATACTGTAAGTACCAATTTACAGCCTTTTCTTTACTTAACATGGATGTTTATATATTTTCATTTTATTAGATATTCCTCTACAATGCCTTTTTTTTTTTTGGTCTAAAAATTGTTTCACTCAATTGCTTTACACTACTTCATTTAACCATGGCTTGGAGGTCTTATTCTTAATAGTATTATTGTTATTAAAATAAAATAAAACAAAATAATGAAACACTGATGTTGGCAAAGGTGTGGGAAATGAAAATACCCCCCAAATTTCACCTGTTTTACTTCTTTTGCATTAGTTTTTTAAATTACTTTTGGGTAGCTTGACACATCTTTAATTTAAGCACTAATTATTGTACATAATGCAGCTACACCTGTGGTGAAAATGCTTTTTATTAGCATTAAAACTAAAGACATCAAAGAATCATATCAGGATAAAACGTTTATTTCTAATTTAATAGAATTGCAATTAAAGCAAATTTGATCTGAATGAAATCCCATCATAACTGGACTTTTTTTTCCTACACAGTGAGCGAAAATTATTCTCCCCTAAATTGAAGATTAATGACATGTTTTTAATGTTAAATGTAGCAATTCAAGCATTAGGTTGCAATTCAAGTTCAACATCATTGAACATTTTATAAACTTCACATTTTAACATCTCTGAAAAGCGCTCTGAGGTAAAAGCATTAGCGTTAAATGCATTAATGTTATTTTTCTTTATAAATGAGCTTATAACGGTGTTGTTACCTTCATTTGGATATTTTAATGAAGGGATAATATAAGGAGAGTGCTCCATTTTCACAAGGTAATTGTTTCTTCCCTGAGTGGCTAAACTTGGACAGAAAGTGGAGTTTATCTCATTGAAATTCTATGATGGCTGCATGGTTGTTGTTACTTGTCAGAATCTTTCATTACCTGGCAACTGGGACTTTTAGCTAATGCTCTTCCTTCCCGTGACATCCAGTCTTCTGCTGTCCTATGGTGTAATCCTATCCTCTGGCAAGTCACAGCAGCAAACCTTTGGAATCTTGCTCTAGTACTCACTGGCTCAGCACTTAAACTTTAGCTGGATGGAGAATTCTGATTTAAATTAAGTTCAGGCCAAGTTGGTAAAAAGTAAGCTAAATCTGCGTTGGGAATGAAAATGATGGAAAGGTATGCAATCTCTCTCAAATTACTCAAAGCTGAGTTTGTACTTTTGGTAGCTTCATTGCAAAAATGGCCCTATTTTTCTTCCTTTGGCCAAAGCCACTCTACTTACCATGTTACTTTTCAGATTCACTCATCAAGAGATGGAGTCTGAGTCTTCGCTCCCTGCATCTGGGCTGGCCTTGTGATTGGCTTTTGACTAATAGAACGTGGCAAAAGAGATGCTTTTCATGGGTCCACTCTTGGTCTTAGACCTGTGCCTCCACCATGGCAACAAATTCAAGCTAGCCTGTTGGAGAATGACACCTTGTGGAGGAGAACCAAAGTGCTCCACCCAACAACCAGCCATCCCTCACATGCAGAGCCACAAAAGCTACATGCAGCTCATAACAGACTCAGGAGAAGCCCAGCAAAGGTCCGAAGAACCGCCCCACTGAACTCATCCTAAGTTCACTCACAGTAATGAGCTAAATTAATGGCTGTTGAGTGGTTTATTGCTCAGCAACAGATAACTAATACAATATCCTCTCTCTGTCAGAGTCTGAGTAATTATGGATGATCTACTACTTTATCTGAGTTTTCTCATTCTCTTCTGTAAAATAAAAACAATAAGACTGCCTTATAGGATTGTCCTGAATTAAAGACAATAGGCAGGAACTAGTATAGCGCATGTCACAGAAGAGTGCTCAGTATAAAGGTTAGCTGTCATTGATGTTGACTTTCATGTTTTGCTGTTCATTTTCATGATACATATCCAAACATTTCAATTAGTGATTGAGAATATGAGTTATGGAGCTGGGCCACCACTACGGCTTTCCTGGGATAGCCCTTATGAGCTGTGTGACCTTTAATAGCTTAGGAAGCTTCTATGCCTCAGTGACCTTATCTTTGACAGGGGGATTATCATAATACCTACCCCAGGGTTACTGGGGAAATTAAATCAGTAAAAATAGATAAAATGCTTAGGACCTCGAATGGTATAGTGTAATCACTAGAATAAAAAGTAATTAGGCTGGGCACAGTGGCTCACACCTGTAATCACCACACTTTGAGAGGCCAAGGGAGGAGGACTGCTTGAGTTCATTAGTGCTAGACCAACCCAGGCAATATAGTGAGACCCTGTCTCTGTGCAAAAAATATGATGAAAATTAGCTGGGTATGGTGGTGTGCACCTGTAGTCCTAGCTACTTGGGGAGCTGAGATGGGAAGATCACTTAAACCCAGCAGGTCGAGGCTGCAGTGAGCTATGATTGCATTTCAGCCTGACACAGAGCAAGACCCTATCTCAAAAAAATTAATAATTATTAATAATGAACAGACACGTGGCTTAAAAATCTTTCTATATATCTAAGTAGATACATTTCTACTCATAGTATTTATGGATCTGATTTGATTTTTGGAATCGAGAAAATAAGGATTTTTCTGTAACAACTGTTACAGAAAATTTCAAATATATACACAAGGAAACTAATACAATGAACCTGATTTACCTATTACGGAAACAACAATCATCAATACACAGCCAATCTTGTTCTTCTCTACCATCACCTACTCCCCATTCTCCAGATTTTGTTGGAAATGCTGGGACATCACTTAATCTGTAAATGTTTCAGCATGTATCACTAAAACATAACCTCCCTCAGTAATTACCACATCCCATTTTCACACCTAAAATTTGACAACAATTCATAATTTCAAATATCCCCTTGGAGCAAAAAAAATCCTCTTCCATCATTTCTATTTTTATTTTTTTAATAAACTAGATCATTTGTCATGTAGAATTTTCTATTGTCTGGATTTTGCTGATTATATCCAGTTGGGATGTTTTAACCTGTTCCTGTCTCCTGCATTTCTTATAAATTTACATGTAGCCTTAGAGATTTGTTGATGTTAGGTTCAATGAGTTTGGAGCTACCAAAATCACATTGATTGACCCATTCAATCACACTTCTTAAATGCATTGTGTACTTATATCAAAGGCACATGGGTCTGATTCTCTATTATTTTGTGATAATCAGCCTTTTATGATTAATGACTAAATTCACTAATTAATCAGAATGTTTAAATTACAATAGTTTTATTCAATTATTCCTTCTCCATTCACTGGAATACTTCTAAATGAAATTTCCCTTGACAACTATTTGCTTACCCTTAGATAAATTTCAGTACACTATATCTACTTATTTCCACCTTACCTTTTTTTAGTTAACAATATATTCTAGAGATAATTACACGGCACCACATAGAGATGTTTCTTATATAAACATCTCTATATAATGCCATGTAATTTTTTATAGCAGCATAGGACCACTTGTGTGGATTTACATGGATAATTCAATGAGTTCTCCCCGATGGAAACTTGGGTTGTTTGCCTCCAGTCTTTTAAAACTGCAAATAATGCTGTCATGAATGGCTTTGGACATAGGTGTTTGGCTTTTTTTTTTTTTTTTTTTATCATACTCAATTTTTATAGCCTGTGGCTTTCAGAGCCTTATTGAAGGCTGGAGAATCGTGTAGAGGAAAAATTCAGTTATGTGTCTTCATGGTAAAGAATATTCTGACATACATCAACTTCATAGTTTCACCTTCAACTCTCCCAAGATCTCTAAACTCCACTGACACATCTATTGATCCATTAGCCTCCCTGCCAAGACTGAAAGAACACAGATTGTGAGAAGGAAAAGGGAGTCATGTAGCAACTGAGTGAACCCCCTATAACTTTGTTTCCCCTCTCTGGCTCTGCTCATCTCTGTTCAACACAGGATGAAGGCTTTGCTTCTTCCTTTAGTAGAGTCCACAAAACCAAGCAAATTGCCGAGGCCATTGCTAAACGTGTGTACAAGATGAGGAAGTCAAAGCATGTCATGGATCATGGAGGATCAATCCATCGAATAGGGATAGGCGCACATGCAGAAATTTGTGAAAGTTATGTGACATATCATTCATGAATGCCTTGGACCTCCTCTGCAGGATTTTTTCAGTGGTCAGAAAACCATGCGCTCTTAGGACTGGGGGAAACAGAGGTGGAACAGTTCAGTTCAGCCTCTTATTTACTCTCAACACATGGAATCTACTGTATAAACATCTGGAACGAAGTACATTTCCTATGAGAAATCAAAACAAAGATCCTGCTCTTCACTGAACATTGAGCCCCTGTGCCCAAGGCTATCCCTTGATGTGTTTCTATCTATACCAGTAGCAAACTCATCTTCAAGATTTATCTTAGTCTTTAAAAACCCAGCTACTTAATAGTCAATATGAGTTCACCGAAAGGGACACCCAACATAGCCACTAACACTGCCGTTCACATCAAGCTCTGCTGTATCAGCTGTAGGCTGGTAGCCAAGAAGCATGAGAAGCATGCTTCTGCCGGAAGAGATGACTCTCCCAACAGGAGGCAGAGGCAAATGTTCAAGGGGATCCAGCACGGGTGAAGAAAGCTGATATGTGTGAGTTTACATCTGTTGAGTCATGTTACCAAATATTAATCAATAGTACAAGAAGACTCTGGATAATAAACACCTCTGTGAGCATATATTGTTTCATGATACTGTTCCACACTACTGACAATACTCGTAGCTGCCAGTTATGGACTCCACGTTTGATGGGAGTGGTAGATGTTTAAAATGACATCTATTCAAACCACTCTGCAAGGATCTTTATATTTGTTCCACTTTACGGATGAGAGAGATTTTTAAAACTTGCTTGAATTTAGACTCAGAAATTAAGCCGAGTTCTCTCTGACTCCAAAATCCCTTTTCTCCACCGTTCTATGACTGTGTAGCAGCTTGTACTCTGAAGTTGAGTTGTACATAGCCCCAAATCCCCACACATGGATATTTAAGCAATTAGGCGTGTGACCCTCAACTAGGTGAAAGGCTTCCATTAAACATGGCTGTATCTCCTCAGTAGGCTGGCAGCGGATAACCAAAAATGCACTAAAATGTACTGCAGTACACTCTTCCCAGCATTTTTATGCAAAAGGATTGCTCTTAGTTAAATACTTTGCCCATGTTTTGATTTTTAATTTCCTCTTCTAATAACATAATGTGCCATTTAGAGCAAGGTTCAAATCAATATGACATCTCAGAACCTGTTAAACGTCTTGGCAACTAAACTTCATTGCTGTCAAAGTACTTGGCTTTTAACAAATATGTTTTCATCTTGAGTCAGGGAGCAACAGGGAAGGGGGTTCCCTCACCCACACTTTTCCTATCTTTCTTAATGATGCCTAGCAACTGTGGGTTCTAACTCAATTCGATATATCTTTCTTTCTTCTTAAAAAAAAATTTGTCTCTTTTTTAGTGTTTGAGTTTTATTTGTAGAGATATATATACACAAATACATATATATATCTTTCATTTGTATTTGTATATATATTTGTATAATATATCTAAATATATTTATATATATACAGATATAGATCTGTGTATGTGTGTGTGTATATATATCTCTCTGTCTCTCTGTGTGTGTGTGTGTATATATATATATATATATATATATACATATATATATATATATTTCAACCAAACATGACCATGTTCTATTTAATACATCCATTTATTTATTTATTTATTTATGAGATGGAGTCTTGCTCTGTTGCCTAGGCTGGAATGCAGTGGCACAATCTTGGCTCACTGCCACCTCCCACCTGCCAGGTTCAAGTGATTCTCCTGCCTCAGCCTCTAGAGTAGCTGGGATTACAGGCACATGCCACCATGCCTGGCTACTTTTTGTATTTTCAGTAGAGACAGGGCTTCACTATGTTGGCCAGGCTAGTCTCGAACTCCTCGCCTCAGGTGATCCACCCACTTCAGCCTCCCAAAGTGCTGAGATTACAGCGTGAACCCCTGTGCCTGGCCTATTTCTCATTTTTATATCTCATCTTGTACAGCACAAAATCAACACAGAAAAGTCCCCTCTGCCACACAATTTTATTCCACGTGACTTTTTTGTTGTGGTTTACTTGCTGCCTGGCACTTATCCACCTTATGGCTTATAAGTAAGTGTGAAAATAAATTTAGTTCCTATATGGGTGTTCATCACCTGCTTTTTTCCCTTCCGTTTGGATTTCTCTAATTCCTTTTTCTCACCCAATAGTATTCTCAAGGATCCCTCTGAATATATTTTACACAGAACAAATTTTCTCTCTCTCTTTTTTTATACTTCTAAATATTTAAAAACAAACCTGGATATAACAGAGGTTAGTTAGGAAGCAAAGTTAGCAGCAACTACTTTTACTGTGGCTTTTGTCTCTAGAAGTTTAAAATTCATAATATATTGGGATGCACCATTGAAATGGAAGGGTGAAATCAGAATCTGTACTTCAAGCATAAATTCGGCTTTCATCAGGTATCAGCTCCAAATCTGGTATCAGCCAGTGTAAGCTAAACGACCTTGAGAAAACAACTTCCCCCACTTGGACCTCAATTGGTGCATGTTTTAAATGGGATTTGGGTTATAATAGAGCCATGATTTTTGTCTGCTTCTCCCCTGCAGAAACTCTTCTGTTCTCCAACAATGGAGAGAACCTGCATCTATAGTGAGTAGGACACTGGTCAGCCACAATTTAAGACCCCGTGTTTGCCAATCTCTAAGTTCCCTTCCAGTCAACAAGTCTGTGAGCACGTTGTCTCGTAAGGAGAGAGGAACCATGCACACTACCCAAGACAACCAGTAAAATAAAGAGGAGTCACTCAGTGACGAAACATGGCCTGTTCCACCTTGGGGTAACTCTGCCGTGGAAGATAGCATCTTCAGCTACAGAACTATTTGCACACCATGGACAGAGTCTCCCCTGTTCCCCCCACCCACTGAATACCAAAAAGACACTTCTTCATCAGGGGTGTTGTATCAGAGTGTTACAACTGTAGTGACAATGGCTAAAGGTTATTCAATACCTGCGATATTCATTGGCAAATCACTCGACATCTCTGTGTTCATTTATTTCACATGCCAACTAGGACAAAATAAGCTGTTACATGTAATACTGTATATTTTAGCTATTATCCTTTTTTTTTTTTTTTTTCTTGAGTCAGGATCTTACTCTCCTGCCTAGGCTGAAATGCAGTGGCAGCCACAAATTTCTGGGCTCAAGTTATCCTCCCACTTGAGATGTGCTGACACTACAGGGGTGCACCAACACTCCTGGCTAATATTTTTATTTATATATATTTTTTGTAGAGATGGGGGTCTTTCTATGTTGTGCAGATTTTTCTTAAACTTCTAGCCTCAAGCAGTGTTTCCAGCCTGGCCTCCCAAAGCACTGGTATTACAGGGATGAGCCACAGCACCCAGACGATTATCCTTATTATATTGAAACACTGAGAAACATGAAAGACTAGGAGTGATCTCACTCCAAATCCTGTATTCTTTTCCTCCACAGGACAGATACATCCAGAACACATGCGTTTCTTTCTACCCGTCGCTATTCTTACTGCAGTAGCTCTGAGCTGCAGAAGGATGAGGTTTCATGGCTGGGTTTACCCTTGGATGTGACAACAGCTGAGTGGGCAGAGAGATATATGGGTGCCATAAGGTTTTCAGATCTCAGAGACTCCCTACTCTTATTTAATCTGATAAACTGATTTATTAATCAGTAGGTTAAGACATTTAACAATCACTGGATAGTAAAATGCTTTATACTATTATGCAGAAGACCCAAAATGTCTCCCTGTCCCCATCTCTGGAAAAAGTATTGGCAGAACCAGGCTGGGCATGGTAGCTCATGCCTGTAATCCTAGCACTTTGGGAGTCCGAGGCAAGTGGATCACAAGGTCAGGAGTTCAAGATCAGCCTGGCCAATATGGTGAAATCCCATCTCTACTAAAGATAAAAAAAAAAAAAATTAGCCAGGCATGGTGGCACATACCTGTAATGCCAGCTACTTGGGAGGCTGAGGCAGGAGAATCACTTGAACCCAGGAGACCAGGAGATGGAGGTTGCAGTGAGCCAAGACAGCAACATTGCACTCCAGCCTGGGTGACCGGCAGAAACTCCATCTCAAAACAAAAAACAATGGAAAAGAAAAAGTATTTGCACAATTTAGAGACACATCCAGATTATATCTGGTCTTCCCAGCAGGATCTTTCCCACTCACAAAAATCCCAGGGAGTTCCCACATATATCAAACCTAAGAGTGGGTCATTGATTTCTATATGTAAAGAAATTTAGTAAAAGAGAATTTTAGAATCATTCTAATATAACTTTTTTTTACTAACTCTAAAGTCAACTGAAGCTTCAGTCTCTCTTTTTCATAAATCAATTTTTATCTTATTAGGAAGAAATAAAAGTGTCACTATCCTTTAATTCCCCAGGCATTCGATGAGTACTTGTCATGTGTATATGATGATACAGTCATACACATACTCTGTACCTCAAAGCAGTTACCTTCCAACAGAGAAGACCAAAAAGTAATCAGTTCATCAAAACTGCATCCAAAAAAAAGATCACAGCAAACGTTCATTGCATATCTGTTTCTCACTCATCTCTGTGTTAGGAGCCATTGATACATAACAAGATGTTAAATTTAGCTTTGTCTTATTCTTAGGCGAAGATCTGAGATAATAAGTCCCATGATGCCCATGTTCCTAGCTGACACTTCTGATCTAATGATGTATACAGAGCAACTGGAGAATACATATGCTATCTTGGCACACAGGAAACAGGTACAATATAAGTTATTAGGCACTGGATATGAAGCAAGAATTACTAAATTTCAAATAATGGGTGATATACACACCACATTTTTCAAAGTATAATGTAATTAAACTACAGATCTATTACTAAACTTGGTTAAAATAAATACAGATTAAGAAATTTTAAAAATTACTTCTAAACCTGTATACATAGGCATGTGTGTATATATATATTATATATATATATATATAATATATAATAAATGCACTCTGCACCACAGAAAAAGCCTGATGAAGATATAAAAACAGGAGATAATAAAGATAAAAGCAAAATTTAAAGAAATAGAAATTAAAATTACAGTAGGATCACAAAGTCAAAAATTAATTTTTTTGAGAAAGACTAATAAAATTGACAAAATTTGTCCAAAACTGATTAAGAAGAAAGAAAAAATCACATTACAAGTACATAATATGAGAAATAAAAAGAAAAGAGACATCACTACAGATGCAGGGGCTGTTAACTCCACCACTATTTGGGGAGATTGTGATCACCCCTAGGAAGGGAAATGGTGGGGGTCTGGAGGGAGAGGGAGAATTTCTCATTACTGTCAACCTTTTTGTACTGTCAAGTGTGTACATTTTCTATTAAAAAATAGAGTTAATATAAAAGATCCTTTTGTACTGTTAAGTGTATACATTCTCTATTACAAAGTGGAGTTGATATAAATGATTTGTCTAAGTGCAGATTTTGTGAACAGTGTTTGCACAGTGATTTTCCCTTTACAAACACTTGAAGGTGAAATATTTAGACTGATCCTCACGAGGAGCCTGCCAGATAAGTCTCGTTATTCCATTTTGTGAGTGATGAAATTAAGTTTTGGAGAAAACAGTACACATGGTTGAAAGTAGAGGATGAAGTCTGTTAAACAGATTTTACTAGAAAAATGTAAACTGCATGATCAAGTTAAAAAGAATTGTATAGCGAATTTTATGTGTGTATCACCTAGATTCTACAATAAATATTTTCTCAGAATTGCTTTATCTTAGCGCTAGAGGATGAAACACATATCAGGAGCTATAAATTCCATATTCTTTCTACCACACCCAAAACATTGATTTACTATTAGTAAGGCTTTTGTACATGTCATCAAGTCAGAAAGCTGTTTGTATATTTCTGGTGTTTTCAGAAATATAGAGCTTTGTCGGTATCTTTATCTTAAAATTACTTTTTATTTTTTGATATGGAGTCTCGCTCCGTCACCCCAGGCTGCGGTGGAGTGGTGAAACCTCAGCTCACTGCAACCTCTGCCTCCTGGTTTCAAGCAATTCTCCTGCCTCAGTCTCCCAAGTAGCTGGGATCATAGGTGCACGCCACCACACCTGGCTACTTTTATAGTTTTAGTAGAGATGGGATTTCACCATTTGGCCGGGCTGGTCTTGAACTCGCAACCTCAGGTGATCTACTTACTTTGCCCTCCCCAAATAGGGGATTACAGGTGTGAGCCACCATGCCCAGCCTGTCAGCATCTTAAAATAATGTGACTAATATAAACGTGACCGCAGCCCCTTCACTAGTTCTGTTTTCCATGTTGGTCATCACAGAGGATGTTTCCGTTGTTCTAATATAACTGGTTTTACCATCTATAAGGTCAACTGAAACTTCAGTTGCTATGTTTTTCATAAATCAATTTTTTTTTCTTAACGGGATGAAATAAAAGTGCTACCATCTTTTAATTCCTTAAGCATGAACTGAGTACTTGTTACATGTATATGATGATACAGCGATACACTTCTGACCTCAAAGCAGTCACCTTCTAATAGAGAAGACCAAAAAATAATTTACAAATTACTTCTAAATGTGTGTGTGTGTGTGTGTGTGTGTGTGTGGGTGTAAAATAACTGCATTCCGGTATGGATGTATGTGCATCTGATTTTATTAAACCAACAGCAGGCTCTTGGTCTACATTTCACGTGTCCAGCCAGCTTCATTCTTTTCTTACTACCCTTTATTTTACATCCTTTTTTTTTTCTTCTCAGGAATAATGAAAATTCCCTCTGCTCACAGCATTCTAAAAAGCCGGGTTGAATCAAACCAGAAAGACTGGCAACATTCAAATGCCTTTTGTGGCTACCATTTCATCCCGCTGGGGATTCAGTAATGCTTATTCTCTTATGACATTATTTCTGTAACTTCTTGAAACAAATGCACTCTTTTTGCTGCAGCCTAAGCAATGCCTGCTCTTCTTCTATTGTTTTAATTGCCCGTATCTTCCGAACTCGTATGTAATGATTTTTTCCCAAGTTTCTTTCATAGGTCATGTTTTATTAATATCCTTCTTATTCCTTCAGCATTTATTGAATGTCTACTAGTGTAAGCAACATTAAGATTGTAGCTTTGAACTAAAACACACACACTACACACACGCGTGCGCATGCGCACGTGCGCACACACACACACACACACACACACACACCCGGTTACTGCCTTTAAGACTAACTGCCATCCACTAGCGTGGGTGTTAGTTGCATATTTGGGTTGAGAAAAATGTAGTTCAGTGAAGTCAAAAACTAATCCAAGAGGACCCTGCCAGCAGCACTCAGCGCTGAGTTTGAGCTCAGACCACACTCCCTCTAAACCTGGAGCTTTCTCAACGACATACAAGCACTTTTTACACTGCCCTGAAACTTAATACCAAACATCATTTGGAGAAGGACAAACTGAACCACGGCCTTTTTAAAGTGACCTTTTAATGACCATCAACGGTTTTTTAAAAAAGTGCTTAAGGGGCTGTAAAATAACCGCCAGAATAACAACAAAAAACAACAGAAAATAATATGTAACGAACATGCAATTGACCCTGCAGTCACAGAATCTTTGCTTATCTGTCCCTTTAAAGGGAAAGTTTTCGGACCCTTGACTTGGTGTTACCTGCAGCAACCCACCCTTCTGTCCTTGGTTTTTTTCATTGTTATTTGTCTATTAGCGCATTTTTTTGTATTTTGTTTTTATAACATAGTTTATCTGCTTCATAAATAACTTTACACTGGCATCAATTATTCCACCCACTGTTTCATGAGTACATAAAGGCCCCCTCACAGCTTTCCTCGGGAAGGTGGCTTTCCATATTGTTATAATTCCTGGCGAGCAGACAGGCTGATCAGAGGTAAAGTGGATGAAGAGGGAAGCCATGCTGTTTGTTTAAAGCGCCATCGCCTGCTAATGGAATTTCTCTCTCTCCAGTTATTGAAATCCGTGTGGGAGAGGGGTGGTTTGATGGAATCAGCACTTTCAGAGACATCGACAGCAACTAAATTGAAAAAATGCACCAAACCTCGGGTTTCAGCGGGCTATCGACTTAATATAGATTGAGTCGGGAAGAAAAATATTGCGCAGTGTGCAGTTTGCATGTTCCATCATCTCATTAAAGACTTTGCTGTGGATGACACAGAGGGCCTGTTTCTCCCCAGTTCCCCACCGAGGGATGCGGTCATGCAAGGAGTAATAATAGACCATTTCATGGCACTTTGAAGGAACTGCCATCATTCAGCAAGAAAAGCTGCTTTGATTATTATTTACAGAAATAAAGCCTGCCCATGCCTCTAAGAGTAGTAGTTTGCCTCCCCATCGCTCGGCACTCCCATCTCTCTCTGCTTAGGAATGACCCACACAGGAAAGAGAAACAAATAACAGCTTCACAGCCTCCCTGGGCCTGCCAGACACCCGATTATTTAATTATGGTTTTCTAGCTTCAGCACTTCGCCCTTACCTGGGAATGTAAGTGAAATGTGTCAGAAATAAAGAAATAAATTACAAGCTAAATCAATAGGAAAGAACCGTGCAAATTGGCATCGCAGTGGATATCTGTTTATCGCAAGGCTTTCAAAGTCATTTAGACCTTCAAGGGAGGAAGGGAAAAAAAAAAAAGATAAAAACGAGGTAAGTTGGAGAGGTATCAGAAACACACGGGAGATGTCTGCTCGCAGACAGGCCCAGCCCATAGCTGTCTTGGCTTCCTGCAGAGCCCTCAGGTCAGCCTTTATGCTATTCTCCAGTGGAAGCGCCGAGACGCAGTTTTCCTAAGTGGAAAATTTAAAAGTAATTTTTCACCTTGAGAGAGAGGTTTCCTTCTGTTTAACGCTTACTCAGGCAAGACAACAAATCTCAAAAACAAACAAATTGGAGGCACTTCTGCCAAAACTCCACTCAGACGGAAAGGAAGGTAGGAGAGAAAGACCATGCCTGCTTGGCTCAAACCTGAAGGAGGGCTGGGGTGAAGTTTTGAAAGCCAAGTCTCTTGCTACACTCATCACAGACCTTCCCAGCAGCCCCCTCTAACGTCCATAATGAATTATGATTATTGCTATGGATTTAACAGAATTGAAATGTTAAGCGCATGCACCCGTAGGTGCCGGGTGTTTCCTATACCTTTACATTCTATTTATGAGACATGAGAGATTTGGGATGCAGACCTCGTATCCCTAACCCCCCCCCCCCCAAAAAGAAGCGAATTGTTTGGGAAATATTTATCTCTAAGATAAAAACCAAAAAAACAACTCAATCTAGCTGGAAGCAATAATAACAACATCAACTAGGAGACTGATTGGAATTCAAGACATGTCGCTGGCTTCAGGAAATTCAGGGATTCAGTTTCATCAGTTTCTTTGCTCTTGTTTCCTTTCTTCTCTTCCCAGCTTCTCCAGTCCTTTCCTGCTCTCCACCCAGTTGAGTGTCTTACTCAGTCCCGTATTTCCTTTCTTGTGTTTTAAAAGAGCTTCTACAAAGAGCTGAAGACAGATCCGGGCTTATAGTGTCAGAGCTTCGGGGTGCCAAGAAGAGAAAGAGCTTCTTTCTCCTAAAAGCATTAGATATTTTCCCAGGGAGGCTTGGTGAGGATGAACCAGGGAGGGTGAACCCTGCTCAGGTAAATGCGCTCGCTTTTGAGGATTTATTGTGGGGCTAAGAATGAATACTATAAAAGAGAATAATAATAATAATAAGGTAATTGTGATGATTAAAGGAGATAAAAAGCTGTGAAACAGGCCGGGCGCGGTGGCTCACGCCTGTAATCCCAGCACTTTGGGAGGCCGAGGCGGGTGGATCACGAGGTCAAGAGATGGAGACCATCCTGGTCAACAAGGTGAAACCCCGTCTCTACTAAAAATACAAAAAATTAGCTGGGCATGGTGGCGCGTGCCTGTAATCCCAGCTACTCAGGAGGCTGAGGCAGGAGAATTGCCTGAACCCTGGAGGCGGAGGTTGCGGTGAGCCGAGATGGCGCCATTGCACTCCAGCCTGGGTAACAAGAGTGAAACTCCGTCTCAAAAAAATAAAATAAAATAAAATAAAAAGCTGTGAAACACTCAGCACACAATTTTACCTATGCTTAAACAACACGGGTCTCATACCCATCACATACATTTTGGGCCCACTAGACCTCTTTTTCCCACTCATTAGAACGGGGGTCCCCAACCCCTGGGCCACGGACCAGTACTGGTCCGTGGCCTGTGAGAAATCCAGCTGCAGGCAGGAGGCGAGTGGCGGGTGAACGAGGGAAGGAAGCTTCATCTGTATTTACAGCTGCTCCATCCCTTATTATTAATGCCTGAGCTACAGCTCCTGTCAGATCAGTAGCAGTGTTTGAATCTCAGGAGAGCATCAACCCTGTTGTGAACTGTGCATGCAAAAGATCTAGGTTGCATGCTCCTTATGAGAATCTAATGCCTGATGATCTGTCACTGTCTCCTGTCACCCCCAGATGAGACTGTCTAGCTGCAGGAAAATAAGCTCAGGGCTCCCACTGATTCTACATTATGATACGTTGTATGCTTATTTCATTACGTATTACAGTGAATAATAGTAGAAATAAAAATGCGTCATAAATAGAATGCATTTGGATCATCTGCAAACCATCCTCCATCCCCCATGGGTGGAAAAATAATCTTCCATGAAACTGGTCCCTGGTGCCAAAAAGGCTGGGGACACCTGTCCTAGCTGGTCTAAGACGGAGAGGTTCCAAGGGCCATGGACATGTGCTTCCTTAGAATGTGGCCATGAGGAGGAAACCACCCCAGATTGCCCAAGACTAAGGAGTATCTCCAGATGTGGGATGTTCATACTCAAATTGGGATCATCCTGGGCAAACCTGGCTGGCTGGTCACCTTCCGCTAATTTACATCTCCTGGATTTCTCTCATCTCTTTGTTACAAATAATTCAATGCTATCATAAAGAAAATCTATCTTCTTCTCTTGACATGAGATAATAGTAAAATTTTATTTAAGAAAGCCAAGCTCCGCCGGGCGCGGTGGCTCAAGCCTGTAATCCCAGCACTTTGGGAGGCCGAGGCGGGTGGATCACGAGGTCGAGAGATCGAGACCATCCTGGTCAACAAGGTGAAACCCCGTCTCTACTAAAAATACAAAAAGTTAGCTGGCCATGGTGGTGCATGCCTGTAATCCCAGCTACTTAGGAGGCTGAGGCAGGAGAATTGCCTGAGCCCAGGAGGCGGAGGTTGCGGTGAGCCGAGATAGCGCCATTGCACTCCAGCCTGGGTAACGAGAGCGAAACTCCGTCTCAAAAAAAAAAAAAAAAAAAAAGAAAGCAAGCCAAGCTCCAAAAGAGAACCTGTTTTATGAAATTATTAATCCCCTGGGGTACCTTTCAAAGAACACCTAGGTGTGCTGTAATATACACACACCTTCATTTGGAAGCGGGCTATCAATAATGCTGTCATCTATTTTGAGTTTTGACATTACATAGAACAATGTCAAATTAAAATCACATGGTATTCTTAATAGCTACATTCTTATGAACATAATACATATTTTAAAATCCGAAGAAACATTTATGAAAAAATATTTTAGGTTTTCTTAAGACGTTATATGTTTAACGGCCTTAATATTTTCATTTAACTAATGTCTAAATTAAAGTGTAAATGAAATTTAAAAATTTTAAAATATTGTTTTTAGTTTAAAGACTATGACATCTAGAAATGTCGTATAAGGCTGTTATACAGTAAAGGAAAAGGAATACGGAGTAAGAGACAAAGATGGCAAAGAGAGAGTAAAAGGAAGAAGAAAGAGACAGAAAAAAATCAAGAAGAGCTAGAAGACGAAAGGAAAGAAACATTTTAAAAGGAAATTAAAGGAGTAAAAAATTGAGAGAAAATAAATTGAGCAGAAAAAGAGGGGGAAAGAGAAAGAATCCCTTGGGTCCTCCTTTTAAACAAAACTGTAAGGAACATTCACTTGCATTAAGATAATATTTATTTGTTTCTTTTTATGGGGGAAGGATGGGAGACAGGTGAGGGATAAAAGACTACATTGGGTACAGTGTATACTGCTCAGGTGATGGACACAGCAACATCTCAGAAATCTCCACTAAAGAACTTATCCATGAAACCAAAAACCACCTGCTCCCCAAAAAGTACTGCAATAGAATGAAAAATAAAAATAACACGTCAACAAAATAATATTTGTTAATTATATCAAATTCTCCTTTCAGAAGTTGTCATTTAAATTTCTTGATGACATCTGGGGGGATGCCTTATCCCTTCAATGAAAAAATAATCCATCTGGAGGATGGATGTAGCAAGAATTCTACAAGATATTTGAAGGATCTAAGAAAAAGGTATTTTCTTGGATTAGAAAAAGATGTTTTAAGGATCCGAGTTTTTAAGAAATTCACAAATAATGAAATATTGGGACCTAACGAAATATATGATAATAAGGTACACATATTCCATATTTTACTTCATAGCTGCTCTAGAGCTTTGAATGATATTTGTGATACGGACGGTATGTCTTTCTTTCTGCAATGCTGCCACAATGCTTCGAGGTACAGCAGTTGTATCACGGCCATCAGGAGGAAAGCCACATTCTAAGGAAGCCCAAAGAAATGCAGAAGTAGCCTTACTCCTGATGACACTGGGAATATGTTCTGTCAGTCCCAGCTTGCATGAACCTAAACATTTTGTCACATGGTAAAAATAAACTGTCTTCTTCTACTTTTATGAAAAGGAGAATATAACAAGGACTAGCTTTAACCTCCCACTGTACGGGAGCAACAAGAAAACTATAATATGAGTGTGTGTGTGTGTGTGTGTGTGTGTGTGAACATATCACAAGCATGTTTAGATGCTAAACAATAGGTTATACAGAACTAGGATTTTTTTTTCTTCCAAGAATTATATTTATAAGCAAAATCACAGGAATAATACATTGCGGTGTGTTTAAAATAACTGCAGGACAAGAAGTGTCATCGCCTAATGCATTCTGTTGGTTCTTTTTTTTTTTTTTTTCTTTAGGTATATACTACATCCAGCATTTCTTCCCATGGTATCCCTCCCCACCGTCCCCACCCCCATCATCCCTCCCCGACCCACCCCTCAACTGCCCCGAGCGTGTGATGCTCCTCTCCCTGAGTCCACGTCAGAACTGGGATTTTTGACAGAAGGGAAAAATATGATTGAGTTCTAGCTTTCTCTAGGGAAGGACTATCTAGATCATGTGCATGAGAGAAAAACCAGAAATACCTCAGTAGAGCAGATGGACATCATCAAATATCTAGGGAGGCTGATGAACCTAGAGGTTGTGAGGAACATGTTTGGAAAGAAGGGAGCTATACTGGAAAAGAAAGTCACAAATCTTCATAGGGATTCCTCTGGGTCTGCTGAACACAAGACCACATATGCAAAGGAGAAAAGCCTCAAATGAGCTGAAGAATACCAGGGTAATCGTAAGCAAAACAATTTTCAGATAAAATACAGAGTGGGAAGGTGCTTAAGCTGTGGTCAGAGAATACTGAGAGTCTTTGGGGATGATCTGAGGGCATTCAGTGGAGACTCTGGAATGATCATGACCTAGTAATAAAGCTGAAGTATCTCTGAGGTTAAGATTTTCCACAATTTGCCCAAAGAAAAGCTAAACCATAAAACAAATCTCAACACATTTAAAGGGATTTCAATTACGTAGAAAACATTCCCTAACCATAATGGAATTAGCTTATAAATCAGTAGCAGAAAGATATTTGGAAAATGCCCAAATACTTGGAAATTAAACCACATACTTTGAAATAATCTATGAGTCATAAAAACACAGCTTATCATATATTGTAGGATGCAGTTAAATTAGTGTTTAGAGGAAAATATGTAGTTTTATGTGCTTACATTATGAAAGACAAAATTTCTTAGCTTTCATCCTAAAAAGGAAAAGAGGAACAAATTAATCCCACAGTAACTGAAAGGCTTGAGGAGGATATAAAAAATAAGAGCGAAAATTAATGAAATTGGAAACAAGGAAAAAAAAAAAGAGAAATAGTGAAACCAAAATATGGCTCTTCGGGAAAAAAAATTACTAAAAATGATTAAACATTTAGCTAGACTAATCAAGAAAAAAACACATAGAGAACGAATCCCTAACACCAAGATAAGAAAAGACGATATACTAAATATTCTACTATATTACAGTATAGTAAGGGAATATATTGTGAACAATTTATAAATTTCACAACTCAGATGCAATCAACTGTGGTTGAAAGACACAAATCATCAAAACATTCAAGAAGAAATGGATAATATTAATAGCACTATCTCTACTAAAAATATTGGATTTGTAATTTAAAATTTTTTACTGGTAAATAATACAAAATATTTAGGGAAAGAAATAATACTGACCTTACACTTTTTTTTCTCTGAAAATAGAGATGAAGAGAACGCTTTCCATCTCATTCTAGGAACTGAACAAGGAAAGAAAACCATAGATGATCAATATCCATCATGAACATAAATGCAAAAACTTGAACAAAATTTCAGAAAATCAAATGCAGCACTATATAAAAGTATAATGCATCATGACCAAGTGTGTCTCATCCTAAGAATGCAGGGTAGAATCAGCATTCAAAATTTAATCATTGTAATCAACCTATACAATCATCTCAATAGATTCATAGAAGCATCTGGCAAAGTTTTATATTTATTCATAATAAAAGAAAACAATTAACAAACTAGGAATAGAAGATTTCTATACCCGTATAAAGAACATCAACAAGCACGGTTAGCATTATACTCAATGGTAAAATATTTTAAAGCTTTGGGGTAGGCAAAATTGTTTAGGACACAAAAAGCATGATCTATTAAACAATGATAAATGAGACAATAAAATTAAAATATTCTTCTCTTTAATCGACCATGTTAACAAAATAAAAAAGCAAGTCACAAACTGAAAACAAGATTTGAAATGCGTATGTCTAACATATATAGTATATATTTAGTCATAAGCTATATGGGTATATGTATGTGTGTGTGTGTGTGTGTATGTAAGATTTGACACTTCACTGAAGAAGATGTAAGAATTACCAATAAGCACATGAAAAATGTTCAACATCATTAGCGATTAGGGAAATAAAAAATTTAAACCACAATAAAATATTCTTACATACCAGTTAGACTGGCTAAAATTAAAAAGACAGATAACACCAACTGTCGGCAAGGATATGAAGCAATTGGAACTCCCAGGGAATGTAAAATAGCACAACATTTGGAAAATATTTTTGAGGTTTCTTATAAAATGGCATATAAGCTTGCCATATGACTCAACAACCCTACTCCTGGAAAATCATTCAAAAGAAGTGAAAGATAAAGGAAAAAGTGGAAAGATTTGTGCATGTGAATGGTTGTAGCACTGTCATCATAACATCCTAAAATTAGAAACAACCCAGTGATCTAGCAGCAGGTACATGGATGCATAAATAGTGGTATATCATGCAATGGAACACTATACACATCTATAAAAATGAAATGAACTGTTGGCACATAGACAAATATTATGCTGAAAGAAACAATCAAGACACAAAAGACTATGATTACATGAATCCATTATGTGAAACTCTTAAAACAGTCTCCTCTGACAGAAAGCAGATCAGTGGTTGCCTGAGATGGAGAGTGGGAATGGGGGAGTTTACTGAGCGAAGTCACAGTGAGATTTTTGTGCTTATGAAAATGTCTTGATACAGACTGAAGTGGTTACATTCATGTATATATTTGGCAAAACTCATGAAATGTAAGCTTAAAATGGGTGCGTTTTATGCATGTAAATTCCATCTCAAAGAATAAAAGGAGATGGAGAATGATGGCTCAGCAGCCCACAGTAAAGCAGAATTTGAAATAATATAAAATTTTATCTCATCACACATAGTAAACACACCTATAACCACACACACACACACACACACACACACACACACACACACACACAATTAAAGTTAGGACTGAAAAGAAATAATCCAAAATGAAATATTAAAACTTTATTTTGTATGGGTAACAAGATTTGGAAAAAATTCCTTTCTTTTAAAATCTTTCTTATTTTTATTTTATGCATTTGATTAAAAATGGCGTTTTCATAACTTGACATAATAGAATTTCTCAATTTTCACTAAATGTAATTATGTTATTGTTATTACTTTTTATATTAACAGATAACTCTAAGTGCCATGTTATATTCAGTTTAGGACATGGATGACTGATATGGTTTGGCTCTATGTCTCCACCCAAATCTCGTCTTGAATTGTAATCTGAATTGTGATCCCCACATGTTAAGAGAGGGACCTGGTAGGAGGTGATAGGATCATGGGGGTGGTTTTTTCCACGATGTTCTCATGATAGTGAGTGAGTTCTTACTGAGATCTGATGCTTTAAAAGTGGTTGGCAGTTTCCCCTGTCCCCCCCAACTCTCTCTCTCTCTCTCTCTCTCTCTCTCTGTCTCTCTCTCTCTCTCCCCTGCTGCCATGTAAGATGTGCTTTGCTTCCTTTTTGCTTTCCACCATGATTCTAAGTTTCCTGAGGCCTCCCTAGCCATGCGGAACTGTGAGTCAAACCTCTTTTCTTCATAAATTACCCAGTCTCTGGTAGTATCTTTACAGCAGTGTGAGAATGGATTAATACAATGACTCTAGTCACTGACTTTTCTTAACAATGGTAAAAGTCACCCCTGTTTCTGTTATTTGTGTTGGTAGGTGTCTAGTTCTGTTGTATTTCAAGTTATGAGCTAAGAGTTTGAATACGTTTTCTTAACTTAATCAAGAAATAGAGTCTTAATTCAAGGAACATTACTATCCCTATCATTACCTTCAGTTAAAAGAAAAATAAAACAAAATACAAATGCACATGCTTATGTATGTGTGCAAACACAAGAACAGCACTGGGCTTGAAAAAGCAGACTTCATTCATAATCTATAGAAACTGAATAAGCAATTAAAAGTAATTGAATAAGCAATTGGCTTTCTTTTGGAGGAATGTTCTGAACTCATTTTCTTTTTAGTATTTATTATTCTCATTACGTGGGAGTCACTTCATCAATAGTACTTTGGGCTGAGCTTTAAATACTGGAATAGTAAATATAACTCCATTATCCACAGTATTCAAATAATGTTCTTTCCATGAGTTCTCCTGTGCCCAGCCCCACGCTTGCTGCTGAGTTACAGTGCCAATAGATAATACACCTCAAATGCATGCTATGCTCAAGCACAGCTCTAAATACTTCATGTATATTAATTCATTTAATCTTCATAACCACATTATAGGACAGGTACAATTCTATGAACATTTTGCTCCCTTTTTTTTTTTTTTTTTGAGACGGAGTTTTGCTCTTGTTACCCAGGCTGGAGTGCAATGGCGCGATCTTCGCTCACCGCAACCTCCGCCTCCTGGGTTCAGGCAATTCTCCTGCCTCAGCCTCCTGAGTAGCTCGGATTACAGGCACGCGTCACCATGCCCAGCTAATTTTTTGTATTTTTAGTAGAGACGGGGTTTCACCATGTTGACCAGGATGGTCTCAATCTCTTGACCTCGTGATCCACCCGCCTCGGCCTCCCAAAGTGCTCGGATTACAGGCTTGAGCCACCATGCCTGGCCGCTCCTTTTTTATTTCATTTCTTGACTTCTCATTCAGTTTGGAGAGCCAGCATCCTACCTAATTGCCTGGCCTTGGATTCAGTACTGTGACTTCAAAAGCCCATCCTCTTTTCATATTCATGTTTGACCTCCTGACAACAACCATGGTAAGAGAAATGACAGTAGCTGAACTTGATATTTAATTGGAAAAATGGAGCTTACATGAGAAACTTTTAAGACTAATTTCAGACAGTGCAACAGCCAGTCTCTGAATTCCTGGAAACATTGGGTGGAGGTTGAAGGCTGTTTTCTAACTTACAATGAACGGGAGGTTGGAAGTTATTTTCTTTAAATATGAAAGAAGAGCAAAATGACACCTCCATATAACTAGAGGCTTAGGGGACATGTCATTCCTATCACCAGTAGAGGAAAAATCTTCCAGTACCTAGAGCTCTACTGTGACCACCTGACTCTGGAATGCCAGGTGTGGTTTCTGAAATCAGAAGCTTGAGCTGAAATTGGAGTTACTAAGAAATTATTTCAGGCATATAGAGAGGAAAAGGGGTCCCTTGGGAAGTTTTTGTTTCTTTTAAAGCAGCTCCAGAAACATTTCTTGTTCTTCTCTAAGAGCTAGACAGCAGGTTTGATATGCAAATACTGGCCACTAGAAACTGGGTCCACCAAAACATGGCAATTCCTGCCCTCATCTTCTCGCCCCTGCCCCCACACGTGTCTGGCAACATGGCTGCTCCCACATATCCCCATGTGTGTGGAACATCATGGACCCTGTATTTGCATATTAAAAGGCTAGGGTGGGAGGGCCATTTTTTCCCGCAGGCTACATGAATGGCATGCCTGGTCAAACCAATCTCCTGAGCCCTAAGCGAATCAGACACCACCTGCTCCAACCTCCTCATACAAGCAGCCACTTGGTTTCCTCTCTGGCTTTGAAGCACCCCTCCCTCTGTCTTTGTATAGGGGAGTTCCTTCCTTCTTCCTTGCCTATTAAACTCACTGCTCCTTAAAACCACTCCAAGTGTGTCCACGTGTCATTTTCTCCAATTCAGCGGGAGACTGAGGACTCTGGTGTTCCTCCACTCATTGAAACCATATCAGAATCAACTTCTATTTTCTGAAGACTTGGGTGATCCAGCTTATATCTGTGTCTTTTCTTATTAAGGAATAATTTTAGGTAAAACTTCTCCACATTATCTTAGTTTGTATGGATTGCTTCTGGTCCTACCCAGGGAAAAGGTGATAAGTGTAGAGAGAGATATATAAAAAGGAATATAACATATTTTGTCAGCAAGGTGCTTATGGGCACATATTAGAAGAGGGCACCGGGCAGGGTGGCTCACGCCTGTAATCCCAGCACATTGGGAGGCCAAGGTGGGCAGATCAACTGAGGTCAGGAGTTCGAGACCAACCTGGCCAACATGATGTAACCCTGTCTCTACTAAAAATACAAAAATCAGCCAGATGTGTTGCACACCTGTAATTCCAGCTACTGCAGAGGCTGAGGCAGGAGAATCACTTGAACCCATGAGGCAGAGGTTGCAGTGAGCTGAGATCACGCCATTGCACTCCAACCTGGGCGACAAGAGTAAAACTCCATCTCAAAAAAAAAAAAACAAAAAACAAAACTACGAAGAGGAAGAGGGCATCACTATGAGACTGTGGGTTCAGAGAACGACTTCTTGAGGACACAGCATCTAAAAGCATCTACAAGGTGAAAGGAATCTTGACGCATACAGACAAATCAGAGATGGGAAAGAGAAAGGAATACCAGGCAGAGGAAGCCAAATGTACAATGTACAAAGGCGATTAGATGCACAGTGTATTTGGAGACCAGAAATTTTATTAGCCTGCTTCTGCAGGGGGTGGGAGATCCTGCTAAATTTGTGGCAAGACATGAGGCTTAAGAGGGAATGGGAGCAGGTCATGAAAAGCCAGGTGCCTCTCGGTCCTGAGCTCTCAGCTCTGGTTGGCATGAAAGCAGTACCTTCCAATCAAGCCTCTCTCCGGCCATCTCTGGGGAGGTGTCTCTAACACAGAGATCTGGTATGCAGCCAGATCTGAAAAGCTTTTTCTTCATGTTTCTTGATAAAGAAGGTTTTGCAACATCACTCACTACATTAAAATGCTTTCTTAGCTTCAGGGGACTGAAAGCATTTTTATTATGTTCCAACATTATTTATCCTTCTTGTACACAAGAGAGCAAAGCAGAAATCCAAAGAGAAAAAATCCTACTAATGTCTCAAATGCAGCCTTGGTCTATTTTTCTGCTGTTGCAAAGGTAGAGACATGACAGCAAATGTGGGGGAGAGCTGGTACCTTGCCCCCTTCCTTCTCAGGATGTATTGGGGGGTGGAGATAAGGTCTCAGAAAAATGGCCACAACTCAAAACTGGGCCTTCATTCTCACCCCCATTTTGAAACCCCATTTCCCCAGGATCGCTTCAAGAGCTGCCTTCCTCCTAGAAACCCCATTCATTGTTGCCACTTGTCTGGAAGCTCACCCAGGGAAAGTCTTTTATCCGAAACAAATCATCTCACAGGTCGAGCAATTAAATACTGTCAGTGCACATTAATTTGCAGGAAATGCATACATCTTAATTTTTTAATAATGGAAATTAATTTTTGTCAGAAGTCTCCAAATTGCCTTGTAACAGAATCTTAATCTAAATCACTTTAAGATAGCAGGGCGTGGTGGCTCACCCCGGTAAACCCAATACTTTGGGAAGCTGAGGCAGGAGGATTGCTTGAGCCTAGGAGTTTGAGACCAGTCTGGGCAATATTAAAAGGCTTCATCTATGCAAAAATATTTTTTAAAAATTAGCTGGGCATGGTAGCGGGCACTCATAGTCCCAGCTACTCAGGAAGCTGAGATGGGAGGATCACTTGAGCCTAGGACGCTGAGGCTGCAGGGAACTAAGACTGCTCCCTCTGCACTCCAGCCTGGGTGACAGAGCAAGACCCTGTCTCAAAAAATAAATAAATAAACAAATCACTTTAAGATAACCTCAGTTAAATCGATTTGTTTTCATACTAAGAGGTTGTTCCCAAGAATACCTATGTATACCAAGAATACCTAGGTATTCTTGACAGTTTCATATATATTGCAAAGGGTATTTTTTAACACTGCTTAGGAAAGAAAACCTCTCGTGTGCATTTATCATTGCCTGTCCACACTAGAATTTGCTGGGATGAGTGATACTACCACTGACTAACTGTATGCATCTCCTACCAGTGTCAGCTGTATGCATTGACTTTAATTGGAAATTGTGCTATAGATATTTTCCATCTGATCCACAGGCTTTGGGTTACTCTATGCCTGGACCATTCCAGAGCTGCTGCCTCTTAAGCCATCTGTCTCCCAGCTCCTTCTCTCCTCGTGGGACCACAGCAAGCTCAGCAGGCTTCTCTCAGCCTTTCTGGTGTATTTCTTCCTCTACTGATGTCAAATGTGGCCGTCATATGACCCTCTGTGTGAGGCCAGCTGCCTCCCCAAGTTTCACCCAGGGAATAATCCCCAGGTGGTCTCTGCCCTTGAATCTCTCAGAGGCATATAAACCAGAACAACTCCTTCTTGGATGAGGCTGAGACCTACTGGGCTGCATTCCCAGACAGGTAAAGCATTTTAAGTCACAGGATCAGACAGGAGATCAGCACGGAAAGCAGGTCATGAAGACCTTACTGATAAAGCAGGTTGCAGTAAAGAAGCCGCCCGAACCCACCAAAACCAAGAGTGACCTCAAGTCATCCTCACTGCTGCACATGGCGCTATACAGATGCCATGGCAACATTAGGAAGTAACCCTATAATGTCTAAAAGGGGGAGGCATGAATAGCCCACCCCATGTCTAGCATATCATCAAGAAATAACCAAAAAATGGGCAACCAGCAGCCCTCAGCACTGCTCTATTTATGGAGTTGCCGTTCTTTTATACTTTTACATTCCCAATAAACTTGCGTTCACTTTATGGACTCACCCTGAATTCTTTCTCGTGCAAGAGCTAAGAACCCTGTCTTGGGGTCTGGATCGGGATCCCTTTACTGTAACAAATTCCCTCCTCTGTCTAGGTTGAGGCACAGGTGGGTGGGTCACAGCTTGGATTTATACATTTTAGAGAGACATGGGACATCAATCAAGATGCGTAAGATGAACAGTAGTTGGGTCCAGAAAGGCGGGACAACTCGAGGCAGGGGTGGGGTTTCCAGGTCATAGGTAAATAAGGGATAAATGATTGCATTCCTTTGAGTCTCTGATGAACATTTTCCTGAACACACAATTTACGTGTGAGAAGAGGGCAGAGGAATAGTCACTTATGCCTTAGTCCGACTCAGTAAAATAATAGGGCACAGGAAGCAATTAGATGCACATTCGTCTCAGGTGAGCAGAGGGATGACTGAGTTTTATGTGTCTTTTGCCCACAAGGAATTACCTTGTGGGCAAACTGTGAGGGAGATATGTAGCTTTCTTATCTTTGTAACTATCTTATTTAGCAATCAAATGGAGGCAGGTTTGCTTGACTCTGTTCCCTGTTTGACTTCCCTTTGCCTTAGTGATTTTTGGGGAGGCCCAAGATTTCTTTTCCTTTTGCAAAGCATAGAATGAAATCCCAATTTTTTTTTTTCTCAGTGACCTTTCTGTCCTCAGGAGTGGAGTTCTCATCTATTGTAAACAAAGGGCATCGAAACAATGGAACAAATACTAATTTCACAAAACAAAAGACCAGAAGTTAAAACGTTAAAGAATGATTTCACTACACGACCACTGCACAATCACACAAAGGTAAACATGAATTCCAGAATCTTCTAGGTTTTTTTCATACCGGATCATCAATACTCTTAAAAACCTTCTCTTACTGGCCTTGACCACCCTTTGTAGCAGGATGTAGTGCTGATGTTTTACTCTGATGAAAGCTTTCCACGAGGGAAGTCTTGCGACCTGATCACTTCGGATGAGAATATTCCCAATTCCTGCCAGCCACACATCTGCAGATAATCCCTTGAGTTATTTTCTCAAAACGAATTTAAATGAACACTTTTGTGTTGATTATTACTCATCTCGCTTTTGTCTAATTCTTCACTTGGGTGAGTTCCTGCCTATGTGTCTAAGTACGAATAATAATGGCACCGCAGGGCTGACATATAAACAAAGGCACGGGCTTTAGGATCAGAGATCTAGAAGCTAAGCTTGGCTCTGCACTTCACCCGCAGTCGTTTCTCCCTGAGTGAGACTGAGTGTATTTTCTGAATAATGAATTATAATGAGGATTACACATAAAATACAGGACGTAAAGTTAGCCGAGTCTTTAACTCAGTGCCTGCCATGCAGTCAGCACTCAGTGATAGCACTTCTTATTATTTGCTTTATTAATCAATGGCCTAAGTGTTACCCACCTTATTGATATGGAACTCCTCTCTACATTTTCCAGGAAATGGAATAGGGTGAGAAACTAGTGTATTATGTGGCATTTTTCCAATGCAAGTAGAAAAATGGTCTCCTTCTGAGGAAGGGCCTTCACCTGCAGAACAGCTTTAAAATATTGTGCCAGACGCTACGAGCAATTCTAACACATGAAGTCTGAGATGTCGAGAAAACCCTGGCAGGGCTATTTCTCTGGGGGCTCTAGAGGAGTCGAACAGGTGCACAGTCTTGACCTTACATAGCAGCAGCACGATTTTTCTCAAGCATGAAGCATGACTCCGTGCTTCGTATAAAACCTGGAAGCCGTGGCCTTAGAAAATTGGAAGCTTGGAAAATAAGCATTCAGAATGTGAAATGCTTCATCTGATTATTAAGGGACTCGAGAGAGATGCTTGCCAGGAATAGGACCTTCAACTTCACTTGCATGTACTGAGGGCATCCACTAAAGTGTCCTCGGCTGGTTGTTCTAATAGTATCACCCTTTGGGAATGAAGATGAGAGTAGGAAGCTCTTATTCTCAATCACAGGGGTTTGCTGATTCTCATAGGGCTTCGATGGGGTATAGATGATGATGGTGGTTTTTCCTATGATTATTAGCATCTTCAAGGAAAGTAATTATGGCATGTTCTCACTTATCAATGGGAGCTAAATGATGAGAACATATAGATATGTAGAGGGGGAAAACACACCCTGGGGTCTTCTGGAGGATAAAGGGTGGGAGGAGGGAGAGGATCAGGAAAAATAACCAATGGGTACTAGGGTTAATACCTGGGTGCTGAAGTAACTATTACAACAAATCCTTGTGACACAAATTTACCTATATAACAAACCTACGCATGTGTCCCTGGACTAAAGAGTGTTCTTTAAAAAAGCATGTTCAAATAGAAATAAGGAAAACATAAAGAAGAAATGATCTTCCATAATCCCATTTCACTATTCTACCACCAAGAAACAATCACTGACAGGCATTGATAACATTCTGTTGTGTTCTCTCTCTGTCCCTTTCTTTCTTCATTTATATAGATGTGTGTGTGTGTGTGCGCGCACACATAATATATATATTTTATATATATATATATATATAGTTTGTTTGTTATTTTGTGAGATAGAGTCTTGCTTTACTGCCCAGCCTGGAGTACACTGGCATGATCTCACTCATCATCTCAGCTCACTGCAACTTCTGCCTCCTGGGTTTAAGGGATGCTCCTAACTCAGTCTCCCAAGTAGCCAGGATTACAGGCATGCGACATGACTCTTGGCTAATGTTTGTCTTTTTAGTAGAGAGGAGGTTTCACCATGTTGGCCAGGCTGGTTTTGAACTCCTAGCCTCAAGAGATCTGCCAGCCTTGGCCTCCCAAAGTGCTAAGGTTACAGGCATGAGCCACCGTGCCTCCTATTTATATATTTTAACAACTTTATCAAGGTATACTTATATACCATTAAATAACATTTTAAAGCTGTACAGCTCAATAGTTTTCAGTAAATTTAGTAAATTTTGCAATCATCACCATAATTCCGTTTAGAGTATTTTCATCATCCCAATAAGATCCTCTGTTCATTAACAATTAATCTCCACTTCCATTCCAGCTTCAGGTAACCACTAATCTATTTTCTATTTCTGATTTTTTTTTTTTTTTTTGAGACAGTCTTGTTCTGTGGCCAGGCTGCAGTGCACCGGCACTATCTTGGCTCACTGCAACCTGTGCCTCCTAGGTTCAAGCAATTCTCCTGCCTCAGCCTCCCGAGTAGCTGGGACTACAGGCACACACCACTAAGGTTGGCTAATTTTTGTATATTTAGTAGAGACGGGGCTTCATCATGTTGGCCAGGATGATCTCAATCTCTCAACCTTGTGATCTGCCCACCCTGGCCTCCCAAAGTGCAGGGATTATAGGCATGAGCCACTGCGCCTGGCTCTGATTGTCTTTCATGATGCAGTTTATATAAATGGCATAATACAGTAGTGCTCGTTTGTGTCTGGCTTACTTTGCACAATGTTATTTGGGCTTGTGTACCAGAACTTACTTCCTTTTCATGGCTGAATAATAATCCATTGTATGGCAGTACCATATTTTGCTTATTGGCTGAACCACTGATGAAAATCAAGGTTGTTTCCTATTTTTAGTTATGAATTATGCTGTTGAGATTATTCATGTGCTAGTCTTTGTGCAGACATGTGTTTTCATTTCTCTAGAATAAAATACACAGGAGTAAATACCTAGGAATTGGTGAGTCACCGGGTAAATTTATGTTTACCTTTTTAGAAAATCACCAAACTGTTTTGCAAAGTGGCTAAATTATTTTGCATTCCCACCAGCAATGCATGACGGTTCCTGCTTCTCCATGTTCTTGTTAATACTAGTTATTGTTGGCCTTGTGGATTATAACTATTCTAGTGGGTGTGAAATCTTTATGTGTCTTTAAGTGACACATGTAGATTGTTCTTACACCCGGCCAGCAACACAGTTTTGTGTTTTGCTCCATTTTTTATTTTTCCTCTGCTACGTTATAATACTCAAGTGTATAAATACATATTGTATGTGTTATTTAATCTAAGGAATCCATTTAGATGGAAGCCTCGGAAATTCTTAGTCATAAGTAAACAAGTCGTGCTTTTTGCTTATGACAGTAACAGAGTTTTTTGTTTTTATTTATTTTTTGTTTGCTTAAGATGGAGTCTCACTTGGTAGCTCAGCCTGGAGTGCAGCGGTGCGATCTTGGTTCACTACAACCTCCGCCTCCTGAGTTCGAGCGATTCCCAAGTAGCTGGGATTTCAGGCATGTGTTACCACGCCAAGCTAATTTTTGCGTTCTTAGTAGACACAGGGTTTCATCGTGTTGGCCAGGCTGGTCTTGAACCCCTGACCTCAGGTGATCTACCCACCTCAGCCTCCCAAAATGCTAGGTTTACAGGTGTGAGCCATTGCACCTGGCCAGCAACAGAGATTTGTGTTTTGGTCAGTTCTTTATTTTTCCTCCGTGGCATGATAGTACTGAAGTGTATAAATACATATTGCATGTGTCGTAGTTGAAATTATTCTGAACACACCTGGCATGGCAAGTTACTAGCACAGTTGTGACGGTTCCCCTTTTTTAGGCCCACAAAGACCTTGCTAATCATTTTTGCTGGGTGCACCCAAGGCCCGAGAAAGGCTTTTCAACCCAGAATTCTGAGCAGCTGTTACCAACCAATTGGTGACGGCATGAAGAATGAAATCGATTTGCCATGCTTGGTATATAAAGTTCTGCATACTACTTTTTCATCAATTAAAATTATTTTATAAATACATTTTCAACATTCTTCATGAAATCATCTTAATGGTCTGTAAGACACCACCATATTAACAGATTATAATTTATTTAACCATTCAGCTCTTGTGTAGACATAATTTTCCCCGGATTTATTTCTATTATAAATGATGCTACAGTGAATATCTTTACATATTTACACATCCTAGAAGTAGAATTATTAGATCAAAGTGTAAAAATGTTTGAGTCTCTTAGTGCGTCATTAAGGTGTTTGTGGAGAATAGTTTTTGCTCCGTTTTTCTGACGGATGGAGGTCTGGGGTGGTATTACACTTTTCCCGGAATGCCAAAAAGCTTAGAGTTTTCTTAAGTTTCTATGTAGCCTTTAACATGTATGAGACCTCCTTGGAAGTTCTTATTTGGCTTATTACGTAAATAAACTTATTTTGGTTTTTCTGTTTTAAATGGCAAGGATATTATTTCTCCTTTCCCTTGTTGTTCTTTGCTAAGTTCCTCGTCATGGAAATAGCCTTCACAAACTGATGAAATAACTTATTTCATAGGCTGCGAGCTGGGACATGCCTGTGAGCACGTCCAGCACAGATATCTTGGTTAAAGTACAAGGTCATAGAATATACTATGTGCTTGTAAGTATGTTTAACAGCTGCATAGGATCGGGCTTAACGAAGAGTTATTAGCACACTTACCATTTGTTCTTTAACAAAGAAGGAAGCTTTGAAGGGGAACTTTTTACTTCCCACACCATGGACAGGGAGGAGACATGATTTTGGGATGATTCAAGTGCATTACTTTTATTGTACACTTTGCTTCTATTGTCATTACATTGTAATATATAATGAAATAATGATGCAACTCACCATAATGCAGAATCAGTGGGACCTCTGAGCTTGTTTCCCTGCAGCTAGACGGTCGTATCTGGGGGTGATGGGAGACAGTGACAGATCATCAGGCATTAGATTCCCGTAAAGAGCAAGCAACCTAGACCCCGTCCACATGCAGTTCACAATAGAGTTGGCACCCCTCGGAGAAATTAAGGCTGCTGCTGATCTGACAGGAGGCTGAGCTCAGGCAGTGGCAATGTGAGTGATAGGGCGCAGCTGTAAATACAGAGGAAGCTTCACTCGCCCCCCACCCCCCACTCACCTCCTGCTGTGTGGTTCCGTTTCAAACAGGCCATGGACAAGTACCAGTCCACGGCCCAGGATCTGGGGACCCCTGTTCTAGGGGGAAAAATCTATTTTCCAGTTTCTAGGGGCCACCTGCATTCCTTGACTGGCAGCCCCTTCCTCCATCATCGAACCTTTTTTGTGTGTTTTTCTCTCTCCTTCTCTAATCACATCACCTGTGTATGTAATTATACTACAGGAGCTGCCACCCACCTTCCTCTTTTAAAGACCGTTGTGATTATATTGGGCTAACCTGGAGAAGCCAAGTTAACTTCCCTATCTCAAGACTCAACCCATTCCTTTCTGCAGAGCCCCTTTTACCCTGTTACGCAATATTCACAGATTCATGGGATTAGGACATGGCATATTTGGAGAGCCATTATTTTGTTCTGGTTGAAACTGGATCGGGGCCCAAACCCTTCCTTTTTATTCTAACTTCCTCTCTTCTCTCCACCTTCTACCCACTTACCCATTCCTCATGAGTTCCCAGATCACAGAGGTGGAAAGGAAGACCTCTGGGCAAGACCACCTCCAGAGCCATTTTTGGCTGGCACATTCCAGGATATAAATGGGACTACATCATCCATTCCAAGTCCTAAGGGGTCATCATATTTCTGAAAGGGAAAAATAGGAAAAATCCTCATGGTGAACAAAGCTTTGACTCTGCAGTCAGACAAACCCTGGATTGGATTCTGGCCTATATGAGCTAGTCTCCTTTGGCACGTCACAAAATGCCTCTGACATGAGGATTCTTGTCATATATCAAGTGTGACAGTAACAGTTATCATCCTTGCTGGAACATATTATCAAGTGAGATAGATATGCAGAGTACCTTGAATTCGTGAATGCCTGACACTGCCCCTTTCCTCCACTCCATTTGCCTTATAATTCTCCTCCACCTCTCAATGCCAGATTAATTGGACAATATGAAAATACTAAAGGCTCACAGAAAAAAAAAATAAAAGCAAACCAGTAAGTGTTCTAGAATTAGATAAAGGTGATGGTTGCACAACTCTGTGATTCTACTAAAAGACACTGACTTATACACTTAAAGTAGTGGATTTTATGATATGTAAATTATATGTCAATAAAAATTATGTCAATAAAAATAAATTTTAAAAAATCAAGCCAGCAAACAAGACACACACACACACACACACACACACACACACACAATGTAGAAAAGTCAAGCCTATTGTCCTGCTCTTCAGTAACCCTGAACTCTACAGTTACTGAACACATGACATAAAAACACCAATCTTTGAAGACATGACACTGGTATCTGCTCTTCCAGTGAGAGGAGGCCATTGGAAGTGGGAGAGGAAAAAGGCCCTTATGTTGTTTTCCAGGGCAAACAATACCTCATTTCTAGAGCTCATGGGGTCAAGCAAATAAATGCTCAGGCACTACTTTCCAATTTCACTTGTTGCAGGTAAATACCAGCGTCTTCACCAGCATTCAGTGAATTTCCATTTTGAGCAGCTACAAAATAAGTTTTCCCGGTGTTTTGCTTCATTTCAAGCTGTTGATTTTGTTGGACCCAGATAATCTATTGTGAGAGGTTGAGATGGGTTGGGTTATTTTATTGGGGGCAGGGTGGAATCTTCTTATTTCTTCCATTTAAAGGGAAAAACACAATATTACTTCCATTACTTCCCAGTTGTTGACGGTTTCCTAAATTCAAAACCACTGCTGTTCTTGACATAGCCTTTGTACACATTTCTACCTCATTGCCTCATGCCAGAGGACTTCTGGTCTTCCCTTCCACACTTCTGTATGTTAGCGCAACCTTACATGGACCTCTAACGCAAGGTGCACCTGTAGGTTCCGGGAAAAGCTTAGAATCTGTTTGCAGCAGCACTGCTACCTACACCATGTCCTTTGACCTGATGCAGTAGTGTCTCTGCTGATCTGCTATTCAGCTTTCAAAACGTAGTGGGTTCTTGCTCCCTTAAACTTTCCCTGGATCTTCCAAGCAGAGTTAAAACACTTCATTTCCCTTAGATCCTCCATTTCTTCAGTAGACCAGTAGACTCTACTGGAGTATCCACCACTTCGCTATTTCTATGTATTTGTCTATATCTAGTAGTAGAAAGTAAACCTTTAAAAACAGGGGCTGTTTAACCCGTCCATATGTCCTCAATATCTTCTCTATAGGAAAATCTGGTCTATAATAGGTTCTCAATCTCTGTCTCTCCAAATACAACAAGGTGGTTGGGGTTTAGTATAATAACAGTCTGGTCAACAATGAGGCAGCTTCTGCTGACGGGTTATTTACCACACAGAGAAAGGCGTAAGTTGAGATGCTTTTGAACACAAAAGAAAACTGCCTGAAAAGGGCTTAAATACTAGCAATTTACGATCTTTTACAGCAAGAAATCAAGAATTAGGCAATTCCAGGGTTAGGTCATCAGCTGCCTATTCTCTGTTAGATTGTTTAGTTTCTAATTGTTGAGTTTTAAAAATTGTCGACACAGTTTAGATACAAGCTGTTGTCAGACATGTGATATGCAAATATTTTCTCCTAGTTCTGTAGCTTGTGTTTTCATTTCTTAATGGTGTCTTTCAAAGAGCAAACCTCTTTTAATTTTGATGAAGTCCAATTTATCAATTTGTTCTTTTATGGGGTCACATGAGCCCTGTTCTTTTTAAAGCAAAGTCTTGCGTGGAATAGACACGTTTGGTGGTCTATTCGTTGCAAATGGTTTTTGTGCATCTGCAGATACCTTTCATTCTTGGAATGTGAAACTCATCCCCATATCATTTTTCTAAGCCATTTACAATGTATTGATTGAGGAGAAAAAAATGCCTGGATTCTGATACTTTGTGCAATAATTTGCACAACTTGAAAGGAGGCAATGACTGATAAAAGAAAGAATCTTGAGTTGCAGCAGAAACCCCATGGAGCTCTCATTTGCTGAGGGGCCCCGAGCTACAATGAATAACAGCGTAGACATCAGAGTCAGCTCTGGGTTCCAGTTTTGGCTTCTACAGTGACTGTCTGTGTGAATTCGGTCCCCTCAGTTACCTTCTCGATGAGGCCATTTTCTTATTGCATGGTGGAGAAAACAAATGATTCTGCTCATGTGGTAGTTTTATGGGTTAAATGACAAATTGAGTATGCGGTGTTTGCATGAGGGCACGGCACATGGTGAGCAAGTGTGAGCTACACACCTCCCAGGCCACACTGCAGCAAAGTGGCTTTTCTAAACCCAGATTTATTCATTACAGTTCAACTAGAAACTTACTTCTTGGCCGGGCGCGGTGGCTCATGCCTGTAATCCCAGCACTTTGGGAGGCCAAGGTGGGTGGATCACAAGGTCAAGAGATCAAGACCATCCGGGTCAACGTGGTGAAACCCCGTCTCTACTAAAAATACAAAAAATTAGCTGGGCATGGTGGCACATGCCTGTAATCCCAGCTACTCAGGAGGCTGAGGCAGGAGAATTGCCTGAACCCAGGAGGTGGAGGTTGCAGTGAGCCGAGATCGCACCATTGCACTCCAGCCTGGGTAACAAGAGCGAAACTCCGTCTCAAAAACAAAACAAAACAAAACAAAACAAAACAAAACAAAACAAAACAAAAAAACAGAAAAAAGAAACTTAATTCTTAGTATGTAAAAAGACACATGAAGAGAAAAAAGGGGCAAGCCACAGCCTGGAAGGAGATATTTGCAAAATGCTTATCTGACGCAAGACTTGTGTGCACGATATATAAAGAACTCCTACAAATCTATAAGAAAAAAGTACAACGACAAACAGAGAGGAGATCCGGTTGAAACTGGTCAAACTATTTGAATAGACATGTCACAAAACAGAGCATCAGAATGGCCAGTAAACATATGGAAAGATGTTCAACATCATTAGTCATCAGATAAATACAAGATAATACCATGAGGGGCTGGGCATGATTGCTCACGCCTGTAATCCCAGCACTGTGGGAGGTGGAGGCAGGCAGAGTGCTTGAGCTCAGGAGTTTGAGACCAGCCTGGGCAACAGCTGAACAGGCTGAAACCCTGTCTCTACCAAAAAAAAAAAAAAAAAAAAAAATACACACACAAAACAAATTAGCCAGGCATGGTGGTGTGTGCCTATAATCCCAACTACTTTGAGGGCTGAGGCAGGAGGATCACTTGAGCCCAGGGGGTTGAGGGTGCAGTGAGCTGAGATCATGCCACTGCACTCCAGCCTGGGTGAAAAGTGAGACCCTGTTTCAAAAAGAAAATACCATAAGAAGATTTTAATACATATCCACCACAACAGCTAAATTTTAAAAGATTGGCAATACTAAATACTGGCAAGAATATGACACAACTGGAATCCTCTTACATTGCTGGTGATATAACCACTTAGGAAAATTGTTTGGAAGTATTTACTAAAGCTGACCTTGCCCTCTGATACAACAGTTCCACACCTGAATATACATTCAACAGAAATGAACACCAATATCCTCCAAAAGACATGTACAAGAAAGTTAATCACAGCTTTATTCATAACGTCTGAATGCATTTTTACCCGCAATATTCATTAACATTAGCACGCAGTGCATAAAGTGTGATGCGTTTAACAATGTGAGGCTGCCCAGCAATACAAAGCATAAAACTGAATACAACAACAGCATATGATTACGTAGAAAATACTGAATAAAAGCAGTCAAATGTAAAAATGTGTATGTTGCATTATTTCATCTATAAATTCAAACATAGGCAAATATGATACTTGGTGATAGAAATTAGAAGAGTCCCCTTGGTGGGGCGGTAGGGGCAATACTGAATAACCCAGAGCAAGAATAAATATACAGAATGACTCCATGCAATGATATAGGAGTTATTTCTATGGAGGCATCCATATATATGAATGCATCAAACCATGCATGCAGGTTTATACACTTTACTGTTTGTAAGCTCTATCTTATTTTTTTTTTTCTTTTTGAGATGGAGTGTTGCTCTTTCGCCAGGCTGGAGTGCAGTGGCATGATCTTGGCTCACTGAAACCTCTGTTTCCCAGATTCAAGCAATTCCCCAACCTCAGCCTCCTGAGTAGCTGGGTCTACAGGCGAGCGCCATCACGCCCAGCTAATTTTTGGTATTTTAGTAGAGACGGGGTTTCACCATGTACAGGATGGTCTCAGTCTCTGGACCTCATGATCCGCCCGCCTTGGCCTCCCAAAGTACTGGGATTACAGGCATGAGCCGCCGCGCCTGGCCACATCTTAATTTTTAAGTGTGCTTATTGCAGGTCGTCATTGGTTTTCATGAACTGACTCACCTCCCCTCAATGCTTACATGTTGCTAAACTAACAAAAAATTGCCTGCATATACAAGGTGTCATCTCACAATCAGGATTTTGCACGTCCTATTTCCTTCTCACCACTCCTCACAGCCTGGAAAAATATGCCATCATCTTCAGGCGCCAACTTCAGACAAAATCACCTTGTAAGACGATCTCTCTGTCACCCTTTCCCCAAGACTGCATTCATCAAATGTACCTCTTTTGTGCCCTAGCAGCACTGAATATGTACTTCTCACCCAAGCTGAATAAAAATGGTCCATGTTCTAGTCTATCTCTCCTACCAGATTCTGAAGTTCTCTAGGGCAGGGGCCCTCTCTGGTTTCCAGCTGAGCCCCAACTTACAGTACATTGCCAGGTGCTCTGCAGGGGTGCAATCAATGCTTGCTGGATTGCATGCTGAATCTCTCCTCTTGCAAACAAAAATGTAACATCAGTGGCCCAGACTTTTCTCCTCCCAAGAGTGTTGGTGTTTATAGGGCTTTTACTAATGCCACTCTGACATGTTCTTTGCACAGGGCCTGTTGGAAAATTAGAGCAGGTGCCTTCCCCACTGTAACATATGACACTTTTCTAATTAGGGCAATGTTTAATTTACTGTCTCATGGCTTTTTGAATAAATATAAATTGTCATACTAAAGTGACAGGTGTAAAACCCAGGATGGCTGTGTTAGCGAGGTTAATCTGCTGTTAATCAAATCAGTTCTGCTTGACTTTCTCCCGGGGAGTGAGAGATAATGGCCCTGTTTAACTGGAGATTAGCCAGCTTTTGGCTGGAAATCCCTCAGGGTTCACCTGAGCCTCCTTGTGTCTTGTTCGGAATGAAGATATTCAAATGTGTTGATAATTAAAGTTGGTCCCTTCTCCCTCCTTTGGCACCTCATGATGCAAGGATGCGTTCTACTGAGCCTTTCCATTGACCAGAAGAGTTTTTCTCTGAATCCTGTTAGGTCTGAAATATTCTGGAATGTTACTCAAAGACCTTCCAAAACTCTAAATGCCAGCCAGTAACACAGTTGGCTATCTCGACCCCCCTTGCCACTCATCAAGGTAAAGCTGGAACAGGGATTGCATGGCAGAGAAGGGCCTAGTTTCATCCTGGATGTGGCCCCATGAATGTGTCTGTGGTCTAGGAAGAGAGGGACTGTAGCCGGAAGCCAGTGAAACAGTTGATACAAGGAACTGTGAGACTGGAACACACAAGCGGTACTGATTTGGAGTCTAGGAGACTAAGTTAGGTCTGGGGTAGGGAAGGAAGGCATTCTCCTTAACTTTTGCCAAGACCACATTGTGACTTTGGTATTGTGAAGCCCGCGAGGAATAGCCTTGCTTTGTAAACTTAGGGATTTGCAATCTCAAGAGTGCTGCAGTTCTTACTCGTTAGCAGGGAAACATCAATAGCTCATCCTGGGCTCCAGCTCCAAGCACGATGCACCATGATTGGTGGCTTTGCAGGCAGCAAGGCTAAACAGACACGAATGAGAAGAAATTCTGTGTTCTGAACTCCTGAAATTATTTTTAGTAAGATTTTGGAGGGATTGACAATTTCATTACCCAGGTAGGGAAATGCAAACAAAATTTGAATCAATTCCATTAATTTGAACACTGTCATTATAAGAGGCGATATAATGACACGTTTAGAACAGCACAAATGAGGCGGAGTGCTGAGTGCAAATCCCAACTTAAAACACAAGTTATGTGGCTATGAGCAAGCCATTTCACCATTCTGAGTCTCAGAATACTCACATGTAAAATGAGGTTGTGATTAAATGAGACTGTGTGCAAAATGCACTTAAAATTGCCTGATTATTGTAATGCCAGCACTTTGGGAGGCCAAGGCAGACGAATCACGAGGTCAGGAGTTTGAGACCAGACTGGCCAACATGGTGAAATTTTGTCTCTACTAAAAAGACAAAAATTACTCTGGCATGGTGGCAGGTGCCTGTGATCCCTGCTACTTGGGAGGCTGAGGCAGGAGGATCACTTGAACCCGGGAGGCAGAGGTTGCAGTGAGCTGAGACCACACCATTGCATTCCAGCCTGGGCAACAGAGCCAGACTTTATCTCAAAAAATAAAACAACAAAAAACAAAACAAAAAAACTGCCTAGTTATTATAATATAGTCAACTGTTATCATTAGTTATCACAATCATTAATTAGCATTATCATCACAATCATCATTACCACCGTCACCCTCATTATCACCATCCACATCAGTATTAGTACCATAAAATAGTGAAGACTGAGGAAATTAAAATTACGTTGGCATTAATTAATTAATTATAGGTGAGAAAAGCATTGATCAGACACAGAGGCTTATCTCAGTAACACACAGTCAGTCAGAACTAGAGTTACATTTGAACACAACCTTTTATTGTGTGCCCAAATTTAATGCTCTTCCCATAAAAAGAGTTGAAACACAGTGAAGAGCGTATGAAACAGGTGACTGCAAAACGGTAAATACGGTAGAATTATGTCTGATTAATTTCATATGTGACATGACTACATGGTCCGTTGGTTTCAAAAGAAAGGGCATGTTCCTAACTCTGAAATTTGGAATTTTCTTTTCTTTTCTACCTACAGATTCATGATATAAGAAGAACAGATTTGTTCTCTTCCATCTTTCAGCCAGCCTTACATGGTTAATCTCCCCTGTGACCCTGAATTGTCTCTGAATTTTGGAGAGGCACAACAGTGCATCCACTTACGTTCCCGTAACTCACCCAACATGTAAAACAAATAACTAGGCTGACATGTCTGAAGTGCTGTGTCGTGGGCAAAACAAGGAGGAAAGACAGTCTTGCTCTTCTATTTATGGACTATAAACCCTTTACAGCGGCATTGATGAAGGGTTTATAGTCAGTACACAAGCTGGTTACACCATAAATTGTAATGTTATATGATAAACTGGGACTTTATAGCAGTAGTAGATATCAAAGAAAAAAATGAGTTTGAGTCTGAAAAGATCTATCATCGAAGATACTTGCTGCAAGTTTAAATATTCAAGCTTGTTTTTGTCTTCATTTCACTCAAGCATTGGATAATTCATGTTCTTCTGTGTGGGGATATATAGATTTACCTAGCTATCAATTGTGTATAAAAAAATAAATAAGAGAAAGCATCACTGAATGGTGAATGGCATAGTTATGACGTGGGTAAGAAATAGAAGAGGAAGAACACTGAATTATTCAAGCATTTGGGCTTTCTATTTTTATGCTGGCAGATGACAGGTGAGGCTTCCCCCTAGTTTGGGGCCTGCAAATATGGCACTGTTGTAAGACATCTTGGTTCCTATATCGAGAAACAGAAAATATTTACAAGGGAAATATGTTGAATATAAGTTAATTGCCTCTCGTTTACATTAAAGCTAAGAGCAGAAAAATGTCAACAAATGTTAATTTCCCAGCCTCTCTAATGGGCACACCACACTCTTTCAGCTCTCAATTCTGTCTTTATTCATTACGGAACCGAAATTGCTAATATTTACTTATTACTTATTTATATTTCCATTTGAAAGTAAAAATAAGCTCATTTGCCATAATAACAGCTTAATATTTCCAGTGCGACGAAACTGTCTTTTAAAAGATTCCTATTAATGGCCTCTCAGAAGAAGACATCATACAGTTCTCATTTTTTTGCATACGGAATAGAGGAAAGTATCGTTAACTTAGAATGTAATCATCATTCACTTTGGTGCCTACGTGGTACTCTGCACAAGAAAGTGCCTTGAATTCATAGAGGAAAGGAAGGGCTAGATATTGGCCGAAGGCTAAAACCAAACTTTGGAGAATAAGAGCCAAGAGAAACCATTCCAGAGGGCAGGAGTTCAGTGTCACGTCACACTTGCAGGCCTGAAATTACTTGGAGTTGGCATGCTAAGAGGTCCCAATGTCTTTTAGTTGTTTCACTGTTTTCATTTAAGTAAATGCATCCCCAAACACAATTTTATATAATCAACAAAAGGTCCTAAGTAACCTGACCAGAGGCTGAGCTAGGAGGCCTGTGTTCCCCTTGTTAAGTAAAGTTGCCCCGGACAATGAGACTTTTAAGTTTTTAAATCCAGTGAATTCCCAACAAACCAGATGCACTGGTCACACTACTGGTCCTCCATGACTAGGAATGGCCAAGAGAGAAATTCACTTGGCCGCTGTGTAGGCCTAGGCGAGGCTCAGAGGGGAAAATTAATGGGTGAGAAAGATAGCTGTTTGCATAGAGGTAAGGCTATGACGGGGGGTAAATATCTAACTGACTGGGTCTAGAGCAGTGTGAAAAAATTAATATACCTTTGTATGACAATTCTGATTGGCTGGAAATATCTGCCTGGAACTATCTTTTGGGAAGTATTATGAAGCTACTTAACAAAACAACATGAAGAATAAACTTCATGGAATGAAAGAAAAATGACAGTAGCAAATGCACTGTTTAAAATCCTGACATGGTTGAGTGAGAAAGAGAAGGAGAACTGACTAAGAATTGGATGTAGTTGTCAGGAGTTCGAGACCAGCCTGGCCAACATGGAGAAATCTCATCTCTACTAAAAACTAACTGGGCATGGTGGCACATGCTTGTGGTCCCAGCTACTTGGGAGGATAAGGCAGGAGAATAACTTGAACTCGGGAGGGAGAGGTTGCAGTGAGCTGAGATCATGCCGCTGCACGCCAGCCTGGGTAACAGAGCAAGATATCATTTCCAAAACCAAACAAAACTTTTCTTAAAATTAACTTTAAAAGTCTTAATTAAGAAGAAGCCATCACAGCCAGTGAAGACAAATAAGAAAGCACACAAGACTAACATAAAAAGTGTTACATCCTTTCGCTATGCATAAGTACATTCTAAACAAATAATCTTGTTTATACGGTTTGCCAACTTATTTCTTTTGTCTTTTTTATCCAAAAGAGTATATTTTAAGCAAAACCACTGTCTTTAAGTACATTTAATACTTTATTGCAGATGGCTGCTGAATGTTTTAGTACATAGAATCTGCCCCAATTTAGGTAATAGCTCTCCTATTGTTATAGGTCTGATTGCTAATATTCACCAAGTTTTGACTTTTAGGCATGGCAGTTTTATACAGTTCAGCTTAATAACACATGTGCTCCTACCTGAACCTAATAAAAATACTAACTACAAGAGTAATGTCAATGTGCATACTAGTAGCTAGGCTTTACATGTTTCATTGGTTCTTTCCTTAGGGAAAATTCCTGAAAGTGGACTTGCTGACTCTAGGGATAAATCTCAGTCCTAAGGAAGGACCATCACATTTTAGCACTGGAAGGCATCTGCAAGTTTAGCCAGTGCTCAGTGTAGAAAAGAAGCTGTCCCTGAGGCTGGATCATTTGTTCAGAGCCGGGACTCGCAAGCAGCACCATGGACAGATCCTTCCAAAGTCACCTCTTAAAATAGATGTGCATCCTTCCAGTCTCTGCTCTACTAGTGCTAAAATCATAAAAACATCAAATCTTCTTGCCAATTAATGCAGATCTCATGAAGGCAAGTATGGGCATTTTTGTCCAACATTTGGACAGAGGAGCCAAGTAGAAAGGGCATAATTGGGCCACTGTAGATGATAGATTGGAACAGTGTCCCACCAGCTGCAAGCAATAATTTACATTCTGTCTTTCTCATCTTGTTACTTATTCCTTTAATTATCTTTCTTTCTTAAATTATAGTACAGAAAGTGCATAATAAAGGTCTTTAAGTTGTTTCACTGTTTTCACTTAAAGAAATGCATCCCAAAAAAACAATTTTATATAATCACCAAAACCAATGTTTCTCTCTGGTTGGTCAGGTTATATTTTCTTTGTTTCCTTTTTTTTTTATAGCAAATCTACAAAACATCATCCTCACTTTATTCTGATATTACATCATTATTGTGTTCTTAATGATCATGCCCCAATTTCTGGCATCAGGAGCCAAGCCGAATTTGACTAGGGAAATCACCATGCTGATATGCCAAGACTTAAATCACCAGGAATGAACCGGCAGCCATTGGAGGCAGCAGAAATGCAGGCCTGAAAAGCCGGTGAAAGTGTCACCATTCCCTGTAGTTACAAAAACTGGGGTGGAGATGGGGACAAAGTGTGGAGTTTAGAGATGAAAGAAAGCGGAAGATACAGTCTACTGGAAACTTCCCACCTCCAAGCAGCAAGGTCTCCCTTGAGGCAGCTGCCTAATACATGAGACCATATTTCTTAGCATGCTTTCCTCCACTCTGACTATTCTGCAGCTTTGGATCTATGGCTTTAAAAGAAAGAAAAAAGTCATTTCCAAAAGAACAAATTAGCTAGTAGCTTCCCTCCCTGCTCCTCGCCCCACCCAAAGTCAGACAACCACTTTGCAGCCGCTCTCTCCTGCACACAATTACCCAATTATCTTCTAAATTATAAAAGGGAAATCTTCCCCACCAACTGTTCCTGGCAGGGCCAGGATGCGCAGTGTTGCAAAACTGTAGCAAAAAATGTAAACAAAAGAATCCCGGAACAGGGGGCAAGCTGTCCACATACGCCAATCCCAGTAGCTTCAATCAAAAGCAGAATTGCTTCCCCAATAAATGAAGCCAGTGCAACTAATAAACTTAGGCACTAATTGCTGGCTGCAGATGTATTAACTGAAGCAAATGCGATCCCGGCAACCATTAATTATCTAATGAGGCCAGCAGTCTTCTGATGAGGTGGGGGCTGATTAAATATTAAAGAGTGACATATGGAAAGTGCCAGGAACAAAAGATTGCAATCTGGGGGGAAAAAGAATGCACGAAGTTAAAAAAAGAGAGAGAGAGAAAGAAACTTTCTTTTTCTTTCTTTTCTTTCTTTCTTTCCTTTTTTCTCTTTCCTTTTTCCTTCCTTTCCCTTCTTTTCCTTTCCTTTCTCTCCCCACCTTCTTTTTTAAAGACAAGAGCCATCTCTGTGTCTGAGGAAGGTAATTAAAGTCCCATTGCTAGCACAAGTCTCAAAGTGACTTCAGTCAAATCTGACTTCTGAAGCTTCAATGCAGATGAAAAGGTGTCAGATTAAAAAGGGGTGATAAAACATTCTCATGTAAAAGCAGTTGCCTCTTTGTTTAACCCTTAGAGCTAGGGTGAATGCTTGCTGTTTAGCTACTGCCTCTGCTTTTCATCTAGTGGAAGCAAACGTGTATACTGAATCAAACCATGAGGAATGTTCATGGGTTGGGTCCCTGCAGAAGCTGTTCCCAGATTGTTCTTTAAACTTCTCTTCTACGGCTTATGTATTAAATCATCAAAAGAGTTACCCTTTATAGGACACTAACAATGTGTCAGAAATGCTGCTAAAAGCTTAATATAAATGATCCATTTCTTCCACAAGATAGGTAGTTACTCTCCCCATTCCAAAGGTAAAACATCTGAGGCTTAGAGGACTACAGTGACTGGCTCATTTTCACCACAGTTAGTAAGGAGCAGGACTGAGATTTAAATGCAGGTTGTCTATTCTAATGTCTTAGTTCTTAACCATTACACTATGTAGCCCTCCAAATTAGGTGAGTTTAATGGCCAAGCGATAAAGAAAGCATTTCTTGCATGACACCTTCTTCTAGTAGAAAAGTAGGAAATAGATGTAAATGGATTTCGGTTTGTCCCTGGATAACGTGATGGCTTGACTTCCCAGAGTGATTCAAATGCGACTTTTTTGAATTTGTCTCCGACCCCAGGGAAGACTCTGGGTGACCAGCCATCTGTTTTTCCGTGTTCGGGAGGTTTCCTTTGGGCAGACAGGACTCTCAGTGCCAAAACCAAGACAGTCCACTGGATTGGCTAACCTGGCAGGTACAGATAATTTTTTTCTAGGTCTCCTTAATTAAAAACTCAAGTTATGTTGAGTTGACATTGCTAACATATTTAAATACAGCTTGCGTTGCAGAGGGATATGAGTAAGAAGTAGCAGGGTTGTAGTAGTTGCCTCCACCTGCTGGTTAGTCACGTCCTCCTCCAGCTCGCCATTTCCCAGCTAAAAAATTGAAAGGCTTGACGAAGTAAGCAATACCCACGTTTTCTCGCAACTTTAAATTCCTGCGAGTCCAAAGCGGGTAAAAATGAGTTTTAAGTCACTGCCATTAATGACCATCACCAGAATTTGTACAGTACTTCATAGTTCGTATAGTACTTTACTTAACACTGTATGATAGGATTCTCACACAATCTGGAGACATAGATGAACTGTTAGGTGTTATATTGGGAAAGGGGACACTCATTAATTTGAAGTTCTTTTAAAAATAGTTATTTAAGCAAACTGCATTAAAAAAAATCAAGGCATCAAGTTAAAACCATAGGCACTGTGGCCGGGCAGAGTGGCTCAGGCTTGTAATCCCAGCACTTTGGCAGGCTGAGGCGGGTGGATCATGAGGTCAAGAGATCAAGACCATCCTGGCCAACATGGTGAAACCTCATCTCTACTAAAAATACAAAAATTAGCTGGGTGTGGTAGCACATGCCTGTAACCCCAGCTACTCAGGAGGATGAGGCAGGAGAATTGCTTGAACCTGGGAGGCAGAGGTTGCAGTGAACTGAGATGGTGCCATTGCACTCCAGTCTGGTGACAGAGAGAGACTCTGTCTCAAAAAAAAAAAAAAAAAAAAAAAAAAGACATTGCCTCCTTGCCCATTCCAGTGATCAAGCATTTAAGACCCTCTATATTTTAATAATATAAAGTATAAAATAAAATTAAAAATATATACAGTATAATATACAGTACAAATACAATAAATAAAATATAGATTTAATAATATAAATCATGAAATATAAGATATTTGAAAAACTGAAAAGTGAAAACTGACTATTGCTCCTTTGCACTAAAGAGAAAGAAAGTCTTTCTTTTCTTCAGAATTGTTCTCCACTTTCCCAGATCAATAGTCCAGCATTCTCTAACATGTATTCCACAACATACTACCTCAGCAAAATGCTACAGAAAAGAGAAAAGGTTCGATAACACTTACATATATATGAAACAGCATGGATGAATCCCAAAACATCATACTGACTGAAAGCTGATACCATTTAAATATAGCTTTAAACAGGCAAAACTGGGTAGTGATCTAAAAAAAAAACAGAAAAGAGTTTTTTTCTGGGTGGGTGGGTGGAAGTGGCGATTAACTGGAAGAAGACATGCTGAAACCTTCTGGGCTGATGAATTCAGGTCACACAGATCTATGCGTTTGTCAAAAATCATTGTCTGATACCCTTACAAGTTGTATGTTTTGCATTGCGTTATTTTTATCTCAATTAAAAATATGACAATGAACTATGTTTAATTCTAGTTCATAATTTGCATGCTGAAGTGTTCTTGTTTGAAGAACTCTGAAATGCTGTGGTTTACTTTAAAATGGTTCCAAAACCAAAAAGGATTGAGGAATAATAGGAAAACTAGATAGATAGATGGTTAGATAAAACAAAGACAGCAAGGTGTTAATTGTAGAATTTAGGTAGTGAATACATGGGTATTCACTGTACAACTCTTCTAGTTTTTCTGTTTGTTTGCAAATTTTTATAATAAAATGTTGGGGAAAAATAAACAGATCATAATCTTTAAAAAGCTTCTATATTTAGGCAATGCTGCATGCGATTTATCCCTCCTGACTTCCCCTTGGGGATATTTAGAGCTTAGAAGCATATTAAAGGTTTTAAGTCTTGTAGTTAAAGCAAAATAAGTAAATTATATTTAGTCTCACATTTCCTAAAAACATTTGGTTATAAAACTCTTGGTTTTATTTATATTTTTTCTTTGTATTGGTGAAGCATCTTTAGGTTTTTTTCCTGCACTGTGAAGCATACTACACTATCAGAATACATTTACACCTAGAATCTGGTATTTTATAAGAATGTACGTCTTTTTTATTTTTTAAATTTATTTTTATTTTTTAATTTTTTATTTTATTGCAATTTAGGTTTTGGGGTACATGTGAAGAATGTCTTTAGGGTGTGTCAAGTCAAGTTTAGAATGTGGGAACTGATAGAATTTGGATTCTTTTCAAAATGCGTAGACATGTTTCCCACTGGAGACGGAGTTTGCTCACCTGTGAGATGTGCAAAATGGCTCCTTCAATGCAGGAATAATGTGAGGAGTAAATGAGGTAATTCAGTAATGTGACTACCCATAAGGAAGAAGAGACAATGCCAATAGCATTTGTTGTTCACGTTGAAAAAGGTCTGAACAGTGAGCAGAATCAACAGAGATAAGTCCTTCCCAAGACACACGGTAGTGAGAAATCAAAACCCCTGATATTCAGAGAAAAAGAAAGTTAAATCCCCGCAGAGAAAATACAGTTATATACAAAAGATAATAGTCTGAAGCTACTCAACGAAGCCCAGAAAATTAGAGTACTACCTCCAAAGGTCTGGGAAAAAATTAGAAATGGCCCAAATGACCTTCAACAGTAGAATCGATAAATTGTGGAATATTCACGCAATGGAATAATACATAGTAATGAGGAAAGGACCAACTGTTTTCTACAACACAGTGGATGGATCTCACAAACCTAATGCCAAGTGAAAGAAGCCAGACACAAAATGGTACACACCTTATTGTTTTATTTACCTAAAGTATAAAAATCAGATAAAATTAATCTGTGCATTTAGAAATGCAAATATTGGTTACCATTGTGCCGATGGTGGGAGAGGGATGAGAGTGACTGGGAGAGAAAGTGAGGATAGCTCTTGGGTACTGAAAATATTCTGCTTCGTGATTTGAAACCAAATCAACTTTAGAGTCATAATCGCTCTATTTATCTAGCTAGCTAGCTAGAAAACTCCAATACAAAACTAAGAAATTTGGAGACAGATGCAAAAGTCTTAAGGTGCTAAGAGTTGGAATTCTTAAAGGATAAAATGTAAGAGGCTGAGGAGAAATATTAATCACTGAAATCAAAGAAAAAACTAACCAAACTAGAGATGAACATGATTGTTAAACCAAAACAACTCACAACTTCAAGGATAAGACTTACAGACTTACAGATTTCTAGTAAAGCCTCATGAGATACCCTAGCCTCAAGATAAAAAATGTGCTATTTTGATGAAAAGAACAGGCTGCAAATACAAGACAGGGAATTAGGTAGGTTTCTGCTGTTTCACCTACCTCATTTAGTAGCCTGTTGGGTATAAAGGGTGGTGATAAAGTATTTCACATCCAACTAAAATATAGCTCTTGTTCAAGTGCAGAGGCAAAGTGTTTGAAGAAGCTGATTGAGGAAGTACTTGAACCCGAAGAAAAATAAATAAATATCTACAGACGGAAAGACAAACTATACAACAAACAGAAGTGGGCAGCGGATCTTGTGATATCGTAATTCTGCCTAATTGATCGATGATACAGTGACAGGGAATAATAATTAGTCCTTAGATAAGAATTCTCAAAACAGGAGCACATACCTCTGTTTTGATGATCTGGAAAATGTTAATGATACTATGTGTATTAGTCTGTCCTCACACTGCTAACAAAGACATACCCAAGACCGGGTAATTTATAAAGGAAAGAGGTTTAATTCACTCACAGTTCAGCATGGCTGGGGAAGCCTCAGGAAACTGCCATGATTATGGCAGAAGAGGAAGCACACACAGCCTTTTTCACGTGGATGCAGGAGAGAGAAGCATGAGAACAGAGTGAAGGGGGAAGTCGCCTACAAGGCCATCAGATCCCATGAGAACTTACGCACAATCTTGAGAAACCACCTTCATGATTCAATTACCTCCACCAAATTCTTCCTATGACAAGTGGAGATTATGGGAACTATAATTCAAGTTGAGATTTGGGCAGAGACAGTCAAACCATATCACTAACGGAATTCAATTTCTCAATGTTATAAACACAAAGTAGAAGTTGAGAGTGCCCGGGGAGATCAGCATAAAGAATCATAAAGGCTTTGGAAAGGGACAGGTAAGGAACACGTAGAATGAGTGGACAATGTGGTGAGAGCCATAGTTAAACTAATTATTAGCATTTCGTATGGTGTTGTAAAAAGAAAAAAAAAAAGCTTTCAATCTGGCTGTTTAGGAGGGAGCTTCTCATTGGATGGAGCTTCCAAGCAGCTACCCCAAACTACTAACAAGTATAAAAAGACAAAAATTGATTGCATTATTTTGAATCAAGGTTGATTGTTGCCCAAACCTTAAAGTACTGAGGTTGCAGAAATGTAAGCATGTATAGCAGACGCATTGCAGTATGTGGTGATAGAACCCTTGCTTTTTGTGGAGAAGAGGTAAAGGAGAAAAACAGACAGAAGGAGAAAGAGGAGGTGCTTTTTGTTGAGAGCTGTGATAAGTGGACCTTGGAACACAAATTGCATTTTCAGAGAGGGAAGCTGCAAACATACCCCCTGGGCCGTTGGGAAAATACTGCTGTGAAATTAAACCCAACAACACACAGCTGCAGATCCCCTTGGCGTGACCAAGATGCTGAGAGGTTTTACGTCCAACGAGGGGAGTGTCACATTCTGGAAAACACGTCACCCCCAAAACGGATTTGCCTAAAGTGTAAGAATGATCCCTTCCCCAACTCCCATTTTATTTTTTTCATAATCCCCCTCTTTATTATAATCTTCTTAATATCCATCTGTTCCCCTTTAGGCAGTGGCTTCTTAAATTCAAATATCAGGCTATTTTTATCGCAGAAGAATATGTAAAGCAATAGAAAACAGTTTAATGGATTTTGGAGCCTGTGGCCCTCTTTAGTAACATTTCCATAATGAAATCCAGTTACAGGCATCCGTGTTGCCACAGTTGACTGTTCACAAAATGAGGAGTGAATGCTTCCTTCCTGGAAGGTAGCCCAGTACAGCAGAGTGTGAGATAGCCACCCCTGACAGCCACCTGGTATTTCCTCGTTCTGCTTTGTACTGGATCATGTTACCTAACTTCTGATGCCGTGACATTCGGTGACATTTGGGCAATGTATTCCATGCCTGGGTTATGTGGAATGGAAAATAGAGGGTAGTTTTCACAGAATAAGACCCAGGGAGAATTCCTTTCCCTAGGAAATTAACATTACAAAGAACACAGGCTAATGATTTCGTGAGATAGTATTACAGAAAGGTGGCCATACTTCAGGATATAGTAAATAAGTTATTGTTATAAATGGACACACTGTGTTCTCAAGTCCTGCTGTAACAGCAGAAAGATACAGAGAAAAACTCACCTTAAGGGAGCCTTGGGTCTATCAGCAAATGTTATTTTATTACAAGGTGGAAAACAAAATGATCCCTTACATTTTTGAAATCAGAACTTCCCAAGTTATACACACTATGATGCAGACTCCAAAACCTGAAAGTAATTTGAAGTAGTTTGAATTTAGGTGCACACGCCACATTTGATTTGCAGGAGTCTGCTGAGTGTTTTGTGATGTCTTTTGAAAGGCTGTTGATACATTTGTTTGTGCAGCCTGGTCCCTGAATGCCTGAGACTGTCCTAAGGTCCACGATGGCACCTCTTTGACCCCATAAATGAAGGAGTCCTCTGGAACTCATTCAGAATAATCTGACCCAACAAGACAATTACTCATGGCTTGGGTGATTACTACCGAATCTCTAGAGGGTACAAGTAGAACCACTTTTCTTCTTCTGAGCAAAAAGCATCAGAGCAGAAGGGATTATAATAACATATTATTACAATAGTATTATTACAATTATTGTATTAAATTACAATAGATTCCCACCAAAATTGCTCTACTGTCCAGCTTGGGAAGAGCTTTTGACCATCTCGTGGATTTTTAAATGAAGTCTATGGTAATTTCTATTACTATCTCTGTTTTAAAGAAGTTAAAAACTGAGGCTTAGAGGAACTAATTTCCATAGCCAAGTATTTTTATTTATTGATTTGGAGACAATCTCTCCCTCTGTCACCCAGGCTGGAATGCAGTGGCGCCATCTTGGCTCACTGAAACCTGTGTCTCCTGGGTTCAAGTGATTCTCCTGCCTCAGCCTCCCGAGTAGCCTAGACTACAGGCACCTGCCACGATGTCCATCTAATTTTTGTATTTTTAGTAGAGATGGGATTTCATCATGTTAGCCAGGCTGGTGTCAAATTTCTGACCTTAAGTGATCTGTCCATCTCAGCCTCCCAAAGTACTGGGATTACAGGCACGAGCCACTGCACCCAGCTGCCATAGCCAAGTTTAACAATCTCATTAAGTGTTGGCAATTTGTCCTAGAGCCAGCACTACCTGACTCCAAACTTTTAAGCTCTTAGAACTCCTGTTTTACTGCTTTGTGATGATCGAAATCTGCTCCTCTGTTTCCGGATGGTGAAACTGATATTCAAGGAGAAGGCACAGAGATCACCTAAGGACATACCGAGGTATTGGCAGTGGAAACTGAAATCTGGACCCTCTTGTTGAGAATTATCCCCTGTAAATGTAACAAAGTATACATATGCAGTCAACTATTCACTGGGAAGTTGTATCCCAGAGCAAGTGTCTCCTACTGACTGCAGTAAAGTTGGCTTCAGTTCTCTCCACACCTGCAGTATTGTCGGGCCAATTTATAGAGCTTAGTTTTCAAAAAGAAAACGTGAACAAAAGAAACTTGGGTTTTATACAGACTTCTGAGAAGTGCTGCAGGCACCTTCGTTCTCACTAAAACAGGTTCTGGGTGGATGCCGCACAAGAAGCTTTCTAACTGGTGCAGTTTGGGAGTACCAGAAATGGCCTTGCCTTCCTCAAATTATCTTCTTCCACTGCTTAAAGCATCTGCAAAGAGTAATGGGTATTACTCTTTTCAGTTAAAACATAAACGGATTCATTCAATTATTCAGCAGTGATTATTTTTTTATGATGTTTATTGTGGTAAAATACATATAACATAAAAGTAACTACCTTAACCATTTTTAAGTGTGCCGCTTAGTGGTATTAAGTACATTTGGATTATTGTACAGCCACCACCACCACCCATCTCCAGAACCCTTTACATCCTGCAAAACTGAAACTCTGTACCCATTAAACACTGACTCCCCATCCCTCTCTTCTCCCAGCCCTTGGTAACTACCATGCTCCTTTCCGTCTTTGTAAATTTGACTATTCCAGGTACTTTATATAAGCAAGATCATACAGTGTTTGTCTTTTTGTGACTAGCATAGTTCACTTAGCAAAATGTCTTCAAGGTTCACTTAGCATAATATCTTCAAGGTTCATACATGTTGTAGCATGTATAAGGTTAAATACATAGACAGACAGAGAGAGAGAGAGACAGAGAGAGAGAGAGAGACAGAGAGAGACAGGGACAGAGAGAGACAGAGACAGACAGAGAGAGAGAAAGAGAGAGAGAGAGAGAGAGAGAGAGAGACTTGCTCTGTCACCCAGGCTGGTGTGCAATAGTGTGGTCTCAGCTCACTGCAACTTCCTCCTCCCCAGTTCAAGCAGTACCCCTGCCTCAGCCTCCCAAGTAGCTGGGATTACAGGCACATGCCACCATGCCTGGCTAATTTTTGTATTTTTAGTAGAGACAGGGTTTCGCCACGTTGGCCAGGCTGGCCTCAAACTCCTGAACTCCAGTGATCCACCCACCTGGGCCTTCCAAAGTGCTGGGATTGCAGGTGTAAGCCACCATGCCCAGAAAAATAATATTTTGTTGTATGCATATGCTACATTTTGTTTATCTGTTAGTCTTCCGAAGGACAGAGGTTGGTTTGCTTCCACTTTTTGGCTGTCATGAACAATACTGCTATAAACGTAGGTATACGAATATATCTTCAAGACCCTGCTTTCAATTCTTTTGTGAGTATACCCAGAAGTGGAATTACTAGATCATATGGAAATCCTATTTTTGCATTTCGGAGGGACTGCCAAGCTGCTTTGTCAGCCATAAGTATGCATCAACAGAATACAAAGATAAATCTGCCGGGACCCCTCAAGATAACAGGCTAGCTGGAGAAGCAAATGAATATAAACAAGTAACGACAGCACATTGGGATGAAAGAGGCGAGGAAGGACTGACTGAGACAGCAGGAGAGCTCTGAAGAAGGTGTGCTTAGCTCTTCCCAGAGAGAGCAAGGGAGGCTTTCAAGAGGTGGTGGCATTTGAAATGAATCTTGAGCATGCCTTCACTGAAGATGAGGGCTTTTCATCCTGGAGAAGAGACATCTCAGGACTCAAGACGGTTCCCTTCAAGTCTCTGAAGAGCTATTATGTAGAAGACTGAGCAGATGTCTTCTGTGTAACCCCGATATGGAAGGGAGACAGAATTCAGATCAATAGAAGAATGAGATTGCCAAAAATTAGAGCTGTCCAGCACTAGTACAGGCTGTCAGAAGGTAGAGAGTTCCATGTCACATTTCCAATGACAACCTGTCAGAGGATGGCAGGGAAGATTCATTCAGCAGTTAGTATAGAATTGATGTTTGCTAAGACCTCTTCCAACCTGTGGTTTCTAACAGTGGTTCTACTGAAGCGTCTCTTAAGATCCAAATTTATTATCACATCAGTTCCTTTAAATTATTTCTTATATAGAGAGATGATATATAGATAAATGGAATATATACGTGCAGATCTGAATATATTGGTAATGGCTCTGATGATAACAGCTAACATTTTTTTATTGCATTTTAGGTTTTGGGGTACATGTGATGAACATGCAAGATTGTTGCATAGGTACACACTTGGCAGTGTGGTTTGCTGCCTTCCGTCCCCTCACCTGTGTCTGTCATTTCTCCCCAGCTAACATTTATTAATCAACCGATGATAACAGCTAATGTTTATGAATCAACCTACTTTGTGTCAAGCACTGTTTGAGCAATGTTTTATTTTATTCATTTAATCTTTATATTAACCATATGAATTGCATACCATCATCATACTACCTCACAGGCTCAAAACCCATGGCAGAAAAGCTGAGTAACTTGTTGAACATCACAAGCTGATTAAGTTGGCATTTAAACTTAGCCTCCTTGGCCCCAGAGGCTACATTTTATTCTACACCCTATATAGTTTTTATGAATAGAGCAATTTTAAAAAATAATGGTTACTATATACCATGGTATCATTAATTCTCTCCACTATTTTTGAGATATTTGTTATCAATCTTCAGTGAACCAGTGGGGAACTGGAAACCCAGGGAAGTTTACCAGCCTGTTTGCTAGCCAAAAATCAAAGCCAGACCTGTCTGTCTCCTCGTGGTTACTGGCCAAAATACCCCCCAACTCCATTACCCTATTAGACAGATAATCTACCATCGTAAGCAGGCAAAGGACATCTTCTTTGTCATTATCTTGTAAGAACAGAGTATAAAATATAAAATGACATATATTAACTTTGGACAGATGCTTGGTTTTTAACTCACTGCTTACCCATCTCACCCTGCCAAGAGAAATATGCTCTTTGGAAGTTTTGTGTGCAGATGAATTGTAATTTAGCTGTCTTTTTTTCTCCCAAATGCATCACACACAAGGCATTGTAACAGGGCTTGGTCATAAAATGAAATTGTTTTATTTTTAATGTTTATTGCTGGAGAGGACCACGTTGAAAATCGAACACATGGGTCTCATGACTTTAATCAGGAGGAAACTTGCTAATAGATTTTTTTTAACTTTAAATTTAACAACTTAACAACTTGGCAATTTAATTAACTTTTTAAACACAACATAAACCAGCCTGTGGGACTTTCTGCTGTTGTACTTAGTTGTGGCAAATAGCCTAAGAAGTGGCAAGAAAAACAGATGAGACACCTTTACGGTGAAAGAGGCACCATCTGTAGTTACCAGCTAGAATTTTTTGTCACAGTCTAGGAAGTATAACTCAAGACATTAAAATAGCTCTCTGTTGGCTTTTCCTTGAGAGTTTCACAATGGCATCACAACAACCATTAGGGAAAAATAATGCTACAATTTCATAGCAGGACAATTTATTGTCTGGTACATTCTAGGGAGGACATTCATATCCTTCTGTAATAATTAATTAATCCAACAAATACATATTGAGTACTTACTATTGAAGTAATTTTTAAAGAAACAGGCAATACCCATGCTTTCAAAGTGCTTAAAGTTGGCCGGGCGCGGTGGCTCAAGCCTGTAATCCCAGCACTTTGGGAGGCCGAGGCGGGTGGATCACGAGGTCGAGAGATCGAGACCGTCCTGGTCAACAAGGTGAAATCCCGTCTCTACTAAAAATACAAAAAATTAGCTGGGCATGGTGGCGCGTGCCTGTAATCCCAGCTACTCAGGAGGCTGACGCAGGAGAATTGCCTGAACCCAGGAGGCGGAGGTTGCGGTGAGCCGAGATCGCGCCATTGCACTCCAGCCTGGGTAACAAGAGCGAAACTCCGCCTCAAAAAAAAAAAAAAAAAAAAAAGTGCTTAAAGTCACTGGGGAAAAGATATGCATTGATCCAGTAAAACAAAACAATACAATACCTGTTCCCATTTACTGAATATTATTAATAACATCTCTCTCTGCCAGGTGATTTACATGTGTTATTATCTCATTGAAACCAAGTAGATTTCATTATTTACCTTGTGTCTGGAAGGAAAGAGACAGACAGGGTTTATATCAGTAGACTGAGATACCACAGCCAAGTTAACTCACTGATATTCAAACCTACGTTTATTCATCCAAAGCTGCAAAGCCAGTGTTTGCCAAATTGGCGTTATTTGCACACCGCAGGGACCTCTTATGCCCTATTCATGTGTCACCCAAACTTGTATATATTTATTTATTCATTGAAGCTGAATAAAATTTCCTCCAGCTTTTAGCAGCAAGATGTGTTACATTAATAACCATTAATTTAACCATGGTTTAACCAAGGTCATATGACCTAGTTGGACCAGGTCCAGTATTCCAACTAGGTGTCTCTAAAACTCATGTTCTTCAACACATTTTTTTTTTCCATTTGCCTATTGAAAGGGAGCCAGGAATGTTAGAGCAAGTACAAGAACTATAAGAACTTTATAAAACGTCTAGCTGCCTTTACAGTTTCCACATATTCTTTCTTTTTCCTTCCGTATTGTTTTTCCAAGAAAAGCCAAATAAGGGTAAGTGCTTATTTAGGGGAACCAGAAGGAAAGGCTCAGGGGTGGGGGTCCTAATTATTAGAGTTATATAAAACTAGAAATAAAGAGGTTAAACACAATTTTCCAGTATCATCCATATAAATAAAACCCAATGTTGTCCAGCTCCAGACTCAAGGCCATAGGCTCTATGTTATCCTTCTTAACATAGGTGTGAATCTCACCATCCATGCTTCCCATAGATGGGAATCTCAGCATCTATCCTTCCCATAGACGGGAATCTCAGCATCTACCCTTCCCATAGACGGGAATCTCAGCATCTATCCTTCCCATAGACGGGAATCTCAGCATCTATCCTTCCCGTAGATGGGAATCTCAGCATCTACCCTTCCCATAGACGGGAATCTCAGCATCTATCCTTCCCATAGACGGGAATCTCAGCATCTATCCTTCCCATAGACGGGAATCTCAGCATCTATCCTTCCCGTAGATGGGAATCTCAGCATCTATCCTTCCCGTAGACGGGAATCTCAGCAACTATCCTTCCCGTAGATGGGAATCTCAGCATCTATCCTTCCCGTAGATGGGAATCTCAGCAACTATCCTTCCCGTAGATGGGAATCTCAGCATCTATACTTCCCGTAGACGGGAATCTCAGCATCTATCCTTCCCATAGATGGGAATCTCACCCTCTCTGCCTCATAACTGGTTGCATCTCAACTTTCTCCCATCGGAGTGTCCAGGCACCTCATCCCTAGTAGTATTATTCCTCTCTGACTATCATCTCCCAGACAACATGGATCAATTTTACTAAAAATAAAGAGGCCCCATTTTCCCTCCAGGGGCTGGAGAATCATCTGATTGGTGATGGCCTGTCCCTACCTATAACAAACAATTTTTGTAGTGGATCAAGATTTCATTATTTATTAATGCCAAATCGAAATACAGAAATAACATTCTAGGCTGGGAGCTAGGGGAAGGATAGCATTAAGAGAAATATCTGTTGGGAAAACTGGCTAGACATGTGCGGAAAGCAGAAACAGGACCCCTTCCTGAAGCCTTACACTAAAATTAACTCCAGATGGATTAAAGACTTAAACATAAGACCTAACACCTTAAAAACCCTAGAAGAAAATCTAGGCAAAACCACGCAGGACATGGGCGTAGGCAAGGACTTCATGACCAAAACGCCAAAAGTGATGGCAACAAAAGCCAAAATAGACAAATGGGACCTAATCAAACTCCACAGCTTCTGCACGGCAAAAGAAACAGTCAGTAGAGTGAATCGGCAACCAATAGAATGGGAAAAAAATTTTGCAGTCTACCCATCTGACAAGGGGCTGATATCCAGAATTTACAGAGAACTAAAACAGATCTACAAGAAAAAAACAAACAAGTCCATTCAAAAATGGGTGAAGGATATGAACAGACACTTTACAAAAGAAGACATACAGGAGGCCAGCAAACATATGAAAAAATGCTCATCATCACTGGTCATTAGAGAAATGCAAATCAAAACCACATTGAGATACCATCTCACACCAGTTAGAATGGCAATCGTTAAAAAATCTGGAGACAACAGATGCTGGAGAGGATGTGGAGAAATAGGAACACTTTACACTGTTGGTGGGAGTGTAAATTAGTTCAACCATTGTGGAAGACAGTGTGGCGATTCCTCAATGACCTAAAAATAGAAATCCCATTTGACCCAGCAATCCCATTACTGGGTATATATCCAAAGGATTATAAATCGTTCTACTACAAGGACACATGCACACGAATGTTCATTGCAGCACTGTTTACAATAGCAAAGACCTGGAACCAACCCAAATGCCCATTGATGATAGACTGGATAGGGAAAATGTAGTACATATACACCATGGAATATTACGCAGCCATCAAAAACGATGAGTTTGTGTCCTTTATAGGGATATGGATGAACCTGGAAACCATCATTCTCAGCAAACTGACACGAGAGCAGAAAATCAAACACCGCAAGTTCTCATTCATAGGCGGATGTTGAACAATGAGAACACAAGGACACGGGGAGGGGAGCACTACACACTGGGGTCCATTGGGGGGAAATGGGGGCGGAGCTGGGGGGTGGGGAGGTGGGAAGAGATATGGGGAGAAATGACAGATACAGGTGAGGGGAAGGAAGGCAGCAAACCACACTGCCATGTGTATACCTATGCAACAATCTCGCATGTTCTTCACATGTACCCCAAAACCTAAAATGCAATAAAAAAAAGAGAAATATCTAATGTAGATGACAGATTCATGGATGCAGCAAACCACCACAGCACATGTATACCTATGTAACAAACCTGCATGTTCTGCACATGTAACTCAGAACTTAAAGTATAAACTTCATATGGAACCAAAAGAGAGCCCATGTAGCCAAGTCAATTCTAAGCAAAAAGAACAAAGCAGGAGGCATCACACTACCAGACTTCAAACTATACTACAAGGCTACAGTAATCATAACAGCGTGGTACTGGTACCAAAACAGAGATATAGACCAATGGAACAGAACAGAGGCCTTGGAGGCAACACAATATATCTACAACCATCCGATCTTTGACAAAACTGACAAAAACAAACAATGGGGAAAGGATTCCCTGTTTAATAAATGGTGTTGGGAAAACTGACTAGCCATGTGCAGAAAGCAGAAACTGGACCCCTTCCTGACACCTTACACTAAAATTAACTCCAGATGGATTAAAGACTTAAACATAAGACCTAACACCATAAAAACCCTAGAAGAAAATCTAGGCAAAACCATTCAGGACATAGGCGTACGCAAGGACTTCATGACCAAAACACCAAAAGCATTGGCAACAAAAGCCAAAATAGACAAATGGGACCTAATCAAACTCCACAGCTTCTGTACAGCAAAAGAAACAGTCATTAGTGTGAATCGGCAACCAACAGAATGGGAAAAAATTTTTGCAGTCTACCCATCTGACAAAGGGCTGATATCCAGAATTTACAAAGAACTAAAACAGATTTACAAGACAAAAGCAAACAAGCCCATTCAAAAGTGGGCAAAGGATATGAACAGACACTTTACAAAAGAAGACATATGAACAGACACTTTACAAAAGAGGCCAAGAAACATATGAAAAAATGCTCATCATCACTGGTCATTAGAGAAATGCAAATCAAAACTACATTGAGATATCATCTCACACCAGTTAGAATGGCGATCATTAAAAAATCTGGAGACAACAGATGCTGGAGAGGATGTGGAGAAATAGGAACACTTTTACACTGTTGGTGGGAATGTAAACTAGTTCAACCACTGTGGAAGACAGTGTGGCGATTCCTCAAGGACCTAGAAACAGAAATTCCATTTGACCCAGCAATCCAATTACTCGGTATATATCCAAAAGAATATAAATCGTTCTACTATAAGGACACATGCACACGAATGTTCATTGCAGCACTGTTTACAATAGCAAAGACCTGGAACCAACCCAAATGCCCATTGATGATAGACTGGACAGGGAAAATGTGGCACATATACACCATGGAATATTATGCAGCCAGAAAAAATGATGAGTTCATGTCCTTTGTAGGGACATGGATGAACCTGGAAACCATCATTCTCAGCAAACTGACACAAGAGCAGAAAATCAAACACTGCATGTTCTCACTCATAGATGGTTGTTGAACAATGAGAACATATGGACACAGGGAGGGGAGCACTACACACTGGGGTCTGTAGGGGGGTAAAAAGGGAGGGACAGTGGGGGTTGGGGGGTTGGGGAGTTGGGGAGAGATAGCATGAGGAGAAATGCCAGATATAGGTGATGGGGAGGAAGGCAGCAAACCACACTGCCACGTTTGTACCTATGCAACAATCTTGCATGTTTTTCACATGTACCCCAAAACCTAAAATGCAATAAAATAAATAATTGATTAAATAAATAATAAAAAAATAAAATACCCTAAAAGATTTTTTTAAAAGAAATAACACCCTTAGTCATGACTCCCTGTTTTTTGTTCCTTTTAACAATTAAGTATTTAAATTTATTTATTTTTTCCTGGAAGTCAGTCTTAACGTCAATGCTGTATGGAATCTTGACTGAAAATGGTGGGGGCAAGTTTTCAAGGATTAGAGTCCCTATCTTGGATCCAACCCAAATATCTCAGCTCTTTTTATTTGTTCAGTTTTCAAGTAAACTGACAATGTCGTTATTGTTACATAAGTATTCCATGGCTCAAATAATGAAATCTGATGAGTACATACTACCACGATTCTTTAATTTTCAAAGGAGTGGAAACTGATGGCCCAAAAGAGTGAAATTGACTTGGCCAGGTTCGTTCAATGTGTTGCTGGGCAAATTTAGAACCTGGACTGAACTGTCCTGCAGCTTCCATCCACATTCTTCCACTAAGCCACACTATGATCCATGGAGTCTACTTCAAGACATGGAGGAAATCACCACTTTCATCGGCATGGCCTGTATTTCTTTGACAGTGAGTAGGTATCTTTGGTAGAGTAAGAGGTTGTTTCTGATGGTCTCCAAGATCCCACACAGCTCCAACATGCAACTATTCTCTCTCTCTCCCTCCCTCCCTCTCTCTCTCTTTCTTTTTTTTTTCTCTCTCTCTCCCTCCCTCCCTCCTCCTCCCTTTCCCTCTCTCTCAACTTTTCTTTTATTCTCCTGTTGTACGGAGATGTAATGCAATGTACTACAGTGGGAAAAAAACTTTCAAAGTCTTCGTGGATCCTAAATAGACTCATTTAATCTACACAGGGATTTGAATTCTCACATAAGACATTTTGCTTAATTAAGCCACATTCAAACACGGAAAAGTCATGTCCATACAAACTTAAGGATCAGATTTACAACAGCTGAGCACCTAGAGTCTAAATTAGCCACATCCCGACTCTTGCTGAGAAAAGGTCACCAGATTTCTCAGTCTTTTAGTTACTTAAAATTCAAGTCAGCCATCCCAACCATCGTCAAATGTGTAAAAGGAGTCTTGGTTTATCTTGAAGCCTCCATGGAGATAGTGGGCTTCATTCACTAATGAATATGTGTTGACTACTTCGTGCCACCTGGTGTATTAAATACAAGGAACTTGCATTGATCATGAAGACCTGTCTACTTCCTGCCCTCTTGAATGTTGTAGTCTACTGAGGTGTCAGAAGGGGTCCTGATTCAGACCCCAAAAAAGGGTTCTTGGATCTTACGCAAGAAATAATTCAGGGCGAGTCCACAGTGCAAAGAAAAACAAGTTTATTTAGAAAGCAAAGTAACGAAAGAATGGATACTCTATACACAGAGCAGCCCCAAGAGCTCCTGGTTGCCCCTTTTTATAGTTATTTCTGGATTATATACCAAAGGGTGGATTATTCATGCTTCCCCTTTTTAGACCATATAAGGTAACTTCCTGATGTTGCTATGGCATTTGTAAACTGTCACCTGCTGGTGGGAGTGTAGCAGTGAGGATGACCCGAAGTCATTCTTGTTGCCATCTTGGTTTTGATGGGTTTTGGCCAATTTCTTCACTGCAATCTGTTCTATCAGCAAGGCCTTTATGACCTGTATCTTCTGCTGACCTTCTATCTCATCCTGTGACTGAGAATGCCTTAGCCATCTGGGAATGCAGCCTGGTAGGTCTCAGCCTTATTTTACCCAGCTCTTATTCAAGATGGAGTTGCTCTGGTTCACATGTTTCTGACGATATCAATGGATGAAACTAAACTTCGTTATCTGGAAGTTGCAGAGGAGAGAACTTTGAACCAAGAAGTCTGTCATCTTTTCTAATATAGTGGAAATAGAACCTGTGGCTTTGCTCTCTCTTAGGATTACTTGCAGCCTATTGTTAAAGAAATACATGCTTATTACACAAGTACTAAGCAAAAATATACAAAGAAAGACGTTTGCAAATCATCCCATATGTTATCATCCTAAAGAACCATCATTAATATTAGGCGAATATAATGGTTAATATCATTTTGTGCATAAACACAGATATAAGAATAAATTATTTAATCTAACACCATTGTTTTATTAAAATAATCACATTTCATAGTACTCAAAAACAGAAAAACAACTGAAGTTGACAATATAGCTGAGATTCAAATATTTCTTCATTGCAGAAGATATAATTTCCTAAAAGATTTTTCTAATGTTAAGATGTTACAAAAACATTAAGAAATCAGAATCATCATTTTAAAACTACTTTGGTTTTTAATATGATATTATTTGACTCTGCTATAAAAGACGAAGTTCTTTTTTTTTTTTTTTTTTTTTTTGAGACGGAGTTTCGCTCTTGTTACCCAGGCTGGAGTGCAATGCCGCGATCTCGGCTCACCGCAACCTCCGCCTCCTGGGCTCCGGCAATTCTCCTGCCTCAGCCTCCTGAGTAGCTGGGTTTACAGGCACGCGCCACCATGCCCAGCTAATTTTTTGCACTTTTAGTAGAGACGGGGTTTCACCATGTTGACCAGGATGGTCTCGATCTCTCGACCTCGTGATCCACCCGCCTCGGCCTCCCAAAGTGCTGGGATTACAGGCTTGAGCCACCGCGCCCGGCTAGACGAAGTTCTTAAACACTAATGTAACTCACGCAGCCTCACTTCACTACAATTTCTACTTTTTTAAGTTATGTTATTAATTTTCACATTACTGAGTATTATAAACTTTACATTTTGCTTTATAACTGTGATTTTCACAATTGCCAAATATCAGTACTATGTATAAATACAGAAAATATTCATAGTCTTTTGACCACAATTTCTTCCTTCCTGAATTCATTCTTTTAACTCCTCTTCTAAGTACTGTCAAACATATCCAAGTGATCCATGTAGAGATCTTGTTAAAATGCAAATTCTGTTTTCCTAGGTTTACAGGAGAGCCTGGTAATCTTCCTTCATTCCCAGCGATGCCCATGAACCATAATTTTAGCAATGAGAGCTTTTTAAAAATAATATCTATTCCCTCAATTCTGTATGGAGGCTTTCAATGTTCTGCCTTTAGAACAAGCTAATTCCTTTGGTTGGAAATATTTCTGAATCACATTTGTATGCATATTGCTCCATTTTATTCTAGCATTAAATATAATTTTGGGGAAATGTAAGACCAAAGAGAATTTTACTCTTTACAAAGGATTTTGTCTCCTAAAAGACTTGGAGAAAAAAATATGCCTCATATAGATCATTTCTTCTCATATTTTCTTGGAAAATGGTGTGTTTTTTAATGATACAGATTTGGTGGTATTGCTGTTTTTTCCATTTCAGAAAATTTTTCTTGTATTGTATCTTCAAAGACTTTTACTTTTCCTGTTCCACTTGTTGAGTACTTTTTCCTAGAAGAGACTCATTTTCTTTATTTTAAATCATTGCTATTTCTCTATTGTGATTTCCAAATAATATCTTCTCTCTGACTGCTTGAATATTTTGTAAGTTTTATCTGTATTTACCAAGATTATAACAAGCCTTTCATTTAGATGAGATACTTATCTTTCAGTAATATCTTTTCAGTTTCTTACTCTTCCTCATTTTTCCCTTGCATATTTGCTTTCTCATATATATTTGTATTTGTCATTTTATCTTGCCTTTGAGTTATTATACATTAAATAATTGTTCTAGTACTACTGCTTGACCATTTCTGTAATGCTTTGCCTGTTGTTCTGTTAGATATCCTTCCAGGTTGGGCTCATTTTTTCCTATGTTTTGCGTTGACTGATTGATTGATAGTTGTGTTCTCTTATTCCTCTCCTCCTAGCTTCACTTTGCACATTTTTCCATCATTTCCCTCATGCTTAGGCAGATCTGTCTATTCAGATCTTCTTTTTCCTCTCAAAACACAGGTGATTTCTTGACCCCATTCTAATCACAAAGGAGACTGCACACTGAACCATAGTTTGAGAGCCACGTGTTAAATATTATGTCTGCTTTTCCTTGCAGCCTAAAGTTGTGGACTAAGGGAAACAGTTTCCCTGAAGGAAAGGGCTTTCTTTGTTAGAGACCGTGCTCTGCACAGACTCTGAGATTTTGATAAACGTCCTGGGCTCAGTCCTCCGTGGTTCAGCTTTGAGATGTATGCTCATCTTTCAGTTCTTTTTCCTCATAAATAGGCATATTCCTTTTTAGTTGTTGCTTTTTTGCTTCTTTTGTTTCACTCATTTCTTCCCAGAAACTCTTCCTACCTTTCTCTCATAAAAATCGGGACAAGTTACGGGTCCCCACTTAGTTTGTTCCTTCTCAAATATTGAGAATATTAGTGGAAACTGCACCAGACAGCTTCTAGGAGGTCTGGATAGGGGTACAAGGCTGGCCACACCCAGATGTTCTAGCCTAGGAAACTACTTTTTACAGCATCTATAGCACTGGGTTGTGATTTTACCTTGAGTGAAAGCTTGAAGTAAACACTTGATGACATTTTATATTTTCATGGTATTTTAGAAGAGGAAGTTTCTATCCAGAAGTTGTCATCCACTGGTTTCATATAAAAGGTTCCCAACAGGTGATATACAATAATAGTATTACTCGCTTTACATTCTATCTTTTCTCTCACTGGATGTCTACAAAACATACAAAAAGTTAAACATCTTTTCCATCACTTAGCTCCATTCCTGCTAACTGTAGATACTCAAGAATGTTTGTTGAATTAATGAAATCAATAGGGAGAGAGAGCTAGGTCTACTGAGCAGCTACGATGCATCAGGCATGCCTTGCTTGATTTAATTTTTACAAGAACCAGTGAGAAGTACATGTTACTTTCCTGTCTTTCAGATGAGGGTAGAGATGCATATAGAGAAATCAGAACCCTTGTACATGGTTGGTGGGAATGCAGAATGGTACGTTCATTATGGAATATAGTATAGAAGTTAATCAAAATGATTTAAAAATAGGACTACCATAGAATTAAGCAATTCCATTCCTGAAAATATATCCAAAAGAAGTGAAATCAGCATCTTGAAGCATTATCTGCATGCCCATGTTTAATGCAACATTAGCCACAATAGCCAAGATATAGAAACAACATAAATGCCCATGAATAGATGAAGAAATAAAATATGCTATATGTATACAATGCAATTTTATCTAGCCTTTATAAAGGAGATCCTGTCATATGCAATAACACGGCTGAACCTGAGAGACATGGCTGCTAAGTGTAATAAACAAGTCACAGAAAGACAATTACCACAAGATTTCACTTATTTGAGGCATCTAAAATAGTCAAATTATCCCTGACATGGTGGCTCTCACCTGTAATCCCAGCATCTTGGGAGGCCAAGGCGGGTGGATCACCTGAGGTCAGGAGTTTGAGACCAGGCTGACCAACATGGTGAAACCTGTCTCTACTAAAAATGTAAAAATATTAGTCAGGAGTGGTAATGTGTGCCTGTAATCCCAGCTACATGGGAGGCTGAGGCATGAGAATCGCTTGAACCCAGGAGGCAGAGGTTGCAGTGAGCAGAGATTGTACCATTGCTCTCCAGCCTAGGCAACAAGAGCAAAATTCCATCTCAAAAAAAAAAAAAATGTCAGATTCATAGAAACAGAGAGTACAATAGAATATTACTTGCCATGGACTGGGGAAGGCAGAAACAGGAAGTTGTTGTTCAATGAGTATAAAGTTTGAGTTACGCAAGAAGAATCAGTTCTGGACCACTGTTACACTACACAGTGCCTCTGGTTAACACTACTCTATCATGCCTTTATAACATTTGAAAACACAGACCTCTTGTTAAGTGTTCTTATCACAAGAAAAGGTGGTGAGGGGGTTCAAGGCAACTTTTGGAGGTGATGGATATGTGGATTACTCTGATTGCAATGATTAGTTTGGGCCTACGTCCAAACTAATCCAATTGTATACATTAAATTTGTGGAAGTCTTTTTTTGGTGTGTATCAATTATGCCTCAATGCTGTTAATGGAAAAAGGGAATTTGTGATTAGAAAGGTTAAGGTAAGCTAGGATTCAAATGCAGGTCAGTGTGATGCCATTCCCCCATGCCTTCCCATTGGAACATCGTCTAAGCCACATGGAAACGTGGAGACAGCCAGGAAGACCACTTAGCTCCTATGTGATAGACTGAATGGCCCACAGATGTTTGGTATGTCCTATACTGGTTTTTCTTTGTAAAAGATTAACTGTCCATTATAAAATAAAGAGCTTTCACATGCAAATCTGGATTCAGCATGTCTTAACATAACAGAGCTCTGACAACATGAGTCTTGCCACCTGCATGGCGGCCATTAACACTCACTTCCAACCTTCCCCCTGGACCACTCGCAAAGTCCATATCATTCTTACGACTTTACATCCTGATACCTTAAATTCCACCTATAAGTGAGAACATATGATATTTGGTTTTCCATGTTACTTCACTTAAAACAATGGCCTCCAGCTCCATCCAAGGTGCTGCAAAAGACCTAGAATAGGTACTGATAGTCTTTTTTAGATAACACAGGCAGTCTGCAAATTGCTATAGCCCCCTTCCTTCTGGCTGCGCTCCGTTACATGGCTGGCCTCTGTAGGCATTTGAGTTTCTAACCTTGACCTAAAAGAAACTTGATCCAGATCCTCTGCATGCTCAGACTCCTTAAAATGTGGGTAGTTCGTGGCTGGAGAAATCACCATGTCCTCAGGGAGTCCCAGTCATGATTGGAACATGATCACAGAAAGCCTCCCTCACACAGAACACTGTCCCCAAGGATACCCTGGGCCCTACCTCAGAGTCTAGGAATGTCACTTTATTGAGCTAATATATCCTGTAGCCTCAGCAGGCTCCACAGATAGTGATCTAAGAGAATGATTTGCGAATCCTGCAGGAGCAGCTGCAAGTTGAGGCTCTAGTCTCTAGGGATGGCCAAAGGAGCAATCAGCTTTGTGTATGGCATGGTTGTTTCCTCCCCAGGGGGAAAGAATTAATGAGAGCCAAGGAAGTTCTGTCTTTGAGGTCCCAAGGGGGCTTCTTCTGGGGAAGGGGATGCCAGCTTGCCTCCAGTCAAATTTAAAGGACCCTCTGAGGGATTTGTTTTGAAGAGCAATGGACAGGAATGATCGCCCAGATGATCACTCCAGGGAGAAAGTTGCTCCCCTTCCATCCTCCTGCTCAGCCACATGGGCTCTGTTGGCTATGATTCCATTTAATATAGCCAGGGGCAGTCTTGCAACCCTGAAATTTGCAGGTGAAGGTGCTCACATTTTATTATCCAAAAAAGTCTCTTGTGACTCTTAATTATGACAATTTCCTGGCCTTAACTTGATGGCAATTGAGTACGTCTATGGTGGAGCCTGGGAATTTTCATGTTTAACAAACAACTCAGATGTTTAAATAGATAGAGCAGAGTTTGAGGGGAAAAAAATATATATAGATTTTTTTTTCTGGAAAAAAAATGCTTAATTTAATTTTAATAGTTTTTAGGGTACATGTGGTATTTGGTTCCATGAATTAGTTCTTTGGCGATTTCTGACATTTTTGTGCACCTGTCACCTGATCAGTTTATACTGTACCCCATATGTAGTCTTTGTCTCTCACCCACTTCCAACCTTCCCCTGGAGTACCCCCAAAGTCCATTATATCATTCTTAAGACTTTACATCCTCATAGCTTAAATCACCCTTGTAATTGAGAGCATACAATATTTGGTTTTCCATATTTGAGTTACTTCACTTAAAATAATGGCCTCCAGCTCCATCTAAGTTGCTGCGAAAGACATTATTTTGTTCTTTTTTATGGCTGAGCAGTATTCCATCGTGTATATATACCATCCGTGTAGAAATTCTAGAAGAGGCAAGACAGAAAGCAGGTCAAGGATTGGGGCTGGGGATAGGCTCAAGGGTTGACTGCAAATAGGCATTAGATGAACTATTTTGGAGCGATGGAAATGTTCTAACACCGGAATTTGTTTGTGATTGTGGAATGGTATAAACAAGCTAAAGTTCACCAAACTGTGTACTTAGAAGAGGTGAATTTTATGGCATGCAAATTAAACTCCAATAAAGTTGTTAAACAGACATAGACACACACACACACACACACACACACACACAAACTCTGAAGTAATAATCATGCAATGATGTAACGAGAGAACAATATAGAAAAATAATGAATGCTGTCAATCATGAAGGATGAGAGCAAACAGTTACTGAGCCACTCCTATGGGCCAGATGTTGCGCTTTTTAAAAATATTTTTTTCCCGGCCGGGCGCGGTGGCTCAAGCCTGTAATCCCAGCACTTTGGGAGGCCAAGGCGGGTGGATCACGAGGTCAAGAGATCGAGACCATCCTGGTCAACATGGTGAAACCCTAAATATACTGAAAATACAAAAAATTAGCTGGGCATGGTGGCGCGTTTCTGTAATCCCAGCTACTCAGGAGGCTGGGGCAGGAGAATTGCCTGAACCCAGGAGGCGGAGGTTGCGGTGAGCCGAGATGGCGCCATTGCACTCCAGCCTGGGTAACGAGCGAAACTCCGTTATTTTAGACTTGGGGAGTACACATTAAGGTTTGTTAGGTATGTCAGGTGACACTGAGGTTTGGGCATGAATGACCCTGTCACCCAGGTAGTAAGCATCGTATCAGTAGGTAGCTTTTCAGCTCTTGCCTCCCGCTTCTCTCCCCTATCTAGTAGTCCCCAGAGTCTGTTGTTCCCATCTTTATATTCACATGTACTCAGTGTTCAGTTCCCGCTTATCGGTGAAAACAGGCAGTATTTGGTTTTCTGTTTCTGAGTTAATTCGCTTAGGATACTGGCCTCCAGCTGCATCCGTGTTGCTGCAAAGGGCATGATTTCATTCTTTGTATGGCTGCATAGTATTCCATGGTGTATATATACTGCATCTTCTTTATCTAGTCCACGGTTGATGGGCACCGGGGTTGATCTCATGTTGTTGCTCTTGTGAACAGCCCTGTGATGAAAATTCGGGTGTATATGTGTCCTTTTGGTAAACCAATTTTTATTCAAGTTTGTACCCAGTAATGGGGTTGCTGGTTTCTAATGGTAGTTTACGTCTTAGTTCTTTGTGGAGCCATGCTCTTATTATGTTCATTGTCATTATCTCTCATTCCTACCCCGTGACATACGTACTGCCTGCCATCTTCTTGCAGACAGGGAAACCGAGGCTTGAGAGGTTAAGTGAGAACACACAGCTACATATCTAAAGATACACAGCTACATAGGAAATAACTGGGATTTGCACACAGGTGGTCTTATGCCAGGGATGTAGTCCCTGACTAATTGATTGATTAATTACATGATAATCACATGAAACTTGCAGTCTAACATAAGTAGGTCTGAAGTCTGACTTTACAATTTCCAACTACCTTTCTCAAGCACCCATTATGGTCTCACTAAGCTTCAGTTTCTGTATCTGTGGGCTGAAGATAATAGCAGCTATCTCAAAGGGTTCTCAGAAAAAAAATGTTACACGAGATAAGATATGTAAAGCCTGGTACATATGCAAAGCTCTCCAACAAACAGAGATGTCATTCAGTTAGAATATGTGGATCCCTTAGCATACTGGTTAATGTATTTCATGAGCTTAGTAAACATTAGCTAGCATATAACTCTAAATATTAGGATAATTATTTATTTAACCATCACCTAACCTGAGCATTCATATCCACCAAGAACTAGGGGACTCATTGTATTAGATCGCATGTAAACCACAGGACACAACCCTGTTCTCCAGGATGAAGAGGCAGGTAAACTAAGAACTGTCATAAAATGTACAAGGTATAGCTGTTGACTTAGTTGGCACCTTCAATGGTGGCACAAAAATAGAGATCATTGTTACATAGGGATATACAGCAAGTCCTCACAAAGAAGCAGATAGTCAATAATAACTCAATTGTATATTTTAAAATAATGTAAAGCATGAAATTTGATTATTTGTAACTCAAAGGATAAATGCTTGAGGGGATGGATATGCCATTATGCACGATGTGCGTATTTCACAATGCATGCCTGTATCAAACCATCTCACGTACCCCATAAATATATACACTTACTACGTACCCACAAACATTTTTAAAAATGAATTTTTTTTAACAAAAGAAGCAGATAGTTGAGCCCAACTTTAAAGAACAAGTCTTTTTCTTGGAACCCACCCGAACGCCCATCAATGAGAGACTGGATAAAGAAAATGTGGCACATATATACCATGGAATACTACGCAGCCATAAAAAAGAATGAGTTCATGTTCTTTGCAGGGACATGGAATAAGGTGGAAGCTATTATTCTCAGCAAACTAACATAGGAACAGAAAATCAAACACCACGTTTTCACTCATAAGTGGGAGGTGAACAATAAGAACACATGGCCATGGAGAGGGGAACATCACACACTCGAGCCTGTCAGGGAGTGGGGAGGGAAGCGTTGGGACAAATACATAATGCATACGGGGCTTAAAACCGAGATGATGGGTAGATGGGTGCAGCAAACCACCATGGTACATGTATACCTGTGTAACAAACCTGTGCATTCTGCACACGTATCTCAGAACTTAAAAGAAAAACCGTCTTTTGTAGCTGACATATATTATTTTTGTGTGTTTAGCATCTGTTTAAACCAAAGGCATCACAATTTTTTTCCCCAGATTTGCAAATCCATAGAAACCTTGGTTTTCCCTTTTCTGTAAGAAAGTCAGCCTAACAGAAACAATAAGAACACATGGACACGCGGAGGGGAACATCACAAGCTTCTTTCTTTTTGTTTGGGGATCTTGGTGCTCCCATCACTTCATTATTTTCTCATACAAATCCTGATGGCTCCATTCTCAGAGTCGAACTCTCCAGGTGGAAATACAGCACTGATGCTTTTTGGATGTCACCAGTTCCATTTACCCTCTCCATGCTAACTCCCTGAAGCTGCCATGAAAATATGGCTTCCTGGGGACTCTGGGATGCAGCATTGTGACTCAGCATGTGATATCTTCTACATATCCCCTGTTGTGATCAGGCAAGCATTCGTGAAAAGCTGTTCTACCTAGAGCATGATTTCACTTCTAGTACAGCTAACAAACTCAGGTGTTTCTAAATGACTTTAATGTGAGTGGGAGGAGTTGTTTAATTAACCTTTCCCTTTACTTTTCTTTTAAAATTCCAGAAATGCACAGCTTCTGGCTAAACAGAGTTACATGTTTTTTCTTTCCCTGAATTTTTCAATCCAGAGGGAAAATCAGCTGAAGGTGAAGCTGACGCTGCAGGCTTCATGAGGGTTAGCAGGAGATGGAGTGACTGAGGAGCTGCCTTGCTTCCATGTGAAATTGCAAAAGTAAAGGCAGCAACTTAGAAAATTGTTCTTCTAATTCTTAATAGTAGCTATCTGCCTTCCTCATTCTGACTGAAAACATATCGGAGAGGGAAATGCATGGAAGGCCAGGACCCAGTGTATTTTAATTCTCTAAAGCATCAACATGGAAAGGGAAGAGAAGGAAATTCTGTGCTCCTGGTCATTAGCAAACGTACTCTGTCTCATACAGACTGACTTCTTTCAAGTATCTCTGTCTCAAATATTATTAGATGAGGACACTGTACTTCCTATGCAAGCATGTGGTAATTTATAAAACATGGCTGCAAATTACCTGATTCTTCATTCAGCTGATATTCCTCCAATTGCCTTAAAAGACCATAAAAATGGTAATGCCATGGTATACCGTTAAATGCTCAGCTATTTAGCCCAGCAGCCCTCCTTGTTTAATAGTTTTGCTCATTTAGTATGTACAATTTGTTACTGAGTCAATCTCATTTTGAAGTAGGCTGGGGAAGTTAAGCTGCGTCTGGGAGCCTGGGACACACCCTTTCGTGGTAGGAATATCACTAATAGCTACCTGGACTCTCCCAGCACCTGCTAATGAAGCCAGATTCTCAGAATGGCTAATGAGCTTGGTTATTACTATATGACTTAAAATGTGAGTCTGTTTGTTTTTCCTGTTGTGAGGTTACTTGGAATATCCAAGGGACCTTGGATATTCATGAAAGCAGGTAACCTGCACCATCACCTAAGTATTATTTGAATTGATTCTGGCAACCCCTCCCTCCTGAACATCAGCTACACTCTGAATAAAATACAAAATCTAAGCCTACGCTGAGAGGATGGAGTGTGGGTTTGCACCTGTTAAAGATGTCATTGTCCAAAAGCAATTTGAAAACCTATCTATATGTCCTCTAAAAATTGTTAATAGGGAAGTAGGGAAAATAAGTTTGGCAGGGAGAGTGGGGCAAGGTGGGGAACCTGTCCTGAGAAAGGTTTTGACTTTATTCATTGAGTGACTGGAGATTCACTGGAGATGTCAGAGCAGAAAAAAATGAACCTGATAGCAGTGTGCTATGCTCACGTGATGTGGAGAGGAAAGTCTTGGAACACCCATCAGGAAGCACTTCTGGAGATGTAAGGGCTAGGTACTAAGGGTTCCAGCCAGAGCAGTGTTGGCTAAAATGAAGAGAAAGGAGCAGGTATAAGCAGTATTAAATTGTGGTAGGCAGAATTCCACAATGACCTCAAATTCCCAGCCTTGATGACCCAAACTCTTGAATAATCCTCTTTTTTTGAGTGTTGGCAAGACCTGTGAATATACTGGATGTCAATCCCATAGCTAGGTCACTTAGCTGGCTTTGAGGTGACAGCAAAGGAGATCATATCAGGCAGCCTGATCTAATGAGGAAAAGCTTCAAAAAGTGTGAGATCACTGTAATTCCCACTGTAGGTCTCAAGAAAGCAAGCAAGCTGCTCTGTCCTGAACTGCCAGTAGAGATGGGTGGCCTCTAGGAGCTGAGCACCTCAGTCTTACAACCACAAGGAACTGAATTCTCACAACAACCAATGAGCTTGCAAGAGGAACCTGGATTCCAAAGAGATTTCAACCCAGGCTGATTTCAACCTGATTTCAGCTTTACAAGACCTTGAACAGAGAAGCCAGCCATGCCATGCCTGGCTTTTGTCCTCCTGACCTGTGAGATAATACATGAGTGTTGTTTTTACCTGGTAAGTTAGCAGTAATTTGCTAGGCAGCAATAAAAACTCATGCCAGTTCCCACTAATTAGGAGATAATCAGCCTAAAAAGACTCAATCTAAATTATACAATCTTACTTTAAAAAACAAATTTATATTTCAATATAAATGGCGAATCAAGTGAACAGTTGGTTGACCAAGCGTTTCCAGGCTGAGGCTCTTTTGAACTTCCTTTACTGAATATATATGATATGTTTATAACCTTCTTTCTTCCGTGGTGCTGGTCAAGTGTTTATATTGATATTTAGATTGTTAGTCTTCTCCTTCCCCTTCCACCCGCCCTCTTCCAATGATCCTCCAGTATATTATTTCAGATGTTATGGTAATTATCAACCCTGGTTGAATCAGACTCTATTCATAATTATGTCTCATTGAAATCCTGTAAGGTTTTATTCCACTTCTGAGTGTCAGATAAAGCTACACCTTGGTACAGAAGAGGAGGTACTGACTGGGATTGGCAGGAAAAAAACCTGACTGATCAGCTCTCTGGGTTCCTAACATGTGAAATTTGCTTTCCTAAAATTTGCTGTGGCCATGGTCCAGGAAGGGATTCTTTGTTCTCAGGGTTCAAAAACAGTGTGTTAGTGTTGTAGGTAGGTCTGATCTGCCCAGAGTCAACCTGAATTCAATTCGGGTTGAATTCAGATACTGATTCTAACTCCTTAAACTTCTCTGTCCATTTTTTCTTAAATGCTGAAAATGTGTCTGCCTTAGAACACTTTTGAAATGGGATGATTATCTCCTGTACCCAATTACTTATGGAAAAATTAAAAATTTCAAAAGAGACATGCTAAGAAAGAAAGGAGATTATGTTCCAGTTTAAAGATGAACACTGAGCATTGAAAAAAAAAAAAAAGAAAGAAATGAGATGATTCAACGATCAGTTAGGAGTTGGAGGGGGATTTATCAACATAATGCACACAGAGTAGGGGTTTGACATTGAGTGAATGAATGAATGAATGAATGAGGACGCTTGGTGATGGAGGCCAATTCATGAAACAAACATAAAAAATGGACCAGCCAAGTACTTTGGATAATGATTTTTGCTGACCAAGGAAGTTAGCAGAGATGTCAGATCATTTCCAAAGGTTGCTTGGTAAGCATGAGATTCTAAGCAAAGGCAAGGAGGGATTTTTTTTTTTTTTAAATGTAGGAATTACCTGTTTTATGGTACTAATCAGTGATCTCCAGATATACCTATCATCACATTCAGGTTGAACATACTCAACAAAATCTAAACCAACACTACAAGAGTGGAAGGTGGATTTGCTAGTGTCCAAAGTCCTTTGTATGGTGGCTGGCTGGACACTAACATGGGAATCTGTAAATCTCCCTTTTGTAACCATTACCAACCCCTTCTGAAGAACTTGGAGTTTTTTTTTCCAACATATTAATTCAAATCCAGGGTTACAGGCTTCACCACCATTCGGTTTCATCAGGCCGATATTATATATCCATCCTCTAATATTCCAGGTGTTAATGTCATATTTTAAACTCCAGAGAGTGATGCTATGTCCAGTCTTTTGAGGGAAGGGGCAATCCAGATTTGCCACTCTGTCTTTTCTGTAGGATAAATCACACAAACTGAATAGACCCAGTGAGATTACAAAGCCAAAACCAAAATGTATTTCTCCCAAAGTCATTTTAAACCAAAGACAATTTACAGACAGTGCAATGAATATTTTTCCTTGAGTTTATGATCTGAAAGATTTATGGACCAGGATCTTAAAAATCCATTTGAGTTATGTGGAAGAATGTCTTGATTCTTAGATGTGTGCTGAAGGATTTAGAAATCAAGCGTCATGATGTCCGAAACTTACTTTTTTTTAAATTGCATTTTAGGTTTGGGGGTACATGTGAAGAACATGCAAGATTGTCGCATAGGTACACACATGGCAGTGTGATTTGCTGCCTTCCTCCCCTTCACCTATATCTGGCATTTATCCCCATGCTATCTCTCCCCAACTCCCCACCCCCCTGCTGTCCCTCTCCTATTTACCTCGACAGAACCCAATGTGTAGTGTTCCCCTCCCTGTGTCCATGTGTTCTCATTGTCTAACACCCACCTATGAGTAAGAATATGTGGTGTTTGATTTTCTGTTCTTGTGTCAGTTTGCTGAGAATGATGGTTTCCAGGTTCATCCATGTCCCTACAAAGGACACGAACTCATCATTTTTTATGGCTGCATAGTATTCCATGGTGTACATGTGCCACATTTTCCCTGTCCAGTCTATCATTGATGGGCATTTGGGTTGGTTCCAAGTCTTTGCTATTGTAAACAGTGCCGCAGTGAACCTTCGTGTACATGTGACCTTATAATAGAATGATTTATAATCTTTGGATATATACCTAGTAATTGGATTGCTGGGTCAAATGGGATTTCTCTTTTCAGATCCTTGAGGAATCACCACACTGTCTTCCACAATGGTTGAACTAATTTACACTCCCACCAACAGTGTAAAAGTGTTCCTATTTCTCCACATCCTCTCCAGCATCTGTTGTCTCCAGATTTTTTAATGATCACCATTCTAACTGGTGTGAGATGGTATCTCAATGTGGTTTTGATTTGCATTTCTCTAGTGACCAGTGAAAATAAGCATTTTTTCATGTTTGTTAGCCTCATATATGTCTTCTTTTGTAAAGTGTCTATTCATATCCTTTGCCCACTTTTGAAGGGGCTAGTTTTTTTCTTGTAAACCTGTTTTAGTTCTTTGTAGATTCTGGATATTAGCCCTTTGTCAGATGGGTAGATCGCAAAAATTTTTTCCCATTCTGTTGGTTGCTGATTCACTCTAATGACTGTTTCTTTTGCTGTGCAGAAACTATGGAGTTTGATTAGGTCCCATTTGTCTATTTTGGCTTTTGTTTCAATGCTTTTGGTGTCTTGGTCATGAAGTCCTTTATTATTAAACAGAGAATCCTTTCCCCATTGCTTTTGTCAGGTTTTTCAAAGATTAGATGGTTGTAGATGTGTTGCCTCCGAGGCATCTGTTCTGTTCCATTGGTCTATATCTGTTTTGGTACTAGTACCATGCTGTTTTGATTACTGTAGCCTTGTAGTACAGTTTGAAGTCCAGTAGTGTGATGCCTACACCTATGTCCTGAATGGTTTTGCCTAGGTTTTCTTCTAGGGTTTTCATGGTGTTAGCTCTTATGTTTAAGTCTTTAATCCATCTGGAGTTAATTTTAGTGTAAGGTGTCAGGAAGGGGTCCAGTTTCTGCTTTCTGCACATGATTAGCCAGTTTTCCCAACACCATTTATTAAACAGAGAATCCTTTCCCCATTGCTTTTGTCAGGTTTTTCAAAGATTAGATGGTTGTAGATGTGTGGTGTTGCCTCCGAGGCATCTGTTCTGTTCCATTGGTCTGTATCTCTGCTTTGGTACCAGTACCATGCTGTTTTGATTACTATAGCCTTGTAGTACAGTTTGAAGTCCAGTAGTGTGATGCCTCCAGTTTTGTTCTTTTTGCTTAGAATTGACTTGGCTATGCAGGCTCTCTTTTGGTTCTATATGAAATTTAAGGTGGTTTTTTCTAGTTCTGTGAAGAAGGTCATTGGTAGCTTGATGGAGATAGCATTGCATCTATAAATTACTTTGGGCAGTATGGCCATTTTCACGATGTTGATTCTTCCTAACCATGAACATGGAATGTTTCTCCATCTGTTTGTATCCTCTCTTATTTCGTTGAGCTGTGGTTTGTAGTTCTCCTTGAAGAGGTCCTTTACGTTCCTTGTTAGTTGTATTCCTAGGTATTTTATTCTCTTTGCAGTAATTGTGAATGGCAGTTCGTTCTTGATTTGGCTCTCTTTAAGTCTGTTATTGGTGTATAGGAATGCTTGTGATTTTCTGCACATTGATTTTGTATCCTGAGACTTTGCTGAAGTTGCTTATCAGTTTCAGGAGATTTTGGGCTGAGACGATGAGGTCTTCTAAATATACAATCATGTCATCTGCAAATAGAGACAATTTGACTTCCTTCTTTCCTAATTGAATACTCTTTATTTCTTTTTCTTACCTGATTGCTCTGGCTAGAAGTTCCAATACTATATTGAATAGGAGTGGTGAGAGAGGGCATCCTTGTCTAGTGCCAGATTTCAAAGGGAATGCTTCCAGTTTTTGCCCATTCAGTATGATACTGGCTGTGGATTTGCTGTAAATAGCTTTTATTATTTTGAGATACATTCTGTCAATACCTAGTTTATTGAGGGTTTTTAGCATAAAGTGCTGTTGAATTTTGTCAAAGGCCTTCTCTGCATCAATTGAGATAATCATGTGGTTTTTGTCTTTGGTTCTGTTTATGTGATGGATTACGTTTATAGACTTGCATATGTTGAATCAGCCTTGCATCCCTGGGATGAAGCCTACTTGATCATGGTGGATAAGCTTTTTGATGTGCTGTTGCAATCAGTTTGCCAGTATTTTATTGAAGATTTTTGCATCTATGTTCATCGTGGATATCGGCCTGAAGTTTTCTTTTCTTGTTGAGTCTCTGCCAGGTTTTGGTATCAGGATGACGTTCTCATAAAATGATTTCGGAAGGATTCCCTCTTTTTGGATTGTTTGGAATAGTTTCAGAAGGAATGGAACCAGCTCCTCTTTGTATGTCTTGTAGAATTTGGCTATGAACCCATCTGGATCTGGGCTTTTTTTAGTTGGTAGGCTCTTAATTGCTGCCTCAACTTCAGACCTTGTTATTTGCCTATTCAGGGTTTCGACTTCTTCCTGGTTTAGGCTTTGGAGGATGCAAATGTCCAGGAATTTATTCATTTCTTCCAGGTTTACTAGTTTATGTGCACAGAGTTGTTTGTAATAATCTCTGATGATGGTTTTTCTGTGGAATCTGTGGCGATATCTCCTTTACTTTAACATCCCACTGTCAATATTAGACAGATCAACAAGACAGAAAATTAACAAAGATACCCAGGACTCGAACTCAGATCTGGAACAAGCAAACCTAATAGACATTTACAGAACTCTCCACCCCAAATCCCCAAAATATACATTCTTCTCAGCACCACATCACACCTACTCTAAAATTGACCATGTAATTGGAAGTAAATCACTCCTCAGCAAATGCAAAAGAATGGAAATCATAACAAACTGTCTCTCAGACCACAGTGCAATCAAGTTAGAACTCAGAATTCAGAAACTAACTCAGAACTGCACAGATTCATGGAAACTGAACAACCGGCTCTTGAATGTTGACCGGATAAACAATGAAATGAAGGCAGAAATAAAGATGTTCTTTGAAACCAACGAGAATGAAGACACAACATACCAGAATCTCTGGGACACATTTAAAGCAGTGTCTAGAGGGAAATTTATAGCAATAAATGCCCACATGAGAAGGAAGGAAAGATCTAAAATCGACACCCTATCGTCAAGATCGAAAGAGCTAGAGGAGCAAGATTAAAAAAAAAAAAACTCAAAAGCTAGCAGAAGACAAGAAATAACTAAGATCAGAGCAGAGTGGAAGGAGATAGAGACACAAAAAAACCTTCAAAAAAATCAATAAATGCAGGAGCTGGTTTTTCAGAAAGATCAACAAAAGAGACCACTAGCCAGATTAATAATAAAGAAAAGAGAAAAGAATCAAATAGATGTAATAAAGAACGATAAAGGCGATATCACCATAGACTGCAACTTACTTTCAACTAGATCAGCAAATAAACACACATGTGTGTCTATCTATATATATACCTGTCTTTCTATATATACGTTTGCATGCCTATCTTTCTATATATGTGTATATATGTATACCTATCTTTCTATATATATATGTATACCTATCTTTGTATATACATACATGTAGATATACTATATATCTACATATATGTATACAACAAAATCTAAACCAACACGGCAAGGTTTGTATATGTATAGGTGTATCTATACATAGGTATATATCTATATATCTACATATGGATATACCTATACATATGCACTTGTAGATACATATATATATATATATATACATATATATAGAAAGACAGGTAAACATAAAGCAAATTGGCCAAATTTAACACTTGTTGGCTCTGTGTGGCATGTATAGGAATGTTCATTGTACCGGTCTTTCAACATTTGTCTATGTTTGAAAATATTCCTTAAAAAACGCTGGAAAGAAATTCTACCTGTATTTTAATTCTATTTTGTTATTATTATTTTGAGAGGGAGTCTCGCTCTATTACCCAGGCTGGAGTGCAGTGTTGCGATCTTGGCTTATTGCAACCTCTGCCTCCCAGGTTCAAGCAATTCTTCCTGCCCCAGCCTCCCTGGTAGCTGGCTTACAGGTACCCACCACCACGCCTGGCTAATATTTATATTTTTTAGTAGAGACAGGGTTTCACCATGTTGGCCAGGCTGGTCTTGAATACTTGACCTCAGGAGATCTGCCCACCTTGACGTCCCAAAGTGCTGGGATTACAGACATGAGCCACTATGCTGGGTCTTAATTCTATTTTATATGTTTAAAGGTGAATTTGTGCTCTTCTATGATATTGATTCTAACCATTTAAACATACAGAACCTTTTCACTAGGGCCTTCTTTTACCACCAGTTATATTTTATATGTTATTCTTTTATTCCTTTGTAGTGATTTTGTCCAACTCTCTTCTTAGGATATGGCTTTGCTTTCTGTTTTTAATGTAATTTTACATTTAACCAGAGAAGGCTTGCTTGGGCTCTTTCTTTTTACCGATGTCTTATTTAATAAATCAAAACCAACTCTTGCTTCTGAGATTAAGCCCAGCCAATACTCCATTTCTTATTAGGATGAGAACGTCTGTGATTTTCCCCCCGCTAGGCTGCCACAAGACAACTTTGCATTTAGTGACGGTGGCCCAGAAGTTACAGGGAATTAGATCTAACTCAATTTGGCTCACTTTGATCCAAGCCTCTCAACATCATTTAAGTGTTTGACCCAATCAGGATCATGAAGTGGAAAATTTGAGAAAACCTGATTACTGAGGGTTTTTCCACTCCCCTCCACCAAAAAAAATCAAAAGGACTGTTGGAAGATGTTTAAGAAATGGCATTGCACGGGAAATATCACAGTGTGTGAGTCAAGATGTTTCAGAATCAGTCGACCAGAAAGGCACCTTGTTGTTGACTCTGCTGAGAGGACACACTTGAACAGGCAGGAAGACGGGATCCTGCTGAGAGAAACAGAACAGAGCCAATTGCAGTGTTAGCAACTTCCTCCGCAGAAGAGCTTCTACGCTGAGCGGCTCTGTGGAAACCTTTTTGAGGTTGATGACGATAGCATTGTGTCCCATAGAGTTAGTGGGTGAGGTCTTATCATGGAGGAAGATCTTGACCAGAGGCAGTTCCAATGAATTTCTTGTCCATTCAGGTAATCTTCATCACAATACCACCAGGTTAACAGAATTATCCCCAAGTTGAAGGTACAGAAACTGAAGCTCAGAAATCTACATAATTTACTTTGCAATGACACAGAGTTGGCTCTTCACATTAGTCATTTAGATCCCAGAGCCTGAGCTCTTTGTCATAAATAGGAAGCTTAGAGCTCATATACACTAATCTTGGCCTTCCTTCCTTCCTCCCTCCCTCCCCTCCCTCACTTCTTCCCTCCCTTGTTCTTTCCTTCCCTCCCTCCCCCCCTTCCTTCTTTGCTTCCTCTCCTCCCTCATTTTTTCCTCCCTCTCTTCCTTCTTCCTGCCTCTTAGCCTGTAATATACTATCTATCGTAGTATTATAAACTTCAGGAGTACATCCATGAAGAAACGAAATAAAGGTCCTTGCTCTCCTGCAGCTCACATCCTTGGTGATCGTAAGTGAAAAAGGGCAGATTAAGCAGAGTCAGGCATGCTTGGGGTACGGAGCTGCATGCTTCAATAGTGGGTCTAGATAGAAACCAGTGCAAAAGCCCTGCGGCCGCAGCTAATGGGTTCCTGGCATATTTGAATAACAGCAAGGAGACCATTGTTCCTAACAGAGGGAGCAAAGGGGAGATAGGAGGAGGAGAGGCAAGCTCTTGTAGGGATGTTGCTCTGAGAAAAATAAGTTGCAAGGGAATGGAGACACAATGACAAGACTGACTTCCATTTTCAAAGGGACACTCTGGCTATTGTATTTTAGGGCAATGGAAGAACCAAAGAGACAAGTTAGAAGCCAGAGAGGAAATCTAGACAAGAGAGGTATTTGTCACTCATGTTAGGATGGAAGCAATTAAGGCAAGGAGAAGTGCCAGATTCAGAACATGTTCTGAAGGTAAGGACAAAATAACTTTCCGGTGGACAGCACGTGGAGTGTGAGAATAATTGAGCAGTGGAACTCAGCTCTGGGGATGGGGCCTGTGTATTTGGAAGGATGCAATGCCGTCAACTGGGATGGGAAAGTTATTGTAGCTCATTGGAGGTAGAATGGATATAGTCCGGAAAATATTTAGTTTTTGACTTCTTGATTTTGAGACACCCATTAGACATCTGAATAGAGAGGTCTACAGTTTAGGATAAAAGTGTGAGCTGTATAAAGGAGATGGTAGAAACACGTTGATAGGTGATTAGCCAATGTTTGCTTACCTACCTTGTATAATTTAAAGCCAAGTTTTTTTTTCATAACATCTACTTTTCTTTCTCTCTATATCAGATATTTCTCTTTAGCTCATTCTACAACGAAGACTTGTTTTCTTTAAATTTACTTAAAAAATTAATAGATAATGCACACATCATAAAATTAGCTATTTTATAGTGTAATATTCTGGTTTTTAGCAGATTTATGAAATTTCACAACCATCAACACTATCCAATTCTAAAATATTTTTATCACCGCCAGAAGAAACCCTGAACTTATCAATAGTCACTCTGTATTCCTGCCTTTTCTGAGGCCCTGGTATCTATTAATCTACTTTCTGTCTCTATAGATTTGCCTATTCTGAGCATTTCATAAAAATCACATTATATAATATGTGGGCTTTTGTGTCTGACTTTTTTTTGGTTAGCACAATATTTTCAAAATGTGTATTCATGTTGTATTATGTATCGTCACTTCATTCTTTTTCATTCATAAATAATACTCCATTGAAGGAATATACTACATTTTAATTATTTATTTATCAGTTGATATGGGTATTAGCATTGTATCTACTATTTCAATATTATGAATCACGCTGCAGTAAGCATTCATGCACAAGTTTTTATGTGCATACATATTTCCAACTCTTGTGGGTATATATGTAGCAATGGGATTGCTGGTCAAGTGGTAACTCTATATTTAACTTCTTGAGAAACTGCCAGACTGAGTTTCACAGCAGCTACACTGTTTTACATTCCCACCAGAAATGCATGAAAGTTCCAATTTCTCTGCATTCCTGCCAAGATTTGTAATTGTGTGTCTTCTTGATTATAGTGATCTTGGTGGGTGTGAAGTGGTATATTATTGTGATTTTTATTTGTATTTCCCTAATGACTAATGATATTGAACATCTTTGCATGTGCTTATTAGTCATTTGAATATCTTCTTTGGACAAATGCCTATTTAAGTCCTTTGCCAATTTTTAAATTGGGGTATTTAACTTTTTAGTTGAGTTTAAAGGATTCTTTATATATTAATGTCATCTGTATGACTGGCAAATATTTTCTCTTCTTTGGCTTTCACATTCTTAACAGTGTCTTTTGATGCATAAAAGTGATTAACTTTGATAAAGTCCAATGTATTCATTTTTTAATTAAGAAATACACTGTGTTTTCTTCTAAGAGTTTTATAGTTTCTGCTTTTACATTTAGATCTTTGATACATTTTGAAATATGTTTTCTATGTCATGTAATATAGGAGCCTAAATTTATTCTTTTGCATGTAGACATCCAATTGCCCCAGCACCATTGTTACAAAGACTATAACTTCCCTAATGAACGGTCTTGGCATCCTTGTCAAACATTTTCTGAATTTACTTTATAGATTTTTTCCAGCTCCTTTATTTAGTACAAGAAGTATATAGAGCAGATGTGTTTTTTAAATGAATACAAGCAAGCAGGTATACACGTGTGTGTGTGTGTGTGTGTGTATACACTCACATATGTGTATATATGTGTGTATATGTATATAAATATACTTTTCAGATGATCTTTAAAAGATCTTAATATTCTTGTTTTCTACCTTAATAAAAGATGAAGCTCCAACTTTGTAACTGTATGTAGCTGAGATTTGGAGACAGGGCTAAAGATGGGCAAAATCATTAGGATTATAGTACATTCTCTGTAGTAGTTATCAAATCACTTCGGTACTACAACTGCTCATCCTTTTTTGTTGGTGGTGGTGAGGTAGCTTTTTAATTTTTTAAACCATTTTTTAAATTATTATACTTTACGTTCTGGAGTACATGTGTAGACTGTGCAGGTTTGTTACATAGGTATACACATGCCATGATGGTTTGCTGCATCCATCCCCACATCATCTACATTAGGCATTTCTCCTAATGTTATTCCTCCCTAATGCCTCTACCCCCTGATATCCCTCCACTAGCTCTCCTAGCCCCCAATAGGCTCTGGTACATGATGTTCCCCTCTCTGTATCCATGTGTTTTCATTTTTCGAAACCCACTTATGAGCGAGAACGTGTGGTGTTTGGTTTTCTGTTCTTGTGTCAGTTTGCTGAGGATCGTGGTTTCCATCTTCATCCATGTCCCTGCAAAAATCATGAACTCATCCTTTTTTATGGCTGCATGGTATTCTATGGCCTATATGTGCTACATTTTCTTTATCCAATCTATCATTGATTGGCATTTGGGATGGTTCCAAGTCTTCACTATTGTAAACAGTGCCACAATGAACATACATGTGCATGAGAAATGCAGATCAAAACCACACTGAGATACCATCTCACACCAGTTAGAATGGTGATCATTAAAAAATCTGGAGACAACAGATGCTGGAGAGGATATGGAGAAAGAGGAATTAATGCCTTTATACTGTTGGTGGGAGTGTAAATTAGTTCAACCATTGTGGAAGACAATGTGGCTATTCCTCAAGGATCTAGGAATAGAAATTCCGTTTGACCCAGCAACCTCATTACTGGGTATATACCCAAAGGATTATAAATTGTTCCATTATAAAGAATTTTATTTTTTTTTAAAGGAGAAGAAATATGTGAGGCAGTTGTAATAAATGTTTGACAATGTGAGTTGGGTGAGCACAGGTACTCCTCATATTATTCTGCATACTTTTTTTACACTTAAACATTTTATTAAAAAAAAAAATCTCAACATTGTACAATGTAATCCAACTAAACAGTTCAGATGAGATAGGAACTGTTGATTTTGTTAAAGTATACACATGGGCCTTTAACTGTGATAAAATTAGTTTTTACCCATCAATACAATAGTTCTTAGACGTATCACTGAAATGTAATGATTATATGAATGTAAACGGACTAATCTTTTTTTGTTTGTTTGTTTTTTGTTTTTTGAGACGGAGTTTCGCTCTTGTTACCCAGGCTGGAGTGCAATGGCGCCATCTCGGCTCACCGCAACCTCCACCTCCCGGGTTCAGGCAATTCTCCTGCCTCAGCCTCCTGAGTAGCTGGGATTACAGGCACGTGCCACCATGCCCAGCTAATTTATTGTATTTTCAGTAGAGATGGGGTTTCACTATGTTGACCAGGATGGTCTTGATCTCTTGACCTCGTGATCCACCTGCCTCGGCCTCCCAAAGTGCTGGGATTACAGGCGTGAGCCACCACGCCTGGCCGTAAATAGATTAATTTTTTTGGTATTTTTTGGAGATGGAGTTTCACTTTTGTTGCCCAAGTTGGAGTGCAGTGGTGCAATCTCTGCTCACTGCAACCTCCTCCTCCCGGGTTCAAGTGATTCTCCTGCCTCAGCCGCCCAAGTAGCTGAGATTATAGGCATGTGCCACCACACCCAGCTAATTTTGCATTTTTAACAGTGAGGAGGTTTCTCCATGTTGGTCAGACTGGTCTCCAACTCCTGACCTCAGGTCATCCACCAGCCTTGGCCTCCCAAATTACTGGGATTATAGGCAGGAGCCACTGTGCCCAGCTGGATTAATCTTTTCTATAGTTGACAAGGCAGCCCCTTGGAATGATGCAAATCTTCTCTGTGTGGTTTCACCTTCCAGGTACTACCGGAGTCACTTTACATAGATGTCCATGCGTGTCTTATTTCTTTCCACTTTCATTATCTATCTCCCGTCTGCCTCCACTTTACCCAGGTACCATCTTCACCCAGTTACTGCTCTTCCTTCATACTTGGTATTCTAAAAAAAGCTTTTTAGTCACTGGGTAGAGAACTTCAAACCGTAAAACTCGCATGTGAATATACACATAACAATATCGCATGATCACCATTTCTACTAGGGCAAGGAAAAAGGATTACAAGGAAAGAGGGAGGAAACAGGGAACCTGTTGGGGCAAGGCCAGAACAGAAGGTGGAGGACAATAGCAAAGATACGAAATCAACCTAGATGCTCATTGACAGTGGATCAAATAATGAGAATGTGCATATATACCATGGAATACTACACAACCACAAAAAAGAGCAAAATCATGTTCTTGGCAGCAACGTGGACGCAGTTGGAAGGCATTATTCTAAGCAAACTAACATAGAAACAGAAACCAAATACTGCATGCTCCCACTTGTAAGCAGGAGCTAAACACTGAGTACATAAAGACACAAAGATGGCAGCAACAGACATCGGGGCCTACTTGAGAGAGGAGAATGTGACGAGAGCTGGGATTAAAAAGCTACCTATGGGGGCAGGGCACAGTGGCTCACACCCGTCATCCCAGCACTTTGGGAGGCTGAGGCATGTGGATCACAAGGTCAAGAGATTGAGACCACCCTGGTCAACCCAGTGAAACGCCGTCTCTACCAAAAATACAAAAAAATTAAGTGGGTGTGGTGGTACGCGCCTGTAGTCCCAGCACCTTGGGAGACTGAAGTAGGAGAATCAAAAACCAAAAAAATTTATTTTTGGTTGCACAACCTGGCATGTGGGAGGCAGAGGTTGCAGTGAACGAAGATTGCGCCACTGCACTCCAACCTGGCGACAGAGTGAGACTTCGTCAAAGAAGGAAGGAAGGAAGGGAGGGAGGGAGGGAGGGAGGGAGGGAGGGAGGGAAAGAGAAACTACCTATTGCGTACTATGCTCACCACTTGGGTGATGGGATCATTTGCACCCCAAATCTCAGCAACACACAATGTAACAAACCTGCAAATGTACTCCCTGAATCTAAAATAAACATTCAAAGAAAAAGAAGTGAAGGAGCAGTAAATCATATCCTACCATATAATCATAAGGCATTGAGAAGTTGGGTGGCTTCCCAGTCTAGAAAGGTGACAAAGGGGACACTTCCAGGCAGAAAATGCTTTTCACAAAACGCCTCTGGATTATGCTTCGGAAAATGGCATTAGCTGTGATGGTGATAAATGGTCTCTTAAACCCACAAAACATTCATCAGCCTAACACTCAGGCCCTGCAGGTAGCACAGAGAGTGAACATTGACTAGAAACATGAAATATGGGCCGGTTCACCACCCACTGACTAAAATGTTTCATCTGGTAATCACTCCAGAGCAAGTTTTATTTTTGGTTTCACAAACATCCTTTTAGTTTAAATTAGATTCAAGGGATCCTCTCTCTCCGTCATCTGATGTCCTGGAGTTTAATATTTTGGGGGGCTCTTTTCATTAACCCTCTCATAATCATCTTCCAAAAAGAAAATTGCATGTGGAGCTGAACAATAATTATGAACTTCACTGGAAGTTTGGGCTGATGGTATGCTTTGAAGGAAGGGGGCTGAGAGTTCTTTAACTACGGGAATTATGAAAAAGTCTGATATAGAAGTGGAATTTCCATTCCCCGACATCAACCCAGGTATTCTTAACTTACATTGCAAAACTCAGCTTGGGCATTGCTTCTACTGTGGGACCATTTTTGTTGTTGTTGTTTTGAGACAGAGCCTAGATCTATTGCCTGGGTCGGAGTGCAGGGGCACAATTATAGCTCTTTGCAGCCTCGACCTCCCGGGCTCAGGAGATCCTCTTTCTGCAGTCTCCAGAATAACTGGGACTACAGGTGCATGCCACCATGCCTGGCTAAGTTTTATATTTTTCATCGAGATGAAGCCCCACTACATTGCCCAGTCTGGTCTTGAGCTCCAGAGCTCAAGTGATCCTCCTGTCTCAGCCTCCCAAAATTCTGGGATTACAGATGGGAGATACCATGGCCATGTAGAAACATTTTTGTTTGTTTCTGCCCACCCCACCCAGACAGAATCATACACTTCTTCTCCTGGACTCCTACAGCTCTCTGTGGTGCCTTCCTTGAAGTCACCCATCACTTGACTTCCCAGCCCCTTTCTCCAGCATTTTCCTCATGCCCTCGGATATCCAGTGCTCGTCTGTTACAGTTGAATTCCCTCTGTGTTTGCTAGTGTCCGGCACACAGCAGACATTTGCCAAACACTTGGTGAAGTAATGAAGTGATGTTTCTGTGTGTAGTATGCTTGTTTGGATCCTGAGAGAGCAAAAAAGAAAAGCCTCCAAGAGGCAAGTAGGCAAGTAATAAGAGAGGAAAGAGGAAAAGAAAGAAAACTGAATTCCATGCCAAATCTCATTGAACACCATTTTCAGTATAATGAGAAAGGACTCAGAGAAAATCTAACGGGAAAAAGAATCTTAACGATAAGAAACAAAAACCCTTATACATCACATGGCAGGGTGACAAATTCTAGAAACAGATTAATTTCTTTATTAATGTGTAGGCTTGCTTAATAGTTCCCTGTTCTCACATAATTCTTTTTAAACATTTTTATTTATTTATTTATTTTTAGATAGAGTCTCGCTCTGTCACCCAGACTGGAGTGCAGTGATACAATCTCGGCTCACTGAAATCTCTGCCTCCCAGGTTCAAACGATTCTCCTGCCTCAGTCTCCTGAGTAGCTGCGATTATAGGTGTGTGCTGCCACACCCAGCTAATTTTTGTACTTTGTATTTTAGTTTCACCATGTTGGCCAGGCTGGTCTTGAACTCCTGATCTTAAGTGATCTGCCCACCTCAGCCTTTGAAAATTCTGGGATTATAGGTGTGAGCCACCACACCAGGCCCTGCTCTCAATTCTGCTTTGCTTTTGAATATAGTTTTTTCATTCTTTTAAAACAAATGCAACATAACAATATGTTAAATTTAACTCTAAGTACCTTAGTCTCTCTGTCTCTCTCATCTCCCCTAACCCTTACTCTATTCTCTGAGTTTTTCAACATCAACAATGTGTTTGTTCTTTAACAGATTTTCTAAAGTATCGTATATTTTGGAGCTCCACATAGAATTGTGTTTATTTGTATGTGCTTGAAGAAAAGTAATGTTGAGATAAAGTTCTTCAGAGAATATTTTCACTGTTCCTTGAATTTACTTGAGTGGGGTATATTCAAATGCACTGTAATAAATATCTCCTCTGATTGCCATCAACATCCACAGTCTCCATTTGTATTTATTTTGGGGATGAGTCTGCATTTCTATAGGTTCAGAATCAGACACATAGGTAGTATCAAATAGCATTTTTAAATTTTAATTTTTGTCGGTACATAGTAGGTACGTATATGTATGGGGTATATGAGATGTTTTGATGCAGTCATGTAACATGTAATAATTACATCATGGAAAATGGTTATCCATCCCTCAAGTATTTATCCTGTGCATTATGAACAATCCAATTTGGCACTGTCCAGGAAAACAGTAGTCCACATAAGTGATTTTGATACAGTTTTAAGTCTTTTCATTCAGTTTAGCCAAAATTTGCTGAAATTTTGCCACATACGAGGCACTAGGGTAGGCAAGGTCCGCAGGGTTAAAATGCAGAAGAATGAATCTGCAGGGACATGGGTTTAACAGGCCTCACTCCCTCCAAAACTGGATTAGCTCCGTTTGCAAAATCATTCCAAATGAACATAAAATAAGTATGCACTAAACATAACTGACAAGTTTTCAGAAATTCCAACTCCAAGTGAAATGATATACAGCAGATTTATAACATTGCTTACTTAAATATTCTTTTGTATAGCATTGATGAAAAAAAGTGGTTTTATTCTAGTTCACTTCACTGAGGGTTGCAGTTTCCCAGGACCTATCAACAATGTTAAGTGAGGATTTACTGCACACTCTAAAATTTAAAAAGAAAATAAAGTACTTGCTGTGAAAACCCAGTTTTAAGGTAATTCCCCCCAGCAATTCTTCTTTAAGAGAGGCACCCTTAAATATATCATTTGCAAACTTCAGGAGACGCCCCTGAGCACACATATCAAGAAGCTATGAAACCTGGTCTCGAGGAGAGAAGCAGGTATTGCTAATGGCTTTGGGAGAAGTATTTGGCTGGGGCTCCATCAGCAGAGAGAAGGGAGCTCAGCACAACCTGATGGTTAAGAAAGGGCTTCTTGGAATAGCTCACCGATTTACATGCCAAATCCGCATATACATATTTTAATCATTATTTACCTCCAACCATTTATTATGAAATGGAGGATCCTTAAATGACCCATCTGAGTAACTACAGCCCCCTCATTTTGGCCACAGATTGTGTGTGTGTGTGTGTGTGTGTGTGTGCGTGTGTCTTCTTAAAATTATGCTTCAAGTTCTGTGGTACATGTGCAGAACGTGCAGATTTGTTATACGGGCAGACACATGCCATCGTGGTTTGCTGCATCCATCACCCTGTCATCTGCATTGGGTATTTTTCCTAATGCTGTCCCTCCCCAATCCCCTCACTCCCTACTATCTCTCCCCTAGCCGCCCCCCAACCCTCAACAGGCCCTGGTGTGTGATGTCTCCCTCCCTGGACACGAATTTCTAAGATGTTCTCGGACATTCTCCACATGTAGCATTTTGCACATCTTTTCCAAGTACTTCCAAACTGTGACACTCTGTTCTACATTCAATGGCTTGCCGCCTCCTTTGTTATAACAGAGTGGTTTACCTGTGTCATTCAATTCTGTCTCCACCCATCTCCTGCCTATCTCATTCATTCCCGGATGGGCTAAGCAAGAAAACCCAGTGCCAAACTTTTGATAACTTGTGTTAAAATGAAACTAAATAGTGTCAGAGGCTGAAGAACAAAGTAGATAGCATCTGTGATAGTCATTTTCTTATTTCATCCTCTTCTGGGGGACAGAGGGTGGAAAGTGAGGTGGGAAGGACTTAAATTCTGGGAGGGCTCCACATTCATGTACGTTTCAAAGAGCTTTGTTTTTTAAACTCTCCAGTTTGGGCCATAACCTAGTTTATTTATTTGTGGTTTATTTATGTATGTATTTATTTATTTATGCAACTCCAGGTCAGTGATGACCCTGAAAAAATGGTCATTGAGAAAGTTCCTGGTTGTTCCATTTATCTTTCCCTTTTTAATTTTAATCACTGTTTATGTTCCAAACAAATTTAGATTCTATGGAGGTGAGGCAAAGTGATACATAGTTACTTGATCAGTCAGCCGAATAATAATATGAAACTTAATCACCAAGAGCCACATTTACACGTATTTATTCTTCCTTTCTTCTATTATTCACTCCATAACCCTGGGAAGAGGAATGTTGTCATTGGGTCCTATCTATTTCAACCTTGGCAGCCTGTAAGGATATTTGAAATACTCATCTCCAAAGACTGACCTAAAAGTACTCAGGAACTAGAGGCAAAGTTAACAGCCATCTGGTACTCTCTGAAGGCTGTCAATTATAACTTACTCTCTGCCTTTATATTTGATTTCCTCGGCAAACCTTCTACCTGCCATGGACGTCTTTTCCCAGCCTCTACGCTCCAACTTTGGGCACAAGAAAATGATTTCTACTAGACTAACTGCTAAACTATACTGAAATGATGCCAAAAGGTCGTTCTATGCCTAACACCTCTAATAGTGTTGGGTTATAAGTGACACTGTATTAGTTTTCTGTTGTGTCTGCAACAATTTACCACAAACTTAGTCACGTAGGCTGAGCATGGTGGCTCATACCTGTAGTCTCAACACTTTGGGAAGTCAAGGTGGGAGGATGGTTTGAGCTCAGGAGTTTGAGACTGGCCTGGGCAACATAGGGAGACCCCAGCTCTATTTCTAATACCTTTTAATAAAGAAGAAAAACCTTAGCAACTTGAAACAACATGAATTGATTATCTCACAACACTGGAGGTCAGAATCCAAAATGGGTCTCACTGGACTAACATCAAGGTGTCACTAAGGGTGTCTTCCTTTCTGGAGGCTCTAGCAGAGGAATTATTTTCTAGCCTTTTCTATCTTCTAGAGGCTACTCACATTCTATAGCTTATAACCCTACTATCTTCAAAACCAGCAGTGGCCTAGCCAGACAGACTTGAGTCTGTCTTACATTGCCTCACTCTGACCCTTCACCTGAGCTCTTTTTATCAACCTATAAAAATCCTTTGATTACAACGAACCGAGAGAGTCAATAGATAATGCAAGAGACTCCTTCTCACAAGGTCAACTGATTATCGACCTTAATTACACGTGCAATTTTAATTCCTCTTTGCCAAGTTCTAGGGATTAGAGCACAGACATCTTTGGGGGAGCATTAGTCTACTGACCACAAGTACTCAGCACATATGGTAAAAAATTTTACACTTACGGACGAAGTTTACTAGGTTGAATTTCTTGGGAGAGTTACTTGGTTTTGAAAAGACAAAGAGAGGTTCTGTTCTCTTTTTATCTTTTCTTTAACGAGAAATAAGACCATTTTCATGTCTATCTTAAGGACAGAAAGCAAGTATTCAGCAAGGGAAGCATGTTAGCCTAACGTTTAACCATATTAATGATAAAGGCAGTCATAGCTTGAGAGCTCAGCCTGCCTCCTTGCAGCTAGCTGAACATAGACAAGCAATTGACACTCTCTGGACAAGCACTATCCAATAGAACTTTCTGTGGTGACGGGCATGTCCACATCTATGCTGTCCCATCTGTAACTACTGGCTGCATGTGGCTCTTGAGGCCTTAAAACATGGGCAGTGAGTGAAAGGAACTACATTGTCAATTTTATTTAGTTTTAATTAATCCGAATTCAAATTTAAACAGCCACATGTCACTGGTGGCTGCCACATTGTACAGAACAATTGTAGGCATTTCTAAATAAATGACACGCTGCAAAATTTGGAATTAATACTATCCATTGTTAAGGGTTGTTTTCAGGATTAAATGAGATAATTTATATAAAGTGCTTAGCATGGCACCTGGTTTATGGTAACTGCTCACGGAAGTTATATTTATTACTACCATTGTCATCTGCTATTATCATTTTATTTCTTATTGCTACTTAAGACCATTATTATTTACTACTAATAAGTAACATTATTTTTATTTGTACCCTTTGCATTAATGATTTCCTGCTAATTAGACAATGTTTTCATGTGTCCATAAAGGAGGAAGTGGGCTGGATCACAGAGAAAAGGCATGAAATAAAAACAGCAGACTGGGCTTTCTCCTAGGAGGAAAACCTAAATCCCAAGCTCTTCTCTGGATAGGGAATCACAGGAAATCATGAAATTTGGAAACCAAAAATTCCAACTTAATTTCATGAAGTGCTTCCGCGAGGTAGAAGCATACAATTTTGTAAGAAAGATCCCCTCCATACTGGCATGATATGAACTAAGTTCTAATTCAAGAGTCTTAGAAGTTATTTCTTTATTTAGAAGAGATCCACTTAGCACAGCTGTAAGTCACCATGTGTGCAGAGATTATAAACACAGCATAAGCCACTCAAACACTGATATATCTGACCACAGTCTCGGCCACGTAAAAAGTGGAGGTAGAAAGAGTGTAAACTTTGGAGTTGGAGCAAATGGAAATTGAATGACCACTCTGCCATTACTTACTGAGTGACTCTGCCAAATAACATACCTTCTTCAAGCCTGCTTCCTTATCATTAAGGAGATTGAATACACTAATGTGTTTCCATTTCTTAGCCTGGCACCTAGTATATAGTACATGCTCAACTAATTAAATTGTGTACCTGGCATATTAGAGATGCTTAATACATTTTGCGGAGTGGATGAAGAAATCTAGGGACCCAACATGAAACGACTTTATATATCACAAAGAATGGGTGTATAGAAATGGTGCCAATGACCTGGGCTCTGAACACAGAGGCATGCCCATGAGTCTTGCTGGCTGTGTTCTTCAGAGCAGATGCTGAGATGCAGATTGAGAAGCAAGGTGTTAGAAATCAACACTTGAGAAAAGAAGAGGAGGAAGCAGCACTGAGGAGACAGAAGTCAAAGGCAATGCAGGTCGCCATAGGGTCTTGGCCAATGAAGCAGGGAGATCTAAGAGGATGCTGCCCATGAGCTGAATCCGTTTGGGCGGAAATGACTAGGCATTTATACCTTGCCCTTGCTGAAAGACTGGCTTCAGGCTGCCCAGGAAGACTGTGATCTCACTCCAGGGTGCTCTCGGAAGCTGAAACAGACCCTGCAAATGATAGCTGATGCCACACTTCTCATGGCTGAACAGAACATCGCGCTGTGAAGCGGGATCTTGGAGATACATCCTTTGTTCACCCCAATAGAACACTCAGATTAGTGAGAGCAGGTAAAGGGACAGAAAATGCAATGAACTTTCCCAGGATCATAATCAACCAGTGGAAAATATGTAATAGGAATCCAAGAGAAACGGAGAGGATGTGTTAAGCTAAATTTGGAAAATTTCCTATGTAACTCCTAATAAATTTCTATTCATTGTAATAAGGACATTTATATGAAGAAATAATATTCCCAAACAGATCAGTACAAGACAAGAAATGTGGGGTGCAATTGAGAGTAATAGAAAGATTTAGAACAAACAGAAAAAGCTTTCTAATTGCAGTGATTAAAAACTTGGGCAATGACATCATAGTGATTTGGGATCAAGTCCTGATTCTGCAACTAACACATGACTATTAAGTCACTTAACTTCCCTAAGCCCTGGTTTCCAGATTTGTCAAATGAGAAAAGAATCGCAATCATTGCATAACAATGTCATGGTGATTGAATGAATTAATGCACCTAAAGGGCATTCTGTTTAGCGTATGATATTCACTCAATAAATTTTAGTTCTTAGTAGTGTTCTGAGCAGACTATGAGTTTTCTGCAATTTCTTAGTGAGGAGAGGTTTGAAATTAATATCAAACTTTTCTTTCTACCATACACATATAAAATACTGTGTATTATTTAAAATTTGTGCCTAAGATATACCTAAATGAAACATTAGTAAAACATACGTATTTCTAATGTCATACATAAGATTCAACATTACCGATGATTTTTGTTTCCATTTACAATTACAGCCACTGAATCATAAATTACATAATCTCCCAAGACATTGTTATATACCAGCTTACATTGTCTCTTGGAGAACTGAAGAATGCATTTACATAATAAATTACCTGAGAAATGTCAGTCAGAAGAATATTCTAGTGTTTAATTTTGTTGAACTTACGTTACCCAATGTCTTTGGCCCCGTAACCCTTAGTTTTCATGTGTAGATTAATCAGAACACTTGAATTTGCAAGCAACAGAAACCTAACTCTAACACACTAAGCAAATATGCAGATTTATTGCACCAAGGAATTGCATTGAACAAGGATGAAGTTCAGGCCTGGTGGAATCAAGGGACCAAGTAATGTCATTTGTCAACCTCCATTTTCTCTGTCTCCCCTTCATTCTCAGGAAGACTCTCCTTAAATGGTTAAAATATTGAAATGCCAATTCTAAGGTTTCTGTGACAATATCAGTGCTAAGAAGGGAGGAAGCAAAATTTCTGTTGTCGCTGTTTTTGTTTTATAAAAATCAATTTTAGGAGAAGTGTCAAGGTGGCCTCTCAGTAGCCCAGATTGGACACTATCACTGTGACCAGAATGATGTAAGAATGCTAAATGCCTACCTTAGGTCAGATGTCCACCTCTGGAACTGTAATAGGGTCATTAAAGTCAAACTCATCCAAAGCACAAAGACTTAGAGGGTTAAGCCCAAAATAGCCCCATTGCCAGAGAGGCCATCTGAGATCTTTGTCTTGCCAAAAACAGTTCCATGCTGAATTTGCAGAAAGGCTTAATTTCTCCTCCGGAGCTCTGAGCAGGGTTATTAACAGTCCCTTTCAAGTCCTCCCTCTGGGAAGCTCTACAAACAGCTGCACTAAAAGGAAGAGGGAGGAAGCACTAAAGCTTTTGGAACCCAGGCTGCGCACCCTCTGGCAGCCCCAGGCTTTATCCGGGCAACCTTGATGTGGAGCAGCAGGCGAGGTTGGAGGCCTGAAGATTTTCAGCAAAGCTCATTTCTGAGGATGTCTGCCAGGAAGTGCCCTGTGCAGCCATATCAGGGAATTGAGAATAAAGCTGATATCCAAGAAAAAGAGTGGGATTTATTTTAGGATAAAGATTGGCTGGTCAGAAAACATTTTACTTAGGGGAACATGCAATCGTAAGACTGACTGGTGGATGGCAAGTCATACGGGCCACCATAAAGTGTTGTGAGCTTTAGACATGCATGTTTTGTTTGGAATGCACACATCATTATAAGAGCTATGACCAGGAAAGGAACAAGTAGGTGATCAGCATGGCGTATGGAGAGGTAACCGAACCGGGATATAGACAGAATTTGCACTAATTGACTGAGTCACCTGGGAGTATTGCCTTTCCCTCAGGCTTTACTTTCTTCGGCTTGCAAGTGAAATGGGATAGCAAATGATCTCGTCTCACAGATGAACCCCTGTGGTGTTAGCATTGTGTTGTGAAGGAATCTGAGGTCACATCCTCACTTTTCAAGAAATAATTATGCGGCTGTTTTGCGATCACGTGTCATACCCATTGGAAAGGGCGATTAGTAGCACATCTCTTTTATTTGCTCTCCGTGGAGAAGATGATATTTATAATCCCTTCTGGATGGAAATTTCTGTTATTCTAAACACTTAAATATTTTTCCTTGATGCTTGAGACTAGATAATTATTTTTAACTTCTCACAATCATTTAAAATATTAGCCACAAAAATCTTTCTCTTTTTTGGTGTGAGAACTAAACACAGGTATAAAACCTGGAGCCTCTAGACATTTCATTTGCCAAGGATTTCAGCTTCCCTCCACTGTGTGCTCTGGTAAGTGAACTCTGCCAAACATTAATAAACTACAGTGTTGCAGAGTCATTGCCTCTGGTCTGCTTGTGTTTTTCTTCCTCTCTCAGCCCAGATCACATTGTCCCTTTCTGAGATTCCACAGCTCCCACAGATGCTAGAAAACCATATCTGAGCAGCTGGAGAGTTCCTGGGGCAGGGTTTTGATCAAAGCCTGTGGCTCTTCAGTTCATTGTGTTCTCTTCAGCGAAGCTGACACTGTTCTTTTTCTTTTACGTCTTTTAAGGGAAGTACTTCTTTGCACAGCAATTCAATTCAACAAACATTTTCTAGTGTCAATTGTGGTAACTTTTTTGTGCTAAGTGCAAGAGAAAAATAAAGATGAATAAAACATAGTTTGTGTCCTTGAAGGGGTCAAGAGTGAGTGAGAGAGATAGACTTGGACACGACTAATGGTGATGAAAATCAGGCTGTGATAAATACTTTAAAAGAGATATTCAAAGAGAGAACACTATGGGAGAATGGAACAGAGAAAATCATGTTCTGGGTAAGTAGGCATTGGGTATATTTCCAGAGAAGCTATTTGAGCTTGGCAGTGAAGGAGGAATACTAGGGGGAAAGAAGAATATTTTTCCAGTGAGAGTAAAAAAACTTACGCAAAAATATGAGGATAGGGAGTGCATGGTGTGTTCAGAGGACAATGAATGAATGGTTTGAGGTGGTTGAGATGCAGTCTTTGCAACAGCAGCAGGGATGAGGCGGAGGTTTACATCAGAGTCACAATTTGAAGGGCCTTACATAGCATTCTAACCCACTTCAACTTATAAAACAGATATTGAAACCCAACATGTAATAGACATAGTGCTCTAGGCTGATCTGGGCAGATGTCACACAGGGCCCCTGCTCCTAACAGAGAGGAAGAAAGGAATAAAGGAGGTATATATACAAAGGGCTAATCACAACACAAATTTATTGTCATAAATTTCCTAACTCAGGTGCATAAAGGGATATTGCAACAAATATCCAATATTTAATGAGAGAAAAAGCATTGATGGATAAGTGGGAGACAGAGAGAAATGTTATTCCATGCCCTGGGACTAGCAAATAAGACTTACATTATGACAGATTCTAAAACCTTTGGGGAATTTGGATACACTTAGTATGGCTAAAATGTAGACTAAACAGGGAGTAAGTGATATAAGTTAAGGCTGATACGCTTGTGGCTTAGTCCGAATGAATAAATGAAGAAAATAAGAAATGTTTAACTTACTAGAATCTAAATTGTAAATTTTAAAAATGCAACTGAGTCTTTTATAATACTAATTTAAAGTGCCCATTATAGGCCCGGAGCAGTGGCTCACATCTGTAATCCTAGCAGTTTGGGAGGCTGAGGTGGGCAAATCACCTGAGGTCAGGAATTCAAGACCAGCCTGCCCAACATGGTGAAATCTCGCCTCTATTAAAAAATACCAAAATTAGCCAGCTGTGTTGTGGGCGCCTGTAATCCCGGCTACTCGGGAGGCTGAGGCAGGGAGAATTGCTTGAACCTGGGAGGCAGAGGTTGCAGTAAGCCAAGATCGCACCACTGCATTGCAGCCTGGGCAACAGAGTGATACTCTGTATCAAAAATAAATAAATAAATAAATAAAGGATCCATTATAAATGGTCCATGATTTATAGTGTACATTTATCGCTCTACATAGACCACTCCTTATCATTTAAGTTTAATTTTCTACTTGTACTGAGTGGCTGTATGGATGGAAGATATATTTAGAAACATGTAATTTTATCTTTAATACAGAAAACATTTTGATCTAGATCAGTACTGTTGAATAATATGTACTTTGATGATATAAACGTTCTATACTGTGCCACCCAATATGGCTGCCTCCAGGCACCTGCAGTTACTGAGAACGTGAAATATGGCTAACACAACTGAAGAATTGAATGTTTTCTTATACTTAATGTTACTTAATTTCATTTTAAAATTAAATATCTAGATGTGCCTCGTGTCTCTTATATTGGATAATATAGATCTAAATGAAGAAAGTATGTTAAAATCTGAAATATAAAATTTGATAGAAATATATCATTTAAAGTATCATTGCAAGAATAAACAAGTGAGACAACTTATTGGAAGGAACTATCTTCAGGTAGGAATGAGATTCACTTTTTCTCTCTGGAAGTTCTGAAATCAAGCAGATGAAAAGAGAGACAAACAGCCTGGGAGTTACCTCTTCCTAGAATTAGCTTCTAGTTAGAATTGTTGAAAGAGCTAGGCTGAACAGAGAAGGGTTTTGAAAGTAGTAGAAATGAAACAGCAAATTTTAACACAGTTTAACCCCCAGCCTTAAGATTGTTACCAGTGGAGGGTGTCCAGGTTCTTGGCATCTTGAACAAAGAATTGGTCAAAACACACAGAGCAAGGAAAGAATGAAGCAACGAAAGCAGAGATTTATTGAAAATGAAAGTACACTCCACAGTGTAGGAGTGGGCCCGAGCATAGGAGCTCAAGAGCCCAGTTGCTGAATTTTCTGGGGTTTAAATATCCTCTAAAGGTTTCCACTGGTTGCTTGGTGTACACCCCATGTAAATGAAGAGGATGTGGTAAAGTTACAAAGTCATTTACTGGGTGTATACCCTATGTAAATAGAGAGGATATTTCCAGTCATAGCTGAAGTGGTTTCTATTTGATTTAGTTCTAGGAAGTCCTTATGTTCCCTGCCCAGACCCTATTCTTCTGCCTGGATACAAGTGTATTGATCTTTGACAGAATGACCTTACTGGAGGCTTACATAGCTTACGGTATTTAAGGAATAAAAACTTCTGTCTGAGATAAACGGATCTTGTTTTTACTTACTGGCATCCATTTCCCTCTTTTCTGATAGCACCATGCTTTTACTTTGGGGATCTGCCATTTCTACATTCTATGTGGTCCTAATAGAGCTTTAAATCTCAAACCCTGAGCTTGATGGCCCAGGACTGGTCAATAAAAATGCTTTACCTGCCTGAACTCCATCAATGGTTCAGGGATAAACCAAATGAGCCAATTAGAAACTTCCCTGAGACCCTTCCTAGCTGGTAGATATTTTTTCTGTAACAGAAAGCTGAAAATGCCATAGATTTGGGGTTTCCACTGATTATCTTGCAGTTTGTCTCCTTGGGAATTATCCAAGGAGGCGTCAAAGGTAGAAACGGGAACACAGAAAGTCCTGAGGGGACAGTTCAAATCCCTGCGTCTGGCTGTGCCCACATCTCCCTATCCACTCCCCTAGGAATTTAAGAATTCCTAGTACAGGAGTTAATCAATTTCCGCCTTTACTTGGCTTGAGTTGGGTTTCTGCCATTCGCAACTAAGGGCCTGTGTGGATACACTGTCACACAGAAGTACAGGTCTCAAGATTTGATTGCTGTTTTTCCATTAATTAAATCTGAATATCCGCCTATGACAGACAGGTGAAATTACGGTGTTTAGTTAGCAATGAAGAATTTTGAAGCAGAGTAATTTTTTTCTTACTATTATTTTAGCAATTAGGGAGTCAAAGAAAAATGAAAGAGAACTTGGAGTTTCCACTATTTCGGTAAGTGTCATATAAATGATCTTGAAATAATGCAGTCTGAGAGTGTGCCATCTACTTTAAAATTCCAAATTCAAACACAGAGTCCCTGGTCATTATAACCACACTAACACCACCATGCTTTCGCCACTGATAGGTGGGAGGATTAAATTTAGAAATAGAAGTTAGATTCAGAGTTTGCCACTTCTGATAGGACAGTCAGCTGTCTTGTCAGCCTTTGCTCCTGTCTCTCATCCACCCATATTGAGAACAAGCTGAGGACTACTCAAAATTTTAAAATAGGTGGTCTTGAGTGATTGGCATTTATCTTAAGAATAGGCACGATGTCCATATTGATTGTTTTGATTATTGTTGGTAAGAATATGGTCTGTGGATTGTCAGAGATGCCCTGGAGTCCTAAATGTCAATGAGCAACCCCAAGTGAAAATGAACTTTATTTTAGACAGAGTCTTACTCTGTTGCCTATGCTGCAATGCCGTGGCATGACCTTGGCTCACTGCAACCTCTGCCTCCTGGGTTCAAGCAATCCTCCTGCCCCAGCCTCTCAAGTAGCTGGAATTACCGGTGTGCGCCACCATGCCCAGCTAATTTTTGTATTTTTAGTACAGATAGGGTTTCATCATGTTGGCCAGGCTGGTCTCAAACTCCTGACCTCAGGTGATCTGCCTGCCTCGGCCTCCTAAAGTGCTGGGATTATAGGCATAAGCCACCACGCCTGACCCAAATAAGTAAACTTTACTATGGACCAATATAATGTCTATTAAAATTGAAAAAATTTATAAGATTTGTATGATGTGAGTATATCTGCACGATGAGGATAGGAGGAAGCACACAGCAGTGAGGACAGAGCCAGAAACACAGTGATTAAAATGATTAAGAACAGGGGTGGTGAGGAGGGGTGGTGGGGGTGTGCCCAAGGCGGATGAGCAGAGCTATGGAATGGCATGGTTGGAGAGAGAGAGAGCGAGAGAGAGAGAGAGAGAGAGAGAGAAGGAGAACGAGGAGAGAACTACCAAGTTGCGTGATGCGAATGAGGGATGCTATTTAACGAGAGAAGTCAGATTATAAAGGTTTAAAAATGACAGCAAAGGAACAGAAGAGGAAGCTTATAAAAGGGGCTCTATAAAAATAGAGAAAACAGTACTTCCCCCCTGGACAATGAGTTGGAGAGAGAAATGTTTTACCTCTATGAAGATCCAGAATTAGTAATCGATACCATGATGATATGGGATGTGAGTTCTAGAGTTAAATAAGTGGGCTGTTTATGCCATAGAAGAGCAAAGGGTCTCAGCCAGGGTAATTGTGTCCCCTAAGGAACATCTGGCAGTGTCTGGAGACATTTTTGATCACAACTGCCAGAGGGAGCTGCTACTGCCATCTGGTTGGTAGAAGGATGGTGGGGTGCTAAACATTCTACAACGCAATGATTCAACCCCAAAATAAGAGTGCTGAGATTACGATTCCGCTCAGAGACGTCACAACAGCCATATTTCTTAACCTCTTGAGAACTAGGTTCCCTTAACTATAAAGTAACAACAATACCTGCTTCTTAGGCATTTGGGGATTTAATGAGCTAATAGGTGCATGGTGCTAGTAAATCTTCAGAAACACCATCATCATTGGTGTTTTTTTTTTCCTCTGAATTATGTATTTTTAATCTTATTTTAATGTCGGTATAAAATTCACAGAGTATAAACTTAGCATTGCATTGCGTGGGATGGACTAAGATATTGACAGAGACAGGATTCAAGGGTAGGGCTTAATGCTAATGAGAAAGAGGATGGCTTTAGTGGTTATCTGTCAGGATCTTTGATTTCCTGCTCCTTCTCTGAGGGGAGCAGTCAGGGCTGAAGAGAGAGAGAGGAGATGACCTTTAGAAATAGGTTTATTTTTTCCTTCAACTCTGGAAAAACCCTGGGTGCCCTGTTTTCAGATACAGAAATGCTTCCTGCAGTGGGGTCTTTTGTTTAATTGCTTTGTTTAATCTTGGTAAGAATAATTAAGACTTGATCTCAGACCTGGAAAAGTCTGTAAATGTATCTGTAAAGAATACCATGTTCTATGTACAAATAAGATAAGAGTGCAGTGGCTCATACCTGTAATCCCAGCACTTTGGGAGGCCAAGATGGGTGGATCACCTTAGGCCAGGAGTTCGAGACCAGCCTGGCCAACATGATGAAACCCCATCTCTACTAAAAATGCAACATTAGCTGGTGCGGTGGTGTGCACCTGTAATCCCAGCTACTCGGGAGGCTGAGGCAGGAAAATCTCTTGAACCCGGGAGGCAGAGGTTGCAGTGAGCTAACAACACATCATTGCACGCCAGCCTGGGCAAAAAAAGCAAAACTCCTTCTCAAAAAAAGAAAAATAATTTGACAAGTAAAAGTCTTCTCTGACACACAAGTGATGTAAATCTATTGTAAAAAGATTGAAATAATGAGCATAAATATTCAAATCTAAGAGTTCATGTCAATTTTTAAATGTTTGCTATTTTCATTATGCCATCAATTTCATTTGGTAACTTAAAAATATTTTTGGCCATTTCATTATTTAAAAACATTCTAATTTGAAGCTGAAACTGTAACTAAGCAAGGAGAAGGGCTGCATACCTTTACCTAGGTGAAAACTAAAACGCTCCTGACAGGAATGATTCCCAGGCAATGGAGCTGATTTGATTTCCAGTGCTGTTGAGAATGATCTGTTCTGTGGCAGGAGGGATGGATAAATATTCCTTTGGGGTACTTCCAACTGAAGGAGAAAAGTAGATTAACTAATGAATATATGTGTGTGTGTGTGTGTGTGTGTATACATATATATATGTATACTTATAATGGATATAATGGATATATGTGTGTGTGCATATATATATATATATATATATATATATATATATATATATTTCATATATGTATATATAAAGAAATAGAGAAGATAGTGCTTACCCTGACCAGTGGGTTGAACAGAGAAATGTTTTATGTATATGAAGATTCAGACTTACATATATTCATTAGTTTTATATATAGAGAAACACATTTAGTATATTATAATTTATATTAATATAAATATAAAAATATATTTATATATTATATAAATAATGAATCAATATATTGAACATATATATATAACTAATGAATATGTTATGTATGTATTTCCATATGTGTGGAATACATGTATTTAATATGTATATATTCATTAGTTAGGTGTACATATAGTCATATATAGAATTTACATATATAGTCATATATATTACTAATGGATATATATATTCTATATATATTCTATATATATTGAATAGTTATATGTTATATATGTAAATAATATACATTGAATATAAATATTCAAAATAGAAATATTCATTATATATTGAATAATTATATATACAATCATACATATAACTAATAGATACATACTCGAATATATATAAAAATGTGTGTGTATATATATATATATATATATATATATATGAATAATTGCATGTGTTATATCTGCACATTTTTTTATTTTCCAAGGTGGAATAAATTGACTAGATCTTAGAAAATTGATTTGTTGCCAGGCTGTAGCAAGGACTGTGTGTGGAGGGTGTGTGTGTGCGTGTGTGTGTGTGTGTGTGTGTGTGTGTGTGTGTTATTTAAATAAAAATTGCCTTCAGAATAGTTGGGGAGAGGTGCACATTTGAAAGATTCCTACTCTAGTCAAACTCACTTAGCCCCTTAATCCCTTACATTGGCAGCTAAATCTCGAGGATGTGTTCTGGCACACAGAAAAGCAATAAACAAACAGCTCAGGGCTCCCAGCATCATGGAAAAAATAATCGCCCATTTCTTCTAAATAGATTGCAATAAAACAATAGTGATGGAACATTTGGTGGAAGAGAGAATCAACCAAGAGGAACTCTGACTTGGTGGCCTTTAAGCTACAAAAACAAACACAAGATCATCGAAATGGATTGGAATGAATCCTTTAAAGATGACTCGATTTTGAAGGTTTATTAATCAACTTCTTGGCCAGACTACCAGACTATTTTTTTTCATGGCATTTTAGGTTTTGGGGTACATCTGAGGAACATACAGGATTGTTGCATAGATACATACGTGGTTTGCTGCCTTCCTCCCCATCACCTATATCTGGCATTTCTCCCCATGTTATCCCTCTCCAACTCCCCACTCCCCACTGTCCCTCCCCTAGATCCCCCCCACAGACCTCAGTATGTGATGCTCCTCTCCCTGTGTCCATGTGTTCTCAATGTTCAACACCTCCCTATGAGTGAGAACATGTGGCATTTGATTTTCTGTTCTTATGTCAGTTTGCTGAGAATGATGGTTTCCAGGTTCATCCATGTTGAGGCAGCAATTAATAGCCTACCAACCAGAAAAAGCCCAGGTCCAGACGTGTTCACAGCCAAATTCTACCAGACATACAAAGAGGAGGTGGTACCACTCCTTCTAAAACTCTTCCAAACAATCCAAAGAGAGAGAATCCTTCCCAAATCATTTTATGAGACCAACATCATCCTGATAACAAAACCCGGCAGAGACTCAACAAGAAAAGGAAACTTCAGGCCAATATCCATGATGAACATAGATGCAAAAATCTTCAATAAAATACTGGCAAGCCGATTGTAACAGCGCATCAAAAAGCTTATCCACCATGATCAAGTAAGCTTCATCCCGGGGATGCAAGGCTGCTTCAACATACGTAAGTCTATAAACATAATTCACCACATAAACAGAACCAAAGACAAAAACCACATGATTATCTCAATTGATGCAGAGAAGGCCTTTGACAAAATTCAACAGCACTTTATGCTAAAAACCCTCAAACTAGGTATTGACAGAATGTATCTCAAAATAATAAAAGCTATTTACAACAAATCCACAGTCAGTATCATACTGAATGGGCAAAAACTGGAAGCATTTCCTTTGAAACCTGGCACTAGACAAGGATGCCATCTCTCACCACTCCTATTCAATATAGTATTGGAACTTCTAGCCAGAGGAATCATGCAAGAAAAAGAAATAAAGGGTATTCAATTAGGAAAGAAGGAAGTCAAATTGTCTCTACTTGCAGATGACACGATTGTATATTTAGAAGACCCCATCGTCTCAGCCCCAAATCGCCTGAAACTGATAAGCAACTTCAGCAAAGTCTCAGGATACAAAATCAATGTGCAAAAATCACAAGCATTCCTACACACCAATAACAGACTTAAAGAGCACCAGACTATTTTAACTAGCATGAAGGTGAAATCCAGTAATAAAAAAATAGTTGATTGACCAAGCAGGAGATGTGTGTTCCAACGCAACAATTATTTTTTTTTTCCTGACTTATTTTCATGTCTCTGCCTGGTCAGATTCTGGGTCTGCCTTTCACAGACCAGTTAAAAGGAAAATGAAAAAAAAAAACAACAACCAGAAAACAAAAAAAAATGTTCTTTGTTGTGGACATTTGTGGCAGCCTTTTCAGAGTTTCTTTGCCTTCTCCCTTCTGGACCGTACCTCATTTGCATTTGAGGACCCAAGTGATGCTGATATACCCTTTCTTTGGAAGGGTGTTGGGCGGATCTCACAGCTTAGGTCAAATCCATTAAGTTATTACAGGGCCTGAGGTCACCATCATTGGTTTATCCATTGCATGGGATCTATATCTAGTTTGCTTTGTCATCCCAGCCAATACATTCTCCTCATAATTAAGTCAGTTCAAATGGGTTTTCTATTTTTTTGTCTTTTAAATTCAGGGGTACAAGTGCGGGTTTGTTACATAGGTAAAGTTGTGACATGGGGGTTTGTTGTACAGATTATTTCATCACCCAGGTATTGAGCCTACCACCTATTAGTTGTTTTTGCTGATCCTCACCCTCCTTCCATCCTACACCCCCTGAAAGGCCCCAGGGTGTGTTGTTCCCCTCTATGCATCCATGAGTTCTCATCATTTAGCTCCCACTTATAAGTGAGAACATGCAGTATTTGGTTTTCTATTCCTGTGTTAGTTTGCTAAGTATAATGCTCTCAAACTCCATCCATGTCCCTACAAAAGACATAATCTCATTCTTTTTTATGGCTACATAGTGTTCCATGGCATATGTGTACTACATTTTCTTTATTCAGTCTACCATTGATGAGCACTTAGCTTGATTTTATGTCTTTGCTATTGTGAATAGTCCTGCAATGAATATACACATCCATGTGTCTTTCTCATAGAATGACTTCTTCTCCCTTTAGGCATACACCCAGGGAAGGAATTGCTGGGTGGAATGGCATTTCTGTCTTTAGGTCTTTGAGGAGCTGTCACACTATCTTCCAAAATGGTTGAACTAAGCTATACCTACCAACAGTGTATTACCATTTTTAAAATCAGTAATCCAAAACGTCTTGTCTAAAATGGTGTTCCCATATCTCAGGGTCTCAGTTGCTCAAGTTGATATGCTATGCATTAGTTTTCTACTGCTGCTGTGACAAATTACCATAAACTTTGCGGCATAAAACAGCATGAATATGTTATCTTACAGTCTGAAGGTGAGAAGTCTGACATAGTTCTCACTGAACTAAAAATCAAGGTGTCGGCAGGGTGGCACTCCTTGATGAAGGCTCCATGGTAGAATCTATTTCCTTGGCATTCCATCTTCTGGAGGCTGCCCACATCTGCAGTCTTTTCTTCTGTCCCCAGAGTCAGCAATGCAGCATCTCTCTGACCCTGGTTTGCTCTTCACATCTCTGAGTCATTTCTTCTGTCTGCCTCCCTTCATTTTTAAGACTCTTGTAATTAAATTGGGCCCAACTAGACATTCCAGAATAAGCTCCCCATTTCGTTCTTTTTTATGGTTGAGTAGTATTCTATTCTATACATACAGTATTGAAATATTGTATATTTTCTTTATCCAATCATCCATTGATGGACAGTTAGATTGATTTTAAATATCTGCTATTGTGAATAGTTCTGTCATCAACATACAAATGTACGCATCTTTTTGATATAATGAGATACTTTCCTTTGAAAGTATATCTTTTTCATAGGATGTCAAAGGATTTCAAAGTATACTTTCCTTTGAAAGTATACCTTTTTGATATAATGAGATACCCAGTTGTGGAACTGCTGGATTAAATGGTAGTTCCATTTTCAGTTCTTTGAGAAATCTCCATACTATTTTCACAGAAGTTGTACTAGTTTAGATTCATTCCCACCAACAGTGTATGAATGTTCTCTTTTCTCTGCATCCTGGTCCACGTCTGTTATTTTTTGATTTTTTAATAGTAGCCACTCTGACTGGTATCTCACTGTGGTCTTAATTTGCATTTTTCTGATGATTAGTGATGTTTAAAGTTTTAAATATGTTTGTTGGCCATTTGTATGTCTTTTCTTGAAAAATGCCTTTTCATGGTTTTTGTCATTTTTTGTTCAATTGTTTAAGTTCCTTGTAGGTTCTAGATATTGGTCCTTTGTCAAATGCAGAGTTCCCAAATATTTTCTCCCATTCTGCAGGTTGTCCATTCACTCTTGATTTTCACTTACGGCAATCTAACTCTCCCAGCACCATTTATTGAATAAGGAACTCCTTTCTCCAATACATGTTTTTGTCTACTTTCTCAAATGTCAGCTGACTGTATGTATGTGACTTTATTTCTGAGTTCTCTATGTTCTCTGATTTATCGGCATGTCTATTTTTATACCAGTACCATGCTGTTTTGGTGACTAGAACCTTGTAGTATAATTTAAAGTCAGGTAATTTGATGCTTCTGGATTTTGCTTAGAAAAGCTTTGGCTATTTGGGCTCTGTTTTGGCTCCATGTGAACTTCTGGATTATTTTTCTAATTCTGTGAAAAATTACATTGGTATTTTGGTAAGAATTTCATTAAACTTGTATTAGGTTGTTGCAAAAGTAATTGAGGTTTTTGCTTTTGAAGGTAATGGCAAAAAGCACAATTACTTTTGCACCAACCAAATAGATTGCTTTGGACAATATGGTTATTTTCATGATATTGACTTTTCTGATCCATGAGCATGAGATGTTTTTCCAGGTGTCTGTGTCATCTAGAACTCCTTTTATTTGTGTTTTGTAGTTTTTCTTGTAGAGACCTTTCACCTCCTTGATTAAATGTATTCCCAGGTATTTTTTTTTTTGAAGGTAAATGGGATTGATTGCTTGATTTGATTATTAGCTTGATCATTATTGTTGTATAGAAATGCTGCTGAATTCTGTACATTAATTTTGTATTCCGAAACTATTGAAGTCATTTATCAAATCTAGGAACATTTTGGAGGAGACTTTAAGAGTGTTCTAGTTATAGGTTCATATCATCAGCAGAGATTACACGACTTGCTTTTTTTCTGATTTGGGTGCCTTTTATTTCTCTCTCTTGCCTGATTGCTGTGGGCAGGACTTCCATTACTATGCTGAATAGAGGTGGTGAAGGTGGGAACCTTGTCTTGTGCCAGTTCTTGGGAAAAATGCTTTCAACTTTTCACCATTCAGTATGATGTGGGCTATTGGCTTGTCATCAATGGCTTTTATTAATTTGAGGTATGTTCCTTTGATGCCCCTAGTTTGTTGAGGGTTGTTATCTTAATTTTATGCTACAGTTCATCAAATGGTTTTTCTGCATCTATCCAAATAATCATATAGGTTTTGTTTTAAATTCTGTTTATGTGGCGAATCGCATAAAAGTTATCAAGCATTATATAATAAGATATCCCTGACCTTCACCCCATCCTTAAATTTGGGGGTGAGGGATAGGGAGAAAGTAAGAAAACTAGTAATAGGGCGAGGATGAGTAATGAGATGGACCATAAAATGATCTTCTGTGAGTAGGGCCGGTTCTAGGCTATATGAAACCTGATAATTATAGAATTTCAAGGCCCTCTGTAAGTAAAAGATTGTAAAAGTGCAAGCAAAAACATGCTACAAAAATATGCATTTATTTAGAATTAGAATGTAAATCACCACAAATTGCCCAAATTTCTATAATCTTACCAAAAAGCACAAACATTACAAAAAACAGAGAAATAATGTAATATTCTATATTTATTATCTCCTTGATATACTTCTAGAATCTTATTCATCTCAGCGGCAAATGTTTTTATTGCTTTTTCATATGACAACAATTTTGTAATACTTTTCATAGAAAAGAATTATGGTTTTGTTGATTGGGATGTATTTCTATTATCATTGATGGTTGTGTTTTATAAAACATGTCTATACAGTGAGAGCTGTATGTAGGAGGATTGCAGGGTTTTGCTCTAAACATTCAGAAGATCTAATGACTTTTATTTAATATAATTCATACATATATGATGTATTAAAATTGTATTAGCTGTATTTTTCTAGTATACTCCTTTTGGTAATAAATTTTATTTTGAGTAGTTATCAGTGAGAGCCAAGTCAATTACACACATTTTATATATCTTATGATTGGAAGACTTTTCTACAGACTTGTTTCTACTTTCTTTCAAGTCTTATTCCTCCCTCACTACTCGCATACTTCCAGAGCTTGGGGCTACAGGACCCAGGCACATCGTGAAATAATCTTTTCCCACCATTTTTGTATTATGACTCCTGAGGGGTATAAATATGACTCCTGATGGGTGGAACACAAATTCCTTGAAGCCATTCCTACACTGGGATGTAGAAATAGTTTATTTTTCCATCAAACTGACTGAAAACTACATTAATATGTCAGACTCATTCCAACTAAATGTATCTCCCACTCAAATCTCTTTGATGGATCACCAACATGCTTGCGCCATTTGGACAACCCTAACACAAGAGGAAGTATAATTAATGTGGTTGATGGGATATCATTAATAGATATCTTCCTAAATGGGAGAAGGTAAAATACTTTGTCTTTGACATTTTTAGAAAACCGATGACCATATATGTATCCACGGCTAGGCTTCCTCCCAGGGTCCTGGAGAAAACCAGTGTAAGTAAACGTACTTGAAGCATGAGATAAGATTGAGAAACTGTAGAATGTTCATAGATGTGATAAAAGAGAAGGACGGAGGTGAGGTTTTTATTGCATAAATTATGGGATAAATTGAAAGTCTGGGGGAATGCTATTTATTTTATTGGCTGAGCCGAAGTATTCCTGCCTCTAAATCCATACGACACAGATTTGGAATGGATATTTTACTCTCTCAACCTCCACTCACTTGAATATTTTATCATTTTCAAAACCTGTTTACATTCATGATCTCATTAGAATGCTATTTTCTTAAGCTTTCCCATAGCATCTAGCCTATTTTAAGGCACTCATGTGATGACAGTGGCCTGTGTTTTTGTATGTGCGCGTGTGTGTCCTCTTCTGACCAAAGAGAATTTATGATTGAGCCAAATGTGTCTTTTAGGATGAGTATTCTCCAAAGACCCTGGTTGAACTTCTCTGTCTACTAGACATGAGCAGATATGAAGCCTAAGACAGGTGAAAACTGAGAACCACCCCACCAGCTTCAAAATATATTATCTTTGAACAAATATACCCACACTGCCCTTTATTTAATCATAAATACTCACTGAGCATCTACTCTGTCGTGAGCACTCTGAAGAGCAGTTGAAAAAAAAATGAGCAAAACTGGGAACCACTTTGACAAGAACCAAAAAGATTGTGGGTGTTCTGTCTAAAAGTCTCAGCATCATCTCAGTTCCTGTCCACCTTTGACCTATTTCTCAGCTCTGCAAACTGTAGAGAACAGATAGCAAGGCAAATGATTCTTGTGCATAGACATGCAAATGCTGTCCCATGGAAAGCAACTGATTTTTGCCCTGTGGACATCCATCGGTTTTGCCAGTTTTGCTTCCGCTTGTAAAGTATTTTCAACTTTCCTCATGTCTACATGTTTATATGCTGTTTGGGTTTTCTCTGAACTATTTGTAACATTATGGGTTTCTGCATTAACTAAAGGGTTAAATAGAATCCTTTGACAAGTGTTCATGTTATATTTGTAAGAGAATCATGATGCGACCCTTCAGCAACACAAGATGGGCTCCATGGAGGTTACAGCGTGAACAGACATATTAACTACATTATCTCATGCAGCCACACATGGGCAGGCTCTTTGGGAGTCCTGAGAGTCTATACCAGGGGGAACTGACATTGTCTGTTTGATCACTGCAGACTCCCCTGTGAAAGCGACATCTGAGTTCATCAAGTAGGGGCTTATAAGGTGTGCGTAGCATGTGTTGGAGGAGAGAGGAATTTAGGAGCCAGCCAGCGTGTCACAGAAGCAGTCTGAGATCATTTCATCCAGGAGAAGATTTGTGGTCCTGGGAAGGGTGGGCTGCGGACAGTACTTCAGAGAAGCTGGAAGGTTTGGCAGCTGCCACTGTCTGTGCTTGGTGATAAGAGAGTCTGCCGGTGAGTGCTCTTCAGATGGGCTGAGGCCAGGGGTTTGGGGAGATGAGAGCTGAGAATCTGGGGGCTAGCTGTCTCTCACCTCCCTTTCCTGGGATGAGTGTTCCAAGCACTTGCTTTGATGATCAAAGTCTCCTTTTTGACACACATTCACTCTAGGCCTTCACGACAACACTGCATTTCAGAAAGTGGTGGCATCATTAAGAAAGAAGGATCCTGGTTTGTCTCTTGATCGACGTAGGCCAGGAAACCTATTTCCACCAAATTTCATTGTTATTTAATAAGGATCATGTCATAGTTTTCTGACCACTTTTATTCTGAAAGGTGATTATTTTGTGTGTGCAGACCCCTCTACCTGGGATGCCCTTTCTCAGAGCATCTCCCTTCCCTGTACTTCATTTAATTTTCTACTCCAGAATGGCCTTTCCAGATTGCGCCATCTAAGATGCATCTTTCCCTCAATCTCTACCTTTAAATCTTGCTGCAGCAGAGCATTAAACAAAAATTACAGCAGATCTTTTGGACTGAGCTCCTGCACTGGGCCCCAGTAGACTGGACCAATCCAAGTGGAGTCACTGATGCTAAATGCCACATCGTCAAACTAAAACTTAAAGGAAGCAGATAGATCCCCAAACAGACCAGTTTTTCCTGAAAACAGGAGGTTCCAGTCTACTTGAGTCAACATAATAAGAATGTCCCCTCTGCTTTCACTCTTACGGAAAAGGTAGCTTGAAGTAACTTGATGTTAAGCAATCAGATTTTCCCCCTATGCTCCGTTTCTTTGTTCCCACATTTACAAACACACTCTTCTGTGACTGTCCAAAGGGAGCAACCATTCTGTTTTGTGGAATGGAGGCTGCCTGATTCATAAATCATTGTTAAAGGTCAGTAATATGGTTTGGCTCTGTGTCCCCACCCAAATCTCACCTTGAATTGTAATGATCTCCATGTGTCGTGGGAGGGACCTGGTGGGATGTAACTGAATCATGGGGGCAGGTGTTTTCTGTGCTGTTCTCGAGACAGTAAGTCTCACCAGTTCAGGTGGTTTGATAAAGAGGAGTTGTCCTACAGAAGTTCCTTCTTGCCTGCCACCATGTAAGGCGTGGCTTTGCTCCTCCTTGCCTTCTGCCATGATTGTGAGGCCTCCTCAGCCATGTAGAACTGTGAGTCAGTTAAACCTCTTTCCTTTATAAATTACCCAGTCACGTCTTCATTAGAGGCGTGAGAACAGGCTAATACAGTCAATTAAATCTATAATGAAATTGCCTGTGATTTTGTCTTTTCATAATAAGCTGGTGGCTCCTCTCCAGTAGCCATTCTTCCCTCTTCCAAAGAAAAGTTTAGCTTAGACCAAGGGGATGATGGAGGAAAGTGAAACACCAAGTAGAATGCCTCTTTATGTTCCATTAAAAAAAAAAAAAAGAAACAATTTTGAAAGGAGTCCTGTCTACCTTTGGTATAAAGCACTTCTTATTTGAGGGACCCACACATTCTTCATTGATGGGACTTACTCAGAAAGAAGAGCACTCCAGGGAAGAAATTCAAGTGAAAGGATTTTAAAAACTCTCAGGATTGGGTATATATTTGTAAGACGTTGTCTTTATAGATCTGAGGAAGGGTCTTCCAGTCCCAGGGAATCTCCCTCACAGATCATTAATGAAGCCACTAGTCTTACAGTTAGGTTTCATTGGCCCTTTGCCAAATGGAATTACTCTGGAAAACATGGGCATATATGCATTCAAATGTTTGTTTGCATAACTCAACATCTGCCTCTTGTAAATTCATTGTTTGACTTTACCAGATATTAACACCTAGATGTGAATGAGATCAGATTATTTACAATCTGAAAGACCCCTGTCAGTAAGATAGTGCATTGGTAACATAGTTTGTCATTGCAATACCCTATGTTTATGAGTCACATATGCCAATTGCCATATCCAACACTCATATGGATTAGCTCATTTATTCCACCCAAACGCCCTATCAAATAGGTTTTACTGCCTCCATTTACAGGAGGAAGTGAACCCAGAGAGGTGAATGGCTTGTGCCCAGTCACACCAAGATTGGGAGCCAGGATTCAAACCAAGACCATCCGACTCCAGTGTCCCCTATCTTAGAACCTATACAGTGCTTTTCCTATTTATCCTCTCGGTTAACTCCTACAACCAATGCTGCAAAGGATGGCATCTCTCATATATATCTTTTGTAAACTATAAAAGCTGATTCTCAACAGTGAAGTGATTTACCTAAGGCTGTGGTTTCAGACCTGTCTGCACACTAGAATTATCCAGAGCATTAAAGCAAATCCACGCCTAGGCCTATCCTTCACTGAGAGATTCTGATTTACTTGCTCTAGGTAGAGCTGAGTCACTGATACATAGATTTAAAGTATTCCCATGTAACCAGAGTTGAGAATCACTGGACTCAGCTTGCTGAACAAGGATGAGATTTTTGACTCAAAATTCTCTAGTCAAAATCCTTGGGCATCATCTGGAAGAGAGGGTTTCAAAGTCCTGATAAGTTTGGCGCATTGCCCTATGGTAGTTTCAGATACTTAGCACAGATCTCTTGATAGCGTGTCCTGGGAATTTCCGTCCATTGTCACCTGACACCATGATCCCCTTGGCCCTCAGCATCCTATTCATAGGGATGCACTTGTAATAAATGCCAAGAGGACGTCATCCTTCTGGTCTCCAGGCTGACAGCCCACCCATGGCTTGCAAAATACATTCTTCTGCATTTGACAGATGGTGCCTGCCCATCCATTAAGTTTTAACCTAAATGTCAGTTCTTATAGGAAGGCACCCTTGACTTTCCAACCTGAATTTGTCCCCTGTCCCCACCCTGCCTGACTTTATGCTTATGTAACTTCCTATACTTCATGTTATCATAGTCCTTGTTACACTAGACTTCAGTGATTCTCAAAGGTATCCTACATTTGTTTATACCTCTCTAAGAAGTAGGACTGCCAACTTTAGCAAAGAAAAATAGAGGGTACCCAGTTAACCTTGAATTGCAGGTAAACAACAATTTTCTTTTAGTAAAAGTTTATTCCAAGTATTGCCTGAGATATAAAATTGTTTGTTATTGATACCACATTCAAATTTAACAGTATTTTGCCTGGAAACCCTGTAAAGAAGCCTTTCTGAATGCAGGGAAGAGTTCTTTGGAAAGCTCTTTATATTATCCTAACTGTAAGATTGCATTAAGCTCATCCTGAAAGGATAAGACCCCATAGACCCCAGCTACTCAAAGGATGGACTATGAGCCACCTGATCATAACTATTCAGAAAAATATGAAAGCAAAGATTCTCTGAATCCATTTAGGCTTAATCAATCAGATCCTCAGAATCTCAGGCAGGAGATTTAGACAGTGCATCAGCTAATTTTATGTGTTGACTGGGCTAAGGGACACCCCAGATAGCCGGTAAAACATTATTTCTAGGTGTGTCTGTGTGAGTGACCCTGAAAGACAATGGCATTTGAATCAGTAGACTGAAAAAAAAAAAAAAGATATTTTCACCAATGTGGCTGGGCACCATCCAATCTGTTGAGGGGTAGAACAAGAAGGTGGAGGAAGGGCGACGTTATTCCTTCCACTTGAGCTGGGACATCCATCTCGTGTCCTCAGACAATGGCACTTCTGGCTCTGGGAATTTTGGACTTAGGCCAGGACTAACATCATTGGCTCTACCTTCCATTCCCAGGCCTCCAGACTGAGATTCAATCATACCATCAGCTTTCCTGGATCGCTAGCTTGCAGATGGCAAATAATGAAACTTCTTTACCTTCATAACCACATAAGTCAATTCCTATAAAAAACCTCCTTTTATATCTTTCTCCGTATGTCCTGTTGATGATTCACTCTAGATAATACTACCTAATACAGTCAGTCATCTGCATTTAGAACTAGCAACCAATGCAACAACATGAGTGAAACTAGAGGTCATGATGTTAAGTGAAATACACCAGGCACAGAAAGACCAACGTCACGTGTTCTCACTTATTCATGGGATCTAAAAATCAAAACCATTGAACTCACAGACATGGAGAATAGAGGGCGGTTACCAGAGGCTGAGAAGGGTGGGGTGTGGGACATTGGGGGTGAGGTATGGAAGGTTAATGGGTATAAAAAAGCAATTAGAAAGAAAGAATAAGACCTAATATTTGATACTACAGCAGGGTGTCTATAGTTAATAATAACTTAATTCTACACTTTAAAATAATGAAAAGAATGTAATTGGATTGTTTGTAACATAAAAGATAAATGCTTGAGGAGATGGAGACCCCGCTCCATGATCTAAGATGTGATTATGATTCATTGCATGCCTGTACGAAAACACCTCATGTACCCCATAAATATATACACCTATGATGTAACCACACCAATTAAAAATAAAAACAACATAATTTAAAAAGTAGAGTAGAACTGGTAACCCAGACAATTGTAAGGAATGAGGAAGTTTGAGAATCTATGCCAAAGAAAACATTTTGGTATGGAATTTCTGGGCTTAATTGTCAAGTGTGTAGAGGTAGAAAAAATCAAGACTTATTTCAATATTGCCTCTGTTAATTTTACCCCCCTTTAAACTGAGAGCTTCTAAAGATCAGATTTATCTTGTTCGAGGCTCTATTTCTACCTACTAGCATAGTGATCAGGATGTCACAGTGCTCAGTAGACATTTGCTGAATAGACACAAAGAAAAAATATGAAAGAATGAAAATTGAACTTGCATAGGAGTCATTTTAGCAAACAAGATTATTTCAACAAATAAGATTTATTTGGCATTTACTATGTGCCCAACACTGTTTGGGAATGAGGATACTGTTGTGAGAAAGACAAGCAAGTACCTACTCTTATTAAATCTATATTTTATTAGAAAAATAAAGGCAATAAAAGAAGTGTACTGCTAAATGTGATAGGCATGGTAAGGAAAATAAAATAGAGAATTGGTACAAACAGATGGAGAAACATTCCATGTTCATGGTTAGGAAGAATCAATATCGTGAAAATGGCCACACTGTCCAAAGTAATTTACAGATTCAACGCTATTCCCATCAAGCTACCAATGACCTTCTTCACAGAACTGGAAAAAACCACCTTAAACTTCATATGGAACCAAAAGAGAGCCCGCATAGCCAAGTCAATTCTGAGGAAAAATAACAAAGCTGGAGGCATCACACTACCTGACTTCCAACTATATTCCAAGGCTACAGTAACCAAAACAGCATAATACTGGTACCAAAACAGAGATATAGACCAATGGAACAGAACAGAGGCCTTGGAGGCAACACAATACATCAACAACCATCCAATCTTTGACAAACCTTACAAAAACAAGCAATGGGGAAAGGATTCCCTGTTTAATAAATGGTGTTGGGAAAACTGGCTAGCCATGTGCAGAAAGCAGAAACTGGACCCCTTCCTGACACCTTACACTAAAATTAACTCCAGATGGATTAAAGACTTAAACATAAAACCTAACACCATAAAAACCCTAGAAGAAAATCTAGGCAAAACCATTCAGGACATAGGTGTAGACAAAGACTTCATGACCAAAACACCAAAAGCATTGGCAACAAAAGCCAAAATACACAAATGGGATCTAATCAAACTCCACAGCTTCTGCACAAAAGAAACAGTCATTAGAGTGAATCGGCAACCAACAGAATGGGAAAAACTTTCTGCAGTCTACCCATCTGACAAAGTGCTGATACCCAGAATTTACAAAGAACTAAAACAGATCTACAAGAAAAAAACAAACAAGCCCATTCAAAAGTGGGCGAAGGATATGAACAGACACTTTACAAAAGAAGACATACATAAGGCCAACAAACATATGAAAAAATTGCTCATCATCACTGGTCATCAGAGAAATGCAAATCAAAACGACACTGAGATACCATCTCACACCAGTTACAATGGCGATCATTAAAAAATCTGGAGACAACAGATGCTGGAGAGGATGTGGAGAAATAAGAAGACTATTACACTGTTGGTGGGAGTGTAAATTAGTTCAACCATTGTGGAAGACAGTGTTGCAATTCCTTAAGCACCTAGAAATAGAAATTCCATTAGACCCAGCAATCCCATTACTGGGTATGTATCCAAAGGATTATAAATCGTTCTACTATAAGGACACATGCACACAAATGTTCACTGCAGCACTGCTTACAATAGTAAAGACCTGGAACCAACCCAGATGCCCATCAATGATAGGCTGGACACGGAAAATGTGACACATATACACCATTGAATATTATGCAGCCATCAAAAACAGTGAGTTTGTGTCCTTTGTAGGGACATGGATGAACCTGGAAACCATCATTCTCAGCAAACTGACACAAGAGCAGAAAATCAAACACCACATATTCTCACTCACAGGTGGGTGTTGAACAATGAGAACACATGGACACAGGGAGGGGAACACTACACACTGGGGTCTGTTGGGGGGAAATTGGGGAGGGACAGGGTAGTGGAGAGGTGGGGAGAGATAGCATGGGTAAAATACCAGATATAGGTGATGGGGAGGAAGGCAGCAAATCACGCTGCCATGTGTGTACCTATGCAACAATCTTGCATGTTCTTCACATGTACCCCCAAACCTAAAATGCAATTAAAATAAAATAGAGAATTGGTGTAAAACAGATGGATCACTTCTCTAACATCTACTTTCATATTTTGGCATTTAGATATCCAACCACCAGGTACGTACATTCTGATTAGCAACCAACTGTGGTAATCCCTTTCTCCTTGGCAGTGGTTGGTTTAGAGGTAAGCAGGTGACCCAGCTCTAGCTAACAAGAGGTGGGGCAAAGTCTGTTGCTAAGGCCGGGCCTAACTGCAAAAAGTTCTTTTGCTCTTTGTATACAATACAGATAGGTACAATGGCCTTTTCTTCTCATGGACTTTGTTGTGTTTGCATATGGTACTCAGAGTCTCACATCGTTTTGTGGCCATGGAGTGGGACAGCAGGACAATGTCACCTACCTAGGTTCCTGATGACATCATTGAAAAGCTGTATTTACTAACTATAGATCTCTCTACCTACATTACATGACACAGTACATCTTCTTTATTTGTGAAACTGGTTTGAGTTGGGTTGTCTCTACTTGTATCAAAAGCACCCTAAGGCCGGGCGCAGTGGCTCACGCCTGTAATCCCAACACGTTGGGAAGCCGAGGCGGGCGGATCATGAGGTCAAGAGATTGAGACCATCCTGGCCAACATGGTGAAACCCCATCTCTACTAAAAATACAAAAATTAGCTAGGCATGGTGGTGTGCAACTGTAGTCCCAGCTACTCGGGAGGCTGAGGCAGGAGAATTGCTTGAACCCAGGAGGTGGAGGTTGTAGTGAGCCGAGATTGTGCCACTGCACTCCAGCCTGGGGACAGAGCGAGACTCTGTGTCAAAAAAAAAAAAAAAAAAAAAAAAGCAAATAAAAAAGCACCCTAAACAATGCAAAGAAATAAAGAGTGTCAGGTTGACAGTGAATGAAGTGTCCAAAGAGGAATTCTGTGATGTGGTGACATTTGAGTTGGATACTTAAAAATGGGAAAGACTCAATCCTCTGAATATCTGAGAACAATGAACTCAGGCAAAAAGAACATCAAGGGCAAACATCTCACATGGGTAATAAACACAGTGTGTTCAGTGACTTGAAAGAAGGCTAGCTTAGGTGAGGAGTGGCCCATGCTGTGTGGATCCACAGTGGCATCATCTCAGTCCCCAAAGATGAAGCAGAGACCAAATGAGGCAGACGTGGTAGGCTGACTGGCATCTCCTTTCCAAAGATGTCTCCATCCTAATTCCAAGAACCTTGTGAATATGTGACCTTATCTGGCAAAAAGGGCTTTGCCATTCTGATTACCTTTAGAAACCGGAGGTTGTGAGACAATCTTGGATTATCCCCTGAACTCAATGAAGTCATAAGGGTCCCTGTAAAGGTCACTGTGAGAGGTGAGAGGGTCAAATTGGACGAGAGAAGGCAATGTGATAAGAAAGCAGAGGGAGAAAGGACTATGTGATGCCAGTCCAGGAGCCAAGGAATGAGGATGTTGGAAAAAGGCAGAGAAACCAGTTGTCCTCTAAAGCAGCAGTCTCCAAACCTTTTGGCACCAGAGACCAGCTTTGTGGAAGACAATTTTTCCATGAACCCGGAGTGGGGGGTGGTTTTAGGACAATTCCAGTGCATTACACTTATTGCGTACTTTATTTCTATTGTTATTAACATTTTAACATATAATGAAATAATGATGCAACTCACCATAATGCAGAATCAGTGGGACCTCTGAGCTTGTTTCCCTGCAACTAGACAGTTCCATCTGGGAGTGACGGGAGACAGTGACAGATCATCAGGCATTAGACCAGGCGTCCCCAAACTTTTTACACAGCGGGCCAGTTCACTGTCCCTCAGACCGTTGGAGGGCCGCCACATACTGTGCTCCTCTCACTGACCACCAATGAAAGAGGTGCCCCTTCCTGAAGTGCGGCGGGGGGCCGGATAAATGGCCTCAGGGGGCCGTAGTTTGGGGTTGCCTGCATTAGATGCTCGTAAGGAGTACACAACTTAAATCCCTCACATGCACAGTTTACAATACGGTTAGCACTCTTACGAGAACTGAAGGCCGCTGCTGATCTGGCAGCAGACAGAGCTCAGGCGGTCATGCAAGTGATGGGGAGCACCTGTATACACAGATGCAGCTTCACTCCTTCACCTACTGCTCACCTCCTGCTGTGTGGCTCAGTTCCTAACAGGCCACAGCTGGGGCTGGGGGGGTTCCCTCCTGTAAAGGTCCTTGTAAGAGGTGGGAGAGTTCAGACACGGAGAGAGAAGGCAATGTGATAAAGCAGAAGGAAAAAAGATGATGTGATGCGGGGCTGGGAACCAAGGAATGAGGGTGTTTGGAAAAGGCTAAGAAACAAGTTGTCCTCTAGAGCCACCAAAAGAAATGAGTCCTGCCAATGCCATAAACTTAGGTCAGCAAAACTGACTTTAGACTTCCGATCTTCAGAACGGCAGGGTAGTGCATTTGTGTTAAGTCACTAAGTTTGTAGATGCTAACAGCAGCCACCGGAAACTAATACGACAGAGCATTGCACGCCAGGGTAAGAAGTTTAATTAAATGAAGGGTTTTTTTCGCAAGGGGGTAATATAACAAGTATGGAGATGTAACTGGAGCACGGAAAGAGTAGAACTAGATACAATTGCACTTGCCCAGGAGAGAGGGGATTGTGGATTTGAAAGCAAAAAAGGAAGGTGTGACCAACCATTGGATGGTTACCAAACCACTCAATAGCCAGTATCCACCAGATAGAATAACGAACCATTTCCGTTTGCTAAGGAGAAATAAAAGAGAAATTTCTATTTTAAAATGGAGATAGTCCTTGCAAACCACACTGGCTTATCTGGGACCGAGGAGGGTCCCGGGATATGGGATTTTCATTGCTATTAGGTTGGTGCAAATGTAACTTCAGGTTTTGACGTTTAATGGCAATGGGTACTGAAAACTTAGTATTTTAAGTACATGGCACAATTACATTTACATCAACCTAATAAAATTGAGACAGTCTCGGGCAACCCTGGGCAAGTTGATCAACCGAGTAAGAAGTGACTTTGAGTTACAATTTACCCTTAAACAACATGGAGGTTTGGGGTAACCCCCTCACTCCATGTACGTTGAAAATCTATGTATGAATTTTGACTCCACAAAAACTGAACTACTAATGGCCTGCCCTTGACCTGAAGCCTTAATAATAAGCAACTGGTTAAAACACATTTTGTATGTCGTGTGTATTATATATTGTATTCTTACAGTAAAGTCACAGAGAAAAGATGTTACTAAGAAAACTGCAAGGAAGAAAAATGTACTTACTATTCATGAAGCAGGAGTGGAACATCATAAAGGCTTCATCCCTTTTGTCTTGATGTTGTGTAGTCTGAGAAGGAAGAGGAGGAGCAGGAAATGGAGGGATGGTTCTTGTGTTCTCAGGTGTGATACAAGTGGATGAAAATCCCATTATAAGTGGATCTATACCTTTCAAAGGGTCAAGTATATATCTATAGGAGACAGAGGCAAGAGAGCTTACTGATTTGTTGGTTTTAAGAGGTGGGAGATCTACATGATACCTAGATTTTGGCCAGAAATGGAATGAATGGTAATTGCATTTAAGAAACTAAGGAAGACTGAATAAAGAGCATATTAGCAGGAAGCTAAAGTAGTCAATTAGACTCCAGCACTGCAAGTTCCCATAGGAGAGGAGGAGGATACTAACAAAAATAATTTGGTGCCACAAAAATCAAAGTATTCTACCTTAGCATTCTGTTAAGCATCAGCCTTGAAGTTATTCCGTCCAGAGGCTACTTTTTCTTCATTTGAAATAATTGTGACAACAGCTTCGTCCTGACAAATTGGGTTTGTCTTCTAAGGTGTTTGCTAGAGCTTTACAAGAGGCTTAATCAGTTTCACATGAATTAATGATGGCTATCAAGTAGGGGTGGGGGGGGGCGTGGAGGAGAACGAATTCCAAATAAATACTTATTGCATAATTGAAGTTGCAAGAATCCACTATGAATAAAATATATTTGTATTTACAATGCATAAATCTGATGGTGACACTGTGGGGCGACACACGGCTTTTTGATAAGAACCTTGAACAGTGTTAAATTAGTAATAGGCTGCATACATTTCTTAATTATGTCACGAGCGTTGTGCTCAGAAATACCATTTGCAATAAATTGAGTCCCATTTGTATGCATGCAGTACAAGAAGAAAGTGCTGTATTTTGAAAATCCTAATGTACTCATGGGAACACAGGTTAATGTCATCTCCTGCTTTAAATTAGTCCTTTGTTTCAGAGCTTGCAATTGCATTAAGACTTATCATGTACTCTTTTCATCAAGGTAATAATTACTGTAGATTTACATATCCCGCCACAAGCAGAAACATGGGTCCTTCAGGGCTGTACAGAATGGGAAGCAGTTATATGAGAGAAGCGTATGTATGTATGTATATGTTCCTTTTAAAAATAGTACTTTTTTCTTATTGAAATGATTGTAAAACAGGTAAAGATCAACTTACAAAAATAAGTAAGCGAGTTGAATGGTGACAAACACAAAATATCCAAGTCCTTATCCCTGGAAGCTTTGAATTTGACTTTTTTTTTGGAGATGGGGTCTTTGAAGATATGATTAAGCTAAGGGGTGGGCCCTACACTCAATGGCATCTATTCTTATAAAGAAAGGTTTGAGGCCAGGTGCTGGGGCTCATGCCTATAATCCCAGCGCTTTGGGAGGCCAAGGTGGGAGGAGCACTTGAGCCCAGGAATTTGAGGCTAGCCTAGGCCATGTAGTGAGAACCCCATCTTAAAAAAAATAGCCGAGTATGATGTATCATGCCTGTAGCCTCAGCTACTAGGGAGGCTGAGGTGGGAGGATCATTTGAGCTTAGAAAGTCAAGGCTCCAGTGAACTGTGATTACATCACTGCACTCCAGCCTGTGAGACGGAGCCAGACCTTGTCTAAAAAAAAAATCCACAAAAAACAAAAACCCCCAAAATAAATAAAAAGAGAAGAAAAAGGCCGGGCACGGTGGCTCAAGCCTGTAATCCCAGCACTTTGGGAGGCCAAGGCGGGTGGATCACGAGGTCAAGAGATCGAGACCATCCTGGTCAACATGGTGAAACCTGGTCTCTACTAAAAAATACAAAAAATTAGCTGAGCATGGTGGCATGTGCCTGTAATCCCAGCTACTCAGGAGGCTGAGGCAGGAGAATTGCCTGAACCCAGGAGGCGGAGCTTGTGGTGAGCCGAGATCGTGCCACTGCACTCCAGCCTGGGTAACAAGAGCGAAACTCCGTCTCAAAAAAAAAAAAAAAAAGAAGAAAAAGAAAGATTGAGGATTTGAGACATAGAATGTAGACCAATGCTTAGGTTCATAGATTCTGTAGAAACACAAGCTTACAGGATACAGATTTTGGACAGACACAAAGGGAAGAGGGTGTTGTCCAGACTGAGGCAGAGATTGCAAATGTATTGACAAGCCGAAGAACACCACGCATTGCCAGCAACCACCAGAAAGTGGGAATGAAACTGATTCTCACCGAGAACCTCCAAAAAGGATCAACCCTAATTTCCTTCTTCTGGCCTCCAGATTTGTGAGATAAATTTCTGCTTTAAGCCACACAGGTTGTAGTTATTTGTTATGGTAGTCCTAGGAAGCCAATACAATCAATATTTCTATGAAACAGAGAGGAAAACAGCATTGCCCTCCGCATGTGAGAGAAATGTGGTCTATGAGATAGGTACTGTCGAGAGCCCTACTTAATGGAGAAGAAAACCAAGGGACAACGAAATTAAGCAATTTGTCAGAGTGAAATGGGTAATAAATGATCACGCCGAGATTTGAACCCAGGCATACAGGTTCTAGGGCTGTGTTTTTCAACATGGTAGACACTAGTCACGTGTAGCCATTTAAATTTAAATTTACATTAACCAAGATTAAATACAATGAAAAGTTCAATTCCTTGGTCTCAATAGCAAAATTTCAAGGTCCCAGAGCCCACAGGTGACTAGTCATTACTGTCTTGGCTGGTGAGGATCATAGAATATTTCCAGCGTTGCTGGAAGTCCTACTGAACACTGCTTCCATTTAGTCTGTGAGACTAACCACTATAATACCTTGGCAATATTTATAAAACATCTCACACAGTGACTATCATAAGTTAATCTGTATATATCATAGTTGTATTTTTCTAGATTGTAAGATCTATGTATATCATAGTTATTACATCTTTCTGGATATGTGGTGTGTGTATCGGTGTCCATGCAAATGTGTTTATGGAAGATGGGATAATTATATTCACAAATCTATGTTGTATGTGGTTAAGAACATACCGTGCATACATGTAATTTCATTTTCTGTTTTATAATACATTTACATAAACAATGTATTGTAAGACCCTCTGGTGGACATTTTTTCTTTGAAAAAGTCTCCCCAGCTTGTCCCTGGAATGGTATCCCTTTCCAAACACTGAAGAATTTCTTTCTTAGAAGTAACAGTAGCTGGCTATCAGAGATGCTAGAGTCCCACATTAGGGGAACATGGCATGGCAGTCAATCTGACAAAGAAATAAGGATTTCAAACATATTGTGAATGTGTGTGACAATAAATCATCATGATTCTCTGTGTAATAATTGACTTGCTGTGTAGCAATTGATTCCCTGAGTAATAACTGACTTTGTATACTAACTGATTCTGTGTAATAAATCACATTCTATAATAATTGAATTTCAGTGTAATAATTCTGTATAATTGCTGACTATCAGTGTAATCATGGACTACGTAATAACTGTGTGATAACTGATCCCTGTGTGATAACTGACTCCCTGTGTGATAGGTGATCCTGTGCAATAACTGACTCTGTATAATAATTAACTCTCTGAGTAATAATTGACTCTCTGTGTAATATTGGACTCTACCCATAAGCACAAAATGCAAAGCTTGGACTAGTGGAGATTACAGTAATAGGGCACTTCTGGTCGCAAGTGGGAGAAAAACAATTTAAATCAAGTTAGGATAGTGACAGGAGAAGAAATCATTAGCTCACCCACCTCCAGAGGTGGAGTGGCCTTAAGCCCACATGAATCCAAGTGTTCACATGAGGTCTTTGGGCCCGTGCACCTCTTCCCATCTCTGGGCTCTGGGTTTTATTCCCAGACGGAGCCATTTTCTGCATGGTGGGAGATGACCCTAGCAATTCAGGCTTCTATGACACTTAGAGTACCTGGTCTCAGGAAATTTAACAGGGCAATGCTTTACTTCCAATATCCCTGTCAGTTCCCCAAAGGAACTCTGGCTAGCCTGGTTTATGTGCCCACAACTGAGATGGTGGAAGCAGACACCTTGATTGACGGTAAATCATTATTACAGGGGGTGTGTGTACTTCACAAAATGAATGGATGTGGAGCAGAACCCACAAGTAACAGATGTCTCCTCTTGTTCACAACCTGTGAGCTGCAGTCTCCTGAGGGATGAGCATGAGCTGCAGGAATTTGTCCCAGCAAGTTCTCCAATCCTTAGGTGAACCAGGTACTATCTTTAGAACAGGGATATGATTCATATCCTTTAATATGGTTACTTTTCTAATAAGCATACAGAAAACAATGCAAAGTCATTTAAAACGTCAAATTTATAGTAATATTTTGTCTTTATGAATTTTCTCCATCAATGGCTACTAAATATGTAGCTACTACCTGTAGCATACCATGATATATATTTGTTCTAAAACGTTTCTCATGAAATACCTACGAAGTATTGAAGTACATATTGTTTTACTACCAACTGGGGCCTTTCACTCCATGAGATATTTTTTTCAATGAAAGTTTTACAATGTGCATGAAAATATTAAGTATTACCCAAAATTCAGTTCCCCTGACTGGGACTAGGAAAATGAGCCTTAAAGAAAATCTCAACTGTCTTTATGCCCCTTCATTCTCCTTTCATCTGGTTAATCACTATGTATCCTTCAGATCACAATACAAACACTACTTCTTCCAGAAAGCCTCCTTCTGAGTTCTCTAACTAGGCCTATTTCCCTTTCATTGTCTCTCTCAAAATCGTATGTACCACCACCAACCCCTGCCCTCAATACATACATGTATCATAGTTGTCTATGTGACCATTTGAACACTCTTTTTTTCCCCCTAGATTCCAAGTTCCAGGAGAGCAGGGTTGAGCCTGCTTGTATTCCCGGGACCCTAGTACAGTGCTTGGGACATAGTAGATGCTCACCAAATATTTGCTGAATGTATGTTTGAGTCCGTAAGTGCATAAACACCAAAGGATAATCACAGAATCAAATCCAATTTTTTTCTTACAATACATACACAGCTTGGAAGACCAAGTGCCCGATTTCTTGTGATCTCCGGGAAACAGATGCTAAAAGGTTTTATTATGTAACTACATCTTTCCAGTTCATAGGATTTTTTTGTTGGTCTTATAAATGCATTCAGAAGAAAGCATGGTAACGCATCAGAGATAAAGGCAAAGGACCTTAGGAGAGAGTGGGAAAAGATAGTTCAAAGAGGCTTGATTGGGCAGGCACGGTGACTCACGCCTGTAATCCCAGCACTTTGGGAGGCCAAGGCAGGTGGATCACAAGGTCAGGAGTTTGAGACCAGCCTGGCCAATATGGTGAAACCCTGTCTCTACTAAGAATACAAAAATTAGCCAGGTTTGGTGGCAGGTGTCTGTAGTCCCAACTACTTGAGAGGCTGAGGCAGAAGAATCGTTTGAACCCAGGAGGTGGAGGTTGCACTGAGCCAAGATCACGTCACTGCAATCCAGCCTGGTGACAGAGAAAGACTCTGTCTTAAAAAAAAAAAAAAAAAAAAAAAAAAAAAAAAAAAAAAAAAAAAAGCCTTCATTGACTGAGAACTTCAACACTATTGTCTAATTTAGAAGAATAAAAATTTAAGTTTTGCTACATGCAGAAACAGAAATCTTAAGTCAGATCAATATAAAATCCACCCAAGAAACAACTCTTCCTGGCATTTTTAGTGGAGACCAGACCAAATAGGTTATGAAATCACAGATGGAAATATGGCCACCAAAACCCAGTGCCATTGATAGTTAGTAATCCCGTATTTGCCTGCGCAGCTGTCTTCTGCTGAAGGCAGCAATGGCTCTTTTGAAGATACCGTTATAGACTTGGTACTAGCCCAGGCTTCCCACCTACCAGGATATATGACCCAAGTCAGAGGGCTTTATCTCACAGGTCACTATCATTGGTCCTGAGATGAACATGTGATCTGAGCTAAGCCACTCAGAGTCTTCTCTGAGACTTTTCTGCCAAAGATAAGAAGGAAGTTACTCCTGTAGTGATAGGTGGGGTGAGTTCTAATACATGGGTTTGGGGAGGCTGTGAGCATTACATGTGTTGCACGGGTGGACCCACCTAAGGACTGAAAGACATGGATGACTGATTGTATCCTCTGGGACCTTGTCTGAAGTAGATGAGACTGAAGCCACCAATATCCTGGGATTTCTTAGTTGTTTGAGCCAAGCAATGAATTTTTTTGTTTTGCTTGAGTTGGGTTTCTGTGACATGTGATTATTAAAACAGCTGTAGTTTAATTTTTGTTAATGTAGATTTAAAATATTTCTTGGATTGGATGAGTGGTATTCTAAACCTGCTTAGGCTAATACAACCACTTTGTAGGACTATCCATAACTGGTCTCAAACAGGCTATTACATAGTTCCTGCCATGTTTTAGGTTTCCATGAGATTCTGCTACAGTTGTTGAGTGGTCCATTAAACAGCATAACCAGACAGTGTGTTCAAAAGCATCCTGAGAGTGTAGCGTTTTTCTTTTCTTCAATCTTAGAGAAAAAGTGGGACATTTTTCATGTCTCTGGAAGCTCCATTATGATGCATTTGGACATTTTTGATAAAATTATGAGGCATAAAAACTTTGAAGCATTGAAGATTAATTTTCCTTCATAAATATATAGATCATTGTCAAATTCTATATGACTAGTTTTGCCCAGAGCAAAAAATATTTTCCATGTAATTTCATAGCAATATAGAAGTAGATAATGGGACAATGGCATTGAAAAAACCTTTTATGGATTGTAAGTGTCAGGTTAACATTCACAACCTGATGAATCGAGCAGAAGCTGCTGTTAAAATCTAGGGCTTTGTTGTTTTAAAGTTAAAAATAAAGTTGGGGACTGGTACAGTAGTAAAATTAAAGTAAAAGAAAATAAATAATCCATATCTCTTCTGTTCTGTTTAAATATTAAAGTGTCAGCTGCAATTTTGAAATGACACAAAGAAGCTTGCTGAGCTGAAAAAGTGCTTCATTTATTGGGTTTCTATGCTGTCTGAACTGCAATTTTGCCTAAGGATGATTTTTTGGTTAGAGGTTTCTGAGTTGTATGGTGTCTTACAGGTTAAAAGGCAAGAACCCGACACATTTGATGATTTTCGTTTTTTCTAATTCCTCCCTGACCTCCTGGCCTCTTCTGGGAGCCTAGTGTTGTGTACCCAGGAGAGTGGAGTCACTCACTCTAGTAGGAATTGCAATTCCATCCTAAGGCCTCCAACTGCACTGTTTATTATGGCCAGCCAGTCATTCCTTCTTCATAGGATTCCTAGAGGCCCCAAAGCCTGTATCTTAAGTATTTCTTTTCACCTGAGGCCATCAAGGTTCCTTGCTCAGACCATTCAGTCCCTGAAATTTAGAGTCTTATGCATAAAAATGGCTACCGGTTTCTGAATATTGGTGTCTCTGTTGGAATCCATTCAGGAGCTTTGATAACTGGAGATGCTGCATCAGACATCCTGGCATGGTGTGATCTGGTTATGTTCTCTCCATATGGAATTGGCAGCCTTGTTGAGAAAGCCATGAAGGAAGGTAAAGGAATACTGGAGCTTTGTTTTTTTTTTTTTTTTTTTTTTTTTGAAGTTGTCCCAGGGTAGGATCCCAAGAGCCACAGGGCTCTGGTGAAGCAGTAGACAGGGGGAGTTCACACGGTCAAGCCGAGGTACCCAGGAAGCACCAAAACGTCAAGCTGCACTAGATCCAAAGGCAGATAAACAGCGGGTAAATGTCAGGGCAAAGAATTTGGAAAAGGGTTGAGATAGTATCGAAGCAAGTAGATGCTAGAAATAAATGAGGAGGATTCTAGGATACGAACAAAGATGCCTTTGTGGTATCTATTTATAGTGGAACTTTTTTTTTTTTTAAACATCAGAACTCTCTTCCTCTGTGTAAGGAATTTTCCATTATAGAAGTTTTTTGGAGAAGCGGAGCTCTTCTCACAATAGAACATAAAGTTTTAGCATACTAATTTCTCCAAAACTCCCTGAAGCTAGGGCAGGGTTTCTCAATCTCAGCACTGTTGACATTTTAAACAAGATAATCTTCTGTGGTGGGAAGCGGTCCTGGGTATTGCAGGGTGTTCAGCAGCATCTCTGGCTTCTATGGGTGAGATCCCAGGAGAACCCCTACCCCTAGTTGTAACAGCTAAAACTGTCTCGAGACATTGTCAAATGTCCCCTTGAGACAAACCAGTTGAGAACCACTGGTCTAGAGGGCAGCTCAAGATCTAGACCCAGCCAATCAAATGCATTCTTCTCCAGAACTGACAGTTTGAGAGTCCACAACGAAGCCTCCGGGAAGTTCATCACCTCCATCAGCAGTGAGGGTTGCATCACCAGCAGCACCAGCGATAGTCAGTTCTGAAATTATAGCAAACTGCAGGTGTCTGACAGGAGATCCAGTAGCATCCAGGCCAGCCAAACTAGCAAGCATTTAACGTCAGTGATGTCACCAAACTAGTCCTGGATCATGATATTGACTTAGGCACATTCTGCCTATATCCTGGCTTTAAAAAAGGGAAGAAAGAAAGAAGCTGGATCTCCAGCTTTTCTGGTGAACAACCGAAATAGTCTTTCAGTAAATCCCTTATCTGCTTCAATGAGCTGTGGTCAATTTTGGTTGCGTAAATTAAGAGCCATAATAGATATCCCTTATATTTAACTGGAAAAAATAGCCAGGTCCAAGTATAGCATGGAAACTCAATTCAGAGATCATGATACAGACTACACCTAGCTGTATTCAGATCGAAGCTCCAATGGCTATAGAACGTAATAAATAATGCCTCCAGGAGTTTTCTCCCCTGCTCTACTCAACTTTGCCTAACTTACCCCTGAAATTTAAGGAAATACACAAGAAAATAGTGCATAGATGCTGTTTGCAGAAAGCTTATGTATTTCAGAGTGCACTGGGAGGCCGACTCTCTGCGTTTACATGCAGGCATGTATCAGCAGGTCCGTTTGGATATTTAACTGCCTTGTAATTCAGTGTCTTCATCTACTGTACAAAATGCAGGTGAAATTTCCAGTATTAAAGACAATGGATTAAAAACCAAACATGAAGGATGGCTGGGTGTGGTGGCTCACGCCCGTTATCCCAGCATTTTGGCAGGCCGAGGTAGGCAGATCACTTGAGGCCAGGAGATCAAGACCAGCCTGGCCAACATGGTGAAACTCCATCTCTACTAAAAATACAAAGATTATTAACCAGGCTTGGTGGTGCACACCCGTAGTCCCAGCTACTTGGGAGGCTGAGGCAGGGGAATCAGTTGAATCTGCGAGATGGAGGCTGCAGTGAGCCGAGATCACACCACTGCACTTCAGCCTGGGTGACAGGGTAAGGCTCCGTCTCAAAAAAACAAAACAAGAACAACAACAACAACAAAAAGAAAAACCGTGAAGGTGTTCTCAGTTGATTTTGCCTGCTCTACATACATTTCTCCTTTTTGTTTTGTTGTTGTTATTGTTACATCATGCCAATTTTCTTTTTCCTTAGGTAAATTGTTTAGGTATAAGAAATCGACTGAAGCCTATCCATCAGGATTTTCTATATCCCAGACCACAGTGATCAGTTTCAGGTGAAGTTATGACTCAAATGGGTCTAATCAGTTAGTTTTTTTTTAATGCTAGCTGAAGCCAGCAACAAGAAAGGCTTACTGTTTCCAGGACAGTTTCTGGGGGTTGTAAATACAAGCATGGTGCTTCTGGCAAACTTCCTGCCACTGTGAGGAAGGATTAGCTTGAGAATGGGGAGATAAAGAGAAAAGTACAGCAGAGAGAAGAGAATAGAACACAATTTTGATATCGGCATTGAAAGCCCTGGATCCAGCTGTACCTTAAGCAAGTCCTAGCGTTGTCCCTCCCAATGCATTCCCCCTTCTTGATTGGTCAGTTGGAGCTGAGTTTCTGTCTCTTGCAACACAGCGTAGCTGAATTACATTGCCACCTAGTGCATAGGGAGCCCTCACCACAAAGGTACCAACAGTGAAACCACAATAAATGTTTGAAGAACTAATCGTGATGATTGTTCTTTGATTTGTATTCCTGGCATCTGGCACAGGAGACATCAATAATCACGTATTGTATTGGAGTTTAATTGCATGAATGCAAGAAGCCAGGTCTCAGGATGTGAAATGATGAATTTCCATTTGTCAAGGCTACCGAGTTGAGACAGTTGAAGTCTTTGGGGAAAATGAGCCTCTTGCAGTTGCACAGAGGACATTTGTGCTTCTCAAACACTTTATAGCTCTCCAACTCTGTGGGGATTAACGTTTGTATGTCCAGGAAGGTTTTTAGAATGCTTTTTTACCAGGATGCTTTTAGGGTAATGAAATTACAACAAGCAATACCAACCTGGGAGTGCTGCCCAAGGCTTCGTCACAAGGTCCTCAGCCTCAAACTCTGCAGCCAGGCGCTCTAACATGATCTCTGGCATAGAATGCCCATATTTAAAAGTCACTGCCAAAGGACTTTCAGATCAATATTATCCCCCTGTAGCATTTCCTCACATATTACATTAAAAAGACTAATTCCTTAGAGAGTTGTAAAGATGTTTTAGTGCAGAGCATATATTATGAATGTTTCATCATTATTCCTCAGGATTTATTTAACATTTTACTCGACAGTCCCTTTGGATTTTTGATTGATTACTAGGCAAATTAGATAAGAAAACTCTTTCTGTAAGAGATTCCCAGGCAGCATCGATAGCACTGGTGATGATAACGATGATAGCACAGTGCTTCCTGTATCAACAACCACACTAAGCAGTTCACACATACTGCCGTCATTTAGTTTTTACCCCATTTGAAGAAGATGTTATCTCCAGATAAATAACTGAGGTTTAGGGAGTTCATTAGTCAAGGCCAGAGTTTGTTGCACTTCAAAGCCAATGTTTTTAATACATGCTCTTTTCAAATTCAGTTAGTCCCCATAACGTTATCATGCGGTGGGTGGTCTTTTTATCAACCCATTGTACCAAGCGGGTAAGAAATATTGAGACATGCATCTAGTGCTGGTAGCAACTAGTTTGATCCCCAATAGCTGAGATCCCTAGCTAGTGCAGGAGACAGTTAAACTTCATTGTCACCTGATAACACCCTGATTCTCAGCATGTATGCCTTTAGATTTATGTTGCCATGAAAAACAAGTTTCCGGTTCATATAAGACAGGCAAGCATTGTTTACTCTCTGTCCTCTCTTTGGGGTTCACAAGCATATGCTCCAATGAGAGGTTCTGAGAGAATCTATGGAGGAGAATCCAGTTTTAAGTTAATTTTATAAATGCGTTTGGAAGTATCGGGTTCTGGAACTTTTGGATTTGTTGGTTATGTTTGTTGGTTTTCTCCTTATAACAAGAGCTTACATACCCATTAAAGGAACAATCAGGCCCTTGGTGTCATCCCTTAACACTCCTCAGGTAACACTCCGGTGAGACGGTGGGCTTGATATAGACATGAGGAGACCCGTGTGTGATGGCAGGTTTTAAGTTTCTTTGCTAAGTACATTATAATCATTAGATTGACTGGCTCAGTTTTCTTCTTTCCATGGAACGATCATCCTAAGGGATATATGGCATATATTCTAACTGGTGATTCTGCTAGAATCTAGAGAGGACCAACAAATAGTTTATCTTCATCTGGTTTTGGAACAATTTTATAACATCTGTAGCTCTATTTTTCAGTATTTCAGTGAGGTTGCAAGTCATTAGGATTCTTGATGCACAGTGTCCAATGGATGTAGAATGAAACCAATATGTCGCCAAGGCATTTTTTTCCCTTGCTCCACCCAACTTTTGCCTAACCTACTTCTGAAACTTCAGGAAATACACAAGAAAATGGTACATAGATACTCTTTGCAGAAAGCTTATATATTTAAAAGTGCATTAGGAGGCCAACTTTCTGGGTTTACATACAGTATGGAGTAGTGGGTATGTCTGGACATGTAACTCCTGTGTGTTTCAGTCTCCTTATCTAGTCGATCTATAAAATGCAGGTGAGATTTCCAGTATTAAAGACAATGAATAAAAAGAAAACATGAAGGGGTTCTCAATTGATTTTGCCACCTCTGCATATATTTCTATTTGTTTGGGTTTGTTGTTGTTGTTACATTATGCCAATTTTCTTTTTCCAGTCAGCCTGGAACAGTGGGTCTCAATGGGAGTGATTTTTAAGCTCCTCCCACTCCCAGGGGACACTGGGCCCTGTCCGGAGATAGTGGTGGTTGTCATAACCGAAGGGGGCAGTACTGGCACCTAGTGGGTAAAGCTAACTATTTCAGGGGATTAACATGCTATGTTTTTGTTTTTGTTTTCTCACTTATGCAAGACCTAATGGGAATGTTTGCAGCTTGTCACTTTTCTGAGAGATGCTTCTCCAAATAGCATCTGAAGGATGCAGACTTCCAAGCTTCTTCCATCATGTGAACTGCCAACTTAGAAGCCCTAATTTCCAACTAGAAATACAGGTGAAAGAATACACAGATGATTGGGCACATCTTTCAGGGCTCAAGCCCAGAAATGAGGTACGTCCTTTCCACCTAGGTTCTTACAGCCAGAACAGTAATGTAGGTGTATCAAAACTCAAGGAGGGCGTGAGTCAGGGGTCTGGGAAATAGCCTTCCTGCATTTTCAGAAGGAAAATGAAATGTGCTGATGAACACATCATACCGTCTCTGGCATGCACAGAAAGTTCATTTTGAATAAAAGCTGAATAAATAAGGCACAGGAGCCAAAATGTTTATATAGCAATTAAACAGTGGCAAAACATAATTTTAATTTAAGAGACTAGCATCGTTGCTGAGAAAACAGTTCTCAGGCCCATGCTTCAAGATTTAAGCAATAGAATGAATATTTATTAAGTACCCACTACTGTCACACACTTGGAGTGTGTTAGTCCATTAAATCCCTCTGTGATATAGCTCTCACACCTGTTTCATAGATTAGGTAATTGAAAATCAGAGAGTTCAAGATTCCAGCATGAGTACACACAGCAAGTAAGTTACAGTGCCAGTATGCAAATCTAAGACGGATTCCAAGACCCCTGTGATTTCCTTTTCATCACATCTTTCCAACAAGCCTTTGTCACGCACTCTTGTTATGACCTGATCCTGGCCAAAACAGTCTCATGAGCTAAAGCTTTTGAAAAATTCTAAATACTATTTTATTTTCTTGAAACATCACAATGCCTATTAGCTATGTCGAGCATATACGCTTTATTTTAGAGAGACCAATTAGGCCAATTAGAATGGAAGATTTCTTTATTTTCATTATACATATTAATAGTCCATGCAATTAAGTAGAATAAGTCTTGGGAAATATTATTTTTTGCAACAATTCTATTTGCAATTTGGAATTTAATTTCATGCCCACACCACTGTGTATAATAGGTACTATTATATCTAAATCACTATTTTTAGAAAGCGATGGGATGTACCTATAATGTTACGAGCTTAGCAATTCAGAAGTAGAGATCTGGTTCTTACTGTTTTTAATTTTATTTAATTTTTTAATATTTAATTAGCACAATAATTTTCCCCTAGATTTTATACTTTAGTTAGGATATTTACTTTCCTAGATTTGGGGTTCGTCATATATGATGGGAGGTGGCAGTGCTGAATTAGTTTAGGGATATCACATAGGTCTTATCTTCTACTCCAAATAAAACATGATTTTGTTTTCTTTTGCTTTATCTGGTTTTATTTTGTTTATTCAGCATCTTTGGGGATTAGCTTCAGCTCAGAGCCAGTATCAATTAACCCTGAAAAGATTTTTACCTTTCATCAATTTACAGTCACATTAGCAAATGGCCGTACTTGTGTCTGGGGCAAGTTTTACTGAAGATTCATAAAACACACCTGTGTTCACATTGCAGGGTCCTTTGGGGCCCCAAGGATGTGAGCAGGTTTAGTCCTAACAACTGGATAAGAGGCTGTGAATCCCCACCACAGTGACTTACGTTGGGTTCTTGCCCACCAGCTTAGAGTCATTGCCTGAATATATCAGGAAGCCTCATGGTTGGGCTTAATTCCTAAAATCTTGTGACCAGTTAATTCCTAGGGTCTTGTGTACTAAATTTCTAAGGTCTTGTGACCAATTATACATCGGTCACATATCCCTAGAGGTCCTGCACTCTGATTACTACTTCCTCTCTGTGGGTTATTCTGGTAATTGTATTCGCTTTGTGTTAAGGGCTACGTGTTTGTGTCTCTGACAAAAAAAAAAAAAAAAAAAAAAAAAAAAAAAAAATTCTGAATCCAATATGTTGACTGTGACTGCCTGGAACAGTGTGTTAACAGAGATTCTGAGTCCAGATTCAACAGAAATAAAGAATTCTCTGAGTGATGCGTAGCATCCTCTTGAGCACAGATGGCAGAAGCAGTATCCCATCTTGTGTAAATTTGCCATGTCTGAACTAAAGGAAGGCTGAGGTCATTTTCAACTTTAATATCTCTGACTGCTGTGGAAAATTAGATAATCATATGCTCCTCCTCCTCCTACCTACAGATACGATGTGCTGGGAGAGGAGGGCGGGTCACTGGCCAAGCGTAACCTACCACGTTCATGACATGTTCTAAAATGCAAGTACAAGGGAATGCTAACTCTATAGACAGATCAGAGAAATGCATTGCTGATACAGGCTGTAGGGCATTTTTTGTAAGAAGTGAGATTTCAGCTGGATTTTGAAGGATGCATAGGAGCTTGGCAGGCAGAGATGAGGGAAAGGCATTCCAGGCAGAAGAAATAACACTGCTAGAGGCTGATGAAAGGAAGGTCTGTTTGATGACAGTGAATGCACAGACTAGTGGGAGCATTTAGAGAATTTGGCCCTGGAGCAGGGACCAGTAGAGACTGTGGAACAGACTGAAGCCAAGTAAGTGGAAATCAGTTCTCCACACAGTCTGAATGCTGAACTCTGGATGTTGCTGACTTCCTGGTATTCCTGTAGCTGTGGAGACTCATGCTCATTGAAGCAGCCTGAACAGAGTATCCTTGGAAGAACTGTCCTTGATGGTGGCCTGATCACTTGCCCACTGCTGATGGGGTTGGCTTGGGGCGTCTGTCCCCGCTGCTTTTCCTCACTGCCCAGGGCTTCCTTCCTGAGACTAGGCCTAATGAAATGTTTCCCGTTTTAATTTCAGCTCTGCTGGGAGGAGCTCTTTTATCTCAGCTGCTTCTTTGCCATCAAAGCCCACTCAACTTTGAGTAGCTGCCCGCCCCCTCACCAGTCCTGTCCTCCCCAGAATCCTGCCTGGAGGTTTTAATTCAGAGTCTCAAAAGACAAGCAAGGGGGTTGCTTTGATTGATCAGTCAAACACAATCCCTTCACAATGGTCTTTGGAGACTCAGGCTCTAGACATGAAAGATAAAAACAAGAGATGCCAGCTTGGCTTAAGATGGAAGTTTGTGCTGGATCTTTCTGTTCTTCCTTCAACTCAGAAAAGATGAAATAAGATAAAATAAAATAAAAGGTTTCTCTCTCCATTCATTCAGTACCTTGTTTTCTTTTCTACCCATCTTGTTCCATTTCCCAAGGGAATTTTTACTTATTTTAGAAGGAATAAAAGCCATCCAATCTTTATTGAGGTTCCTCTGATCGCTTTATGTTTATTCTAGGCAATCTACTTCTATGATTTATATAATATTAACCACTATCTTATGAAGTGGGTACTATTATTAACCCAATTTTATAGATGGGGAAACTGAGTCAGGAAGTGCTTAAGTAATCCATTCCTGGTAATGCAGCAGTTAAGTGATGAAGCTGAGATCTAATATCAGCCAATCTGGCTCTCCAGAGTCCCTGCTTTTTCCCAACATGCTATGCTGTGTCCCCGACAGTTATCTCTTGGAGTGATATACTATATGTTGACTTACCGCAAAGAAATTTACTAATCTACTACTTAATAACTGAAGTGTTTGTTGTTATTGTTGTTTTTAACAGAGTTTTGCTCTTGTTGCCCAGACTGGAGTGAAATGGCATGATCTCAGCTCGCTCACTCCGCCTGAAAGGTTCAAGCGATTCTCCTGCCTCAGCCTCCCAAGTAGCTGGGATTACAGGTACCTGCCACCACAGCAAGCTATGATTTTCTTTTTATACTTTTAGTAGAGACAGGGTTTTACCATGTTGGCCAGGCTGGTCTCAAACTCCTGCCCTCAGGTGACCCATTTCCCTCAGTCTCCCAAAGTGCTGGGATTATAGGTGTGAGCCACTGCACCCAGCCTGAAGCATTTTTAAAATATCACCTGCATGAATAAAGAATAATAGGTTAAATGAAATGAAAATATGTAATCTCAAGGACTGATATCAAGTTTATGGGAGGTTTCTTTGGTGTGCCTAATTTAATATTTTAATCTAGGAAGTGGACAAAATCTGACAAAGGGCTAATATCTAGAATCTACAAAGAACCAAAACAGATTCACAAGAAAAAAACAAACAAACCCATCCAAAAGTGGGTGAAGGATAAGAACAGACACTTTTTAAAAGAAGACATATACGAAGCCAAGAAACATATGAAAAAATGCTCATCATCACTGGTCATTAGAGAAATGCAAATCAAAACTACACTGAGATACCATCTCGTGCCAGTTAGAATGGTGATCATTAAAAAATCTGGAGACAACAGATGCTGGAGAGGATGTGGAGAAATAGGAACACTTTTACACTGTTGGTGGGAGAGTAAATTAGTTCAACCACTGTGGAAGATAGTGTGGTGATTCCTCAAGGACCTAGAAATAGAAATTCCATTTGACCCAGCAATCCCATTACTGGATATGTACCCAAAGGACTGTAAATAGTTGTATTATAAAGATACGTGAACACACATGATCATCACGGCACTGTTTACAATAGCAAAGACCTAGAACCAACCCAAATGTTCATCAACAATAGACTAGACAAAGGAAATGTGGCACATATACACCATGGAATATCATGCAGCCATAAAAAATGATGAGTTCATGTCCTTTGTAGGGACATGGATGAACCTGGAAAGCATCGTTCTCAGCAAACCGACACAAGAACAGAAAATCAAACACCGCATGGTCTCACTCATAGGCGGGTGTTGAACAATGAGAACACATGGACGCAAAGAGGCGAGCATCACACACTGGGGTCTATTGGGGGGTGCTAGGGGAGGGATAGTGGGAAGGAGGGTGGGGAGGGATAACATGGGGGAAATGTCAGGTATCGGTGATGGGGGGATGGAGGCAGCAAACCACCTTGCCATGAATGTGCCTATGCAACCATCTTGCATGATCTGCACATGGACCCCAGAATCTAAAGTACAATAAAAAAAGTGAAAAAAGAAAATATGCAAGATTCTTCAACCTACTTCTTTGCTTCAACCAATAGGAGTATCATAAACATAGGGTAAATAATTAATACCATAGGATCGTGTCTTAGTCCATTTTCTGTTCCTATAGCAAAAAAAAAAAAAAAAAAAAAAAAAAAAAATGCTTAAGCCTGGAGAATTTATGAAGAAAGGAGGTTTATTTTGCCTCATGATGCTGAAGGCTCAGAAATAAAAAATCAGATGGCCATACCTGGTTGGCTCCTGGTTAGGGCCTCATGCTGCATCATAGTATGGTGGAGAAACAGAAGCAGAAGTGATTAAGCCAAAGTGCTCAACAGGAGAGCCAGCTTCACTGATAATAGCTTGAATACATGTTTTCACCAAATTTCATGTTGAATTTGAACCCCCAGTGTTGGAGGTGGGGTCTGGGGGAAAGAGTTCAGGTCATGGCATCAGATCCCTCATAGCCTGGTGCTTTGCTCACCATAGTGAGTGAGTTCTCGTGACATCTTGTCATTTGAATGTGTTTAGTACCTCCCCACTCCCTCTCTTGCTCCTGTTCCTGTTCTCACCACGTGAGACACCTGCTCCCCCTTCATCTTCGCCATGATTACAAGTATCCTGAGGCTTCGCCAGAAGCCAAGCAGAGGATAGTGCCATGCTTCCTCTGTAGCCTACAGAAGTGTGAGCCAATTAAACCCCTTTTCTTTATAAATTACTCAGTTTCAGGTATTTTTTCATAACAATGCAAGAACAACCTAACACACTCACTTTGTAACAACCCACTTTCATGAGAACGAATCCATCCCCTCAAGCACTAACCAAGTCTTACTAGAAAGATATTAATGCTTTATTTATTTATGTATTTATTTTTTTGAGATGGAGTTTCACTCTTGTTGCTCAGGCTGACGTGCAATGGCATGATCTTGGCTCACCGCAATCTCCACCTCCTGGATTCAAGCGATTCTCCTGCCTCAGCCTCCCAAGTAGCTGGGATTACAGGCATCCATCACCATGCCCAGCTAATTTTGTATTTTTAGTAGAGACGGGGTTTCCTCACGTTGATCAGGCTGGTCTCAAACCCCCAACCTCAGGAGATCGGCACACCTTGGCCTCCTAAAGTGCTGGGATTACAGGTGTGAGCCACTGCATGTGGCCGATATTAATCCTTCTTAACAACCTAATCACCTCTTAAAGGCACCACTTCTCAACATGGCCACATCAAGGACCAAGCCTCACAGTGAGTTTTGGTGGGGACCAACCATATTCAAACCATAGCTACAAGAAACACTGTTATAAGAGAAGGGAACTGGGCTATTTTAATTCACTCTCTATAGCTCCGGCTAAAATTTGAGACTGATAAAATATTAAGGAGTTGCATCTAATATGATGAAATTTTTATTGGCATAAACAAGCTCTAACACTCATATCCAAAACTCTACGTATAATGTATATGCAATGCAGAAGCCAAAAGTCAGTTACAGAATATAAAAGAAAAATAAAAACAATACATTTTGAGCTCAAAATATCCCCCATGGAACATCAGACATCCCCCAGAAGTGTGTAGGTTCTTAGACTGTACAGAGAGCTCTATTATAGACATAAATGCATAACCAGCAGAATGGAGACGACTCACTGAGACTTCTTGGCCTGACCTGCACAGATTTGGTTCTAACTGTATTATTTGAAAACATTTGACATTTGGAATCATTTCTATCCTGTTGATAAAATGGCAGATTCAGAAAACCGACTTTAAAAAACTATTAGGAAAACACTTCACTAAAGGTATTGAAAAAAGTTGGAATGGAGTAGCAGCTGCATTTTATGGAGTGTCCGTGATCTGTGGTTGACAAAGGGCCCTGACACTTCCTTTATTTTCTTTCGCCAACATGCTTTTCACTGGTGCACTTTCTTTGCTGGGACCTTATAGATCCCACAGGAATATCTGCTACAAGGGAACTAATAAAATTATCTGCTTTCTGCTTGCTGGGCTTCTCCTAGAGTGTAGTGTTTCATTGCAGCTAAGACGCACCAGGAAGGGGCAGAGAATATACAAGATCGAATGATGATTGTTTTCTGTTGACCTAAGTGTCACTGAGCAGAAGCTTCAGGAAAATTATTGTCCCAAATGTAAAGACTTCTTGGAGAAATCTATTAGACCTGGATTGGATTGCTTTTAGGTGACAGAGGGCTTTCTTACAGGAAGTTAATAAACAGGATCTGGGATGTTGGTGTTTTCAGAAGATTATAGGCATTCTACCAACACCCTGGTAATAATTCCTGCAGGCAGGAACCATCAATAGGTGCTTGAATTGGGTAAAAAAGTGCAATGACAACAGGCTATGTGTGTAGTCCTAGAGTATTTCCCCACCATATACTTATTAATTAAAGAGGGAAAAATGTTCCCTTGGCAGTGGAGAGGTCTGACAGCTATTGCCTTAGCCGAAAGACGAGGGCTAAAATCACCAGTAATAAGACATATCAACATCATGATACCCAGACATAATACTCTGAAAAGTGCACATCATTTCTGTGACACTCTTGTCTGAAATGCAAATCTTCCTTTTAATTGGAAGCATCTAATGAGGAAACATCAGATAAACCCAATCGAGGGGGGCGTTGTGCGAAATAACAGTACTCTTCAAAAGTGTCCAAGTCACGAAAAACAAAGACAGACTCAGGAGTTGTCACAGACTGGAGAGGTCTAAGGAAAAATAACGAATGCAATTTGAGAGCCTGGATAGGTTCCTAGAACAGAAAGACAAATCAGTTGAAAAACAACTGTTGAAGTTGCAGCAAGATCTGCAGATTAGTTAATAGTATCATATCCATAATAATTTCATGGTGTCAATTGTGCTATGGTTATGTAAGATCTTAACATTAGACGAAGGTGGTGGAAGCATGCGTGGAAAATCTTTGTACTGTTTTGCAATTCTTCAGTGAGTCTAACATTATTTCAAGGTTAAAAAATATTTTTTAAAGATGCTGTCCAGCAGATTTATCAAATGTAAAAGGAAAATTTATTTCTAATGTTTTTTTTTTCCTCTGGTGTTGAATGTCTCTGCAAGCATTTCTTATCCTTTTCTCCTGAACTTTCTTTTTTTGTCATTTATTTTCAACTTCGCTGGTGCAGTGGCTCACACCTGTAACCCCAGTACTTTGAGGGGCCAATGTGGGAGCATCACTTGAGCCCAGGAGTTAGAGGTTACAGTGAGCTGTGATGGCACCACTGTGCTGCAGCTTGGGTGATGGAGCAAGACTGTCTCTAGAAATAAGAATCAACAAACATAAAAAAGACCTCTGGGTCTAGATTACCTTTTAACCTGCAAATTTCTGCATCTTTCTTGGTCCTTCATGATTTAGACACTTTTGAAGAGTACTGCTGAGTTACTTTGTAAACTGACCTACTTTCCCTTCCTCCTCCTCCTGCTCTTTCTCCTCCTCTCCCTTCTTCTTCTCTCTCTCTCGCAAGCACTTTTTATAATTTACTAAAACCCTTGCCAGGTTCTGCCAGAAAGCACTATAAATTACCTTGTCCTTTCTAAAGGAGAAGACGCAGAGGAGAACCGGCAGCTTGGAGAATTAAGAAATGGAGTGAATTAAGAAATGGAGAATACCCAGGACGGTATTCTCAGTCTGACACCATCATCAGTGATACAAAACTGCCTTGGGAGGAAAGAGAAGCAAACAGGTACACCAAGCACCCAATACTCAGGTACACCAAGCACCCAATACTCAGGTACACCAAGCACCCAATACTCAGGTACACCAAGCACCCAATACTCAGGTACACCAAGCACCCAATACTCAGGTACACCAAGCACCCAATACTCAGGCACACCAAGCACCCAATACTCAGGTACACCAAGCATCCAATACTCAGGTACACCAAGCACCCAATACTCAGGTACACCAAGCACCCAATACTCAGGTACACCAAGCACCCAATACTCAGATACACCAAGCATCCAATACTCAGGCACACCAAGCACCCAATACTTAGTTATGAAAACAAAAAGTTCTGATGATTTTCAGAAGTTCTTGTGGAGCCAGAACCCTACTGGTTGGTAACCAGCGAACTATGAAACCAACCAAGAGAACTTTGTTCTAACGTATTAATCAGGGTTCTCCAGAGGGACAGAACTAATAGGGTAGGCGTATGTATAAAGGGGAGTTTATTAAAGAGTACTGACCACAGTCACCAGGTGAGGTCCCACAACAGGCCGACTGCAAGCTGAGGAGCAAGGAAGCTAGTTCAAGTCCCAAAGCTGAAGAACATGGAGTCTGATGTTTGAGGCCAGGAAGCATCCAGCAGAGGAGAAAGATGGAGGCCAGAAAACCAGAACACTCCCGTCTTCCCACGTTCTTCAGCCTGCTTTGATTCTGACCGAGCTGGCAGCCGATCAGAGGGTGCCCACCCAGATCGAGGGTGGCTCTGCCTCTCCCAGTCCACTGACTCAAGTGTTAATCTCCTTTGGCAACACCTTCACAGATACGCCTAGGAACAGTGCTTCGCATCCCTCAGTCCAATCACGTTGACACTCAATATCAACCGTCACCTCTACTACCCATCACTCTCCTTGCAGCCAACCTCCTGTCTCCTTAGTTGTTCTCCCACTAAGGGATGCTCTACTCATCCCACTCAGCCTCCTGCGCCCCAGGCATCATCAGCCAGTCCACAGCAAAGCCCTCCCCTCCCTGCTTGGACTCCGACAGTCAGTGCTGGCCAACCTCTTGAATGGGTGGCTTCCTTTTCCTGCTAACCTCCGCCGCCTCTTACTCTTTACCTAGATAGGATGTCTGTGCTTTCCACCAGGTCCAGTATCCTGTACTAAGCTACTGCTAAATAGAAATGGCACTTCTCTCCAGTAGGCCTCCATCACCCCTTATAAAGCCACCCCTCAGTAGGAATGTCCGCTTCTCCCCACTAGGGAGTGTGGCTGCCCTTCCTCTGGGATACCACACTTACCCCACTCAGGCTACAAAACCTCACCCTGCTGCCTTCCTTACCCTGCCCCAAGCCACTTGCCCCCAACCTCCAACCAGGATGTCTACATTACTCAATCCCATCTAACGATTATTATTATTATGTTATTTAAAAAAAAAAATTTTAGCAGATCACTGAGACGCCCAGGTTGGCGTGCAAGGGCATGATCTTAGCTCACTGCGATCTCGACTTTCCAGGCTCAAGCAGTTCTCCTGCCTCAGCCTCTCAAGTAGCTAGGACTATAGGCATGCACCACCAGGCCCAGCTAATTTTCACATTTTTAGTAGAGATGAAGTTTCAGCATATTGGCCAGGCTGGTCTCGAACTCCTGACCCCAAGTGATCCACCCTCCTCGGCCTCCCAAAGTGGTGGGAATACAGTCATGAGGCACCGTGCTCAGCCCTATCTAATGATTTTGAACTGAAGGCAAGGGAAGAGGAAGAAGGAGTAGTGTTCTTTGCTTTTGTCTTCCTTTTTCTATCTGAAAAACCCCTCTAAAAATATGCAGATGTGTATCTGCACCACCATTCAACATCCGTCTAAGCTGGCCCTACCCTCTCGCCAATAAAGATGAGTTCAGCGCAGGCCTGGTCGCTGCAATAGCTTTCACTCCTCTCTGCCCTCTCCTGGATGCTTTCTGTTGTCACCTTGACTTTCACTGCACTACAGCCTAGAGGGTTAACGTAGCAATGAATAAAATAGGGCTGGGGTGCTCACCCTTTCTCCAAGGATCTCTGATGGCCTGGGTAGCCCTGTGTGTGACTTAGAAAGATGCGCTGTTTCCTCCAGGAAGGCACAGCCCCAGGGTAGGATACAGAACTCAGGAGCCGTAACTGGAGTGGGAATGTACTCCCCACTGCTCAACTGAACTCAGGAGTCTGGTCCTGCTTATTAGCTGTGTAACGGCGCAGCCTTGAGTCATTGACTTAATTCTCTAAGGCTCACTTTCCCCATATATAAAAATTAGAGACACTTAGAGGACCTATCTTCAAGGGAGGTGGTAGAACTAAATGAAATAAGGCTTCTCAAGCATTCATCGCCATCCCTAGCCTATGGAAAGCACCTGCTAATTTGCTTTTAGGCAATCTGAACATCAAGCCTGCATGAGGCGCACCCGTCAGACTTCATCAAAGCCTTTCTTTCCCCCTGGCTGGCTGGTAAAGGCTATGAAGGCAACATTTATGTCTGACCTGTTTTGCTGTATTATCAGCACCTAGTATGGTATCTGATATACAGTTGGTATTTGATTAAAGTGAATGCATGGATGAGAATTTTTGAGATCAAATGAGAAATACATTAAGTAAAAGCCTGCACATATGCTAATAATAGATGTAGACTGTTTACCTTCCCTTCCTTTGGAAACGCATTAGAAGTGTCAGAGACTCTGGAAATGATCTGACCCACGTTCTCTTGAAGCCCAGGGCTTCAAGTATGTATGCCTGCTACTTCTGACTTCTACCAATCAGAAAATAATTAAGAATATAGTGCATCCTCTTTCACAGCATTGGACCGATTACAGATATGTGTGTGAAGATCACAGTGCGGACCCCAGACCTCCAGGCGGCCCCAGTGACGCTTGCTTCCAGGATTGTGCCTCTGTGTCCTTCCCTCCCGGGCTGAGTCAGGTCTGGGTAGTGTGACTCCTAGAGTATAGATTGGGGGTGCGGTGTGATACCTTAGGCTAGGTTATAAAACGCATTACGGTTTCCCTCTGTTTCTTCTCTCTCTCTTTTTTTCTCTTTTGAGGTGCAGTCTTGCTCTGTTGCCCAGGCTGCACTGCAGTGGCGTGATCTTGACTCACTGCAAGCTTTGCCTCCCTGGTTCAAGCAATTCTCCTGCCTCAGCCTCCCAAGTAGCTGGGATGACAACCACGCATCACCATGCTCAGCTAATTTTTGTATTTTCAGTAGAGATAGGGTTTCACCATATTGGCCAGGCTGATCTTGAACTCCTGGCCTCAAGCGATCCACCCACCTCAACCTCCCAAAGTGCTGGGATTACAGGCATGTGCCACCTCACCTGGCCCCTCTGTTTCTTATGTAATTGGCTCTAGGTGAAGCCAGCTCCTATCTTGAGGACACTGAAACTGCCCTCTGGAAAGGACCACACACTGAGGGCTCTCGCCCACAGTCAGCACCAGCTGCCAGTAATATGAGCAAAGCATCTTGGGAGTGGCTCCTCCACCCCAGTCAAACCTTCAGATGACTTCAGCCCCAGCTGACACCTTTGCTGAAACTTCAAGAGAGACCTCAAGTGAGAATCTGCTCCAAAAATCCTAGACTACAGAACATGCGAGAGATAATAAACTTTTGTTAGTTTTGAATCACTAAGTGTTAGAAATATTTTGTTATTCAGCAACAGATCACTGGTACAATGTGTTCTGATGTGTGAAGACAGAGCTTCCATTTCTCATTTTCTGCCCAAATGTCCAATCATGTGTTCCTAACAGTACTGAAAATTATATTTATTTGTTTTAGAAACAGGGCCTTACTATGTCACCTACGTTGGATAATAGTGATGCCATCATAGCTCACTGCAGTCTCGACCTTCTGGGTCAAGTGATCCTTCTGCCTCAGTCTCCTGAGTCACTGGGACTACAGCTGTGTACCACTATGTCCAGCTAATTATAAAAAGTCTTTAAAAGTGCCATTAGGGACTCCATGTCTGGGCCCCTCCCACAAACACTCCCGTCCTGGAAGCCAACTTTCTCTCTCCTACATTTTCCCCTTGGAGTCCCCTTCCACACTCTCTCGTGGAAGCCTGTCTTCCCCTCCTCAACTCCATCTCTCTCTATTCCCTTCCACTCAATGTGGGAGCTGCTTTCCTCCCCTGGATTCCATCTTTCTGGATTCTCTCACTCAGGCTGAGAGTTAGCTCTTTCTCTGTCTCTCTCTAAATAAATCACTTTCTACAAACACTTTGGAGTCTGGCATTTACTGTGCACTACGCTGTGGTCCCCTCTCTCATTCTTGAGAGGGTAGGAGACCAAGAACCTAGAGAAACATCCTCTCAGGGGAGCTGAGGGCACCGTGAACCCCTGAACCCCAATATTACAAATCTTAAAAATAAAAAAATAAAAAAGTGTCATTAGTTTACTAGGTATCACTGTGTTATACACTTGTAGGCACTCTAATTTAATCGTCGGTGCATTATTGTGAAGTTGTCTATTATTAAATCACTTTTCAGATGAGCAAACTGACACTCAAAGAGACTATATTGCTAAAGACCATACAACCAGTAAGTAGGGAGAGCCAGAATTTGAATCTGAATCCTTGGCTCATGTTCGTAACTATGGTGCCAGATTGTCTTACTGCTAAATTGTTAACAATTAACTGTCAATCCCTGGGCCAAGTCTCTAACATGTAATGTACATAATCCAGTTTGACCTTCACCACTGTGAGGTCATTTTAAAGATGAGAAAACCATGGCATTGGAAATCACAGTAAGTTTTTTTGGTTTTTTTTGTTTTTGTTTTTGTTTTTTTGATTTTTGTTTGTTTGCTTGTTTTTTGAGACAGACTCTCACCCTGTTGCCAGGCTGGCATGTAATGATGCGATCTCGGCTCACTGAAACCTCTGCTTCTCGGGTTCAAGCGATTCTCCTGCCTCAGCCTCCCGAGTGGCTGGGAATACAGGCAGCTGGCACCATGCCTGGCTAAGTTTTGTATTTTTTATAGAGACAGGGTTTCACCATGTTAGCCAGGTTGGTCTTGAACTCCTGACCTAAGGTGATCTACCCGTCTCAGCCTCCCAACGTGCTGGGATTACAGAGATGAGCCACTGCACCCAGCCTTCAAGTTTCATATTCCAAGTTGTGGTTTGGGAAAAAACATCAAGCAATAAAAATGGCCACATCCTTGAGACCATAAGCCACGTGACCTTTGCGTGTATCATTGACAGTGCTTGGAAACAGGCTAGGCACATAGGAAGTGTTTAGGAATTACTTCAGGGAAGAAAGGAAGGAAGAGTAGGGAGGTCAGGAGGGATAAAAGGAGAAAGGAAAATTTTAAGAGAATTATGATTCCCCTCAAGTCCGAACCTGGAGTGACGGGGCAGTGAAGAGATCTGGTTGCTCCAGGATCTCTTCAGGGGTAGAGGAGAATTCTAGATCGGCGCTTCAAACAGGATCTCAGGAAGCAAATATGTGACTTGGGCCTGGCCAAGCATTAGAAGGAAGTGGTGACTTAGCAGTAGGAATCAGGCTTGTCTAGTTTAAAGAAGGCCAATCTTATCCACTCCGCCCATTAGACAACAGGTGTGCTGGCCCGGTGTTGCAGATAATTTGTTCATTCGTTCATTCCTTCCTCCCTCCCTCCCTCCACCCCTTCCTTCCTTCCTGCCTGCCTGCCTGCCCATCCCCTCAGCTCCCCTGAGAGGATGTTTCTCTAGGTTCTTGGTCTCCTACCCTCTCAAGAATGAGAGAGGGGACCACAGCGTAGTGCACAGTAAAGGCCTGCCTGCCTGCCTTCCCTCCCTCCCTCCTTCCCTGCTTCCTTGTTTACTTACTGAAAATTTGGATTTTTATGTGAAACCTCCCTTTCGTTAAGAGTTGACGGCTAATTATTTTTATTTTATGTTTTTTAAAACACTAGGTGGGCCAAGCAAAATATGTCTGCAAGCTTGTCGTGACCCACAGGCTGTAAGACTGTGGTTTCTGCTCTAGAGAAACAAAAGGGCAGGAGGTGGCCAGACTGAGAAGGACCAACTGTTATGAGAGAAGAACAAAGAGAAGGAGAAATCAAGAAGACTGTTGCTTGATATTCCTCCCATCTTACAACTTACACCCCAAAAGCTTGCGGGTATCACCATCAGAAGACGAACTGGAGTGGGGCTGGGGGATATTTGGAAGCCTGTGGGTGAAGAATAACCAGGGGTCCATTCTGGCAGCTGTTGACTTTGTACCCTCTGTTCCTGAGGGAGAAAAAGTGTTGTCAAAACAGGAAGAAATTTCATACCAGTAGCCCTTGGCAGGACGTGAGCTCTGTTCTTTGTTAAAGCACGCAGCTGATCGCTGACAATTTCTTTTTCCGTTCTTTTCCCTTTTGACTCTGGGACATAAGGGACTGAGCACAAACTGGCAGTGAATGATCTCCCTCCCAACTTCGGTGATTATGTTCGTTAATAATGATTATCGCTTCTATGTAATATTTGCATGATAAACTATAGACATCTGGTGCAGTGTGCATGTGCGTGTGGTGTTTGTTGGAAAACAGAAGAAGCTAAATGCTGATGAAATGTGAAATCTAACCGTTTGGACTAAAAATAAAGTCGGCAGGCTTTAGGATTTCTGCATGCCAGCAATTCTGAACTGCTTACATACGCCGTCTTAGTTACCGTGGAAACGCTTGGCTGTGCATATACAGACACAGAGTACACAATTTGTGGGCCTGGCCCCTGGGGGTCCCATTACAGAATTTTGTATATTTAGAAATATTTTGTAATAAGGCCACTTGTGTCACTTACTAGTGATAAAATGTACAGCTGCCTTCATCAGTATCAACCTCAAATTTGTTTCTTTTTGAAATGAACCAACATGCTTTCAGGTAAGAGACAGAGTGTGTGTATATATATGTATACGATTTTATCTTCCTCAAAGTGTTATGTTTAACTTAGCTTTTTTGTTTTCCTCCAGGAAATTCTTTTTTTTTCTTTATCCTGCAGAATTGACTCAAATTTCTAAATGATAGACAAACATGTATTTCTCAAGGCCAAGCTCAGAGGCAGAGATACATTGAGGGGAGCATGAAGCCTGGGGTTTGTAGTGTGCTTTGTCTTAAGGTGCAGATTTTAGACAATGGCTGATTTTCAACATCACTGGCATCACGAATTCCAGGAGTCTTGGATGGGAAAACCTTTATCCAGTTGTAAATGCTCTGCTATTTCTGCGCCGGTTGAGTAACATTCACGTAAAGGCTCTAAAAGTAAAGAGATGTCTCTGATTTTTTCTTTCATTACCTGCTCTGTGTTGCCAGGACCGAATGACTCCCCTTGATGTTTACTTTCTTGGTTCTATTCCAAAGTGTTAATCTAAATGTCTTCGGTAGCAGAGAATGGAAGGCTCTCCTCTGTTAATGGTTTTCTGCCTGTTTCAGGAAGGCCTGCAGGGTAACACTCCCTGGTGGATACTACAGAGTTAAAGGAAGGATGTGCCTCGCAGAGACTCCAGATTGAATGGCGCTTTCTACGCAAGCCCAGCCGCTAGCTACAGATGCCCTGGGCCACACTGACTGGTCTGAATTTGAGCTGTTCTTGTAAATTGAAACTGATGCCTGGTGGAGCTGGGAGATCCTTGGTTCTGTAGTTCATCAGAGCTAGGGTGGAAGGTGGGTGCTGCCATTCACTCATCATGACCTTGAGCAATTCTCTTAATTGTTCTGAGCCTTTTCCTCATCTCAAAAGCTGAGGGACTAATACCTTCTCCACCAGAACTTTAAAAAGAACAAAAGGTATGAAGCTATACAAAGTTACCAAAACATAGTCCAATAATAAAATTTTTTAAAATACTGATAGTAACAACAGTTAACTTGACTACTTTGTGCTGTATTGAGCAATTAATAGGTATTTTATTGTTGTAGCCTCACTATAATTCTTTGAAGTGAGTAAAGATAATAATAATCATATTTTCATTTTATAGCTGAAAGGAAACTAGAGGCTTAGAGAAGAAGTAAATACATAGCCTAAAGTTGACAAAGCCAGTTGATGCAGGGCTCAAACCTAGGGCTGACTAAATTATGGACATTTTCTAAACAAGTAAATAAATGCTAAGCACTGTTGTTAATAATAAGAAAAATTGTAATCGTTGGAAAAGTCACCCCGGCCTTTTTCACGGGGGAGGAAGGATGGGATCAGAGCATTAAAAGCACTTGAATTCCTGGGAGATTCCACACTGATGGAATGTTCACCAGGGAAATGATTCCATTTACAACCCAAACAGTGAAAAAGAAAGTAAATTTCCAGTTTGGAAATTTCACATAAGGCTCTAGAACTAAACACACCAAATGGTTAAATACATTTGTGTGGCTAGCTCTTATCACGATGTACCCATGGTGGAATTGGGATGGGCTTTCTCGGATTCAGGAGCTGAAACTATCTCTTCTCCCTGGCGCTGGGGTAAAGGTTGAAGAGAACCACCCATGCATGAGGTCTCTGCTCCAAAGTGAGATTGGTAATGATGGGAACCAACAGATGTAACTTTTTCTTGGTGCACGCATGGTGGGATTGGGGATGGGCTTTCTGGGATTCAGGAGCTGAAACTCCCCATTTTCCCTGGAGCTGGGGCAAAAGTTGGGATCTCATGCATGACATCCCTGCTCCAAAGTAAGATTGGCAATGATGGGAGCTGACAGGTCTAGTGCCAGAGTTGCTTATTTGTTCCAAAGAAATCCCATTTACATTATAGATATAGGTTGTTTTACAACAATCCCATTTACATGATAGATTTTCATTGCTGATATAAGAAAATCAAGCCAATATAGCAAGAGTCTAGTTCCCCATCGATAGCTTCATTGAACTGCACTGTCCTAAGTGCTAGGGATACCAGTGTGGAGACCAGATCCCTGCCCGCTGTGTAGCACTGTGCAATAGTACTTTCTGTGACGATGAACATGTTTTATATTTGTGTTAAACATTGCAGCTACGGAGCTTCTGTCATGTGGGTACTGTAACTGATGCACTGAATGCTTGATTTCATTTAATGACTTAAATTGTAAATTTAAGTAGACACATATTGGTGGCGGTTACCATGTTGGGCAAGGCAGATCTGGAGGATGAGGTGTGGGATGAGATAAACCAGTGACTTTGGAGAAGGCTATAACCTGAGGACTTACAGGAGGTGCCGGAGTCTGCAGCATCCCCCGCTGCGAGTGGTGTAACCTCTGGAAAATTAAATAATGTATCGGAACCTAGAGCAGGCATCTGCAAAATGGGGGGAATTCTAAAATTATTTTGAGATTGTTGTGAGTGTGAGATATTCTACACAAGACTCTCAATGAAGCTTAAAACGGGATGGAGAAAATACTAGTAATTATTATTAATAGTACTGTCATTATTTTGTAATCAAAGGATGCACAGGTTGCTACAAGGGTCATTGAGAGATTAACTCTGCTGTGATTGAGGCAGACATAGAAGGAAATATCGGAAGGTAATTCATAGAAGGGATGATATTTGAGCTTCATCATCTACTACTGGTAGATACATAATTACACAACAAGGTGACAGAGGTTGATTCAGGCAGAATGTGTGCTTGGGTACAGCACCGTGATTTGAAGGAGTGAGATTTGTTTGGGGAATTGGGAAATCACAAGTAATGAGCCTGTATGGTTGGGTAAAAGCAGAGTCCTGGTGTCTAGTAACCACAGTGGAAGCCATCTTGTGGGTTTCAGTGATCCATCATATAGATTTATGGGAGGAAGTGAGATCACATTTTCATATCAAAAAATACATCTGGCTGCTGTCGGGGAATGAATTAAGGTAGAAAGAGACTGAAGGCAGAAAGATCAATTAGAAGGGGTTCTGGCGCAAGATGACAAGACACTTAATAAGGTCAGTGGCCATGGTGATAAGGAGGGAATTTATGTGAGAGGCAGGTAAGAGGAAAAATTGACAGATTTTCCAGAAAGAGAAGTTGAGACTTTTATACTCAAAAGCTAGATTTAGGCCAATAAAATCAATGGTGATAATATTGATTAATACGTTTACAATGCTTTTCAGTTTACAAAGTGTTTATCTCCTTCAACCTTCCCAGTAATCCAATGGATACTCTGAAGATTAAAATTGAGGATGTATATGACGTGCTTAGTCCTACCTGTGTATGTTACAGAGTGCTCAGTAAGTGACGGTCATGGCTGAGGTTATTGTTGGTCATGGTCAAGAATCCTCATGGTTGACAATGTTCTTTTGTTAAGGAAAGTGGACTTTATTCACTCAAAGAGGTCCAGCCCAGAGAAAAGTCTTGATAGACCTTAGCACAAAAGAAAAGAATGAGATACTAGAAAACCCTCAGAGAGAGCCTCTCATCTCCGGGGTGAGATACTACTAGAAACAAGGTGCTTCCCAGGGCTCTCCCTCCTGATAGATGCTGGCATCCGTTCATGCAAAATCTCTAACTATGAAAGTGATCATCTGCTTCGCCCCCATGTGTGCTTTCTCTCCAGTTTGTTCATTGTGTCTCTCCTTCGACTTATGCTTCATGTACACAGTGTAGTGAAAGGAACTCTGGCTAGAGGTTAAGCAGCAGTGGACTTGCGTATTATTTCTAGTACTTCATTTATTTATTGGTACAAATTTAAGGGGTAAAGTGCAGTTTTGTTACATGGATGTATTATTTAGTGGTAAATTCTGGTCTTTTACTTATTTTTTTATGAGACCATCTCACTCTAACGCCCAGGCTGGAGTGCAGTGGTGCGATCTCAGCTCACTGCAGCCTCTGCCTTCTGGGTTCGAGCGATTCTCCTGCTTCAGCCTCCCAAGTATCTGGGACTACAGACGTGCTCCACTATGCTTGGCTAATTTTCGTATTTATAGTGGAGACGGGGTTCCACCATGTTGGCCAGGCTGGTTTCAAACTCCTGACATCAGGTTATCCTCCCACCTTGGCCTCCTAAGGGCTGGAATTACAGGCGGGAGCCATTGCCAACTCTCGGCTTTTAGTGTAACCATCACCCAAATAGTCAAATAGTGTATATTGTACTCATTAAGTCACTCCTTACCTTTGTTTTTGTTTTGTTTTTGTTTTTGTTTTTTTTGTTTTTGTTTTTGTTTTGGTTTGATTTAGTGTTTAATTTGGAAAGTGAGTAAAAAGTAGCAAAACTTTCTGGTTTCTCCTTTTTTGTCTCACCTGTCAAAATCAGGATGTGTTCATAGCATGTGTTTCACATTGGTGGTATCCTCATATGCTTTATGGAGTGGGGAGTTGAAAGATTTAGATTTATTTTTGATCTGCTTTTTTTTCCTAGTATTTCTTTGGCTTGTGTGACCTTAAGACTTTGACCAGTAAATGTGAGAGGGGAATCTAGAGAATTCCAAATGGCAATAATCAAATTTAAATTGGCCTTCAAGGCAGTTTGCCTTAAAATCTTACTAGCCAGGAATAGCTAAAAAGAGCGTAACAAACACTTCTAGCCACAGAGCTGAAATGTGTTTCTCAGGATCAGTTTTTGGGTGTTGACTCTTTGCACCCATTTCTCTAGTTTGGGCAAGGCTGGCTCCTCTTTCCTCTGATGCTGTTCACTATTCTGGACCAGAATAAATTCAACCACTATGCTAACACTGGCGAATGTGCTGTAGTGGGCAGTTGGTGCCAATATTGCTAATTTTTTTTTTTCAATTTCAATTTCAGAAGCTTTAGATTTAAAGGTGAAGAGGTCTCAACAGCAGGAAGAGGCCTGCAATACTTTCGTAAAATCTGTGATTCCTCTTTGGATAGGGTTTTTTTCCTTTCTCACCATGATAGCATCTAGCCACATATCATCTCTTCTGTTTTAATGACTCATTTATCAGGCAACGCAAGGACGTGAATCACTCGATGAAAATCAAATTTCCAAATAACTTAAGTTTGAGCTCTTTATATACTCAAGCGATTTGTCCTTACTTTACCTTTTATTTTTCATAGAAGCATTTTAAATAAACATGTCACTTTCCCTTCTAAAGAAAAGTTCATGCAACACGCTATACCTTTTCTCTAAGGATTCAAGGTCAAATGTCGGGCGTGCTTTTTGTTGGAGGGTAATATAAAAAGAGGATGTTTTGGGAAGGACTCGGGTGGGAAGGCAGGTTTGTTCTGGCACCAAATGCCCCCAGATATCCTCAGCTTTTGAAACGACTCTGCTTTTTGCATGATTTTTAAGACTTGCTCTTTTTCCTCACTGTAATTCTGGCATCCGATTTTACTTCTAATTATCATCAACTTCCAGCAAATTCCTTTTCTTCTCCCAATTTGTGGCTCTTAATCTGCTTCCCTGTGTGAAGCTAGATTATGAAAGCTTATTATAATGGTTACCCAGGCAAAGGAAAACAGGCTTGGAGAAAAAGTACTGAGGGCAATCCCCTAGGTCAAAATGCTTGAACTCCAGAGACTCTATTTTGTGAAATGTTCTCTGGCCACTCAGAAACCTGACTACATTTTGCTCATTGTTGCTCTGGTTTCAATGAGGATGTCCTCTTTCGAATTCATGTCGAAACTTCTTCACTAATGCAAAACATTATGAGATGTTGCCTGTGGGAGGTGATTAAGTGCCGCAAGTTCTGCCCTCATGAATAAGATGAGCACTCTTACAAAAGAGCTCAAGGCTGAGAGGAGCAGAATCTTGCCCTTCCACCTTTCACCATGTGAGAACACAGAAGAAAGGTGCCATCTTGGAAGCAGAGAGCAGTTCTCAACAGACACCAATACAACACCTTGATCTTGGACTTCTCAGTTCCAGCACAGTAAGAAATTCATTTTTGCTGTTTATAAATTACCCATTCCAAAACATTTTTTTAATGGCAGCACAAACAGACCAGGCCAGTGGTGAAGACTGATAACTGGTGATTCACTGTTGAGAGTGGACCAAAAACGGGCAGATAAAAACCATCACCAGCAATTTGATATGTGTAGCATTTGTTTGCTTTGTTTTGTTCATTTGTATTTATTCTGATATCAAGACTCTGCCTCATAAACGGTAGAGAGGCAGGAGAGGAAATTCTATCTCAGTGGAGAAATGCACATGAAGGCATATGATACAGAGAGTGTGTTACCTGGTGGAAGAAGAAAGTTGGTTAAGGTAGGATTTTGTAGATAGTACAAAAGCCATCTTCACACTCTTTTGAAGGGCATTAGAATGGCCTTCCTGCCAATGATCTCCTTGATACCTAGGTATAAATGGATCTGAAATCCCATTAAAGATGTATCTTTTTCCAAGAGCCCTTACCAGGAACATAAGTTCTTCAAATTCATATTCCTTCACCTTTTCTTCTATTGTGTAAGAATCCAGAGTTATCAGAGTCATTGTAAGATCTTCCATCAATCTTAATTGAAGCGAGTACTATTAATTCACATGGAGGAGTTAATGGTGGTCATATCTACTTTTTAACAGCAAGAAGCAATGGTTATGTGGTTAGACATGTATCAGAAGAAGTGAGAAAGGTCCAGAAAAAATAAGCAAGAAAGAATAAAAACCAATTGTGCCTTTTCACAATTTCAGACAAAAGTAGACTCAGAAAAAAATGGTTTTAGAGACATCTTCTTTGCCACTTTCTACAATACTGGCCAGCTTTAGGATTCCATGGAGGGAAAGTTACTGTGTGAAATCCTGTGTCAATCAACAAGAAAGGATCTAAGTGGCCTGGTGAATGAAACCCTTGAAATTAATGGAGAAAAAGCTACTGCCTCCCATAATCACTATCTTTTCCTAGTTAATCAGTAGTATTACCCTATCTTTCAGGCGTCCTCAAACTTTTTACACAGGGGGGCCAGTACACTGTCCCTCAGACCGTTGGAGGGCCGCCACATACTGTGCTCCTCTCACTGACCACCAATGGAAGAGGTGCCCCTTCCTGAAGTGTGGCGGGGCCAGATAAATGGCCTCAGGGGGCCGCATGCGGCCCGCGGGTCGTAGTTTGGGGGTGCCTGCTATCAATTATCTTTACACATCCATTCCCGCAAACCTCCTGCAGGAAAGAAACCTTATCTTCATTGTTTTCTGAATACTTTGCTAAAGATCTCCTGCCGGTTTTCCCAAATTGTTGTCCAAAACTCCAGATTCACCTGGATCTCAAGTCTGCAGATCTTGTTTTCATGAAATTTTTATTATCTCCAATGTCTGCCCAGCCTCAGGGTTCTCAAGAGATCATCTTTGTCTTTTTGTTTTTTTCACGTTTTATTTGTTTTCTTTTGTTTCTCCTTTTCTTTATTTTTTAATTCCATAGGTTTTTGCGGGGACAGGTGGTATTTGGTTATACAAGTAAGTTCTTCAGTGGTGATATGTGAGATTTTGGTGCACCCATCATGTTGGATCAGAAGTCAGAGGAGGCCAAAGACTTTTGAAAATCTCAATGCTAAACGTTTGAAAATAAATTTGTATGGAAGTTGATGCGATCTCAGTTGGGAAAGGATATAAGGGATTATGAGTTGTGTTGGGTTACAAGTTGGGAAGTCCACCAATATGGCACTATTTTCTAGTAGTCTTGGGACTATGCTTTCCGCTGAAGTGAAGGGATGTTCCCACCACTGATTATCTTAGAAAGCAATTATTTCTGGGGCAGGGAATGAGAAGGATGAAGTGTAGATAATGGTGTGGCATAAGTAAAATCTTTCTCTTCTATCTGGGACAGAATCAGTGGTAAAGAGGCACCCAGTATAGAGAGAGGTAAGCTGCCGAACAAAGGAATCCCAGAGGCACAGCTCTGCACAGCACCCAGAAGGCTCTCCATGTTTGTAAGATTTATTTGCTGTATATTTGCCATCTCAATCCCCAGCCTTCCATAGATTTTCAAAGCTGCAGCCGAGACTCAGGTGTGCTTGAGGAATTAGGCAAGGGCCCTGTCTGTCCTCACTTGGGAGGTGGCCCGGTGTGGTAGCAGCAATGAACTCAAAGAGCAGAGTCACTGCAGTGACAATCCCAGGTCAGTAGCAGCACTGGCAGCAGGGTGGCTGCAGACAAAGGAGGCCAGAGCAGAGGAAAGGGAAGCACCTGTTTCTCCGCACACTTGAGCTTATGTTCTGCAAAAACCCTTAGGCAGGGGTGGAGCATGCATCAGGGCCAAATCCCAGCAGCCCCTGTGGACTGCTTTTCCTTCTTCATCTCATTCTCTCATACTTCATTTCTTCCTTTTCATCTTTCTCCTTCCCCTTATTTATGTTTTTTTCTTCCATTTTTCTTCTTTGTCAGGTGTTAGAATTCTCTTTCCTTCCATTTTCCTTTCCTTCCTTGTTTTCTCTCTAGCTTCTTTCAACACTTCTTCCTTTCCTTTTATGATCTGACTATAGTAGTCCTCTTTCCATTGCAAATGAAAACATCTAATAACCTAATAATGTATTGGCTTGCAAAAAAAGCGAGTTTAACTCAACATTTGATCGGCTAACAGAACTGTGGTCTGGAGGGCTCTACTGAGGCAGTGAGAGCTGCCATTCTTTGCAAGGAGATCATGAGGGCTCTATCCCTCCCCACGATTGCCTACCTTCCTCTCTGCTACCTGATCATAGGGCAGGACTTCTCCAGATGACCAGCAGCTACAAATTCACATTCTCCCCTTGGAAAGAGGGTGCATCTTTCCTAGTGACACAATGAGGAAAAGAGAGTTTTTGATATTTCTGCTAAAAGATACAAAGCCAAAATGTAAAAATGGTGGGAATGGATACTATTATTCCAGGTGAAGTTACTCAGGAATGGGAAACCAAATATCATATGTTTTCACTTACAGGTGGGAGCTAAGCTATGAGGAAGCAAAGGCATAAGAATGATACAATGGAGTTTGATTACTCAGGAGGAAAGGGTAGGAAATGGTTGGGGAATAAAAGACTATAAATTGGATTCAGTGTGTATTGCTTGGGTGATGGATCCACCAACATCTCACAAACCACCCCTAAAGAACTTACTCATGTATCCAAATACCACCTGTTCCCCAAAAACCTATGGTAATAAAAACCTTTTAAAAAGGAGGGAAATCAGGCAAGCCAACATTACAGGACATTTCAGAGAACAACTTGCCTCCAGTTTTCACACAATTTCACTGCCACGAAAGACAAAGAAAGGCTGGGAAGCTGTTTCCAACCATGAACTATAGCAGGTAGGCAATGTGTGACCTTGGCATGGATCCTGGAATTTAAAATGCTGTAAAGGACATTAGTAACACAATTTACTAAATTAAAAAAGGAATATATATTTGATCATGATATTTTTATCAACATTAAACTTCTTGAATTTGATTTTTTTTTTTTTTTTTGAGATAGGGTCTCACTCTGTCAACCCAGGCTGGAGAGCAGTGGTGTGATCATGACTCACTATAGCCTCCACCTCTGAGGCTCAAGCGATCCTCCCACCTCAGCCCCCAAGTTCCTGGGACTACAGGTATGTGCCACCACACCCATTTAATTTTTGTATGTTTTTGATAAATGGGTTTCACCGTGTTGGCTCAGGTCTCGAACTTCTGAGCTCAAGCGATCCACCATTCTTCACAATGGGATTGTCAGAGCTCTGTTCCTCTCCACGTGATTGCCTGCTTTCCTCTCTGCTGCCTGATCATAAGGCAGGACTTCTCCAGTAAGAGCGAAGATGCCCGAGCCATCCAGAGGGCTGAGATTACAAGCATGAGCTGCCACACCCTGGCCTTGAATTTGATAATTCTATTATAGTTACATACGAGAATGTTCTGGTTCTTAGAATTTACCTGCTAAAATATTTTGTAATGAAGTATCATTATAGCTGTGATTTGTCAAATCATGCAGAAAAAAAAATGCAGATTTTATATTCACAGGTTTGCAGATATATATATATATGCACCCCCACAGGCACAGTGAGAGAGTGAGAATAAGAAAGAGACAGAACAGACTGAAGTGTTAACATACATAAAAGTTGTCAATCTATTTGAAGGATATCAAGATAATTGCTGCATCTTTGCGACTTTCAACTTTGTAAAAAAATTTTGAAGATGTTTTTAAATAGAAACAAAAGCAAAACAGTTTCTCTTTCATGGTGTTCACATCAGAATTCAATGATTTTGGCTTGGCTATATTAATATCACAAGCTATAGCTGGACAAGAGTTGTGGGTCCTCATGGATGGGGAAGCCCAGGTCATATTGGTGTTGGTTCAGTGCCACCTAAACAAAGAATGGGGTTGAGGGAGCTCCTAAAGGAGAATTGAGGTCCTATCCCCAAATAATGGGAAGTAGATGCTGAGAGGCAAAACAATTGTCTAGTTCACTCTTATCTCCCTTCCACTGTAGGACAAAATTGCACAATTCTGAAGCATTATATCCAATGTTTGCCTTAAACTACCATTAAAAGTTTGAGCAGCACTTAATGAGCTCAAAGCAACCTTCACATCTGAGATTCTACAAAGCCATTCCAACTTTTGTTTTCCTGTTTAGATGAAAGACAGTGAACTCACTGGCTGATCTTAACACACACATCAATTAATTTAATGGACTTAAGGGTTGTTCTTACATAAAATGCTACTCTTTGAATTGTTTTAAAAGACATCAATTTGTCATTAAAAAAAAAAAAAACTCACGGAAGCTTTAATTTTTTTCCTCCAATTCCTTTAATGTCTGTTTTGCTAAATGCTTAGCAACAAAAGGCTGGCTTGAGTTAGGGCTTCTTTGCCAAGATAAAAATAATCTACAATTTAGATGTGTCTGTAGCGATCATGGCAGTGTAAATTAATTAGCCACGCTGAGCCTGAATCAGCAGCGTCTCCGAATCGCTCTTGCTTTTATGCTGCTCTGTGTTCTAAAATGTGTTCACCCTTGAAAGTAGCCATTCTTGTGATTACTTCTCTTTCTCACTCAGAAGTCATAGTTGGCAAAAAAAAAAAAAAGTTCCTCCTTTTTTCCTTCAGTGTTGAAGTTAATAATAGATTAATAAATACTAGAATTTGAATTTTGTGCCAGTGGCCAAGCTGAAGGCTACATGCCAAGGATGAGGATATAAAAATAAGTAAGAGAGTATCCCTATCCTGGGGGAGTGTACATTCTTTTGGGGAGGTATTAAAATATGTACACCAAAAGTTAAATTATGCAATATCCAACAACAAGCCATGTCATGAGGCAAGATGAGTTTCAATGCCAAGAAATAACTATAAATACAGTTATGCAGAGAAAGTAGTTCATGCTGGGTGACAGGACTAGTCTGAGAAGACTTTCTGAAAGAAGAGAGTTGGAATAACAGCGTTGAATGTGTCTAGATTCCATGCTAAAACTTTATATATCTTTTTTAACAGCTTCGGTGAGGTGTTATTTATATAACTTAAAATTCAATTATTTTAAGTGTACAAGACAATGATTTTTAAGTGAATTCACAGAGTTGTGTAACCACCGCGGTACAATTTTGTAACATTTCTATCACCCTAAGAAACTACCTGGAGCTCATTTCAGTCAATCACCTTGTCTGTTTTCAGTCCCAGGGAGCCAGTAACTTGTTACACTTTGCCTTTTCTCCACTTAATGTGTAATCAGAATCACACAATATGTAGCATTTTCTGCCTAGCTTTTTTCACTTAATATAATGATTTTAAGGTTCATCTGTGTTGTAGTATGTATGACCGCTTTGTTCTTTTTTATTTCTAAATAGTATTTCCTTATATGGATAGACCACATTTTATTTATCCAGTCATCAGTTGATGGGCATCTGGAATGTTTCTGTTTTCTGGCCATTATAAATAATGCTGCTATTAATATGCACATAGCAAATTTGGGGGGTAGATATATGTTTTCATTTCCCTAAATACTTAAGAATAGAATTGATGGCCAGGCGTGGTGGCTCACGCCTGTAATCCCAGAACTTTGGGATGCCAAGGCGGGCCGATCAACTGAGGTCCGGAGTTTGAGACCATCCTGGTCAACATGGCAAAACCCTGTCTCTACCAAAAATACGAAAGTTGGCTGGGCATCGTGGTGCACACCTGTAATCCCAGCTATTTGGAGGCTAAGGCAGGAGAATTGCTTGAACCCAGGAGGCAGAGGTTGCAGTGAGCTGAGATCTCACCACGGCACTCCAGCCTGGGCGACAGAGCTAGACTGCCTCAAAAACAAAACAAAGCAAACAAATGAAAAAACAACAACAAAAGAAGTGTTAGCACATATGGCGAACTTACGGCTAACTTTAAGAAAACTGTCTGTTTTCCAATCTGGGCTTGTCCCTTAACAATCTCATCAGTAGTATCTAAAGGCAAGCTTTACCTATATTATTTCACTTAATGATCGAGTGAGCCCTGTGAGGAGGAGAATTTGAGGAAGTAAGAAAGGTTGATTGTCTTGCCCAAGATTATATATCCCACAATTAGAGGCTGAGTTCTAACAAAGATTTGACTGAATCCAGAACATTTGAATTCACATTTTGAGGCACACTTCCGGGCACGGTGGCTCAAACCTGTAATCCCAGCACTTTGGGAGGCCGAGGCGGGTGGATCACAAGGTCGAGAGATCGAGACCATCCTGGTCAACATTCTGAAACCCCGTCTCTACTAAAAAAAATACAAAAAATTAGCTGGGCATGGTGGCACATGCCTGTAATCCCAGCTACTCAGGAGGCTGAGGCAGGAGAATTGCCTGAACCCAGGAGGCGGAGGTTGCAGTGAGCCGAGATCGCGCCATTGCACTCCAGCCTGGGTAACAAGAGCGAAACTCCGTCTCAAAAAAAAAAAAAAAAAAGAAGCGCCTTCAAAATGGGATGCAAAGGGTAATAAGCATTGATTAATAATGTCTGCCAAGGATGCAAGCAGGAGCTGGGCAGCCACTCTGCTCTCTTTTCCAGCACTGGGCAGGTGCACGCGCCTTGGCATTCTGCAATAACTTGCAGTTCCTCTCTTGACTCCTCACTGTTGTTGTTGAAGGCATGCTAAAGACTATCTTAGCAAACTTCTCTTCTAAACTCCTCTAGCATGGGAACTATCCTCTTACTACAAAACTGATTGCACTGTATTATAATTTGCTGTTCAATACCTGTCTCTCCTGCTTGGGAGAGAGTACCTGTTGGAAAGATGATAGCTTCTGTTCAGTATCTATACCCAATAACAGAGTGCCTCACTTAGAAATGGTACCCAACAAGTGCTGCTTTGATTGAATAAATGGAAGAATGAAAGTGAGCATAAAATTAGATTTCTCCTTTCCATTTTAAACATGGTGAAGCAAAGAGATGTAGACTTTGAATAATGTATCACATCTAGAGAGCCAAAGAAAGACAGAGAGAGGAGCCTTGACTCCCCAAATTTCTTAATCATTGAGCTTCAGCTCACTTCTAGAAAGAAATTGGCCTCTGTCTGTGACTGCAAAGCAACTGACGTAGCCTGTTAGATTCTGCTGATGCTGGAAAGTATTGAGGCGAAGGCTTCCAGGATGCAAGGCTCTCCCTTGGTTAAAAGTGAACAAGCCACAGTCTGCCCAATGTGCAGAGAAGAATACACAGAATCAAGGTTTCCCCAGCAACATTTAAACAAAAAATTAAAAGACCATGTTTTGACCCAAAGCAGTTCGTCAGTGGGGTGGCCTGTGAATGTTATATAAGTATATAATCAACAAAGAAGGATGCAAAATTATACAACTCAAAAGCATGGCACTGGAGCTCACAGTCTTTCTTTTCTCTAATCTCTCTCTCTCTCTCAGCAAAAAGACAAAAGAAATATGTTAACAGTATTCAGTATTAAAATGATAAAACTGTGGTTTATTTACTCCTGTAATTTCCAATTTTTTCATGAAGAAAATTACAGCAAAATACATATTATTTTTAAGGCTCTGATACTCATTTGAGCAGTGAATTTTCATTGTCATAAATATATCAAGGAACAAGATGTTATTAGATAACAAAAATGGTTTTATGCAAACGACACTTTCCATCTCTGTTGGAAAAGCATTAAGCCAGGCTCTCTAATTCCATGAGCTCGTGCCTAGCAGAGGTGAAGGTGAGCATGAAGGTGAGCAGAAGGGGGTTGCAGGAAGAGAGTGGTCTATGAAGGGGCTAGTGGTAAGACTCAGTGTAGTGAACTTGAGAGATTAAAGGCAGAACATCTGGGCTGGGTGCAGTGGGTCATGCCTGTAATCCCAGCACTTTGGGAGGCCAAAGCAGGTGGCTCATCTGAGGTCAGGAGTTCCAGACTGGCCTGGCCAACATGGCAAAACCATATCTTTACTAAAAATACAAAAATTAGCCAGCATGGTGGCACACGCCTGTAATCCCAGCTACTGGGCAGGGAGCTGAGGCAAAAGAATTGCTTAAACCTCAGAGGCAGAGACTGCAGTGAGCTGAGATCAAGACACTGCACTCCAGCATGGGTAACAGCAAGAATCTGTCTCAAAAACAAACAAACAAACAAACAGTATTTTAGAGTGAGGGATAGCATAAGGTGGAGGTGAGGAGGTATGTGTGCACCAACTCGTATAAGACCTCAAGTGGGGTATTCAGAACAGGATGCAACTTTGTCGTTTTATATTTATCAAACTTTTGGAGGAGTTGTAAGTAAGAACAAGAATATTCTTTACTCAACTGTTCACAAAAGTATCTCCTTTGTGAATCACTGACATTTCCTTCTAAATACCTATATCTGTAAGTATGTGCCAGTGTCTTTTTGGGGATACACACACACACACACACACACACACACACACGTATATAATGTACACGTGCATATATTAGATTATATAATATATGACATATAAATAGATAGATAGATTTAAATAAAGATCTAATTTCCTTCATTTGGAGTAAATTGAATTATCATATCCCTTTATTCCTAAATTCTTCAATGTCTATTTTTGAAAAGTAAGGATAGTTGCTTACATAAACACAACACAATAATCCAAAACAGAAACTTCAACTTTGACACAATGCTATAATTTAATCCAGAGCTCATACTCAAATGTGACCATTATCCAAATCCTGCCCACTCTAGCTATTGTTTTCCTCAGTGTGCAATTCAGGATCATGCTTTAGATTTCTTTAGTCCACTTATGCCTAGTGTTCCATTATTGGAAGGCTAAATATGTGGGAGTTATATCCTGCTCCTGAAGGTTGTAGCCAAGGTCTGATTTTTCACTCCTGCAAAAATTCAAAAAATTGTAACCTCAGGCATAAACGGGAACATTTTCCATTTTCTCAGGCTGCTTCTTCTCTCTCTCTCTGGTTTTTTTTTTTTGTTTGTTTTTTTTTTTTTTTTTGTCTTTCTTGAGCTTGATACTTTTGAAAAACACTGGCCAGTTGGTTTATGGAATGCTCCTCAATTTAGCTTGGTCTGATGTTTCCTTGTAAGAGAGGTCTTGAGTCTTTTTTTTTTTTTTTTTTGGAAGGAATAACACAGAAGTGATGCTGGACCCTACTTAGTGCAGCCTATTAGGACCATATCAGGTGGTAGTAGTTTGTCCTGATATCAGTGATATTAAATTTGGCCACTTAGCATGCCCACTGCTGGCTAGATACACAAAAAGAAAGGAAATCGGGGTATCAAAGAGATATCTGCACCCCTATGTTTGTTGCGGCACTATGCACAATAGCTGAGATGGGGAAGCAACCTGTGTCCATCAACAGATGACTAGATAAAGAAAAGGTGGTGCATGGACACTCTGGAGTACTATTCAGCCATGAAAAAGGATAAAATCCCGTCATTTGCAACAACGTGGATGGAGCTGGGGAACACTGTTATGTGAAATACGCCAGAAACAGAAAGACAAGCATCACATTTTCTCACTTATTTGGGAATCTAAAAACCAAACAATTAAACTCATGGACATAGAGAGTAGAAGGATGGTTACCAGAGGCTGGGGTGGGTAGTGGGGGGTTGAGAGGGAGGTGGAGATGGTTAATGGTACAAAATAATAGAAAGAACGAATAAGACCTACTATTTGGTAGCCTAACAGAGTGATTATAGTCACTAATAACTTAATTGTATATTTTTAAATAAAGAATGTAATTATATTATTTGTCACTTGAAGGACAAATGCTTGAGAGGATGGATACCGCATTCTCCATGATATATTTATTTCACTTTGCATGTCTGTGCCACACCATCTCATGTACCCCGTATGTACACCTACTATGTACCCACAAAATTTTTTAGAAACTAAAAAAAATTTTAAATGTAAAAATAAATAAACAAACAAGTGTGGGCACTTTGTGAAGCTGGTATCTGCCAGGTTACCTCTTTGTAAAGTTACATTGTACCTTTTGTAAATAAGAAGTGATTAGAGAAAAAATGATTTGACTATGTGAATATCCTGTTATCCATCAATCTTTCACTCTCCAATTTTAACAACCACCGGGGTTTTCTAAGTCTGTCATTTATTCAGTATTTGTTATTTGGTGATATAAAATAAGAAAAAGCTTCTCCTCCTATTAATTAATGTATAAATATTATCATGGATTCATAGACTCTTATTCTATTTAACAGGCCACAATGTATTTCTATTGTTGTTTATTTCAATCCTTACATTATCCCAAATTTGGCCAGTGGGAGCCAGTTTAAAGGGTTTTGGCCTTTATCCAATGAGCTATGGGAAACATATTGAGGGATTTTAGGCAGATGGGTGAAAATATCAGATTTGCTCTTTGACAAATTATTCCAGCTAAATCATAGAAAATGATTGGAGGAGGTTACTTATTATTTTATTGTGGTAAGAACACTTAACGCAAGATATATCCACTTAGCACATATATATAAATACGTATATAAATATATGTGTATGTGTGTGTGTGTGTGTGTGTGCATGTGTGTGTGTGTGTTGAGACAGAGTCTTGTTCTGTCACCCAGGCTTGGTGCAGTGGCTTGATCTTGGCTCACTGCAACCTCCGCCTCCCAGGTTCAAATAATTCTCCTGCCTCAGCCTCCCAAGTAGATGGGATTAGAGGCATGGACCACCATGGCTGGCTACTTTTTGTATTTTTAGCAGTGTCGGTGTTTCACCATATTGGCCAGGTTGGTCTCAGCATCCTGACCTCAGACAATCCACCTGCCTCGGCTTCCCAAAGTACCGGGATTACAGGCGTGAGCCACCATTGCTCAGCCAGCATATTTTTAAATATTCAATATAGTATCGTTACCTATAGGCATAATGTTGTGCAGCAGATCTTAGAGCTTCCTGATCTTACAGAAACAGAACTTTACGATCATCGAATAACAACTCCCTGTTTCTCACTCCTCCCCCAACCCTGGCAACCTTCATTCTACTTTCTGCTTCTCTGAATTTGACTATTTAGATACCTCACATAAGAGAAATTATGCAGTATTTGTCCTGACTGGCTTATTTCTATTATTTCCTCAAGGTTCATCTACATTGTATCATGTGTCAGAATTTTCTTTTAAAAGCAGGTAAATATCAGCTGGGCACAGTGGCTCACACCTGTAATCCCAGCACTTTGGGAGGCCAAGGCGGGTGGCTCACTTGAAGTCTAGAAATTCAAGACCAGCCCAGCCAACATGGTGAAACCCCATCTCTACTAAAAATATAAAAATTAGCTGGGCTTAGTGGTGCAACCCTGTAATCCCAGCTACTCGGGAGGCTGAGGCGGGAGAATCACTTGAACCCAGGAGATGGAGGCTGCAGTGAGCCAAGATCGTGCCACTGCACTCCAGTCTGAGGGACTCCGTCTGAAAAAAATGAATAAATTAAATGAAAGCTGGAAAATATTCCATTGTATGTAGACACCATATTTTGCTTATGCATTCAGGCTTTGATGGACTCTTGAATTGCTTTCACAATTTAACCATTGTAAAGAATGCTGCTATAAATGAGAGTATACAAATATCTCTTCAAGATTCTGCTTTCAAGTCTTTTGGCTAAATATCCAGAAGTCTGATGTCTGAATAAGATGGCAGTTCTACTTCTAATTTTTTGAGAAACACTCACACTGTTTCCTATAGCAGATGGGCCGTTTTCATTCCCACCAACAATGTATAAGGGTTCCATTTTTTTCATGTCATCACCAACAAATGTCTTCTTTTTAAAATAAATCATAAAATAATGGTTGTAAAGTGGTATCTCCTTGTGGATTTCACTAGCATTTCCACGATTAGTGGTGCCGAATATCTCTTCTTATACATGTTGGCCATATGCAGAAATGTCTATTCAAGTCCTTTACCCATTTTTAAATTGGGTTGTTACTGTTTTCATTTTTTTTCTATTGAGTTGCAGGAGTTTCTTAAATATTTTAGTAATTAATCTCTCATCTGGCATGTGGCTTGCAAGTATCTCCTTCCATTGCATAGGTTTCCTTTCACTCTTTTGATTTTTTTTTTCTTCCTGTACAGAAGCTTTTTAGTTTGGAAGTTATCCTACTTGCTGATATTGCCTTCATTACCTGGGCTCTGGTATTATGCATGAATTAATTCCCAAGGCTAATGTCACAATCTCATGAAGTTTTCTTCCATGTTTTCTCCCAGGAGTTTTACAGTTTCACTTCTTCTGTTTAAGCCTTTAATGTATTTTAAGTTGAGTGCTGCATATAGCATAAGCTGTGAGTTAAAATACATGCTTTTGCAAACGGATACAAAGAGAGGATGGTGCAGGAGCTGTGAAGAACATTGGAGAAGATTCTGGAAGCTCTCTCTTTACCCTTTCTATCTATGTGTGTGTTTCTGTCTTGATGTGTGTGTGTGTGTGTGTGTGTGTGTGTGTGTGTGTGTGTTTCTGTCTGTGCTGGTCTCACTGTCTCTCTTTTATGTGAATACATAGTTTCCTTAACAGTGTGTACTTTTCCCTCAACAACTGTACCCTGATGCTTTTGGAAATTCTCTGAACTACTTTTCCTTTTACTATGGTAATAAGCCTTTCAGAAACATAATTGAATTCAGATATTAAATACTGTAAGCACTATCATTTAGCTTCTGATGAAAATGTGCATTGTTGTGTTTGAAATGACAAAAAAAAAAAAAGTGAATCAAAACAACCTTTTTTTTTCTTCCTCCTGTGAAGTCTTTGTGCAGAGTGACTCAATCTCTTGTAGGTTGCATTCTCTGTGATGTGGGAAATAGAACCCGGGCTATTATGCAGTGATAAGATGCGGTCTCCAATTCTTCAGCGCTGTGGGAATCTGCTCCATTGTAGGTTTTATCACCTTCCGATTTGCCAAATATTTCTAGCAGGGAAAGCACAGCACTAATCACGGTGGGAGGCAGATCCAGGCAAAGAACATGAACTTTGGAGTTAGTCATTCAGTTGCTCATTCATTCAATCAAAGAACACTTATTGATCACAGACGCTGGACACTCAGCTAGCTACTGGGGATACAATACCACACAAGACTGACAGGATCTGAGTTCAAAGAATTTGCTAGCACTGCTTTTGGGCTACATGGTGCAGGTTTTCATTCCGGTCATTATTTAACTTCCCTGATCCCACTTTCTGATCTATGCAGTTCTATAAACCCTATTAGGGTGATGGCAAACATAACTGGGGGCATAGCAAGAGTTTCCTGCTTAACGTATGGGTAAAAATGGTCACTATTTTCTATTTAAAGGGTGTTTTTTTTCAAATTATTACTTTTTCTGAGACAGGGTCTGCTCTGTTGTACAGGCTAGAGTTCAGTGATGCAATCATAGCCCACTGCAGCCTCAACCTCCTGGGCTCAAGTAATCCTCCCATCTCAGCCTCCCAAGTAGCTGGGACTACAGACATGTGTCACCACTCCCAGCTGATTTTTTTTTTTTTTTTTGGTAGAGTTGGGATCCCATTGTGTTGCCCAGGCCGGTCTTAAACGCCGGGGCTCAAATGATTCTCTCATCTCAGCCTCCCAAAGTTCTGGAACTACCAGCATGAGTCACTGTGCCCGACCAGCATTTTCTTATCTCCTCCACCGAACCCTCAAGTGAGGCTTTTAAATTCCTTCTCACATGTGCTTTTGGTTCATGCATGAGTTCTGTGGTACACAGGCAGTCAACTGGACCTCGCAGATTCATGCTCCAAGGAGGCTAGAGTATTCTCCATTTCTTAGGTTTGTATGCATAAAATAATTGGTCATAAGATGCTATCAACTTTCCTAAAAGAAAGTAGGAGACATCAGAGGGAAAAGAGAAACATTTCTGAGGCAAACCATTATATTTTCTTTCTCCTGACGCTGTTCCTATCTGGCTCCCTTTTCATAGAATTTGGGCATTTCTGTAGTTAGGTGAGGCAGAGAATCAGGAAACGTTTTCAAAGCTCTGCAGAGTCATTCTTGTGACCTGTGTCGGCCTGGGTAAAAAATATATATGTCAAAACAGACAGGAGGAGTTGCATTAACTGTCCTGCTTGTCATTCTTTCGTGAAATGAAAATACTAAAAGACTGTACATTAATCTCAGGTATCTTGGAATTTTCCTCTGTTTTATCATCTGGGCCATGCATGGTCTAATGCTTTGAAGCAGGATGCCGGCTGCCACCTGATACTCATTCTTGCCTTCGTTCCTCTTTCTTAGTCACAGAATTCAGGTTTGCAGCTAGACACATGACTTCCAAGCCAGAAGTTCACTCTTCTTTAAACTCTCTCAAAGCTAGATGTGATGTGTAACTAAATGCTAGCCAAAGGGCTATAGGTAGAAGTGTCACGAGAGTCTTCTGGAGAGGCTCCTTAAAAAAGAAGAGTGTGTCCTCTCTCATTCTTGTTAGCTGGAACCTGGTTGTGATGGCAGGAGCTACGTCAGCTCTCTGGTACCATGAGGTCAACATGCTAAGGACAGTGGAGTGATAAGATTGAAAAGTCTGGGTCTCTGAAACCATAGAGCTGCAGTACCAGTCTTGACTTAGCTACACTGGGCTATTTTTATATGAGACAGAGACAAACTGATCCCTCCATCTTTCCTTCCTTCCTTCCCTCCCTCCCTCCTTTATTTCCCTTCCTTCTTTTTTGTTATAGACAACTGAACTCCTCAATACACTTTTATTTTAAACAAGAAGAAGCAACCCAGAGAGGGCCTATGACTTACTTTGGATTTGTGTCAAGACTGTGATTAGAATCCATCTTTCCTGACTTGAAACACAACTCTTTTCCAATGATCTCAAACTGCCTCTTGTTAATTTTGGAAATATTGGACAGGTCAGATATATAGTGTTACAATTGTTCGAGGATCACCAGCAAATGACATGAAAGAGCATTAAAGCCATGTGTCTATCACAGATATTCTGGAACATGTGCATGTTCCAAAAATGAGTAGATTTCATTCTCCTTTAAAAAAAAAAAAAAAAGAATGAAGTAAGACAAATTGAGAGATTAGTCCATCAGCCAATATTGATTTCCTTGAAAATGGTCGTGTGTGGAACAATTACACCTACTGGCTCGTTGATATAACGAGTTGTGAGTAGAAATGAAGTGGAATAATGCGGTCTTGGTAGAGTCCCCAGGGTGCGTGTGTTTGTAAAGTTGAGTTGAGTTCATAATGGTGCTTTTAGAGAAAATTCCTTTAGAAGCTTTATTTAGAGAAAACAGGGACATAATAGCCTTCTCAGACATGTACACACAATTAAGTGGCTTTTACTCCTGAACTGGGCTTCTTTTCATGCTGTGGTGACATCTTCTTGTTTAAAGGTTTTGTTTTTAAATGATGAAACGGTTTATATGTGGAATCCAAAAAAGCAGATTCCACAGACACAGAGAGGAGAAAGATGGATATCAGAGGCCGGGTAGAGAGGAGGAGGGATTGGGAAAGGGAAGATATTTCTCAAGGGGCACAGAGTTTCAATTAGACAGGCAGGGAGTTTCAGAAAATGACTGGACTCACTTTGGGAGGCCGAGTCGGGTGGATCACAAGGTCAAGAGAGTGAGACCATCCTGGCCAACATGGTGAAACCAGTCTCTACTAAAAATACAAAAATTAGCCGGGTATCGTGGTACATGCCTGTAGTCCTAGCTAGTCGGGTGACTGAGGCAGGAGAATCTCTTGAACCCCGGAGGTGGAGGTTGCAGTGAGCCGAGATTGGGCCACTGTACTCTAGCCTGGTGACAGAGCGAGTCTCCCAGTCAAAAAAAAAAAAAAAAGAAAAGAAAAAAAAGAAAACTGGAAAATGATTATACTGCACAGTGATCATAGTTAATAATGATGTACTGTACAATTCAAAGTTGCTAAAAGAATAGATTTTTAAAATCCTCACCACCAAAAAATGATAAGGCAGTGTGAGGTGACAGGTATGTTATTTAGCTTGACTGAATCTTTCTGCAATGTACACACAGATCAAAACATCATCTTGTATCCCATAAAGATATACAATTATTATTTGTCAATTAAAAATAAATTAATTTTAAAAATTACAACAGCTTGTAAAATGGGGACAGCATGATGTGGTAAAGATCAATAGAGAAAATACATAAAACTATTTGACTTGGTGTTTATTGGTATAATGTGAAACAATACAATTGATCGTTTTCTGATAGCTAGTGTCTTTTTAGAGCAAGGGCACTGTTTGAACAGTTCTGAGGAGGAGGCAGGAGTCTGACTGACATGGAATGTGGGCTGCAAAACCACGATTTGAGTCTCAGGATTCCATGAAATGTGGCAAGTGGCAAAAGTAAATTGGAACCCATTCTATTAAGATGTCACCTCCTTCAGAAAGCCTAACTTGATATTCGAGTCTTGTTTATCTGATCCTCCCACTGGCTCTCAAGCACCCTGGGGGTTTCACTGTTAGAGCACCTATTGCAATGTGTTACTGGAACTGGTTACATGTACACCAACAGCAATATTTATCCAGCCCTTAGCATCATTTGTTCAACCTTCACCGTGACCATCTTAGGCAGTATTAGTATTGTTACCTCTATTATTCTTGTAATCACCATTCTGTAAAAGTTCAGTCTTTCAGTGACTTGCTCAGGGTCAGACAACAAGTAAATATAACAGGCATTCAGAATTTAAACCTAGGTTTTTTTGTTTTTTTTTTTTTAATTTTCTACCCAACTAATAATAATGAACAATTATGGTAGATAATTTAGCAACATGTGTCCAATGCTTTAAAGATGCAGAGAGCCTGAGAGTTACCCTTTTTATTTCTAGGAGTTTATTCGACAGAGGCCATTGAAAATGCCGTCTTAGTTTTGATGGTAGAAAAGAAAGCTAGAGGCTGGGCGTGGTGGCTCACACCTGTAATCCCAGCACTTTGGGAGGCCGAGGCAGGTAGGTTACCTGAGGTCAGGAGTTGCGAGACCACCCTAGCCAACATGGTGAAACCCTGTCTCTACTAAAAATACAAAAATCAGCCAGGCATGGTGGCTCATGCGTGTGGTCCCAGCTACTTAGGAGGCTGAGGCAGGAGAATCACTTCAAATGGGGAGGCAGAGGTTGCGGTGAGTCGAGACTGCACCACTGTACTCCTACCTGGGCAACAGAGCAAGAGTCTGTCTCAAAAAAAAAAAAAAAAATGCAAAGCAAATCAAAGCAAAGAAAGCAAGGGTAATATTTTACCTCCCCCAAAAGAAGACTATTTGATATCTAAAAACCATAGGGTGTCAACTGTACATTTGTTATAGTTGTTTTTAGTTCTAAAGAAAAGCTAATTTTACACTTCACATTTCTAGAAGAAACAAAGTAATTTAAGGCTAAGCATGCAACTGAGTTCTGAGGTTTTCCTTGCTGTGGAGCTTCTCTAAAAGACTGAATTCCTGTGATGCAATTTGGATATTAACTTTTGGCTGTTTTGCCCCCAAACAACACAAACGTAGAAGGCTAACGGTGCAATAATGTCCTCTTCCAGATTTTCAATACCCCCAAGATCTTAGGCAATACTGTTTGGCCTTGCAGGGAGGTCTCGGGCTACAACTGCACTTCCTGACAAGTATTTCCTTCTCTCTCGGCAGTCTGCCGCCCCTCCAAGCCCAGTAATGAGGAATCCAGTACAGAATAATTAGACTGTCTGCGATTGAGGTGCCTGCCAATTATGCTGATGGAACTGAAGTCTTATTAGACTAATAAGGTTTTCTAAATTGGACTTGGGGTTCTTGGTGATGTGAGTATTCCTGAGAGAAGTTGTTCAAGTATTGAAAATGAGTTTACCTAAGGATAAAGGCTCACCTTGGATGAACTAGAGTAAGAAGTGAGTTCACACGTGAACTCTGCCACTCATCTGCTATGGGACCTCAGACAAACAGTTAAATTTATAGGTGGGGAATCAGTCTCTGGCCCTATCAGTAAAATGGCAAAATTAATGCCCACACACCTGAAAAGATTATGAGGATAATGAAATAATCTAAAAAGAGTATAATGTGATATTTTATATTAACTATCTTATAAACCTTAACTTTAAGCATGGTTACTTACTCATTCTACATAGTAAACAATAAAATACAGGTAATTTTATTATTATTGTTACAAATTGTCTCATCATCTTGAAGAGTTTTGCAGACAGAGAAACCTACGTGTGAATTTCATCCACAACATTGACAAATACTGTTTTGCCACTCTTAACCTTGGTTTCTCTCTCCTTAAATAAAGACTAAAAATAGTAACAAAAGTCATTAAGTCATGTGACATTGTTATGAGGTTAAATCAATGAATATTTGAAAAATGCTTTTACCACACTGCCTGACTTAGGAAAGGAACTTCCTTCTACTGACCGAATGGAAGTATGATTGAAATAATTATTTTCAGTTGAACTTGGAATGTATTGCTGGTACAAGTTTTCCAATTCAAGGTCACCCAAATGTACAAAACATGTTTACATCAGGACTGCGGTGCTATTCGTGTTACATGTAACTCCACACATTAAGATTATTTTGGAAATAATTAGATCAAATCAACTAAAGAAAAAAGACTTTTTCATATAATGGTTAAGTCTACAGTTTAAGTTGGATTCAGGATCTTGAACCTTGTTAACAACAGTGTGTCTTTTTGCTCATCTCTTGCGACTATTCATCATTAATCATGTATCTCCATGTGGAAGCGTGTTTCTCGCTTCCAATGCTCACATATTAATCATGGGAACAACTTTGAGATGCTCTGCTTAGGTCTAATTTTACAAAATGCTGGCCAGACGTGGTGGCTCACGCCTGTAATCCCAGCACTTTGGAAGGCCAAGGCAGGTGGATCACAAGGTCAAGAGATCGAGACCATCCTGGTCAACCTGGTGAAACCCCATCTCTACTAAAAATACAAAAAAATTAACTGGGCATGGTGGCGCACGCCTGTAGTCCCAGCTACTCGGGAGACTGAGGCAGGAGAATTGCTTGGACCCAGGAGGCGGAGGTTGTGGTGAGCCAAGATCGTGCCATTGCACTCCAGCCTGGGTAACCAGAGCGAAACTCTGTCTCAGAAAAAAAAATGTGCTGTTGGGTCAACTGGAGTTGCTACCCCCATCTAAGCTGCTGAAAGATTTCAGAAGCATCCCGGCCAGAAAGCCTCTGAAGTCCTTACAAAGCTCCTGACTCTTAACTTCTAAGTTCCTGAATTGTCAGGAACTTCTAAGCCTCTAAGTTCTTACGTAACTCCTGACCCCTAACTTCGGTCTGTGCTAATCCTAACAGCAACAGGGTCCGCTATCACAATGACATCCAAATTCCTATTTTAGAAATTTCTTCTAATCTGTATTTCCCGACAATAAGAGTTAAGGAGGGAATGGCACGGAACTCTGGTAGCTAGTGACGAATTTTTCGTTTCTTGGGAAGGACAGAGTAACTTTAGCATGACCTAGAGAGCGTCCACTTAATTCTGCAAACACATCTTAACCGTGCTCTTGGAAGGCTTCTCAACACGGGGGTTTGAGAAATAAAGATGTAACATTGGGTTGTTTGGGGCTCCCATGTTTAGAGGCACAAAAATTTCACAAATGACCAAAGTTAATAGCGAGAAGTGTTATAATAATAACAACACTGAGCGAACAGGCAAATAAACCAGCCAGAGCTGGGTCTGCAGTGGCTAATAGGTCTCCCGGAGAAAGTACCCTCTCATTCAGATCCTACAGGATGGGCAGAAGTCATTTATGTCCTGAAATGGAGAAGGGAACCATTCGTCTGATTGGTTACCCTCCAAACTGCTGTCTTTTGGGGAAGGTCTGAAGAACTGTTTCACAGGTGGTCAACAGATTCCCTGGCACAAGATAACAACATGCTTTACCGAGGTGGACCCAGGTGAGTTCAGACAAGAAGACACATTTTTAAAAAGAAAAAAAAAAATGAAAGAGAAGAAGCAGCAAAAGAAAAAACAATGTGTTTACCCGGTGTCTGTGTCCCAATGAGAAGAGATTGAGCAGCAATAATTGAGCAAGACTCTCTGATGATATAGATTAAACCAGAAGGGCCAACAATAAACAAGATGAACTTCAAACGAGCAGCGTTCTGGCTCTCTGGGGACCTCCATTAATGAGTCACCAGATAGGCAATTACTGTACAGTTCTTGCAATGACCGGGATCAAACGCGAGCATTCTGCACAGTAGGCAGTCAGAAAGCAGGCAGACAAAAAACTGTGAGAATATGCCATTAAATCTTAATTATTCTTCAAAGGGAACAAACACAACCAGGGGGCAGAGAAGGAAGGAATATTCGGAATCTCACCAATGCCTAGGGCTCGGGGCAGTAGCATAGCTACTGTTTCAACGCTCCTATTTACTTAAAACTGAATCTCTCCTTCTGACTTCTGTGTTGGGCTGGGGAATTTGGTTTACATAAGCAGCCCAGTTTCTCAGACCCTCTGTATCTTCTTCTGGAGTATATGAAGGCTGTGTGGTACCAGGCCCTATTTTACACATGAGGTTTGAATTAGAATGCTCGATAGTTTTATAATGTAAATAAATGGCTTATTCTCCAGTGTTGCCCATGGATGACACTTACATTCAAAGTAGTCTTTTAGCACCTTTGGAGTTAATATTCTCTGTTCTGTAATTCATAGCCATGAGTGTCATGCAAGTCCTGTGTCATTTCTCTGAGGCATACAAATGAGATGTCCTTGATTAGAGCATGGAAGCCACTGCCTCCTAAACTTAACACATGGCCCTGGTTAAATGGAAAGCTTGAAGAACTTTTTGAAGGGTATTAATTTTGGATGCTAATTTTTAATACTGTATGTATCTGGGGTGTACATGTGTGTGTGTATGTATGTGTGTGTGTGTGAGAAAGAGACAGAGAGAAACTGAAGTTTTAAAAAATATATGGATTTAGATCCCATTTTTATCACTGAGCATTAGGGTTTAAATATTCCGTATCTGTAGGAGATGTTACCTCAGCACTCGCAATGGATGTACAATGTGAAATGTGTATAATTTTAAGTTTTCCAGTAGCCCCATTAAAAGAAAGAAAAAGTTAAAATTAATCTCAGTAATATATTTTATTGAACCCAATATAGTCACAGTATTATTTTAATATAAAAATTATTAATGAGATATTTTACACTCTTTTTTTTTTTTTTTTTTTTTTTTTTTGGTGCTGCCTGAAATCCAGCCTGAATTTTACAATTCCTACTGATTCCAGTGTGAACTCGTCACATTTCAAGTGCACTTGGGGATGCTGGTTTTCACGTTGGACAGCACAGGAGGAGACTGTGTCTGCAGCCCCATTCCAGCTTATTTCTGCCTGCACACTTTCATCTAAGAAAGATGTGGTATGCAGCACGGAAAGTTCCGTGTGACTCCCACCAGCCTAGTCAAACACATTGGACATCTTATGACCTAAGTCTGAAAAACCATAAGTAAAAGGGCCTGTGGTGGGATCAACCTTGAAAACTTCACATAACAAAAACTATGTTCAAGGCCGCAATGAGGACTATACCAATGACATCCTCTCCACTGGAAAATCTGAACCTGGGACAAACGGAGACCACCCAAGTGCTCTGTGGGAGAAAGAGGGAAGGGCAAACTGGAGTTCCCAGACATGCTGTGCATGCAAATCATGACAGTTTTGAAAAATGCAGATTCCAAGGCCTTACCACCAAAGATACTGAATCAGTTTGGAGGTATCTAACAAGTCCCCTTTTCAATTAAAAAAAAAAATGTATTCTAGAAGCAGCCCATTGAGCTTTGAGGTGTTGACTCAGGAAACACACAACCCCATCACCCTATTCTGTAATCCCCACCATGTATTCCCGTGGTGATTAATATTGAGTGTCAGCTTGATTGGACTGAAGGATGCGAAGTACTGTTCCTGGGTGTAACTGTGAGGATGTGACCGAACGTTAATATTTGAGTCAGTGGACTGGGAGAGGCAGGCCCACCCTCAGTCTGGGTGGGCACCATTAAGTCAGCAGCCAGCGTGGCTAGGATAAAAGCGGACAGAGGACCAGGGAAGGATTAGACTGGCCTGGATCTTTCAGCCTTCATTTCTCTCTTGTGCTGGATGCTTCCTGCCCTCAAACATCGGACTACGGGTTTTTCGGCTTTTGGACTCTTGGGCTTGCACCAGTGGTTTGCCAGGAGTGCTCGGGCCTTCAACCACAGACTGAAGGCTGCACTGCTGGCTCCCCTGCTTTTGAGGTTTTGGGACTTGGACTGGCTTCCTTGCTTCTCAGCTTGCAGACAGCCTATGCGGGACTTCACCTGGTGACTGTGTGAGTTGATACTCCTTAATAAACTCCAGTTCAGATACATGTCTATTATAGTAATTCTGTTCCTTTAGAAAACACTGACTAATATAATAACGTTTGCCTCACGATGTTTCATGTTTGGGAGTAAAGAGGTGGGAAACAGGAAAGTGAGAGTGATTTCTTAATTTCACTCTGATTGGAGTATTCTATTTCACCACCCCCCCACCCACAATTACTCCATCTTCCCTGCACGGTGTGGGTTTACTAAAAATGTGGAAAATAGGTAGACATGTTGGATCATCCAGACTTTACCCCGTGTTTCCTTCCCACGTTCCTTACTTGTTCTCAGCCCCTTTCACTATCGTTAGGTACTTGTAAAATCAAGAAACAAGATCCCTTCTCCAAAGACATTTGTAGATTACAAAACAGACGTTTCAAGAGAAGATGATGGCCTATGACTGGGGCTCCATAGCAAATGGGACATACAGGAGCCGCTGAAGAGGACATGTGGTTTTGGAAGTTGTATTAGTCCATTCCCACACTACTCTGAAGAAATACCTGGGGCTGGGTAATTTATAAAGGGAAGAGGTTTAATTGACTCATAGTTCCACGTGGCTGGGGAGGTCTCAGGGAACTTCCAATCTTGGCAGAAGGCAAAGGAGAAGCAGACACCTTCACAGGGCAGCAGAACAGAGTGAGTGAAAGCAGGGGAATGCCAGATGCTTGTAAAACCATCAGATCGTGTGAGACTCACTCCCTATCACAAGAACAGCACGGGAGAAACCACCACCATCATCCATTAGCTCCACCTGGTCCCACCCTTGACGCGTGGGGCTTACGGGAATCACAACTGGAGGTGAGATTTGAGTAGAGACACAGAGCTGAACCATATGGGAATTGGTTACATCTCCTTAGCTCTTCAAAAGCTAATTGCCCCAGTCTCACAATCTGACTATAAATGTGAACTCCTCATTCTTCCCCCTGGTTGCCTCATCTTTGAGTGATTCCTCAACCTAACCAAAGAGTTCTCTAGCAAGAAAATTAAATGATCAAACCTTGCTGCTATTATTGTTGTAATCAAGAGTAGAGCCTTGACTTTCAGAACGCATCCTCACTTAGAAATGGTTCATAACCTCACGCATTTGTATATGTGACTGCGTTTTGTGTGCACTTGAACCACTATGAAGCTTGATATTCATAGTGTTCATTTTTAGAGGATATTTTAATAATCAGGAAATATTTGTACATACGTCGTCTCTCCTGACTCTTGAAACATTCCTTGTGTGGCTGAAGGAAGTCAATAGTGGAACCACTTAATAGATAAGGATATTGAAGCTCAGGTATGTTAAATCCAAAATCACAGGATGATGTCATGTCACAGCCAAGGTGAGGATGCTGGTCTGAGACCTCATATTTTGGTCCTCTTTCTACTTTACCCCTTGCTGCCACTTTCTCAAAGAATATCAGATGTTCACACATACCTGGCATGTGTGTTCTTTTTCACATTCCTGAGCTTCATGGAAAACGCTGCTTCTGTGCAGAAATTCAGCCCTGACCACAGGGCTCCTGGAAATGCCTATCATGAGCAACAGTGAGAAGTGCCCCGTGGTATTTGTGTTTCAAATCTGTCTACAGAAATGATTGAGAACCAGAAGCCATTTTCCTTTTTTGAATGCTAGCTGACTCACTGTTCAAGAAAGGAGAACACTTTCAATTACGCTGTTTGACTGCAGTGACAGGGATCCAAAGGAAATGGCTCCATCCTCCCCCTTTCATCCCAACCTCAGTGACATCAAACTCTGATGCGACCCAGGGTTGGCTTGTGATGGAGTCATTAGGAAGTCCTGCCTAAGCCACAGCCCGATGAGAAGGATGTATCCTACAGTGGTGATTTCTGTGCTCCCTCAGATGAAAGTTGTCAGATCAGCAGGAGGAGTATTCTACAGCAAACAGCAAGCTAATAGTTACACAGATAACTTTCTAACTCTGCCTTGCAGAATCTGTGCTACGGACCTTACAGCAAGGTTCGTGCTCAGGGGGCAACTCTATGGTTAGGATTTGAGTTTAAGCAGCTTCTTCTCATGGTTCATGGCAAGCCCAAAGTCCTCTCCTATCCAGTAGATAGGTCAGGCTCTGCTGGTTCCATAGTTAAATAAAGCAAAACTTAGGTGTCTGGAGGGTAGGTCTGAGTTGAGCATGTGCTGGTTGTATCATCTCATGGAAGCAAGAGTGAAGCATCCATACGAAGTACATCTCGTGGTCATGTTTGACTTTTCCACTTGGCAAATGTGAGTACTTGAAATCTGAAAGGGACTGTGACTTTCTGAAATTATACAGGGAGGGGCCAGCCATGGTGACTCACGCCTGTAATCCCAGCACTTTGGGAGGCCAAGGTGGGTGGATCCCCTGAGGTCAGAAGTTCAAGACCAGCCTGGTCAACATGGTGAAACCCTGTCTCTACTAAAAATACAAAAATTAGCCAGACATGGTGGTGCACACCTATAATCTCAACTACACAGGAGGCTAACGCAGGAGGTTTACTTGAACTGGAAGGTGGAGGTTGCAATGAGCCGAGATCATGCCACTGCACTCCAGCTGGGAAACACAGTGAGACTGTTTCAAAAACACAAACAAAACACCAACAAAATAAAATCATACAGGGAGGAAAGAGAAAGTGTTTCTCCTGTCTTCTGGTCACCTGTAATTCTTTTCTCCTAGACCAACTGTGCACTTGTCACCTCAATGTTTATGAGTCAATGTCTGGATACTTGGAATAAAATTGCAACTTATTTTCTAGATTTACACAGCTTTGAAGACGCTCCATCTGCCTCCCTGAGCCTCATCCCCTACATCTTCTAATCTCCTTCTCTGTGTTCACTTCCTTGAGCCATAATGGCCTCCTTTTCTTTACTGAATGCAATATATCAGCCTCAGAGCCTTTTCCTGACCATTCTTGGTATGCAGATACATCCAAGACCTTTGATGCATCTGCAGATTTTTCCTTCCCCTTCTTCAGACCTGGGCTCAGAAGTCACCTTCTCTGAGAGGCATTGCTGTGGGGCTATTTTAAAAATTGCCCAACCTCTTCACCCCATTACTTCACTTTGTTGTTCGCTTAATATCAACCTCTAAAATTATCTTTTGACACGTGTGTTTCATTGATTTTCACTTTTGTTCCTCTTTCTCCAGAGGGCAATCTCAAAGAATACTTTGTTCATCATGGTATCCCTGGTACCTCCAAAAATGTCTTTCAAATAGGAAATGATAAGTAATATATGCTGAACGAATAATACATGAGCTGCACCTTTATTTGCTTGCGATTTTTTTCTTGAAATAAGGATCCCCCTTGAGCGTGATACCTATATTTTCAATGGCAGTGCTGCTTTCTGCTGTATTTCGATAAATTCAAATACCTATACATCTATAAAGATGCCTATACACACACTGATACTTTGTCTATTATTATATGAGGGGGTTTACCTTCTTAGAGCTAGCTTTTGTACTCTTCAATTACATTCACCTTTTCAGGAGTTGACAGCCCAGTCTTGGTTGACACTACGACTCTCAACTCCATCACGTAGCTGCAACACTGGTCAATTCTGATTTTCAAACACAAATAAATTTAATCCTTAATAGTTTTCAGTTGGGAATTTTCTGGGGGTTTAGTGAAAATTATGGCAATAACTAGAGATTTCTTTTCTTTTTGTGTGTGTGTGAGACTGAGCCTTGCTCTGTTGGCCAGGCTGGAGTGCAGTGGTGCAATCTCAGCTCACTGCACCCTCCACCTCCCAGACTCAAGCGATTCTACAGCATCAGCCTCCCAAGTAGCTGAGACTACAGGCGTGTGCCACCATACCCAGCTAATTCTTTGTATTTTTAGTAGAGATGGGGTTTCACCGTGTTAGCCAGGATGGTCTCGATCTTCTGACCTTGTTATCCTCCCGCCTTGGCCTCCCAAAGTGCTGGGATTACAGGCGTGAGCCACTACACCTGGCTGAGACTTCTTGTAATGTTATTAATTCAGACTTGGAACCACCAGCATAGAAAAAGTTTGCTTTCTTGATTATCAAGTTCAAAAGCAAATGGCTCGGTTACTATTATTTCTGTAGGAGAAGTGATGGTACAGAATTAAAGATACTTGCTTGCTCAAGATTTCCTTCCCTCTCTCTTTCCTTCCCTCTCTCTTTCCGTCCCTCTGTACATCCTTCTCCTCTGTTTTCTTTTTTCCTTTCTCTTCTTCTTTTTCTTCCCTTTGTTTAATTGTCTTTTTCTTCATCCCCTTTCTTATTAAAAGGGCTTTCTGAAGCAGTGAAACCCCAGTCTAAAACGAATGCAAGCTCACATTCCTCAATAGGGAGATGATTTTCAAAAAGCTCACCATTTTAAAGGCATTTTTTAAAAGGAAATCCTCACTTTCTCCATATAAAAATCACTCCTGTCAGATAGGCTTCAGAGATAAAGATGAAGTAATCACCGTGTCCCCAATTATACAAGATGGTATTTTTACAAAGCAGTTTCCCTTGGAGAATAAAATTATTATTATTTTTTTTTCTGATTTACAATTGTTCTTGCAACATGGCTATCTCCTTTTCTCAAGGTGTGGATAGTGCACCATGATAACCCCAGTGAATAAATGTAGTTCCAGCAGGAAAGGAAGCAAAAGCCTCTGTAGTATAATACTATCTGGTTGACAGATCAGCCCGCAGTGCGAAGCACGAGGAGAGTGAAACAAACGACAAATAAATGAGAAAGCAAGCAGGATAGCGGTTGATTCCTACTATGGAGGGGCGCTGGCACGCAGGGAGAAAATCCAGTTGTGCATTATGATGCAAATACACTTGTATGGGTATTCTCGAGACGGCGAAGAAGAACTTATTCCTGTCCTGCCTCCATGTGGACACATTCTCCCTCTGCCTGCAAAACTGCAAATGTCTCCCTTGTGGTATTTGGTAATGAATCCTCGGCTCTGTGACATAAAGGCCAAAGAGCTTTGTTCTGTATCCATGGAGTTTGCAAAGAGATTAGCAGGGTCTAAAGAAATGAAAGAAAATAAAAACATCTGGAAACAGGGGCGTTGCATTTTCCTTTTGCCCTGAGTGTGTTTGGAAGCCGAGAACTGGGAAGAGGACCACTGAATTTCCTTCCTTCTTCCTTTTCCTCTCTCCTTCCCTCCCTCCCTCCCTTCCTTTTCCTTCCTTCCTTCCTTCTTTCCTTCCTTTCTTCCTTCCTTTTCTTTTTTTTTTTTTTTAATTTTTTTGACGAAGTCTCACTCTGTTACCAGGCTGGAGTGCAGTGGCACGATCTCAGCTCACTGCCACCTGCACCTCCCAGGTTCAAGTGTTTCTCCTGCCTCAGCCTCCCAAGTAGTTCGGATTAGAGGCAGGCACCCCCTATGCCCAGCTAATTTTTGTATTTTTAGTAAAGACCAGGTTTCACCATGTTGGTCAGGCTGGTCTTGAACTTCTGACCTCAGGTGATTCACTCACCTCGGCCTCCCAAAGTGCTGGGATTACAGGCGTGAGCCACCGCGCCCAGCCTGGATTTCCTTTCGTGTTGCCAAGCCTGGTGCCCACTGTGACAGGAGAGGATCAGTCGAGTCTCCTGCTAGGAGCACTTGTAGCCAAAATGATGACTGCTGTTGGAATTTCTGTTGCAGTTTTTCCCAATTGGAGTAGTATCTTGAAGGGGAAGTAGGCAGATAAAATGTTTGAGGCTTCTTTCTAATGCAGCAAAAATTGACTGAACACTTAATGTATGTTAATCATTGTTCCGGGTGCCCTGGGAGTGAAATTTAAAAAGCCTTCATGTAAGTTAGTGATGTAGAGCGAGAGGCAGATATACACACGAGTATTTATAAGTAAAGGTCAAACTCTGTATTTTACTTATGTACTGTATTTGGCTCTCTCTCCTATCAGAAAGAAAATTCCTTGAGGGCAGGGATTTGGGAGAGAAGGGTTTAGTTTGTAAACTAATTTGTTCCATTCACTAGAAAATAATAAGAACCCAATAGAAAATCATCGAATCAAGGAGTTAGTAAAGTAGGTATAAAAGCCAACAGAGGTTCAAGAGAATCTGAATTGTTTCAATAGGTTTGCTCTAGAAGGAAGGGTGTTTGAGCATGCGCTTAATTAAGACACAGTATAGTTTCAAGCTTCTCGTAACGATTCGCCTACACTGTGTTGAACTTACGTTCAATTGTTTAGATTTTTAGATCCCACAAATATAGTTAGAACAGGCAATGTTCACTTTACACACCTTCATCAAAATGTCTCATGTACCCTGTAAATGTATATACCTACTGATACGGTTTGGCTGTGTCCCTGCCCAAATCTCACCTTGAATGGTAGCTCCCATCATCTCCACGTATCCTGGGAGAAACGTGGAGGGAGGTAACTGAATCATGGGGGCGGGTCTTTCCCATGCTGTTCTTGTGACAGTAAGTCTCACGAGATCTGACGGTTTTATAAAGGGCAGCTCCCCTGCAGATGCTCTCTTGGCTGCCACCATGTAAGACATGCCTCTGCTCCTCCCACACCTTCTGCCGTGATTGTAAGGCCTCCCCAGCCATGCGGAGCTGTGAGTCTGTTATACCTCTTTTTCTTTACAAATTACTCCAGTCTCAGGTATTTCTTCACAGCAGTATGAAAATTGACTAATAAACCTATTATGTAACCACAACATTTTAAATTTTTTAAAAAAGTAAAAGTAAATAAAGTACAAGGTTGCATAATGAACACAGAAAAAAAACGGTGAAATAAGTTTTAGTTCTTTAATTATAAAATTGTTATCATAAATTAAGTTTTAGAAAAAGTGAAGAGCAGTGAGCAACCCAGAGGCTCAATTTCCATAGAACTACATGCGTTACAAAGGTGCGTATTTCCTTTTTTTAAAAAAAGAAAAAATTTCCTCACCATGTACAGAACATTTCCTGCACTTGTGATACAAAACTTTACTTCTTTCAAGTACCACGCATGTGTCTATGTTGTTATGCAAGCCTTTACAGGTATTATTTTCAGGAAAGGACTGACTGAGATCTTCCACCAAGTTAGCCAAAGCATGATTCACTCAAGTACTCAAAGACTCGTATCATAAAAGACAGGTCAGCAAAAAACCAGAGGCAGGCAAGGACAGGTGATCCTAAGGGAAAGCTGAGTTTTGCCATGAAGGGTGTATAATGGCATGAGGGACAAAGAAGGTGAGACTGAGATTAAAATTGGATGTTCACAGTGTAAACTGCTCTGTGAGGCTGAGGTGGGCAGATCACTTGAGGTCAGGAGTTTAAGACTACCCTGGCCAACATGGTGAAACCTCATCTCTACTAAAAATGCAAAAATTAGCAGACGAGGTCAGTGCAGGAGAAGCGATTGTCTACAAGGAGCCACTGTGTCATGAGAAAAATATTTTGTTTTCTAATTTGAAGCCCCCAAGGCCTTTCAACTCATGGTCATGTCATCCTCAGTCAGAACACCAGGGTCACTTAATAAGGTTGTGAGACCTATTGTGCCTGCAGCAAAGAATGATTTCTGGGCTTGCCTAGAGTCTCTCCTGAACCTGGGGAATAAGGAGGCTTCCCTCTCTCACCAAAGGCCAGATAAGAAGGTTTTGTCAAAGCATACTGGTCTCCCAATATGAGGCATTCAGATTCCTCCAAGCCTCTGTCTTTCTAGAAGCCCAGGGCATGAATCCTAATTTCCTGGCGATACTTTGGAGCCATGCAGGGGGTACTGAAATGCAAAATGCATGCCCTAAATCCCCACCAACAACTCCTGTTTATACATCCGTGTGTGTGTCTGTGTGTGTGTGTGTGTGTGTGTGTCTGTGTGTGTGTGTGTGTGTGTGTGTGTGTGTGTGTGTGAATATGAGACTGAGTCTTGCTCTGTTACCCAGGCTTGAGTGCAGTGGTGCCATCTCAACTCACTGCAACTTCCACCTCCCAGTTCAAGCAATTATCCTACCTCAGCCTCCCAAGTAGCTGGGATTACAGGCATCTACCATCACACCTGGATAATTTTTGTATTTTTAGTAGAGATAAGGATTCGCCATGTTGGTCAGGCTGGTCTTAAACTCCTGACCTCAAATGACCACCCACTTCAGCCTCCCAAAGTACTGCAGTTGCAGGCATGAGCCACCATGCCTGGCCTGTTTATAAATTTTGTTATTAAAGATACATTCTTAAGTGTGATCTCTAACAACAATAATCAACAACTATTAAGGGCACCACATTTGTTCTACGGTAAAACTTGTTTTAGAAGATCAGTGTGTTTAATCAAAGGGAGATCATCACGTATTTTCATATCCATTTCCTTAAGCAGATTTTAAACACAATTCATATGCTACTTCCTCTAGAAAAAGACCCTTAACATCCTTTTTGGCCTCTTTGAAAGTTCCTTTTCTCCATGTTCCTATAGTGCCTCAGTTTACCTGTGTCTGGCACCGAAGAGGCTGTGCTCTATTGTACATTTGGGAGTCTCACCTTCCCACTGGAGACTGGGCTCCCTAAGGGCAGGGTCTGTCCTGAGTATCTCTGTGGGGGTCCTCTCTAGCATTGGTCAACAAATGTTCTGACCTGGTAAAGTGATGTGTGAATATGTTTCACATGTTCCTGGCAAAGAATTAAGTTGCTAGACAGGCATGGTGGCTCACGCCTGTAATCCTAGCATTTTGGGAGGATGAGGCAGACAGATTACCTGAGATCAGAAGTTTGAGACCAGCCTGGACAACAGGGTGAAACTCTGTCTCTACTAAAAATACAAAAAATTAGCCAGGCGTGGTGGCACATGCCTGTCATCTCAGCTACTTGGGAGTCTGAGGGACAAGAACCTCTTGAACCTAGAAAGCGGAGGCTGCAGTGAGCTGATATCACACCACTGCACTTTAGCCTGGGTGACAGAGCAAGACTTTGTCTCCATAAATATAAATAAATAAAAATAAAAGAACATTAGGTTGCTAAAAAATTCTAATGGATCTTCTCAAATGAAATTATAGATGGTTGTAATTTTCATATACATATATATTTATATAAATAAAGCGTCTGTATTTATTTATATAGAGAGATAACATATATACGAATTAGAACCATCTACATAATTTTATGATGCTAGTTTGTAGCACATTGTTTGGTTTCTAAGGTAACCAGTGACATGTTCTCTGCAATCTTTAACAAGTACATTCCCCCATCTAAGGTCTCATATCCTTCATCTCTATGTGGATGGGATGAGATCTAAGCTGCGTGTAGCTTTTCCAACAGTAAAGAAACTCAATGAACTCTGATAGTACAGCCATTATGAAAAACAGTATGGAGGATCTTCAAAAAACTAGAAACAGAACTACCCTATGATCCGGCAATCCCACTTCTGAGTATACACCCAAAGGAAATAAAATCAGTCTGTTGAAGAGAGATCTGCACTCCCATGTTTACGGCAGCACTATTTACAACAGCCAATATATGGAAGCAACCTGTGCCCATCATTGGATGAATAGATAAGAAAATGTGCTACATAACGGAATAGTATACATCCCTGACAAAGAAGAAAATTCTCTCATCTGTGACAGCATAGATGAGCCTGAAGGACAGTGTGCTTAGTAAAATAAGCCAGGCATAGAAAGACAAATGCTGTGTTATCTCATTTATATGAGGAATGGAAAAAGAATCCATCTCACAGAAACAGAGGGATGGAGGAAGAGGAAATGTTGGTCAAAGTGTACACAATTTTGCTTAGATGGAAGGAATGAGTGTTGGTGATCTAGTGCATGGCATAGTTTAAAATCGTGCATTGCACTTTTCAAAATTGCTTTTTTTTTTTTTTTTGGAGATGGAGTTTTGCTTTTGTTGCCCAGGCTGAAGTGCACTGGCCTGAACTCTGCTCACTGCAACCTCCACCTCCCGGGTTCAAGTAATTCTTATGCCTCAACTTCCCAAGTAGCTGGGACTGCAGGCGTGCCCACCACACGCAGCTAATTTTTGTATTTTTAGTAGAGACATGATTTCTCCATGTTGGCCAGGCTGGTCTCGAACTCCTGACCTCAGGTGATCCATCTGCCTTGGCCTCCTGAAGTGCTAGGATTACAGGTGTAAGCCACTGCACCCAGCCACAAAATTGCTTTAAAAATAGATTTAAACATTCTCAGCACACACCAAGACAACCCATACAGAAGTGACATCCTGGATACGTTAAGTAGCTTGATTTAATCTTTCTACATCTAAACATCACTTGACACCTCACAAATAATATAATTATAATAGAATTACATATAATTGTATAATAATTACATCTAATTATAGTAATAATTATAATATAGCATATAGAATTTTATAAGAATTATAATAATATAAATTATTTGTCCATCAATTAATTAGTTAACCAATACATTTTTTAAAATAGTGAAGAAACTTACTGACATAGTTTGTAACTGGATTTTGGTTTTATAAATTATTAGACACATGGAACCTTCAGCAGCCCTAGTCAGCAACTATGCAGTGAATTAATTCAAAGTGTCCTGCCTGGGAAGTATTCTTGGCAAATGCTTTCTTATATCTCATGATCTTTCATTCCGGGGGTGGCAGACAACAGCCTGCAGGCCAGCCACCTGTTTTTATAAATAGAGTTATATTGAAACTCAGCCATGCTTGTTGGGTTATCTATTGTCTGTGGCCCCTTTAGCGCTTCAAACGCAGAGCTGAATAGTGGCAGGGCAGACTGTTTTCCCCACTGCGCCGAAAATATTTACTATTTGACCACTGAGGAAAGAAACTTGCCAACCCCTGTCATATTTCATTACCATTGTTATTGTAAAAGTCCTGGATTCATTCCACCATATATTTTGTCCAGAAAAATCATGGAAGACTCTGATTTGAACAAAGAAGATTACTGGGTAACCTGTGTCATGTACCCTCCTGGATTATGTGTGCCTTTCTCTGTCTTTGACCTCTTTTACAATTCTCTAAGTGGCAGAAAACTGAGACGAATGAGATGATCCTTATCCAAAGAAAAGCAAATGAATTGTGTCCTGTGAAATGCAATTGATTTTTACCCTTTGGATACTGACCAGTTTCACTGCCATATTTGGGTCTATATCAAGATCATTTCAATATCCTTGATTGCCTCTAAAAATATGAGATTTCTAAAGTTTCCTTTGAGCTAATTGTTACATCTTATTGGCTCCTTTATTAATTGACAAAATAAATAAAAATCTTTGGCAGATACTCATTTTATGTTTGTATAGGAGCCGTGATTTCACCATTATTAAAAAATGTGTCTGTTAACAACTTCTATATTATATATATGCACGGTTAAAACCCTATGCTAAACAGGAAGTACACAGTCACGGTTAAAAGGTAAGCCTTGAGTTAGATGACTTTAGTTTGCCTCTTGACCACTGTATTAATTAGGTATTTGAAGTCGAACAAATCACTTAATATCTCTGAACCGCATTTTTTTCTTCTGTAACATGGTTATCAGAATAATTCCTACCTCATATGGTTGTATGAGAATTAAATAACATAATTCATTTGCAATTATGTAACATTCAATAAACAACCTGGCAATGTTAACTACAACTGTAATTGTCATTGGAGATCGCCATCTCACTCATTAAATGAACGGAATTTTCAGCATCCACATCATCTTACCTTCTGCCACTTGCCGGTAGGCACTGACCTGGTTTGGGTTCTTTTCAAAGCAGAGCCTGAGACAAGACTTGCAGCTGGTCATTTTTGTAGACAACGTCCCTAGAGGCAAGAATGAAGCGGCAGCAAAAGTCAGAGATAGAAGGGAGAAAAGTGGGAAATGATGCTTTTTTCCTCCATATGGGTACCACTGTAGGATCTGGGGTTCAGTCTTGCTCGGGACTCTCCAAAAAACTATAGGATTTGCCTCAGAACTGTCTCTTCTAAAGACGGGAGGCCAAGACATTAGCCATCAACATCCATCGCTCATTGGTAGAAGATATCATCCAGGGACATCAATTCTTCCTCAATTCCTGGCCACCCGAATCAAGGGCTGAACAAACTCTGGTGGCATGAGAGTGAACCTTGAGGCAAAGTGAGGTGCTTGGGGAGGGATGCTGTTGGTGTGTCTGGGAACTGTTCGTAACAATGGATGCACTGGATACCCAAAGACAGGCCTAACAGATAGGACAACAGCGCAAAATTATTGCCTATTCCCACCATTAAAAGCAGATGAATGAGTTTTCTGTCCAATCGCTTCTCACATCACTGCAAAAAGTATTCTTTGTCTTCCCACACCTTTCATAGAGGCAGAAAGCCTAAAGAGTATGAGCATAGCAGCCATGCCAGGACCGCCAGACGCAACAGGGTGGGGAAGTCAGTTCTTGCCTTAGTGGTGAGGCAAGGAAGATTCCTCTCCCTCCTGCTTTAGAGACTCATCCTGTTCCAGGATTGGGGTGTGCAGGTACAGCAACTGGACCTTCTGATTTGTCCCCTATGGAATGCTTCAGTGAGGGCCTCGAAGAGTGACAGCAGACTGGATGTACCTCCACAGTAGTCAAACACTCAGGAGGAAAGCTGGCTGGACTTTCTAGACCTTTTGATTGCTTGCATCTGGGGGAATCACAATCGGATATCTTATAATATAACCATTGCCCCTCTTAGAACTTCTCAGGTTGTTAGTCAGCTATCTGAAATTTGCATTTTAAATACGTGGTGTTTGAAATTCATATGCAATGCACTGACCCTACTGTAGTTCAGCCGTTTACTGAACACTGAGTCTCTTCACCTGTATTATATCAAAACTTCATAACAAAGGCAAATTATAGAGACAGTATAAAGATCAGTGGTTGCCAGGGATCTGGAAATAGGAAAGGAAAGATGAATAGATGGAACGCAGGGGATTTTTAGGGCAGTGCATTATTCTGTATAATACGGTAATGGTCAATCCATGATATTATAGATTTGCAAAAATTTGTAGAACTATACAACACAAAATAAACCCTAATGCAAACTGTGGACCTTAGTTAATAATAAGATATTGATATTGTTTCATCAGTTGTATCAAATACACCACAGAAATGCAAGACATTAGGAAAGACAGTGTGAGAGGAATATGTGGGAACTTCATACTTTCTGCTCCATTTTTCTATAAACTTAAATTGCTCTAAAAATAAAGTCCATTCATTAAGGAAAAAAAAAAAAACCTTTATAGCAAATCCTTATAATGGCATTCTCACTACAGATGTGGAAAGCAAGGCTCTGACTGTCTAGGGGAGTTCCCGAGGGGCCGCAAGGCTGGTAACAGCCCAGCAGAGATGGGGACGCTGGTTTATGAGGCTCTGAAGCTCAGGTCTCCGCCATTCGGCCTTGTCACTTCCTTCTTCACTGGCCTCCTGTCTCCCGGGCGGTGTTCTCCCTCCTCCATGGCAAGATGCCTTTGCTCTTCATCCTTGGTGTCGCTTTGACATGGCCTGTCCCCTTGGGTCAGCCTGCCAGCACTCTGCAGTCACGCTCGGCAAGTGGCTCATCAACCTGAGGCTTCCTAATGAGCCTGTGAAGTGCCATCAATCCTCGGTCCCCATTTCGCTGAGGCATCTCGGTGCTGTGATGTATGGATCAATCTAAGCGTTTCTGGTCTTTGAAAAGCCCTGGTCCACCCGCAGCCCTGGGAATCCGGCTCACTCGGTTCCCCTTTCGCTAATTTATAATTTAGCTGACATAACTCCGTGGCTGTTTTATTTATCTCAAATGAATGTCAATTGCTACAGAGGACAAGGCGTTTGGGAGGTAAATTAACTGAATCATCGCATGAATTAGACTGCACTGCAATACAACACCCATTCCTTCTCCCACTTTTTTTTTTTTTTAACATTTCACAAAGAGCCTTCCCCTCCCCACCCTGGCACCCTGACACACTTCCATATCCTCTCACAGTCCTACACCTCAAAATAATTTACTCTGGATGGAGTAGCACAGCCAGGAGTATAATGCTCCAAATATATAAATAATAATGAGAACCTTTAATAAAATCAGACATAAGTTATACAGCAGACATCAATTACAACAGATTTTAAAGGTTTTGATCTAGAACCCGGGTGGTGTTACATTTAGACTAATAACTGTAACCATGATTTATGTGTTTGCAACCAAAGTGCTTTCAGTGCCTCGATATATGTCCAAAGTAAAATTTATAGTCTGCTACAGAATGTATAAATAATGAACAGCCATATGTCATCACACATTTAAAAATGTGACTCCTTCTGCAGCAGCAATGGGATAAAATGAATTAAAATCTTAAGTTCATTGGGAATCAACGTATTTGGGAGCACTTTAAGAAATACGCACAAATGCAAACATGGATTTAATATTTTTTTCTTGAGTCAAAGAAAAATGGCTGTTGTAAAAATGACAAACACTCTGGGGAAACCTCAGGAGTCATCAAATTAAAGAGTAGCATGAAAGCAAAAAAGAGAACTGGTTCAAATATGGAAGAAATGTTCCTGGGGAAGCTTTTTCTGACTCTGCTGTGACCTCAGATTATTAATAAGAGCTTAAAAATGATCAAAATGCATAAACTAAGTTGATGGTGGCATTCTGTCTTACAGTTTCCCATGTAGTATATGTAAGGTGTGTGGAGGCTGGGGAGATGCTACTGATGAGGAGTGCAAGCCGGTTCACTTATTTTGAGTCCTCACAGAAGTTGTATACCAGTCTGAAGCTCTGCTTTGTCATCTGAAAATAGGATGAATACAGTCCAGTAGATAGCATTGCTAGGATTTACTAAAAGGTGTCAAAGCAACTCGCATAGTGCCTGGCATAAGTAGTTGGAGCTCAATAAATGTCAGTCCTGGTCTCTCCTTTATCCCTCCCCAGTGGAAGATATGGTGTCAGAGCCATGAACCATGTCTTATTCATCTTTCTATGGGTGACATCTAGAAAAGGAATTCAGGGTGAGCAAATATCAATGCATCTTCCCTGAACAAATCAATGAATCAATGAACGTGTTTCCATAGCTCTAACAGCACTGAGAAATCCAGACAACAGAAAGAGTTATGAGGCCAGAATATCTTGCAAAAGCAACACTGTTGAGGAATTGAAGTGGTCTTCATGAATAAATTTACAGAAAATCAAAGCTTGCTTCCTTAAACTCTGGGACAATGTCACAGTTTAATTTTTGACAATCGAAACGTTTTTAAAAATAACTATTCCTTACCTCTGTGGGTTCTCCAATAATATGCTGATGACAATATAATCTTTCTTCCTAACTTCAAGTTGTCATGAATACGTGATTCTTAAGTGACATAATTTAGTAATGTTTATTGTGAGGAGCCTAGTGCTGGGTTTGGCAGTCTTCTCCCCTCTCTTCCTGCTAAATGGTCTCCAACTGCTGTGTTTTGATTTCTTCTTTTGATTTTAATGGTCTCTGTTACTTCCCTCAAATTTAACTTCCAGCTCCTACTGCTTTCAGGTCTTACCTCAATTAGTCTTCCTAATTGCTCTTGCAGAGCTGGAAATTGGGTAGCCAAGTGTTTCAGGTATCTATTACTGCATAACAAAATCCAAATGCAGTGGTTTGAAACAATTTGTTAATGTAGCTCATGGTTCTGTACCTTGTCTAGGTTAGAAGGCATTCCCTTAAACTGACTCCTATGGTTCCAATCAAATGGCAGCTGGGACTGGAAGTACCAGAAGGCTCAGCTGCACTAGACATCCAGGGCTGCTCATCTTAAGTCTAACAATGATGCTGGCTCTCAGCAGCATGCTCAACTTGGGCTATGGTGGAGGCACCTACACATGGATTTCCTGTGGCTTGAGCCTCTCACAGCTGGCTTCTGAGAAAGAGTGGTTCAATAGCATGCATCTCATAAGATCCAGCTGGTGGGAGTAATCCTTCTTGTGGACTATCCTCCATCATTTTCTTTTTTTTTCTTGCTCTATCACCAGCCTGGAGTGCAGTGGTGTGATCCCGGCTCACTGCAACTTCCATTTTCCGATTTCAAGCAATTCTCCTGCCTCAGACTCCCAAGTAGCTGGGACTACAGGCACATACCACCAAGCCCGGCTAACTTTTTGTCCTTTTAGTAGAGACGGGGTTTCACCATGTTGGCCAGGATGGTCTCGATCTCTTGACCTCATGATCCGCCCGCCTTGGCCTCCCAAAGTGCTGGGATTACAGCCGTGAGCCACCGCACCCGGCCCCCTCCATCACTTTCATCCCATTCTTTTGGTCAAAATATGGAAGAATACAACTCCAGGGTGAAATACCAGGAGATGTAGCTCACTGGGGAACAGTCTTTGGAAACTGACTCCCACATCAGTTGTTGAAATTAGGTTGAGAACATTACCTAGGAGGTCATCAAGGTTTTCTGGAGGAAAAGTTCCTAGATTTTAATACATAGAATTGCATTTTATTTTGACTTCTCAAAGACCTTTTCCTTCCACACTTATTCTCCTATTATTTGCCTATCAAGGTTGTCATATACATGCTATTTAAGTGAGTGAGGCTTGGCAGTACTTAGACGTCAATGGACTTTCAGGTAAGACTTGTTAATGTATCTCGTGAATTCCCCCTTGCAAAAGACTTTTACTAAACTAGCCTGGCTACTTAGCTCAGGTTGTTGGTTACTTCTTTTTTTTATGATGGAAATTAATTTTGCTTACTCAAAGCACATTATTTTTCTTTAAGCAAGAATTTGGACTAGAGAATGTGTCTGTTTTGTGTATGAGCACTGCCGGTAGATAAGAGTCCTTATTTTAGGAATTTTTCTGAGTGTTTATTCCCATGGGACCAAATACCAGCTCAGTATAGTAAAAGGAAAAAGGAAAATCATTCTTACAGGCTATTTTGTGTTCTGTAGATCACAAATGAATGAAAAAAAAAAAAAAATACTCAGGAGGTAGGTCATCTATGTCCCTTATGTGACTGGACTATAGTTCATTGAAGTAACTCCCTATTTTTAAATTATTTGCTTACTTCCTTCTATAGCTCAATCTTTGTGATCATCCACTGTCTTCCTCAGCATAGATTTCCCATGCTTATTTCTATCTTTGCATCATCCATCTAGCAGTCAACAATCACACAGCTTGAAACTTCACCAAATTACTTGTGTGTTACCTTTTAGAGTCCTGTAGCCTTGCACATACATTCTGAAATGTCCAATTGGCTGATGCAATTCACTGAAGACAGAAGCGTCCCTAGTGTTCCGGGCCTGCCTCCTTCAGCCTGGTTTTGAGAAAGAGTAATTTAATAGCATGCATCTCATAAGATCCAGCTGGTCTAAAATTGGCCTAAATTGAAATCAGGTTAAAGTAGGGTACTGAGTCCTCTTCAAGCTTCAACCAGCAGCTTGACTGACTGAGTGGTACAGTGAAGAAAACACATTTGTTGCACTGGGCAAGATATTTCCATTCTCTAAGGCTTTATTTCTTTATCTGTGAAATGGTAAGAATACATTTTTCCCTCCAATTGTGATGAAAAGGCTGGGTGTGATGGCTCACACCTGTAATCTCAGCAGTTTGGGAAGTTGAGGAGGAAGGATCACTTGAACCCAGGAGTTTGAGACCAACCACGGTAATAAAGCGAGACCTCATCTTCATTCTTATTTTATTTTTAAGACGGAGTCTCGTACTGTTGCCCAGGCTGGAGTGCACTGGTGTAACCTCCACTCACTGCAACCTCTCCCTCCCAGGTTCAAGTGATTCTCCTGCCTCAGCTTCCTGAGTAGCTGGGATTACAGGAGCTTGCCACCATACCACACCAGCTAATTTTTCGTATTTTTAGTAGAGACGGGGTTTCACCATGTTGTCCAGGCTGCTATCAAACTCCTGACCTCATGATTCACCCCTCTCAGCCTCCCAAAGTGCTGAGATTACAGGCGTGAGCCACCGTACCCAGCCATCTCCATATATATTTTTTTTAACAAAGTAAAATAAAATTAGATAAAAATGTGACAAAGAAGCTGCCAAACAAAAATGCATACCCAGTCCCTGTCAGTGAGCAGCACATCACAAAGTACTTGGTGAGTTCTCTTCTCATCCACTCCCGCCAATAAACACGGATAGTGTGTGTGTCTGGGTGGGTGAGCGGGTTGCGGCATGCACAGGTGTACATTCCATCACCTTATTATCTCGGAGGCTGCAGGTGCTTCTAGTCTTGTTGCCCAGATAAGCGCCTTAATTACTCAAAGTCCTGGTAGGGGAGAGATGCATACTCAGATTGAATGATCTGAGGAGAGTTTATAAAGGGAGCTAGTTTAGGGGCCGGGCGAAGTGGTTCATGCCTGTAATCCCAGCATTTTGGGAGGCCAAGGCGGGCAGATCACCCGAGGTCGGGAGTTCAAGGTCAGCCTGAGTGACATGGAGAAACCCTATGTCTACTAAAAATACAAAATTATCTGGCCTTGGTGGCGCATGCCTGTATTCCCACCTACTCGAGAGGCTGAGGCAGGAGAATCGTTTGAACCTGAGAGGCGGAGTTTGCGGTGAGCCAAAACCATGCCACTGTACTCCAGCCTGAGCAACAGAGTGTCTCAGAAAAAAGGGGGTGGGTCATAGTTTAAAAAGTCAGGGTAGGGACAGTGCAGTACCCCTGAGGTAGAGGACTAGTAATAGTGGAAAGGAAGGGGATGCCTGATAAGATTTACGGACTTCGGGAAGTAATTGCATCCAGCCTTGGTGACCTGAAGGTAGTTTCAAGATCAGAAACTATCCCCGGCATTTTCTTCCTTCACTCTGGGTCAGCTGGGGCCATGGATGGTATGAACCATCACCAAGCTCAGGTCACACAGGAGTCTGAGGTTGGGCTCATGAGAAGGACTGTCTTTTTCTATTATTTGTTCTCAAACTGAAATTCACCATGCTTCTAGGGTCTGCAGATACATTGTTGAGATCTCAGGATTCTCCAACAAGTGCTTTCTATCTAGGTGATAACCTAATAAAATTAAAACATTTTGGGATTCACCTTATTACCAAATACTGCCAAACAATTCCTGAGCCTACTCCTTGTGTGTGTGTATTTCTATTTGAGTTTGGCCCAAAGCTGCATTACTGTATATTGTGGAGATGAAGGTTTTGAGGTAAATAGAAGGAAGAATGTGTGCTCAAAGCAACAAAATAGCATAGGAAGGCCAACCCGCAAATGTCTTCCACCAGAAGTTTTAAGATCACAGTCTCTTGTGAGTGGATGTGTTTCATGGATATCATCTTTGTTTGCGTGTGTTTACTTTGCAATGGTTCACAAGCAGTAAGTTTAGAATACGTTTTTTTTTTTCCTGATTCCAGCAAAACTAGGATTTTATGTCTGTTTAATTCATATTCCAAAAAGTGACAATGGTAACTAACCTCAGCTTTCAGTGAAGAAGTTGGTTTCATGGAAAAGCTAACTCATAAGCTTATCGCACTCAGTAGCAGAATTTTGGTTATGTATGGGGGCCTTATGACCTGATCATCCTAAACTAGCAAGTAAAAATTCAGGCTATATTAATGCAATATAATTGTTGGGGAGTGGACGTTTCTATATTACCATCCCTGAGACAAAACATTAAAAGGGATTATGTGTAAGTCTATACCTGAGACTCGTTTTCTGCTATTAAACCCAATAATGTCCATTTATTTTTTAAAATCTTTCACTTTAAGGAAGCTAATTTGGATTTTGTGGGTATCAGAGCTTGCGTGCATTCAATTTGTGAAATCGTCTTGATTTTTATATTTGCATAAGAGCTATAAGCATGAGGGTTTATGCCTACCTCATGGGTCACACATCTTTCACTGAAGATCTTAGAAAAGCAGTGCATCAGCACTGAAGGTCTTCATCACTCTTCTTCACCAAAAGTTAGCTGAGCAACAGTGAAGTTTGAGAAACTGCTGTCAGATAATCATTTCTCTTTGGGGTTGGTTTTGGCAATGATCTTCAAAAGTATTACTGTGTTATCAGGTTCCTGCTGCTGGGAAGACAGGATCAGTCCCTGTCAGAAACCCTAGACACAGAAAAGAAAAAAAAAAAAAAAAGTACCCATAGCTCCACCACCTCCTGCTCCCAGCTCCAAAGTCCCCTTTATCGTGACGAAGGTTCACTTTCATCCTTTCGGAAAGTGACAGGCTGCACTGCTTCCCACCTGGGGAGACGTAGAAATAAAGAAAACTCGACTTGTTCTGGAGTAAAGCTGTCAGCCATAGGGACCCCTCTCCTTTAGCAAGCTGCCCAGCATTATTGGGACGTTATCTGAAGTGTCAGAGAAAACACTATTGATTTTTTAGTCTGCTTTGTCAACTAGTCAATAAACCTTGCTTTTTCCTAGACATTTTCTGTAGCTCCCTGCCTCTCCCCTTCTTCCACTCAACTTTCTCTCTGTCTTTCTTTTCCCCTTTTCCTTTGCTTTCCTGCTTTCCTTGCAGTGTCAGCAAGCAGGCAAAACAACTTCTCATTAATTTAAGGGTAGCTAATATCAGATTCATGGTAACTTATCCGCAAAATGCTTTTTAAAAAATACATTGATTTGTACTGATGAACATGAGCCTTGAAGCAGGCAGAGATGTGAAATATAGCCATTGCTCGTCCTGCTTGTTTGCCTCCCTGTACAGCAGGACTCTGCAGTTCCTTGCAGCTCTTCCTTCTTGTTTAAATGACGGCAGAAAGAAACCACCGGCAGACTCCATCACCGCATTTAAAGCTTCTTCCTAAAACCTAAAGGTGTTGTGACATCACCCTTAAATAGAACGTTCGCTCTATGCCAGGCACCGTTCTCCCTGCTTTACATGTGGCAACTCATCGAATTCTTGCAACAACTTTATAAGGTAAATTCTGTTGTTATCACCGTTTTACACGTGAAGAAACTGAGAGGCTAAGATGTTTTTTCCAACCCTCTGCTTGCTGAGGAAGGTTTCCGCTAAATCATCTCAGACCAATATTTGACCAATAACTATTTAGTTTTCCCCGGAACTGATTCTATCGGGCAGGAATAAGGATGGCTGTAATGAATGCCTCATCGTCAGGCATGCAGGCTACATACCTGGTGTGTCTGGCTTGTATCACACCGGTGTGTACAGGGTAACACAGCCCTTGGCTTCTCCCAGGGCCAAGAACAGCTAACGGACTACACCGTCCCCGCCCATCCAGTTCCTCTCTTGTCCTGGCTTTATCCTTCAACCCTAGAAACATGCTCGAGTCTGTCTGATTACGTTCTCTCCCACTTTCTTCTCCACTCCCTTGTCTTCAAGTGACAGCCTTGTATTGGTCAGGATGGGTTACGCTCTTCTGCAGAAACAATACACAAATCTTTGTGGCTTAAAATAACAAAGGTCATGTCTCGCCCGTGTCAAATGTTCATTAGGGTCACCTGGGACTCTGCTTGATATTGTTGGACTGTGTCTCTACCCTCATTTCATCTCAAATTGTAACTCCCATAATTCTTACATGTTGTGGGAGGGACCTGGTGGGAGATAATTGAACCACATGGGTGGTTTCCCCCATACTGTTCTCATGGTGACCAACTAGGGTCACCTGGGACTCTGCTTGATATGGTTTTGCTGTGTCCCCACCCAAATGTCATCTTGAATTGTAGCTCCCATAATTCTTACATGCTGTGGGAGGGACCTGGTAGGAAATCATTGAATCGCAGGGGCAGTGTCCTCAGTACTGGTCTCATGGTGGTGAATAAGTCTCATGAGATCTGATGATTTTATAGGGGTTTCTCCTTTGGCGTGGCTCTCATTCTTTCTTGGCTGCCTCCATGTAAGACATGCATTTTGCATTCTGCCATGATTGTGAGGTCTCCCCAGCCACGTGGAACTGTGAGTCCATTAAACATTTTTATTTTTCTCTTATACATTACCCAGTCTCAGGTATGTCTTTATCAGCAACATGAAAGCAGACTAATATATTGCTCTTCCCAGCTGGGAAGAGTCCAAAGCTAATGGAGGCTCTATCTTGGCAAATTCTTCAGGAATCACTGGGGTGAGGCAGAGATAAGGAAGTATGACAGTAGCTAGCTCCTCTTTTTTTTTCTTACTATCTTAGTCACTTTTAAGTGTACACTTCAGTAGTGTTTAGTATATTCCCATTGTTGTGTAGCTATCCGTGTGATTCTTAAAGACTCAAAATATTGGTAGTACTTTCTCTTTCTCTCATTTTCAGGTTCAAAGAAAAAAAATTGTAACTTTCGCAAGCCAAGGATTCAACAAACGTCAAGGTCTTAGTAGCTCTGTGCGTATCTTCTTGATCATCTAATGGACTTTGCTATCGGTGATGTGTGAACAAAGAAATGCTAAGTGTGAGTCATCATATTCACATTTAGTTTAATACTGCATATTTATGTTAATTAACAATATGCAGATAAGAGGAAAATTGTTATTTAGAGTTTCAACTGTCTTCATAAGAGAGAAGATGTTGGAAAATGGCTGTGTATTTTTCAGAATATTTTGATTCATTTTGGAATTAAGATTTGAAGCTAAGAGATGATAAGTTGAACTTATCTCCTCCTCTCTTGTCCCTCCATTCCTCCCCTCTCCCGCCTGCCCTCTCTCTTTTCTCCTTTTCTTCTTCTTCCTTTTTTGTACACAAATATGTATGGAGCTTTTGGCATGTTAAAATATGAGTTCTTGCCAGGCATGGTGGCTCATGCCTGTAACCACAGCACTTCGGGAGGCCGAGGCAGGAGGATCACATGAGGTTAGGAGTTTGAGAGCAGCCTGGACAACATGGCAAAACCCTGTCTCTACTAAAAATACACAAATCAGCTGGGCACGGTGGTACGTGCCTGTAGCCCCAGCTACTTGGGAGGCTGAGGCACGAGAACTACTTGAACCTGGGAAGCGGAGGTTTCAGTGAGCTGAGATGGCACCACTACACTCCAGTCTAGGCGACAGAGCAAGACTCTGTCTCAAAAAGGAAAAAAAAAAAAAAAAAGTTCTTAGATATGTTGGGAACAACACAGGAAACTAGGCAGACAAGGATTCTCAGAAAGTCTACATTTCGAATGGGGGAAGAAAAGGAAATTCCTAAGTTAGAAAGGCAAGAGACTGTCTGATAGAAAGGAGAAAATTAAATAGAACCATGTGGCAGAGCATGGTCAACTGTCCACAGGAGTCTGAGAGGCAAAGAGGAGCCTCTCCAAGAAACTATCCCTTGACCTGAGACCTTCGAAAAAAGATAACCCAGCAAGAACCTCATTTAAACAATGGCTGGCACAGAAACAACGGTCGGGATGAACATGATGCATTTATAAAACAGAAAAAAGGCCAGACTATCTGAAGAAAGGGAAGTGAGAAAGGATATTGGCATACCAAGGAAATCTGTGCTCTCATGTTTTGCAATGATCTTTAAGCAAAGTATTGAAGCTGAGCACAGTGGTAGCGCTTCCTGAAATTCTCTGAAACCAACAAATCATCTCTGAAAAGAAGAAAATAATTAAGACACTGGCTATTTTCTTTAGGTTGCCTTGTCCCAAACATTATTCTCCAACTACGAGATGACATTTGATTCACCCTTATGAAATACAGACATAAGATGGGTAATACTGCAGGAGAGATCTGAGAGGGAAGCTACCTTTCCTCTGAAATGATCATGAGCATCATTTTGTGAGTCCAAACTAGCAGGCTTGATTCAGTAAGTGCAAACTTACTCACTTGAAGCAAGAGGCTACTGGAATATAGACCATCTGAGCAGATTCAATATACATGGTCATCATATTTTAAAATGAACATTTGTTAAAGTGTCTTTTCAAATTATGTTTTATTAAAGTATTTTCCTCTTGTTACAAAGGAAATGTGTTTATTGTAGCCTAAAGCAGAAACTAATGAGAAAAACACAGACCATCCCATCCAGAGCTCACCAGAATCAACCTATGCATGCATAGCCTCCTCAATCCATTCTAGATGATTTCTTCCTCAAAATTAGATTATATTTTATTAACTCATCCTTGCATTCAATCAACAAGTATTTATTTATCCCCTATGGCGAGTCATATGCCTAGGATACAGACTTGAACAAAACAGATACTACCATTGAGCTCACGGAGAAATTAGCAAGGAAGACATATTCTTTTAAAAAACATACTGTAAGACTTTCAGTTTTACAACAGTAACCATTTTTTACTTCATTCTTCCTTCAGACATTATTTCAAAATAACAGAAAGAGAAATTTAAATGCATACTCCACTTTCAAAGACACTAGGAAAAACCTGTAGCTTAAAATACACACACACACACACACACACACACACACACACACACACACGATTTCCAAATGTGGTGATGTTCATCAGGAAAAGGAAGAGAACAAGAGTTACTATACGCAAAAAGTTTTCCAAAATCAGAGTTACAATATGAAGAAAAGAACCACCTATTCATCTTTTTCTGTATCAAAAATGGTATGTAGAGAATAACTAGTCCTCCTTTTTTCTGGTTACCCTAATAGATAAGTGGTCAGTGGAGACCAAATAAAACACCCATGCATAAACCCACACACACCTATGGACATACATGCACTCCATATTTGTAGGAAGCTATTTGTCAACAAGGCAAGGTGAAGAGAGCTCTCAAGCCAAAGTAATTCTTTAGGTGCTGATCTTGGTTGTCTGGCCTTCATAAATAATAATAAATTACCAAAACTCATTCTGGGAGTGAAAGAAAATCTAAGTATTTAACTACTAATGAATGTTTTTCAATAGCAATTTTTTAAAAACTCAGAAAAGTGCTGGACTCAGATGATTTTGAAGGGGAGTTTTACCAAAAGTTAAAGGATCAGGCAACTCCTATACTATTTAACCTTTTCTAGATCTTAGGGGAGAAAAGTGATACTTTCCAATTTTTTGTTGTGAACTGACCATAACATTGATAACAAGAGCCTCAAAAGATTGGAAAGACCAATTCCATTTTGATCCAACCCAATCCAGAAATAGATATGAAGTCTTCTAACTCCACGAAGGAGGGAATATGACCACCTCTCTGTGGTGTTTGACTGCTCCTATCAAAACTTATAACTAATCCACATTTTCAGTGTTTTTCCCCCCCTCTCTCCCTCACGGCTGTTCCTGCTGCCTCTGATTTTCTGGATTTCCTGGGTTTGGCCGGAGGTTTCATTTCTCACAAATACACGGCTTTTTTTGGTATCCAGTTCTGTCTTCTCCCTCTTACTCTGATAGGCAGAACTACTTTTCCATTCACTGTCTAACTTCAACAAAATGTTAAGATCCTTCCTTCATGTAAGTCTCCTCCAATGCCTTTATTTCTCTAGGTTTTTACTTACTTGATTCCCTCCATCTCACTTGAATGGCATTTCCAGAGGAAGAGCCAACACATACATATGGCCCATGCACCTGTTTAATCAGCAGCCCTTAGCATAGCGTTTTAAATAAAATCACTACAATATTATAACTGTACCTAAAATGTAATGATAATTTCTTAACATCATCCAGTATCGAGTTAGTGCTGAAACTTACTCAACTGTTTCATAAATGTGTTTTACCATACTTTTTCTAGGGTAGCTGTTTTAATCTGCTTTTCAGGTTTAATAACCATTAACTTTTAATGTCATTAATGCATTTCTATGTTAATAATGATTCAGTAATCACCATCTTAATGAAGGAATAGTATTTGGCGTACGGATTAACCATAAGTGATGTCAATATTTGCCGTTTTTGTTACTTCAGGTAAACCCAACTATTCAGTAGCTAAATGTTTTTGCATATTTACATTCTTAAGTCCTATTTCTACAAGCGTAAATGATATACTAAAGTGTTTCCCTCCTAAAATTTTTAAAATAAATTTTCTCCTGGAGTTGCTGTATATGTAAGTGCCTTTTTCTCAAATGTAGCTAGTACTACTATCAGTTTATCAGGTTTTTTTTTTTTAATCTACGTGAATGGTAGGAAGCTACATCTCAATTTTCTTTAAAAAATCATTTGTAATTATTATGGATATATGATGATTGTAAATATGGGCACATGTGAAATTTTGATACAAGCATACAATATGTAATGATCAAATCAGGGTAACTGGGATATGCATCACGTCAAGCATTTATCATTTCTTTGTATTAGGAACATTCCAATTCCATTCTTTTAGTAACTTTGAAATATACAATAAATCATTGTTAACTTTAGTCACCCTATTGTGCTACCAAATACTAGCTCATATTCCTTCTATCTAGCTGTGTTTTTGTATCCATTAACCACTCTCTGTTTATTTCCTCCTCCTCGCCGTCATTCCCAACTTCTGGTAACCATCCTTCGACTCTCTTATCTCTGTGAGGTCAGCTTTTCTCTTAGCTCCCACATATGCGTATGAACATGCACTATTTGTCTTTCTGTGCCTGGTTTATTTTACTTCCCATACATCCTCCAGTTCTACTCATGTTGTAAACAACAGGATTTAATTCTCTTATATGGCTGATTAATATGCTGTTGTGTAGGTACCACGTTTTCTTTATCCATTCGTCTGCTGATGGCCTCTTAGGTGGCTTCCGAATCTTGGCTGTTGTGAACAGTGTTGTAACACACCTGGGCATGCAGATACGTCTTCGATACACTCATTTCCTTTCGTTTGAGTATATGCCCAGTGGTGGGATTGCTGATTCATGTGGCAGTTGTAGTTTTAGTTTTTTGAGGAACTCCGTGATGGTTTTTATAGAAAGGCTTTAATGATTTGCTTTCCTCCCAAGAGTGTACAGGGTTCCTCTTTCTCCGTAGTCTTGTCAGCATCTGCTATCACTTACGTGCTTCATAAATACCATTTTAACTGGGGTAACAGCATATCTCATTGTGGTTTTAATTTGCATGTCTCTGATGATTCGTGGTGTTGAGAGTTTTTTTACTACACCTGCTGGCCCTTTGTATGTCTTTTTTTGAGAAATGTCTCTTTAGATCTTTCTCTCATTTTTAATCATATTTGTTTAATGTATATGCCTTTCTTAATGAGGCTGACCTTTTTGATATATGCTTATTAGCCATTTAGAGTTCTTTGTTTTTATTTGCCCGTTTTCCCCCTTCTAGGGTTTTATTCTCAGACTTGCTAGTTTGCGTGTTACTTTGATTCTAAATCCTCCACTTAGAAAATAAAACCAACATAGTCACACTCTAGAAGGAAATGCTAACAGGCGATAGGGACCTTTGTAGAAAAAGTTGAGGTTTTTAGAGAAATGAGTTCTCTGCAAGAATAAGTATTAAAGGAGAGGTCTTAATGCTTTGGCAGAGCTGTCACTGGAGAGATTCAGGACTAAATGTAAGAATAAACCAGGTAGTTTTAGATTTCTTTATATCTGAGATCTTCCTGTTAAAGCAAGGAAAGATGACTGTTTAAAAAACAGGTAACCAATTCCTCAAAACTCTGAAAATTATGCAACAATTTGTATCCTGCAAAGGACAGCTTTCTATATTAGCTGGTTGAAATTTTGCCTGGTTTTCTTTTTCCTTTTTTTCTTTTTTCTTGAGACCAAGTCTCATTCTATCAGCCAAGCTTTAGTGCAGTGCATTATCTGGGCTTACCACAACCTTCGCCTCCCGAGCTCAAGCTATTTTCTTGCCTCAGCCTCCCAAGTAGCTGGGATTACAGGTGTGTGTCACCACGCCTGACTCATTTTTATATTTTTAGTAAAGACAAGGTTTCATCATGTTGGCCAGGCTGATCTCAAACTTGTGACCTCAAGTGATCTGCCCGCCTCTGCTTCCCAAAGTGCTGGGATTACAGGAGTGAGCCACCCCACCCAGCCCTTTACCTGGTTTTCAAACGAACAAGATTATAAGAATCAAGCTCTTTCATGGAACAGCTTACTGTCATTTCACTGATAATGAAGATCGTTTAGGAGAAGAGAGAAATAAATAAAGAACACAGGGAGACAGAGTCAGATATAGAGAGATGGGAGAGAGAAAGAGAAGGAGGGAGGAAGGATAAGAGAAATGCAGGGGATGGGAGGGGGCGGGGAGAGAGAGAGAGAGAGAGAGAGAGAGAGAGAGAGAGAGAAACACAAAGGGAAACATCCCTTCATTAACTCATACACTGGCCTGAGTCACTGACTATGAAGTTGTCTGACACTGAATTCAATATTTTTGTTTCAGCATCTCCCTGTCCTTTTTTTTTTTCCCCCCCAGTGGTGGATTTCTTTAGCTTGTAAAAATATTTACATAAAACAGATAACAGGTTTTTTGTGTGTGTTAGCTAAGTGCCATTGTTGAATTCCAAGGTATGAAACCAAACAGGGATAGTGTGATAGCCTTGAATTAAAACCCTCTCAAGGGTGACTTTCCGGAAGACTTCTCAGAATATCAGCAAGAAAACTGCAGATGTGCAGCCTCTGCACAAATGGCCCTGCCTGGTTTTGAGAACGTGTCACCCTTCCCACTGGCACTTCCTAAAAGCAGTGTGGATTCCAACGTTTATTGACAATGTCACTGAATTTGTGGTTAATGCTGTTTCTTTTCAGTACTGGAGTGATAATAAGAAAAATAGTGAACAAGCCTTGAGTAAGTAAGATAAATTAGGTATTGCATTAAACTGTTTCTCCACATGAAACAGAATGCTTTTATTCTGTAATCTTGATTTCCAGTGCTTGCATCCCCAAACCTTAATCTCACTTCATAGAAGGCCCGAGTCTGTTACCCATCAGGTGTATCACTTACAGTCTGCAGATCTAACAAGGAATCTAGGATAATTCCTTGAACTCTGAATTCTATGAAGCTAATAATGATTGCCCATATTCCTTCTGAAGAAAAACAACCAAACATAAAACACTACTCAGGTCGGGAGCAGAGGCTCACACCTGTAATTCCAGCACTTTGGGAGGCCAAAGTGGGTGGATCACCTGAGGTCAGGAGTTCGAGACCAGCCTGACTAATACGGTGAAACTCTGTCTTTACTAAAAATACAAAAATTAGCTGGTAGTGGTGGCTGGCTCCTGTAGTCCCAGCTACTCCAGAGGCTGAGACAGGAGAATTGTTTAAACCTGGGAGGCGGAGGTTGCAGTGAGCTGAGATTGCACCACTGCACTCTAGCCTGGGTGACAAAAACGAGACTTCATCTAAAAAAAAAAAAAGTTAAAGGAAATATGAGACGGTGGGTGGAAAACTAAGACAGGCGAAATAAGTGACATAATAAAGGGTGTGTTGTCATGTCAGTTATCCTAGTGAGTGACTGGGGCTCAATTAACCTCCCTGGAGACTCTCTGGTGGCCAAAGTAGAACATGTACCTCCATGTTACCCCCATCTGAGGGGTGAAGACATTGGGGTATTTTTACACCAACTCCCCTCTACCATTGCTTGAGGGATCTTTGTGAATGATGTTAATTCCTCAGGTCTTCCAGCCTGCCACAAAGCAGTCAGCGTGGACACTGATAGCTAAAGGAAGTTCCCTTGGGTAACAAAGTACAGGGGCTGCTGGGTGGAAGTCTGACCAGCTTCCACCGAGGCATTAAAGATGAGGGAATAGGGGCAGAACATCTACAACTTCTGCTCAAAAGACAAATATTTGCCTTTCCCCCTGAGAGAGAAATTACCTTGCCGTTAAACCTTAAGCACATCCCTTCACCTCTTGAGATAACAGTTTTCTCATCTCAAATGAGATTGAGGGTGCTGGGGGAAGAGGTACTGGAGGGAGATCCAATGAGATCTTTGGTCCACACATAACATACTATCTCTTTCCTCTAAGCCTGTGTTTGTCTGCATTGTACAGCCATTTCCTCAGTAACTCATATCTTCAACTAATGGATAACTTTGAAGAGCCTTTTTCAAATTCTTGATTGGGCTCAGGAGACTCCCTGAGATTTCTCCCTGGATTAAAGCTTCTGATGCATTCTGCAGTCTCGTGAAATTGCTGCTGAAAGCAGCAAGATGAACATCAAACTATTTTGCCACGTAGCACGACTTTTTTTTAGATGCAATCACCACTTTAATCATATTCACATTTGTGAAGGGAGAACTTTTGGCGGGTAATGCACTTTAAGAAATTTGGGGAAAGATAAACTCGAAATGGAAATATATTATCTCAGCCTTTGGCCGTGCCGCACTTCATTACTGAAGCGTTACCATTTGCTGGCATACTTATCTGCCTTGTAACTCATCTGTAAATGTGGAGACAACAAAGTTGAAAATCAGAATAAGTGTATCATGAAACTGACAAGGCTGCTTTGCATTCACCAACTCCCAGCCACGGATGGCAATTGAATCTTCAAAAATATTAGCAGCCTTGGGTGACTCAGTTTCATTGCATCTTGTGAGTGTCTCACCTATCATCTACACCAATTAAGAAGGATCTTGCCCACATCCATAAGCCTACCTGTTATAAGACTAGGTTCAAATCCTGTTATTTGACAAACTACCTGTCCTTGGGTCCCCTTTTTCTCTTACACGTTTGCCACGGGAAAAAAAAAAAAGGCTAAAAACAAAAACTGTCTTGTCCCCAAAGCAAGAATTTATTGCTATTTTACTACTCTTAGCCCAAAGGATATCTATTATGGCAGACATAATATATTCATCAACACAGATGGATTTTAGCTTGTATGGGATTGAGACTGTTACATGCTGAATTGCATTCTTTTGCCATTTGCCACGTGGCTGGCTGAGTTTATCACTTAAGCCCTTTCATGTGGCTGAGAGAGTTAGTCTAGGGTCTGATATTCTGACAAGAAGTTGACATACATGACCATAACCATAATCCTGGCAACTCAAATATTCGCTTGGATTGGGCACTTTGTTACTTTTCCTTGCCTGGCAAGCTATCAATTAAAAAGGCCCTTCGTAATTGGCCAGTCCAAGAACACGATAGAATTACTGACAGAAAGAATCAAAGGTGGTTGGTTGGATGTTAGGTAGCAAAGGAAATTTGGGATTGGCCATTGCCGTCTTAACATTGATTGCCAGGAAAGAGCAGGGAAGCAAGAGATTAATATGGCCCCAGAAAGTACATGTTTGGGAAATAAGCATTCCTTTTTCTTTTCAATTTATCCTTCAGTGCCTCTTCAACTGAGAACCAGGTGTGTGTCCTTGATTACAAAGGTAGGGTGAAAGGGCTGTCCCAGTTATCAGGAGTGGCAAACGAAAGCTTTTGTGTGCAGCCTTTAAAAAGCTGATGCATGGAAACTAGCAGAGAGTGGAAGGTGGAAGGAATCCAATTTCCAGGAGACTGTAGAAGAAGAAAGCAGCTCCAGGCAGAAGAGTTTCTTTCTTTTCCATTGCTACGAGAGAAAAGAAGGAAGGGGAGAGAAATAACTCATGGAAGTCCAGACATTCTATATTCTCTGTGAAATAGGATGGGAAGGGAAACTCCTTTCCTCAAAGTTTCCGTGGGGAAACATCTATAATGTCCTCATTCTATTGCATGGAAGAAGACATCTAACTGGCTAGTCAAATTCCCATGGCCACTGGAACGTGTTTCCTGATTGGATGAAGCTCATATATTTACCAACTGCACGTAGAATGGTTTTCTCTCTACTCCCATCTTCCATTTTCTACTACAGTTTTCCTAGCAATATACCCAATATCTTGTTCCAAATCTGTTTTACTTTTCTCTTTCTCAACTGAAAATGTAGCTCGGTGTAGTGGTGCATTCCTATAGTCCCAGGTACCTGGAAGGCTGAGGCGAAAGGGTTGCTTGAACCCTGGAGGCTGAGGCTGTAGTGAGCCATGATGGCACCACTGCACTCCAACCTGGGTGACAGAGTGAGCGCTTGCCTCTCCTCCAAAAAAAAGAAAGAAAAGTCATAAATTTTTACCTTCAAATGCCCCAAAGGAACCAAAGCCCTCTTTTGAAGGTCAAGGGGAATGTCAAAGAGCAAGTATCCCGGGAAGGGGAGGATCTTTTAAATTACGTACAGAGAATGGGGTAGAGTGGACAAAGGCACCAAGAGATCCCTGCACAGCTTAGGAGGCCTAGTTTATGCTGATGCCTTCATTTGAGCCCCATCTGATGTCATACCTGCGTTTAATTAGCCCTGGAAACACAGTGATGTGTAAGCATGGTCCCTGACCTCAGAGAGCTTAATGCTTATGATATATGTAGGGTGGAAATTGGATATCTGTGTATACTTTTAAATTCCTTTGAGGAAGAATAGGCAATCACTATTGTGTGATAAGTCCTGGGGGATACAGGAGCAGAAGGGCAGATATTCAATCCAGATCAGAAGGCTTCATACAGCAGGAGACACTGGAGCTGAAAATAACAGTTAAAGAGGGTTAGTGGAGAAAAGTATGCAGACAGAGAGAATACAGGATTGAAATCCCAGAGGCAAGAGAATGCATGACTTTTTGGAGGCGGGGTAGTGTTTCACTACGGCTAAAATGTTGTCCTTCTATTTTTTAAATGAAGAAACCGGAGCTCAGAAATTCACGTGATTTACCCAAAGTCACCGAGTTAATAATGCGTGGACTTAGAACTGACAACCCCGTGCTCTTCTACTAAACCTCACCCCCTGCTTCCCCACTGAGTCTCCTTAAGATAAGGACCCACATCACTGACTCTTGTTCAGCTCTTCTTCTGTCTGCTTCCAAAGATGAGCAAGAAGATGGAAGCAAAGAGAAATAAAACCTCCCAATTCGGGGCAAAGGCGCCATATGTCTTCTAACTCCTGGGCACCATGGGGAGTCTCTTTAATGACCTTCCTAATTCCACACCCCCGCCCCCGCTCCTCATCACAATGTTGGCTGCACATATGGTGTCTCTCCCTTCCAGAGGAATTGCTTTTACTGATATCGTTTGCTGTCACAACCTTAATATTCTTTTAATGTACTGCCATTGCTTGCCGCAGAGCTAATCTGTTATCCCTTGTTATGGATACCTCATTCCAAATGCCAGAGCAGAGAATCGTGTCTCTGAACTAGAAGCAACACTTTGTGTGTTAGTATTAAACTTTGACTTTCAATTGATGGCCGTTACATTCTGGGTTGTGAAATTGTGAGTTTGCACAAGACATGACTATATTACTTTAGATTGCTTTCTACTGTTGCAGTTGTTATAACAGCAACTGCAACAGAAAAAGAAAAAGAAAGAAAAAAGAAAAACAAGAACAAAAAACCCACAAATTATACTGTTTTAAAAGCATAATTCCACAGAACTGAAAAATCCAACCATAGAGTGGAATGCAGGTAAAGCTAGGTCAAGCAGATCACCAGTATTAGCAAGGAATTTTTTACATCTCTTTACTCTACTTTCCTTGGTCTTTGTTCCTTTCTTACCTAGGGTACATTGTTGATTCCAAAATGATCGACAGCAATAACCAGGTTATGAGTTTCCCAGTTCATAACAAGCAAGAGGGGCAACATCTCCACCTGAAGTCTCCAGTAAATGTCTTAGTCTCATTGGCCTGAAATGCACCATGTGGCCACCTGCCATGTGACCAAGGGTAGGAGATGTGCTGATTGGCTTAAGGCAAACCAAACTAAACCTCAGGTTCAGACCCTTAGGAAGCATGGTGGTGGAGGTGGGTGCAGTGGCTCCTGCCTGTAATCGCAGCACTGTGGAAGGCCAAGGTAGGTGGATCAATTGAGGTCAGGAGTTTGAGACCAGCCTGATCAACATGGTGAAACCCTGTCTCTACTAAAAATACAAAATTATCTGGGCATGGTGGTATATGCCTGTGACCCCAGATGCTTGGGAGGCTGAAACAGGAGGAATTCTTGAAGCCAAGAGGCAAAGGTTGCAGTGAGCTGAGCTTGCACCATTGCACTCTAGCCTCAGCAACAAGAGCAAAACTCTATCTGAAAAAAAAAAAACAAAAACAAAAACAAAAACAAGGGAGCATGGTAGGAATAGGGGAATACATGTTGAAATGGCCACCAATAAGTCAGAATGGGCTTTAGGGGGTCATTATGGAGACAAGGGTTTAGGTTCCAATTGCCTCCTTTTAAATACCAGCTCTTCACTCCCTGAGTGATTTTGGAAATCACTCAGTTACTTAATGTCTCTGCACTTCATTTTCCACATTTGAAAATGGGATTTGTGTAAGAACAAGCTAGTTAACTAATTTTAAAAGTGTAAATTCTGTGTGTGGCATTTAAAGCCCTTCCACAGGCTAAAGTAAAGACTAAGATGAGGAAGGTTCATTTCCTGTAGGGTGACCATTCTCTGTAAACTTTACAGTTGTGTGAAGTACCACATTTAGTTAAATTCTTCTGTCTTCCTCCACTGCCTTCAGCCATACAATAAGGACACGAGGCAGGTAGAGAAGGGGCTCTTGTGTCCATCTTACACAAAAGAAAGCCAAGGACAGGAGGCCTTCAATAACTTGCCTGAGTTGAGCGTACAGATCAATTGACAAAACTGTTCCCTGGGGTTCAGAGCCCTTTTCGATATGAAAAGTGGGCAATGGACTCCTTGACTTACTTTTCAAGGTTCTAAATCTGCATTGTCCTATACAATGTATACAAACCACGTGAGACTGCCTACATTTACATTAATTAAAATGTAAAATGCAAACTTCAGTGTCTCAGTCATACTAGCCATGTTTCAAGGGCTGGAAAGCCACATGTAGTTAGGGAATACTATATTGGTCAATGCAGATATAAAACCATTTCCACCATCAATGAAAGTTTTATTGAGTGCTACTGGTCTAAACCAACAAACACATTAAATGCCTAATGTTATGTTACTTTTTCACAGAGCTGAGACAAGAAGTGATGGGGTTAAAATACTTGGCCCGCATCCATTCATCGTCCTAATTAGATTACCATGCAGGTAGATTGAATTAGGGGTAAGAATTATTAAAACTGATTGGTTAGGATTGTCTCTTTTTTGGTTTCATATGAAATTTAAAGTAGTTTTTTTCCTAATTCTATGATGAATGTCAATGGTAGTTTAATGGGAATAGCATTGAATCTATAAATTGCTTTGGGCAATATGGCCATTTTCATGATATTCATTCTTCCTATTTATGAGGACGGAATGTTTTTCCATTTGTTTGTGTCCTCAAGCAGTGGTTCATAGTTCTCCTTGAAGAGGCCATTCACATCCCTTGTTAGCTGTATTTCTAGCTATTTTATTCTCTTTGTAGCAATCATGAATGAGAGTTTACTCATGATTTGGGTTTCTGCTTGTCTATTGTTGGTGTATAGGAATGCTTGTGATTTTTGCACACTGATTTTGTATCCTGCGACTTTACTGAAGTTGCTTATCAGCTTAAGGAGTTTTGGGGCTGAGACAATGAGGTTTTCTAAATATAGAATCATGTCACCTGCAAACAGAGACATTTTGACTTCCTCTCTTCCCATCTGAATACCTTTATTTCTTTCTCTTGCCTGATTGCACTGGCCAGAACTTCCAATACTATATTAAATAGGAGTGGTGAGAGACTGCAGCCTTGTCTTGTGTCAGTTTTCAACGGGAATGCTTCCAGCTTTTGCCCATTCAGTATATATTGGCTATGGGTTCATCATAAGTAGCTCTTATTATTATGAGCTATGTTCCATCAATACCTAGTTTATTGAGAGTTTTTAACAAGAAGGGATGTTGAATTTTATTGAAGGGCTTTCCTGTATCTATTGAGATAATCATGGAGGCATTGCATTCCCTGACTTTAAACTATACCACAAGGCTACAGTAACAAAAACAGCATGGTACTGGTACCAAAACAGACACATAAACCAATGGAACAGAACAGAGATCTCAAACCTGACAAAAACAATGAGGAAATAGTTCCCTATTTAATAAATGGTGCTGGGAAAGCTGGCTAGCCATATGCAGAAAACTGAAACTAGTCCCCTTCCTTACACCTTATAAAGAAATTAACTCATGATGGATTAAAAACTTAAATGTAAAACCCAAAACAATAAAAAACCCTAGAAGAAAACCTAGACAGTACCATTCAGGACATAGGCATAGGTCAAAGATTTTATGACAAAAACATCAAAAGTCAACAAAAGCGTAAATTGACGAATGGGATCTAATTAAACTAAAGAGCTTCTGCACAGCAAAAGAAACTATCATCAGAGTGAACAGACAGCCTACAGAATGGACGAAAATTTTTGCAATCTACCCATCTGACAAAGTTTACTATCCAGAATCAACAAGAAACTTAAACAAATTTACACAAAAGAAACAAACAACCCCAGCATAAGTGAGCAAAGGATATGAACAGAAACTTCTCAAAAGTAGACATTTATGCACCCAATATATGAAAAAAAGCTCAACATCACTGATCATTAGAGAAATGCAAATCAAAACCACAATGAGATATCATCTCATGCCAGTCAGAATGGCAATTATTAAAAAGTCAAGAAACAATAGATGCTGGGGAGGCTGTGGAGAAATAGGAGTGCTTTTACATGGTTGGTGGGAATGTATATTAGTTCAACCCTGTGTATTCCTCAAGGATCTAGAACCAGAAATACCATTTGACCCAAGAATTTCATTACTAGGTATATACCCAAAGGAATATAAATCATTCTACTATAAAGATACATGCACACGTATGTTTATTATAGCACTATTTACAGTATTAGAGACGTAGAACCAACCCAAAGGTCCATCAATTATGGACTTGATAAAGAAAATGTGGTGCATATACACTATGGAATCCTATGCAGCCAGAAAAAGGAATGAGATCATGTCCTTTGCAGGAAGATGCTGGAAGCCATCATCCTCAGCAAACTAACACAGGAACAGAAAACGAAACACTGCATGTTCTCACTCATAAGTGGGAACTGAACAATGAGAACACAGGGACACAGAGAGGGAAACAACACACAGCAGGGCCTGTTAGAGGGTGGGGGCTGAGGGGAGGGAACGTAGATGGTGAGTTGATAGGTGCAGCAAACCACTATGGCACACATGGATCTATGCAACAAACCGGCACCTTCTGCACGTGTATCCCAGAACTTAAAGTAAAACAAAATGAAACTGACCAGGCATGTGTCTAATAACTGTAATCCCAGCATTTTGGGAGGCTGAAGTAAGCAGACCACTTGAGGCCAGCTTGGCCAACATGGTGAAACCCCATATCTTCTCAAATACAAAAATTATCCAGGTGTGGTGGTGCACGCCTGTAGTCCCAGCTACTGAGGAGGCTGAGGCAGGAGAATTGCTTGAACCTGGGAGGGAAGATTGCAGTGAGCTGAGATCATGCCCCTGCACTCTGGCCTGGGTGACAGAGCAAGATCCTGTCTCAAACAACAAAAACAACAACAAAAGATTTGTTAAAATTGAGAGAAGAGATCATCTCTAGAATGGGACAGTATATGTATAAAACATTCATCTAATAGAGGGTTAATATCCAAAATATACAGATAATTCAAACAACTCAATAGTAAAACAGACAGCTCAATTTAAAAATGGGCAAAAGACTTAAATAGATATTTCTCAAAAAAAAAAAAAAAAAAAAAAAAACAGAAATGGCCAACATATATATATTTTAAATGCTGAACATCACTAATTATCAGGGAAATGCAAATCAAAACCACAATCAGATTGCACCTCACACGTGTTAGCATGGCTACTAACAAAAAGACAAAAGACCACAAGGGGTTGGTGAGGGTGTGGAGAAGAAAGAACCCCTGCACCATGTTAATGAGAATTTCAGCTAGTACTGCCACAGTGGAAAACAGTATGGCACTTCTTCAAAATATTAAAAATGAAACTACCATATAAGCCAACAATCCTACTATTCAGTATACAGCTAAAGGAAATGGAATCCATCTGTTGAACGGACAGCTGCACCCCATGTTTATTGCAGCACCAGTCACAATAGCCGAGGTATGGAATCAACCTAAGTGTCCACCAATGGATGAATGAAGAAAGAACGTGTCATATATATTCATAGAATATTATTCAGCCTGTAAAAGAAAGAAATCCTGTTATTTGTGACAACACAGATAAATTTAGAAGACATGATGTTAAAGGAAATAAGCGAGGCACAGAAAGACAAATACTATATGATCTCACTTACATGTAGAATCTTAAAAAGGTTAAACTCCTAGAAGCAGCGAATAGAATGGTGGCTGCTAGAAGCTGGAAGCAGAGATGGGGTGCATATGTTTACAGAACTATTGGTCGGAGAACACAAAATTTCAGTTGAACAAGTTCAGGAAAGCTATTGTGTCATGGTGACTACAGTTAACAATATATTGTAGGCCAGGCATGGGGGCTCATGCCTGTAATCCCAGCACTTTGGGAAGCCAGGGCAGGTGAATCACCTGAGGTCAGGAGTTTGAGACCAGCCTAGGCAACATGGTGAAACCTCATCTCTACTAAAACTACACAACTCAGCTGGGTGTGGTGGTGCATACCCGTAATCTCAACTACTCGGGAGGCTGAGGCAGGAAAGTCGCTTGAATCCAGGAGGTGGAGGTTTCCGTGAGCCAAGATTACATCATAGCACTCCAGCCTGGGTGACAGGGTGAGACTCTGTCTCAAATAATAATAATAACAATAATATATTGTATACTTAAAAATTGCTAAGAGAGTAGATTTTAAGTGGCCTCATCACAAAAAATACAGAAGCATGTCAAGTCATGCAGCATGTTAAGTAGCTAGAGTCAACCACCCCAATGTGTACACAGATCAAACCATCGTGCTGGATGCCATAAATACACATAATCTTACATGTCCACTTAAAAATATACATAAATAAATAAAATCACAAATGGCACCCACATGTTGGTAGGCCAGGTGTAATTGTAAATAGCAGCATGAAGAGGGCAAGAACACATTAAATAGAAACCCTGCAGATTATGGCAGCCAAATGAATTTTTTTGAGGAAATCAGTAGAAGAGAGAGATTGCTGTTGGTCACCGAAAATCCTTTGTGTCTACATACATAGGTGTGATTTTATTGGATATTAAAATCAAATAATAGAAAGAAAGCTGTTAGATTCAGTTTAAAGCACATTTCAATTTAGAAGCAGTTTTAAGCTTTTTTTCTCCCCTCTCCCCATCCCCATCTTTTATTTCTGCTCTCCCCAAATCACTCTTCCCTGCAGCAAGGAATGTCCAGAGTACAGAAACGGTGAGCAGAAGAGCTTTGGCAATTTTAATATACACATTGAAAGCTACAAGGAACCTGGCATCCTACTTTGGAATGGCTTGGAACCATCCCCCCATTTTCATGCCAGACCATGTTTTTATAATTAACTTCCCTAAAAAGGACTCCATCCTCAATGCATGTTGTGATTTGTGGACATGCTGCAAAACAAAGAGGTTTGTGGCAAAGGAAATGTAACAGGGCCTCTTCTGTGTACTCCCCCTCATTTTTCTCCATGGCTTATCTTCCTCACAACGCCTTAGATGTGCCGTGTGTGTGCGTGTGCGTGCGTGTGCAGGCAAGTTGAAAATGGCAAATAATACGTGGCAAAGTATATGCATGAGATGGTTTTATCTGCAGCTTCAGTTCTAATTGGAAAAGATTTTAAAGAGAATGGTCTCAATTCTAAAGGTGAGGTTTCATATCCCCACCCCATTACTTTAATACAGTCAGGCAGAAAGAACTAGGAACCTCGTGCTGGCAGGTCCACACAGCAACTCTGCCCCTGCCCCCACTTCCTCTCACTCCCTGTTTGTCCCTGCTCAGAAGGAGGCAACACTGTTTCTCTTGCACCATCATCAACCTAGTTCTCAAGGCAAAATTGGAGAATTCACCTTTGATTCTTTCCCAGTTTTAAACGTTCCCCACCTTTGCAAGTTCTAAGTGGAAATATCATTGAGTGAAAAAAAAAAAATTGTTTCCTCTTGGTCATCTGTTACCTGGCCAGCCAAGACCATCACTGGATGACAAGCATTTGGCCTCTGTTTCCCCAAAGCAGCATCTGGCTTTCTGGCTGATCCCAACATGCATGTGTGCAGAAATGCAGCTGCTTTCTCTGGATAATGACAAGCTCTGAGTTGCCTCCTCTCTCTAGAGCCATTTTCTTTGACTCCTCTTTGACCGAGTCTTTGCAAGGTTTTCTCCCCATTTGGAAGCTCTTTCCTGCATCCATATTTCATGAAGACTTTATGTGTCTCTGATCACCCTTTTAAGAAAGGGATGAGACAAATGAATTCTTCATGTGCCTTACCTATGCCTGTGTGTAATATATTTTAGAGCCTCTGGTGGGCTAAGCAGGACTTTAATGCCCTTCTATGTCAGGGGAAAAAGATATGTTGATCTGAAAGAAATGTCACGCCAGCAGTGACATGTGTCTTCTCCAGACTATTTATAAAGAGTATTGCTCTTAAAATAACCCTAGTTAAAAATGTGAAGTCTTTAAGGAGAACAAACAAAAACAAAGGCAAAGTAAACCAAACAACCCCAAAAAATAGGGTTTAAGAAATATATGCATGAGATGGTTTTATCTGCAGCTTTAGTTCTAATTGGAAACGATTTTAAAGCGAAGGATCTTAACTTTAAAGGTGAGGTTACCCATCCCCACTCCTTACATTAATATGGTCAGGCAGAAAGAACTAGGAACCCCATGCTAACAGTTCTGTACAGCAGCTCTGCCTCTGCCCCCACTTCCTCTCACTCCCTGTTTGTCCCTGCTCAGAAGGAGGCAACAGTGTTTCTCATGCACCATCATCAACCTAGTTCTCAAGGCAAAATTTGAGAATTCACCTTTGATTCTTTCCCAGTTTTTAAATGTTCTGCACCAAATAGCTTAGCAAGCTCCGGATGGCCTATGTCTAAAACATCTCAAATCTGGCAACTTACAGGAACCACACTCTCAACATCCCACTCCAAGCAACCAGCGGTCTCTTATTTGGATGATTTGCAGCTGCATTCTGACTTACCTTCCTGCTACCCGTCTCCTTTTCAGAATTCTTACCTCCCCCAGCAAAAGCTTCCTTGGTAAAATGTGAATCAGATGATACCATTCCATGCTTGAATACCCTCATCTCTTGTGCTTCGATGAAGTCCCTGCCTTTCCTTGGTTTGTAAGACCCTGAATGTTCTCACCCTCTTGCCCCTCCACCTGCACCCCACTTATCTGTTTCCATAATCCCTATGTTTCAGCCACATCTGCCTTAAATTAATCCATAAAGGCAGGCTCTTATCAGACCCTAGGTTTTCCCTACAAGCTGTCTCCTCTGCATAGAATGAATTTCCCCAGATCTTCACATGCCTAGTGCACTGTCTTCCATTAGGTCTCATTTAAAATATGACCTTAAATGTTGTTTCTGAGCGCTTAATTAAGGACCCCTACTTCACTGCCTCCAGGATCATCTTCTATCCTTGCCTTGTTTGTTTGCTGCAGAGCACTTATCCAACAGCTGTTATTTTGTTGAGTTATTTGCTTTTTTTGGTTCCTTCTGTCTCACCCATCAGGATGTCTCCTCCGTTAGAACAAGGGTCTGGTGTTCTTGTCACCTTTATATCCCCAGAGCCTGACTAAGGTTGTGCATCTAAGAAGAAAAACATCAGTAAATATTTTTTGAGCAAATGAATGAATGAATGAATGTTGGGTTTTTTTGTTTTTTTTTTCTGAGATGGAGTCTCATTCTGTCATCCACACTGGAGAACAGTGGCATGATCGCAGCTCTCTACAACCTCCTCCTCCTCGGTTTAAGCAATTCTCCTGCCTCAGCCTCCTGAGTAACTGCGACTATCGGTGTGCACCACTACGCCTGGCTAATTTTTGTATTTTTAGTAGAGACAGGGGTTTCACCATGTTGGCCAGGCTGGTCTCGAACTCCTGATCTCAGGTGATTCACCTGCCTCAGCTTCCCAGGATGCATGGATGTTTAAGGCTTCTTTTCAGAAAACATACCTTGCATGGAGCACTAATCAATTGGTGGAAGGAAGCAGGGGAAAAAGGCTCTGAGGAAATATCTTATTCCATTTTTGGAAACCCACAATACACATTAACCAATTAAGGGCTCTGGGAAGCTGTAGCACAGCATTTTTCAACCTTGGCACTGTATGCTTTAGGAACTAGCGAATCCACGGTGGTAGGGACTGCCCTGCACATTGCAGCATGCTTAGCGCTGTCCCTGGACCCTGCCTATTAGATACCAGGAGCAACCTCCACAGTGTGACAATCAAAAATGTCCACAGACATTGCTGAATCGCCCCTGGATATGTGTGTGTGAGGGGTAATCACCTCCAGTTGAGAGATATCGCCTTAGAATAAAGAAGCCTATTTAACTAAGAAAGAAAATGCAGTGTTTCCCATGCTTTATTGACCTCAAAGTCCTTTTATATATAAATTTTATAGTTGGTTTCCATAGTTTATACATATATAGTTTACAATTATATACAGTTTATAGACATAGCTGTTAGTTTATATAAAACTTGTTTTTATAAATGTTGCTAGTCTATATATAACAACTATATGCTATATATATATAAGCTATATATATAAGCCAAAAACTCGCACATTCAGCATGGAGCCGGCACACACACTAGCCAGCCCATCCCTAAGGGCTGTTCCCCACTGCTGTCCTTTGCTCTGCACCTGCTGAAATCTGCCTTGTCTTCCTGTCTTCAGGCTTTGCTGCACATCTGGCTAACCACGCTCCCCCACCCAGGGGATCCTTCAGCCCTCCCACAGGATTGCAGTGGGGTACACAGGGAACGCTTTTGCCCCTGACAGAGAACATCTTTGAGATTCTCCCTGATAGCAATCCTGCATACATCGCTCTCTCACCTAGCTGCATCTACCTCCAACCCTACTGAGAATCTTTCTCTCATCTCTCTTCTGGATGGATCCTCTCTGTTTAGGTATGAGCTGTTAACCATTCCGGAAATACTGATCTGGAAAACTCCCTCGATGAAAGGATTCTGTTTCATGTGGTTACATTGCAAGCACTATTTGCAAGAATTTGGGGGAAATTTTAGAGTGAAGGAGGACTTTCTAAGAGTCAAAAAATTAAAAAAAAAAAAAAGTCAACTTGCCAGCTCAGCTCTGCATAGCAGTTCAGATACATTATGATGTGCTGACCTAAAAAAAAAAAAAAAAAACCCTGGCATTTGGGAAGGTACATTTGTCTGGAACAGCTAGGGGCCCCAGACACAGAGAATGGGAGGGTCTCACTCATAAGATGTTTCCCACAGGCCTCCGGGAGTACTCATCTAAGACTGCTGACAGGCAGTTGATAAGAAAAAGACCCCTCTCTCACTGAAGCAGGTGTGCAAGAAACACCTGAACGCCCCTGTAGAAAAGAACAGACCCTGCTCCCCACCTTCTTATACAAAGCAAAATGTTTAAGAGGAAAGGAGTAACAGAAAGCACCTGTCGCCTCTAGAACATAAGGAAAGACCAACTACTGCTAAGGGAAGGACAGGAGCCATCCACAGATTAATGTCAGCTTTAGACTATAAGGAAAAAAAAAAAAACAAGAGAAAGCGTCCTGTGGCAGCGAAGAGCACAAATTTTAAAGTCAGACTCTCTAACTCTACCTTTCTCATATGTAAAATGGCAATAATAAAAGCATTATTAATATCAGTTAATATTTTTGTGAGGTGCATAGAATAGAACCACGCATTATATTTATGCACCGATCAATCAACGAGCACTTAAACACACACACAAAATACAATCTGTATCAGTTCGCGTTTAGTATTATACTTTGTAGACTGTGGAGATGGTTTATTACATGTTTGATACATGAAAAGCGATAATCATTGTTACCATTCAATTATCTCCCTATAATGATTGAATCTTTTATAAAATATGTTTAACTTTTCTGTCTTGTTATGAACCAGATTTCCCTGGTCCAAGGTTGAAATTAACCAGGTGGGATTAATACTGAGGGTATTCTGGAATGAAACAATAGAAAGAATCTGAAGTTAACCATCACTCTTTACCTTAGTACATGGCAATCCACATCCCCTTGGAGGACAATGTAAGCTTCCTCCTCTCTGCTCACGAACATCAAAGGAAAGTCAACTGCCAATGAAGCAGAAATATATCACTGAATCTTTTCAAGAACAATCTCTCCCTGAATCTCCTTCCTGGTCCTCAGATGACGATGGGTGTGATGCAGTTACAGGATCTCACTTGGGCAAAGCGGGCTTTGTTTACATGTTAACTGTAGAATTACAGACAAACATATGCCTCTCACCTCTACTATTGGATTTGCCACCTTGCACTGTTTAAAATGAAGCAGTGATAGAGTTTCAATGAAAAAAGAAATCTATTTATTTATACCTGAGTGACCTCCTGTTCACTAGTATTAAGGATCCCCAGTGCCTTACCAAAAACCAGATCCGGATTCCTCTGAATATCTGGCTAACACAGTGGAATTTAGGGGCTTTGGTTATCTTCTAAGAGGGGTCATTTTTGAGCATTCTTTGTGCTGAGATCTAATGCTGATCTGATACAGGATACAGGCAGACAGCGACCTCTCCTCAAGTGATTAGTTCCTCTCCCCAGTAGGCCACTAGGTCTCCTTCTCCAACTCATTTATCCCACAATGTTGGTTCAGTGAGAATGTAAGAGCTTGAAAGAAAGATTGTTCTGGGTGCCATGAAAGAGCTCTAGATGTGGAAAAAGCAAACCTTGTTACGTACTTGGAATTAGTTACTTTCTGTGCCACAACAGACAACCCTTTTAATTTCTTCTAATCATAGTTTCCTGAACATGCAGAGATTAGTATCTATTTGCTGAGCATGGTTGCTTTGGGGGAATCGAATATGGAATACTAATAATTGAATTGAACCTGGTCCTTCTGATATGCCAGGGGTCATTTGAAAATGTCACCTGTTTTATTTTATTTAATCCTTAAGCAACCCTGGGTGATATCTGCTACTATTATTTCCATTTAAGAGATAGGGAAGCCAAGGCCCAAAGAAGTTGAGTAACTTTCTCAGTGTGGGTGTGAATTCAAATTGGATGAATTGATTCCAGATCCTGAACTCTGAAACATGGATGTATCACCTCCAATGGATAACTCAAAAAAACTGTTAATGCATAAAAATGCATTAACATAAAATATCAGTACTCTGATTACTTGTATTGCTGGTACTCTAGTATAGTACCCACATAGAAGTGTTCTACATTTCTAAAAACACAAACAATGATGAAATGACATTTAAAGAAGCCATTATATGGCCGGGTGCGGTGTCATCCCAAGACTCTGGGAGGGTAAGGTGGGTAGGTCACTTGAGGTCAGGAATTTGAAGCTTGGCCAACATGGTAAAACTCAGTCTCTACTAAAAATATCATAATGAGCCAGTTATGGTTGCACGTGCCTGTAATCCCAGCTACTTGGGAGGCTGAGGCAGGAGAATCCCTTGAACCCGGGAAGCAGAGGTAGCAGTAAGCCGAGATCCCACCACTGCATTCCAGCCTGGGTGACAGAGTGAGACTTCATCTCAAAGAAAAAAATGAAGAAGTCATTAAACTCATCTAATACATTAACTATTAACCTGGCTGCAAAAGACTCCAACAGGCACTGAAATTGCACTCTCAAAATAACAGAGATATGTTTAAAATTGTAGTAGAAATTTTCCAGATACAGATTCTAGGCTTGATCAGTGAACAATGTGACATGTTGAGATGTTATAACAAAAGCAGCCTTCTTACACACTCATTTCTGAGATGGAGTAAATTAGATCAGAAAGGTGAGTGAGATGAGCAAAACTGTGACCCACCCCTATTTCCTTCACACCTTCCTTCTTCCGTTTCACAGGTACCTTAGGGAGGCTTAAGGAACGAGATTGAGAAGTTCTACTCTTGGATGGCTTGAAAGTTCAGCTTCTCGACCTGTCTATGAGACCATGAGGCAAGAAAAAACAGACACCTAAGAGACTCCAGCTAGAACAGGGTCTCTTCTCTCGCTTCCAAGCTTAAATCCCCATGTATCTTAACAATGATGAATATATTTATGCAAATAAAATACGAAAGGACAGAACTGTACTAATAAAATAGCACTATTATTTTTATTGCCAAAAACAAAGAATTTAGCAAATAGAGTTATTTAGCATTGGTGGGAGAAAGGTGGCCTTATGATTTAGCCTACGTAGGGGATATGGACTTGTTTAGAGAAAAAAATTTTAGTCCATGGATGCTCAACTATAAGAAAGTAAGCCTCTCAAAGTTAATTGATTAATTGATTGATTGATTCATTGTTCTGCTAATCCATGCATCTCATGAATACCAACCGTGGCTCAAACCCTATGCTAGTAACTGAGATTCCCAAAATATACCCTGCCTTCAAGGAACTCACTGTATGGAAGACAGGAACAACCACAAAAATAAAAACCGGTTCAAGATGAACAGATTCTGACAGAAGTATAAACACAGTGTCCTAACCTCGGGAAGTGATGGCGCTGATAGGAAGAAAAGAAACCTTCAGACACACTTATAACCCCAGTGCTCTCTTCCTGGCCCTATGCAGAAATGAACTGTTGTGGTCCCTGTCCTTGTAGGGTTCACAGGTCAGCAGGGAAGATGCGACACCGTAGAGAAAAATGTTTTGCAAGGAAGGAAATGTCAAATGTCATGAAACAGATTCAAACAGGGAGTTGAGAATTCTGGGGAGGCACAAATGCACCCAGCTAGGGGTATCAGAAGGCATTCCTGGAAAAGGTGGTATTGGGTCTGGTTCTGAAGCTTCTGAGCATATGTAACGCCCTGGGCACCAGGCATGGAAAGATCCCCCAATCAGTAGCATTCAGTTTGATGTTGTACCTGATTTCTTGGTGCATGTGGTATTATTAAGTTCCTAAACATAAACATATTCCTTTTAAAATCCATCTTCAAAGTAGGCTGGAGTTCCAGGCCCATGGGGACTTGACATATCAAAAGAAACTTGCTGACACAGACTGGAGTATGCAGCGTGATCTGTTCTCATATACGATTTTAATGTTTCTCATTTCGCAGCCGTGCCAGCCTCCATCTATCATCAACTGTCACATTTAAGTTTCCTAAATGACTGCTTTTTAACTTTTGTCATTTATTCAGCAAGGAGATATATTCTAAAGCCTGACCTCCCCCCCGCCCACCCCTGTGATTGTATCTCAATATTAATAATGAGAGAGGGAGAAGAGAAACTTTGCTTCATTCACAATAAGCCAAGGTGGTTTTTTTTTAATTTAAGAAAATAAGAGCATAATATGTTTCTGGTTTCAAATTCAAGCACTGATAGAATTCTGTCACCTCTCGATGATTTGGGGTGAAATAATATAAAACCAGTAGGAACTGGAAGAATAGAATGTATTGAGAGTTGCAATTAAATGAGAGAGGCAGACAGGGAAGGGGAGAAAGAGGGATGGAAGGAGAGAGAGAGAGAGAGAGAGAGAGAGAGAGAGAGAGAGAGAGATGGATCTCTTTGTAACATTTCTGCATAAAGGATCAAAGAAAATGTCTCCCTCTTTTCCAAAATGTAGGAGGGAAGGAGCCACACATTTCTAGACTCAGATTCTGAGAAAGAAATAAGGGCATTGTTAGTTCTGCTTTAACAGTACTATGCTGCGTTTTTTAATCTGACCTCCAGTTGATCACTTCTAAAGGTACCCTGATGTTAGGTGAACTTTCTGGATGGATTCGGCTTTTTCCATCAAGTGGAAATGACTTATAGTGGGTAAAAGTGTGAACTAAGCACAGATGATGTCAGATAAAAACACTTACTGTAGGATGACCACGTGCTCTGCTTTTCCCAAAATGAGTTCCAGTTGACACCTGTTTTCCTAGCATTTCACCTAGTTAGTATTCCTTTTAACTTGTGTCCTGGTTTAGACAATGAATACATGTTTACCCTGCTCATGGGTAAAATACACTCGGCATACAAAGATCACAGCACAGCAAAGAGAACACTAGGAAACACCGAGATGCCACAGTATCTGTGGAGCCAGGCAAGTAAGGTCAGTCTCTGTCTCCTTATCCAAGGAGAAGAGGCCAACATCTATTCGAGTTGCTCTGTGTGACTTTCCCTATAGACCAATTTAGCAATATTAAACCTGAGAAGGTAAGCCCTCAGTAACTTTTCAGAGAGTAGTCCTTTGGTAATATTATTGGAAGTAACTCATCTGTAGGAGAAGCATGCAATCAGTAAGTGATACTTGTCCAGTGGGAAAAATATGCTTAACTATCAACTCCTAATCTCTGTTCATTTAATCTCCATTAGAGACGCCACAGTTTATCTGTCCAAGTTTTTAAAAAGAAATGAGAGCTTCTGATTCTAGCTAAGAGGAAATACGGACATTCCGCCCCCCCCCCCCCCCCCCCCCCCACCGATTGCAACTCAAGACTCAAAATGGAATCTATAAAGAAACTACGTGATGATTCTGGAAAGCAAATGATTTCAAGGAAATTGGAGAGGAAAATTAAAACTCAAAGTATAATATTCTAATTAGTATTCTAGAGTTTGTTTTTTACCTGTATTCAAAGTTTATACTGGAGAGCAACCTAAATCCCAGAACTACACGGTAAATGTGGACAGAAAAAGCTCTAGGAGAAACCCTCTCCGTCTTGTCGGGGGCTGGAGAGGAAGACAGCTGCAGATGGCAAGGATGGAAGGAGTCCCTGTGTGGTCTTTTCCCTCTTTTTATTCTTCGGGTCCTGCACCCAACGCAAGCACCAGTCAGGAATCTGCTGTCCTGCAGCGGAAGTGGAAACAGCAGACCTGCAGACCCTTAAAAACTAGCCGAGATAAAATATTTCTCTCTGACTCGAGGAGCTGAAAAAAATGAAAAGCCCTATGTTCTGAAGACAGTAAGGGATTTTTGTTCTCTCTCTCCTCTCTCTAAATCACTGCTCTCAGCCTTGCTGAAACCTAGCTACAAGAAATGTGTAGCAATAAAGGAGACTAAAATCCAGATTTGCTGGTCAAAAGACCAGGAAAAGGAGCCCACAGATGCCAGTGAATATAGGTGGATTCACAGAGAGGTAAGGATTGGAAAACTATATACATACTGTAAATCTGTACATGACATCCTGGCTTCACTACTGAGCATATGTCTGGAATTGACTGGACACAACACAGAAAATGCTTTGAAAAGTAAACTACAGAGTAGAAACACTTCCCAGGGTCTATACTGGTCTCTGGGTCATACCCTTACGGGGAGGAACAAAAGGCAGCTCCAGCTGATCAAAGCCTTTGAAAACTTAACTGACGTAGAACCACAGACCACAGAAGTCAGGTCAGGACTTGTGATCCAAACCTAAGAAAGTTAGGACCAGCTAAATTAAAAACGCCAATCCTGTCTAGAGAGTTTTAACAAAATCCACTCTCATAGCCTAATCTTCAAAGTCACCAGGAACTCATTCAAGTTTGATAGACATAAAAAGAACCAGTCCAATCTCACTAACTCAAGCAATGAGACAGTCTACAGACACTAATTCTGAGATGATTCACATTTTGAAATGATCAGACAGACTTTAAAGCAGTCATTATAGACATGTCCTGTGAAACAGTGGTGACCAATTATTAAATAAATGGTAAGACAGAAAGATTCAATGGGGAATAAAAACTCTAAAAATAACTGAGTAGAAATTTCAAAAAATAAAAATTATAATAAAAAAATAAAACAAAATCATTGGATCATAAAGGTGATAAAGGAAAAAGCCTTTGAACTTGAACACAGATCAAGAAAACCTAGTCAATCTAAAAAACAGAAAGAAAAACATTAAAACCTAAGTTGGACAGTCTTAAAGACCAGTAGAACAATATACAAGTTCTACAATTTTTGTCACTGGAGTTCCAGCAGGAGAGAAGAAAGAAATTGGTTCAAAAACAAACAAAAAAAAAGTTTTGAGAACATAATGGCTGAAAACTTTCCCAAAATGTGAAAGATGTATATCTAGAACTCCAGAAATCTAAGTGATACTTAAAAAAGAATAAACTCAAAATAAACCATGCTCAGAAAAAAATTATAAAGTACTGAAAACTACAAATAAAGAAAAATTTCCAGAGCAGAAACAAAAGTTATATTCAAATGACTTCCAGATTTGTCATCACAAACCATAAAGAACAGAAGATAGTGTGACAGCATTTTTACCATGCTGGGGGAAAAAAAAGAAAACAACTCCAAATTTTATATAGAGCAAAACATTTCTTAGGAATATTCTCATATAAAGCAACCAAAAAATCATATATGTATAGGCACCTAACAACAGCAGTTCAAAATGCATAAATCAAAATATTATAGAACTGCAAAAAGAAACAGACTAATTCAAAATTATTTTTGAAGACAAACACTCCTATCTCAGTAAACAAAACAAACAGACAAACAGCACATATATAAAACACTACCATTCAACTTAACCTAAGCTACATTATAGAAGATTTTATCCAACCACAGTGGAATACATATTCTTTTCAAGTTTACATGGAACATTCACCAAGTTAGAACACATTCTGGGTCACAAAACTATACATTCATGACAAAAGAACAAAACTTTCAGCAAATTATAAATAAAAGAAAGTTTCCTTAATCTGATAAAGACCATTTATATAAATCCTGAAAAGAGTGCTACATTATCATTGTGATAGTGGTAACACAAATCTACATGAGATAAAATTACATGAAACTGCATACATATGCACATGTACACATAAACAAATGTACATAGAACTGGGGCAATCTGAATAAATTTTGTGAATTATACTAATGTCAATTTCCTGGGTTCAAGATTGCTCTAAAGGACTGGTTATGGTGGCTCATGCCTGTAGTCCCAGCACTTTGGGAGGCAGAGGTGGGTGGACCACCTGAGGTCAGGAGTTAGAGACCAGCCTGGCCAATAGGCTGAAACCCTGTCTCTACTAAAAATACAAAAATTAGCCAGGCATGGTTGCATGCGCCTGTAGTCCCAGTTACTCGGGAGGCTGAGTCAGGAGAACTGCTTGAAACTGAGAAGCAGAGTTTGCAGTAGGCTGAGATCACAGCACTACGCTTCAGCCTGGATGACAGCAAGCCTCCACATCAAAATAAATAAATAACAGAATGAGAGAAAATGTTTGCTAATGGCACATCTGAAAACATATTTAGACTCACACACAGAGAGAAATTCATGTGTATATACATATATGTGTATATCGTGTGTGTGTGTGTGTGTGTGTGTGTATACACACACATTCAAATCAGCAATGAGATAGACAACCCAAAAATGAAAGTTGATGATAAAACTGAACAGGCAACCATCCTTTTCTTGGGTTTGCACTACTGTCCAATGAGTGCATAGTGTGGGCAGTACTGCTAATGCCTAAACAACACACTCACATCAACTAGAGCTCTGCTTTATGCTGGTGCAATTTTTGGAAAAAAAAATGAAAAAAAAAAAGAAGAAAACTGAACAGGCATAATAACTTATCGCAGCACACATCTTAGAGTGCCTTTGAATAAAGTAACAATACCAGGTGTTAACAAGGAAGCAGAGCAACTGCAACTCACACATTCCTAGTGGGACTGCAAAATGATATCGCTACTCTGAAAAATATTTTCATAGTCTCTCATGAGGTTAAATATACCCTTACATTATGACCAAGCAATACTACTGCTAAGTATTTATCATAACAGAAATGAAAACAGGGGTTTATATGGAAAATTTTTCATAAATGTTTATAACAGTGTTATTCATATAACCCTAAAAATGGAAACAGATCAAGCATCCTACAGTGGTAGAAAATGGATCAAAAACAAAATGATTCATCCATGCAATGGAAGCCTACTCAGCATTTCATTGTTGGTATACACAGCAACATGGGTGAATGCCTTATGTTTAGTGAAAGAAGTCAGTATCAAAAGATTATTCAATGTAAAATATCATGCATATGACATTCTGTAAAGTGAAAGACTCCAGAGAGAAAGAGATAGAGAGAGAGAGAAACAGACCAGTGGTTGACAAGGGTTATGGGCTAATGAAAAGTGTGACTGCTAAGGGACATCACCAGGAAATGGTGGAGCTGAGAGAACTGTTTTGTGTCCTACTGTGGATGAGGTCACATTTCCCTTCATTTGTCAATGTTCGCAGAATTGTACATCAAAAAGTGAATTACACATGATGTACATTAAATTTTACCATATGTAAATTTAAGAAATCAAATAGCAAACCGGAAAAAATGGTCCTAGGGTCAGTCAGATAACAAGATTTATCTCCTCAATTCTGAGCTCTTTAAAACACCCTGGCCCACACAACAGACCCCCAGCAGCGAGATAATAAGAAGTGGTCTAAGGTTGCACAGATGGTCCCATGTGCTGGAAAGAGGAGCATCATTTGACTTGAGTAATAGTCAGAGTATGAATATTTGTTTACATTTTCTAAAATTTGCAAGTCTAGAGCAAAACCAATTTATACGTTATGCAGGGACAAGTTTCAAAGGTGAGCTCTCAACAACATTAACAGGGTGAGTATAATCAATAATAACTGTATATTTTAAAACAGCTTAAAGAATATAATTGTATTGTTTGTAACACAAAGGATAAATGTCTGAGTGGATGAAGAACCCCATGCTACATTGCATTGCATGTCTGTATCAAAATATCTCATGTATCCCTCAAATATATCCACCTACTATGTAACCACAAAAATGTTTCAAAATAATTTTAAAAATTTAAGCTTAGCTGAAATTCAGGTGGGAATTTCATCCACCAGAGAGGTAACCACTATTCCAAATGATGTTCATTATTTTACTTGATTTAAAATAAATAGTTCTTGCACACATATACACATGTCACATACACATACTTTAGCTTAATTTGTTAATATGCTTTTTAAAAATGCTATCAAACTATATCTTGCTTGAAGGACTTTGTTTTCCAAACAATGCTTCTAAGTCAGACTCATAGTGCATTCATTTCTATTGCTGTATGGTATTTTATTGTATGAATATATCTAAATGTATTTTCTTCTTCTGGAATTTAGGTTGTTTCCAGGTTCGTTGGCTTGTTTATTTGTTTTCACAGTAGATAATGCTGCTAGAACAGTTCTTGTACATGTTTCCAGGGAGTCATGTGGTAACATTTCCCTGGAGTAAAATTGCTAGGCATAAAATTGCTAAGTTGTGAAGTATATGCAAACATTAAATTTCACAATATAATATAAACTTGTTTGCCAAAGTTTTTGGACAAAATAATACTCACATCAAAAGTTTATAAAGTAATCCTCTTCATCAATACCCTTTACTACTCTTAGGATTATTAAGACTATTTAAGTTTTGCCAACCTATTAGGCACAAATGTTATTCTCATTGGGGCTTCTTTTATGTTTACATGTTTTCTAATTTTTTTCACATTACAGAATATGTTAAAATTACCATTTTTTTTTTTTTACTTTCATAAGTAACAGTAAAGCTGCTCCAAAGTAGAAGTGACTTACTCAGCAGGTTTGGACATTACAGATCCCATGTGGATATACTGAGGGTTGAAGGCATTAATGTCTCATTCCACTAATATACCGAATAAGTTGGGGAGGTCTGGATAAAGAATAAATTAGTTAATGGTGCCTAGGAGAACTAGAGAACTGTCTACAAGGCCAATTAATTGTCCACACGAGACTGTAACTTCCACAACACACAGATAAGTTCGGATATTGATGGAAACTTGGAGGATACAAACTCTTTCTAAGGAGACGTTTCCTTGATGTATTTTCTGCTAAAAATGGTGTGATGTGCAATCACCAAAGTCCTGGGCCCTCAGCGACGTTGAGCAAGTGTAACAGCCCTGGATTTCCCAACCCTAAAATTCGGTTTCACAAGACAAATGAATCTATATTTCTCAAAGCTATTGTTAGTTGGGTCATTATTGCATAGAGTCTAACATGTTGCTGAGTAGTATACAGCCCAGTATTTGTTGAGCACCCCCTATTGTCCTACCACCAGACATCTTAATTATGTCAATAAATAGAGAAAAAGAACCCACCTCCAACCACCGTCACCAATAAGTGATATGTAAAATGAAAAGATAATGTTAATAGTAATGTTCATCATTACCAAGAAACTTCTAAGGGTCGGATTTCTTATTTCTTTCATCTTTAGTACCAATCATGCAATGGGGACATGCATGTAGCCTAGACAAGTAACTTGATATTCTTCTGAGTTCTGTCATACCAAGATCATCCAATAAGTTAGTGGTAGAAATGGTGTTTGAGACAGGTTTATGAAGCTCCAAAATCCTCACTCTTTCTTCTAAGACTTTTTCATCCATTTCTACCACTCACCTATTCCCTGACTCACTCTTGCAATGACACCATGGAATTCAAGTGTGAAAGAAAGATTCTGACACTGGTAATTCAAGACGAAAGCTATAGTAAGACCTATGCGCCAACTGCAAAGGGCACATTGGCATAAGGTAACTACTCAGAGGTTCTTACATCCTCATTTGCCTAGATTAGTCCTGGTTTATTTCTGTTTGTCCCATCCAGTTGGTGGCTCTGTTAACTCTCAAAAGTGTCCCAGTTTTCCTTTATATAGGAAACATCAGGATGACATCACGTACATGAAAGGCATGGTTTGCACCAAGAATTAATCTGTTATGGGCTAATGTTTCCACTCAGTTGTCATCATTGCCACCAACATATTTCTTTGATGTCTGTCATAAAGTGTCACCATAGATGTTGGCATGTTCTTCTATTTTTCTGCAGCTGAATATGTTAAGGAGAAAACAGAGTGTTTGGGACTTTTCTTGAGCTGAAAATCATTTTGAAGTTGCGAGTAACTCCTTTAAGAATTAATTTAACACTCTGATCACAAGCAGAGGATTCCCACTTTGCAATCAGCTTTCCAGAGTTTTGAGAGACGACATTTAAAGAGCTGGAGATTTTTCAGCACTGCAGCATTTATAGGTGCAGCCAACTCATTGTTATCTTTGCTTCTGGAAGACAGGCAGCACATGGATAATTAAAATATATAGAAAACTCCCTGGTCATATTTTACTCTTAAGAGATGCAGTAGAATATAACTTTTAGGTGTTCAATTGGATGTAAGATTAGAGATGGGAGGACATTGTGTTACTTGGAGGTGGTCTCTGTAGGCAAACTGCCTAGGTTTGAATTTAGATTCTCCCACTAACCAATCATGTGGCCCTCTTCAAGGTATTTTAACTTATTTATGAAGTAGAAATTTTAATAAGACATGGAGACTCTACTGAAAATTATATGATAGAACATATGCAAAGCAGTTGGCACAGTTCCCTAGACTATAGCAAAAATTTGATCTGATCATTGCTAACTTAAAGACAGATGGAGGCAGTGCAATACACGTCTGGATTCTAGAGATAAGGGTCAAACACTGGGGAAAATGAGCATAAATATCTATTTTTACCTTTATGTCTATGCAGAAATTCATATCAATGAAACATTAAAATGCATCTTTCAATTTCATTCGGTTTTTGCTATCATCTCTGTCACCAGCCTAGTTGGAGCCACCAGCATCTCTACACCATAGCTTTTTTTTTTTTTTTTTTTGAGTTGAAGTTTTGCTCATCACCCAGGTTGGAATGCAATGGCATGGTCTTGGATTACTGCAACCTCTGTCTCAAGTGATAAGCGATTTTCCTGCCTCGGTCTCTCAAGTATCTGGGATTACAGGCATGTGTTGCCAGGCTCAGCAATTTCTTTTCTGTATTCTTAGTAGAGACAGGATTTCACCATGTTGGCCAGGCTGGTCTTGAACTTCTAACTTCAGGTAATGCACCCACCTTTGCCTCCCAAAATTCTGGGATTACAGACATGAGCAACCACGCCCGGCTTCTTTCTTCCTTCCTTCCTTTCCTCCCTCCCTTCCTTCCCCTCCCTCTCTCTCTCTCTTTCTCTCTCTCTCTCTCTCTCTCTCTCTCTCTGTCTCTCTCTCTCTCTTTCTTTTCGAGATGAAGTTTCACTCTTGCCACCAAGGCTGGAGTGCAATGGCACGATCTCAGGCCACTGCAGCCTCTGCCTCCTGGGGTCAAGTGATAAGCAATTCTCCGGCCTCAACCTCCTGGGTAGCTGGGATTACGAGCATGCACCACCAGGCCCAGCAATTTCTTTTGTGCATTTTTAGTAGAGACAGGGTTTCACCATATTGGCCAGACTGGTCTTGAACTCCTGACTTCAGGTGATCTACCCAGCTCAGCCTCCCCAAAGGCAGGGATTACGGACATAAGCAACCGCACCTGGTCCCCATAGCTTCTTTTATGAGTCATGTTGCATCATATACTTCTCTCTTCTAATCCCTTGTGAACGGAGTAGCCAAGTGGCTTTTGGAAAAGTAAACATGATCATGAAACTTGGTTGTGTAAAGTCCTTCCTTATCTTCCCACAGCTGTCCTGATGTGGTCAACAGGGTCGGAGTAAATCAGCTTCACTGCCCTTCCAGGCTTGTCGGGTGCCAATTTGCTACGTGCCTGGTATAATGACTCCGTATATACTCTCAATTCCTTAGTCAACGCCTCCCCCACTGAAGAACCAAGGATATGTACCCCTCATTGTCTCTTTGATCTTCTGTTTACATCTCAATTATTATGAAGTCTCAGTTTAAATGACATGTCTCCCAGGGACCCTCCCCTTATCACTCAGACACAGGCAGTTATCCTGTTATTCGGTCTCAAAAACTGCATTTCCTACATACCTATTCCTTGCTAAATAACTTTAATTAGTTACTGAAACCTAGTGACTAAATGACAAATATAAAAATAAAATATTTACATTGATTTTAATGGGAAAAATTATTTGCAGTTCTGTATCAAATCAGCATATCTAAATAATTCATACAGCTAGGAATAATATATAGGAATTGAATTATAAGAAAGTAAGGAATATACAATAGCTTGAAAGTAAATAAATAGTCTGCATGAGGAATGTAATCTAATGAAAATTTTATTGGTCGAGGAGAGAGAATATTTGATTGTGAATAGTAGCTAGAAAAACAATGAGAAGAAAGGGAAGTTATTTGGAAGAATTCTTTCTCCTGTATAAATGTCCCAATATTTGGGGGGAACTCATACGACCTTTCACTCAAACTACGCTTAAAAGGAAAGTTGTGGCACAGAAAAATAACTTTAAAGCAAAATCAAGGCTAAACACAAAAGTATGTTAGAATGTTCTAAAATAGTGCTCAAGAAAAAGAACATATGAGTATAGGATGCGATATCATCATCCCCCTCACTTGGCAAGGCAAAATATTTGGGGGTCATCTAAACATCGCACCTAATTCAAATTTGTTATACACGACATTCTCTTACTAGAAATTCTCATGAAGAGAAAATAGATTGTAATGTCCAAATATAACTTCTTAAAATGCAGTTTTTGTATCAGAAATTTTATTGAAAGAAAGCATTTTATTAAGCTAAAAGTAGTATACGTTTTCAAAATAGCTTATAACTTTTAAATTATATATATAACAGTTATAAAATATATATATATATAACAGTTATAACTTATAACTGTAAGTCAACAGCAAAGATATAATTCTCTAAGGTGAGTCTATAATTACACATTTACTTGCATAAATATTTGTTTAATATTCCATCTCTACCACTGGAGAATAAATTCCATGAAGGGAATTTACTGTTGTAATCCTGGCACCTGGCACAGTGCAATAAACAATGTCTTAGGATGGTGTCCCATGGTACAGAAATCAGAGCCAGGAAAAAGGAAAGGCTGAACTGAAAGCAAGAAATAAGCAAGTTGGTGGAGGGATAAAGAAAGGAAAATTCTTAAACTATTATCATGAGAGAAATGAGTTGGGGACTATGGGACAGACACACACATTATTTTCATGCACTCTTTTATATTTAAACTGGTAAATAGTTTATTGTTTCTTCATTTAGACCCAAAAGTAGAAAAGATGTGATCAGGTTTCTGTACAATGTCTTTGTCTCTCTCTCTTTCCATACAAATAGAACATCTGTTATGATGGTTGTCACAGGACATGCATGACTCGATAAATAGTTTGCATGTTTCACAGGGTAATTTACTTCTCAAAATACAAATAAACAATATAAGTTGTTAAGTGTGCCATTGGCCCACTGTGTGATGCCACAACCACAAATATGCTAAATCATGCGTGAGCTAACACCTTCTCTCCTTGTTTCAGCACAGTGAGGTTGGACAGCTCCCTTTGGATAGGCGGGATTGGCCTTTCTAAGCCACAAGTTCAATTAGATTCAACAAATAACCTTTATACATTCTAAGATAATTTAAACATGAGACAATGTGACCGAAAAACCACAACCTGAAGTTTTTCATACGGGGTGAAGTGAAATGCTCAGCAGCTTAGAAAATGACCTTCTTAATGAAGACATAGGTTGGACTGGTAGCAAAGTTTTATTTAAGTGCCTTTCAGATGCATACCTGTTTCCAACCAAGTTAAATCGCCCCCCGCCCCACCCTGACCCCCACCAAAAGGGAAAGAAACAAGTTTGACCTATTTTGAGCCAAAGTCACACTGTTCTGGCTGTTAAGAATATGATTAGCTTCTGAGAGTGGCTGATGTCCCGGGTTTTCAATCATGTTAGAATTCTGGAATAATGGAATTTCTTATGAGGTCCATGAAAAGGTCTTATAGACTTTCAACAGCAACTTCCTCCTCCTTCCTAGGAACAATATTTACTTCTGCCAATCAACTTCTGTTTACGGGATACAGGTTTATAGTCTGGTCTATGTCAAAAGATCTGAAAAGTAGTGGTGCATTCAATATCCTTCTCCTAGGTTCAAATGCCAATTGATCTTGCTTTAATGGAAGTTCATTAGTTTTTCCAGCATTAAAATTTCAGACAAATATTATTTTAATAAAAATTGGTATCGGACTAGACCAGGCATTCCCAAACTATGGCCCACGGGCCGCATGCGGCCCCCTGAGGCCATTTATCCGGCCCCCCACCGCACTTCAGGAAGGGGCACCTCTTTCATTGGTGGTCAGTGAGAGGAGCACAGTAGGTGGCGGCCCTCCAATGTTCTGAGGGACAGTGAACTGGCCCCCTGTGTAAAAAGTTTGGGGACGCCTGGACTAGACCATAAGTAAAAGCCAGATCCCATTGTCCATAAGGTAACCTATATTTGAATCCTACATTAACCACTGGTTATTGCTGATTTTCATGTGCTTTAATTTTCTTATCCACAAGGTGGGAATTACAGCAATATGCAATACAGCAGAGTTCCTTGCAGATTACTATTAGCAGTAGTACAGAAATATCAATGTTATGCTTGTGACTAATTTTATAGTTGTAGAGTTTTTAAAAATAAAATATAAAACTTAGAAACCATTTTTCAATGAAGAAACTGCATTGGATTAATATTTCAGCCTTTCACCAAAGGAGTGGAGATGTTGAGATACAAGTTTATCTCCTTTAACTTTTAGAGGCATTTTATTGATAGAGATTGAGAAATATTATTATAAGATTTCCAAATTGTATATGTAGTTAAATTAAATGCTATAGTTATAATTTACACACACTTCCTGAGATAGGCCCTATGCTTTTGTCAGATGAAATTATAATTTTTGGTTTACATTTTTGTTGAGTTCATTACCTATTAAACACTTATAAGTACATGAGTTACATTAATGTGTTAAAGAATAAATACTTCAGGCTGGGCATAGTGGCTCAGACCTGTAATAATCCCAGCACTTTGGGAGGCAGAGGTGAGCAGATCACTTGAGGTCAGAAGTTCAAGACCAGCCTGGCCACCACGGTGAAACCCCATCTCTGCTAAAAATACACACACACACACACACACACACACACAAAACCTAGCCAGGCATCATAGTGCAAGCCTGTAATCCCAGCTACTCAGGAGGCTGAGAAAGGAGAATTGCTTGAACCCAGGAGGCAGAGGTTGTGCCCTCTAGCCTGAGCAACAGAGTGAGACTCCATCTCAAAAATACGTACAGACATGCATACTTCAGTTTGTCTTCCAATATGACTGAGAACTCCTTTACTCTACTGACCCTGCCTCTCCCACATATACCTATAAACTCCAGACCAAATTAAAACATAACCACTTGAAGGCACTTGGAAACAGCAAACAAAACATGCATGGGTACATGAAAGGAATCATTATTTGAAAGAAAGGAATGACACTGAGTGAGTTTCCCATTTTCACAGCATCTAGCTGATGGCAAGCACCCCAACATGCTACACTGAATGATTAAAAAGTCCAGTGGAAAATCACAGTATGTCTTACCTAGCAAACCAAAGGATAGAGATTGGCACACTCCTAACTACAAAACTGAAGAGGGTTCATAAAAGAGAGAACAAGAGAGGAGGACTCTAGGTTTTGAATATAAACTTTACCTGAATCGCTGACTGATGGTTGAAACACCCCTGCACAGGAATGGGTACCAGCAACCAAGCTACAGGTTTGTTATTTAAGTACACTTGCATCATGGAGGTCTGTTGTGCGGATTATTTCATCACCTAGGTATTAAGCCTAGTTCCCATTAGTTCTTTTTCCTGACCCTTTCCCTCCTTCCCTCTCCCCTCTCCCCGCTCGAAAAGACCCCAGTGTGTTGTACCCCTCATGTGTCCGTGAGTTCTCGTCATTTAGCTCCCACTTATAAGTGAGAACATGGAGTATTTCGTTGTCTATGCCTGTGTTAATTCACTTAGGATTATGGCCTCCAGCTTCATCCATGTCCCTGCGAAGGACATGATCTCGTTCTTTTTTATGGCTGCATAGTATTCCATGGTGTATATGTACCATATTTTCTTTATCCAGTCTATCAATAATGGGCACTTAGGTTGATTCCAAGTCTGCTATTGTTAATAGTGCTGCAATGAACATACTCGTGCATGTGTCTTTATAACAGAAGAGTTTATATTTCATTGGTTACATACCCAGTAATGGGATTGCTGGGTCAAATAATATCTGTTTTGGGGTCTTTAGATAATAAATGCTTTGTAATCTGGAGTTGAATGAAAAAAAAATTGGGAGAGTGGATGGAAAGTTGCATCAAAGAGAAAAATGAATGTTGCTGGCTACTTTGATTCTGATGACCAGTGTATTCATAGAATTCAGACATGGTGAGATTTCATAATAAGCCAAAGGGTCCTTTTAAAATTCTGTCTTGAATGTCAACTAAATTCAAGGGACTTTGCAGGTGTTCAGTGTATAGTGGTATTGAGCAGGACCCTGGCATAAAAACAGATGGCACCTTCAAAAAATCGTGATTAAAGAGACTTTAATGAATGAATTCCTTATAATGTGTTCAGAATCAATCAACAGGGGATGCAGAAGTATCCTGAAGCAAGCAACAAGGGAAACGCCATTGTCACTCCTAGATTACTCCACCAGGGGAAAGTGAGGGAAGTCACTGCCCAAGCCTGTTGAGAGCTGTAGCTGCGTAACAAGCCTGTCTGGTGGAAGCTGTGGTCTTGGCTAGAGGGACCAGCTATACGAATGAGCATAAAGCCATAGTAAACACACGAAACAACAGTCTAGGAGGAAGAAAACTGGGGAATAAATGTAACATCTCTCCCCTCTCCTACCAGTTCCTCCCATGGGCTCAACTGAACTAGTGGCCAGAAGGCAAGGAAGCCCAATTGGGGCTGCCTCTTAGGGATTTAGAGAACAAAGCTAAGTGGGGATGGTTAGAAGGCGGATGCTTTCAACAAATGGAGGAGAGCAGACAAAGCCCTTATCTTTTGATATTTGTAGTTAAGTTGTTAAATAACAGGGCAACACATCGATGACAGACTGGACAGGGAAAATGTGGTACATATATACACCATGGAATATTATGCAGCCATCAAAAACGATGAGTTCATGTCCTTTGTAGGGACATGGATGAACCTGGAAACCATCATTCTCAGCAAACTGACACAAGAGCAGAAAATCAAACACCGCATGTTCTCACTCATAGGTGGGTGTTGAACAATGAGAACACATGGACACAGGGAGGGGAGCATCACACACTGGGGTCTGCTGGGGGGAAATGGGGGAGGGACGGGGTGGTGGGGAGGTGGGGAGAGATAGCATGGGGAGAAATGCCAGATATAGGTGAAGGGGAGGAAGGCAGCAAATCCCACTGCCACGTGTGTACCTATGCAACAAACTTGCATGTTCTTCACATGTACCCCAAAACCTAAAATGCAATAAAAAAAATAAATAAACAAAAAAAATAACAGGGCAACAGTAGGCCTGGTCTTTATCAACAGCCCCTCAAATTACCCCCACAAAGTGATCTCGCTTGACCTATTCTGTAAAACCAACATTGATTCCTTAATTATGAGCATTTTCGAATGCACAGTCAAGCAGGGTCTAACCTTAGTATCTCCAACCTCAGGATGCTTCATCACCCAAGAAACAGGCTGAGAAAAGTAAGTGTTGTTCACCTAGTTTTACATGGCTAGTTATCGTGAGAACCAGGACTGGAACCACATTTTCTGAATTTAATCTCACCAGCATTTCTTCCACTACAGCTTTAGATGTAAAATGTGGGCATTTTATTTAGGTTGCCAGTGAAGTCTCTTGCAGCCTGGCTTTAGAGCATTTTACCATTTCTAGTATGCTTCCTCAGCCTCCACTGGGATCTGCAACAAGCGTCTGCTTCCCAAGCACAGAGCACACGCACAACGTGAAATCTCAGTCCGTTTCGTAAAATCATTAACATCCTCCTAACAGCAACAATGCAATGAGTGTTTTTAAGGTAGCAGACACTGAAAAGCACATTTTCAAAAGCATTAATTGGGTCAGGCATGGTGGCTCACACCTGTAATCCCAGCACGTTAGCAGGCTGAAGCAGGTGGATCACCTAAGGTCAGGAGTTCGAGACCAGCCTGGCCAACATGGTAAAACCCCATCTCTACTAAAAATACAAAAAACGAGCTGGGTGTGATAGCAGGCGCCTGTAATCCCAGTTACTCAGGAGGCTGAGGTGGGAGAATTGCTTGACCCCAGGAGGCGGAGGTTGCAGTGAGCCAAGATCACACCATTGTACTCCAGCCTGGGCAACAAGAGCAAAACTCCATCACAAAAAAAAAAGAAAGAAAGAAAGGGGAAAAAAGCATTAATTCACTGAATTATTTTGAAGACCATGCAATGTGGATAATATTATCCCCATTTTACAGATAAGATGAGAAAATTGGAGCAGCAAGAGATCAAATACCTTGCCATATCTCCTGTTATTAAGATGAGGGTTCAGCCAGAAGATGAACCTCTGTAATTGAAGCCCTATGCTGTTAACCATTCTATTACCTTGGGGGTAAGTGAACCGAAGCCATGCCTGACCTTGGTGGCTAGTGATGTATTAGCACCAGGCTGATGGAGTGAGACCCAATTCATAATTTATTTCTGTAAAAAAAAAAAAATGCTTCCTGTATTGTACCCTTGACAACTGAACCCTTTAGCAGCATCAAAGGGAATTATGTTGGAAGAAAAATGGCATGTCTGTGAATACTACATTATCTTCGGGTCCACTAAATTGATTTTTATTTTCAGAGATAAAATATTTCCAGGAGTGCTGTCTGCATTGGCAGGATGCCAGGGACAGTTGAACTTTTCCTTCAAGTCTTCTGGGTTAGTCCAAGCCTTTTAGTTTCAGAGACTTCTCAGAAAAAAAACCTGTTGGTGTGGAAAGAATGTAGACATCTTTGCTTCTGTTAGAACTCATCTTTGGAATTAAAGAATGTGTGTTCTTCACAGTTCTCATCAGAGGCTGAGCACAGGAGAAATAAAGCAACCCAGAAAGAGGAAGCTTTGCTTTTGTTGAGAGAAATTAGGGGCCAGGAGCTGTGGCTCACACCCGTAATCCCAGCACTTTGGGAGACTGATGCGGATAGATTACTTGATATCAGGAGTTCAAGACAAGCCTAGCCAACATGATGAAACGCTGTCTCTACTAAAAATACAAAAATTAGCGGGGCACGCTGGTGCACGCCTGTAACCCCAGCTACTCAGGGGGCTGAGGCATGAGAATTGCTTGAACCTGTGAGACAGATGTTGCAGTGAGCTGAGGTCTCACCACTGCACTCCAGCCTGGATGACAGAGCAAGACTCCATCTCAAAAAACAAAAGAGAAATTAGGGACTCACACCGCCTCTTGGAGCCTTTTGGAGTGGCTGACTCCAGGGTCTTCTCTTTTCTCTGCATCACTGCAATAAATACTCATAAATCAAAGAAGCGTGGCAAGAATAGCCAACATTTACTAGGCCTTTTTTATGTAACAAGCACTGACCCAACTGTCTTACATAGGTTATCGCATTTAATCCTTGCAACAAACTGATGCGGCTGGTACAATTATTAACCACTTTTTCCAGGTGAGAAAACTAGAAATTTAGAAAGTTAATTATGAAACCAAGATTAGCATTTAAACTTTTTAGTTTGAAATTTAACTTTAAAATTTTTAATTTAAAATTTAAATTTCTAAAATTAAAATTAAAATTAAAATTTTTTACTTTAAAAATTTGTGGCTGGGCACAGTGACTCATGCCTGTAATCCCAGCATTTTGGGAGGCTGAGGCGGGATTATCACCTGAGGGCAGAAGTTTGAGACCAGCATGACCAACATGGTGAAATCCTGTCTCTACTCAAAATACAAAAATTAGCTGGGCTTGGTGGCAGGTGCCTATAATCACAGCTACTCAGGAGGCTGAGGCAGGAGGACCACTTGAACCTATGAGGCAGAGGTTGCAGTGAGCCAAGATCGTGCCAATGCATTCCAGTCTGATGACAGAGTAAGACTGTCTCAAAAAGAAAAAAGAAATTGTAATTTAACATTAAATATTAATCACGAAAGCATGATTAAAGTTCTGAAACTTTAATCTAAATCTAAGAACTTTAATCATAAACCAAGCAGTTCAGTTCTCAAATTTATGTTTTAATTTAGATCTGGTTTGACCTAAGTTGTTTTCAACCCACATTTGAATTACCTGTAGAAAACTTTAAATATACTGATATAAACCCCTACTCACAAACCCAGTACAATGGGATAAGCACCGTGCAACATTTTTCAAAACAAGTGATTCTGATGTGTAGCTGAGAAACTACACTAAGCCTTGTGGATGCATTGTATCAGCAAGTGAGCACACAGAAACAAGGAAATAACTTGATAATAGTGGGGTGTTTTTATTTTTTAGTTTTTTGGTTTGGGGCTTTTTTTGTTTTGTTTTGTTTTGCTTTTTGAGATGGAGTCTTTCTCTGTGGCCCAGGCTGGAGTGCAGAGCTGCGATTTTGGCTCACTACAGCCTCCACCTCCCAAGTTCAAGTAAATTCTTGTGTCTCAGCCCCCTGAGTAGCTGGGATTACAAATGCCCACCTCCACACCCAACTACTTTTTGTACTTTTAGTAGAGATGGGGTTTCACCATGTTGGTCAGGCTGGTCCTGAACACCTGACCTCAGGTGATCCACCCGCCTCGGTCTCTTAAAGTGCTGGGATTACAGGCGTGAGCCAAATAATGGTGTTTATCTTCACACTCTACACATCATGCTACCCTCGTATAAGAAAAGGTCCAGATCCCTCTATAGATGAAGACTTTCTGAATTGTTCCTAGCAGCCAAGATGTAAGATTGACTTTTAGACATCAACTTATGCAGGAAGTACTAATATTTCATCTTGGTGGCTCTGTAATATTTCAGGGCTATCCAACCTTCCCCGAGGCAATGTTCAGAAAGAGCAATCTGAGTGACCAAGAGGGAGATTTTCTGTCACTGATAAAATATAACGCACCAGCTGCCTGTCAAGCCTGAGTGCGCCTTCACCATTGGAGCAAGCAGAGACCACCGGAAACCTAACCATTCATTCTGTAAAATAACTACTCCGACATTTAACGGGACTCATCAGTGGAACAGAGCAGTTTTCATATTAAACATTTAGATAGAAAAGGCATCGATTTTTGTAGGGCAACAGACACTGACTGCAAGATTATTCAATCACCCATCTTTAATCAGTTGAATGGGACAAGCAATTGAGGAAAAGTGACAGTTCTATAAATCATTATGGATAATATTTTGTTAAAAGAGAATATTCATTGCCTTTATAACCAGCACAGCTTTCAAGGGGTTTCCATTCATGGAGACCATGTCTTTATTAAAGCTGATTTAAATATAAATAAAATATAGCTAATACAGAGAAATGGACTGCTTGTCCATTCATTGGGCCTCCCCTGGACTCAGAAAGTCAAAATAGAAAAATTGTCTCGGTTTCAAAGTTCTAATGTTTACCAATATGTAGTTGGTAGGAAAATGAATACTATGAGAAAGCAACAGAATGATTTAATGAGTCCTTCCACAATTAAAAATGTGTGCACTATTTCATGAATAATAATGTATAATTAATTTATAAATTATAAAATAATTTATAACAGTATACCAGTCCATCACTAAAGAGAAAGAATATCATCAAAGGTTTCAATTTTTAAACCGTTCTTATGTATCTTACCTTTCATTCATTCTCTTACATTGAGCCTCAAATTTTGAATTTTGTAATGATCACATCTTTACTTTAAAAAAAAAAATTTACCAGGTGCTGCTTTTTCTTTTTTTATTTTACTTTAAGTTCTGAGATACATGTGCAGAACGTGTAGGCTTGTTACATAGATATAAATGTACCATGGTGGTTTGCTGTACCTATTAACTTATCAGCTTAAAGAGCTTTATATGTATTACGTATTTGTCCGAAGACTCTCCCTCCTCTTTCCCCCGACCTTTCAGCACACCCCGGTGTGTGATGTTTCCCTCCCTGGGTCCATGTGATCTCACTGTTCAACTCCCACTTATGAGTAAGAACAGGTGGTGTTTGGTTTTCTATTCTTCTGTTTGTTTGCTGAGCATGATGGCTTCCAGCTTCATGCACGTCCCTGCAAAGGACAAGAACCCCTTCCTTTTGTATGACTGCATAGCATTCCATGGTGTATACGTGCCACATTTTCTTAATCCAATCTATCATTGCACTGCTTCTTTGATATGTCACTTACTGTTCACATTTTGGAACCATATATAAATCATACTGTACATATTACTTAATATTTGTTTTTATTTTACTTCTTGCTCAAAGTATTTTCTGAGATGTATTTATGATGTGTGGAAAATATTATTTGTTTTTTATGCACAATATTCCCAGGCAGGAATATGCCCCAGTTTATTTACCCATTTGCCTATTGTTGGATCTATTGAATGTTACCAGTTTTGTTTTGTTTTGTTTTTCTTTTTAGATGTGCTGCTGGAAGCAATGGTACTAACAATGTTGAAGAGGTTCCTTAGGGCGTATTCCTAGAAACGGAATTGCTGGTCTCTAGGACATAAATGATTTTGACATATTACATAATCACGAATGCAATCTAAAACTATTGCAGTGCTCCCAACAAGCAGCTGTATGCGAGTACTCATTCTCCACATCCGTATTTTTAGACTTTGTGATTTGGCAAAACTTGTGATTTGGTATATATGACTATTTTTACTGTGGTTTTAATTTACATTTTTCTGATTACAAATGAAGATGAGTGTCTTTTTCTATTTTATTAGCCATTTGTCCTTTATCTTCTGTGGAGGCCGTTTTATGGATTTTGGCTATTTTATTATTGATTTCTTGGTATTCCTTATTAAGGGAAATTTTTAATGTAAGCTGTCATCAGCATTTTATGAATCCCATGTGTTGTTAATAACTTCAACAGTTTGCAATATGCTTTCTATTTTTTCTGTTAGATTTGTGTCTCATGAACAAAACTTCAAATTTGGGCCCAGTAAAACTTATCAATCTTTATCTCTATGGCTATGAGTTTAATATCTGGATTAAGAAATTATATTTTACCTAGATGTCATAAAAAAGACATTCTTCTGTGTTTTCCACTCTTAAAGTTTTAAAATTTTATCTTTTATTTTTAAACATCTAATTCCCTTGAAAATACTGAAAGATGCAGTCATTCTCTCTCTCTCTCTCTCTCTCTCTCTCTCTCTCTCCTGCCATACTCTGTTGTGTTATTGGGCTGCCATGTGTTACGACATGGGCTCTCCTTTCCTCACCAATACACAATTCCTATTCTCTTTCAAAGATCATTTTCATAACCATGTAGGTGTTTCTATCTAGACACTTGCTTTTCTCTAATTTATTCTGATCCATTGCCCTGTTTGTCTGTACATCTCTAGGACACTCACACTGTCTTATTATACTTTTATATTGAGTCTAATTGAGTTTGGCAAGTTTTCCACTTTTTATTTTATCTAGGAATGTCTTTGGCTATTTTTGGTCATTTGTTCTTCAATATAAATTTTAAAATCATTTGTTAAGTTTCACAAACAGATGCTGTTCGACTTCACTGGCAATAGAACTGGATCTCTTGATAAGCTTGGGGGAAAACTGGCATTTTTCTGGTGTTATTAAATCTTCCTGGAACATGGAATATCTATCCATTTATTTAATCCTTCTTTACATTTTTTTCAAAAAAGCTCAAATTTTCTCAAAATGGTCTTGCCCATATTTAGTTAGACTTACTCTTTGGAGCTTTGACTATTTATCCTATTTTTAAAATTTCTTTTATTTTCTTCTCTGTGACTAATTGAGCTTCTTACCCACCCTACCCCGATTTTTTTTCTTTCTTTTCTGGCTTGTAAGTCATGTACTCTATTTCAATTGCATTCGTATTTACTCTCGAATTTACTGCAGGCATACGTAATAAAATCTAAAACTTATTTCTATTTGTAATTTTCTACTAAATATTATATAAAACATAGAATATTTGAACTTGAATAACCTTCCTTCTATAGTGTCTTTATCAAGTAGCTTTGATCATTTTTTTCACCTTTAACTCTACAAATGGATATTACTTATGTTGTTTTATAGCAACAAATCTGTTGACATGTTTACTGTTTTCTTTGATCACCATCTCTTCCTTGCTTCTAGGATCAAGTGTGTTATGAAGCCAAAAAAGTGCTGTAGCTTTTGGTTCATTTACTCACTCATTAATTTTACAAATATATTTTCAGAACCTATTAGGGCAGGCACTGTACTAGATGCTAGAAAATAAATCAGGAGCAAACAGCACAAGTCTTCTTCTGACTTGCATTTAGCCAAAGAAGAGACACTAATCAAATAATCACACAAATGCAACATTATGCTGTGATGAAGTTCTCTGATGGAATGGTACCAGAGTTGTGGGAGTAAATGACTGGGGATGGGGATCTCACTTGGTCTGGGGCTCAGACACAAGTTACATTAATATGAAAGATGGAGGTCTTACCTAAGTGAAGGGTATAAGGAGGGTACAAAATATGAAATAGTGGGGGAAAAAAATTGGGGCCAATCTCAACGAAACAAACATTCTAAAATCCTATATGAGAAAAGAGAACCTGGAGTATTTGGAAAACAAAGAAGAAAGCCCCATGGGTGGCACATACGTGGAAGGGGGAAAGGACCACACAGGATGGATGCGAGAATCCTAAGTCTAAACTTAGATCTGGGCATGGTGGCTCACTCCTGTAATCCCAGCACTTTGGGAGGCTGAGGTGGGTAAATCACCTGAGGTCAGGAGTTTGAGGCCAGCCTGGCCAACAAGGTGAAACCCTGTCTCTACTAAAAAATACAAAAATTAGCTGGGCATGGTGGTGGGCACCTGTAATCTCAGCTACTTGGGAGGCTGAGGCAGGAGACTCACTTGAACCTGGGAGGCGGAGTTTGCAGTTAGCAGAGACTGCACTATTGCACTCCAGCCCGGGCAACAGGAGTGAAACTCCATCTCAAATAAATAAATAAACTTAGATGTGTTATCCTCAGATTTCCTCTCTGTTCTCATTCCACAAACAGGGTGCTTAACGTTCAGAAAGGTTAAGCACCTGGTGTGATGTCCAACAGCTAGCAGTTGATCAACGTGAGGTTTGAATTTTTTCATCCTGTTTCCAAAGCTTATTCCCATTCTGTCTATCTGCACCACCCTGTCCCCCAGGAAGAAGAATTTAGACGTGAACAGGGAGATATGTGATAGTTACCGAGTCAAGAAGGTCCCTGATGGAAGGATTTTAGATTTGTTCTTTTGTTTGTTTGACATTCTATTTTTAAGCAAAATTGACCTGGCAGTGGTGGGCAGGAATCTTTCGGCTTTATATGTTTTGCTACTACATGGCTTCTCACGCCTAAACTTAGCCCATTGTGTTCATATGACTTACCTTCTCCAATAAGTCCACCCTGATTATTTGAAATGGCATAAACAATGCCCTCCTTTCTAACCAGAACTGCTCGGTAAGAATCTCTATCCAACCCTTCAACACTTGTTGTTTCAGGCAGCCAAGTTAACATATTGATAAACCAACCAATGAAATCCACCTAGTTTTGTGACTTGGAAGACTATGAAGCACTGTAGGAGACAAGCAATAGGGCCCAAAGGCTCATGGCTTAAATTTTTAGTCGTTATTACGTAAGCTATGTTTGGATCAGGTAGCCATCCTAGCTTTCCCTCCTGTATCGGCAGATGAGAATGTTCAAAATGCAATGTTGGCTGGGCACAGTCGCTCATGCCTGTAATCCCAGCATTTTAGGCCAAGGCGGGTGGATCACATGAGGTCAAGTGTTCAAGACCAGCCTAACGTGGAGAAACCCCATCTCTACCAAAAATACAAAAAAAAAAAAAAAAAAACAGTCAGCCTAGCATGGTGGTACATGCCTGTAATCCCAGCTACTTGGGAGGCTGAGGCAGGAGAATTAGTTGAACCCGGGTGGCAGAGGTTGCCGTGAGCCAAGATTGTGCCATTGCACGCCAGCCTGGGCAACAAGAAAGAAACTCTGTCTCAAAAAAGAAGGAAAGGAGAGGAGAGGGGAGGGGAGGGGAGGGGAGGGGAGGGGAGGGGAGGGGAGGGGAGGGGAGAGAGAAGGAAGGAAGGAAAGAGAGAGAGAGAAAGAAGGGAGAGAGGGAGGGAAGGAAGGAAGGAAGGAAAGAAGGAAGGAAGGAAGGAAGGAAAAGAAATCTGTACCAATTTCCCATGACAACAGGAGTGAACATATGTGCACCTATTTTACAACACCCTTCTCACCATGTTAGAGCATTGTCTTTCAAACAAGCATTAGTGACTGAATAAGTAAAATGTAACTCCATTGCTTTTGTAATTAACATTTTTTTTCTTGGATTATGAGTGAGGTTGATGTTTTTCTGTGTCTTGGGGAGTTGTAATTCTACTTTGGTGATATATCAATGTCTATCATTTTCTGGTTTTTCTTTTTTTGGTACGCCTTGTTTAATTTGGAGGAGCTTTTTATACAGTAAAGACATCAATCCTTTGCCATATTGCCACACTTCCTACAGTTTTTTTGTCTCTGTTTATGCACTTTATTATTATTTTAACAAATAGTCATTTGTTAGTTAATTTTATTTCCTTGCATGTATTAAATAATAGTCAGTATCTGAGGCTATTCTATCCCACAAAAGTAAATAAAATGATAATTATGAAGAGATTGAATGTGGTTATGATAATGCAATAGTGTCAAGCCAGTTTCTGAAGCAGGGAATGTCCTATTAGACATACGGTCATATCAGGTCATATATATCAAGTCCTGGCACAGTAGATATGGGGCTTACTTCAGCTTTTGTGGAGCAGAGAGCTTAGACAAAGTCTGGTCAATTCAGAATATGTATTTGGGCTTAATGGTTGAAATGTGCATTTGGGCTCACTGATCCTGTCTCTAGACATCTCACATTCATGCCAGGTCTCTTAATTATGGAAACCTTCACTTCTAGTAGAATAAGCCTACAATGTCTTATTCCACCAGAGCATCCTTTTAAATGTATTAGCTTAGGTAATCCTCAAACAACCTTATAAAGAGTGTATTAGTCAGCAATCTCTAGAAAAACTGAACCAGTGGGATGCATATATAAATAGACAAAAGCACACTTATCTTAAGGAATAGGCTCATGTAATTATGGAGGCAGACGAGTCCAGAATTTGCAGGGTGGGCAGTCAGACTGGAGACCCGGCAAGAATCAAGGCCACTGTTTATGTCCAAAGGCCGTCTCCTACAGAATTTCCTCTTGCTCAGATAAAGCCAATCTTTTGTTCTAATCTGGCCTTCAGCTGACTGGATGAGGGCCTGCCTACATGATAGAGGACAATCTGTTTGACTCAAATCCACTGATTTCCATGTTAATCTCATCCAAAAACACCCTCATAGAAATATCCAGAACAACGTTTGACCAAATATTCAAGCACTGTGGTCCAGCCAAGTTGATACATCAAATGGAGCATCAAAGAGAGTACTTTTATTATCTCCATTTTTCAGAGGACAAAGTTGCAGCACTCAGTGGTTAAGCAATGCATTCAATTTTAGAATCAGACCTTCACCCAGGCAGCCAGGCTCTTCACCACAAAAGAAGGACTCCCCCTGTTCTACAAACTCCCTGGGATGTTGTCAAGAGGATGCGTGTAAAAGATTCCGTTTAACATCAGACAAAAAGTAACTGTTCAATATAGGTTTTGCAATAATAAAATCTCACCAAATCTAATTTCTGGATTTGCATAGAGTCAGGAAAGATCTCTTCCTCAAAAGAGTCAAATCCATAGCAGCTCTGCTTTTAACAATCAGGTAAAATGCAGCCATTTCTGATTTCCTTGATTAGAATTTATATTAATATCACTTATTATCCTGGTTAAATTAAAAATACCAGAGCTGGGGAATATATGCTTGTGGGTTCTAAACTGAAAGACTTAATTTTATGTTAAAGTTTTCATTCCATTTTTATTTCTATGATCTCATCATTTAAAAAGTTTTTGTCTGATCAGAAGCATGGACACTGGTCTAAGAAACCTAATTCCTGGGCCAGGCGCGGTGGCTCATGCCTGTAACCCCAACACTTTGGGAAGCCAAGGTGAGCGGATTATGAGGGCAGGAGTTGGAGACCAGCCAGGTCAACATGGTGAAACCTTGTTTCTACTAAAAATACAAAAATTAGCTGGGAGTGGTGGTGAGTGCCTGCAATCCCAGCTACTCGGGGTGCTGTCAGGAGAATCGCTTGAACCTGGGAGGTGGAGGTTGCAGTGAGCCTAGGTCACACCACTGCACTCGAGCCTGGGTAACAGGGCAAGATTCCAATTCAATAAAAGAAAAATAAGAAACCTAATTCCTGTACTCTCATTTAGCAGCTAGGTGGCATTAACTATATGAGGCATTAATGTGCCCATTTCTGAAATGGGACTGTGACTCCACACTGTGGCAGGATTACTGTGTAAATCATTAAAGCACTCTTCCCCAGCAAATGTGAATACAAATGAATGGTGTTACATAAAGACTTTATGCAAAAGACAGATAATCCTCATGCCTATGGGGCCGCGCTAACCGTTACAGGAGGAATTTGAAATTAAAAAAAAAAAGTTAATTCTGTCTGAATAGGTACTATATTAATAATAACAAATGATAATTCTAGATTGCCAGATTTAGGGTAATTATTTTAATTGCATGTTTCACCATCTGGATGACAGTCCTGGGTGTTTAAACAAGTTTTCAATTAGTATTTCGAGGAATTGCCAAGAAAATTGTTCTCTAAGCGTTAAATTTCTTTCCCTTCTTTCATAATAATTTCCCTTTGTTTTCCCTTTTAATTTCAGGTTTTAAAAGGCCTGTACCTCTGGCAGAGTGAGTACAGTGACAATGACAGTAAAGGTAACAATTTGGGGACAAACCTTGGCTCTGCTACTCAGGTAGATAGGAGTTTGACTTCTTGGTGCCTCAGTTTCTTCATGTGTCAAATTGGAAAGGATTCCTATTAAACAGGATTGTAGTAAGGATCCAGTATGACAAGCCACATACATTCTTGGCACAGTGCCTGGCACATAGAAGTTCTATGGCATTCACGTCTTATTACCAATGGCAAGAACATCATTTTGAAGAGTGCAAAGCTATTTAGGGCACCATATATGATTGTATCCTCACACCAACCCTATAAGGTGCAGATTATTAGCCCCACTTACAGACATGGAAACTGAAGCTCTAACAGTTTAAGAAATGAGCTCTGGGCTGGGCGCGGTGGCTCATGTTTGTAATCTCAGCACTTTGGGAGGCTGAGGCAGGCAGATCACCCAAGGTCAGGAGTTCAAGACAAGCCTGTCCAACATGGTGAAACACCGTCTCTACTAAAATATACAAAAATTAGCCGGACGTGGTGGTGGGTGCCTGTAATCTCAGCTACTTGGGAGATTAAATCAGGGAGAATTGCTTGAACCCACGAGGCAGAGGTTGCAGTGAGCCGAGATCACACCACAGTCATCCAGCCTTGGTGACAGAGTGAGACTCTATCACACACACACACACACACACACACACACACACACACACGGAAAAAGAAAGCAAAGAAAAGAGAAAAAAACATGAGCTTCGTCTCACTTGGCTTCAAGTGTCTTCACACTGGAGCCGGTCCTTCTGATTCCAAGTTTCATGTTTTCTCTTACTGAGCTATGGAGTTTCCCAATGTACACATTTTGGATTAGAGATCTTCCTAAGAACAATCTCAGTGAAAAATGATGTGAAACAAATCAGAAAAAATTCACAATGGCTTACATTCACACCAGGCACTATACCAGGAGTTACTTTAATCTTCCCAACCCACCACGTGATTTGGTTTTTGTTCTTCCCATTTGTAAATGATGAAACTAAGGCTCAGCTACTGTCACACAAAAAGGGTTTCACATTCAGAAGCTTCTGAATCACAACCTGTTTATTTAGTATTTATTTATTTTTGCTACAAGCGTCTAAAGGAAATCAAGAATGATGGTCACAGATGAAAGGCACAGCCCAAAGTGTAAACACGACTATCTCTCAGTCTCACCTTCCTCTGGGGCACGATACCAGGCATTCACTGGTAGCACCTGGCAAAAGCAACGATCAACTTGTGAGTTGTGGGCAATAAGGATATTTTAAGATGCTTGAAAAAGATTTTCCATGAGAATAGACCTGAGATGGAAATGCAAAGCCGAACCTCTCTGCACACCAGGGAGGGAAAGATGGCAACAGCGGATCCTCGTTTCTCTCTTGATATTGAGTGATGTGCAAGCTGGAAGTGAAGTTGGCTTGGAAAGGGAGAGAGATAGCAAGGGAAAAAATATTCAATTTCAAGTTGCCTTCAAGGAAAAAATGTCACCCAGAAAATGATTTTATCAGGTGTGAAATGCAAATGCAATAAAATCCTTGACATATTTGGATTGGTAAAATAATATCTCAGTATCGGGTGAAGAGAGGATTTCAGTGCAGGGGAAGTTGAACGACTGGCTGCAGGTCGCATTTAAAAATCACCATCTCTGGATCACCTCAGGTCAGGAGTTTGAGAGACCAGCCTGACCAACATGGTGAAACTCCGTCTTTACAAAAAATACGAAAAAACTAGCTGGGCTGGTGTGAGGCACCCTGTAATCCTGGCTACTTGGGATGTTGAGGCAGGAGAATTGCTTGAACCCGGGAGGCAGAGGCTGCAGTGAGCTGAGACTGCACCATTGCACTCCAGTCCAAGTGACAGGGCGAGCCTCCATTTCAAAAAAGAAAAAAAAAGAAAAGAAAAAGAAAAAATCACCATCTCAGAAAACAAAATTCCTAACGCTGGGTCATGACTACGCAGAAATGAGATATGCAGGAGCCAAACTATCAGAGGCATTTGAACCAAAGCAACTTTGTCTTGAATAGGAGCTGGATAAAATAAGGCTGAGACCTACTGGGCTGCATGCCCAGGACTCATTGTTACTCACAGGATGAGACAGAAGGTTGGCACAGGATACAGATCACACACACCTTGCTGATAAAGCAGGATGCAGTAAAGAAGCTGGCCAAAACCCACCAAAACCAAGATGGTCATGAAAGTGACCTCTGGTCATCCTCACCGCTCATTACTTGCTAATCATAATGTATTAGCACGCTAAAAGACACTCTCAGCAGCACCGGAACAGTTTACAAATGCCGTGGCAATGCCTGGAAGTTACCCTCCATGGTCTAAAAAGGGGAGCGAACCCTCAGTTCTGGGAATGACGAACCTTCTCTTGTGGTCTGGATCAGGACCCCTTTCTGGTAATAAAACTTTTCTCTAGAACCATATTTTCACTTCCTAACCCAGAAATACCTACAAAAAGGAAGAGCTCAGACCAGCATCATCTGTATTTCCTTGTATCCTGCTGCAGTGGATAACGTTTTGGGTGTCTGATCATCCTCTGTCACTCTTTTCACATGGCTTTAGCGGGGGTGGGGTTCTCCTGCCCTATGTATATGAAACACCCTTGAGTGCTACATTTCTTCTGTTTAATAATGTAGATCGATGTTTTCATATAGAGCTCTCCATGTAAATCCTATATAGATCCAAAGTCAAATACTTCAGTGTCACTGCACCTAAATAGTAGGTGGTGTAACACCTTTTGCGGAAATAGTCTGCCAACATTCGAGTCCCACGGGGCCATAGTTACATGACACAAGCTGGCCAGTACCACAAGCAGGACTCATCATTTTTTCCTCATCTGACATGGAAGCTTGGGTAGTGTGCACTCTACGTTAAATTTGTTGGTCAGGGAACTCTATGGAAGTGCAAAGCAGGGGGGAATCTAGGAATTCTAGGAATTGGGCTGCGGGCACTGTCAACAGAACATGTCATGACTATAAACAAAGCAAAATAAAAGAACCTTAATGTAACAGCAAGCTGTATTAAATGAGAAAATGACTAGGGTAAGAGAAATGAGACGTTTGGTTGCAGCGCCCTGCAGAACCTGGTATTTTATATTCAGTTCTACACAGTATTCTTTCAGAGGGAAACTAAAAAACTAGAATTTTTCAGGAGAAGGTAAGCAGAGTGGGACGAACACTAGAAGCTCATCATAAAAAAAAAATAGTTTAAGGGGAGTGAGGTACTTTTGTGTTAAGAGGTGAAGCTCTTAGGAATAGAATGATCTTTAATATCAGAACCTTAGTTTACTGGAAGGAGTGGTAAACAGTGAAACCCTGTGATTGCTACTAGAATGCGTGGAAGCAGCTTAAGGGAGGGAAAGTTGGGAGCAGTATCAGAACGATGCTCAAATAATCGGAAGCCGAGTCTCCCAAGTCCCAGGCATTTTGGTGCCAGCTTACCTGACTGTGCATAAAACCTGTGCTATGTTTTTGTCCATCTTTCTTTTCAATTGACTTGCTAATTAAATACAACAAATGTATTATAAAAGGATAACTTACATCATTACCATAAATGGAAAATAAGTATCATGCTTCATAAATAAGAAGGAAAATAAAATGAATTAAATTTTAAAAAACGCTGTGCATTCCAGCTATATACTATCATGTGGTTAAGGCTTCAGGTCTGAGGGCTACAACCTCTTTGTTAAAAAAGAGTATTAGAAAGCATTAGGGCTGGGTGTGGTGGCTCACGCCTCTAATCCCTACACTTTGGGAAGCCAAGGCAGGTGGATCACTTGAGATGAGGAGTTCAAGACCAGCCTGGCCAACATGGTGAAACCCCATCTCTACTAAAAATATAAAAAAATTAGCCAGGCATGGTATCAGGTGCCTGTAATTCCAGCTACTTGGGAGGCTGAAGCACGGTGGCTCATGCCTGTAATCCCAGCACTTTGGGAAGTCATGTTGGCCAAGAGTTTGAGATCATCCTAGCCAACGTGGTGAAACCTGGTCTCTACTAGAAACACAAAAATTACCAGGGCATGGTGGTGCTTGCCTTTAGTCCCAGCTACTTGAGAAGCTGAGGCAGGAGAATTGCTTGAACTTGGGAGGCAGAGAATGCAGTGAGCGAAGATCATGCCATTGCATTCCAGCCTGGGCAACAGTGTGAGATGAAAGAAAGAAGGAAGGAAGGAAGAAGGGAAGAAGGGAAGGAGGGAAAAAAGAGAAAGAAGAGGGAAAGAGGGAGAGAGAGAAAAGGAAGAGAAAGAGAAGGAAGGAAGGAATGAAGGGGGGAGGGAGGGAGGGAGCAAGGGAAGGAAAGAATGAAGTAAAGAAAGAGAGAGAGAAGGAAGGGAGGGAAAAGAAAGAAGAAAAGAAAGAAAGAAAGAAAACAAAGAAAGAAGAAAAAGAAAGAAAGAAAGTAAGTAAGTAAGAAAGAAAGAAAGGAAGGCGGGAAGGAGGGAAGGAAGGAAGGGAAGGAAAGAGAGAAGAAAGAAAAGAAAAGAGGGAAGGAGAGAAGGAAGGAAGGCGGGAGGGAGAGAGGGAGGAGGAAAAGAAAAGAAAGAGAAAGAGAAGGAAGGGAGAGAGAGAAAAGAAAGAAGAAAGGGAGGGAGGGAAGGAAGGAGAGAGGAAAGGAAAAGGAAGGAAGAAAGGAATGAAGGAAGGAAGGAAAGAGAGAAAAAGAAAAGAGAGAGAGGGAAAGAGAGAGAAGGAAAGAAAGAAAGAGAGAGGACAGGAAGGAAAGAAAGAAGGGAGAGAGGGAGAAAGAAAGAGAGAGAGAGAGAAAGGCAAGTATTAGGTGTTGAAGACAGAGAATACTGTGGTCTCCTCCTTCACATCTAAAGAAATGAAAGCAAACTGAGGATATAACTTTCACTCTATAAGAATTAAGATTTTTAAGATCTTAATTCTTAATTTAAGATCTTTCAGAGGTGCATCTCACATTTTGGGTAACGATGACCAGAATGAGCAATGATGAGCCATTTAGGAAACAAGAAGCTTCAAGTCAAAGTTTTCCCAGAGTTAGCAGGGCTGTTGGTGAGAATATCACCTGGCTGCCAGGTAGTCTCTAGAGCCCATCTGGCTCAGGGCAGGTGAGCTTGCCGTCGAGTCCCCGGAGGTTGCCTCCATCCAGTCCCATGGCTGAAGCTCCTGGTGTGCTCCATACGCTGTTCTTTGATGTTTGTGTGCTCATTATGCACCACAATTAGAGCTCCCTGTTTTCTGAGACAAATGTGAGAGGGGCCATGTGTGCTTTGGCTGGCAGGCATACAAATCTGGCTATGCAGCACTTGTGGCAGCTTCTCATTTCTCAGTGTCATTACGGATCTTGTATAACTTGCATTGTTTCATTTTCCTGGCAATGTAGTAATGATTTCCTATGGATGGAGTGGGAGCTGGTGCCAATGTGTGCCTGCTCCAGCGGTGAGGAACCCTACATGCCACTTTCCAGGGTGGCACCCAGGAAAGGTTAACCAGCTTTTCCATTTCTTCTGCACAAAATAAGAGCAGATGAGGAAGAGGTGCCTCTCTCACGGGGACAAGAAAGACCACATGTAACAGAATGAAAAACAGCATAAGTTTCAAGCAGAGATAGCTGAGCCCTGATACCAGCCTTGTCCTATGCAGCAATGTAAACTTCAGTGAGGAAGTAATTTAATCTCTTTAAGCCTCAATTTATTCATAAATAAAATGAGATTAATAAAACAACAAGTCGGGAGACAATACAAGATGGCCAAATAGCAACAGCTCTGGATTGCAGTTCCCAGCGAAAATGCAGAGGGTAAGTGATCAGTGTATTTCCAAACAAATTTTTACTGCCCACAAACCAGGAGATTCCCAGGCGGAAAAATGCCATGAGTCTCCAGCATGGCTGTATCAGCTGGCACAGCAGGTCTCCGCACAAAAACTCACACAAATCTGGGCACCGTTTCAACTGGTGCCTGGAACATCTGGGAGACAGAGTTGCCCATTCAACTGAAAAAAAGGGGGCTGAAACAGGGAGCCAGGTGATCTGGCTCAGCGTGTACCATCTCCACAAAGACCAGCAATCTGAAACGCTCTGAACTGAGAGTTTCACAGCAAGCACAGGTGGACCCAGGATGGTCCAGCTCTGTGGGGGGAAGGGTGTCTGCCATTACTGAGGCAGTCCACCACTACTGAGGCAGCCTGCCATTACCGAGGCAGTCTGCCATTACAGAGGCAGTTCTAACTATACCTGTATAAACAAAACTACAAGGAAGTTCACACCACAGCTGGGCAGAGCCCATGGCAGCTCAGCAATGTCTGTGCTAGCAGACTGTGACTAGGCTACCTCCTCACTGGGCAGGGCATCCCTGAAAAAAGGCAGCAACACATTAGGCACTTATAAATAAAGCTCCACCTTCCTGGGACAGAGCACTTGGGGGCGAAAAAAGGCATTTATGAGTTCCGCTGCACCAGACTTAAATGTACTTGCCCAGTAGCTCTGAATGGAACAACAGAGCGCACAGCTCAGCACTTGAGCTCCTACAAGGGACAGACTGTCTCCTCAAGCAGCTCCCCAACCCCCATATAGCCTTTTATGAGACATCTCATAAAAGAGAGCTCAGGCTCACATCTGGAGGGTAACCTTCTGGGACAAAGATAACAGAAAAAGAAACTGGCAACAATCCTTACTGTTCTGCAGTCACTGCAGGTGATCCCAAGGAAAGCAGGGTCTGGAGTGGACCTCCAGCAGTCCTACAGCAGAGGGGCCTGACTGCTAGAAGGAAAACTAAAAAACAGAAAGAAATAACTTCAACATCAACAAAAAGGACATCCACTCAGAGGCCCCATCTGAAAGTCACCAACTACAAAGACCCCACATAGATAAATCCACAAAGATGGGAAGAAACCAGCACAAAAAGGATGAAAACACCCAAACCAGAATGCCTCTCCTCCACTAAGGGATCCAGCTCATCACCAGCAAGGGAACAAGGCTGGATGGAGAATGAGTCTGATGAATTTACAGAAACAGGCTTCAGAAGGTGAGTAATAACAACCTTCTCTGAGCTAAAAAGAACATGTTCTAACCCATTGCAAAGAAACTAAGAACCTTGAAAAAAGGTTTTACGACTTGCTAACAAGAATAAACAGCTTAGAGAGGAACATGAATGAGTTGACAGAGCTGAAAAACACAAGAACCTCGTGAGGCATATACAAGTTTCAATAGCCGAATTGACCAAGAAGAAGAAAGGATATCAGAGATTGAAGATCAACTCAATGGAATAAAATGAGAAGGCAAGATTAGAGAAAAAGGAGTAAAAAGAAATGAACAAAGCCTCCAAGAAATATGGGACCATGTGGAAAGACCTAATGTACATTTGACAGGGGTACCTGAATGTGACAGAGAGAATGAATCCAAGGTGGAAAACACTCTTCAGGACATTATCCAGGAGAACTTTCCCAACCTAGCAAGGCAGGCCAATATTCAAGTCCAGGAAATACAGAGAATACCACAGAGGTATTCCTCAAGAAGAGCAACCCCAAGGCACATAATCATCAGATTCACCAGCATTGAAATGAAGGAAAAAAATGCTAAAGGCAACCAGAGAGAAAGGTCGGGTTACCCACAAAGGGAAGCCCATCAGACTCACAGTGGATCTCTGGACAGAAACCCAACAAGCCAGAAGAGAGTGGGGGCCAATATTAAACATCCTTAAAGAAAAGAACTTCCAACCTAGAATTTCATATGCAGCCAAACTAAGCTTCATAAGCAAAGGAGAAATAAAATCCTTTACAAACAAGCAATTGCTTGGAGATTTCATCACCACCAGGCCTGCCTTACAAGAGCTCCTGAAAGAAGCACTAAACACAGAAAGGAACAACCAGTACCAGCCACTCCAAAAACATACCAAATGGTAAACAGCAAATGCGCAAAACAACCAGCTAGCATCAAAATGGCAGGATAAAATTCACACATAACAATATTAACCTTAAATGTAAATGAGCTAAATGACCCTATCAAAAGACACAGACTGGCAAATTGGATAAAAAGTCAAAACCCATCGGTGTGCTGCATCCCATCTCACATGCAAGGATACACACAGGCTTAAAATAAAGGGATAGAAGAAGATTTACCACACAAATGAAGAACAAATAAAAGCAGGAGTTGCAATCCTAGTCTCTGATAAAATAGACTTTAAACCAACAAAGATCAAAAGAGACAAAGAAGGGCTTACATAATGGTAAAAGGATCAATGCAACAAGAAGAGCTGACAATCCTAAATATATATGCACCCAATACAGGAGCACCCAGATACATAAAGCAAGTTCTTAATGACCACAAAGAGACTTAGACTCCAACACAATAATAGTGGGAGACTTTAACACTCCACTGTCAATATTAGACCAGCGAGACAGAAAATTAACAAGGATATCCATGACTTGAACTCAGACCTGGAACAAGCAAACTTAATAGACATTTACAGAACTCTCCACCCCAAATCCACAGAATATACATTCTTCTCAGCACCACATCACACCTACTCTAATATTGACCACATGATTAGAAGTAAATTACTCCTCAGCAAATGCAAAAGAATGGAAATCATAACAAACAGTCTCGCAGACCACAGTGCAATCAAATTAGAACTCAGCATTAAGAAACAACTCAGAACCACACAAGTTTATGGAAATTAAACAACTGGCTCTTAAATGTTGACTGGATAAACAATGAAATGAAGACAGAAATAAAAGTGTTATTCAAAACCAATGAGAACGAAGACAAAATGTACCAGAATCTCTGGGACACCTTTAAAGCAGAGTGTAGAGGAAAATTTATAGCAACAAATGCCCACATAAGAAGCAAGGAAAGATCTAAAATTGACACTCTATCATCAAAATAGAAAGAGCTAGAGGAGCAAGATCAAAAACACTCAAAAGCTAGCAAAAGACAAGAAATAACTAAGATCAGAGCAGAACTGAAGGAGATAGAGACACAAAAAAAACCTTCAAAAAATCAATAAATCCAGGAGCTGGTTTTTTGAAAAGACCAACAAAACAGACAGACCACTAGTCAGATTAATAAAAAAAGAAAAGAGAGAAGAATCAAATAGCTGCAATAAAAAACGATAAATGGATATCACCACAGATTCCACAGAATTACAAACCACCATCAGAGATTACTACAAAGAATTCTATGCACATAAACCAGTAAACCTGGAAGAAATGGATAAATTCCTGGACACTTGCATTCTCCCAAGCCTAAACTAGGAAGAATTTGAAACCCTGAATAGACCAATAACAAGGGCTGAAGTTAAGGCAGCAATTAATAGCCTACCCCCCAAAAAAAGCCCAGGTCCAGAAGGGTTCACAGCCGAATCCTACCAGACATACAAAGAGGAGCTGGTACCACTCTTTCCAAAACTCTTCCAAAGAATCCAAAAAGAGGGAATCCTTCCCAAATCATTTTATGAGACCAACATCATCCTGATACCAAAACTCAGCAGAGACTCAACAAGAAAAGAAAACTTCAGGCCAATATCTATGATGAACATAGACACAAAAATCTTAAATAAAATATTGGCAAACCGATTGCAACACCACATCAAAAAGCTTATTCATTACGATCAAGTAGGCGTCATTATAGAGATGCAAGGCTGGTTCAACATATGCAAGTCTATAAACGTAATTCACCACATAAACAGAACCAAAGACAGAAACCACATGATTATCTCAGTAGATGCAGAGAAGGCCTTGGACAATATTCAGTGGCTCTTTATGCTAAAAACTCTCAATAAACTAGGTGTAGATGGAACATATCTCAATATAATAAAAGCTATTTATGATAAACCCACAGCCTATATCATACTGAATGGGCAAAAACTGGAAGCATTCCTTTTAAAATCTGGCACTAGACAAGGACGCCCTCTCTCACCACTCCTATTCAATAGAGTATTGGAAGTTCTAGCCAGAGCAATCAGGCAAGACAAAGAAATAAAGCATATTCAATTAGGAAAGGAAGAAGTCAAATTGTCTCTATTTGCAGATGACATGATTGTATATTTAAAAGACCCCATTGTCTCAGCCCAAAATTTCCTGAAACTGATAAGAAACTTCTGCAAAGTCTCAGGATACAAAATCAATGTGCAGAAATTCCAAGCATTCCTATACACCAATACCAGACTTAAAGAGAACCAAATCAAGAATGCAGTGCCATTCACAATTGCTACAAAGAGAATAAAATACCTAGGAATAAAACTAACAAAGGCTGTGAAGGACCTCTTCAAGGAGAATTACAAACCACTGCTCAATGAAATAAGAGAGGACACAAACAGATGGACAAACATTTCATGTTCATGGTTAGGAAGGATACATATTGTGAAAATGGCCATACTGCCTAAAGTAATTTATAGATTTAATGCTATCCTCATCAAGCTACCTATGATTCTCTTCAAAGAACTGGAAAAAAAAAATCTTAAACTTCATATGGAACCAAAAGAGAGCCCGCATAGCCAAGTCGATTCTAAGCAATTCTCCAAGTCAGTTCTCCAGCTTTGGCTGGAGGCATCATGCTACCTGACTTCAAACTATACTACAAGCCTACAGTAATCAAAACAGCATGGTACTGGTACATAGACAAATGGAATAGAACAGAGGCCTCACAGGCAATCCCACACATCTACAACCATCTGATGTTTGACAAAACTGACAAAAACACACAATGGGGAAAGGATTCCCTGTTTAATAAACTGTGTTGGGAAAACTGGCAGGCCATGTGCAGAAAGCAGAAACTGAACCCCTTCCTGACACCATACACTAAAATTAACTCCAGATGGATTAAAGACCTAAATATAAGATCTAACACCATTATAACCCTAGAAAAAAACCTAAGCAAAACCATTCATGACACAGGTATAGGCAAGGACTTCATGATTAAAACACCAAAAGCATTGGCAAAAAAAAAAAAAAAAAAAGCCAAAATAGACAAATGGGACCTAATCAAACTCCACAGCTTCTGCACAGTAAAAGAAACAATCATTAGAGTGAACCAGCAACCAACAGAATGGGAAAAAATTTTTGCAATCTACCCATTTGACAAAGGACTTATATCCAGAATTTACGAAGAACTAAAACAGGTTTATAAGAAAACAACAAACAAACCCATTCAAAAGTGGACGAAGGATATGAACAGACACTTTTCAAAAGATGACATACATGAGGCCAACAAACATATGAAAAAATGCTCATCACTGATCATTAGAGAAATGCAAATCAAAAGTACGTTGAGATAGCATCACACGCCAGTTATAACGGTGATCATTAAAAAATCTGGAGACAACAGATGCTGGAGAGGATGTAGAGAAATAGGAACACTTTTACACGGTGGGTGGGAGTGTAAATTAGTTCAACCGTTGTGAAAGACAGTGTGGCGATTCCTCAAGGACCTAGAAATAGAAATTCCATTTGACCCAGCAATCCCATTACTGGGTATATATCCAAAGGATTATAAATCGTTCTATTATAAAGATACATACACACGTATGTTCACTGCAGCACTGTTTACAATAGCAAAGACTTGGAACCAACCCAAATGCCCATCGATGATAGACTGGACAGGGAAAATGTGGCACATAAACACCGTGGAATACTATGCAGCCACAAAAAATGATGAGTTCGTGTCCTTTGTAGGGACATGGCTGAACCTGGAAACCATTATTCTCAGCAAACTCACACAAGAACTGAAAATCAAACACCACATGTGCTCACTCATAGGTGGGTGTTGAACACATGGACACAGGAAGGGGAGCATCACACACTGAGATCTGTTGGGGGAGACTAGAGGAGACACAGTGGGGGTTAGGGAGTTGGGGAGGGATAAAATGGGGAGAAATGCCAGATATAGGTGACAGGGATGGAGGCAGCAAACCACACTGCCATGTATGTACCTACACAACAGTCCTGCATGTTCTTCACATGTACCCCAGGACCGAAAGTGCAATAAAATACATATCCAAAAAATAAATAAATCAAATAAAATAACAAGTCATAAGATCTTTCATGAGAAATGGCTGAGATGATATGAAACCAGTATACATAAAACTCCTGTCACATCCTCCCTTTCCCTTCTTAATATACAGGTGTGATGAGACAGAAGGACAGGCAGAAAGGAATCATGAGCTCACCCTATCATCAACTCATCCCAAGGAAGATGGGGCTGGGGATTAGGGGAGGGTGCTTTGTGTAGAATTCAAGATAACTGAGGCAAAGAAAGAAATTTGCCCTTTTTAGTAATTGCTGGTAATTTGCATGCATTCATTTGTTTACTCAGCAAATATTTTTAATGAGCAGGTACTATATGCCAGGAATAGTGTTAGGATTCACTGGCAGAAAAGATAGGCACCATCCTTGTCCTGGTAGAGTTTAGAGTCTACTGGAAGGGAATAGACTCGCCTTGACTTAGCAGAAACACATACAAGGAGGCTGGGCGTGATGGCTAATGCCTGAAGTCCCAGCACTTTGGGAGGCCGAGATGGGCAGATCGCCTGATGTCAGGAGTTAGAGACCAGCCTGGCCAACACGGTGAAACCCTCTCTCTACTAAAATTAGCCAGGCAAGATGGTGCATACCTATAATCCCAGCCACTTGGGAGGCTGAGGCAGGAGAATCACTTGAACCCGGGAGGCAGAGGTTGCGGTGAGCTGAGATAATGCGACTGCACTCCAGCCTGGGTGACGGAGCGAGACTCCGTCTCAAAACAGCAACAACAACAAAAGCCACATATAATAAGCCTTACGAAGAAAAGAGACAGACATAACAGGTGTCTATTACAGAAAGATTAAGGTCTCCAGAGTCAAAAGCTATTTTTAGGAGCAGGCAGTTTCTAATGCAGCTCCTGTAGAATGAATGGAGTCAGCGAAGTCGTAAGGGATGGAGGAGGACTAAGCTGCATGACTCCGAGTCCAGCATGTCCAGCAGCCCTCGAAGAGTGGCCAAATGTTCGTTTTGCTAATTAAGCAATCCATTAAACCAACTATGTATTATTATCATTTCATGAAACAAAAGACATTTTAATGCCAAGAAAATCAGGAGATACCATTAGATTAATGTCAGCTCTTTACATTGAATAAATTTTGTGTTATAAAACATTTCAGTTCACTTTGCTTCCTTTTACTTAAAAATGCCTGTGACCACTGTAGGTTCCCAAGAGAGGTGAAGAGCAAGAAAAATCATTCTTACTCAATAAAGCTTTTGGCCCTGCATCAATAACTTATTTTCTACCAGTGAGGCAACCCAGAAGACGGGGGAACAGGAACAAGCTACTTGCATTCACCTATTCATTCATTCGACAAAGTTCAGTGAGCTCCTACCACGTGCCAGGCATCCTGCCAGACAATGGTGAGCACACAATAGCCACCAGGTCAGCTGTCATGGAACCCAACCTTGAGAAAGACAGATGGGGAAATCAAAGGTTCATTAAATATAAAATTCTAACATCGTAAGTGCCATGAATGGGAATTCAGTGAGGCTATTTATTAGGGGATTTGATGGCCTGAAAGATCAAAGAAAGGGATCCAGAGGAAGAACTTCTCTTGCCTAGATCAAAGAAAGCTTTGACCACCTGTTCCTGCTTTCTTCTACTGGCCCCTTCCTGGTCCCACTTTGTCTTCTAAGAAAGCAGTTTTCAGAAGGGAAGGTAAGTTCCCTCCTCTATTCCCCATAAGTGGTGATCATAAGATAGGAGGGAAGATTTCTAGAAAGTAAATCAGAAATGAATTCAAAACCCAAGGAGGAATATTTCACCTGAAAGTAAAAGTATGTAATTTAACTACTTATCAGATCGTCTCTTCCTAGTGGGATGGAGTAAGGTTTAAGTGGATTTATTGAGATGAAGATGGGTACAAAGAGGAACCCTAAAACAAGCTGTAGTATGACATGAACAAATAATGTATTAATTAATCAATCCACTTATGTATTAATTCACTTACAAATTATCTAACAAATTTGTCTTTTGCCACAAACTTCCTACACTTTTGAAACCGGCATTTCAAAATCATTGACTCACATAAAGCTGAGATGTAGACTAGGTCCAGAGTTGGAAAATATTCTTATTCTGAATTAGCAAAGTGCACATTATTATTCAGGCAGTGCAGTGTCCCCAAAGGACTTTAAGCTTATAAGTAAAAAGATTAATTAATTCAGTTAATCAACCATTAAGTATTTATTACCTTTTATATATGAGGTACTTTATTTTCATTTTCTAAGCAAAATAGCAGCTAATATAATTCCAGGCAGACTATAAAATATGAGTCACAAGTAGTTTGACTGTGATCAAATGCCCCAATATGGTTTTCTTTGCATTTGTTTTGCTTGTAGTTTGCTAGTGTTTTTTTAATTATAGGCTGTTTTTTCACCAGTTATCTTTTTTTCTTGCTATTTTCTCTTCAAATATTTATTTCCTCTCCATTTTCTTTCTCTTCTTCTTTTAGAACTCCAACTATGTGCATGTTGAATGGTTTGGTACTATTTCACATACAAATCCTAGATTCAATATTCCCTCCTCTTCCTCCTTCTCCTCCTATTCCTCCATTTTCTTCTTTTAATTCTTTATTTCTCACTGTGCTTCAGTGTGGACAATTTTGATTCACATGTTTTCAAATTCACAGATTTTTCTGCTGTGCTCAATATTCTTATAAGCCCATGAAGTAATTTTTTTGACATTGCTTTTCAGATGTATTTGCTTTTTAAAAAAAGTAGCTTCTACTTCTTTTCTAAAATTTCCAAGCTGTTCATGCACTTGTAACATTTTCTACTAGATGCTGTAACATATTTATTACAGTTATTTTAACTTGTTCCTGCAAATTCTTACATCTGTGGCACCTGCAGATCTTCTTGTATTGGCTATTTTTACTCTTGATGATGAATCACATTATTTTGCAAATGTGTTTGAGATATAAGTATACATGTTGTCTGCATAAATAAACAGTAGAAACAAGAAGATAATATTTGCCTGGGAAAATATATATCTCTTCCTTTGTCAGAATGATAGAATTGGGGCTGAGTCAATGAAATCTAAGTTAAGCCTGTCTAGGTTTTGTTACAGCTCTAGTTAGATTCAGTTCACAATGGCTTAAAGTATTCTGGGAGTAGAATCGGGACTTCCCCTTCAACAGAGTTTGGGATCTGAGCACTCGCTACACTCTTAAGAGCTCTCTATATTTAAATTATCAGTCACCAGCTTTGGGGTCATTAAAAAGCTCTTTTTGCTCCTCAGCCCACCCCACCTTTATCTGCCTCTAGTGATTTCTGCTCACCACACTGTCCTGCTCCCAGCTTCATCAGGCTACTGTCTTCTACCTGGTGAAGACCCCATGCTTCTTGGGGGAAGTGTCTCAGCTCTTCTGTCCTGCCCCAACCTTCGTCCAACCATGCCCAAAGAGTCTGTGCCTCAAGGTTTTCTCTCAGCTGATCTGACCAGCAGCAGGCCATTGCCATGCACTCAGAGAAAAATCCTTACCCCTTGGGATTCCTTTAAGCCTTTCTTTCCTACTCCCAGCCTCAGCAATCTCCCACTGGGAACTCAGTGACACCATCCCACCCAAGGTGAAGAGTTGCTGGGTTCGTGCAGACTCCATCTTTGACTGAGGCTTCATAGATTTAAATCTACCATGCCAGACCACGAGACCTGTTAAGTGTTTGGCTGATTTCTCTTTTCAGTCTATGGTGGGTTTTCTCCCTCTCTGCCTATCCCAAGGATGAGAGAAGTCATGAGTTTCTGGGTTTCTTCTCTTTCATAAATAGTTCAGTCCTTTGTGCGGTTTATTTTATTTAGGGTTTCCCCCCCTCCATTCTTAGTATTTCCTCTCTCTTACCCTCTCTCTCTCTCTCTGTAAATAAAGCTACATTTCACATTCTGCTCTCCTCAAAGACATTTTATTACCTCCTCCCTAGAGGAAATAATGTTTTTTGTTCCTATGGCCTACCTTTTATACACATTGACTAATCATAAAAATATACAATGTTAGTAATCTAGATAAATTGTATCCTCCTATGCATATCATGCTGAAACTTTGTTCACTCATAGATTCTGGTTTTTTAGATCTATCCATGTTAATGCTAACAGATATAGTTCTTGGATTTCATCTTCTGTATAGGATTCCACTCTATGAATAAGCTACTATATACTTAATTAATTTGTTATCCTCCTTATGGGCATATAAATTATTCTTCATTAGGGGCCAAGGGTATAAACACAGAAGAAAGTAAAAACGTAAAGGTAGATAATTTGAGCACCTGTTTTGCCTCAGATGTTATTCTGGGACTACAGACATAAGGAAAGATATAATGCGTTTACAGTCTAATGGGAGAGACAAGGAAGTAAACAATAATCAAATTTGCATTTTGAGAAGATTAATCTAGCAGAATGTAGGACATTTGGGAGGAAGAAGCAGTTGGAGACAAGGGAACAAAACAGGAGTGATCTCTAATGACCTGCAGAATTCAAGTGAGACCATGCAAAATGAAAGCAGTGGTGGTGAAGAAGAAATGTAAACGCAGTAACCACATGAATGATACATTGAGATGGCAGAGGCGGGAGATGAGTTTACATCTGTCTTTCCCCAAAGCCTCTGCTTGCCCACCAACCAAACCATATGCTGTCTGGACAGACAAAGAGTAATTTTGTCGGGACACCAGATGTTTGGTATGAAATAGTATGTAGTTCACAGCATCTGCTTTTAAGAAGTCTTTAGTCCAGAGCGGAAAAAAGAAAAAAGGAAAGAAGTCCTTAGTCCAGTGGGAGAGAGAAGCAAACTTACTTTATAATAGAGAGTAAAATCATATTCTCTGCTGATGTATCCAATTCCAGCATTAAACAGGCACAAAGAATGAAGAACTAAGCTGGATAATGAAAGTAAAAAGATGTTTTCAACACATGCTGTCATTTCAGCTGAGACTGATGGAGAAGTAGGAGGTAGCCAGAAAAAGAAAAAAAAAATAGAAGATTCAATCACATTTTAGGTAAAACAAATTTGCAGGACAATATGGCCAGGACATAATAAGTGTTTAAATCATGTGATGATTGCTATGTGCTAGACACAGTTCAAAGTTTATCTCATCCTTACAACAACCCCGTAACATGGGTAGTATTATTACTATTACCTCAGTTTTTCTGGAGGATTCAAGAGAGGCATAGAGAATTTAAAGTACCTGCCCAAGGTCACATACCTCATAAGCAACACAGCCAGGAATTAAGAACTAACAGTGAGGCTCAGGCACTCTACGCTCAGTCACTGTGCTAAATCAACACTTGCTGTCATTGCAAGCATTTTAGCACAGATGCAGCCAGTGACCTGTATTCCAACTCAGGATTTAGTAGCATTTTCTATGTAACAGTGTCAGGCAGGAAAAGCCAGAGAGTGAAAAAATAGGGCCTAAGGGTAGGTGGTAAGAAATATCTAAGTGAGGAAGGATGTAACAGGTGGAGCCCCCAGAAGCCAAGGCTTGGTAGGAAGTAAGAATGGCTGGAAGTAATTGGAAATGACATTCGAATGTAACCACAGGCTTACACATGGCCCGAGCTGTGTGTGGGTCTTCCCAGGTCCCTTACACAGGGGACTTTCAGTCTTGATAATTTCTCCCACGTCCTGGTACACACAGCCAACTGTTTTCTCAAGATTTTCCAACCAGAAAATTCCCGGGCAACCCTGTTTTAGAACAGGAATTGTATAAATGGCAAATTTCTTTCTTCTTGCTTCCTCCCCTCCTTTTTGTCTTCATATTAGACAAAAATATACTATTTATTTCTTTTTTCTTTTCTTTTTTTTTTTTGAGATGGAGTCTCACTCTGTCACCCAGGCTGGATTGCAGTGGTGTGATCTCGTCTAACTGCAACCTCTGCCTCCCAGGTTCAAGCGACTCTCCTGCCTCAGCCTCGCAAGTAACTGGGACCAAAGGCATGTGCCACCAGGCCCTGTAATCCCAGCACTTTGGGAGGCTGACATGGGCAGATCACAAGGTCAGGAGATTGAGACCATCCTGGCTAACACGGTGAAACACTGTCTCTACTAAAAATCCAAAAAAAAAAAAAAAAAAAGAATCGACTCTGCAAGACCATGTGTTTTGCTATGCAAGAGTAGACATGAAGATGTGGGGTTGGTAGTGATAGTTACAACTATGAAACTCCTATGAATTCCCGACTCCAAGAGCTTGTAGTCTATGGGAAAAAAAAATTGCCCTGAACTTTTTTTTTTCCCATCTGAGAAGTCTTGAGAAGTAGGTTGCGGTGATGTCAGAAGTTTGAGGGCAGAAGAGTTTTCCTTTCTTTTTTTCTTTTCTTTTCATACAGTGCACAGATTGGAAGAAGGCTCAGAAATAATTTTATCTTTTTTTTTTTCTGCTTCAGAACTCTGTGGTCTTTCCAGAGTTTCTACACATACATCTAGCCTTTTCTGAAAAATTTATAGTTCTGTGATAACGTAAAAAAATTAGTCACTATGATTTGTGAAATGTACATTAATAAGAATGGCTGAGATTTACATAGCATTTGCTATTCTTCAGTGCTTTTTCTAAGTACATTCCAAATAGAAATTCACTTGATCTTTGCAATTACCTCATGAAGGAGGATACTATTATTGGCCTACTTTCTAGAAGAGAGAATTGAGACAGAGGAAGGCGTATACAATTTGTCCAAATTCTCATAGCCAGCAAGTGGCAGGTGTGAAATTTGTCCCCAAATGGTATGACTCTGGAGGCTGCACTTTTAATCACTATTAAGTGTTTTCTCCTATTTGTAAATGATTAAAATATTAAATACACAGAAGTTATATTTTCTTTATTTTCTCAATGACCATTTAAAAAAGAAACATTCTTGGGTGCTTGGAAAAACGTTTTGGCCTTTTTAAAAAAGGCTCACAAACTTAAAAAATGTGACTTCCACAAATTTAAATCAATCTCATTTTACAGATAAGTAAGCTTAGGATAAGCAGCTTCTGTTACGACCTTACTTTGTGAACCTGTGGAAGTGACTTTCTCAAGATCGCAAAGTAAGGTCATAACAGAAGCAGGATCAGCACAGAGAAATGTTGAGGAGTCCAAGCTTCAAGACAGAGACAGCTAGATCTAAATCCCAGCTCAGCTCCTTGTTACTTCTGTAGGCTGGCATGTGTTGCTCTTTTGCCCTCTGCCTCCATTTCCCCATTTATAAAACAGGTATGACATTATATCAACCTTATAGGGCTATTACAAGAATCAGTTGAGACAATGTATCTAAGATGCCTAACACAATGCCTACATATTGTACCACCTGTGTTGTTACTGTTGTTGTTGTTGTTGTAAATACACTATTTTAATTCATCCAGATCTCTTCGATTTAAGACTGGGTCATGTCCACCCTCCCTGGCCTCCTGGACCAAGGACTGGGTCTAAAAGGAGGGCATTCTCTCATCTCTTAGCTGTGGTCACATGGCAATCTTTTATTTAAGAAGACAGAAAGGTGTGAGCCCAATGTCTCATGCCTGAAATTCCAGCACTTTGGGAGGCCGAGTTGGGCAGATCACCTGAGGTCAGGAGTTCAAGACCAGCCTGGCTAACATGGCAAAACCCCATCTCTACTAAAAATACAAAAATTAGCTGGGCATGATGACATGCACCGGCAATTCCAGCTACTCCAGAGACCGAGGCAGGAGAACCACTTGAACCTGGGAGGCAGAGGTTGCAGTGAGCCAAGATCGCACCACTGGACTCTAGCCTAGGCAACAGAGCAAGACTCTGTCTCATAAAAAAAACAAAAAACAAAACAAAACAAAAAAAACAGAAAGGACAGGATGAGAAATTTTGAAAAGAGAGATTCCAATACATCACATACTATTTCTTTTTTTTTTTTTTATTGCATTTTAGGTTTTGGGGTACATGTGATGAACATGCAAGATTGTTGCATAGGTACACACTTGGCAGTGTGGTTTGCTGCCTTCCGTCCCCTCACCTGTATCTGTCATTTCTCCTCATGCTATCTCTTCCCACCTCCCCACCCCCGCCCCTCCCCCATTTCCCCCCAACGGACCCCAGTGTGTAGTGCTCCCCTCCCTGTGTCCATGTGTTCTCATTGTTCAACACCCACCTATGAGTGAGAATATATGGTGTTTGATTTTCTGCTCTTGTGTCAGTTTGCTGAGAATGATGGTTTCCAGGTTCATCCATGTCCCTACAAAGGACGTGAACTCATCGTTTTTGATGGCTGCGTAATATTCCATGGTGTATATGTACCACATTTTCCCTATCCAGTCTATCATCGTATGAAAAAATGCTCATCATCACTGGTCATCAGAGAAATGCAAATCAAAACCACATTGAGATACCATCTCACACCAATTAGAATGGCGATCATTAAAACATCACATACTATTTCAGGCAAATCAATTTGTTTATGTGGAAGTGTGCCCCACGCCCCGAGATTTCTTCAGTATAAACACCTACTATAGCGAAATTAAGTTGGCTAAATTAGTTCTTATCATCATATTTGAAATGACCAGGGTCAGTGAACAAGAACACGGTGTCCTAGCTCTGTCAACAATCAAGGAATCGTGTCTTCAATGGCTAAGCCCATCAGTAGGTTCTGGCTTTCCTGCCAAAGTAACAGGTTTCATTCTTTCCATTTCTGATAGTCTACAGAAGTTATCTAAAATAAAATGCCAAGGTGCAGATTCTAGGATGAGAATTTAAATATCAGCTAAGGATCTTCATCATCACATGCTGAGATGCAAAAATACAAATAAAAAAAATGAAAGGAGGGGCAAAGAAAGAATAATACAAATAAGAGGATACCAGGAAATTGTGGTTCTTTCCACATAGCGGCTGAGAAGGATTGATCACAGAATGTCGTATCGCAGCATGAAGAAAACTTAGTTTGGAATCCTAATGGCAGCCTCCTTGTCCAAAGAGGCCCATTTCTCTTCTAATGGTGGTAAAAAGTATATCCAAGTTCACATTTGAGCCTTCAGCACCTGTAGTGTGCAATTGCACTCGTCTGTTCATCTGTGGGCAAAGGCTGTTCGGTATTCTCCATGGATCTCTGATTTTTTAAAAACAATTTCCTACCTGCTTCAATATTTGTCACATTTTCTCCTCGGCTTCTTTCTGTCTTCATTTTTGCTGCTTTCTTTCCTTCTTGGGTTTATGAAGACATCCATCCTGCTCAAGGAGACTGTCCGTAAAAATTGCCTTGTTTGATGCTGTGGTCAGCCAAGAACAATGCTGTGCCCTACACCAGGTTTTGGCAATTCAACGACATACGTGCTTCTGCCTTTCTTTACCTCTAGGATTTCAGATGTTGCAAAGTATTATTATTTTTTAAATGATAAATGATGAAATCTTCCCATGAGAAGGTTCTAGGAGAGATATTTGGCAGGCAATGCAGACTTGGCTTCAGCAAACACCCCTGTCACACTGAGTGGGTCAGATTCACAGTTCTTGACAAGCCATTTGAGCAGCACTTGAGGATCTGAATGAGCCTTTTGTAGACATGGCACGGCTTGAGTATAGGTCAGCAATGGACATCTAGTCTGGGGTCTGGCCCGGTATCTCTTCTCATTTTTCTGATTATAAAATAGATAGAAAGATAGATAGATAGACAGATATAGATATAGTTATTGATAGATATCTCTTCTCAGAAGTTCTCATTCTGTCCTTGCTGTCTTTTTAAGCAATAAGTTGGCCATGTAACTGCAGCTAACCAGTGACAGCAAGCTCTCCTCCTAGATACAGTCATTGATCCAGGAGGCTGAGGAGTCGGGGGTGTACATAACCCAAGAAGAGCTAATCAGGTATTGATAAGGCTACTAAGAAAGAGATCCCTCCTCCTCAAAGACTGTGAGGTCTATGCAAGTCTGGAACCTTGCACTCACTTAAAGTGGATCTGGTTGAGAAATAAACCAACAAAGAAGAAAACAGATCTAAGAGTGGAGAGACAGAGATAAAAGAGACAGAACAAGAGAGAGAGAGGAGTAAGAAAGAACTGGTGACATCATTTAAACTCCCCGCCCCCTGCCCCCCGCCCCAGGATAAGTGAGACCTGAATCCGAAATCCCGTCTCATGCAAGGAATGTTTGGTTCTATGACCTAACAGAATAGCCTGTTCTCACACCATTCCTCTATCCATTGTTGCTTAATTTAGTCTTTTTTGGTCTTCTTTCACCTGCAACTAAGAATCAGTTCTGATTTATCATCATCTTTTACAAAATTACAAAATTCTTCATCCCCAGTAGATTTTACAAAACATTTGTGTAGTCTGTGGTCAAAGGGCTCCCCAAAACTCCACTGCAAGGGCAGAGATAGGTTCAAGTTGCCTGTGTTCTCAAGTATCAATGTTTGCCAGTGAAGGTTTGGAACCACAAAGGGAAGGTCACTGGTGTAGGGCCTGGGAAAGCTGAGTTCTGTCTCCTGCTCTGCGCCTGACTTGCCATGTGTTACTGTGGATGTCACTGCACCTCTATGAGCCTCTATTTTACTTCATTTCATCATTTACTTGTAAATAGAGAAGTGGATGCTAATAGTGGGGACTCTAGTCAGGCAGTACACTACCAAAACTGGGCACTTCCGTGTAGGATTAGAGTGACCTTGGATCAAAGGTAAAGAAAATCCCCTTTCAGATTCTTCATCTATAAATTAGAGAGCAAAATAGTAATTAAAGTATTTGGCCTGATGTCTAGTACATAGTGAATCTCAATACACATAAGCTAATTTTATTACCTTACTGGGTCTTTGGGAATACATAAATAATTAACATATGTTAAATGCTTAAGCCCAGCCATCAATGCAGTGTGTGTGTGTGTGTGTGTGTGTGTGTGTGTGTGTGTGATAGAGAGAGAGAGAGAGAGAGACAGAGAGAGAAAGAGAGAGAGAGAAAGAGAGAGAGAGAGAGGGAGAGAGAGCCATTATTAGTGGTATCTGAATGCACAGACTGATTCGCATCTCATTGCGGGATCATTTGATTGATAAGATCTCATTTTTCTTTTTTTCTCCTTTGCTTCAGTAATTTATTAAACTATACAATGTGCCAAGCCTTTTGCTAAAAATGAGGTAGAAAATAGCAACATCATACCCTAGACCTTTCCCTCTTGGACCTTAATATTTAACATGGTCTTTATGATGATTTTTCCCTACAACTACCATGCATATCTCTCTATGGAGAATTCAGACTGAGCTCTTGTGAAGTGCTCGTCTGTGTCATCAATGTTTCCCCATCCTTTTCCAGCAATTTCTGGGGGGGGAAAGGAGGTAATAAACCCTGTGGGAGCTGGCGGAGTGTGGAAACGGATGCATGCATTTTTCCCCCTAAGTTTCGGTCACTGAAATTGCAGAAGCTCTTGGTAGCTACCTCTGGGATGAGAACCGCATTTTCTTTATCTAGGAAAATTAAAATACATATAATGAAAAAGCCGTCACTCCAATTGTCCCAGATTTCACACTGCAAGCCAGATCGGTTGTGCCTGGATCTCTGTGACAAGGGTAGATTATAAATCAGGGGCTGCATTTTGTTCCTCATCCCTCTTCCCTTTATGCCTTGCTGCACTCCCAGGCGCCTGTGATGGAGATGTGATTGCAGTTGCACAGAAGGAAATATTTTAAGACCTGCCAAAACCCTTGGCTCAGAACTCACTTTTCCAAGCAACCTGTCTGAGCATGGTGACTGCGGTGAATTATTGAGATTCTAGAGGGTTCACTGAGAGGAGTGTGTCACCAGGAGGGTGGGGCTGGAGGCTGCAGCTGGAATCCTGCTGCCTTCCCCATTTCAGACACCAGCTGGGCTGCAGATTCAGTATCTCCTCTGGGAGCTGACTCCTGGGTCTAGGGAGGAAGGGCGGAATGGCATCAGGCCAGGGATAGCTGAGGATCCAGGGCATCACATTTATCCTTAACGGTGAGAAGCAAGACATTAACAGATTATTATCCACATTAATCTGACTTTATATCTCAGGAGTAGGGTTCGGGAATTAAAACACATGAAGTCCACCTTTGTATATCACGAATAGATATACCTTCCTTCCCATATGGAAACAATCTACAATGACTGTCACCCGTTCCATGCACTTTCCATGTATGTGTGCAGTTAATCCTCATAGCAATACTATCAGGAAGGTGCTATTTTAATTCCTCAGACATGGGGAAACTGAGGCAGGGAGTATAAAGCCTTGCATGAAGTCACATACAAAGAAAGATCAGACATGGAATTCAACCCAAAATGAGCAGGTTCCCAAGCCTAGACTCTATACACTATGCAATATTTCCTTACTTCGACGACGATGACAATGACCATGATGATGATGGGATCTAGAGCGTCACATGTTTCCTTGATGGTGAGAAGCAAGAGCCTGACGTAACTACCTATACTAAATACTTTGTCTTCCTGATTTTATTTATGCTGCTTCAAGAACTCTCTAAGTCCATGTTTTTCACAGTTGCACAAAATTAGGAGAAGAGAAGTTAAAGGATGTTCCCAGGATCACATGGTTTAAAAGCAGAAAGACATGAAAACCAGGACTCTCACCTAAGTCTGTTCAACCCCAAGCTTCGTGCTTTCTGAAATACGGTGTTCTGACTTCAGGAAAGCTGTCTATGTCTATGAGGGAGAAGAGCCAAGACCTTCACTAATCCTCAAGTTTCTAAATACCACCAGAGCAACATTCAATATTCCTCGTGAATGTCACAAAGCCTGACAGAAGAAAAGCAAATTACTCCTCAGAAAAACAATGAGTCTGTAAGTATAAAACTAAACTCCCACATGAAATGTGTTTCTGTCTCAGAATCACCATTCCTTCAATCCCTGCTACTTCTCATCATTTCCCCACTAGCAGTGGGGTTTCCTGGGGGGAACATTTCTTTCATAAGGTAACAAGTTGTGGTTACTTTTTGATGGTTCTGAGGATGGGATGACAGGCTATGTATCACAATAGTGATATGCTATGTAGGGGAAGCTGAACCCGCCAGGCACTCATTCCTACACCCTGCATTTCAGGAAAGCAGAAATGATGACACAGTATGCACCTGTGAGGTTGTCTATAAGCAGAGAAGTCACACATTTTGAATCTGTAAGGATAATAATGACATTAGCTCTTATTATTATTAAGACAGAGTCTCACTCTGTCACCCAGTGCAGCAGCATGATCTCGGCTCACTGCAAACTCTGCCTCCTGGGTTCAAGAGATTCTCCTGCCTCAGCCTCCCATATAGCTGGGATTACAGGTGCTCGTCACCAGGCCTGGCTAATTTTTTTTTTTTTGTATTTTTAGTAGAGATGGCCTTTCACTATGTTGGCCAGGCTGGTCTCAAACTCCTGATTTCAAGTAGTTGGATGCTGGGATTATAGGCATGAGCCACCATGTCTGGGCAGCTCTTAATTTTTGTTCTTCATTTTTGAGACAGAGTCTCACTCTGTCACCCACGCTGGAGTGCAGTGGTGGTGCACCCTCAGCTCACTGCAACCTCTGCCTCCAGGGCTCAAGAGATTCTCCTGCCTCAGCCTCCCAAATAGCTGGGATCACAGGTACACACCACCATGCTCAGTTAACTTTTATATTTTTAGTGGAGACGAGGTTTCACCATGTTGGCCAGGTTGGTCTGGAACTCCTAACCTCAAGTGATCCACCCACCTCAGCCTCAGATGTAAGCCACCACACCTGGTCACATTAGATCTTATTTAGTGGGGGAAAAAGTAAAGTTGGTACTCTGCCTAACATCTGCCTATCAGAGACTGGTTGAATAAAATGGCTGCTATTCTTCTTAAACATTGCCATCTCTCTGGGCTTCTTGCTGTTCTTCTTGAAAGTCCCTACTCACTTGATGAATTTAACCAGGGAAGAAGGGAGGAGGAGAAATGAAAATGAACCAAGTTTGCAGCACGTGCAGCATTCATCATGAGGCCAGCTCAGTCTCTGATCTCCTTCCACATAGCTGTTTGGTGCCTATTGCCTAGAATCACGTAGACACCAGATCATAATTCCCCTTCACTGCTCTACAGATAACAACTTGAACATTATAAAACATTAAGTTTCCCTTCCGAGATATTCTTTCAGGTTCTGCACACCACTGAAATTACTGATGTCAGCTGGTCTGAAGGACCCCATGAGAAGCTGACTCACCAAGGAATGCATTTTTCACAACCCACTTATCCCACCAATCAATGCCCCCAGTTTTCCAACCCCTCAACCTCCGCGATTCTATTAAAAACCCCAGCCCAGAACTCCTCAGGGTGATAAATTTGAAGGTGTCCTCCTATCTCCTCACTTGATGCCTCACAATCATTAAACTCTTTCTCTGCTGCAAAACCTTCTGTATCCGTGTATTGGTCTGTTACTATGCATTGGCATACACACCTGCTAATCCTATAAAATTCTGACATACCAGCCCCTTTTCTGGCCCTTTGTACTTGCTGGTCCCTTTGGCAGAAACATGTTATCTTCAGATATTCACATAGGTGACTCCTGGTCATTATTTAACCTCTGCTCCCATTCCACCTCCTCAGATAAGTCCTCTCTGGTCAGCTCAGTCACCATCTGCTATTTTAATTTGTTTTTGCCTTTCATAGCACTTAGTATTAACTGGATTTGTATTATTTGTATATATGTTTGCTTGCTAATTATCTGCATTTCCTTCTAAATAGCTCATTGCTTATTCTGTTCACTGCTCGAAAAAGATGCCTAGAACAGAGATGGCAAAAAGAAGATGCTCCATACATATTTATTTAATAAACACAGATAAGAATATGTGACATAGTTTCTTTCCTATTATTGACAAAGGATTCACCCCATCTTTGACAGAGGACTCTGGGAATATTCTATAAAAATGTTAAGTGACTGGTGAGATACTTTTTGTTTTTTTGTTACATTAACACCCAAATTTGTTCTTCTCATCACCTGAGATAGCAACAGTGGCTGTTTCCTAACCATAGATACCTCCCCTGACTTTTCTCCTAATGGCTCTGAAATTTTCTGTTCATTGGGAAATATATGCTTTCCTCTCTGCTATTATCTTGACTTTGTTGGCCACAAAACTCTCATAGGAGTTCTGTTGTTTGGATAATTTAAACTCTGTAAATTGGTTTGAAATTTTGCTTAAGTGAATTATCTAACATGTACTCCTCAGAATAACTTCTACTTGGTTCCTAGAATATCCAGCTTCATCTCATTCTCTTTTGAACGGCAGCCTGCCAGAGCTTGCTAATTGCCCCTGGCCAAGTCTCTATGGAGGAAAGTAGACAGAAATATTTCATGCCAAAATATTATTGTTTGAATGGTGAAACACACTTCTAGAATTGAAAATTTAACATTTCAAGGATATATTTAATAGCCTCTGTTTTCAGTTCCATAGCTTAATTAGATGGCAGCAAAGTACTTCTCTTTGGGTGATTTGACCCTCTGGGAATGGATGGGGCTATTCATTTCAGGATACCAATGGCACACATGAAAATATGCAAGGTAGTGGACTAGGCCATTAGGCATCCGATTTCCAGTGAGGCTTTTGCAATATTCAGTGGACCTGTGCATGTTTCTTCTATTTCCTTGGAGAAGTTAAACAGTGAGTCTCAATTGAGACACTCTATACTAAAAAGGCTAAAATTTCAGTGTGCAGAAGTTATTCCATTCTATGAATAAAGTGCAAAGGAAAGAATGGCTTACATTTGCCCTATTACTACACATTTTCAGTTCAGTCTCTTCTTTTGATTTATAGTAATGCATGCATATATATTCTTATTGGAAAAATATGTGAAGGGTATATTTGAATGAATCCATCACTTCCCATAAACAATGCTATTTTCCCCTCAGAGGTAAATTCTATAGATAATATAGTGTGTGCATGTGTGTGTGTGTGTGTGTGTGTGTGTGTGTTTGTGTGCATGTGAGGGTGTGTGATATGTAAAATAAGACATTAAGTTTTTTTGAAATATAGTCATGTTCTGTCACTCCGGCTGGAGTGCAGTGACACAAACATGGCTCATGGCAGCCCCAACCTCCCAGGTTCAAGGGATTCTCCCAACTCAGCCTCCCAGAGTAATTTTTGAAGTAAACAACATAAGAATAATAATAAGTCTTTGTGAACATTTTTCTCAATGCCAGGCACTGTGCAAAGTGCTTTATCTACAGTATATATTCTCACTTAGTTCTCACAATTATACTATGCAGAGCATATCATTTTTTAACTTTTAATTTTCAAAAATTTTTGTGGGTGCATAGATGTAAATATTTGTGGGTATATGAGATGTTTTGATATAAGCATGCAATGTGAATGGGAGAATGGGATATTTATCCTTTGAATTACAAACAATCCAATTACATTCTTTAATATACACAATTAAGTTATTATTGACTACGGTCACCCTGTTGTGCTACCAAACAGTAGGTTTTATTCACTCTATCTTTTTTTTTCTTGATACCCATTAACCATACCCACCTTCCTCCCAACCACCCATTACCCTTCCCAGCCTATGGTAGCCATGGTTTTACTATGCCAATGAGTTCAACTGATTTGATTTTTAGACCCCACAAATAAGAGAGAATATGAGTTTGTCTTGCTGTGACTGGCTTCTTTCGCTTAATATAATGTTCTTTAGTATCAGCCATGAAAAGGATCTCATTCTTTTTATGGCTAAGTAATATTCCATTATGTATATGTGCCTGACTCTCTTTATCCATTCATCTGCTGATGGACACCTGGGTGATTTCTAAGTATTAGCTATTGTAAACAGTGGTGCAACAAACATAGGAGTGGAGATATCTCTTAAATATATCAATTTTCCTCTTTTTTTTTTTTTTTTTTTGTTTTTGAGTACATACCCAGCAGTGGGATTGCTGGATCATATGGCAGCTTGATTTTTAGTTTTTCTGAGGACCCTCCAAACTGTTCTTCATAGCAGTTGTGCTAATTTACATTCCCACCAAATAGTATATAAGGGCTCCCTTTTAGAAGTATCATTTTTTTAGCTATAAAGATACTGAGAGAACAAGGGATCAAGTAGCTTACCCAAGGCCACACTGTTAATGAGTAGAAAATCTAGAAATGGACCCAGGTAGTCTTGCTATACATGAAACTCTTAATCAAAATTTTGTAGTTAGTAAGGACCATAAGGCATGTAAAAATTTTGCATCATGGTTTCACGTCCTTTAACTTTGTAACCAAGTGGTTCTTTTTTTATCATAAACATTATTTTGAAAAACTATGTCCTTGAACTCCTGATCTCAAATGCTCCACCCACCTTGACCTCCCAAAGTGTTGGGATTACAGGAGTGAGCCACTGCACCCAGCCAACATGGTGAAACCCCACCTCTACTAAACATATAAAAATTAGCCAGGCATGGTGACAGGCACCTAGTCCCAGCTACTCAGGAGGCTGAGGCAGAAGAATTACTTGAAACCGGGAGGTTGAGGTTGCAGTGAGCCAAGATCGTAGCACTGCACTCCAGCCTGGGAGACCGAGCAGGACTCTCACTCAAAAAAAAGAAAAGAAAAAAGAATAACTGTAGCCTTTGAATTGAACAAATGTGTCACAATTTCCTGAATCAGCCTCTTATGCTGATGTTGAAACAGCATAAGAGGTTATTATAATAATGATAATAACCAAAGAGCTTCTATGGGGACCTGGACCCTCAAAAATTATATGTGCATCTTTTCCCATAGCTCTTATAAATTTCTGAAAGGAGTTCATAACACCTCTCATCTAAAATATATAGAAGATGGCCAGGCATGGTGGTTCACACCTGTAATCCCAGCATTCTGAGAGGCTAAGGCTGGCGAATCACCTGAGGTCAGGAGTTTGAGACCAGCCTGGCCAATATCTTGAAACCTCATCTCCACTAAACATAGAAAAGATTAGCTGGGAATGTGGCATGCTTGTAGTCCCAGCTACTTGGGATGCTGAGACATGAGAATCACTTGAACCTGGGAGGTGGAGGTTGCAGTGAGCCGAGATAGTGTAACTGCACTCCAGCCTGGATGACAGAGCAAGATTCTGTCTCAAAACATAAATATAAAAATAAAAAATAAAATGAGAAAGTGTAAAAAAACAAATAAAAAATATATAGAAGACGATGTTTGAGTTTCTTTATACAGTAAGGTTAATTTTTATTTACATATTCACTAATTATTTCCCAACAGTGATCAAAACATTGGGCAGACCAATGAATCAGATATGGACTTCACCCTCAAGGGTTCTCAAAAGCATGTTTGTACATAGTTATGATGGTCCCTTGCAATACTGAGATGTTATGAGTTTACAACTACTCTAGCAACACCAAACTGTGATTATCTGTCCCTTCCTAACTTACCCAGAGTCATAGCCACATAGTTCAACATATCACTGTTTTAAAATTAGTCCTGATTTATCCATTGTTTTCTATTTGTATCAGGAATATCATCAAAGTAAGGATGATGCTGTCCACATTCTTGGCATCTCTACCCAGCATTTCTTCCAGAGGTGGGCATGGAACAATTACTCAGTGGATGCTCATTGAACATTCTTTAATAAGCCCAGAACAGAGAATAGAATCTGGAAGACACAGATTCAAATCCCTGCAACTCTACTTACTGGCTGTATGACCTTAAGTAAGTCATTTTACCTGTTGTGTCTTCATTTTTCGCATCTGGAAATTAGGAAAGTCAATCTCTAGCCTGATTATTGTGAAATAGAGATTCTGTGGGTTAAATTTCCAACATATAAGAAGTTCTTTGTAAATATTTGAGCTTTTTCCCTCTGTGTTCTTTCTCATTACCTGGACTAAATGAGAGGCATGAGGAAGTTTTTCTCTGTCTGCAACTCTCAAATGACCCTTCTGCACTGAGCTCCAGTCAAGAAGTGGATATCCCCCCAAATCTTCCCATCTCTGCCATCTGCGCAGCCAACTGTTCTCTGACTGAGCTTCCTGCTAGCAACCCGGCTAAGCAGGTGTGGCTGGTGCCTGCCTCCTCTCTGCTTTGCTTGGGGAATCTGATTGTGTTTGACAGGCCGCTCACAATGGAGAAAAAAATGATGAATTGGATTAAATGTTCTCTGTTTAGACTTTATTAGCCAAAGATGCTGCTGCACAATTAATTAAAAAATAAACTGTAATCTCACACTGAGGCAGGGGCTAAGCCCCCTGAAACTCAGCCTTGCTTATGTGCGGGATTGGGACTGGGAGTAAGGGTGAGTTCCTGATTTACTAGTGGTCTTTGAAGAAGAAATAGGGATATACGAGGAGAGAAGAGGACAGTTATCCTAGTTATCTTGGGCCGCTATAACAAAATACATATTGTAGGCTAAATGACTTTAAACAGCAGACATTTATCATGGATGGTTCTGGAGGCTGGGAAGTCCAAGATCAAAGTGCTGGCTGATTTGGTTCCTGGTGAGGGCTCTCTTCCTGGCTTGCCAAAAGCTGTCTTATTTCTCTGTCCTCCCATGGCAGAAAGAGCAGGACAAACACAGACAGAGAGAGCGTGTCAGTGTGTCTCTTCCTCTTCTTATGACACTAATCTCATTATGGGGACTACACCTTCATGACCTCTTTTAAATCTAATTGCTTTCCCAAGGTGTCACCTCTAAATACCTTTGTATTGGGAATGTATCAGCCCATTCTCAGGCTGCTATAAAGATATAGCTGAGACTGAGTAATTTATAAAGGAAAAATATTTAATTGACTCACAGTTCCATAGGGCTCAGGAAGCCTCGGGAAACTTACAATCATGGTGGAAGGGGAAGCAAACACTTCCTTCTTTACATGGTGGCAACAAGGAGAAATGCAGCACAAAAGGGAGGAAACCCCTTTATAAAACCATCAGATCTTGTGAGAACTCACTCACTATCCCAAGAACAGTATGAGGGTAACCGCCCCCATGATTCAATTACCTTTCACTGGGTCCCTCCCATGACATGTAAAGATTATGGAAACTAGAGTTCAATATGAGATATTGGTGGGGACACAGCCAAACCATATCAGGGGGCTAAAGCTTCAACATATGAATTTTAATGGGCTGCAAACATTCAGTCCATAAAAACCATAAATATGCCTCTTCCGTACAGACCTTCATCTGACTGTTCAACATCTACAAGTTAGATGACCTAGTGAGTTGCTTCTCCAGTTATAAAATAAGTATAAGGTTCTAATGAGGATCTCTGGTGGTAAGCACTTGACAAGTGTTAGCTGATATAAAGTAATACTAACAATAATAAATTATTTCATTATATGAATTATTATTTTTAAAGTTTACAACTTACAGAGAAGAACTCAACCATTTTTGAGCAGCTCATGTTGGATGTCTGAGTTAGTAGATAGCCCTCAAATATCTTAAAATAATAGAATCCCACAAACTTGTGAGAACTTCTAGTCTGATGCTCCTATGCCACCTCAATCAGCCCAGAAAGAAGAAATGTCTTGTCCAGACAGAAATGGTAATTCAGTGGCAGTACAGAAAGGTTTCAGTGAACTGGTCTATGCTTTATTCATGACAATGTCAAGTGTCTTGAAAGAGCGCAAGTACACCTTCTCCCTTTTAACATCGTCCGATTAAAAATGCAAGTGCAAGCAAAGACATTTAAGAGGTTTTAAAATCACCTCTTTTCCTGTATCATCAATCTGAATTAGTGGTAAAAAGCTTAAAAGAACTTTTCTCAAAAAGTTAAAAAGAAAAAAAAGTCATAACTCCCTCCCTATTTCAACCTATGTTTCCTAACTCTTTTTCCCATTCACTGAAATTCTGTTTCTAACAGCTTTCCTTCTTTGTTGGCAAATGGTAGACATGCAGCAATCGTGTGTTGAATAAATAAGTAAATCTCAAATTCTCCTTGGGTTGATGCCATCCACTGTGTCCCGCTACAATCCCCCTTGGGTCCACAATTATATTAGCATAGCTCTATCTGCTGTCTTTTGGACACTGTTTGCACGGCATATTATTTCCATGCCTTTATTTTTTAACATCAATTTATCCTCACATCTAAGGAACATTTTTTCTTCAGCAGGAACTATCTCTATCTTTCTATCTAATCAACTCTGACAATCTTTGTCTTTAAATTACATTAATTCATCTACTTACATTTAACATAATTTGTGATATACTTAGGTTTAACACTACCTTACTATTTTTTTCTATTTATCCCATTTATTCTATGTTCCTTTTTCTCATTTCTCTTGACTTCTGTTAGAGTATTTTTATTCTTCCAACTCATCTTCTGTTGACATAATAATTATGCACACTTTTACTACTTTTTTTTTTTTGAAAGAGAGTCTTGCTTTTTTTTTTTCTTTTTTTAATGGAGGCTTGCTCTTCTGCTCAGGCTGGAGTGCAGTGGCACAATCTTGGCTCACTGCAACCTCCACCTCCCAGGTTCAAGAGGTTCTCCTGCCTCGATTTCCTGAGTAGCTGAGATTACAGGTGCCCACCACCACACCTGGCTAATTTTCATATTAATAGTAGAGACAGGGCTTTGCTATGTTGGGCAGGGTGGTCTTGAACTCCTGACCTCAGGTGATCCACCTGCCTCAGCCTCCTAAAGTGCTGGGATTATAGGTGTAAAACACCACACCCAGCCTTTTACTACTCTCTTAATAGTTGCTTTAGAGATTATAGCATGCATCCTTGACTATAGTCAAATACAAGTTATTGCTTTAATTCCTTTCCTGATGTTAGAACCTCAGTATACTTTAACTCCATTTACTGTCTCTCTCCTGCCTTTTTTATATTATCATATATTTTCACTCTCTAAATATTTTAAATCACATAAGACAGCATTATTTTCCATACAGTCGATACATATTTTACAAACATACATGTTCAAATATACTCAAAAATTTTAAATCCTTCTATATAAATTCAAAGTTGAAATTTACTTTTTCCCTGTGTTTCATTCTGGTTTGCATTTTTTTCCCCAAGAATCAACTATCATATTTATTACTAATTCTTTGAATATGATACGGATTTTTTCTGTTTTTATGACTTTTTTTTGTCTTTGTTTTTCAACAGTATGCCTATAATATAACATAGAGTAGTTGTTTTTGTATTTATCTTACTAGAGTTTGTAGTGCTTTCTGAATCTGTGGGTTTATGTATTTCATCAATTTGGGGAACTTCTCAGTAATTCTTTCTTCAAATGTATACATACATGTTGATAAAGCAAACACTGTTCTCCATTTGCCACTTTTCTGGCTTGGGTTTTTTGTTGTTGTTGTTGTTTATTTTTAATGGATACCTTTTTCCTCTGAACTTTTGTCTGAATGCCTTTTACTAACACCCTCTATTTCATTAATACTCTCTTCATATATGATCAATTTATTATTTAATTACTATATTTTTATAATTCTAGAGTTTAACTTCAGTTAAATTCTCCATATTACTGTTAATTTTCTAAATTCTCTATCTCATCTCATTTTCTGAACATGTTAATCAGAGTTGTTTTCCAGTCCACATTTGACGTACTATCCAATATTTAAATCACCCTGGTTTTGTTTCTATTGTCCATTTTTCCTATCAGCTTCATCTCTTGGAATGCCTGATCATTTCTGGATGAATACCATACAACACAAATTTTTAAAAGGTATAAAGGATTTGCATTATCTTTGTCTGGGAAGTATTTATTTAGCTTCCAGCAGAAAGTTTAATTAATAATGGATCACCTTCATGTAACTAAGAATCAAGATGATCCAAGTACATTGCAGTCTTTTAAGAACACTTCTATACTTATTTCAGTTTTCCCTCTAGGATATAGTCCCTCAGTTGTCCTAACTAAATGCCTGCCATGTACATAGAGCTCTGCACTCTGATGAATCCTAAACTTAATCCTTACCTCCTGTTTACCCTTGGCTAGATGCATAGCCTCCCAGCAGCAAGTTTATTCCCAGTGATTCTGCCTCTTACCCTTTCCCCTCTCACAAGTTAGCCAATGATTAAAGAGAAAAATTAATGTAGATTATCACGGTCTTTTCTTGATCTTTTCTTTCTGAAATCTTGGCCACTGGGCAGCCATCCACAGCACCAAACTGGCCAGGTCCTTGCTCTTGGACTTCCCAGCCTCCAGAGTTGTGAGCAAATGCATTTCTTTGCTTTATAAATGTCTGGATAATTCTGAACTCCATATTTGGTTTTCTCTTTGGCCTCTACAATGCTTTGAGACTAAAAACATTCAAGTCAATTTCTCTGGCTCTTCACAGATGCTTTCTGCTCAGATTCTTCAGTTTGCTGGGCTAACTCATAGGTTTTTCTTCTCTCCAGAACCTCCCCCAACTCCAACGAATAACTGATTTGATAACTATCAAATGCCTTTTATTATATTAAGGTGATTTTTGATGTTCCTGGTGGAAGTGCTGATCTAATATAAATGTGCTTTCCAGAATTGGATACTTGGGTCCATACTTCAAGCTGCGGAATTTGTGAGAGTCTCTAATTTCTTGAGAAGCCACAGTTGTCTGTGTCTTGAAACTGAGCCCCAGAAATCTGAAGGTAATTTTCTTCTAGGTCTTGTGGTCTCACTTGGGTACCCCACAAATGAACCTCCATTTTGCTGCAGAGATGGAAACCCAGAGGAAGCCAAAGATTTTCAAGAATGCTGTCTGGTCCCTTGGCAGCTTCACACCTACATCCCTTCTTCAGAAAGAACGCCTAGTTCCATATGTTGCCCCAGACGGGAAGCTCTGTCCAGGGCCTCTTTCCAAAATCAAGTATAATTTCCCACACGGAGAGTTTGAGATTTTTTTAAATTATTGTTGTTCCTTCAGGCTTTCATATAAGTCATTTGAGGTAAGCTCTCTGAGCAGTTCTGAAGTCTGTGTCTTTTTAATGCAGAGCTTGAAACAACACTGGATGCTGAGAGTCACAACGGAATTACTCTCTCAAGGCCTCGGTTTCCCCATCTTTCGGATGCAGGCCTTTGTCTGAATCCTTTCACCCCTAAGATAACATTTGAAAATTCCATTCCCTCCTTTCCACAGTCAACCTGTGTGAATTCTCATGCCTAGATTCTGCACTACCCACACCCTCTGCTTCCGCCATACCATCTCTCACTCTAGGTAACTGCAAACCAGTTTCTCCTTCATTCTGTCTTTACACAGGCTATGATTTGAATGTGTCCCCTCCAAAATTCAGGTGTTGACATTTAATGGCCAGTGTAATAGGATTAAGAGATGGGACCTTGAAGAGATGATCAGGCCATGAGGACTCCTCATTTATGAAAACATTGGGGCCCTTGTAAACAAAAACAAAACAAAAAAAAACTTTATGGGGGTTCAATTTTCTTGCATTTCTGCCTTTGGCCATGTGAGGATCTAGCGTTTCTTCCCTCAAACGGATGCAGCAACAACATACCATCTTGGAAGCAGAGGGCAGCCATCCACAGATACCAAACCGTCCGTGTCCTTGCTCCTAGACTTCCCAGCCACCAGAGTTGTGAGCAAATGCATTTCTTTTCTTTATAAATTACCAAGTTTAGAGTATTTTGTTATAGTAACACACATGGATATAGACACCACCTCAAACCCATTCTGTAAAATTAAAACAACCTCTGTGTAACATTCCTAAAATATACACTTAAGTCGTGTTCATCTATCTAAAATATTTCAGTACTATATGCAGTGCTCTTTTACTTTATTGATATGAGTATAAGCTTGCTGTAGTTTTTCTAAAAGACAATTTGGCAAGGTAATCTATTAAAAATGCACATAATCGGCTGGGCACAGTGGCTCATGCCTGTAATCCCAGAACTTTAGGGGGCCGAGGTGGGTGGATCATGAGGTCAGGAGCTCAAGACCACCAGCCTGGCCAACAGGGTGAAACCCTGTCTCTACTAAAAATACAAAAATTAGCCAGGCGTGGTGGCAGGCACCTATAATCCCAGCTACTCGGGAGGCTAAGGCAAGAGAATTGCTTGAACCTGGGAGGCTGAGGTTGCAGTGAGCCAAGATTGTGCCACCATACTCCAGCCTGGGTGACAGAGCAAGACTCCATCTTGGAAAAAAAAAAAAAGAAATGCACATATTATTCTTTATCCCGAGATTGCAATTCTCCTGACTTGCCCTCAGAGATATTAGTCAAGTATATTTGTTGCAACATTCTCCCCATGAAGCCTAGTGAAAAACTCAATGATTGTTACTTAATGCTGTTTAAATAAATTATCCTTACCGTAACAGGAATACCATTTGGCTTAGCAAAAACAAAACAAAAAAGCAAGAGGTGGATACTTGAATGCTTTCATGGTTTAACTGCCAAGAAGCGCTTTAAGTAAAATATCAAATTAAAAAGCAAGTTCTAGGCTGGGCGCAGTGGCTCATGCCTGTAACTCCACTTTGGGAAGCCAAGCCAGGTGGATCACTTGAGGTCAGAAGTTCAAGATCAGCCTGGCCAACACAGTGAAAACCCATTTCTACTAAAAATAAAAAAGTTAGCCGGGCATGGTGGCATACACCTGTAATCCCAGCTACTCAGGGGATCAAGGCAAGAGAATTGCTTGAACCTGGAAGGCAGAGGTTTCAGTGAGCCAAGATCATGCTGCCACTGCCCTCCAGCCTGTTTGACAGAGTAAGGCTCCATCTCAAAAAAAAAATATATATATATATATATTCTAGAAGGGGGCACATAGGATACTCTAATTATATATATATATATATGTCCATAAAAACGTGACAGGAAAGTATGTTATATACATTTTCATGCATGTTTTATCTGGTTTTTTTTCACACTAAAATGTGACCTCCATGAGTGCAAGGATGTTGTCTTCATCCTCTTATTCCCCACTCTGTCTTCGGTATGTAGGAATAATAAGTATTCAATAAATAGTTGCTTAATGTATCAGAGACTAGAACCTGGATGATCAAGGCTCTGGGGTGGGTGAGAAATTTGCTTTTTACTGTTTTCCCTACAAATTCTAGAGTAGGGAAGCTCCAGTCAGGCTGAATCCCCTTCCCATTATGCTATCTGACCTCCAGCCACCCCCTCCTAGTAGCTCTGTACTGAAAACACAAGGGTTGACCACAGCAGGAAACATCCACTCACTCTGTTTCCTCTAGCTGGGGTCACCTTCCTAGCCCTCCCACTACACTCCCACTCATCTAACTTTAATATCTGACTCCATTATTTTAGTTGCAAACATACTTGCTCCCTTCTTAGATTTCTTTAGCCTCTCAAAGTATCTACTCCTCAACGATGACTCAAGGTGGCGATTTTTTACCTGGACAGAGACCAACTCTTACTCATCTTCATTTAAGGAGACAAGAAGAGTGTCTAGGAAACAATGATTGTCTAGGTGCCAATCATTGTTTAAGAATGAAAAAGTTTCACTATACTAAATAAGTGGAGACAGCCCAAATGTTCATTAACTGCTGAATGTATAAACAAAATGCAAGATATATGCATTCAAAGAAATGTTATCTAGTGATAACAAGAATTCAAGTGCTTGCCAAGCATGGTGGCTCATGCTTGTTATCCCAGAACTTTGGGAAGCCAAGTCGGGCAGATCACTTGTGGTCAAGAGTTCAAGACCAGCCTGGCCAACATGGAGAAACCCTATCTCTACTAAAAATACAAAAATTAGCCGGGCAGGGTGGTGCACACCTGTAATCCCAGCTACTGGGGGGATCAAGGCATGAGAATTGCTTGAACTCAGGAGGTGGAGGTTGCAGTGAGTCAAGATCCTGCCACTGAATTCCAGACCTCATCTCAAAAAACAAAACAAAAAATTAAGTACTGATACATGCTGCAATGCTGATGAATCTTGAAAACATAACATTTTTAGAAAGTCAGTCAAGGACCACATATGATTGTATTTATATGAAATGTCCAGGAATAAAGACAGAAAATAGAGAATTGAGTTCCTAGGGCTGACAAGATGAAAGGATTAGAGGCTAAGGAATGCAGACTTTCTTTTCAGGAAACGGAAACATTCAAATCAACGGTAGTGATGAATGCGCAACTCTGGAAATATACTAAATGCCATTGAATTGTACATTTTAGATGAGTGAATTTGTCTGGCATGTAAATTATATCTTAATAAAATTGTTTTAGAATTTGAAAATAGTAAAAATAAGTGAGTGAAGGAGTGAATCATGAATAATACAGGCTAATGGGACATCCCTTAAGACAGAAGTAGAGTATGGTTTGAATTTGTGTCCCTGCCAAAATCACATGTCAAATAGTAGTTCACAATATTGAAGGAGGGGTGTGGTGAGAGGTGACTGGATCATGGGGGATAGACTTCCCCTTTGCTGTTCTTGTGATAGCAAGTGAGTTCTCATAAGATCTGGTTGTTTAAAGGTGTGTAGCACCTCCCCCTTCTCTCTTCCTCCTGTGGCTGCCATGTAAGACGTGCCTGCTTTCCCTTTACCTTCCACCACGATTGCAAGTTTCCTGAGGTCTCCCTAGTAATGCTTCCTGTACAGCCAGCAGAACCATGAGCTGATCAAACCTCTTTTCTTTACAAATCACCCATTCTCAGTTAGTTTCTTATAGCAATAAAACAATGGACTAATACAGGTAAAAATTCTCCCTCACTGAACTCCCTATACCTGCCAAAACAATGCCTCCAAAATTATTGACTTATTTATACAGTGTATGTCTACAAATCCGTTGTGTGCCTTTACCATGCTAGGCATTGGGGATACAAAAGTGAATACAAGAGGAATATGCTTCTTTATCATATAGCGAATTCCTTAAAGTTATAGCCTAATATTTAACAAAGCATTACACAAAGAGGTTTATTGCTATTTCAATTGTATTAAACATTACAATAAAAGCTGAAGCACCCAGAGAGTATAAGGATATTGTTTGTCTCATCCAGACAAGGACCCTAAGGTCTGGTAATTTTCATGCCTAATACCACCCAGGTGTCTGGGCATTTCCTAGGAACACTGCCTGGCCTCAGCTTCTCACAAACCAACTGAGCTTTTAGCAAAAGAATGAAGAGACAGGCAGTGTGTGCCTAGAGTCCCCTGTCCTGTCACTGCAGAGATGGACAGCTCTACCCGGGGTTCTGGGGAATGCCTGGGGATTTGCCATGGCTACTGCTCTTTGATCTAAATCTCCACACCCACCTTCCCACGCTCAGCAATGTGGATAGATAGCTTTAATTACGCCAGTCCTTTAGAACTCTTCAGGCCTTCGCTGATGCATTTCATTTCCTTCTGCTATGGGCCCCTGATGCCGGGTCATATAACACAGCAGAAGACATTCCCGGGAGGGATTTTGAACACTAAACCTCCAGCTCTGCTGATGTTGCAGGTATTGACTGAACTGGGCTCCCTTGGCCTCCTTTCTTAGAGCTGTGAGTCACAGTTTCAGGAGCCCATGAAAATCTGTGCACGCCAGTCTTGGACTGAAGCTCCTGTATCCCCATCATCAGCAGGACAGATTCTAAATTCCTGCTGTGATGTAAAGGGTCCTCTAAATCAGGGCTCATTTGCACATCCGCCCCTACCACAGCCCTTGCTATTCCACTCAATCTCCTCTTTACCGGCATTTACCAGCAGCATTTATTAAGCCCTCACTGTGTACTGCACATTACACTGAACCCTGTGCTTGGATTATGTCATCTCACGCCCCCCGCAAGTAACGCTTTGAGGCCAAAAATATTCTTATCTTCATTCTATAGATAAAAACATACAAATACACACACACACACACACACACACACACACACACACACACACGTATATATATGAAAGGGAAATAACTTTCCCAAGTCTTACAGCTAATAAGTGGTAATATCCGGATTTCAACCCAGACCTTCCAACTGTGATTTTTAATCACCTCCCTATTTCGCATGAGCAATACCAAATTACTTGCAATTCCCCCAATGTGCAGTATTCTCATGCCTCTAGGCAGGAATGGATCTGTTTTTTCGCAGGGCTGAAAGTGTATACAGCTTTGGAGGCCCTCTACGAGGAAAAAGAAGGCAAAAGTCAAGCACTAATGAAAATTTAGATATTAAAGTGACACTTACTACAAATGCTAAAAAGATGGCATGTTGCAAGTGTTAAAAAACTGGAAGAAAATCTCAAGAAACTGTAAAAAGGAAATATTTCTGCAATTTTCTGTTTGGCACAGATAATATGACTATCCTACATATTTTTGTGTTTAGATTTATTGATTGCTTCTTCATATGCCAAAAATTGTGTAATCTCATCTTCTATAAGGAGAACAGAAGGATCATTTAGAATTTCCTCAAGGGCAGAGGAAATTCTAAACTGCAGCATGAGGCTGACTGCTATTTTTGTAAATAAAGTTTTATTGGAACACAGTCATGTCCATTTGTTTACCTATTGTCTGTGACTGCTTTTTTGCTGCAATGAGACAGAGTTGAGTCCTTGCAGCAGCAAGTGTATGCTCATGAAGCATAAAATACTTACCATCTGGTCTTTGACATAAAAAGTTTGCCCACCTTAGTCCAGGGTGACGGCTTCTGAAGGAAAGCCTTTAAGTAAGGTGCTCGGAAACTTATCTGCATTCACTTCCTGTTATACACTTTGCTGTCTCTAGAAATGTCCTCCCACTCTGGACTTCTCCTTTAGGATTTAGCACAGGTGTGTCCTCCTCCAGAAAGCTCTCCCTGGGCCCTCCTCATCATTTTATAACTAGGGTCACCCCTCTGTCCTCCCACACTCCCATGCAAACCCCTCTTCATTTATTACGCGAAGAAAAGAAAAACATTTCTTGAAACTTCCCTCCTATTTGGCCATATAGATTCTATTAACATATACCCCTTTGAGGGGGATGTGAGGATGATGGTGTGGTTTGACTGGGGTTGAACACTCAAAAGCTAAAACAGTCCACATTGATTTGGAAAGGTTGACAGATACTGCTAACTGCCTGCCTCATCTCCGTTCTCTTTCTCTTAGCAGAGGAATGTGAATTTATAGGGAATAACACTGCGTAAGTTCAAAGACTCTATTTTTTAGCCTCATGTACAATTCCGGTCAATGAGATATCAGTGGAAGTTTTGTGTAGGATTTTTTTAAAAGCTGTCCAGCCACGTTGGTTTGCACCTGTAATCCCAGCACTTTGGGAGGCTGAGGCAGGTGGATTACTTGAGGCCAGGGGTTCGAGACCAGCCTGGTTAACATGTTGAAACCCTGTCTCTACTAAAAATACAAAAATTAGCCAGGCATGGTGGCCGGCACCTATAATCCAAGCTACTGGGAATCACTTAAACCCGGCAGGCGAAGGTTGCAGTGAGCCACTACACTCCAGCCTGGGTGACAGAGCGATTCTGTCTCAAAAAAAAAAAAAAAAAAAAAAGGTGAATTAGTGAAAGCTGTCTCAGCTTAGCAATCACTCCTTCTTTTCTCATGACCACCCTTCCTTCCTTTTGCTTCTAATATAGATGTGATGGCTGGAACATCAGCAGTCATTTTGGACTGTGAGGAGAATTTGTATATGGAAATCGGCATTAGGATTAACAAAGTAAAAATATAAAAGCTACCCTGTATCTATGCTGACCCTGTGAAGTCACGATAAGAGCTCTGAATTACCCTATCCTCAGACTACTCTTATGTTAATGAATAAATTCTTGTGTGATCGAACCACTACAGATGAATCTCTATTCCTAGCAATGAAATGCATCTCCTAAATAGGTAAAAGACACAATTCTCAGATTATTTAATCAAATAGGGTGAGAGAGTGAGAAACACTTTGGGACTACTAAATACTATAAACATTAGGTTTTGTCATATGATTTTGCAAATTAATAATTGACCTTAAATGAGGCATTAAACAGACTGTGTTATGAGAAAGGTTGTCTTACAATATGCCTGAATCAAGACAATGTTGGTTGGTGCCAACTGAGAATTCTAACATTTATGTATTTAAGCCAAAAAAAGAGGGGGGCCATGTATTTGTACTTGTAACTGGGAAGAATGGTATTGGATCCAAGGAATCCAATAGTCATTACCTTTTGTCTTAAGTTCTCACTCCCTGTTCAAAGGCCTTCCACATTTTTCATCTCACAGCTGTATGTTTTGAGATATAACCATACTGATGAAGATACTACCAGATCCTTTGTCTGCACTGCGATAAAATATTTTATTGTTTGAATTGATCATCATTTATCCGTGTTTTTATTGATGGACATTTAAAATGTTCCCAAGTTTTGACTTTTACAATGTTGCAGTGGACATTTTTGAACGTATTCCTTTGTTGACCTGCATGATAATTTTTTTTTTAAATTATACTCCAAGCGGTGGAAATATTGGGGCATATGGAATGAATCTGTATGTTTTTCAAAACGGCTCAGATGAATGCAATAGGTAGCCAAGTTAAAGAGCTACTGAAACTGTGCCAACTCCAATATGCCGTATTTCATTGCTTATCAAACTTCAACGTTCAAATGAAATTCCTTGGGATCCTGTTAAAATGTGGATTCTGATTCAATGCCTCTGGAGTGGGGGGCAAGCTTCCCTATATCTAGCAAGCTCCCAGATAACACCAATGTTGGTGCTCTGTGTGCCATACATTAGTCAATGTATTACAATGCCATACATTAGTCAAGTTCTACTTGAACAAAAATTAAAACCCATTCTCAACAAAGTATACTCAGCACTTCTTACGAGTTAAGGGCAAAACATATGGGGAAGAAAAAGAAGCATGAACATACACCCTATTTTGTCTGGGATAGTCGCAGTTTACGCCTGGACTTTCCATGGCCCCACTGGAGTGACCAATTTCACGGTCATCCTAAATGAGGCAGTTCACGCATCTTACGCTCTCACTAGGAAAGCTTAAACAGTAGCTTTGTCAAGAGTAAACTCTCTACTCCGTGAAAGAAATTCTAACATCAGAACTGGATTCAGGTTCAGCGTCTCGTGCCCCTGCACAAGAAAAAGGGACCTCCAGGTATTCTTCTCAGGAAGGTACTCCTATCAACTACAAATAGAGAGGGAGTAAGAAGGAAATCTGGAATACTTTATTAGTTCATAAACTTTTCCCCTTCCCAAAATGCTGTTGAATTACTTGATTTATACCAAATAATACTACCACATGGGAATGCAAACGCTAAGCCCAAACAGATGCAATGGTTATAGGGCCATGAAATGTCACTGAAGGCATCGTCACTTGAATTTTGATTATAACAGTCAGGATTAAACAATTTTGAAAAAACTGCGGACACATTTCTAATGCGCTCTGCCCTGCTATAGCTGCTTTCTTTACATACCCCAGAAAACAGGGGGATTTTTTCCACTCACAACTAACACCCTTCTTTAACTTCAAGATGTGCTTCTCCAAGCTCAAGAAGAAAGCAATTAGAGAAATAAATATATGTGAGCATCCTGTAGCCTTCACTTTAAGTTCTCGTCTGTACAAAAATGGGGATATATGCCCTGACCCTGGCAAGATCCAGCTCCTTGCCTCGCAGGGGAGGTTGGATGAGCTCTTGGCTTGGAGTCCACTATCCGAATATAGCTTCCAAGCTGCCACACATGAGCAATGTGATCTTGGGAAAGCCACTTGCCTTACTGAGCTCCAAATTCAGTGGTATCTAGACGTTATGGCTTGGATATCTGTCCCCTTCAAATCTCATGTTGATAGGAGATCCCCAGTGTTGGAGATGAGCCTGATAAGAGGTTCTTGGGTCACGGGGGTGGTTCCCTTATGAAAGGCCTAGTGGCCTCCCCATGGTAATAAGTGAATTCTCTGCCAGCTCATGAAAGAGTTGGTTATTTAAAGGAGTCTGACACCTGCTCCTCTCTTGCTCCCTCTCAGCATATGACACGTCTGCTCCCGCTTCACCTTCTGCCATGAGTAGAGGCTTCCTGAGGCCTCACCAGAATCTGAGTAGACTGAAGTCATGCTTGTACAGCCTGCAGAACTGTGAGCCAAAGAAAACTCTCTTCTTTATAAATTACCCAGTCTCGTGTCATCCTTGATAGCAATGCAAAATGGACTAATAGACTCTAATAGAACTAATAGAAGAGAAAATTATTCTTTATGGAAAAGAACCTCACACAAAATCATGTTTCAGATAAAGATATATACAACAGGAAACACACATGAATTTCGCACTGACACAGAGCCAGTGTGAGCTTATAGAACTTTGCTCCCAAAAAGATAGATGCACAAGCTGTCAAATGTACCCAGTTATAAAAACTGAACTTGTTATAAACGCATCTTGGCTTTTACAGTTTCAGTTGACCTTTATTAACTTAGACAAATGTACAACATTATAATAGATAATATGATTATCTATATGCACTAAATATTTGATAGGAATAATAGTTTTGCTTTTTCAAGTGGGCTGGATGCAAATGAAAAAATTTCTAGAAGGGTGATAGCTTCTCAGTCCCTTTATGCAATAATTATTGACTTCTTGTGTATAAGCAGGCCTGAAAGTAATGTCTGTTTTTAATTAGTTTCCTGATGACTTTCTTTTTCTTTTTAAATTAAACAATGCCACAGACAAACTTTTGAAGCTAAAGACACTTTAATGGATATGATCTGTCTGCCTTTCTTTTTCTGACTGTATTCATTATAGGCAAATCAATGAAAATTGATAAACTCATGATGGAAAAAAGGAATGTATTTGTATTCATTACAGAGGATTGAAGATAATAATAAAATGAAATGTTGTTATAGTGAGATATAAACCCAACCTACGGAATTGTTCAATATGAGAATAGCTACATACATTTCATTACCACGATATGGAGCAGCTCAGAAGCGGAAGCCGATAATTTTAAAAGTCTTGAGCGCAGGGTTATGCTGACTACACAGTTCAATACGTTAATTGACAATAAATCCTGCTTGCCTCTAAAAGGCACTTGACTAGTCATTTTCAAGATGGTCATGATTTTTTATGATGCGGAACTTTTAATTTACAGGGATGATAAAAATAGATTTATTTTCAGCCACTTGTATTTGATTTAATTACCTAATCAACTATAAATCATCTACTATTGAAAAAGTAATTTAACATAGATGATATTTGGCTGTCATATTTTTGGGTTACTGCTAGGCACAGTTTGGTGAGTGGAGAGGAAAGAATCCGTGGCAGGGTGAATTTTCTACACTTCTCTCGAAAATCTGAAAAATGCCTGCAGAGTTGAAATCGAGTGACTAGTCTCCACCTTTGAAAGCAGTCCCTTGTCATTTTTCCTACTTATTTCTTAAACAGATACACCACGGAAGGGTGTTATGGTGTCATCATCGTGGGAAAAACAGGGATCTGATTATTCTTCAGCATTTTTCTAGCTCTTCTTTGCCGTTGTATCGACCCTAGTGACAAGCTTGATGTGAATCTAAAATAGTAGTTAAAATTGACTATGGAAAACCGTGGCTCAGCTCAACTGAACCTTTCAGATTAAATGCCTGATTGATAGATGATGGTTATTTATGATTAAAAAAGAAAGGCGTGGTTTCCTGGAATAATTCGAGGCCCTGCAGCCCCACTGACAGAAAATCTGCTGGAATGTTTCTTTCCAGGCTTGGTCAGACAACTCAGACACTCCCCTTTTCTATTTGCCTCTCTGGGAAATTAAAGTCTGTAGCCCTTTGGTGACCATATGCTAATTACTAGCCACTTGTTTCCAAAAGGCAGATCTTGTCACTTGACTGCTCAAAACTTTTCAATTTGTTTTCCATCAGGCTCAGTGTAAAGTCTAAACTTTTAAACAAAGCCTCTTCTTAACACTTCAGACTCTTTCTGCACTAATCCGGTACTACATGCTCCAAACAGTCTGAAGGTCTTCCATTTTCTGCAAAATTACAATGTATCGGCTGACTGGCCAGATGGATACATGGGTGGGTGGGTGGATGAATGAATAGGTGGATAGATGGACAAGCAGATCAATTAATGAATGAACTTCCAATTTCTTTCATAGGGATATTTAGCTCTAGTCCTTAAAATATCGGTCCTTAGTCTAAATCATTCTCTACTTGCATTTCAGATCTGTGCATGTGTCTGAATCATATTTACTCACCAGGTGTTGAGGTAGTTATGCCCTTTGGTGATGTTTAACTTCACTCATGGTTTTAACCTGTCATCTTGGTTTAGCCTGTGGGAGGCCTTGAGGGCCTGGTAGTGGACCTCATCTTCCCGGATTCATGTTACACTTAATTATCTCCTTCTGACAACCAGGCACCGATTTCTAGTGTTTTCTCTTCTCATTCTTCTATGATTTTTTTGAACCCAACCCTTAGCGCCTCCCTATTAAACAGAGATGGCTGCAGTTGTTGGCTCAAATGAAGGGTGAAGATGAGTGGTAAGTTCTGAGTCAAATCTCTCAATAGATTTTCAACTTCTAACATAACACTTTTCCCCAGATTTGGTGATGATCTCAAAGATTATTTTTTCCCAAACTTCATATTAGTTTTGCAATAATAAAAATGCCTTATAAAAAATGTTAATAATTTTGAGGCTTTATAATGGGTACAATGTGTTCATTATTCTGTTCCATTTGCATGAATGCATAGAATTTATTCCTTTATCTGGTTGAGCTCTATATATTAAAATGAGCAAAGATATGAAACTCGGGATACCTAAAAAATGTGTGTGTTTATGTCTATTACTGAAAGGAAGATATAACAGCCCAATTATATTATAATAGAGAAATATTATCCAAAACACAATTATTTTCATTTCTAAATGCCTTACCCCAGTCCCAGAGCATAGACCCACATTTTTTACAAGATGGCATTAATGTTGCCCATGTCTTTTTATATTCTACTTTACTCACTTCATAGTTGATCAAAACATTTTTTGTATTTCCATAGTTTGGTAACAGTAATTTTTTAAACCTGCATAATTTCCTATCAGGTTGACGAAACAACTCTGGGTCCCTCCACCACCTTGGATGGCCACTTTTATCATTTCTATGTTTTTGTTGTCATTGCTGTCATTGGAGATAATGTTGCAAACCCTAAAGATGCTGAATATATAAAGTCTTATTAAAATTTTTTCATCAATTGTTTGTTCTTTTCCAAAGAGTATTTGATCATCTTGGAACTCACAGTGTCCTTAATTTCGATTTTCATTTCGTTCATGGTTTTCACACCTACGGATCATCTCTCTTATTATTTTGTAATCACCCCTTCTCTAACTTTAACTTGAAGGAGCATATTAAATACTGCTGGCACAAGCACACAAATCTGGTGTCAAACCAACCTGAATTCAAATGCTTCATCCAACCACGTATAGCTGTGAGTACTCAGAAGTGTGATGGAATATTTCTAGGCTTCGGTGTTCTCACCTGCGAAATGAGAATAATGCAGATGACGTGTTTATTATAAAGCATACTTTAAGAAAACTTTTGTCGATACCCTTAATATTTTTATATTACTGTATTTTGTTTGAATAGCCTGAAAAAGTTGAGTTCAAAAAAAATAGGACCAGGTCTGAAAACTGTAATGGAGAAATTTTTGGGGGGGTTGGTTGTTTTCTTTGTTTTGCTTGTTTTCTTTCCAATTGCCATTTTCATAACCAGAGAGCACTCTGCTGGCAAAAGACTAATTTTAGGGTATCCCCATCTAACTAGTTATAATCATCTTTCTCTGAGATGTCTTCCCCTGATACTCCACAATAGTCATAAAAATAAATTTTTAAATAAATGGCAACAGTTTGTCCTAATGAAGGAGTTTCCCAAATTTTTTGTAATCAGGCTTGATCTACTGAGATAATTTTGAAGTTTTCACCATCGTTAATAACTTTGTGGTCAAGAATTTTGAACGAGAAAGATTTCCTTCAAAGGAGGATTATTTCCCTAGGATGAGTTTCTACATTTGGAATAACTATGTCAGACAATTTAAACTTGACTCATTTTGAAATTATGCTTTTCTAAAGTTTCTGCATTGGGAATAACTATGCTTTTCTGAAGTGTTGTACCAATTTTCCGACACCAACTAAACCATTTTTGGTTCAGTAATAACTAGAGGAAAGAGGATAGAGTATCCAAAAATAATGAATTCAGTTCATTTCAATAAGACAAGGTTCATATTCTGGGAAATGTCGTATGTACATATGTTTTCTTTTATATTTGTTATTTCAAACTATGTTTGTATATCAAACAACCAAACAAAAGTTTCCATGGTAAAAATATTGTAGCTTCTACTTAGCAGCATATAAGCAAAGATTCAGAAATTAATCTGGAAAATGAAATTTCGATAGGGGGAAAAAACAAAAAAGAACATTTATTATACTAAAAACTCAATGGACTGAGCAAAAATACAATAAATCCTGATTAGGTTCAGTCTAATTTTGTCTTCCTTTACATGTCTCACAAATGTTAGCCAAACAGCAGATTGCTTAAAATAACATTCTACTCTTAAACTCTTGAGCTTATGGAAACGTTTGCTGTGGTTGTTGTTATTAAGAGATAGTGATTTTCCGGCCCGGCACAGTGGCTCATGCCTGTAATCTCAGAACTTTGGGAGGCTGAGGTGGGTGGATCACAAGATCAGGAGTTCGAGACCAGCCTGGCCAACATGGCGAAACCCTGTCTCTACTAAAAACACAAAACTTAGCCGGACATGGTGGCAGGCGCCTGTAATCCCAGCTACTCGGGAGGCTGAGGCAGAGAATCGCTTGAACCCAAAAGGTGGAGGTTGCAGTGAGCCGAGATCATACCACTGCACTCCAATCTGGACAACAGATTGAGACTCCATCTCAAAATATATACATATATGTGTGTGTGTGTGTGTGTGTGTGTGTGTGTGTGTGTGTAGTCATTTTTTTACTCTTAGTTATGAAGTTGTTCTAGACTTAGAATGCCAAAGTGTGGGACTATCTAAGCTTAGAATTCCTTCCACCATCCTTTTAGTCTCTCTCTCTCTCCCTCCCTCCCTCACCCACCCACTCTTCTCCCTTTCTGTCTCCTCTTTCTCTCGCTTTTTCTCTGCTTTCCTGTATCTCCCCATTATCCAGGCAGACTACTTCTATTCTGTCAAACGTTCATTCACCTTTGCTAATGAGTAGCTAATGGGTTTTGGCATCATGGGATGCACAGGGACAGAGAGGGCTGTTGGATCACGGGATGGCCTGGTGTGCTGTGATTGTGCATATGGGATCCTCAAATCCAGCCCCAGAGCCATTTCCTAGTTTCCCCAATTGTTTCCTGGAACATAGGGTGTTTAGAAATAAAGCTCTATTTTAAAACCTCCGATTCACCACTTTATCTGGCTAACATCCTTCCCTCTTGGAATTGATAACATGTTGACTGTGAGTCATAATGGTAACTTCCTCACGAACATCTGATGTTGTGAAATTAACAAAGACGAGAACTCCCCAACAGTTGAAGCCAAGAAATGAATTATAAAAATGTACTTCAGTCACAATACCAGAGAGAATCCGGTTATGAATTAGTAACAGATGGGAAAATACTATTCACTTCCAGTTTTACATAAATGTCTGTAATGCTTGTTCTGATCATAAGTTTTTATTTCTTTCAGAGCTTCATTACGGCTCCAGCAAGATTCACCATTAAAAAATATAATAAAAAGCTTGGGTTGGATAGATGCTATTTTTCTTTCTTTCCCCTCTCTCTGCTTGTTAGCAAAAAAAAAAAAAAAAAAAAAAGTAAATAATCAGGTGAACAATATACATATAATATAATTTTTTTTGCTTACTTTGTGCTTTACAAAGTAAATTATTATGCCTTCCCTCAGGCCAATTTTTTAATGGTATTTTTCTTCTTTTAGATTATCAGCTATGCTACAAAAGGAAAGTATTAATTAAGTCTCTAAATCCCTTTTTTCTCCATATTACTACAGCTCTCACACAACCTTTAAAAGCAAAAGAATCTTTAGTATTTACAGCAAATTCTTGACATCAACACTGTCTATGTGACACTGCCTTGATACTAGTATCGGGCACAAAACATAAGCCTTATTGGATTTCTCTCTACAGCCTCCTTCCCTGGAAAATTACCACCTGAATTCTGAGCCACTTGGCTGCCATCTTTGCTGGCGCCCTTGCCAGCTTCCCTGAGTTGGCTGGGGTCAAGGTTGAAGCCCTGGACATGTATGACCCTCACTTCGAGTGTGCTGAGCCATGATGAGTCAGCCCTCCACTTCCGGTCTTGAATGGGCCGCAACACCGTGAGGTGTGGCATCCAGCTTTCTGAAGGAAGTTCAAGGTCAGGTGACAGACCCTTGAAGTGTGGAAGACTGGTCCTCCATGGAGTGAAACTTGACCAAAGGGAACAGGTGAACAGAAGGAGCTAGAGTAATAAATTTCCCCTCTTTTCTCTTTTATAGACCTTTCTCCTAAGTGTTGATCTTTCTTGCAACGTTCTCTGTGGACATCCCTTCCGCTGGGCCACCAGGGTTACTCGGCATACCTGCTTTGCCTCTGTGCAGCACTTATAAAGTAATGCTCAACGCTGAAATAGAACGCATAGCATTGTCCGCTATCTTTTCCTGCCTTTCATTTTCCCCCACAACCCTCAATGTCCTGGGCTTTCAACTCTCGGAGTATCATTACTGTCATCCTTGACTCAGTCTCTGTTTTCTAAATAATCACTCTTGTACTTTGGACATAATAATTATTGGTATTGTCCCTTTTCACTTTTTAACTGGTAGAGTCAGCTTCTCTCTGGAAGAGACAATTGTGGGAAAAAATAAAATGGAGTATAGTAAGTTGAATGGTGGCCCTAAAGAAAGATATGTGCTGATCCCTGGTGCCTCGGAATATGGCCATATCTGAAAGAGAAACTCTGTAAGTGGAATTAAGGATCTCGAGACCTGATAATGCTGAGTATAGGGTGAGCCCTAAATCCAATGACAGGTGTCCTTATAAGAAACAGAACAGGAGGCTGGGCAAGGTGGCTCATGCCTGTCATCCCAGCACTTTAGGAGGCCCAGGCAGGTGGATCACCTGAGGTCAGGAGTTTGAGACCAGCCTGGCCAACATGGTGAAACTCCATCTCTACTAAAAAGACAAAAATCTGGGGGTGGTGGCAGGAGCCTGTAATCCCAGCTACTCGGGAGGCTGATGCAGGAGAATCACTCGAACCCAGGAGGCAGACTTTACGTTGAGCCAAGATGGCACCATTGCACTCCGGCCTGGTGGACAAGAGTGAGACTGAATTAAAAAAAAAAAAGAAAGAGAGAGAGAAAACACAGAGAACAAGGGACCTGTGCAGCCACAGGCAGGTGAAGTCTGAGAAGTGCAGCAGCAGCTGTGAGGCAGGTGGAGCAGGGAACATCCTCCCATGGAGCCTTCAGAAAGAACCCACTTGGGTGACACCAGGATTTCAGACTCCTAGATTCTAGAACTGTGAGAGAATAGGTTTCTGTTGCTTTAAGCTACCTTGTTTATAGTAATCTGTGACAGCAGCCCTGGAAGCAAATACAGAGAGGAGGAAAATTTGCTTTTTGTTTTTGTTTTTGTTTTTCTAAGAAGAGAGGAACCGGGCTGGACTTGATTCATGCTTGTTTTTATGATTTGAAAAATATCCACATTCCTCAAATCCCCTTCCAGATATGAATTTCCTGCAAGCAACAGTGCTTAGATCACAGACAATTAAAGAAGATAAATGCTCTTTGGTGTTCAGTTTGGTAGACCACTGGTATTTTTCCCAGCCTGTAAACTCTCATTTGTTCTAAGGCCTACTTCATGGGTGCTTTCTAGACGCCTGCCCTCTGCAGTGGACGAGGCCACACTTCCCGAGCAGAAGTCTTTCTCTAACCTGGTGAATTCTAAGTGACCCTTCAAGAACTAGCCGAAATGTCATCTCTACTAAGATGCCTTCCTGGTTTTCCCCAGTCACGGAGCATTCCCTTTCTTCTCTGTTCTCTTGAAGTATTTATTGTTTTAGAGTACTATTCACCCTTTACTGCAAATGCAAACAGGATCTTTCGTCTCTTCCACTAAACCAATGTGCATTTTTTGTGTTCAAGGTGGCCCATGAATTCCCACATAAAGTAAACAGTGGGTCTTGTTTGCAAGGCAGGATGCTTGCTGCAGCGTCTAAGAACAATTCCAAATTCAGAAATTATGTTCCTCTCATATCTTTTTCATTCCAGCTAAGCGGCTTACTCCCCATAGCCAACCTTCCTTCCTAAATGCAACACTTTATTTGTCAAAGTGCTTTTAAAAAAAAAAAAAGGAGTGGGGGTGGGATATGGGCATTATTTTAGAGAGAGTTTCTAAAGAACCATAACAAGTCTATTTGAATCTTTTATTTGGTATTAACTAGATATTTTATCATAAGTGAGCAGGGAGTTTCTGGTTCACTAGTCTTTATTGCTTTCTTGAATGCATTTCAACCTTTTCCATAGTTCAAGTCCATATAATCCCCAATTCTTTTTTCCTTCAAATTTTAACTCCTTCGCTATGTCCCTCGTAAGTCCTCGTGTTAACGTCTCTCAGAATTCATCGTTGAGTTTTCACCTTGAATGAAGATATGCTTTGAACTCACGGTGAATTGTGCCTTTTAAATAGGACTGTAACAATGGGAGTAGTTCAGCCTATTTCACCCTTAGTCAAAAATACTTGTTCCAATAATTTTTTTCTCCCCTTGATTCAGAGTAACCTGAGGGAGCCCTGCTCTGCATCAACAGGATCTGTAATAGGTTTATCTTAGGAGGAGCTCGAGTCCCTGATCCTGGAATAATTAAAGAAAAGTTCTTGATGTCCCTTTTGAATTCCTGCAAAAAGGCATGGTGAATATTCACTGCAGCTTCCTGGCTGGGTTTTGTTGTTGTTGTTGTTGTTGTTGTAGTTGTTGTTGTTGTTGTTTTTGTTGTTGTTGTGCCTCTGTTCTTCCAACCTATTCTGTTCAACATCTGGCACCACTGTCTTCCCCAGGCTCATCTCCCGTTACATATTTTGTGCTTTAACCCGGGAGAACTGTTCTGGACCTGTCTCTCTTTGTCTGCATACCTCATTCTTTCCAAATGGGGTGACCTTTCTCTCTTTTGCAACAGGCAAACTCTTCTTCAGCATTCAGAAGGAAACTTCCCTTCACCACAATGCCTGATGACTCAGAGGACTTTTTCCCTGCAGTGAAACAATCTATTGAGATGTGAGTCTGTTCTTTGTTTCTTGTGCTCTAGGACACTCTAATAAATGAGATACACCTTTTTCTCCTCCATCCAAAGACAGTGGCTGAAACTTTCTATTCCGAATTCAGGTTTCTAGCCGGCATGGAGATGGGGTTAAGGGAGGACAGGCGTTCTTGACGTCCCACCACACACATGTTCGTAAGCACCGTCTTAAGTCATTCTGAGCAGAGCAACTGCTTATAGCTGTCCACAGAGGTGTATGCTAAGGAGTGCAAAGAGAACAAAGGATGGACTCTGTCACAGGAGTAGCTGAGTAGGGGGTTGTGATAAAGCAAAGCCGGGTTTGGGAATGTCAGAGTGTAGAGAAAGCAGTATCGGGAGATGGGCGCACTTCAAGTGGGAATAAAGGAGGCTGGAAGGAAGATGGAAAGACAGGAAGTGAAATTGAAGGTGAGAGAGGTGAACCAGCCAAGATCCGTCTGTAGAGTTCCTAAGGTTTGAGTCAAAATCCAAGTCTGTTCAGTGACATAATGTCTCCAGTTCTATAAAGTGATGGTTCAGAAAATTACTGTCGTGTGAGTGTTTAATCTCTGCCCAGCACAGTGTTAGGTAATTGGACCCCATTATTTCATGTGATCACCAAGTGATCCTGTGAAGGATGTATTATTAACCACACTTCTCAGAAAACGACAGCAAAACTCAGAGATGGCCTTTGAGAATCAAAATGTGAGCTGCATTTCAGTGGGCCTGACTGTAAAAATGCTCGTTTTAGTCCACCAGGTGATCTCTCCTTTTGAAGCAGGGATCTAGGCCACACCTGGTTTCCTGCGAGCACCACCTCAGTGGCATCAGCCTCTACCTTCATAATAGAAGAAATCCGGGACAACCAGAGCCCATATCACCATTTGGAGACACCAAATGAAGTTCTAGAATGCCGTGTCCAGCCCCAACCCCTAACAAGATCCCCTGACTACCCAAGAAGGCAGAGGAGTAGTTAGAAACTTAACTGTCAACCTGGAAATTCTCTGAACCATTCTACCTCTCTCAGCCAATCGCTTTTCCCCAGCGTGGGCAGTAAAGGCCCACTGACACTCATAGGCAGAAGACTTTCACCTCCCTTGTGGGGATCAATCTTTGGCTAACTGTGTGGAGCCTCTTCTGTCATCATGATTGGTTTCTTTTATTGCCTCCCCTGGAGCTAAGACTTATTTTAAGAACCAACCCTGTTACAGGGTTCCAGAGGGGGCCATTGGAGCTTTATGGAAACTTTTCCATCTGCTAAGTAACCTTGATAAAAGAGTTTAGTTACTGACGCCCTGACTCATCTCTCCACCTTCCCAGCCTGTCTCTGGGGTGGGAGTTCATGTTTCTGACATCGACTACAACTTGAGAGTTGAGCTCTATGGTTGACATAAAGCATTCACTGAATGACAGAATAAATTGGAGTTTCCGATTGACCTTGTTACGTCCTTGTCATTTAAATCTGTTCAAGGTTGGAGTGCATGCCCCCACTCTACCTAGCATGTGCCTGCCCCTCTCCACCCTTGCATGCACATGGAAGACATTTCTTTCACCCTCTTTCAGAGTCTGGGAAATAGATACATGGTTCCAGGCTCTAGTTCTCAAATCCCTCATCATCCATTAAGCTCCATGAGATTACTCTGTGAATTACTATGGTTTAAGAACACCATGCCTTAAAAAAAAATAGATCGATAAAAGTATAGATTTAAAGACTTTCTCAGGCTTTGTGTTATTCTACAGGTGAGACTGGAGGGGAATTTATGTCTTCATTCACCTCGGGATCACACTGGAACCCGCGAACAAAAAGACATTTGACCATCAACCCACTATTTCCAACTAGAAGTGGCAGAGTTGAGAGTCAGGAGGCCGAGGCGGGTGGGCGGATCACGAGGTCAAGTGATCAAAACCATCCTGGCCAACATGCTGAAACCCTGTCTCTACTAAAAATACAAAAAAAAAAAAAAAATCAGCTGGGGGTGGTGGCATGCACTTATAGTCCCAGCTACAGGGGAGGCTGAGGCAGGAGAATTGCTTGAACCTGGGTGGCGGGGGTTGCAGTGAGCCAAGAGCATGCCATTGTACTCCAGCCTGGCACCTGGTGACAGAGCAAGACTCTGTCTCAAAAAAAAGAAAAAAAAAAGAAGCAGCTGCAAACTATTAGGGAAGTCGCTGAATCAGGACAAAAGTATGTTGCATTCAGCAAGATTATGCTGGTATGGAACAGCAATGTGGCCAAAAACAAATTTCCAAAGTGTGGATATTTACTCTAATAATATTGACTTCAATAATATTTTTTGTGCTTGTAAAAATCATGCTGCAATTATTTCTCGCAATTTCTCCATGATATCTTCTACCCATTCTACAGATGCCAAAACTGAATCTCATACAGTTGTATATGTCTTTGTTTTTATAGATCCTGAGTGTGAGGCCTAACTTTTTACTTTCTAAGTGCCTGGAGGTGAACTTTGGATTACGGTTCAAGTTAGGCTGGCATGGTGGCTCACACCTGTAATCCCAGCACTTTGGGAGGCTAAGGCAGGAGGATTACTTGAGGTCAGGAGTTCCAGACCATCCTGGCAGATATGGTGAAGTTCCATCTCTAATAAAAATACAAAAATTAGTTGGGCATGGTGGCATGTGCCTGTAATCCCAGCTACCTGGGAGGCTGAGGCAGCAGAATTACTTGAATCCAGGAGGTGGAGTTTGCAGTGAGGTGAGATCATGCCACTGCACTCCAGCCTAGGCAACACAGCAAGACTTTGTCTCAAAAAGAGAGAGAGAGAGAGAGAGAGAGAGAGAGAGAGAGAGAGAGAGAGATTATGGTCCAAGCTTGTTGAGATTACTTTGAATGGTGATTCTGCTATTGAATCTGATGATCTTGACATGAGCCCTGGAAGCATTTAGAGCCTAAAGTAACTAGACCCTGGAGCCAATGAGTCTATATTTGTAGCTTGCCTCTTCTAGCCTGGAAAATGAGAACAATTGTGTTTCATTTCTGGAGACTTTTTGGCAAGTAAATGAACAAATATTTTTAAATAGATGCTCTGTAATTGTTGGTCTCTTCTTCTCACAGACTACTTGAATCCAGGAGGTGGATTCAAGTCAAATGTTTATTGTTTCTAGTATAGCAAACTCTCTCACCCCTCACCCTCTGAACTTCCACAGATGTTTATCCATCCCAATCTTAGAGAACCTGGCAACTTCTATTTGCATTCTGCACAAAATTAAGCCTAGTGCTACAAACAGTGGCAACAGGAATTCATCACTGAATGTGTTTGTAAAGGTTCTCCAGAGAAACAAAACCAATAGGATATATGTATAGATGATGATGATGACGAAGATGATAGACAGGTAGACAGATAGAGATATATAAACAAATGTATTATAAGGTATTGATTGATGCAATTTGGGGGGCTGACAAGTCCCAAAATCTTCAGAGTGAGTCAGCAAGCTGGAGACCCAGAGGAGGCAAGGGTGTCATTTCAGTCCAAAGACCAGCAGTCCTGATACCCAAAAAAAGCCGTCAATGTCTAAGTTTCAGTTTGGAGGTGGGTAAAGGCCAATATCTCAGTTCAAAGGCAGTCAGGCAGGAGAAATTTGGGGGCGGGTCAGCCTTTTTGTGCTATTCAGACCTTCAACATACTGGATGACACCCCCCACATTATGGAGTGCCATCTTCCTGACTCGGTCTGATGACTTCAATGTTAACCTCACCCCAAAACACTTTCACAAGAACACTCAGAATAATGTTTCACCAAATATCTGGGCACCCCACGGCCCAGTTAAGTGGAGCCATGACACTGAAATCAACCACCTAAAATCAACCATGACACTGAATAAGTGAACTTCTACAAACTGAGCCCCATCAACTCCTCCTTTACAAACAGACATACATTGCTCCCTCCTATGTGTTTCTCAGGCCATAGCCGTTGCTTCTGATGCCGCCCGAGAGCTTCCTCTGGTCATTAGGGCACAGGAGTTAAAAATCTTATTGGGACTTTGCGGTGACTCACACAGAGCATTCGAACCCATTGTTCCTGGGGTTCTCCAACCAGCCTCTCTGCACCTGATCTAGGATCCTCTTGTCATCTGGCTCTTTTCTTTCTGCCTTTTCTCTGGAACCTCTGAATCCTATACATTTGATGCTGAAGGTCTTCCTTAAAGCTAATCAGGGTTTTAAAGATACAGCTCAGCCCAAGTATGGGAGAAAGGAAATTGAGGCTCAGGTGAAGCCAGCAACTTCCCCCAAGTTACCCCTAAGAAACAGTGGATAGGGGATTTGATTCACTCTGCTGAGGCTTCTCTTTTGCACACTAGAGAAGCCAGTATTAGAAGATAAAGTGGTATCACAAAGAAAGAAAAAGATAAACCATCAAAGAAGATAGGGATTGGAATTGAATAAAAGGTAGAGAACCTCCTTCTCCAAGAGCTCTTTTTGGGTAAGGCATCAGAAAAAAAAAAAAAAAGAGGTATAGGTATACTGTTATTTTGTGTGTCTAGCAGTCATAGTACATTTTTAAAACAATCATTGGATGCTATAACATTAAGAAAGGCAATTCCTTGTGGATTTCGAGCCTCTAAGAGATCGACGGTCTGAACTCTGGTGAAGCCAGGTGCACGCTGGCTCCTCCCAGCATTGCCCAGCACCAGAGAGCAGAGGCTGCACCCTCCCCCCTCATCTGTCCCCTCATTGCTGATTTTATGGAATCAACCACAGTGACGAATGGCTCCGCATTTGGATGGCTGTCCCAGCTCTGGTCACAGCTGAAGCTATCACTGTTGACGTATGTGCACTCTGAGAGTTCGAGTGCAATTGGCCATCTGTCCAGGAGGCTGGAGCCACCCTCAGCCTTGAAATAGCAATTGAAAGAGCCAGCTCTCCTCCAACAGGCGCCTGGAGCCAAAAGCTCGCGGGCACAGCCTCACCAGCAACTGAACGGGGCTGGGAAGTTCCCCAGTTCAGCAGCAGGTAGAAGAAGCGGGTGGTGCAAAACCAATGGTAGCTCACAGCCATTACCTCTGAAAGCGCCCGAGGGAAATGATTCCCTGAGTGAGTGGGGCAAAAGGCAGAAGGCGTGCTTCGTGGCTTCGGGTCAAATTTGGATGTAAATATTCGTTCTGCTCCCTGCAGGATGTGCGACCTTGAACATGTCACACTATTATCCAGTTGAGCAATTTCTTCAACTAGAAAATAGCAACAGACTCCTTTTTTTTTTCCCCCTACTACTCAGGGCATTGTGGGAATTACTGGCGTGAAAACTGGCTTTGTCCATTAGAGAACAATGTACCGGGGTTAGCACTGTTTCTTCAGTGTGGACAGCTATGGCCCACCTGCACAACATAGATTTTATTATTTATGGAGAGAAATGTGGGGCGGAGGGGAGGGGACCAGATGGTAAGGCTTAAGCTCATTTTAGAAAAAAAAAAAAGCAAAAAAGTTTAATTATGAGCCTCAGAAATGTTGATGAAAAAAGAATCAAATGAAGATCGTTTACTTTTATTTATTTTTATTTATCTTTCAGACTGAGTTTCTTCTTGTCGCCCAGGCTGGAGTACAGTGGTGTAATTTTGACTCATTGCAACGTCTACCTCCCAGGTTCAAGCAATTCTCCTGCCTCAGCCTCCTGAGTAGCTAGGATTCCAGGCACCCACCACCACACCCAGCTAATTTTTATATTTTTAGTAGAGACAAAATTTCACCATGTTGGCCAGGCTGGTCTCAAACTCCTGACCTCAGGTGATCCACCCACCTAGGTTTCCCAATGATCTTTTTAATTTAAAGTGTGGCATATAATCAGGGAAAATTTAAATAGGACACAGAAGCCATAATAATAAATAGATCATCTTCCCTCTCCCATGAAACCACTGTTGCTAGTTTCCTGTGTATCCTTCTAGAATCTTCTAGAATCGATCAATGTGTGGACAAGGGGAGCATTCTACAAAAGACACTTTTACTTTGCTTTTTATCACTAAGTATCTCTTGCTCCATATCCTGAGCTGTGTATCTGTCTCCTCCTGTGCGGGACTGTGCAGTATTCCATCCTGTGAATGGACCATTTTTATTTTACTATTCTCTTCCTCCATGACAACAAGTATTTTGTTATTATAAACACTGTAGCCAAACATATTACAAAAATCATTCTTTGTGCACATATAGCAAATGGTGGGATAACACCTTGCTTAGTAATGAGATATACACATTTATTCCCAGTTTGACAAACCAATCAGCCCTTTCAGCAACGAAGTATCCCCGT